>NC_062228.1:41337198-42557970 GCF_902686445.1 Sciurus carolinensis
TAATCAAATGACTTTAAAACAACGATAAAGGGAAAGTCTCAAAAGCAGCCAGAGAAGAAATTAAAAAAATTTAAAAAACAAAAATAAAAAAAACATATATACAGAAAATTTTTTAAAAAATGAAGCAAATTTCTCATTGCAAAGATGTAAGTCATGTGACACTGGACAAAATTATTTTAAAAAGTGAAAGAAAAAATATTGAAAAGAGCCGGGTGTGGTAGTGTAATCCCAGCGGCTCAGGAGGCTGAAGCGGGAGGATCAAGAGTTCAAAGTCAGCCTCAGCAATTTAGCGAGGCCCTAAGCAACTCAGCAAGACTCTGTCTCTAAATAAAATATGAAAAAGAGCTGGGGTGTGGCTCAGTGGTTAAGTGCGCCTGGTTTCAATCCCCAATACAAAAAACAAAAACAAAAACAAAAAAACCCTGAAAGAAAAATAGAATTTGTAACACAAGAAGGCAAAACAGGTTTTCAGATAAGCAATATTTGAAAGTAATCATGTTCAATAGATATGCAGTATAAGAAATATTAAAGGCTGTCCTTCAAGCAAGAGAATAATGATGCTAGATGGAAATCCAGGTCTATATGGAGAAATGAGTCCCTTTGCAGTGCCGGACTCTGTCGCAGGATGCTGAGTGAAGTGGTGAGAACCCACATCTTTCCCTTGCTCCTCATCTCAGGTAAAAGTCTCTCATCATTGTCATGGTCTAGATAGGAGGTGTCCCCCCAGATCTCATGTATGAGACAACTTGAGAAAGTTCAGAGGTGAAACAATTGGGTTATGAGAGCCTTAACATAATCAGTGCATTAATCCCCTGATAGGGACTAACTGGGTGGTGACTGTAAGCAGGTAGGGTGTGGTTGGAGGAGGTGGGTCATTGGAGATGCGACTTTGGGGTATATATTTTGGCCCTGGAGAGGGGACTTGTCTCTCTCTCTCTCTCTCTCATTTTCTTTCTCTCTCTCTCCCTCTCTCTCCTTCCTAAACTGCCATGTCCTGAACTGTTTTCCTCTACCACATCCATCCGCCATGAGGTTCTGCCTCACATTGAACCCTGAGGAATGGAGTTGGCCATCTATGGACTAAGACTTCTGAAACTGTGATCCCCAAATAAACTTTTCCTCCCCTAAAATTGTTCTTGTCAGAGTAAGCATCATATTATCTAAATATCAAGTCTGGGTTTTTCTGGTAAAATGTCTTTTATCCATTTCAGGAAACTCCCTTCTATTTCTAGTTTGCTGTACATTTTTATAAGGTTGTTGGATTTTGCAACATGCTTTTTCTGAGTCTGTTGAAAAGATTGGTCTTTTTGTTAGGTAGCAGCTAGCAATGAGCAGTGAAATGCATGGCGAGGTCACAGAGCTCTTTAAATTACTTTAGGGTCTTTAAACTACTTTCAAAGTAGATGAGAAAGCAAGAGTGGCAGTTAATTTGTAAAAAATAACAGAAGCAAAGGAGCTTATGGGAAAATACATCAAAAGAAAAGGATCAATGGGACTAACTCTTGACAGAGTGAACCAGGAATTATAGTTATAGGTGTCTCCACTTGTCTGGGAAAGAAGATTCCATTAGCAGCGCAGGTTCTTTAAGGTAACTCCTGACCAGTTATTGATTCTAGTGCCCACATTAACATGCGACTGACTTGTAGCTGAAGCCTCCCTAAATAGGATGACCACCGTGACAGTTCTGGAGGGGACCAACTCAGGTCAAAAACTCCACCGCCCACCGTGGGGGAGGAGCTGAACACCTGATTGGCAGAGGGTACAGCAGGTGGTCCCCAACCCTCCTGATGAACATCCCACAGTAATAAACGTGGAGACAGCGCTGTCTCTTGTTCTCTGCTCCAAATCGGCCCACTCTCTCTCCAGAGTGCTCTCTGCTTGAGCCTCACTTTGCTTTGAATTTACTTTCTCCTCACTTTCCCTAATAATAAAGTTCTCTTGCATGGCTTTTGGTGTCTGACTTTCAATTTACTTTCATTGTAACACAAGAACCGAGGTTTGGAGTTTCAGCTCCCTGCTTTCTTGTGATATTTTCATCTGTGGTATGGTGAATTACACTGGTTCATTTTGTAGGTTGCATCTGCTTTGCATTCCTGGGATAAATGTTCATAATGTTTGTGTGGCATGTGTATACATGCTCAGGGGCATGTGTTTCTGTGTGTGGTAATGCAGTGGACCTAATACAGTCAAGTGGTAAGGTCTACAATTCCTCACATCAAGATGCATTATAAAGGTATAGAAGTTGAGACAATATGATATTGGCAACTAGACAGATAAATCAATAGAAGAGAATAGAGTACAGAAATAGACCCTCACATATAGGTTCCATTGGTTTTGATAGAGGTAGAAAGTAAATTCAATGGAGAAAGGACACTCTTAGTAACAAGCTGTACTAGAACAATTGGATATGCACATGAAAAAACTTCAATCCCAAAGTGGCAGCATATACGAGATTTAATTGAAAATTGATCATATCCCCAAATGGAAGACCTAAAACCATAAAACTTTTATGAGAAAAGAGGATATCAGTTTGACTTTGAATTAGATGAGGATTTCTCAGATGAACAGAAAAAGCATGGTGCATAAAAATGAATAAATTGCACTTCATCAAAATTAAGAATTTCTTCACTTTTAATTAATTAATTGGTATTGGGGATTGAACCCAGGGGTGCTTTACCACTGAGACATATCCCCAGCCCTTTTTCTTTTTTTATTTTGAGACACGGCCTCACTAAGTTGCTGAGGCTGGCCTCGAACTTGCAGCCCTCCTGCCTCACTCAGCTTCCTGAGTCTCTGGGATTACAGGTCTGCACCACCATGCCCAGTGAGCTTGTGCACTTTGAAGACTGTGGAGAGAATGAAAATACAAACATCAGGCGGAGGAAGAGCTGTAAATCTCACGTCTGCTGAAGGACTTGTGTCCAGGATCTGTGGAGATCTCCGATGCCTCCACACCCCTTTGGCTCTCAGGGATGTCACACAGTTGCTGTGCTCTGGGCAGAAATGGGAGACACATCCCACCCTTCATTTGTGTCACCTGAGCAGCACAGCACTTACAAATGCCCCCTCCTCAGCCTGAAGACCCTTCCCTCCCACATCGGCACACATAGGCCAGGTCTTCAGGGGCTTCTCAGGATACTGGCTCTCCTCCAGGACACAAGGGAGGGTGGGACAGCTGGATTTTAGGCTTTGGGTGTCCAGCTTCACATGTGTACCCCCTAAGTCCCTCTGGGTCTCTCTCTCTCTCTCTCTCTTTGTACTGGGGACTGAACGCAGGGGCACTCGACCTCTGAGCCACATCCCCAGCCCTTTATGTAATTTATTTAGAGACAGGGTCTCACTGAGTTGCCTGGCACCTTGCCATTGCTGAGCCTGGCTTTGAACTCTCGATCCTCCTGCCTCAGTCTCCTGAGCTGCTGGGATGACAGGCATGTGTCACCGCACCCAGCACTTTGGGGTCCATCTCACAGGAAACGGTGAGATGACCTGGCACCACCTGGACAGTCCATGCGGCCTGTTCCTGAGCTGCAGAGTCAGAGCAATGAAGAATGTTTGTCCCACTCAGCTGCCTTGTCCTGCTCTCTCCTCTCACAGGGCCCTTCTCATGGAGCCCAGGTTCCTAGAGACCGAGCAGAGGCCGTGGGGTGTTCCGCCCAGCGCTCTGCCAGTTGGACTGGGAACCACAGGAAGGCTGTTTCCTGCAAGCCAAAAGAGCTTTTGCTAGTTTCTCAGTACCTCATTTCTTTTCTTTTCTTTCTTTCTTTCTTTTTTTTTTTTTGTGTTGCTGGGGATTGAACCCAGGGCCTTGTCCTTGCAAGGCAAGCAACTGAGCTATCTCCCCAGCCCTCATTTCTTTTCATCTTAAAAACTTTTAAAATCTGTTCTAATTAGTTATACGTGATAGTAGCATGCATTTATGCATTTTGATAAATCATACATAAATGGAGTATAATTTCTCATTTTTCTGATGGTGCGTACATTTACCAGCTACTTTCCCTGCTATCATTTCCCTTCAAGAAAAAGCAGTAAGAGAAGGGAGATGGAGGGAAAGAATCAATGGAAATAAAATAAAATAAAACCATATGGCATTTCCCACACATCTGAAAGGAAGAGCATTTTTTTTTCCTGTCATTTTGATGTCTCCAAGGATAATGTCACATGGTCTATCCAGTATGCACCAGACTAGGACTCACTTGGGGTCATCTGGGGTCATGGACACGGACTTAGAGCAGGAACTGGGCAAAATAGGTGTGCATGTACTTGCACACACACACACATGTTTGCATTGCTTTCGTCTCTTCCTGGGTCAGCCAGGTGAGTCACTGTGTCCACTGTGATGTCCCTGGACTCCTCTGACTCTGCTGGTGGGTCAGGAAAGATTCAGCTAACCCAGGGATGGTGAACAGAGAAGACCGTGAGACACTCCCATTTGTGATTTGCATACTAAGGCCCTCCTATTTGTGAATTGCAAAGAGTTGTCTACCTACATGGCAATCAGAGAGATTCTCCAAGAAATAATGCTATTTGGGGAAAGCAGAAGGTCACACTGCGAACATGCGAGCCATGGTAATTCGGGAGCGATTCCAAGAGGTGAGGCAAAGGGAAGTTTTCAAAAGTGAAATGAGAATGATGTGAGATATTTTGAAGCAATAAATCTTGGCTACAAGGATCAGTGACACGGGTGGCATCTGTCCAAGATGAAACAGAACTTTGCTGGGCAGACATCCCAGCAAAGCATCCCAGTTGAAGCATTTTGGGGGCAAACTTGCATGGCCTTTGTGCAGCATCTTTTGTGAACAGTTCTTGTTATCAGGCACACATGTGTAAGATCCTCCCTTCGTAATTGCCCAGCTTTATTTACTTATTTTTGACATGTGGGACTTCATTTTGATTCTGACAGCCTGTATGTTGTCATGAACTCTCCCAAGCACCACGCCCACCCCAGGCCTTTACTCTCTTCCAGACCTCTCCAGGGCTCTGTTGCACGCAGGTTGAATCACAGTAAATCACCTGGGGGTCTTGACCTTGGTGTCTGACTGAGGCGGGAGACCGAGGTTCGTGTGGCTTCCTGCAACAGTCCCTTGTGAGATCGGGCAGCCTGGGCAGCACTACCCTCTCCTCCCACCTGCTCCAGGGTGTCTGGAGCTTCCTGTAGAGAGTTCTGGATACTGCAAAAACAGGAGTCATAAGGACAAATGATTTGTTGTCCTTTCTTCAAGAAGGGGGAGGCTGAGGCCAAAGGGATGTCTCTTGTTCCTGGAAAGGAGGTCTTCTTAGGGGGGCATTGAATCTAGACTGGGGTTCCACCTTAGAGCCTCCTTACTCCAAGTGGGGTCACATATCCTGAGTTTGGGGGACTTTAAAAGGCAGCTATCAAGAATGGTGGACCCAGGACCCTGGCCCACACCTGCCCAGTTTCCTCTAGTCCCATAGGAGAATTTTTAGATTCTGGAAGCAGGGCCCTAGCGTTTTCTGCTCGGCTTCTGCCCCACTTGTGCCCAGGCAGCTGCTCAGGGCTTGGGGCCTGGCCATTCCTGCCCCCTTTGAGTGAGTGAGGGTGGTACCTATAGACAGCTGTTTCAGAGGGACTGCCCCCAAGGACTGTTGGGTTGGTGGGTGGGAGAAGGCCAACCTGCTCTCCATGGGGAGGATCTTGATGCCAGCAGAGGCCGGAGCGCTGGGGGTCCAGGACTCGCTCCAGGTCCAGGGCCTTCCTGCGGTCCTCATGGACCCTGCATTGCTTCATGGTCTGACACTGAGGACTCCCCTGCAGGGTACTGATCCTGGAGGAGAGTCCGTACAGCCTCTATGGAAGTTGTCAGGTGTCTCAGGCTGCTCCTGGGTCTTCTTGGCAGGGCTCCCCTGCCCTGGGGCTCCCTGCCTCCTGGCTTCACTCGGCACCCCTTGGCCTGGGCTTTAGCCCTGATTTAGAGCTCAGGCGGGAGAGGCCTTAACAGTCACTTAACTCACTTGCCTCCTCACACAGGGCCTCTCTCCACAGTGGACAAGTTGCCCCCAGGCACTAGGTTCCCTCTGCCTCTGGGGTTGTCCATCAGTGTGGGCCAGGACTGGACTCTCCCCACACTCAGCTGAACTCTGGCCTCTGCCCTCTGGCCACATCCTATCTAGATCCAGGGTGCTGATTCTTTCCACTTCCTGTCTTAGGACTCCTTGTCCCGATGCCCTTCAAGTGGTACTCAGAGGTGAGGGTCACTGCTGCTCTCTTGGGGGGTGTTGTCTCCCCTAGACCCTGGGCCTCAGTTGGTACAGATGGGTGTTATGTCTTCTGTGCATTTCAGGAAACTCGAGGGTGGGAGGTGGAGAGTGGGGCAGGGGCTTGGTGGGAAATGCCCACAAGGCACCCTGTCTCTGAGGCATGTCTGATAAATCTGAGGTCAGCACCTGCCCTGAGGTCCAAATAGCCTGGTTTTCAGAAGCTTCTTGGAGTAGTGGGAAGAAGGCCAAGGGGGCAGGGCCAGTGGTGCCTTGGACACTTTCCACTATTTACTGCCTCAGATGGTGAATCCAGGGGGACCTGTAGCTGGAGCCCCTGGCAATGAAGACTTTAACACAAGGGCCTTTGGGGCACATTCCAGATCAAAATATAGCAGGGAATTTCTGAAGGGATCCTTTACTGAAGAGTGAAAAAACCAGAGGAAAGAAGATACATGAAGTTATTAAAGACACAAAACCAACCAGGCACAGTGGCAGATGCCTGTAATCCCAGTTACTCAGGAGGCTGAGGTGGAAAGATTGCAAGTTCAAGGCCAGCCTGGGCAACCTAGTGAGACCCAGTCGCAAAATAAAAAATAAAAAGGACTGGGGATGCGGTCGTAGCTCTGTGGTGGAGCATTTGTCTAGCAAGTGCAAGCACCTGGATTCAGTTTCCAGTAAAGTGCACACGCACACACACACACACACACACACAAAACCAAACTTCATTGGTATATTTTTAATGGGTCACATACAGGTAAGTGAAGTACTTTCTTAAAGGTCAGAGGGTAGATATGAAATTCATGTCAATGGTTGTGTTTGGAAAGTGGGGAGAATGAGATAAATGACATGTATTAGATCAATTTTTAAATTTAATTCAAACTAATTAGTGTGTAATGAAATTCACTTTTTTGGCATAGAGTTTTATGAGTTTTGACAAATGTATAGAGTCATGTAACCACCACCCCCATCAAGATAAAGAACAATTCTCTCACCCGCAAAATATCCCTCCTGATAAACCCCTCTGCTAATAACCCCTTCATAAGCTCCGACCTTTGCTCTGACAACCATTGTACTCTCCATTCCTAGAGTTTTGGTGTTTAGACAATGTCACATAAATGGAATTGCGCAGTATGGAGCCTTTTGTGTCTGTTTCTTTCCCTTAACATAATGCCTCTGAGATTCATCCCAGGCGTTGCATGGATCAACACTTTATTCCTTGTTTACTGCTGAGTGGTATTCCATCACTTGGATATACCACTGTTTGTTTACTTTGTTGAAGAATATTTGGGTCATTTCTCATTCTTGGAGATTACAAATAAAGTTGATATAAATATTCACATACAGATTTTTGTGTGAACCTGTTTTCATTTCTCCACAGTAAATACCTAGGAGGAGGATGCCAGGCCATAGGTAAAGGTATGCTTGCATTTATAAGAAACTGGATGTTGTTTTTCAGCTAATACTATTTTGCATTCCTACCAGAAATGCATGAGAGTTCAAGTTGTTCGATAACTTCAGTATAGTTTATAATTTGGTATATTGTTTAAAAAATTTAGTCCTATTAACAAATGTGTAATGGTATTTAATTGTGTTTTAAAAATATTATATTTTACATTGGAATAATTTTAACTTTTCAAGAGAGTTGCAAAAATTATACAGAGTTCCTACATATTCTTTACTCAGTTTCCTAACATATGTTTATCAAAATTAATTAATTAATATTGATGCAATACTGTTAACTAAACCACAGGTTTTATTCAGATTTTTTCCAGTTTTTCACAAACGTCTGTTTTTGACTTTGGGATTCATTGAATCCAGAACCTGGTATTCAATGTGTCTTTCCCCACCTTGGCTCTTTTGAAGAATATTGGTCAGGTGTTTTGTGGCACATCCCTCAATTTAGATTTGTTTGATATTTTTTCATAATTAGAGTGAGGTTTGGATTTGGAGGATGAACACCAAAAAATATTTTTTTAGCACTTCTTTATTTTTGGCTTTGCTAGCTCATCATGTGTATTACCTGTCCCATCCTGGAATCACCTGTTCAGTCTTCTCTCCAAGGATTCCTGTTTCCTTATATGGAGATTGGTATTTAGACATCAAGATTTGGGTGTTGAGTATGCTCATTGCTACTGGTTAGTAGCTGCTCCCAGAAACTTCTTAGCAGACAACTAGGGAATTTATATATGTATTCTAAATCATGCATATCCACCCATTTTTCTGCATCTATGTATATATTTTAATAGATGAGTTCATACTGAGACCTCCAATTCTAGTCTAGTACTGAAATGCTCATTCTAGCATCCTCCCTTGCTTTTATGGTTAGGTTTTTTTTGGGGGGGGCGTACCAGGGATTGAACTCAGAGGCATTTGACACTGAGCCACCTCTTCATCTCTATTTTGTATTTTATTTAGAAGCAGGGTCTCACTGAGTTGTTTAGCGCCTCACTTTTGCTGAGGTTGGCTTTGAACTCATGATCCTCCTGCTTCAGCCTCCTGAGCTGCTGGGATGACAGGCATGTGCCACTGTGCCTGGCCTAGTTAGTTCTTAAACTGTGAGTAAACAGTCTGTCTTCTATTATCTCCAGTACATTTTCTTATTTATTCAATCCTACTATATAAGAAAAGTTGTTTAGAATTCAAAACCTGTAACTTTTTGAGAGACAAATGCACCAACTAAAACACAATTTGTATACAGTTCTTTTTTTTTCTTTGGAATAGCTTGTCAAAACACTGTCTTAATTCTTTTCTTTCTCATCTGTGGAGTTAAATATTCATTTGTAAACAGATTTATTTGTCACAGTGTGCACTCTATCTTGGATTCCCTAATATTCTGGGTGATTTCTAAAAAATTTCTTACAATAAAATTGGCTTTTTGAGTTAGGTGTGGTAGTACACACTTGTAATCTCAGTGGTTTGGGAGGCTGAGGCAGGAGGATCACAAGTTAAAAGCTGGCCCCAGCAATTTAGTGAGGCCCTAAGTAACCTAGTGAGACCCTGTCTCTAAATAAAATATTTTTTTAAAAAGGGCTAGGGATGGGGCTCAGGGGTTAAGTACCCCTGGGTTCAATCCCTTTACCAAAAAAAAAAAAAAAAAAAGAAAGGAAAATCATTCTTTGTTTTTTTTTTTTTTTTTTTGACAAGTTATACTAATGGTTTTTTCCAATATTAAACCAGCCTTGCATTCCTGTGAAAAATACATTTGTTTGTAATATTATCCTTTTACTCTATCATTGGATTAAGATTTTTAAAATGTTTTGTTAAGGAATTTTTTTTCTATGTATCTGTGGCATTCTGGTCTGTAATTTTCTCTTCTTAAAAAGTCTTTGCCTGGTTTTGGCATCAAGATAATTTTGGTTTCATAAAGTGTTTTGGGAAGTGTTTTCTGCTGTTTCATTTTTTTGAAGATTGCGTAGAATTGGTATGATTTCTTCTTTAATTGTTGGTAGAATTCGTCAATGAAAACATTTGGGTATCGGGCTTTCTTTTTTGGAAGGTTTTACTCCCAGAATAAATTTTCTTAATAGACACAGCACTATTCATATTATCTATTTCTTGTGTGAGCTTTGGTAGCTTCTTATAAGGTTAAACATTCACTTACCATATAATCCAGCAATTTCACTTGTAGGTATTCCTTGAGAGAAACTGAAAATTTATGTGTACACCAAAGCCTTTCCAATCAGAAGTTCCATGGTACAATATAAGACATAGTACAGGAACTTCTGGGAACTACACTTGCTTGATACCAATTCTCTGGTCTTTAAGACCTAGTCAGGTGTCCTTAACTGCAGTTGGACACCTGACCCAGAATGAACCCATGCAGTAAGTCTCTAACCAGGCTGGTCCAGTCAGAGCCTTTCCATAGATTTTGGAATTTCAGTGGCTGGCCTGTTATGTGCAGACTCTTGCTGTGGAAGGTGGTGGTGGAGGTGGGATGACATGTCTTCTGCCATATGGTTGGAGGGAACAGAAGATGTTGGACAAGAAAATAGATCATGGCCTGGGGTTGTGGCTCAATGGTAGAGTGCTCACCTAGCATGTGTGAGGCACTGGGTTTGAGTCTCAGCACCACATTAAAAAAAAAAAAACAGCAAAATAAAGGCATTATGTCCACCTTCAATTAAAACTTAAAAAATATATATATCATGTTCAGAGAGTGGGGCTGGGATGAAAGACCCAAACCACACTGATTTGCTCTTAAGTCTTTCTCTGTATTCCTGTTCTGAACTCCATGAGGACCCCTGTCCAGAGTCCTTTAGCAAAGTTAAGGTGGGTTTTGTTATTTACATACCAGAGCATTCTTTTTTTGGTTCTGGGTATTGAACCCAGGGTTGTTTAACCACTGAGCAACATCCTCAGCCCTTTTAATTTTGATACACATTCTACCTAAGTTGCTTTGGGCCTTGCTAAGTTGCTGAGGCTTGGTTGTGAACTTGCATTATTCCTGCCTTAGTCTCCCAAGCCTCTGGGATTTGGGGCATGCACCATCACTTCCCTGGGCTAGCCCCGAGCATTTTAATGCTAAAGTGCTTCTCTATCCTTGGACAATTTGAGAGAAGAGGTTTTTTTCCATGCCACCTGTCACTTTCCCTCCACTGACTTCTCTCTCCTTAATCTAAGTGGTGGGTCACTGTGACCAAGATATACCACAGTGCCCCTCACTTTTGTCTTTCATAAACTAAGGGAAATTCTTACTACATATAAGCATTTCAGCTTGGAGAAGCTACTCAAAGGACAGTCATGACAGGATGTTGTCAAAAGAGGCACCAAGACTTCCCTGAGATCTGAATTTTGTGCTGATGTATATTGAAGAGTAACAAAGTCAATGGGGATAATGATTTTAGATTGTTACTTTTCCAGAGCAGAAAAAAATCTTGTTTCCTTGAGGGTGTTACACTTCCTTTTGAGAACTTTTATTGTTGTCGTAGTCATCCTCATTGTTGTTACTACTGTATACAGTGAACCTCAATATGCTCACAGTGACCCTGGGTATGCTCACAGTGAGCCGGGGCATGTTCACACTGACCCTGAGCATGCTCACACTGGTCCTGGGCATACTCACAGAGAACACGGGCATGCCCACAGAAAGCCTGGATATCCTCACAGAGACCCTGGATATGCTCACACTGACCCTGGCATGTTCACAGTGAGCCTGGGTGTGCTCGCACTGACCCTGGGAATGCTCACAGTGACCCTGGATATGCTTACAGTGGCCCTGAATGTGATCACAGTGGCCCTGGGCTCGCTCACAATGACCCAGGGCTTGCTCACAGTGACCCTGGATATGCTTGCAGTGACCCTGGACATGTTAATTTTATCTCCATCTCCTTATCTTTACCAGTTCATGGCTACCTGTGGCCACACTTGAGACAAAATTAAATCCGACTGTGGCTCTTGTTAAAAATAACTCAGCTGGGATTATTTTCTGCTCTTTGGTTATAGAAACAAACAAAGGAAAAACTTAAGGAAAAATGAAAAGAACATTATATCTGCTGTTTAAGTGTCATAGAATGTTATTTAAATAGAGTCAAATCAACTTTTTGGATCGGCATTTCTGATGCTCATAATCAGGGGAAAAATATTTCTCCCTTGTTTTTGCATGACTTATGTTATGGTTCAGATGTGAGGTGTCCCCCAAAAGTTCATGTGTGAGACAATGCAAGAAGGTTTGGAGGAGAAATGACGGGGCTATAGTCTTAACCTAATCAGTGAAATTGGTACTGAGAGTGGAGTTGTTGCTGTGACAGACCTGACTATGAGTTCAGAACATTTTGAAGCTTTTTGGAATTGGTTGGAAGAATTTGGAGATGTGAAGCAGTGCAAGATGGAAATGCTTTAGATTGTTGTAAGTGGAGCTTGGTGGTGGATTCTGGTGGGAGCTCAGAAGACTAGAATGCCAATAAGACCATGGACAGTGAACACAGGGCTCAAGAGGGTTTAGAGGAAGAGGAGGCCTCTATTGGAATTTGGACTAGAAGTCATTCCTGATATGTTCTGGCTGAGAAGTTGTCTGCATTTTGCGGATGTCCTGAGAATTTCTGTGAGGCTGATTTGAAAAGCAATAAACTTCTTAATATAGTGGAAGAAATTTCTAGACAACACAGAATTCAGGAATTGGCATGGGTATTGCTGGCAGCTTTTAGTCAAACTTATTGTGATATTCAGGATCAGAAAACAGAGCAGAAAGATTTGAAAAACTTGGACTTGAAAGGGCCTGACCTAAGGAAGTTGCAGTTGTTAAAGACATTACTGCCATTAAAGAAATGCTAAAGACTTTGCCCAGAGACAATAAGAAAGATGCCCTCAAGCCTCAAGCCAATTTCTGTTTTAGTCAGCTATTCTGTCACTGTGACTAAAAGATCTGCCCAGAACAACTTTAGAGGAGGAAAAGTTTATTTGGGGGCTCACGGTTTCAGAGGTCTTAGTCCAAAGAAAGCTGGCTCCATTCCTTGGGGCTTGAGGTGAGGCTGAACATCATCATGGTGGAAGAGTGTTGCAGGGGGAAGCAGCTCATATGGTGATCAGAAAGCAGAGAGAGAGAAAGACTCCACTCTCCAGATACAAAATACATGCCCCATAGTCATGCCCCCAATGAACTACTTCCTCTAGCCACACCCCACCTGCCTCCAGATGCCACTCAATCCCCTCAGATTAATTCACTGATTAGGTTAAGGCTATAACCCAATACAAGGTTTCTCTTCCAAACCTTGCATTGTCTCACATGTGAGCTTTTGGGGGACACCTCACATCCAAACCATAACAACTTCCTTTGTTGACAATATAGGGATTCAAGTGTGGATAGCTCACTCCAAGGATCTTGGTGACCTTGGCTGTACATAGTTCACTTGGTGCCAGGGACAATGTTAAGCTGAATTTGATTTCAGCTGCCTATGGGAATGGGAATGTGTATTTGCAATGCCAAATACCTTCTTTCTTCCTTTGCTATTTTTGAATTTAGGAGCTAGATGGGTATCATAAGCTTCTGGTGCTGATTATTTAAACTGCTGTGATGCTAATGATTCAGTAATTGAAAAAATAAAATATCATGGAAATCCTCTGCTGATGGAGGAATTTCAAAGCCTGTTCATTTTGTTGACAAATGTGCCCCTGTGAGATGCCTAAAGAGACAGTTTCTTCCTACTTTTGAAGGCTTTTTTTCCCTTGAAAGAAATCACAAAAGAAGTTGGATAGGGTAACAAGTGCCAGTAATCCCAGTCACTTGGGAGGCTGAGGCAGGAGGCTTGCAAGTTTGAGGCCAGTCTTAGCAACTTAGTGAGACCCTGTTTCAAAAAAAAAAAAAAAAATTCAGAAAAGATAGGAATGGGCAATTCACAAAGGAAGAAAAACAAATGACCAATAAACATGTGAAACTATGTGCAATAAAGGAAATGCAAATTGAAACAGTTTTTTCCCCCTCCTACCTCATAAGAAAAAAAATACAGGCATACTTTATTTTATTGTGCTTTGCAGATATTGCATCATTTACAAACTGGAGGTTTGTGGCAATCCTGCATGGAATGAGTTACTGGTACCATTTTCCCAACAACTTATATGATCATTAACAATGGAGTGATTTTTAAATTAAAACATGAACACTGTTTTTTAAAAAAGATATACTACTCTTGCACACTTAACAGATTATAGTCTAGTGTAGATATGATTTTTATACCCAGTGGGAAATCAAAAATTTTGTGACTCACTTAATTTATAGTCACTTTATTGAAATGGTCTCAGCTGAACCTGTGCTATCTTCTAGGTATGCCAGTATTATACAAAAACTTATGAAAAGCCCCTGAATTGCTGAGAAAGCAAGTGTTTTATCTTTTCTACTGGAGGCGGTGTGAATTGGCCCACCCTTAGGTGCAATCTGGTAATGTGCGTCCACACTTAATTGTGCATGCTTTGCCCAGAAAATGTACTTCTAAGCACTCATCTTAAGGACTTGATGGAGAATGAACACAGGTCATTTACTGAAGGTTGCTCAGGAGTGAGACTAGAAACAACCTGAAGTCTACCAACAGGGACTGGTTAGTTAAATGGCTGTACAGCTATTGATGGGATGGAAGGCAGGTGCTACGAGGATGCAGAACTTCACATAAGCTTGTGAAGGGATGTTGCTGATGAGTTGCTAAGCACAAGAAGTTACAAAACTATGCTTATTGTGATTCCTTTTCTGTAAAAAAAAAAACTGTTTATGTGCATTTAAAAAAAGCAATCTGGTCAGTTATAAAGGGACAGATACCATATGATTCCACTTATTGAGACACTTAGAGTAGTCCAATTCAGAGAGACAGTGGAATGGCATTTGTCAGGTGTGGGGAGGTGGAGTTATGAGAGTTACTGTTTAATAGAAGTTGGGGAAGATGAAAACATTCTGAAGATGTATGGTGGCGATGATCGCACAAGGTGGTGACTGTATTTAATGCCAGAGAACTACATACTTAAAAACGGCTACAATGGCAACTTTTATATTTGGTATATTTTACCACAACATTTTTTTAAAAATAAAATAACTGGAAGGACGTTTGCAGAAATAATGGTGTTGTTCTCTGGGTGGTCAGTCTTTGTTTTCTTTACAGTGAGCATATAATATTTTTATTTTCAGTGAGCTCATCTTGGCCAGTTAGTGAGTCATGGATTCACTGAGTATCTTTATTTCTGTTCAAATTAAGAAATTCTATTATGTACACTCAGAGCCTGACCCCCTCCCGCCCCCATGTGCTGCTAAGTGGTTCTGTCTGGCAGGTTTAACTTAGAAGCAAATGTCTAGTTCTTGTTCCTCTCTCTTTCCCACCTCAAACTTCCCAAGACATGCTGTGGGACAGACTGTGGCTATGGATCCTGCCACCTGGCTTAGTTCTCAGCTCCTATAGGCCATTCTTACCCACACTGGACTCCACTGCCTGTTCTAGCTGCCAGGGGGATTTGTGTGTATCTGGGGAGGAGGTGGGAGCTCTGGGTAGGTTTATGGAACCCATTACAGCAAAACTGCGTACCAGCCTGGCACGGGGAGCTATCCCAAGGACCTGTGCAGGGCTTCCTGCTCTTTCCCTCCCCACTCCAGAGCAAAGGTTTGAGAAAAGTATATGGGACCACTGTAGGAAGCATAGATGATAGACCCCCAATTCAGTTCTCAGCTTGAAGGCTGCCTGCGGCAGGTCTTGGCTACTCTGTTGCATCCCTTGCCAGGCCAACTGAGATCCCTCCTTTAATTTTCTCCAATGCACTTGGTTTTCTTTAGGGTGTTGTATTCACTTACTCACCTGCATGTTTAAAGTCATTCTGCATTATTCCTCAAGCACAGACCCGACCCTTTCCTCCATTGCTTCATCACTAGTACCTGAAACAGTGCCAGTGTATAGTGGGGGTTCAAATCTATTTAAAGAACAAAAGAAGGATTGAATCAGTAGGAGGGCATTGAGGAGTCAAGATCCAATATGTGTGCCTAACTTGGTGACAGTGCTGTGCCCAGCATCCTCTGAGGACTAAGGATAATGGCCATGCCTTCCTCATGGCAAGTACCCAGAATCCAGTGCTAGCTCTTGGGCAGGGGGATGTGGTCAGATGTTGAAGAACACAGTTGGACTCTGCATTGGTTAACTACTACTGCATAACAAATTAAGATTAGTGACTTAAAAAAGGAAATAAGAATTATTTTATTGTTTCTGTGGATCAGGAATCTGCACACAGCTTGGTTGGGTGCTTCTGGTGGTTCAGGGTCTCTCATGGGGCTGCACTGAGGGTCGGTCTGGGCTGCAGTCTCATCTGAAGGCTCCCCTGGAGGAGGAGAATGCATGTCCAAGCTTATTCACCTGACTGTCGGCAGGATTCCTCTCTGGCTGTTGATGAGTCCTCCCTCAGTCCTTGCCACGTGAACCTGTTCATGGGATAGCTCACAGTGTGGCTTCCCTCAGGATGAACTGCCATCGAGAGCAAATGAGAAAGGGAGAGAGAGGGCAGCCCAAGATGGAAGCCATAGATATGTAATAACCTAATCATCCAGTGCATTTTCTATTAATTGGAAGAGAGAATAGCATTTGTTACCCACTGCATACTCAAGGGAGAAGACTACCCATGAGAAAGCTGGGATCATTAGGACACATTAGGACCCTGTGTAGGCTGCTGACCACACACACTCCAGTGTAAAGCTCTGGGGTAAACTCAGCTGTGCATTCCCCATGACTCAGTAACTGTCACATATATCAGCATTCCTGGTCATTGCAAAACTCCAAAATAGTCGAAATGTTCATTAGCAGAGGAATGGGTTCATACACGTATCCATCCAACCATCCATCCATGGTGACATTCATTCTGGGTACAGTAGAATAATAAGAAGGAAAAAATTAAAAAGAACTGTGTTGGCTTCTGTACTTGGAGAAGGTGACACCAATATGAGATTAGATATACAAGATAATTGTGAAAGAAATACCTGAATTATTAAAGGGAAGGGGCTCAAGAAAGGGGACAGAATGTCCAGACCAGGATGCAGACCCCTGTCAAGGAGGGAGGAAGAAGGATGAGGTAGGAATTTAAAGACAGGTTTAGTCAGGCTGTTGGGGAGTCCTCAAACCAAAATGGCATGTTAGAGGAGTCCCGCATCCCACAGGAACAGACTGGCATTTGGAGACTTTCCACGCTCAGTCAGTGGCCGGGAGCAGCGTGTGAGAAGTGTGGCCTGGGAGTCGTGCATTTTCATGTCTGCTAGGTAAAAATGTGTGGACGAATCTGGAAGACGTAATGTTGAATGGGATAGAGTGCAAGCCATTTGTAAAAGTATAAAACACACCAAACAGTTAGACATCAGTCATGGCTACATAAGGATGTACAAGAGGGTAGTAGTGCATCATTTAACAATGGGGACACATTCCGAGAAACTTGTTCTTGACGACCTTGATGTTGTATGAATGCCATAGAGTGAATGTATACAAACCTAGATGGTGTAAGCCAATAACTTGACTTGGCCTCTTTTTTTTTTTTTTTGTTGGTTGATTCAAGATATTTTATTAACAGCAACTACAAACAGTAAGATAGCTCAGTTAGATACCAAGTACAAAATCAAAATACAAAAATCAGTAGTTTACATATATTCAAACAATCTTTTGGAAGATTTAATGGAAGAAAAGATTTCGTATATAACAGTAAGAAAAAAATATATATTAATATGTTTGTCAATAAAAATGTGAGATCTACTAAAAGTAAAAATTAAAAAAACCTCTGAAGCAAAAAAAATGGCCTTTCTACAAATAGAAGGACCATATTATTGTGTATATTAATTTGTATATTTAACAAAATCTCAATGAAAATTTAACAGTTTTAAGCTATATCACCTGATGCTAAGTTTAGTGTAAAAAAATAAATAGAGGTGGGACTAACACTAAAACACATTAAGACATTTTAAAAAATCTAAATAATTTAAGAGTATCATACTGGTCTATTAGCAAAACAGAATGCCCAGAGGTAAGTACACTCAGATACATATAGAAATTGAATGTATAAAGAGGACATCATCTCAAATCATTGGGAAAAAGAGGTAGTCAATAAATGTTATAGGGATAAGTAAAGTAATAACCCTACCTTACCTCATATACCATGATAAATTCCATATGTACCAAGATAGTTTTTAAATAACACAACCATTAAATTATAAGAAGAAAACTTGATTTTTTTTTTAACAAATCTGGAGTTAGCAAGAACTATCTAAACTTTCATGACTCAAAATCAACATTAACTTGGCCTCTTGATAGAATCAAGAGATGGTGTGAATGTGAAATGTATGAGGCTGTTGCTAGCACAACATTGCATATTGTTTTACAGTAAAAAAAATTTTTTTGGCACCTGAGATTGAACACAGGTGTATTTTACCACTCACTGGGATATAGCCCTAGCCCTCTTTATTTTTATCTTATCTTGTTAAGTTGCTGAGGGTCTTCCTAAGATGCTGAGGTCAGCCTCAAACTTGGAATCCTCCTGCCTCAGCCTCCCAAGTTGCTGGGATTACAGGCATGTGCCACCACATCCACCTATTTTACAGTAAAATTTCTTTTATAAGCAAAAGGAGTACACTCTATAATAACATAAAAGTATAACATAGTAAATACATAAGCCAGTAACATAGTGGCTTATTGTCATTATCAAGTATTAGGTTCTGTCCACAATGGCATATGCTATACTTGTATGTGACCAGTAGCAAGTGGGTTTGTATACACCAGATCACCATGAACGCATTAGTACCATGCCATGCTGTGACATTATAGCAGTTGTGACATCAATAGGTGATGGGAATTTTTTTTTTTTTTTTTTTTTTTTTGGTACCGGCGATCAAACCCAGGGTTGCTTAACCACTGATCCACAAACCCAGCCCTTTTCTATATTTTATTTAGTGACACGGTCTTACTGAATTGCTTAGAGCCTCAGCTAAGTTGCTGAGGCTGGCTTTGAACTGGCATTTCTCCTGCCTCAGCCTCCTGAGCCACTGGGATTATAGGTGGGCATCACTGCACCTGACTGGTGATGGGAATTTTTTAGTTCCAGTATAATTTAATGGAACCACAGCTGTCTATGTGATATGTTGTTGACTGAAATCTCCTGATGCAGTACATGGCTACATGAAAACAGAAGAGGAAGTATACACTGAGCTCAGATTGGAGTTAGGGAGGAAGTGGGCAGGATTCCTCAGATTGTCCAAGGGAAGCTGGAATGTCCAATGGGACTTACTATAGGCTGTGACTTTAAAACGAATGGAATGAGAGGCAGGAGACATGATGAAAGTACAGATTATCTATCTACCTGCAGGCGTCTGAACCATGTCATCACCTTCTTCAACCCAGGAGGGGGATTGCCCGCTGGCACCTGAGTGCCAGCAGAG
This sequence comes from Sciurus carolinensis, assembly GCF_902686445.1. Classification (NCBI taxonomy): domain Eukaryota; kingdom Metazoa; phylum Chordata; class Mammalia; order Rodentia; family Sciuridae; genus Sciurus; species Sciurus carolinensis. The sequence goes on from NC_062228.1 coordinate 41,356,280, forward strand.
CTCCTCTGGGTGATGGGTATGTCTAAGGCAAATTAGAAGTTCTAGGAAGGACGGCCCAGACAACCATGAAAATGAGCTCATAAATTACCAGAGGATGATGTGTGTGGCACCAGATTCCCGTTCACAGTACAGAGGCGGCAGCAAGGAGGGAGGAAACGGAAGGACAGAGTGGATAGTTGCCCTGGGTCCTGACAACTGAAGAGTTTTCCCAGAGCGGGCAATCCAATCGTGGATAGTATTTACCGAGCTCTTCCTCTGGACCAGGCACCTTAGGAGTGCCTTACAGGTGTTATTTTTTGGTTCTTAGTGGAGGAGGTATCATCAGGTCCCTGTGTGCCCAAGGCTCACATGGAAGTCAGAGTCAGTGTGAGAGCTGAGTTGACCTCAGAGTCCCTGCCCTTGATCATACCAGGTCTTCCTACTTTCAGGGGTGACTTCTGGTGGGATGGGGATGATCAGGACTGTCGTACACTGCAGTAAACAACATCATTCTTTATCCGGTTCTCACTCTGTTGAGGAGGATGTCTCAATTTTGATGCTACTGTGTTTTGAATGCTCTAGACAAATTGCCAAATCTCCCTGGTATGTGTGGGGGGGACAGGGAGAAAGAGAGAGAGAGAGAGAGAGAGAGAGAGAGAGAGAGAGAGAGAAAGAGAGAGAGAGAGAGAGAAGGAGAGAGACAGACATAGATTTGGGCAACACAATCTACTCTTGGTCCTGCTTGTATTTGTAGTTACCTGTTTATGGTTGGTGATCTGGCTTTACATTAAAGACAATGATATGAAATTGTCTTTTGAAGTAGAAATACTTCAATGAAAAACAGTCAAGTTAAATACAACTTTTAAATCCATAATAAAGATTTGCTGTCTGCAGTGATGGAGGGGTCCCAGTAGGTGGTTAGTACTGTCCTAGCCTCATGTGTCCCCCAGAGAGTCCCAGGGCTCTAAAGGGAATGGTAGTCTCATTCCCAGACACCTCAGGCTGGTTTCATCTCTCATAGGTGCTGAAAGTGAGCATGGCCTGCCTATCTCTGATCCCCCATGATCACAAAGAGGCAGCTCCAGTCGGGAGCAGTGGCGCATGCCTGTAATCCCAGTGGCTCTGGAGGCTGGGGCAGGAGGATCACAAGTCCAAAGCCAGCCTCAGCAATTTAGCAAGGCTCTAAGCAACTCAGTGCGATCCTCTCTCTAAATAAACAATAAAAAGGGCTGGGGATGTGGCTCAATGGCTAAGCACCCCTGGGTTCAATCCCTGGTACCAAAAAAAAAAAAAAAATAAAAGGGCTGCTCCTGGGAAATACGTGGGCCTGTCCCGATGGTCTACCCCTCCAGTCCTGGTTCCCATGTTCTTCACTGCGTCTCTGGACTCAGGCTTTCTCAATGTGTCACCTTTATTCCTGCGGTAGCAACAGGGTTAAAAAACAAACCTTACCCATTATCCCACCTCAGGGGTTCTAATGGCTTTGCTCCATTAATAATTTAGTGAGGTGGACTGAATTGGATTGATTCTGCCCCAAATCAATACACAAATGATTATTGTTTCAGGGCACTTTTGGATGCTTCAGCAAGGTGGAGGGGAGCTGTTTGATTGAACATTGGAACTGCTCTTGCTACTTAGAGTTACTGCAGACAGGGTTATGTAAACCAAGGCATGCCCCGGGTGCTGACATTTTTATGGCAATAAAAGCCCTGTTTTTGGAATGGTGCTTTTATGACATACTTAGTATGACTGTTCCAGACCTATAATTTTAAAATTACTGCTCAATACTGAAGGTAAAATGATTTTACTGCCGCTGGTCTATTAAATTTGTAGGAACCAGCAATGGCTTGGAGAGGAGCTATGGCTAGATGGACTTGGCTGTACGGAGCACATTGCCAAGGATGTGGCTGCAGATGCTGCAGGGCTGGATGGGTGGCTGGCTGTGCCTTGAGATCTGTTATGTTTTGGATATGAGATGTTCCCCCAAAGCTCCCTTATTATAACTATAATAATAATTATTATTTTTTGATACTAGGGATTGAACCCAGGGGCACTTAATCATTGAGTCACATCGCCAGTCCATTTTATTTTTTATTTTGAGACAGGGTCTTGCTAAGGTGCTTAGGGCCTTGTTAAGTTGCTGAAGCTGGCTTTGAACTTGCCATCCTCCTGCCTCAGCCTCCTGAACCACTGGGATTACAGGCATGTGCCACTGTATTATGGCAGGAATATTTGGAGGTAAAATGACTGGATTGTGAGAGCTGCAGCCCAATTAGTCCATCCTAGTTTGAATGGACTGACTGGTGGTAAGTGTAGACAGGTGGGGCATGGCTGAAGAAGGCGGGTCACTGGGGTGCATCTTCCCCATAGCCCTTTCCCTTTCTCTCCTGGCCACCATGAGCAGAGCAGTTCTCTGCCAGGCCCTCCCTCCACGATGCTCACCTTGGGCCCACAGCAATGGAGTCAACTGATCGTGGACTGAACTTCTGAAACCATGAGCCAAAATAAACTTTTCCTCTTCTCAGTTGCTCTTGTCAGGTATTTTGGTCACAGCGACCCAAAGCTGACTAACACAGTCCGCCTGGCTAGATGGCCCCCGACACAGGAGCTCTCTGGCTCACAGTAGGCCTCTGCAGACAGTGGTTGGATAAAGAGTTGAAGGCCTTGCAGGAGAGTTCTGTGTCCTCTGGGCTGACCTCAGGGATCTGGAGGTCCCTGCTACCCTGCCACCTGCCTCACCTTCCTGGATCACCTCCACCACGTGAGAGCAGGGCCCAGGTGAACCAGCCTCCCTGCAGCTCCTGTCTCTGGGGTGGCGGGCAGGCAGTCCCAGGACGTGCCCACACACAGCTCCCCCGCGGCCGCACGCCAAGCCAACGCCAGAGCCAGGCCAAGAGCAGCAGTCTTGGGGCCTGCCCACCACCCACGTCCTGCCCGGCCTTCCGCGACTGCTCCGGGGGAGACCTGGCAGGACTCGACTCCCGTCCACTCACCAGCCCCCCAGGGAGGACAGGCAGCTCGCCCTGCGGATCTCGCAGCAGCCAGGGATCTTTGCAAAGGTTGACCCCATCCTGTTCCAGGCCCAGCCCCCGACGCTTCCCAGGCCTTCAAGTCTGCTGCCCAGCCCCCTGCGGCCTGCAGAGTCCTGACCACCTCCCCACCTCCATGCTTGTCACTCTGTTCCTCCCTTGGGCTATGCTGGCTTCCTTCCGTCCCGTCTCTCCAGCAGCCGGCTCCTGCCTCTGGGACTTTGCACTGAGGCTCCCTCTGGCTCTTCACCTGGCTGGCTCTCTTCCTTGATCAGGGATCAGCTCTACTGCCACCTCCCCGGGGAAGGCCTCCTGAAGTGGCTCCTGGTCACGGCCTGGTTCTACCTCATTGCAGGTTCCCCTTGCTCTGGGGGCCTCACTTCTGTGGCTCTCACCTGCCTTCCTTGCTGGATTGTGGGCTGCATGAGGGTGAGGACCGAGCTGCTCCCGTTCTCATCTTGGAAGGGGCCTGTCTCACAGCTCGTTGGCAGTCTGCTTGTGTTTGTTGAGCTGCCATGAGCTGAGCTGTTTTCATCTGCTGGGCCCTTCCCATGATGTGCTGCCTCACCTTGGCCTCAGAACAATGGGGTTGGCTGACTATGGACAGAGACCACTGTAATGGTGGGCCCCAAATAAACTTTTCCTCCTCTAAATTGTTCTTGTCAGGTATTTTGGTCATAGCAATGAAATGCCGACTAAAACCGTATCTCACACAATGGAGTTGGCTCTCAGCTCTGAGCCCTCCCCTCCCCATCGTGGCAGACCAGGGCTTCAGGAAGACAGAGACCATAGAAAGCCACTCTAAACCCCAAGCAGCAACCCAGGTGGCTGTCCCACCCCATAGAGCTTATGAGCAAATGTTGTAGCTGTAATTTTTACAAGTTTATTTTTAGAATTTTAAATTTATACTTATTTAAAAAATTTTTTTTATTGTGGTTATTTTTTTAAACATTTGAAATTTCTGTCTCTCTCAGCACAGGGGCTAGAAACCAGGGACACTAGCTCTGAGTTATATCCACAGCCTTTTAAAAAAGGTAGGCCTCAAACTAGTGATCCTCCTGCCTCAGCTTACTGAGCTACTGGGATTACAGGCATGTGCCATCGTTCCTGGCTCTGGTTTAATCATTTTTAGGTGTACAGTTTGGTGGTGTTAAGTAGATTCACATTTTTGTACAACCATCTGACTCCAAAATTCTTTTCATTTTGCCAAACTGAAATTCTGTACCCATTAAACATCTTCCTTTTTGCCCCTCTTTCTAGCCCTGGTAACCACCATTTCACTTCCTGTCTGTATGAATTTGACTACTCTAGGTACGACATTTAAGTGGAATTATATGGGACCTGTCATTTTGTGACTGACTTATTTTACTTATCATAATGTCCTCAAATTGCCTCCATGTTCTAGCGTATGTCAGAATTTCCTTTCTTTTCGTGGTTAATGTTCCATTGAATGGTTATACAACATTTGATTTATCCATTCATCCATCAGTGGACGCTTGGATGGTTTCCACCTTTTGGCTATGGTGAGTATTATGGCTATGAACATGGGCATACAAGTATCTGTTAGGGTCCTTGCCTTCAATTCTTTTGGGTATATACCCAGAAGTAGAATTGCTGGGTCACATGGTAATTCCATTTTTAGTTATCTGAGGAATGGTCATACTGTGTCCTATAGGGTGCACCATTTGACATTCTTACCCACAATGCACAAGGGTTCCAATTTCTCCACATCCTTGCCAACACTTGTTATTATCTGTATTTTCTCTTCAATAGTCATCCTAATGGATGCATAGTGCTATCTCCTTGTGGTTTTCATATTTTATCCAATTAAACCTTAGCTTCCTTTCTCTAGAGCCATTTCCTATCATTTTTGTCTCCCTTTTCTATTCTCTCACCACCTCAATTCAAAATTATACAACATTATCTCCCATTCAGAAATTTCACATCACAAGTTTTCATGCTAATTTCTACCCTAATTGCTATGATGTTAAAATATCACTGGAGAGACAGGAAGTGTAGCTCAGTGTAGGGCACTTGCCTAGCATGTGCGAGGAGTAGCAGTAGCAGTAGTAAATTAAAGAAAAAAAAGTCATTGGAGAAACATGGAATTTTATACACAAGAGCAAAATAGCCATTTAGAAGACATTATCTTTATAAGAAAGGGATCTTATAAAGCATCCTAGGATAGTTTCTTCCCAGGGAGAAATGGCCAAAGAGATGCACACAGACCTTCTTCTCTCACTGCTAGCTTGAGTGAGCAACCAGTTCTGGGTGACTGAAATTCTCCCTAAGGGAGCTCTGAGGCCTGGGGATTCATCACTACGTCTACATAGTATGTGCTGGAGAGGCTACACCCAAGGCTGAGAACATTTCTGTGTATGATCTCTGGCTCTGCTTCTTGGATGTCCTCCAGGTGGGACAGGGGAACAGTCAAAATAGTCTTGGGAAGAGTGGCAAAGTTTTGAGGTCAGAACAAGTTGATGGTGGGTGGGGGCTCAGACCAGGTAGCAGGCAAAGCGAATTTCACAGGATCACACAGCTTAGGCTAAAAACTCTGAGGTCTGTTATGGAGCATTTTCTGCTGGGAGTGTGATCCAATGTGCATAGTAAAGTTGCGAGAGATGAATTAGGAGGCAGGAGGTCACACTGAGGCTTCTGTAGAGCTCCATGAGAGAGAGATGGTGATTGGGAGTAGGGGGCTGGCCTTGGTGATGGAGAGAGATAGATAGATTTGAGACACATTATGTACACCAGCAGGTCCTAGTGATGGATTGAATGTAGAGAGATTTGAGTAATTTGAAAATTATTGAGCCAGTAAATGATGTGGTCATGAACGGTTTTGGGTACAAGGCAGGAGCAGACCATGGGAGGGAGAGATATCTGGTCTGCAACTCTGTTTGGAGTAAGCAGATCCTCCTGGGTTACCCTTCCAGGAGGATCTGTGATGAACCAGGTGGTTGTTTCAGCTTCATTTGCCAAAGCCTCTTGGCTTTTCACCCTTGAATAGATTCTAGCTGTTCAAAATCGAGAAGGCGAATTCATCCAGCCCAGGATCTTCTTAATTAGTGTCCAGTAAGCAGTTGGCTGAGAGGCTTGAGTTCGCATCTATGTGGGGGTGAATGATGGAGGAGAAGACCCTCCTGTGACATTGGCTTCCTCCATGTCAGGTGGGGCTCTGGGTGTGTGAGTGAGCAATAGCAGTGGCCCTGTTGTCTGGGAAGGCGGTTAATGTGGGGTGCTTCTGTGCCCCTTCTCTCTGCCTGTCCTCTTGCTCCTTGATTCTGGAGCAGATTATTGAAGGCCTCCTTGGCCGATAGTCCATGCTTCATGAGAGACATGGGAGTTTGATGCATGGGAGTAGGAACATGGCTTTACTTCCTCCCAACTAGAAAACTCAGCTTCCTGCTGCGACTCTGGTCCCATGTCTGAGCTCCTCCACCCTGATGCAGCTCCCTCACCTGCCCTAACCAGCCTGTTGCTTCAGGTCTATTATTTACTGCGGGAAGCCATCTATGAGCCCTATGTGAAATGAACAGTGTTTGAGCCATTAGATGGGGAAACCCTGTTCTGGGAACTCCCAGGTGGAAACCCCCTGCTGCAAGAATGCCCATCTCAAGCTGGCACCCCGTTCTAGCTCACAGCTCAAGTTCTAGCACGGCCCTGGGGATCAGTGACCCACCAAGAACCAAACACCAAATAACCTGCTTACTGCAAGACCCCTGCTACACCAAGAAGCCTCCTTCCACACTGAAGCCTTAAACCTTCTGATCCCCTTTGATCTGTAAATAAAGCAAGTCGGGGTTTCTTGTTTGTTAGAGCCATACCCTTCTGGATGGCACAATCAGTCACACCCCTGCTTTAAATATATTCTTTCCTTTTTGTCTTATTTTATAATATATAAATTTTGTAGCTTTTATTTCGCAGCCAGCCCATCCCTCGAAGTAAGAGAGAATTTACATCAGTCCTTTCCCAGTAGCTGGAAGGTTTTGTGATGACTAGACACCTCCCGGATACAACCCAAGCTGATATGGGACTTTTATTGCAATGTGGAGGGACCCAGGGGTTGTAGCTAGGACAGAGGAACACTGCAGCAGAGACAGGGCTATCGGGAACCATACCAGAAGGGATGAGAGGGTGATGGGGGAGAAGACTGGGCAAGGGCTACACTGAGGACCCCCAAAAAGGTCCCTGCCTCTAGAACACCTTAAGGCTAGGTGAGAAATGGAGTGTCAGATGACCAGGATCTCAGTGTGGGCAAGGGATAGGGTATGCCAGGGAAGCAATAACATGGGCACAAAATTTAAGGGAGTGCTCCAAAACTCAACATTCAAAATAAATCAGATTTTAATGTAACACTTAGAAATACAAACAAATGCAAAAAGTATCCATGGTGAACACAATGAGGAATTGATATAAAGACCTGTTGTTTTACGATCCTGCACAACTGTGCAATGGGGACAGTTGTTTCCTTTCAGCTGTAGGTTCCCAGGTATTTTGCTCATTGTTTGCTGGGTGGGTTTATAAGGGTTGACAGTGGGCTGTGAACAGATTGGTGAACACGGAGCATTATATATGATCATGCTTTATGATTGTAGAGCTTTTATTAACCTTTTCAACTTGGTTCAACATAAGGGATGGTAATTTTACAGGTGTATATAGGGCTTACATTTTTCTTTTGTCTCAGGTTCTAATATGACTCCCTGTGGCATTGGTCTCAACTCTTGATTCTTTGTATAACTTGCAATATGAACAGTGAAGTAGGCAGCATTCTCAAGGAGGGACAAAACTCCCTGCCAGGGGCCCTGTCTATGTTGAACCATTTAGTTATGTATAAATAAATGCCTGGTCATGGGTGGTTAGCGATCTGAGGAAACTCTGAAAGCAAATTACACGCAGGCTAGTGCTCTATATTGCAAGTCAGAAATGTGTGTCTCATTTTTTGGTTTTTAAGTCCTTTAATACATCATCTAAGAAAAAGTCTGCTTTGGAAAAAGCACCAACAGAATTAGAAGAGAGAACAAGACAAATCGGAAAATCTAAGGGTTTTCCCCAAAACATCTTATTAAAACCCAGGAGAGACCAGGGTGAAAATTAGTGAGTTACTGCCTCTATGTTCATCTCAAACTTCTCTCCAGAGTGTTAAGTGTGTGTGCGTGCGTGTGTGTGTGTGTGTGTGTGTGTTCTTCTGGACTCAACTCCTTGGTTGACAGTCGTCGGATAGCAGCCCCAAGACTGAAAAGCAGGCGACCTCTCCATTCCTCAGTGTCCCTGAGGATGACTGGGTGGGCTCAGGGGTCCCTGTGAGGGGCTGGTCTCCAGAGGTCTCTCAGGGTGCTCACCAATACGTTCTCACAGGCCTTTCTTGTTATGGAGGGATCACCTTAGAGATGCGAAGGGGGGCACTTGAGCTGTGGCAAACAAGGAGGACAGTAGAGCAGAATACAGGGACACTTCGGGAGGAAGAGAGGCTGAGCCCTGAGCCACCATGCACTGTCTTGCTTCCAGGACTCCTAAGCAGCTCTAGGCAGCTCTTTCTCTGCCACCCCATCGTCTCTCTCCCGCCCCTCCCCAGCACAGCCTTCTACAGCTCTGGCTCCGGGAGAGACCAGTTCGTGGGCTTGGGAGACCAGGCGGTCGCTGACTGGGACCCTGGGCGCATTGCCAGCCTTCAGCGCCTAGGCTTGAGGGCCAGAAGACGCGGGACTGGGCAAGGGCTGCGTGCGCGGAGCTGTCCAGCACCCCAAGGCGGGGCGTGCGCCCCCCGGCCCGCCCCAGCCGCCTCCGCCCGCCCTGTCAGCGCCACTGCGGCTCCGCGGGTGCGTCACGTGGCTGGCGCCGCGCGGCCTCCAGGCTCCCTGCTCCGGCAAGGGGCCCGGCGGGAGGACAGACGGACTCACGGACGCACTACTGGCGGCACCCGGCCAGGCGGGCTGGGCGCAGCGCTGGGCGGTCCGGGGTCGCCGGTGCCGGACAGGCAGCGCGCTGCGGGGGCATGGGCGATCCGGGGGCCCCGGGGCGCAGGCCGGCCTCGGCGCGGCACCCAGGACTTAGGGGCAGCGGCGGGCGAGGGTCCTGCCTGGTGGCCGCCGCTGAGCCCCAGTGGGGCCCGTGACGCCGCGGCCGATGTGGCCCCGCTCGTTGCGGGCCTGCATCGCCGCTGCACAAAGACGCCGCCGGAGCCGCCGCCTACACCGCGGCCGCAGCCGTCGCGCAAGCCTCAGCCCGAGCCGGAGCCTGAGCCGGAGGGCAGGAGGCGGCGCCCGCGCGCGGCCGGCCCCGGCATGGAGAAGCGGGCGGCCACGGGGCCGGAGGGGGCGCCGGGCGCCCGGGCGCAGCTCGCTGTCGTCTGCCTGGGTGAGTGGGCCGCGCAGGCCTGGAGGGGTCCGGGTCCCTAACCTCGCAGCTCCGCGTCCCCTTGGCGGGACCCCTGCTCCCGCCCAGCCGGCTCTGTCCGAAACCCGCACTGGGATGTCTCCGGCTCCAAGGCTGCGAAGAGCGCACGCAGTTCCCCAGCACTCTCGGCCTGCTCGGGCCTTAGGCCTGGGAGGGCGGCTCCAGCGGCGGAGTCCCGGCTCCTGCCCGGCTCGGAGTAGCGCTCTGGCGCCGGGGGTGAGCGGCGCGCAGGCGGCGGGTTCGTGCAGGAGACGGGTCCGCCAGCGGCTGTGGTTGGCAGCAGCAGCAGCTGAGCCCCGCCGGCAGGCGCTCAGCTTGGTGGAGATGGGGCCTGCAGAGCCGCTGACAAAGGCCCGACCGGCTGCTTGCTGAAGAAAGAACTGTTTCCTGCCTGGAGTTGAGGCGGGGGTGGGTGCTAGCCGAGGACGGGGACTCAGGATGCAGGCTGGAGGAGGGTTCCAGGGAGAAGCAGCTGTGCGAATGACTCATTTTCCCTTTGTGTCTCTTGGCCCCATCGGGCGGGCCTGTTTAGTACTGGGTGGTGAGTTCCGGGATGCCCAGAGACCTGTCCAGGCCTGGCACCTGGGCCAGGGCTCCTTTCCTGCTCAAGAGTTTTTCTGTCAACTTTTCCAGGACCCATGTTGGGGTGAGGGGCAGGAAGGAGTTAAATGCTCAACTCACATGGCTCCTTTATTTACCTCTATGAAGGAGGGAGGCCCTTAGAAGAGCTGAGGGTCATTAAGGGACACACTGTGATGTCACTGATGAGGGCTCTTTAACCTGACAGGTTTGCTGAAGCAACTGAAATGACAAAGTGAAGAACAACCCCATTGGTTTTAAGCTGTATCCTCCTCTGTCCCCCAAGAACCAGGTGCTCTGCCCCAGCTGTGCAAGCTGGTCTTAATAAGGAATATCACCTCCAGAATGTCCACCTCTCAATCTGGCTATGGTCGTGGGTTCTGGGTTCTGAGTTGCTGTGTCCCCTGGTGAGCAGGTTCTTCCTGCTCAGATGATGTGTTATGGTCTGCCTGGCAGAGCCTGGGTGTCCTGATGTGGTTCAGGATAGGTGACCAGGTCTGCAATGACCCTCCGGAAACGCTCCCTGGTCCCTTGGCATCTTTGATAGGGGAAGGGAGCACCTTTAACTCCAGGAAGTTAGGTCTGCCTTTCCACTCTATCTATATTCTCTTCTGGGCCCAGGACCCCCTGATTAGAGCAGCAGATGAAAGCAAAAGACTATCCCATGGATGTAGGTACTTAAGGAGGTGGCAGGAGAATTCTTTGCTTTCCTTCTCAAGGTCAGAGTGATTCAGTGAAGAGGGTCACTGTTCTAGCTGAGTGTCCCTGTAAAATGGGGATAATTAGAACTTTCCTTCCCTCCCTGGCCATTGGGTAGGCAAGATGGCTGACAAAGTCTATCTGAGGGAGGAAACCCTTCCAGGTGGTAGGAGTCCTCTTTGAAAGGCAGGGCCCCAGCCTGGACTGAGCTAGGTCTCTTCTGTGATGGGTGCCCCCAAATCTGAGAGGAAACCCCCTAAGTTATGTGATGTAGTATGACGGAACCCGACTGGCACATTGCTCTCTGGCCATGGATGTGCCAGTTCTCTCAGGGGTCCCTCTGTGCATCCCAGCAGGACCATGGGAGCAAAAGCCTCGAGCTGCACTCTGACCTTGCCCTGTGAGGTGGCGAGGACCAACCTTGAGTTCAGCTATGTTGTTTTGTGTCCTGCAAGGCCTATCACTGGCCCAGAGCAGGTGCCTGGGACCCTGAGGGCCACGGTGCCCTTCTGACCTCTCTTTATGTCTCCCACAGTGAACCTCTTTCTCACGGGGAAGCTCAGCAGTGCAGTTCCTGCCCTAGGTAAGTAAATGCTTTCCTCCTGTCCTTCCAGCCCCTCTGGGTTATTGACCTCTGAGGACCAGCTTTTAGGTCCAGGCTCACCCTGCAGTCTCTTTGCCTCTTATTGAGAAAATCAGTTCTTGTGCATCTTTTCTGCATCGCAAAGGAGTTATTTGGCCTTGGGCAAGCTTAAACTTCCCTGAGCCTCAGTTTCCTCTTTTGTTAAATGGGTGGATATAGGCTCTACATCAAAATCTTGTCTTTAGGGTCCAACAAATGAATATGGCAAGATGTTCAACATGGTGTCTGGCATGTGTGGCTTATTACTACTGGCAAACTACTAGCACCCTGTGCAACTGAGAGATTTTGCCTGCTGTAGGCTGTGGGGTTCCTTAGGGCTATGAAATGCTGACCCGTGTTTAAAAACCTGTGATTCAACTTAGAGAAGTAGGACTGCGTGATGACACAGAGAAACCAAGACCATTGGTAGAACTTTTGACTCTTTGTGAGAGATGGAGACATGTTGTACCACACGGGGCCATCGGGGATTACTAGGTTTGGTCAGGTAGGGATGAGGGGAAAGGAGAGGCCAGACCATTATTGTGGTTTGAATGGGAAGGTCAAGGCAGGCAAAGCAAACAGCTTAGAATAGGCCATTCTGAATAATTCTGGGGACTTGGGCTGTAGGGTGGTCTCTAGCTCCTGGTCCCGGGTTCTCGAATGCATCAGGGCTGGGGAAGTATTAGCTTGGTGTGTGAGAGGCAGGTAGACGGTGGGTGAGGGCCTAGCCTTGGATCACTGCTGTGCATATGACAGGTGAGCTCCAGGCAGCTGACCTGCAGGACAGAGATTGACTTTGGCCAGTAGTACACACAGGATGTGAGAAACACAGTGAAGACTTCATGCTGGCCTCCTGCCTGTCAGTGTGGGTTGGTCATCCAGTGGCCCTCTTTGGGCTCTGGCCTGGTGCCTAGTATAGCAAAGCCTGTCAGGAGCAGGAGGGGCAGCCAAGAACATCTATCCTCCATCACTGAGGGGCTGCCAGGGATTGGTGAATGGATAAATCCAGGCCTTTGTGGCCCTTGCTGCCATTCAGAGAGTTCTGAGAAAGGAGACTCAGGGAGCCTGTACTGTGATTGATGCACCCTGATAAACCTCACCATCTCTTGCTCATTCAGCCAATATGCAGCCATCTTCAGCAAACCCTAAAATGTTATTCAAGTAAGCGCAGGTCTTTTGCATAAAAACATTGGGTCAAGGTTAACTCAAAGTAGTCAGGAATGATTATGATACCCAGCCTGGCACTCTGGACTTGTTTTTTGTGTGCCGTGCTACATGGTGGGGCAGGAGCTACTTGAGGTTTCTAGCTCTGCTTAAGGGGCTGACTGGCTTCAGAAACCCACTGAGACTGGCTCAGGTATTAGGGGCTCTTAGGGGGAGTCACCCTTGCTGGCTGAGGTCATGGGAATGGGAAGGTCAGAGTCACAGAGACTGGTCTCCCTGCCTGTCTCAAAGACTTGACCTCTGCCTGCCTCCTAATTTTCTCTGCATCTGAGCTCTGCACTCTATGCAGCCATGTGTCCTTTGCTGACCTGGGCTAGCCCAGGGCCTGGCCTTGCTCAGCACTGACCAGCCCAGTCCTGCCTGGTGTCCCAGCCCAGTCTCCCATCCTTTTCCAGGAAAAGACTGACTTAGCCAGAGCCAGATGTTTGTGGTCAGGATAGAGTAGGAGAAGGGGGTAAGAAGGGTTCACATCTCATAAACATGAGCCCCAGGCCAGTCCTTCTGCTAAGATGATGGGTGGGTATGTTGTCCCAAACATATCTGCCACTTCCAGGTTTAGATAAGTGATGCTCCAGAGATAAGGACACTTATGGAGCTTGGGGGAGAAAGACCCCTGTCTGGGTGTTCATGTTTGGTTGTTCTTAGCTTTGAAGACCTTGGATCCCAGGAGGTCCACGTTGCTATACTTGAGGGGTCGCTGTTTGCACATTGGTGCCCATGCATGGTGTCCTTGGTGTTGTGAGCTGTATGCACAGTTCGTGTGGTGATAGGTGGTAGTGTGGGACCCTAGCTCTATCCCTCCAGTCTTGCTAACCAGCTTCTGATTGCCCTAAGTGCCCCCTTCCAACAGTGCTTCGTGACCCTGCATTTGGAGCACTTTCTCTGCCATTCCTATTGTGAAGGAGACCGGATCAGGAACCGCTCCCCCAGCCCCTTCTCGGAACTGGCCTGGGCTCAGATAATCCTGAGGACCTAGCCAGGCTGCCTGGGAACCTCACAGATTTTTGTCCCTCAGTCTCTGCCCTGCCCCAGGTATGTCAGGGCTCAGATGACCCACCTCCCACATCCCCCAGGACCCAGGGTGGCTCCAGCGGGTGAACCTGGGCAGGGTTCAAGCTGTTCGCCACTCAGCCTGACAACTTCCCGGAGAGTCTGGGGTGGGTCTCCCAGCTCCCTGTCATCAGGTTACACCAGGCGGGCTGTCCAGGGTATCGATCTCACCTCTGGAAATTAGATCTGCAAATTGTGCTTCATCAGTTCTTGCTCATGTCCTCTCAGGAGTATTTGACGACTTTTGGACCAGGAAAGAAGGACACTGTCCTTAAAAGTGCCCAGTCATCTCTTTCCCACTTAAGCGGGCATTGAGAGCGGAGGCAATCTTCTGCCAGAGTGAAGTCAGGTCCAGTTAAAGCTCGGACATTCCTCTCTGTCTGCCCCGAACACCCCTGAAGCCCTCTCCTGCAGTAGTATCTCCCAAACACACGGTTCTCCGAACCTCTCCTCTGTCCACCCACCCTTACATACCTTTGCACAACCCTCAGTTCCTGGAGACTCCCCTCCCCTGATAGGCACCCCCATCACTCGGATGTCTGCCTCCAGTTTTCCTTTCCTCAGGTTTCCTGCCCATCCCACTGAGACAAGTGACACATACTGACTCCATTTTTCTGAAGGACAAACTGAGGCTCAGGGCAGAATGGTGTGTCTGGCAGCCTGAGACTGGGACTGGATTCATGTCCTTATCCCTGCCTGTGCCTGGGCCCTGGGGTGGTGCACTGGGTTGGGGACAAGGCTGCCCTTTACAGAGACAGAGCTGGAGGGCTGGCTGTCTGAGCTGGGGACATCCACCAGGCCCATGGCTAAGTGGCATCCAGTCAAGAGCCCTGGATGGAGCTCCAGCTCCTGGGAGACGCCAGCCTCCCTTCTATTCCATACTCGGTCTGCACCAGGCTGGGCTGGTGGCTGCAGACCACCCCCTGCTGTGGTCCTCTCTGGAGAAGAGCAGACAGGTAACAGAGGGCCAGTGCTCTTGATGCCCCTGATGGGGGAATTTCTGGGGAAGTGCTGGGGGCCTTTGGTGGCAAGACCATAGGGGAGGACATGGTACTGGTGCTTTGTGCAAAGCCAGAACTTAGCAGGAACTGGTCCAGTCATCTGGACAGGCTTCCCAACCCTTGAGCGAATGGCCAGATACAGGGGTAGGAGGGAGATATATTCTGGCTACTGTAGGTGGGAAGAGACTGAGGTGGCTGGTGACATTGGAGGGACCTGGCTTTCCTTGGCCAGGGTGGATAAGACACCTGGCCTCTTATTGCCCTAACACAATGGGTAGATCTATGTCCACTCCTGTGGGGCGGTGGCAGCCCTGTCCTTGGAGCCAAGGGTACAGATAAACAAGGGCTGTTTCCTGCCCTTGCTGACCCAGAGGCCTGGTTCTCTGGTTTAACGTGCTCCAGAGACTTGACATGGGAGCAAGCTGTGCCCCCTTGCTGGGACCTCTGTTCCCAGGAACCTCCTTTCCAGCACCTTCTGGAAGGAGAAACCTCCCAGGTCAGCACTCAGATCTCTGTGAGGTCCATGTGGCCAGTGGGCTCACCCGTCAACAGGAACTAGGCTAGGCCTGGGGGTACCTCACACTTTCGAAGACCTGCTCCATTTGTTTAGTGCTCAGACTCCTGTCCTGGGAGTGGGTCACGTGGTTCCCATTTTCTGAAATGGGAGGAATCTGAGGCACAAGAGGCTGCCTCCCAGGACCGTGTATAAGCACCAGGTCCAGAGGCAATGGCTTATAAACTCACTGAGCTAGACTATTGAGGCCCTGATGACCTTATGGTGACCAGACGTGCTTTAGGGCCAAGGGTGGCATTTCTGTTCTAGCCTTTTGATGCTCTCAGGAGCATCCAACTTGTAGTTATAGTTTTGGATAACCTGGACCCCATGGTCATGGCTGGTCCCCAGCAGGAGCCTCAGCTCACAGCTTGTCCCGCAGACTGATGTGCAGCAGGAGCTTGGACTGACCACTCAGTGGTCCAGAGTGCCTGGCCACGCTCTGTAGGCTCCTGGGGTTGGGTGGTGGGCTAGAGCATCACAGCCCTGCTCTCTTGTGGAAAGCTGTCATCAGCCCATCCCAGGGAGGAGAGGAAAGTCACTGCTGTGGCAGATG
Organism: Sciurus carolinensis; assembly: GCF_902686445.1. Taxonomy (NCBI): domain Eukaryota; kingdom Metazoa; phylum Chordata; class Mammalia; order Rodentia; family Sciuridae; genus Sciurus; species Sciurus carolinensis. Next base: position 41,371,965 of record NC_062228.1, read on the forward strand.
CTAGGGAAGAGAGGAGAGGTGGACATGGGAGCTTCACTGAGCAGCTTGGGAAGGGCTTCTCTGAGAAAGGACCTGGACCGAGGGCTGAAGCTGAGAGTAGGGAGGTTCCCTCCAGGGCTCAACAGGAGCAAAGTCTCTCCATGCACGGGACCAAGGGGCTTGGGGGTGAGGGCATTATGGGAGCCATGAGGCTGGTGGGGTGGGTGGGTGATCTTGTGCTTGTCCTAAGAGCACAGGGTGCAGGGAGACCAGAAGGCTTTCCTTCTTACTGCAGCTGCCCCATTTGGAGTTCCAGAGAGTCTTGCTGAGAGGCAGAGAGTATGTGGCTTCTGGGGCAAGAAAGGGAGGTGCTGGCAGTGGGAAGACAAGCGGGGGGTGTCACTGGTCTTGGTTATCACTTGATTCTCTAAGCCTCAGTTTCTCCATCTATATAATGGGTCCTGCCTTTGTCACAGACTAGATCAGATAAACTGACATGGTACAGGCTTGAGGGCATTGTGAGAGGGGTGTGCCAAGTGCATAGGTCCACTGCCTGGCCCTGGAAATGCCTGAGTGTATTCTGCTGCCCCTTCCGGTTTGGTGCCTTCAGGCTGGGTATGCTGAGCTGGCAGGTGGAGGGTGCAGATAACGAATCACTTAAAGGGAAGCCAGTAGTGTGGTGGGCTCCTCACCATACTGGCCAACATAGTGCTCTGTGCCCATCCTGGACACTATGTACAGTCGATACTCTATAAATGCTTGTTGGTACATAGTAGGTGCTCAGTAAATGTGAGCAAAGCCCCTGTCCTCCCAGGGCTGAAGTCTTCATTCAGCAAGCCCCAGGAAGCACAGGCAGGGGACCCTCGTGAGAGTACAGTCGATACTCTATAAATGCTTGTTGGCTCAGCCTCTCACAGGACCAGAGTGAATCCTGACTCTGACACTCACTGGCTTTGTGACCCTGGGCAAGTCATTTATCCTCTCTGAGCCTCTTTCCTTCTTCTGGTTATAACATCTGCCTTCAGTGGCTTCCCATGTACACTTAGGATAAGACCCCAATTCCATGTAAGGTGTACCCAGCCCCAGCCTGTGTTTTCAGCCACTTCTGGACATTGCTGCCTCCCTTCACATCTGTTTCATAATCTTCACCAGGTCTTCTGCGTAAGTCTGTCTGCTTCCCTCCCCAGCCTGTGAGTTCCACAGGGCAGGGCTTTTTCCTGCCTTACTCAGCATGCCTATCACTTTTGCTTGGTACATAGTAGGTGCTCAGTAAATGTGAGCAAAGCCCCTGTCCTCCCAGGGCTGAGGTCTTCATTCAGCAAGCCCCAGGAAGCACAGGCAGGGGACCCTCGTGAGATGGCTGGTAAGCCTGTCAGGCCCAGGGTGCAGAATTCTCCCTGAGCTGAGGCCCTGAGGCAATGGTGCTGCACTGGCAGGTGCTGGTTGCCAACAGGAATTGGTGGCATGCTCTCAGCCCTGCAAGAGACCTAGGCTCTGGCAAACAGCATAGGATGGGTGCTATGCTGCCCCAAGGCCAGGGGGACCCTCTCGGACCCCCTGCCCCTACTTCTGTGAAGTCTCAAGTTCATGGCCAGCCATGGCCTGGCTACCCTCAGCAGCACTTGATCACACCACGGGAAAGGCTTGTGCTCAAGCCCGCCCCCAGCCCACTTCCCACCCAGAGTTGGGGTGGGCACTTCTCAGCCTCCTCTCCTGACAGCTGCCTGCAGTGGGAAGCTGGAGCAGCATACAGAACGGCGCGGCGTCATCTACAGCCCAGCCTGGCCCCTCAACTACCCCCCAGGCACCAACTGCAGCTGGTACATCCAGGGTGACCGTGGGGACATGATCACCATCAGGTAAGAGGGCCTTGAGGGTGTTGGGGGGAATCAGTGTGGAACCTTAGGTCCTTGGCAGGTGGGGTGGGCAAACAGGTGGGTATGGACAGGTGTGTGAGTGTGCACATGTGTTTGCAGACTTGCACAAGTCCATTCCTGAGCGGGCATAAAGGACACGTGTGTGAGATTGCATGTGTGAGCACATGCATGTGCATGAGCCCGTGTCTGTAGATGCAGAGAGCATAAGCATGAGGTGTCTGAGAGGACACGTGTGACCATGTGTGTGCCTGTGTGAATGCACTTGAGCATGTGAGTGTGCCAAGCTCGCTGGGCCTCTGTGACTGGGTGTCCCAAGCCACACCTCTTCTTGTCTTGAGCCCTGGGAACTGGTGGGCATGATCTGACTGCCTGTGAGGTAGCCGAGCTCTCCTCTGTCCTGCAAGGATGGCTTGAGGCCAGGCTGGCACAGAGCCCAGATCGGGGTTTTTCCAAGGGGCCTGTGGTGGTCTCAGTAGGAAAGGGAACCAGGCAGGAGCTTGTGCCCTTGAGCTGCAGAGAAGTGCAGAGGGAAACAAGGGGATGTGAACCGGAAGTGGCACTGAAGAGCTGAAAGACCTGGCCTCAAATGGTCATGGGGTCATTTGACTAGGGGCTCAGCATGGATTCCATCTGCTTTAGTTCTCTTAAATGCCAAAGTCCAGACCCCACCCCACACCACGGCCCCGTTACTCCATAGCACCAAAAGACAGGGATGTGAAGGCCATGAACAGGTACTGGCTTGGTTTCTGTGCTTCAGTTTCCCCATGGCCACAAGGCCATGGCTGCAGGGCCAGTGTTCCTCCCTAGGTGATTACCTGTCACCCAGCTGCAGCATTGGACCTGTGGGCACAGCCTCACCTGCAGTGTTGGTATCTGGGAGTTCGTGCTGGGTCCGTTCCAGCTGACCAGGTCTGGGAGGGATCTGGGCCTTTCAGCCTCCACCCTTCAAGGAAAGTGTCAGGGTGGCTCCTGACCCTCCCACTCTGGCCTTGGACTGGAGCGCTGTGCTGATGGAGGAAGAGAGGGAGCTGCAGCAGAATTAAGTGTGACCGTTGCTGCCCACAGATGTCATGATTGTTCAGGGAGCTGCCCTTGGACCTCTGGGAGGGAACAGCATGGGGACAGAAGGAGTAGGAGTGGAGGAGTAGGCAGTTTGGGAGACGCGGGGCAGGGGAGGTGTGTAGGGGCAGGGTTGACCTTCCTTGCTGTGAGTGCTGGCCTGACCACTCTGCCAGTCCATGGGGTCTCTGCCTGCCCTGCCCATTTCTGTGGTCCTTTCTGTCCCTGTAGTTTCCGCAACTTTGATGTGGAGGAGTCCCACCAGTGCTCCCTGGACTGGCTCCTGTTGGGCCCAGCGGCCCCGCCTCGCCAAGAGGCCTTCCGGCTCTGCGGCTCTGCCATCCCGCCCGCCTTCATCTCTGCCAGGGACCACGTCTGGATCTTCTTCCACTCAGACGCTTCTAGCTCCGGCCAAGCCCAGGGTTTCCGCCTCTCCTACATCAGAGGTGACGCCAATCGGAGGTCAGGGTGGGGTCACCATGGAGCACTCAGTGTTTGGCTCCTGGGTCGGGCAGTGCCCTCTCCTCCTTGCAGGGCTCGCCCTGACCAGCCCTGATAATCCTAGGATGTGGGTGGGACTGCAGTGCTGCTGCCTCAGAACCTCTCCAGGTCCCTGGCTTCACTTCACAGACTCGGCTAGAGGGGGACTCTCCCCTCACCCTCAGGTCAGATCAGGGAATGAGCCCACTTGGGCATCCCAGCAATCTGCCTGTCAGTGGCCCTGCCCTTCCTGAGCCCCAGCTGCGATGTGGGTGACCTGCCCACTCCTGTCCCCAAGCCCCCATGCTGGAGGGAGGCACTGCTCTCCCCTGACTGCCTCCTGCTACCTCCTTGCCTACAGGGAAGCTGGGCCAGGTGTCCTGCCAGCCAGATGAGTTCCGCTGTGACAACGGCAAGTGCCTCCCGGGCCCGTGGCAGTGCAACACCGTGGATGAGTGTGGCGACGGATCCGATGAGGGCAACTGCTCTGCCCCCGCCTCTGAGCCTCCAGGCAGCCTGTGCCCTGGGGGCACCTTTCCCTGCAGCGGGGCCCGGTCCACGCGCTGCCTGCCCGTGGAGCGGCGCTGCGACGGCACACAGGACTGCGGCGATGGTTCCGATGAGGCTGGCTGCCCTGACCTGGCGTGCGGCCGGCGGCTGGGCAGCTTCTATGGCTCCTTTGCCTCCCCAGACCTGTTTGGGGCGGCCCGTGGGCCCTCGGACCTTCACTGCACGTGGCTGGTGGACACGCAGGACCCGCGGCGCGTGCTGCTGCAGCTGGAGCTGCGGCTGGGTTATGACGACTATGTGCAGGTGTACGAGGGCCTGGGCGAGCGCGGGGACCGCCTGCTGCAGACGCTTTCCTACCGCAGCAACCACCGGCCCGTGAGCCTCGAGGCTGCGCAGGGCCGCCTCACCGTAGCCTACCACGCCCGCGCCCGCAGCGCTGGCCATGGCTTCAACGCCACCTACCAGGTGAAGGGCTACTGCCTCCCGTGGGAGCAGCCTTGCGGGAGCAGCAGCGAGGGGGATGACAGTGGCGTCGGTGACCAGGGTTGCTTCTCAGAGCCACAGCGCTGTGATGGCTGGTGGCACTGTGCCAGCGGCCGGGATGAGCAGGGCTGCCCTGCCTGCCCACCCGACCAATACCCCTGCGAGGGCGGCAGTGGCCTGTGCTATGCGCCTGCCGACCGCTGCAACAACCAGAAGAGCTGCCCCGATGGCGCCGACGAGAAGAACTGCTTCTCCTGCCAGCCCGGCACCTTCCACTGCGGGACCAACCTGTGCATTTTTGAGACATGGCGCTGTGACGGCCAGGAGGACTGCCAGGACGGCAGCGATGAGCACGGCTGCCTGGCCGCTGTGCCCCGCAAGGTCATCACAGCTGCCCTCATCGGCAGCCTGGTGTGTGGCCTGCTGCTCGTCATCGCCCTGGGCTGCGCCTTCAAGCTCTACTCGCTGCGCACGCAGGAGTACAGGTGGGCGCCTCGTCGGGGCCATGGGCCCTCGGTTTCCTCACCCGCTGCGCATGCGGCTGTGGGTTTGCACACGGAGGCTCGGGCCATCCAGGTGGGGACTGCTCTTGGGCATGCTGGGTCTGGGCAGCTCTCATATTCCAGATGGAGGGGCAGAGTCCCTGAGTCCCGTTGCTGCGGCAGGTCCTGGCCAGCCCTGCCATACTTCCCCTCTGCCCACTGCTTTCAGGGCCTTTGAGACCCAGATGACACGCTTAGAGGCTGAGTTTGTGCGGCGGGAGGCACCCCCCTCCTATGGTCAGCTCATTGCACAGGGCCTCATCCCACCCGTGGAGGATTTTCCTGTCTACAGTGCATCCCAGGTGAGCCCGAGCAGGTGTGAGACCCACAGGTCCCAGACTTGCTGCTGGACCTCAGAGAGCATCTAAGACCAGGATGGCAAAGGGCCAGGCAGGACAGTGTTTGGGTTAGCCTGGTTCAGGGGTCAAAGAAGGGGGAGGTGAGAGCTGGGCCAGGTGACATCAGGGGCCCCAGCCAGGTGAAGGGATACAAGTTGGTCTTGGGTTCCTTGGGGGTGTGCTGACCTCTGCTCCTGAGTGGCCACGCATGCCCTTAGCTGCTGCCCCACCCTCTAGGCCTCGGTGCTACAGAACCTCCGCACAGCCATGAGGAGACAGATGCGACGGCATGCTTCCCGCCGGGGGCCCTCCCGCCGCCGCCTGGGCCGCCTCTGGAACCGACTTTTTCACCGGCCACGGGCACCTCGGGGCCAGATTCCACTGCTGACCGCTGCACGTACCTCGCAGACGGTGCTGGGCGATGGGCTCCTCCAGCCTGCACCAGGGGCCGCCCCGGAGCCCCCAGCATCCCACACGGACACAGGCAGCCCCAGAGCAGCTGGGGATGCGCCTCCCAGTGCCCCTGGCCATGCACCAGAGGTGGGAACTTCAGTGCCACCCCCACCCGCGGGCCTGCGAGACCCAGAGTACGGGCCTGTGAACAAGGACAGAAAGGCCTGTAGGGACCCTCTGGCGGATAACCCGGCCCCTTCGGACACACTTCCTGAGCCTTGCTTGGCCCAGGACCCTTACCCCCCGGCTCCCACTGCCAGCAGCACCCCAGACCCCCACTCACCAGAGCCACTGGAGGTCTGCAGAAGCCCCCCACCACCCTGCTCCCCAACATTGGAGGCCAGTGACGACGAGGCTTTGCTGGTCTGCTGACCCACAAGACATGCTGGTGACCGCCATAGCCCCGCTTTGTAACCAGGGAATACACAGTCATTTCTACCCTGCCTCCGCGTCCTTTCTTGCAGAGAAAGAGGCCCACCAGCAGCCCCACTGGAGGGTCTGGGCCCTGAGCCAGCAGCCTGCATCAACTTGGGTGGGCATGGCAGGCGGGCCCTGGGGGTTGGGGCGGGGAAAGAGGGTGGAGGGATGAGCCTATCTTTGGAGTCCCAGCACACACGAGCACCTTGGGGTCTCACTTCTACCTACTCCCCCACTCCAGTTCCAACCTGGGAATCCATTTCCAGAGAGGTAGGGGGGCCAGGGCAGGGCTCTCTGCAGGGTTTTATGTGACTTCTCACTTATTCATTCTGTGGTGGCACCAGCAGCCCCCCAGAGCCGTGCCAGAAGCTATAGTACTAGGACTGAAAGGGGCCCCGGGGGGTACTGGACTTCACCAGTGGTGAGGGCTCTGTACACACTGAGCCCTCTTCCCATCCTTCCTAGCAGGGCCCCCAGAGGAGCTGGGCTAGGAGGCTTCCGCGCCTACCCTCAGGCCTGTGATGGCATGGGCATGGCCAGGCTGGTGTCCTTTGCCCTTTGTGATCTGACTAAGGGGTCAATCCCCAGGGTATTGCAGCAGGGCCGGAAATGTGGGTATGAGGTTGAGGGCCATGAGGTCTTTTGCAAGCCCTGAGACTCCCAGGACATCCTGCTCTGTGCTTTCTCAGGGGACAGAGGCTAAGGCGCCAACTGACAGTAGCCAAATCCATTCCATCCTGTCTCAGGGTCTGTTTCCCCACCTGTAAACCAGGGTGAGGCTGGGCACACTCAAGTCATGACACTCACTCTGGTGATTTATAAGAAGAAAGATGATCCTGGCCAGGAATCCCTGGGCTCTCCTGAGTGGCTAAGCTCAGGTTGGCAAGGAGTGACCTGTGGAAGGGGCAGATGGAGCTGCTTTCCATCCTCACCGTCCCTTTGGGGAAGTTGGCTCTGGGCTCACAGAGCCAGCCCTAGGTCAGGCGGCAAGGACCCCCGATGTTGAGAGGCTCCTCAGTGGCATATCCTCCAGCGTCCGCCACGGCATCTTCCCAACTAGCAACGCGTGCGCCCCCCAGCAAGGTATGCCACCACCTGCCCCCATCAGGGTCCACCAGGGACTCCCCTGAGCACAAGCGAACAACCAGCCCTGTTTATTTGTAGATCTTTTCAGAAAAAGCTAGCAGGGCAGTGCTAAGAAAGGAAACCCCATCCACATTGTCTGGGCTTCCTTACGACAGGCCTCTAAGAGTCATATCTCTTCTTTCCAGAAAAAAAAAAGTTTTTGCAAAAACACCTCCTCAATAAACAACATGTAAACAGAAACAGCTGCTTCAGTCTCTACAAATGTCTCATTGTGTCTTTAAGGGCTTGTCTGTGGCCGGCAGTGGGAAGGGCTGGCAGGGGCCATTTTCCTCCTCCTCGGGGGAGCTCTGGGGGTAAACCACGAAACACAGCTCCTGGCCCCAGCGTGTCATGGACTCTGAGGACAGACAGACAGAGGGGCAGATGGACCTTGGGACCTGTCCTTTGGGTCAGGGGTGACCCCACCTCTGGATACCTCCCCTGGGCAAGGGTCTTCAGGGAGCTGCTCCCTCTTCAGCCACATGTTGTGGAGATATGTGGAAGGGGTTGGACTCTTTGTTACAGGCTGAACATCTGCGAGAACCTGTTCTGGAGCAAGACCCCAAGAGGATCCCCTCTCCAAGCCCTGGCTACTCAGCAAGGCCACCAGCTCACCTGTGAGTCTGTGTACACACTTTGGTTTCCTTCTCCAGAACACTCCCAGGAAGAAAATGGGCACCCCTGTGAGGATGATGATGATGCCAACCCCACAGACCATGGGCTCTGAGATGAAGCTGAAGACCAGCAGGAATGCCCAGAATACCAAGTACGCAACTGGGACAAGCAGGTTCACCTGCAGAAGGATGGACAGGAGTGCAGGTGGTGCAGGTTCCCCGGTGGCTCTCCTGCCCTACACCCAAACCCCTGGGTCTGAGGCTTCCTTTCCTTTCCTGGGAGCTGGGGCCTGAGGGCCCCACTCCTGGCAGTAGCCCATTGTGCTGGAAGCCAATACGTGGGTTGACCAGTTGGCCAAACTGTTGCGACTCGGTCAGTTTCAGCCGCCCTGACCTCTACACAGCTGTCATATGGGGACTTTTTTGCTTGTACTTGTCTGGAGTTCAGCTATTTTTGGGGGTTTCACATTTCAGGCATAAGCACTTCTCCACTTAAGGCTTTATGGGCAAATGGAGGGCCTTTTCTTTTAGTTTGGTTTACCATCTTTTGTTTTCACATGGGATAGGGGATGCTGGCTGTGTTGCCCGCAGCCTGTGTGACCTTGAGTAAGTTCCTTAGCCTCATTTTCCCTATCTGTAGACTGGGACTATTCAAAGCGTTCTCCTCATGGGGTTGTTATGAGGAGGGAATATGCTAGTGCTGGGAAGGCCCAGCCCTCTGAAAAAGGTGCATTCACTGACATGTTGTCATTGGCCCTGTCCCTGGTGCCCAGGGTGGCCCTGACGGTTTCTGGCACATCAGCCTACCTGTTTTCTCTGGGGGCCTCACCTTGATGGGCCTGTGGAGTGCCGGCCGCCTCCAGCGCAGGATGAGCAGGCCCAGGATGGTGACGCCATAGCAGAGGTAGTTGATGAAGGACACGTAGTTGATGAGCGTGTACGTATCTCCTACGAGCATGATCACCGCCGTGGCCCCGCACTGGGAGAGGACCCAGAGGACCCGAGGCTGACAGCTGGACTCCCACCTGCCTCCTGCCCTCCCGCCTGTCCTGGGCCCTCCCACTCTGGCCAGGAGGTGGTGTGACTCCCCACCCTACCCCCACTCTCCGTGGGCTGTCCTCCACGGCCATCCCTGGCATCATCCAGAAAACTCCCCATTGCTGGGTGGCCCTGACTCCACATGCTGCCTGGCCTGGGTCCCCAAACTTACACAGACAAGGAGGGCAGGGATAGGGGTGCAGTGTCTGACATGGATCATTGCTAGCAGGCTGGGCAAGTGCCCCTCTCGGGCTCCAGAGAAGCACAGCCTGGGGGTGGGAACAGAATGGGTAGGGGCCATGAACCCAGCCTCTGCACCTTCCTACCAGCTAGATCCTGGACCTCAGCTCTGGACCTGATATCCCCTCTCAAGCTCTCACCTCTGACCCACTCCAGGCCCTAGTAGCCCCACTGGACAGTTCCCACCCTCAGCTAGCCTGCCTCTCTCTTGCTTTCTTTACCTTAGGGTTGGGATCAGACACTTGTTACTGGCAGGTCATCATTCAGCTTTCCTTTCTGGTTGTCCCCAGCATGGTTCGCACACACCAAGGCACCTGCCTTGCCTCACCATGACAACCCCTCCCCAGCCTAGTCACCTGGAGGAGGTGAACAGGTAGCCATTGATCCCTCCAAAAGTGGAAAGTGCCACGGAGACGGGCATGACCCATGAAAAGTAGCCCAGCAGCTTCTCCCCGAAGGTCTGCGTGGGCACAGAAGAGAGGTAGGACATGAGGCTGGGGTAGGGGTGGGGCAGGGCCGGGGACCAGGCAGACGCCCCCACTTACCACGGCCACTGCGTTGGAAGACAGCAGCTCCTGGGGTGACATGGCAGTGAAGTAGGCCACATTGGTGAACGTGTACACGAAGGTCACCAGGGGGATAGAGATGAAGATGGCACGAGGTAGGTTCCTGGAGGCGTCAGTGGGGGCATCAGTGACAGTCCCTGGGGGGTGGATACCCTGCCCAGGTGGGACCAGCAACAGCAGCAGCATTAAGTCTCATCTCCTGTGTCTGCTGGGTGTTGGGGCAGGTCGGGGATAGCACTGTTGCTTGGGACATTGGTGCCCACCTTTCCCTCCACCCCTACCTGACAACAGGCTGGGAGGAGAAAGAGCAGATGAGGGAGGAAGCCACGTCCTGACCTGAGGGTGGCGTCTCACTAACGTTTGTACATAAAGAGAAAACTGGATACAGCTTCAATTTGCCTGGACAACCCCCTGAGTTCCCTTAAAGCCTGGTCTGCAGGTCTGGGTCTCCCTGGGGACTCTATTTGTCTCAGCCCAAAGATCCCTGGCCGAGCGTCAGATGCAGTCATTGGCTTCATTTGTAGGCACCATGTTGTGTGCATATGTATAATTTTGGGCCAAATGCAAATCACTGGATCTATTTAAAGCAGGACGATGATGCTGAGTCTTTCTGAGGCCCAGCAAGGGGCTCTGATGCATCCACAGTCACATAGAATGGGACCAGGCTAGAACAGAGTGTCCTGGCTTTCTTTCCAGGACTGTTCCCATGGGGCAGCAGATGACCAGCCTGAGCCATAGGTAACAGCAGATCTGTGCCAACAGGCTGCTTCTCCCATGGGCGGGACTAACCCCTTCACAGTTCCTGGCCAGATGCCCCACTCACTTTCGAGGGTCAACCAGCTCCTCGGTGACATAGTTGAGGAAGTTCCAGCCACTGAAGGCAAAGGAGCCCTGGAGGAAGGCCAGGGCCAGGTGACCCACGGAGGGTGTCATCCAGAAGGTGAAGGCATTGCTGGGCCTCAGTTCCTCGAAATGTCCTGAGGGTCCAGATATCAGGGGTCAGCACAGTCTCCCCATCCCCGTCCACACCCCTACCCTGGCCCTACCTTGGAAGATCTGGACAAAGCCAACGCCAATGATGAGTGACAGGGCCAGCAGTTTTCCACCCGTGAAGATGTCCTGGATGCGTGTGGCCCAGCGCACACTGGAGCCATTCACCCACGTCAGGAGCACTGGGGAGGGAAGCGGGGGCACCTGTGGCTCAGTGTGGACCACAGGCAAGTCCAGCCCAGGCAGCAGCCCTGCAGCAGCCAGAATGCAAGAACATGGTTCTCGAGATGACATTGCAGGCAGCTGACAGTTGGGGGATCCCATCGGGCTGTCCCTGCACCCGGAACAGAGAGCAGGGTGGGGTGGGGCCGTCAGCTGCTCTGGGGACAGAGGCTCATTCAGAGGCCACTCACTCAGGCAGGCCATGGAGAGCACACGGGAGGCAGCAGTTGGGGGGATGCAGTTGGGGAACACAGGTTGCAGCACGTAGTTGGAGAAGGTCATGGAGATGACAGCCAGGCTGGTGGGGTACATGATGAGGACAGCACTCCAGAGCAGCAGGAATCTAGAAAGAGCAAAGGCCAGAGTGGCACAGGCATCTCCAGCCCCTCCCAGAAGACCCAGCCCGAGTATAGGGAGTGGGACTGAGCTGGGACCAGCACCAGGGCCCGGTGAGGCTGCCAGAGGCCTGGGAGGCAAGATTGTCCTTGAGCAGGTATTGGGAAGGATGTGGGAACTAACGGCCTTTCTTCTTTTCTGTTTTTCATTCATTCTTTCTTTTTTCTCCCCACCCCCACCCCCATACTAGGGACTGAACCTAGGGGCACTCAGTCACTAAGTCACATCCCCAGCCCTTTTTATTTTTTATTTTGAGACAGTGTCTTGCTAAGTTGCTTAGGGCCTCACTAAGTTGCTGAGACTGGCCTTGAACTTGCAATCCTCTTGCTTCAGCCTCCTGAGTCACTGGGATTTGAGGCATGCGCCATTGGGGAGCCAAATACCTTTCTAATGACCACCCTGTGCCCCTTGGTTGTTTTCAGCACAGCCTATGGCTGAAGATGGTTGAAGCTGGGCAGTGGTGCCCACGAAGGGAGACCTTTGGTCTGTAGGAAGTGGACCCTGAAAAGGGTCCTGGCTGTGGGGGTGGGGAATCATGATTTATACCTCTTTTTCTAGAATCTTACCTCTGCAGGGTGCCCATGGTGGCCTGGGGGCTCTGTTCTCAGGGGTTCTGCCTGCACTCAGGGGAGGGTCTGCCTTTGGGTCCTGTCCTAGGTCTGGCCTACCTTTGAGGGTGGGGAGTACCTTATCAGGAATACCAGAACTCCTTGGTCACTGAGTCACACCCCGTACCCCTTCTTGGCACAGCCCTCCCTCCTTGGCTTCTGGGACATTCTATTTTGATAGTCCTTCCTTGCTGGGAGTCCCTTCTACCCTCCCCTCCATGCTGGGTGCCTGTGGGTCCTGACCCTTTTCTTTCTCTCCCCTTCCTCAGTGTTCTTTCTAGGACCACAGCATGATTCTTCAGCTTCTGTGAGTCCCAGCCCCTTTGAGAACCTTTCTCCCCAGAGATGAGCAGCCATGGACACACCCACAGGGGTGTGCATGCTCTGCCAGGGCTTCCTCCAGAGTTGCCAAGTTAAGAACTGGATCAAGTCATTCAGCATCAAACTTTGTATACTTCAGCCTGGACCCTTCCTCTGAGCTCCAAACCCTTCACCCAAGATCTGACTGAGTACCTACCTGCACATGGCACACAACCCCCGACAACTTGAGAACCCCCTCCCTCCCTGTCCCAGGGACCACCATCTATGAAGCCTCTCAAATGGGACAGTGGGTACCAGTCCTCCTGAATTCGGTTCCTAAAGGATGTTGGTGTCTGCCTGTACCTTTAAGGCTCTTGGCAGGACTCCTCCAGACAACTGCAACAACTCCAAACCCCCATCTCCTTCAAGCCCTGGTGCCTGCCAGGAACCTGATCTTGCCTCTCGCTACAACAGATAGTTTGCACTGGCCAGGCCACCATGCCCTCTGTGCATGCTCCCACCGAATGACCTCCTCACTGGCCAGGAAGCTGAGAAAAACCCTACCCTTCCAAGGCTTGGTGCAAACTGTGGATTTTCCTGGGAGCCTTCCCTGGGTGGCATGCACCCTGTTCTCTCTGGGGTGGTTGCTGCCTCTTGCCCACACCCTCAAAGCAAGGGTCCTCTGGATCATATCAATCACATTTGAGGGGCTGTTCCTCTCTGCTTTGTGAGCAACTTGAAGACAGGAAAAAATCTTTTTATCACAGCATCCCCAGGCCTTAACTCAAAGCAGGTGCTCAGCAAATGTTCATGGGTGAATAAGGAATGTCAGGGAGCTGTGTGAGGGGGCAGGGTCTGGGGGGAGGATTCATGCCTCTCCCCCTCCTCGTGGAACAGATGGATTTTACTAAAATCAAGGCCCTCCTTGCCTGATAACCAGCATTGTCTAAAAGTTTCAGAGAGTAAGGGGTTCCCCTCCATAAAAGTGGGGCTTAGAGGAAGCTCCATTTAAGAGGAAACACAGAGAGGTCAAGGGGTCAGCAGTTGCCCATGGACTGGGGTGAGCATAGGTGCCACCCACCTTGGCCTCAGAAGCCTACCAGACAGCCCCAGCCCCTTCCTTCCACTCACTCTCATGACCTCCCTGTAATATGGGAAGCAGAAGAGGAGACAGGTCCATGGTTCAAGAGTCATTCTGTTCCAGAGAAACTGTCCCCTACCCCACCAGAGTGCCACACTCACCCAGCCAGGCCCCCGAAGATCTCTGTGACGTAGGCGTAGTCCCCGCCGGACTTGGGGATGGCAACTCCCAGCTCTGCATAGCAGAGAGAGCCCAGAGCTGTCACGCCCCCACCCAGGACCCAGACGAAGAGGGCCAGACCCACGGAGCCTGAGTGCTCAAGGACACCCTTGGGTGAGATGAAGATGCCCGAGCCAATGATGTTCCCTGTAGGGGAGAGATGGGAGGCATCAGGCCTGGGGCCCCCGTTAGCAGCCCAGCCTTCTTTGTGGGGGTCTGGATACCACACTGAGGAAGGAAGCTGTTAACATGTTTCTGGTTCTGAGGTGCCCCCTGCAGGAGGAGTGGGTGGGGGGACAGGAGACGTGTGGATGCCACTGGGCCCCTCGAACCCAGCAAGGCCCATTTTGGGTTCATCATCAGCCTCCTGCTCAGTCCCTGGCATTGGAAATGGCACCTTGTCCAGTCAGCCAGGTCCTGAGTTCCTCTGTCCACTCTCCTACCCCTGCATGAGGTGGAGCCAGCAAAATGAAGTGGCCCTAACACCTGCACCATGACAGAGGGTGGCCACTCCTGTGCATCTCCACATGGACCACCTATAGCTCAGGTCCCTAGTTGTGTCCTGTCCTTTCAAACCTGTTGGCCAGAGGTGGCCTCCTAAAGCAAGGCCTGGCCACTCTCCTGCCTGCCAAATTCATGGGGGGACTTGGGGAGTAAGCATCTTCTCCTTAGAGCCCTCCTAGCCTGAGCCAGGTGTGGAACCCTCTGCCCACATCACAGCCTCGCTCTAGGTTTCTGTACCTTCTATCCCCCTTTTTCCCATCCGGGAGCCCCTCCTTGACCTAGAACCCAGGCTGTGGACGTAGACTCTGAAGAGACCTTGTTTCTTGGAGCTGTTAACATGTTTCTGGTTCTTGGAGCTGTTAACATTTTTCTGGTTCTGGAGCTATTAACATGTTTCAGTGGGTGAGTGAGAGCAATTGGTGCATTTTCAGGTCTTAGGGTAGTCAGTAGCCACTAAGGCAGGGATGGGTCTGACAACCTGGCAGAGACTCTTGGCTCGGCCTGGGGTCTGGACACCGACAGCCTGCCACTCCCCTTGGGTCTGCCCCCATTATACAACGTGAAATCCCAGCTGGGCTCAGACCTGCTTGCTCCCTGCTCAGGCGGGAAGGTCTTCCTGCTGACCTCTCTAGTCCTGTCTCTAAAACAGGGTTATGATGAGATCTTAGGGAGGTACACCATGTGAGGCCCTCAGCTCATTTACAGCTGTTGCCAGGTGTGTCTTGCAACTCTGTTTGCTAGTTCTGTGCACAGCTCCTGCCCCCCAGCAGTCACCCACTATGCCTGCCTCCAACACCTGAGTGTCCCACACCCTGCAGATGCTCAGGATGCTTCTGCTGAGTAAATTGGTGAGTGACTACACAGCCTGGTGTCCAGAGTGGCATCTACACCTTGACATGAAGGACTAATTTCCTTGTCTGTGAAGTGGGGGCGCCAGGACCCACTCAGCCCTCCGCTTGGGGTCTCTGAGGAGGAGTGAAGGGGTTGCAGGCTCCTGAGGTCCCATGCAAGTAGAATCGGAAAGGCCTGCCCTGTGCTTGGGCAAAAGACCCATCCTTCTGGGTCTCTGAAGGGTGCAGGCAAGAGGGGGCTGCTCCTGTGGTCTCCAGATGTCTGGGGGTGGAAAGGGGATGGGCCCCGCTCGCTGCTTCCTGAAACAATGGGAAATGTTCAGAGATCAAGCTGTGGTCTGCAGAGCAAGTTCCCATGGTGAGTGAGGACTCAGCACCTGTTCAGCTCTGAGCTCCCTGGCAATTAGAAAGAAGTAGGGCCACATCTGGCTTATGTGGGTCTCACTATCCTACAAATGAATCAGGTAACTGTGCGGGAGATCTGCATTTGGGTCTGCCCAAGAGGAGAGAATCCCAGCCCCACAGGCCACACGAACAAAAGAAGCACTGGTGGGACCTAAGGCTCAGCCCCTGGACAAGGGTCCCTCCCAGCGGGTGGGGCCTGGGGAGGGAGTCACACATCCATCAGGGCAGAGTCTGCCCACTCCACCTGCCAGGCCCACAGGCGAGGCTGGACGAGGACACGGCTGTGGCCTCCAATCTGCATTCACTCCTTGTCCACGGTGCTACCCCTCACCCCCGTCCCCGGTCGACACAGATTTCTAGTCTGGACAGCCATGAAAGCCCCATTTGGTTTTCTGGTCACATCCCAGGAGCCCTAAATACATCCAGATAAGGACAAAATAATTCCTGTGCCTCAACCTCCAGATGTAAGCTGCGTCCTGGGTCTGCTTCGGGGGGCAAGGGAGGGGAGCCACCTCCAGCATCTGTTGCGATGGGCCCAGGGCCTGGGTGGGCTGTGGGGTTTCTAAAGGGCCTTTGAGTTGCTCCATCCGGCAGCAGTTCTCAGGACCTGGCGGAGCAGGATTTGCCAAAAGCCAGTGAGGTTGGAAGCCAGCGGGGGCTGGGTGGCCTTGAAAGGAGCTGGGTATGTTGGAGCTGGGGGCATCCGGGGCCCTGAGCCACCCACCCTGTGAAGACCCCACCCCTGTAAAAACAGCTCAGCCTGGTTGAGCCTCACAGATCTAATCTTTGGGGGAGCCACACCTCGCACCTCACCTTCCAGAGCTGGGGTCTGAAAAAGACACAGCATTATTCAGGTGCCAAGTGGCTGGGACTCAGACGCTGAGTTCTGCAGGGGTAGTGGTGTGGCAGGGAGGACCACTATTGTTTTGGACACGTGGTCTCGGGCTACCATTCAGGACTTCTTCCCGTGTGTCTGAAAGGACCACGTGTGCTAACCAGTGTCTCTGAGGTCCTCAAGGGCCTTTCCCTGTGGGCCTGAAAAACCTCTAGCACCTGCCCCCGGTTCATGCTTGAAGGTGCAGAAATCCCTATCATGATTCACAGGTTGTTCTGGGCACTGTGTGGGTGAACCAAGGGAGGTGGGCTTGAAGGAGTGGCAGAGGATCAGAAGGAGGAAGAGGATGCTGAGGACAGGGCTGGGAGCCCCACGGGTGATTGAATAGAGGAGGAACTGTGGGAGCTGTTGGAATGCCACCAGGGTGTCTGCCCAGTTCCTCCTGGTGGTGTTGATGAGTTCAGGCCTCCCTCCTCACACCCTGTGTTCAGGCCCACTAGATCCGCCTGATGAGGGAACAGCAGCGGACAAGCCCAGCCCTTGTGGAATCCTAGTCTTCAGGAAGAAGAGAAGTAGGAACTTGGCCTACTGGACGTGGGATGGGCCAAGAGGTACTGCTGAGCCTCTGTTAGGTGTCTGATTGACAACCAGAGAGATGCTGGTCCTGAGGCCTCCACATTCCTGTCTACCCAGTGGGACAACTGCTCTCTGGTCCCTGTAGGTCCTCCCAGGCAGGAGGCCAGGCCAGGCGAGGATCAGATGCGAGTTTCCCCAACTAGCAGGCCTCCCTTGAGTCTCCTCCTCCCGCCCTTCTTCCCTGAGCCTTTCCTGGGTGGTTTTTATCACATTAAGATGTTTGGCCTGATGGGGCTTACCCGGCTCCTTGGAGGAATGAAGAAAGGGCCATTGTTCCCTGCGGGTGCTGCAGTGCATGCTGACCTATTTCTGAGAGGCAGCAGAAGACAGTGGAGGTCGCAGGGGTGGGCCATGGAGGTCTGGGTGGTAGAATGAGCCACCTGCCCACCGTGTGTGTGGTGGGAATAGACAGGCTGATTTGGGGAGGACTGGGGAAGTCAAGCCAAGCCAGGACACTGGCTGCAACCTCATTCCTAGAAGCACTGAGGAGTCAGCCATGTGGCCTCAGATCAGTACTGCCCATCTAAGACTTGGTTTCCCTAATTTCCAGGTGGGGCCCCCAGTCTAGGGGGCAGCAGAGAGCTAGTCTGACCCTGACTTTGGCAGAGAGGATGAACCTTGTGCATCTGTATTGGGCCCAAGGAAACACTCTGCCCAGGGCAGAATGTCCCACACTATGGCAGCCCTCTCCCCAGATCAACACTACCCCAGGAAGCTTCCCCTGGCCACCCACCATGGCCCTGTAACCTGGACCTGCTCCCCTGTCACTGTGCCTGGAGAATGGCCAGGAGGGGATGCCTTTACTTGAGGCTGTCTGTAAGGTCATGGGAATTGCTTATGGATCCCACTCTGGTCATCCACCTTGGAGACTCCCCTAAGACAATCAATCTTCCCTCTGGAGACCTGAGTCCCATGGAAACCCTACACCGTTGGGTGAGCAGCCAGAACCCTACTGAGACCTGCTCCCAAGCACACAAATGTCCTTGTGTCCTCCCAGTAAGCATGTGTCAGGTACCTCCCTGGGATGACAGATGCTCCCTCTGAAGTCTTGGTAGTACCCCAAGGAGGTGAGTGGGGACATCCAGGATGTGCCTGGAATGACTAATGGGTTGGCAGGCACCTCCGGCCTAACCCACTTTCCTTCGGAGAGAGGGGATGAGCAGAAGTGTAGAGTCTCTGCCTGGCTCACTCAGTCCAGGCCTGCCTAGCTCAGGAAGTCTTGTTTGTGCCCCATCTCCAGGCTGAGTCTTGTCATGGTCCCCCGTGAGCTCCAAATCGCTGAATCCAACAGTCAAGCCCTAGCCCACATCTTATTTGACTCATCAGTGACCTGTGACAGAAGGATCACCCTCTTCTCACTTCGCCTCCTACCTTGCTGGTGGCTCTTGGAATTCTTTGCTGGTCCTTTTTCTTACCTGACTTCTAAACCCTGAGTGACCTTTGATCATTCCCTGGGAGATCTCATCCAGCCCCCTGGCTTCTGTTGGCAAATCCCAAATTTATATCCCTACCATGGACCTTTCTACCAAACTCAGCCCGTGTACCAAACATCTCACACCTGACATGTTCAAAGCAGAATTCCTGACTTTTGTGTCCCCTTTCCAGCCCCTCACCCCATCTTCCCTGATCAATCAATAACAAACCATCCTCCCAACTGCTCAGACCATGACCTTGTGTCACCCTGGACCCTTCTCTTTCTTCCACACCCTACACCTAGGTCCTCATAAATCCTCTGGTTCTGCCTTCCGAAAACCACAGTCGCTCAGCCCCTTCACTGCTGCCACCCTGCTCCTGTCCAGGCGACTCAAGTGGCTTCCTGCCTGACCTTCCTACCCTGGTCCCTGCCCTCACAGGCTCTCCTCCCTAGTGAGTGCAGTAAGTCATCCCATCCTCTTCTGTTCCAAACCCTTCCAGGGCTCCCACCTCCTAAGGAGAAAAGGCAAACCCCTATCATTGCTTGCGAAGCCCCACACAAACCCTGCCCACCTCCCCACTCACCTCCAACCTACCACCCCCACCCCAGGGCTTCAGGTCCTCCTCCCTGGCTCAGATGTCTGGTCTCAGTGCTTCTCAGGACCCCTTGGCCACACATTGGGCTTGTGTATTTGTTTGCTGTTGGAACATCTGGAGGAGATGCTTTGTCCCCTCTTACAAGGTGCCCAGTACAGCTGAATAGATGAATGAATGCATCCATCCTTGTAGCTGGATCGGTCCTGTCCTGCACATGTGTCCCAGAACGGACATGTGACCCTGGGCAGGTTGCAGTTTCCTCATCTGTAAGTGGGGCGTTGGTGAAACACGGACAAGCTCCTATGTAGTTTTATGTCTCTCCTGGGTCCTACTGAAGAGGGGCTGGGGTTCTGCAGAGCCCCATCTTCTTGAGCAGCCCAGCTACCTCCAGCCCAAGAGACCACGTATCAGGACCTAACTGAGGCTGGATGAGCAGGGATTGGCTCCTAGGAAGATGAAGTTCATGAGGTAGCCTCCTGAGTCCTTGAATATACCCAAATACCTACATATGTTGAACATTTGAGTCATGGGGAAAGAGCAGAGGAAGAACCTGGGGTAACCCACTCCACTGGATCTAGGTATCTCTTCCTTAGTTGTGGATCATGTGAGGCAGATGGTTGAGGTCCCTAAGACAGGATGAGAGATCCTCTATACACAGCTGCCAGAGAGACCCAACTTTCTTCCCCATCTATTTTTACCTCCATAATGGAGTGGGGAGCTCTATCTACCCTTGTTGGGTGAGTCCCCAGCTCAATTCCCAGCCTTACCCCATCAAGGGCTCTGAGTCTGCTTTCAACTTTGCTCAGCTCAGTGTGAAGGGCACTGGACAGAGAGTTGAATCCAAATCCTGAGCCCGCAACTTGCAGCAATGTCTTTTAACTTTCAACCTCAGTTTTTACATCTTTATAATGGGTACAAAAATTTCCATCTTGCAAGGTGGGCATGAGAATCAAAGGAGTTAAGGAAGAATGTGTTTTTATAATGTAAAAAAGAAGTGACTTTCTGAACAGTGGTTGGATGTGATTGTTCTGCCCAGCTGGCTCTATTTCCTCTGACCTGGCCTAGTCCCCTCCAGCTTTGCTTGTTTTAACCAGCTAAATGCATTTCAGGCAGAGTTTCACTCCTGCCTATAGCCAGTCCTTCCATATCTCCTCATTCCTGAAATTCTTACTCTTCAACCTGGGACGGGACAGAGACTCTAATAAGGAGTGAATTATAGGATCTTCGGGGATGAACTTTGACATTTTGGAAATAATAAGTTAAGCAACGGGTAACAAATAAAAATAGATTATAAAGTGATATATAAGTTCTGAAGATTTGGAATCCTAAAACATGATACTTTGCAGACTTTTGACTTGACTAGACTTCCCAGGTTAGTGATGTAGAAAATGGCCCCTCCCAGGGTGGGGGCTGGGTGGGGTAGATGGACCCCAGAGCAGCAAATGGGCGAGAGGGACCCTTAGGGTATCAGTTTCCCCCTCCTAGGGAACAGCTGCTACAGAAGGCATGGGCTGGAGCAAAGCTCTAACCAGCACTCTGGCCCAATCCCCAGAACCAGCCCTTCTTTCTAGCAGACAGCCAGAGGATTCTAGGCCAGGAAGCTCCCAGGGCCAGGTCAGGGCCAGCTCTGGACCATCTCCTAGGCAGAAGGAGGAGACACAGTGGAGTCACCTGCCTGGGACTGCATTCAGGGGCAGGGCATGGTCAAGAACCAGACTGCAGCTGTGGCCCAGGAGCTTCTAGTATGGGGACAGAGCAGAAGGAAGTGAAGACCCTAGGTCTGCTCTGCTGAGCACCCCAAACTTCCTCCATCTCCAGGGGTCTGAGGGAGAAAGGTGATGGTGTATGAACAGCTCCCACTAGCTGGAGGACCAGTCACAGGTGGTAAGGCCTTAGGAATCCATCCCTCAGGCCCACATCTTCTGGGTGCAGGGGACGGAGGAGGGACAGCCCTCCCAGGAGGGCTCAGAGACACCTGGGCTGAGTTAGCCCAGTACCCAGAAGTAAGTATTCATATCTTGAGACAGAAGGAGAAAGTTCTACCACCACTGTTACTGTGCCCTGCCTACCCAGAAGCCCCTATGTGGAGGAGGAGTTGGCACCCAGGGCACAGAGGTCCATGCTCAGTTGGGAAGCTGGGGCCAGAAGGCCAGGCCATGGGCTGTCTGCTGAGATCCCAGCCAGGAAGCAGGTGGCCCTTCTGCAGGCTTGGGTCTGCCCACTACTGTCCTTAGCCATGAGCGATTCCAATTCCATTTTGTGGTTCTGGTTGCTAAATCTGGCAGTAGTTACATGCTCTGAACCTATTTTCCCTCTGTGCAGGATCTACCTGTCCAGCCTACCTGCAGTTCTTCCTGTTTTCCAAGATCAGATCATTCACACTGCATGGTACCAGAACACAGTAGGGACTCAGACTGATCCATAACCTAGAATTTGCCAAGCTCTTGCACTAGAGGCAGAACGATAGTCATCACTTCCATTTCATAGACGAGCAAACAGTCAATGGCCTTGCCAAAGACCGACAGGGAAGTAAAGGCTGAAGGAGAATTCCAGAGGTGGAGGAGACCCACGACTTCCTGAGGAGCAAATTTTCAGGGCAACCAGGGAAGTGGGAGCAAAATCCCCCTCGACTTCTGGGCAGGTCAGTATGTGCTCCAGGCCTGCACCGCAGGTGCTCCTGGCCTCTGTTCTCCAGCTGTCCCTCTGTACCAGACCGGTAAGAACACCAGGAGAGGAAGTGCCCTTGGTTTGGAGCTGCTTGCACGCCCCCTTGTCCTTGGCCCTGCCGTCCAGGGCACCCACCCGCCTCGCGCCCTGCTCACCGACGATGATGGTACAGGCGCTCACCAGTCCGATCTCCTTCTTGAGCGCTACCCTCTCCGAGGCGCCAGGGCCGGGGCCGGGGCCGGGGGAAGGCGAGGGCGCAGGACCGGGGTTCCCGCGCCCGCTTGGCTGTTGTATATGGCCGGTCATGTCGCTGTCCCGCCGCGTCCCGGCTCCCTGCGCTGCCCCGTCTGTCCGGCGGACTGCCAGTCCGTCGGTCCGTCTGTCTGTCGGTGCGCTCGCAGCCCTCGCAGCCCTCGCAGCCGGGACAGCGCCCACAGGCGGGCGCATGCGCTGGCGCGGGGCCCGGACTTCGGTCCCCCAGGCGGAGGGGGGCCAGGGAGGGGCGGAAGGAGGGCCGGCCGGCAGCCCCCTCCCCCACGGCCCTTAAAGGGAACTTCCCCTCCCCCCAATCCTGGCCTGGGAAGGAGAGAAGTTGGGTTAGACCTAGGGAGAATTTCCTAGTTGAGTGAAAGAAGGTGCCCTCCCATCGCCCGAGTTGCGTGGTGTCGGGTGGGGAAGAAGAGCTCAAAAACAAACTCCCCTGCCCTCAGAAGGCTGAGGAAAGGCTACAATAACAACTGTCTGTGCTACTGGGAACCCACTGCATGCCAGCGCCCCCAGTTAGTGTGCGTGTGTGTCCATTCTACAGGTGGAAATTGAGGCCAGAGGCAGGAAGTGACCCGGCCCAGACACACACCCCTCCTTGGCATCCAGGCCGTGATGACTGGACATGATACGACAGTGGTAGGGGTGGGGGCTGCACCCTATAACTCTTCTGGGTGGGCAGGGGCAGTCAAGAGATCCTACTAGCTCAGGATCAAAGGCCCGCGGAGACAGGATTAGGGTGAAGCCTTTAGAATCCCCAACCCTAATCCAGGGAGTGACCCAAGGGAGTTGGACAGCGCCCCCCACCTCCTTGCTCTGGCCTGCATCTGGTTTTAGGTCCCGATCGATCCATTGCACACTCCTGGTCACTGGTCAGAATCAGGACTCAGCGGACTAACTCTGGGGCAGGCCGGGCGCGGACCAGCCTGACTCACAGTAGCCAGGCCATTTGAAGGGCCCTGGCGATGGCGAAAAGGTGGCTGTGGTCGGGAACCGTCTGAGAGTAGGGTGCGAGGGAGGCTACCTCCTCCCGGAAGCCGTCCGGACTGTGCAATCCGACCCACCGGGCAGATACAGGGGGGCCGCGTCGGGGCCACCGGGGCAGCGGGCGGGGCGAGGCTGGCACTGCGCGAGCGGCGGCGGAACAGCCTTTGTCTCTTTCTGGCGGCCGCCGCGACGCGCCGTCCCCTGCATGTGGATGAGGCCGAGCCGAGCGCCCGCTCCTTCCCCCAAATCGCCGCCTCTGAGGTGGCTGGGGCCCGGCAGGGGTGCGACGACAGTAGAGTGGATTTGAAATGGAACCAGGACCTGGGTCGGGTTCTGGGCTCCGGGCAGAGCCTGGAGGTGGGAGCGTGGCTAGCGGGGTGAGGTGTGGGGGACAGCGAAGGACGGTGGCGATTCGCTGGCGGCAGGGAACTTCGAAGATGGGGCGGGGACCAGAGAGTAGGAGTTGAAGCCGGAGAACCCTGGGTGGATGTGCTGGGGGGACTGGAAGGGGGAGGCCACCAGGCGAAGCTTCATCGTTCGCACTCCGCATTCCCCGTTGTCGTCGGAGTCCTACATTCTTGGCGACTTCAGCCTCCCGCCCCAGAGACGCCATGAGCAGCTGACTCTCTTAAAGGAGTCTCTCTGAGGGTTGGGTGAGGGAGCTGCCCTGGCCTGGTAGACTCAAGACTGATGCAGGTGGTAGGGACCTGGGGCCTCTACCATGGCCCCAGTCCCAGGAGCTTGACTCTTACCATGCAGTTTGCTGTTGTAGTGCTAGGGTCTGCTGGGCAAGGATCCAGCTAGAGGTAGTGCCCTCAGGGACTGGTTGTAGAGGGGCTAGCGTGAGCCTCAAGGGCCAGAGGCCTGTTGTTTTTCAGCGATGATCCTCTTTCCAGACCTGGATGTGGAGTTTGTGCTTGAGGGGAAAGAGGCGAATCTAAGACTCTGCACAGGATGGAGTTTGCATATGGTTGTCCAAACACAGCTCAGGAGACCATTTTACTGTAATTCAACTAGAACCTGCAAATGCCAATGGGAACAAAGGGTTACCAAGTTTAGTTTACCATCCCAAATCAATCAGTATGCTACCCCGGTTAACAGAGAAAAAAGGTGAATTATAGTACCTTCTGGGTAGAATGACACAACCATTCATTCATGATTTAAATAAACACACTCCTAGCAAATTAGAAACAGGAAAGAACCTCCTATATTCAGTAAAGCTATCTACTTAAAAACAAATCCCCAAGAAACAGAAAACAAAAACTGCAACTATCATCATATGTAGTGGTGAAATATTTAATGCTTTTCCACTGAGATTGGAAGTGAGAAGGGATGCTGACACTCATCATACAATACTGTACTGGAGATCCTAGCCAGTGTAATAAGGCAGGAAAAAAGAGTAAAATTTGAAGATAGGAAAAGAAGCCATAAAACTGTCATTCACATGTGGCGTGATTGGATATGTAAAAAAAAAAATTTTAAACTGTAGGTAAACTTAAAGTTGATAATTTCAGTTAGTAAACTCACAGGATACAAATTCAATATACAAAAACTAATTGTATTTCTATATACCAGCAACAATTAGAAAATGAAATTTATAATAGCATGAAAATGAAATACCTAAAAATTAACCTATTGAATCATGAGTACAATTTCTATTTAGAAACAAAAAACATCAGTGAAAGAAATTGTTAAAGATATGAGTTAACAGGAGGATATATCATATTTAGGGATTGGAATTTAATTTAAGATGTTTTCCCTCAAAATGATCTTAGAATTGATCAATCTATGTGATTGATCAATCAAAGTAACCAGAGGAGTTTGTTGTCTGTGGTCATCATCTCCTCTTCCTCCTCTTCCTCTTCTTCCTCCTCTGGAGAAACTTGACAAGTTGATTCTACAATGTATATGAAGAAGAACAAAGTTGGAAAGCTTATACAACATATAATAAAGAAGACAGTGTAGTATTGGTGCAAGGATGAGCAAATCTACTAATGGAACAAAACACAAAATGCAGAAACAGATCCATCCCGGTTTATCAGGACAAAGATGACATTGTAGAGCAGTGGCCAGATTTTTCAATAAATGGTGGTGGATCAATTGAGTATCTACATTTGGAAAAGAAAAAAACCACTCCCATCCCTACACCATACCCTAAAATCAATCTATATTCATCAACTTTCTGTTACTGTAACAACTACCTGGGATAATCAACTGATAGAGAAAGGGATTTCTTTTGGCTCTGCCTTGGAGGTTCTGGTCCATGATTGATTAGTTCCATTGCTTTTGGGCCTGTGGTAACATAGTATATTATGGCAGGGAGTATGTGGAAGCTGCTAACCTCATGAGCAGCCAAAAAAAAAAAAAAAAAAAAAAAAAAAAAAAAAAGTGAGGAGAGAAAGAAGAGGAAGGGTCAGGTTTCCATCATCTTCACTATGTTCTTTGAGGTCATGCAGCTGTGACCTAAGATATTCCACTAGGCCCCACCTTTTAAAGCACTGAACTGTGCAACAAACCTTTAACACATGGGTCTTTGGAGGGCAATCTAGATCCAAACTACAGCACAATCCCAGGTGAAACAATAGCTAGGAGAAGACCTATAAGAGAGAATAAATTCATTTCTTTATTTTTTGAATGTTGAGATTTATTTATTTTTTAAAATTTATTTGTATTGTAAACAAATGGGATACATGTTGTTTCTGTTTGTACATGGAGTAACAGCATACCATCTGTGTAATCATACATTTACATAGGGTAATGAAGTTTGATTCATTCTGTTATTTTTTCCTCCCCCCATCCCTCCCACCCCTCTTTTCCCTCTATGCAGTCCCTCCTTCCTCCATTCTTGCCCCCTTCCCACCCCCCATTATGTGTCTTCATCCGCTTATCAGTGAGATCATTTGTCTTTTGGATTTTTGAGATTAGCTTATCTCACTTAGCATGATATTCTCCAATTTCATCCATTTGCCTGCAAATGCCATAATTTTATTATTCTTTATAGCTGAGTAATATTCCATTGTATATATATACCACAGTTTCTTTATCCATTCATCAATTGAAGGGCATCTAGGTTGGTTCCACAGTCTGGCTATTGTGAATTGAGCAGCTATGAACATAGATGTGGCTGTATCTCTGTAGTATGCTGATTTTAAGTCCTTTGGGTATAGGCCAAGGAGTGGGATAGCTGGGTCAAATGGTGGGTCCATTCCAAGTTTTCTAAGGAATCTCCATGCTGCTTTCCAGTGTAGCTGCACTAATTTGCAGCCCCACCAGCAATGTATGAGTATACGTTTTTCCCCACATCCTCTCCAACACCTACTGTTGCTTGTATTCTTGATAATTGCCATTCTAATTGGGGTGAGATGGAATCTTAGTGTAGTTTTGATTTGCATTTCTCTTATTACTAAAGATGGTGAACATTTTTTCATATATTTGTTAATTGCTTGTAGATCTTCTTCTGTGAAGTG
Organism: Sciurus carolinensis; assembly: GCF_902686445.1. Lineage (NCBI taxonomy): Eukaryota > Metazoa > Chordata > Mammalia > Rodentia > Sciuridae > Sciurus > Sciurus carolinensis. Next base: position 41,398,128 of record NC_062228.1, read on the forward strand.
TCTGTTCATATCCTTAGCCCATTTGTTGATTGGGTTATTTGTATTCTTCATGTAGAGTTTTTTGAGTTCTTTATATATTCTGGAAATTAGTACTCTATCTGAAGTATGAGTGGCAAAGATATTCTCCCACTCTGTAGGCTCTTTCTTCGCATTGCTGATAGTTTTCTTTGCTGAGAGAAAGCTATTTAGTTTGAATCTATCCCAGTTATTGATTCTTGCTTTTATTTCTTGTGCTATGGGAGTCCTGTTAAGGAAGTCTGATCCTAAACCAACAAGGTGAAGATTTGGACCTACTTTTTCTTCTATAAGATGCAGGGTCTCTGGTCTCATTTCAAGGTCCTTGATCCATTGTGAGTTGATTTTTGTGCAGGGTGAGAGATAGGGGTTTAGTTTCATTCTGTTGCATATGGACTTCCAGTTTTCCCAGCACAATTTGTTGAAGAGGCTATCTTTTCTCCATTGCATATTTTTGGCACCTTTGTCTAGTATTAGAAAATTGTATTTATTTGGGTTTGTGTCCATGTGCTCTATTCTGTACCATTGATCTACCTGTCTATTTCGGTGCCAATACCATGCCGTTTTTGTTACTATTGCTTTGTAGTATAGTTGAAGTTCTGGTATTGCGATACCCCCTGTTTCATTCTTCCTGCTAAGGATTGCTTTAGCTAATCTGGGTTTCCTATTCTTCCAGATGAATTTCATGATTGCTTGCTCTATTTCTGTAAGGTACATCATTGGGATTTTAATTGGAATTGCATTGAATCTGTATAGCACTTTTGGTAGTATGACCATTTTGACAATATTAATTATGCCTATCCAAGAACATGAGAGATCTTTCCATCTTCTAAGGTCTTCCTCAATTTCTTTCTTCAATGTTTTGTAGTTTTCATTGTAGAGATCTTTTACCTCTTTGGTTAGATTGATTCCCAAGTATTTTTTTTTTTTTGAGGCTATTGCAAATGGAGTTGTTTTCCTCATTTCCCTTTCAACTGTTTCGTTGCTTGCGTATAAAAATGCTTTAGATTTTTTGCTGAATTCATTGATGAGGTCTAGAAGTTTTCTGGAGGAGGTTTTTGGATCCTCTAAATATAGAATCATGTCATCAGCAAATAGTGACAGCTTAAGTTCCTCTTTTCCTATTCGTATCCCTTTAATTTCTTTGGTCTGCCTAATTGCTCTGGCTAGAGTTTTGAGTACAATGTTGAATAGAAGTGGTGAAAGAGGACATCCCTGTCTTGTTCTCATTTTTAAAGGGAATGGTTTCAGTTTTTCTCCATTAAGAATGATGTTGGCCATGGGCTTAGCATAAATCGCCTTTACAATGTTCAGGTATGTTCCTACTATCCCTATTTTTTCTAGTGTTTTGAGCATGAAGGGTGTTGTATTTTGTCGGACACTTTTTCTGCATCAATTGAAATAACCATATGATTCTTATCCTTAAGTCTATTGACATGATGGATTACGTTTATTGATTTATAGATGTTAAACCATCCTTGCATTCCAGGGATGAACCCCACTTGATCATGGTGCACAATTTTCTTAATATGTTTTTGGATACGGTTTGCCAATATTTTGTTAAGGATCTTTGCATCTGTATTCATTAAGGATATTGGTCTAAAATTTTCTTTCCTTGATGTGTCTTTGCCTGGTTTGGGTATGAGGGTGATATTAGCTTCATAGAATGAGTTTGGTAGGGTACCCTCCTTTTCTATTTCCTGGAATACTTTGAGAAGTATTGGAATGAGTTCTTCTTTGAAGGTCTTGTAGAACTCGACTGAGAATCTGTCTGGTCCTGGGCTTTTCTTGGATGGTAGATTTTTAATGTCTTCTTCTATTTCATTGCTTGATATTGATCTGTTTAAGTTGTGTATGTCCTCCTGGTTTAGTTTGGGCGGAGCATATGTCTCTAGAAATTTGTCAGTGTTTTCATTAGTTTCTATTTTGTTGGAATACAGATTTTCAAAGTAGCTTCTCATTATGTTCTGTATCTCAGTGGTGTCTGTCGTGATATTTCCTTTTTCATCATGAATTTTAGTAATTTGAGTTTTCTCTCTCCTTCTCTTTGTTAGTGTGGCTAAGGGTTTGTCTATTTTGTTTACTTTCTCAAAGAACCAACTTTTTGTTTAGTCAATTTTTTGAATTGTTTCTTTCGTTTCAATTTCATTGATTTCAGCTCTGATTTTAATTATTTCCTATCTTCTACTACTTTTGCTGTTATTCTGTTCTTCTTTTTCTAGGCTTTGAGCTGTAATGTTAAGTCATTTAGTTGTTGACTTTTCATTCTTTGCTGGAATGCGCTCCATGCAATGAATTTTCTTCTTAGTACCGCTTTCATAGTGTCCCAGAGAATTTGATATGTTGTATTGTCGTTCTCATTGACCTCTAAGAATTTTTTTATCTCCTCCAATTTTGTTATCCATGTTTCATTCAATAGCGGATTATTTAGTCTACAGGTGTTGGAGTAATTTCTGTTTTTTGTTTTGTCATTGATTTCTATTCTCAGTCCATTATGATCTGATAGAACACAAGCCAGTATCTCTATTTTTTTGCATTTCCTAAGGGCTGCTTTGTGGCATAACATATGGTCTATTTTTGAGAAGGTTCCATGTGCCACTGAGATGAAAGTGAATCAGCTCGTTGATGGATGGAATATTCTGTATATGTCTATTAAGTCTAGGTTATTGATTGTGTTATTGAGTTCTATGGTTTCTTTGGTTGGTTTTTGTTTGGAAGATCTATCTAGTGGTGACAGCAGTGTGTTAAAGTCACCCAGAATTATTGTGTTGTGGTCTATGTGATTCCTGAAATTGAGAAGGATTTGTTTGTTGTACAGGGATGCACCATTGTTTGGGGCATAAATATTTACTATCCTTATGTCTTCCTGATTTATGGTTCCCTTAAGCAGTATGAAATGTCCTTCTTTATCCCTTCTGAATAACTTTGGCTTGAAGTCCACTTTATCTGATATAAGGATGGAAACCCCCGCTTTTTTACTGAGCCCATGTGCATGGTAGGTTTTTTCCCATCCTTTCACCTTTAGTCTGTGGATGTCTTTTTCTATGAGATGAGTCTCTTGCAGGCAGCATATTGTTGGGTCTTTCTTTTTAATCCATTCTGCCAGTCTGTGTCTTTTGATAGATGAGTTTAGGCCATTAACATTCAGGGTTATTATTGAGATATGATTTGTATTCCCAGTCATTTGGCTTATTTTGGTTTTTAAGTTGGCTTGGTTTCTCCTTTGAGTGGTTTTTCTCTAAGGTAGTTCCTCCCTTTGCTGACCTCCATTGTTGTTTTTTCATTTCCTCCTCATGGAATATTTTGTTGAGAACATTCTATAGCGCAGGGTTTCTATTTGTAAATTCTTTTAACTTTTGTTTACCATGGAAGGATTTTATTTCATCTTCAAATATGAAGGTTAGTTTTGCTGGGTATAGGATTCTTGGTTGGCAACCATGTTCTTTCAGAGCTTGAAATATGTTGTTCCAGGCCTTTCTAGCTTTTAGAGTCTGGGTTGAGAAGTCAACTGCTATCTGTATTGGTCTCCCCCATGTGTAATCTGATGCTTTTCTCTGGTGGCCTCCGAAATCCTATCTTTATTTTGAATGTTAGGCATTTTCATTATAATGTGCCTTGGTGTAGATCTGTTATGATTTTGTGCATTTGGTATTCTGTAAGCCTCTTGTATTTGATTTGATTTTCCATTTCATTCTTCAGGTTTGGGAAATTTTCTGATATTATCTCATTGAATAGGTTGTTCATTCCTTTGATTTGTATCTCTGTGCCTTCCTCAATCCCAATAATTCTTAAATTTGGACTTTTCATGATGTCCCATAGTTCTTGGAGATTCTGTTCATGATTTCTTACCATCTTCTCTGTTTGGGCAACTTTATTTTCAAGATTAAATATTTTGTCTTCATTGTCTGAGGTTCTGTCTTCCAAGTGGTCTAGTCTTTTGGTGATGCTTTCCATTGAGTTTTTTATTTCATTTATTGTTTCCTTCATTTCAAGGATTTCCGTTTGGGTTTTTTTTTTTTTTTTTTTTTTAGAATCTCTATCTCTTTGTTGAGATGATCTTTTGCTTCCTGCAGTTGCTCTTTCAACTGCTTATTGGTATTATCATCCATTGCCTGCATTTGCTCTCTTATCTCATCCTTTGCTTTGCGAATCATCTTAAGCCTGTATAATCTGAAGTCCTTTTCTGACATTTCTTCTAACATACTGTCATTGGATTCTATAAATATAGAATCTAGATTTGTTTGGATCATTTTCTTCCCTTGTTTTTTCATGTTGTTCATGTATCTTCCCCTCTAGCAGTGCAGATCTGGGGTAGTGCAGATTCCCCCCTATAGGCTTATAGTGGCCCTATAGGTTCCCCAAACCCTTTCTTTATGGGGAGATCAATATTAGCAGTGCCCAATTCAGACACTATGCAATCCTAGACCAAATAGCCCCTATGGGGACAATAACAAAATTGTCAGAATAAACAGAGTGAGTTCAAATATTATCTTCAGTAAAACAAACAGATTTGCAATAAGGTCTGCAGTTTCAAATGGAGGACAAAGAGGATGCAGAGGGATGTAGAATGTGGCTGTTAATGGGATAAGAAAAGAATATACAGAAGTTCTAGATAATAGAAAGGGTGAGAGTGTAATCAAAAGAAATTGGATGTTAGCATCAAAAAAGGGAGAAAGAGACTCTGAGGGAACAGGTAAACAAAAGGAAAAGAGAGCAAGAAAAGTAAAGAAATAAAAACTTAAATTTTTTCAATAAGGAGAAAAAAGAAAATCTACAGTATAACAGTCATATAGTAGTGAAACCTCCCAGAGTTCAGTAGCCTGATGCATGAGAGGTACCTGACAATGAGCTTCAAGCCTCCAGCAGGCGTCTCACCTAAAGATCGGAGCTAAGGCTTCCAGGATTATCCAAGATGGCTACTCTGGCTTTGAAACATGTTAGCAAATGGGGAACTGCAGCTCAGGGTGTGGCCGTGGTCAGCAGGAGGTCCTGGAGGCCTAAATTCATTTTCTTAAACAGGGCACAGGAAACACTAAGAGTGAAAAAGTGACAGGTTAGACTGCATTAAAATTTGCAACTTCTGTGTTATGGTTTGCATTTGGATTGTCCCCCAAAAGCTCACGCACTGAAGACTTGGTCCTGAGTGCAGCAGTATCCAGAGGTAGGGCTTTTAGGAGGTGATTAGATCAAGAGTACCCTAACCTCATCAGTGGACTAATCCATTTGATGGATTCACAATTTGAATGGACCACTGGGAAGAGGTGGGAGCTGTAGGCAGGTGGGGAATGGTTTGGAGAAAGTGGGAAGTAGGTATGCCCTTCCTACTTCCTACTTCCTATAGACCAGGACTATATCTTGTCCTGGGCACCCCCACCTGCCATTCCTCACTTCCCAGCTGCCATGGCCTGATGGAGCTTTCCTCCCCCCCACCCTTCTGCCATGATACCCAGAGCAATGAAGCTGCTGACCATGAAACTTCTGAAACCATGAACCAAAATAACATTTTCCTCTTCTTAGTTGTTTTTCTCGGGTATTTATACAGTGTTGAGAAGCTGACTTTAACATTCTGTTAATCAAAAGACATGATTTAGAGATGGGAGAGTGAACCCCACATGAAGCCCCATGGGGAAGAGGAAGAACATGAGAATAGTTTCGCTTTATGAACCCTCTCACAGCGAGACTCACTCAGGCCTTAGGGCATTAGCCCAGGCCCATGAGAATGATGGGAATTCCTCTAAACGACCTAATCACCTCTTGAGGCCTCCATCAGCACCTCATAATGGCAATCAACTTTCAGCATGCATTTTGGCAGTGACAGACCAAATCCTGCCTTCCCTCTCCTCTCCTTCTTTAATCTTTGTCCCGAATGACCTCTCTCCTCCCTCTGCACCTTCCTTGGCTACCCGTCACCCATACCAGCCCTCACACTGGTGGGCTTAGGGTAGCTACATTCACGGGGCCTCCCCATGGCTCAATAGAAGTTCCAGTGAAAACCATTCCACAACACAGTCTACAGTCACACCCGGCCCCCAGGACACTCCTGGGGGCTTGGTCTCCCCAGGACAGTCCTGAGGGCCACAAGGGTAGGGTGGAAACTGGGAGAGTGCCAAAGATTCCTGGGTGTGAGCACCCCTGGGGTGGGCCTGGCCTGCACACCCCTTCCTCCCACCTCACTTTTCCAACCATGGATTTTTTAGACTATTCTAAACTCCTCCCCAAATTGCACCACTGGACAGGAAATGGAGGAAACACGGTTATGGGGATTCCAGGCTGCCTGGACTCTCTCCTTGGTGCTTTGGGGCATCCAGTTTTTAGCAAGAGCATCATCTCTTTCTCTGGCTTCCCAGGGCAATGGCTGTAACTATCCCCCCCCATCACACACACGCACAAACACAATCACACTTTCACACACACCACACACACATTCTCATATACTCTCATACACCACATACACATACATGCACTACTGTTAGCACCACACACACACACACACACACACACACACACACACACACCATTCTTCACTCAGCAGCCTCTGGCTTGGTGTGGGTCCTTTTCCTCACAACCGTTTCTCTCCTATAATTCACCTTTGTTCCATTAGTTATAAAACTTTAAAACTCTTATGAGACTGAAAATTTTAAAACCATGTTGGTAATCGATGTTGGTAACACTCTGGCTCTTCATGGTCTTGCTGGGCACTAAGGAGGCACAGCCTCCATGTTCTGCTGTGGTCTAGAATGACCTAGTAGAGTGCGTTGCTCCTGGGCTTCCCAGGCTGTGTGTGAAACACCACAACATACCAACTCCCTCCTGTGATGGGGACCTGGATCCCAGTCTCTGGGCCCAGAGCTCCGAGTGCCCCCACCTGGCCCTTCACCACGCACCCCTCTACCAGCTGCCCTCCAAACCCACATTCTCCTCCAGGCTGACAGCAGTCTCTTCCCTACCCCAGGGCTGCTCCAGGGGGCAAACTGTCCTGGCCCAGTGCAGCCGCAACCAAGAGCACCCTCCCAGACTGAGGCTTAAGGCCCCAACTCAGACCCTTTTGCAAATGAAAGGAGGCACTCTCAGTAATTATGCTAGGAAGACAGGTGTAAAGCTGGTGTCCAAGCAAACTGAGGCGCGTGGTCACTCTCTTTGAAACTGCTCCCCTCCTCTTCAAGCTTAGGGATGGCAGGCTGGTGGTCACACTGCCTAGCTTATGCTGCTCCTTGGCCTACACATCCTCACTGGTGCCTCAGGAATAGATGGGCATCACCTCCAAGCCTTCCTGGTTCTTGGAATGGATGACACGCCCCTTCTGTACCCACCTTGCCACCTCTGCTTGCAACTTCTCTTCCGGTGGAGCTGATCAAAGCCAGGGAGAAGATCTCATACCCTTCTCACAGTGGTTCTTCAGGGAAGATTCCAGGTGTCTGACAGGGGAACCAAGAGAGAGGCAGGTTCTCCTCCCAGCCCTGCCACTGACTTCTAAATTGGATGAATCAGTTAATACCCAGAGTCTCGGATCTTCTCCATGAGTTAAGTGCCCACAACTGTCATGAGGGGCCATTTGTCTGAACTTGTCCTCCAGGCTCTGCCTGAGACTTGCTGGTTATAGGACAGGTGAACTGTTGGACAGGTCAGGATTCCCATCATCTGTGTCACCCCAGGCCCTACACACACAGCCTTGTGCAGTATCTTGTTGGTTGTTGTGGGGTCTGTGAGTCACATGAGATTGAGTCTTGGGCCTCTGCTTTGGAAGGGGGCCCTCCTATCTCTGGTGTTCCCAACTCTGAAAGATGCAGGGTCACTCTCCAGGACCAGGGCACCCTGTCCCTGGGTCCATATCCCTCTACTCAAAGACACCTGCCATTCTAATAGTCGCCACCAGAGGGAAGCCTTCCTCTCAGACTTTGAGCCCTGGTCTCTGGGCTGGAAAGAGGTAGTGGCCTGCCTCTTTGGGAAGTCAAGAAATCTGGGACTCTGCTGGATTTGGAAGAAGGTTCAGGAGAGCAGGACAGGCTCCCTGGGACTAGCACCTACACTCTCCTGGGACCACCAGAATCATGGAAGTCCTTCCCGAGGTTTGCCTTCTGGTCTGAGAGGTACAGAGGAGGCCCCTGGGACTGTGGGTGCTGGCCGGGGTCAGGAAACTCATAGTGAAACCAGAGAGATCTGGTAATGAAATTCATTCTGTGCAGCACACCTGCCTGAGGCAGGACTGGGAGGGACTGGGAGGCGACAGAGCCTTCTGCGGTGGCGGTAGTGACGGTGGCTGCGGGGAGGGCCCAGCGCCTTATCTGATGGGCCCCAGCCTTTTTCACAGCTGAGTAGAGTTGCCCTCCCAGGCCCACCACGACTAGTGGGCTGGGGCTCTGCAGGCCTGTGGGCTCAGATCCCCACCTGCCTAACGGACAGAGAGGCCATGAGCATGGGAAAAGCGCGGGCGACCAAGGGGGCTGCCCCTAAAGGGGAGTGGGCATTGTGGGCTGGGAGCCATACGTAGCCTGCCCCTTGGAGCCTTGAAAAAACGTCAAAACTAGGTAACAACAAAACAACAGGAGAAGTTTAATTATTTGTTTCTAACAAATGAATCCTAATGTAAAGACGGGCTTCGCACCAGATTCGAGGACACATAGGTTCATGGGACACTGAGGGGGGAATCTTGGCTGGACAAGAACCGGATGTTGTCCTGTGGGTGGGGACTGTGCTCAATCTGACAGGGTGGATTTAGGCCTGTGTGTGAAACTTCAGTGGAGGGCCACGTGGAAAGTCTGATCCTGGGCTCCCTCGGGCTGCTCCCACCATACCTCTGCTCTCCCATACCTTGATCCCCATCCAGTGTCGGGGAGCAGAGAATCTGCTTCCTGGGATGAGGGAGGTGAGCCACTCTAGAGAAACCAAAGCCTACTAGTAGTAACCAAAGGGTACTACTCTGGGACCCTGTCTGGATGGGACCTACAGGATCACAGGTGCCATCAGAAGAGTCTGCTGCACCAGGAGAGCCCCACCCTGACCCCTGGACTCCTTTGTAGACCCTTCTATGAGCACAAGGCACCAGTGGCTTTGTGGGATGGGTCTGAGCTCTCCACTGCAGGAGGGTCTGAATTCCCACTGCATGAGTCACAGCGGGCCACTAGCACCATTGCTAGGGGCCCTCAGAAGGCTTCCCTCCGGATGGCGGTAGACTCTCTCAGGCCTTTTTACTGGGAGGGGAAGAACCGGAAGTGAGGATGCCCAAGGCCATCCATCCAGCTTCTAACTGCTGACGGATAGGACACAGTCTCACCAAGGCTGGAGCCTGTCAGGAGGGACGTGCTGGTCAGACTGGCCATGGATCAGATCAGGTCATTTTCTGGGGTGAACATGAGTGTTGTCTTCCTACCTCAAGAGGGAAAAATTGAGGCAGAGAGAGAGGAAATAATGGGCACCGGTCACCTAGCTGATAAGTGGTGAGCTGGGACATCCAGATCCTGCACTTGCAAGCCCTGGGAACCATGGCCGCCTGGTCCTAGTTCTCCCCAGCACCATCTTGCCCCGAGACTTCTAGGAACCCACCCTGTCTCCACCTGCTGATGGCCAGGTGTGGCCAGCCTCATAGACCTGAGAGGGACTTGGCACCTTCTCAGACCTGCCTTTGATCTTAAAAGGAGCTCCAGACACAGCCTGGAGGGCTGGGCTCTGCTGTGCTTTTCCCATGACCCACAGCCACTCATACCTTCCTCCATGGCCTGTCCTCCACTTGCCCCTTCAGTGCCCCTGGGGGCTCCCTTCCCCTCATTCTTGGTACTTGATGAATCTGTAGTTTCCACTTCTTGGCATCCACTCCTGCACCCTGCTTCTGATCTCAGACCCTGGTACTCAGCTCCCCTCAAAGCTCAGGGTTCTGGGCAGGGTCCAAGCACGAATCTTCCTCGTACCCAGGCCTCCCCTCCCTTTCCTTAGCTAGGGGACGCTTCCTTCCACTGTTCAAGGTTCTACAGTTAAGAACAGTGGGAGTCAGGGGCTGTCCTCCTCTCCTCCAGAACCTGGGGGTGGGGTCCTCATCGTCTCCCTATCCCCACCTCCCCAAACACGATCAGGCTTTTACTCCTTCTATAGTCTTCTTACTTTCCCAAATAAAGCATATAGATAATATAACCTTCAGTTGTAATAAAAAAATCAATCTAATGTCCTAACTTTAAGGGAGAAATAAAAAGAAAGTGGTTCACGCTTTTATTATACATGTTTATTTGAGAAATGCTTGGGTATGATCTACAGAGGACTCAGGCTGCTCATGAAGAATGATTGAGGCTGTAACTGCTACAGACACAGCTAGGGGCGGGAGCATCCTTCTAGGCTCAGGTACCTGCCTGAGCCACCATGTCATCTCAGAGATGTGTTTTTCCAAGACTGCAAATATATCTTGATAAATTTCTGAACAAAATCGGGCTCCATCTCCCCTTGATTGCCATGTTTGTTGAGTCCCTAGGAAATTCTGTATTTGGAAACTGTGTAAGACAGAGGAGGTTCTTACCATAGTTTGAATAAGTAGCCCCCAAGGACCCATGTGTGAAAGGCTTTGTCACCAGCCTGTGGCACTAGTAGGAGGTGGTAGGACCTTTAGGAGGTAGGGACTGGTGGAAGGGAGTTAGGTAATTCGGATGTGCCCTTGAAGAAGACACTGGAGCCCTAGGCCCCTCCTCTCTCTCTCTCTCTCTCTCTCTCTCTCTCTCTCTCTCTCTCTCTCTGCTTCCTGGTTGCCATGATGTGAACAGACCTTCTTTACTATGTGGTCATGGTACTACTGGCCCAAAGCAACAGGACCAAGAGATGGAAACCTCTGAAATTGTGATCAAATCAACCTTCCCTCTTTTTAAGTTGGTTATCTCAGTTGGTTTTGTCACACTGATGGAAAGGTAATTAACAGTTCCTGGCTCTGGTTATTACCTGGGTTTCTCATTCTCAGCCCTATGGACATATTGGACTGAATAAGGGTTATTGTGGGATGTTTGGCAGCATCTATGGACTCCATCTACTCAACCCACTATCTGCCAAAAGCACGCCCAGTACCCAACAATCAAGTGTCTCTAGACATTACTAAATGTCCTTCAAGGGGCAAAACTGCCCATACTGGGGAATCACTGACCTAGACAAATGTCAGTGGAATATTTGGATGCCATGTGGAATACAGGATATTGCTGTTGGCCCCTTGTATCCCAGGGTCCCAGCACCCAATGCCTATAGAAGTCTGCTGTGATTTGAAAATGTTCCCCCAAAGTTTATGTATTGGAAACTTAATCCCCCAAATCATTGTTAGTGGTTTTTAAGAGGTGGCACTTTGGGAGGTGAACATTTTTGTTACAAGAGCAAGTTCTCTCCGGCTCTTTGCTCTGCCTTGCCTTTTGATACCTTCTGCCATGTTACCTTGATATTGAACTTTCCCAGATTCCTCCAGAATCATGAGCTAAATAAACCTCTATTCTTTATAAATTAACCTGTCTTAGGTATTTTGTTACACAACAGAAAATGGACTAAGCACATTTCCATTACCATATCAACCAAAGTCTCCCTGAGGTTTCCAAACTACCCCATGGGAGAAGTACAGCAGATGAACGTGACTTACCTGATTCTCTAAGGCAGGTATGTGGAGTGAGGACAACCAAGCCCCTTCCCTGCATACCCTGTGAGACTTGCTGTCCTCATTTCTCCCTCAGGCCCAGCGACTGTTTCAGCGACTGTTTCCCCCTGTGGGGACATCTGACTCATCCCTGCCATAACTCCCATTGTTCCTGTAGCTCTTGCTTTTCTGTCTCCCCCTCATTCCTAACCCCACTTCCTGCTGCTTGGAGCACCTACATGCCTCAGTGCAGTTACCCTGGAATCGCATCTGACCTTGGTTCTCTGCAGAGCTTTCTCAGCCCAGGACTCTTCCTCCAGAAGCCCTGCCGAGCTGCCCCTCCCTCCCAGGCTTCCCCAGCTCCCCTGGGCAGCTCGCATCTTGTGTCTCATCTGCACCCCCTTCCCCTGCAGATACCATCCCTTCCAGCCAGGGGCCTTCCTCTGCAGCAGCCCAGTTCCAGCTCAGAGACTGTCTCCTAAGTGACACCATAAACATTGGTGGCAGAGTTGAGGCCCTGGCTCCAGTCCATTCAGTTTTCATTCCCAGAGGCTTCTAAAGCCCCTCCCCCAAACAGAAGTAGGTACATTCTAAGGAGCAGACTTGGGGGTGGGGCGGACAGGGTTACAGCAGGAGGGGATTCATGGGTGAACCCCCTGGGAATCTTGCCTCCCTGCCTGAAGCTTCTGTTCCTTCTCCTGAATTTGGGGAAGTGTGCCCTGAGCCTCAGTTGGCAAGATTCTGGGTACTGTTGCCTACCAAACCTTTACCCCAGTTCCTTCAGGTAGGTAGATGTTGGAATTTTTCCATCTGAATGTGCCCACCAGGAAAGAACTGCTCCAGTCCAAATTAGAATTAGGGTAGGAATAGCACTGAGTGTAATGGAGTATCCCAGTTCCTACCTGGGGGGTCCCTTGGAAGTCCAAGCCTCCAGGCCAGGTCCCCTGAGCTTCTAGCTCCTATGGGGGTCCTTGGGGCATGGAGCTCTAGGGGGCACTCTGCAGTGTCCACCTCCTTCTTCATCTGCCCCTAGGTCTTACCTGGCCTCATGCCATGTAAGCAGGCTAAGGTCATGGGCAGGGGCAGGAAAAGCTGTAGCTGCCCCACCTGCCCATTCTTCAACCCACTTGGCCCCTGGCCCACCTCCGTCAGAGGCACCAGCCTGTCCTGTCCTGCTCTGCTCTGCTCTGTGTGTGCTGGGCTCCTGGGGCACCTCCTCTGCGTAATATAGGGATTGGAGGCCAGCGGAGGAGTGTGGGTGAAGGGTTGCTTAGTAGATGAAGCCACTTCAAGCTGGCAGAGCTGGGGGTGTGGTTGATGGACACCTGGGTCCTGGGAAAGCATGGGAAGTAAAACCCCAGCACCCTGCAGATCTCACCCCGCCCCAAGCCTAGGAAGTGAAGTATCTGGTGTCTCCCATCCCTCTCCTATCAGGCCTCAGGGCTTCCAGCTGGGAAATGGGGCAAGGGACATTTATCCTCCTCTCCTGCTAGTGACTGAAATTGAAAAGACCCAGCATACCTTCAGGTCAGCAGAGCCTGGGGCTTCAGGCCCTTAGCGCTGCTGTGTGCTGTTGGTCATGCATGCCCCAAGCCTCAGTTGGCAGGCTTCTGGGCACCGTTGCCTACCAGGCCTTTCCCCTAGTTCCTCCGGCTCCTCTCTGTGATTCAGGCAGCCTGGCCCAGGCTCAGCAGGAGGCTGCTCTCAGCTGAAGAGGACACACAGCTCCTGGGCCTGACTTGCATCGGGAGATGGGCCCACGTCCATGCAGGCCTTCTTTTGAGATGGTTCCTTGGCTTCTGATCTGGTTGGCAACCTCCTTCCTACCTGGGATCTTGCTGGTTCTCAATCTTGGTCTCCTGGCTCTGCCCCAGATTTGTTTTCACAGCAGCAAACATGAGGCCTGGCTGGGAGGTGGGCTGGAAATCCCAGGTGGCAGTGGAACCTCCTCTCGAGGCCTCCCTCCCTGCAGGGTGGGCTAGCTGGGCAGGCGCCCCTGGGGGTGGAGTGGATGGCTGGAGGGGTGCAGCTGGCCTAGTGGAACACTGAAGACCCTCTTCCCAGAGGGTCTGAGAACATCCCCCATGGGCCCCATGTGGCTCTGCCACTGTGTACACGCTGGTCACATGGGAGGGCTGAGCCACCAGGGAGGGTGTGAGAGTGAATGTGTGGGTGCAGGTGCCTCAGAGCAGCACCTGTGGGGGAGGAGGATCGTGAGAACGTGTCTGTGGGTGGAGACCCAGGGCAGAGGGTGCCCTTGCTTTCTGGGGACAACCCCCAAGAAGCAGGTCTGGGGAATGGGGGCAGACAGTGCAACAGGAAGTCATGGCCACTAGGTGTCACCAGGAGCCCACAGGACAGAAAAAGGGTCACCAGGTGAGAGGCCCGAATCCCTCTCCCCCAGGTATTTCCACTCCCACAGGTAGGGGGCGCTGCTTCACCTGTCAAGGTATCTGAGGGCACTAGTTATTTTGAGCCACTGGGATGTTATTGTCCTGTCAAGGAGGACATTCTCTGTGAAATCCACCCCATGCCCCTCTCCTGCCCATACAGATCCAGGCAGAGGACAGAGCTGGCGAGGAGTGGGGTAGCAGCACCTACCCACCCCCAACCCACCCATCCCCTTATCTGCTTGGGTGCCCTGCAGAGGGTCCCTCTTGCCAGCACCTCCAGGTGAGTGCCTTGGCCCACACCTCCTCTCTTGCCTCCCTCAGTGAAGTAAGCGGGAAGGGTCCCTGCTTAGACCTCCCCCCAGGTCCTCAAGGGACATCCCCTCTGTGGAGCCGTGGGAGCTTCTGGCTGAGATGTGGCCAGAAGGCCCGTTCTACCTGGGGCTGATGGTGATTAGTGAGGAGAGGGTGCTGTTGCTCAGAGCCCAGCCCTGATATCCCTGTGAACTCAGGAGCAGCTAAAACCCCAAGAAGGGGTTTTATTACTCCACTGACTGACTAAGCAGGGCTGGGCTGGGCTGGCTCAGCTTTTAGGCTCTGAAAAAGTGTCTTTGTGGCAAGGTTGACCTGGCTAAGACAGCAGGAAGGGTGACAGATGTTCTGTTTCTGGGTCCCTGTGCTGCTCATCACCCTGTAGTGTCTCCGTACCCCTCTGAGTAATCCAAAAGTCTTCCCATGGCAATGACCTGGCAGGCCCCATAACCTGGCTCACCTTTCCCCCATCCACTATCCCTGTCACCCACTTGGCTCCAGCCACATTGCTCTGTAACTATGCATATGGTGACTCAGGGCCTTTGGACTTGCTGTTCCCTCGGTGGACAATGCTCTTCCCGCATCCATATTATTTCCTCACCCCCTCTAGGACTTTGCTGAAGGTTGCCTTCTCAGGAGGCTTTCTCTGACCATTCCGCTGAAAAATCACATCCCTACTGCTTTCTCCTTGGTCACCACTTGACATTCTAGCTATTTTACTTGTTTATTTTTATCGTGCATCTCTCCCACATTACCCAAATAACCTGTAAGCTGAGCGCTCTGTTGTCATTTGAGGCATCCACACTGCTTAACACGGTGTCAGTACAGAGCAGCGAATCTCCCCATCTCATCTGGTCACAGCAGGACAAAGGTTTGGGTCTTAGCATCCATCTGTCTCTAGTAGAGCTGTCTGGTATCCCTGGCACTGTCACACTCTGCTTGAGGTGGTCCCCATGGGGAGCGTTCGAGGGCCACTCTAAGTTGGAGGTGGACAGCCAGGTTGGGGCCAGTGTGATGGAGCCACTGACCATGGCACGTCTGCCTTGCTGTGTGAGCCATATTTGACATCCAGCAAATTGCATTTAGTGGTGTCATGCTGATACCTCAAGGTGTGGAATGCAGGCATTGTGGTGAGCCATGTGCAGGACATGGAAGCAGTGGGGATGTGGCAGGATGCAGGACACCTCATGGCAAGGAGGAGGTGAGGCCTTGAAGACAGGCAGGCTTTCACGGTCCTTTTCCATCTGTGGCAGGAGCCAGCAAGCTGTTGGGTAGAGATATCTGTGATTAGGGTCCCCCATGCCAGGGCCCTTGTGGTAAGGCTGTGCCTCCCCTGGGAACTCTTTCACTGGAGGCTGCCCAACTCTGGGGAAGATGCTCTTCCTCCTTATTGTCTCTTTTGGTCTCCAAAGCTGTATGTAAATCAGAACTCCCCATTATGTTTTCTTTGGTTTCGCTAAAGTAATTTTGTACACCTTTTAGGAGGTGATTGGGTTATTAATGCTGTGGCCAGAGGAAGACCGCCCTGTGGTGGTGGAAGCAGAAAGGGAGCCCAGAAGCTTTGAGTCATAGGATGGTGGCATCCGCAGAGCCGGAGCGAGGCCTGGGACAGCTGGCCCATCAGGGCTCTGAGAAGAAGCCCACCTTGTTGGCACCTTGACTTTGGACTTTAAAACTCATTTAATCATCCTGGAAAAAAGATATGACTGAGACATAAATGGACTCCTAGAGCTGAAAGGTCAATAGCCAGCCTAGATATTTTAAAACATTTCCAGAGAAATGTCTTCAAAAGGTCCTGTTCATAAAATCATTGAGAAGAGCAATGGGGAGCCATGAACCTCAATTTTGGCAAGCCCTTGAAAGGACCTGAAGGAACCCTAGAGGTTCTTTGGAGCACAGTTTGAAAACCACAGATCAAACTGATCTGCTCCTTGTAGAAAGGGACCATATTCCAGTGGAGGGAGTGATTTTCATAAGGGCTAGTAGAGTCGGTCTGCAGTACCAGACATTCCCAATAGGGGTCACTGTTAGGAGGAAGTCTCAGCCAGATCCCAGTCTGAAGCATTCCAGACCCAAGTGGGCCCACGTGCCTCTGCCTCAGTGCCAGTGACCTCCAGCCTGGGTCTGCTTTGAGCCAGAGGCCACCACATGTCCTCCCAGGGGACAGAGCTGCCCTCTGGCCATGCTGCCAGCTGGCCAACATCAGTCAAAAGCTCTCAGCTCTAGGACAGCTGCCAGGGCCAGGGCCACAGGGATTGGTGAGGGTTTCTGGCTAAGACCAGGCCAAACCATTCCAAGGGACAGCTGCAGTATCTCTCCAGTCAGTGCCTGGAAGGGGGCCAGTCCAGCCTCAGACCTGAGCCAAATACATGCCAATACATGCCAATACATGCAAACACACATGCACCCACACAGGCACATAAACACACATGTGTACATACAAATACACTTGTATGCAAACATGATCACACATGTATTTGATGTTCATGAATACAAACATGTATATATTAAATAACGTAAAAAAAGTGCATGGATGTACACAGTGCAAATGTACACACAAATATGCTCAAAATACGTGTGTGTACACGTTCACTTATACACACTCCCCACTTTCTCCCCAGACAGGCTCAAGGATGGATGGAGAAACACCTTTGGGTCCAATCTGTTTGGGGTGAGCTCAGTTGGGGGAGGGGATCTCCCTCAGTAGTGGCAGCTCCTCCCCTTTGGGCCAGCTTCTCCCCTGCCTAGACTGGTCGGTTTACGTGTGTGGGTGGAATATGGGACAGTTGGGTGTCTGGTCATGCTCTTCTGTGCAGAGGCAGGGACAGGTCACCCACCGAAGTTTTTTAGGGTGGGAGAGCTGGAATTGTTCTTGTGTCCCATGGAAACAAACTGCACAAAGAGCCAAGGGGGGTGCAATGGTCACTCTAAGCTCATCCCTGGAGCTAAGACTGGGAGAGCCATGGAGCTTCAATGCAGCTATGGGCCTCTCCCCCAGGAGGCCAGTCCAGCCCTCAGCCAGCTGCCTTCCTAAAGAACCTCCAGCCTGGCCTCAGTCTCTGCTTCAGGTGGAGGCCTTCTTTGATCCCTCAATTCCTCAGTTGTTTCAAGCCTGGCAAAGCCTCAGAGACTGGAGCCCACTGCCTCCTGGTCCCTATTCTTCTCTGGCCAGGCAGGCCCAGGCACACTGGAGCATCAGCCCAAGAGTAACACTGAAATCACTTGTAGTATGACCATCAGTCCCCTGCTGTCAAGGGACCTGAGGTTGTTGGAAGGGCTCCGGACCCTCCACCCCACAACCCTAAGGATCCTGCTCTGGGTGGGCTCTGCTGAGTTCATCTTGCTGACCACCTGTGTATGCCCATAGTCCTTGGCAGGGGACAGAGTTCTGTTACCTCACCCACCAGATCAATACCTCCTAGGCTGCTGTCAGCAAATCTTTGCCCTCTGGCCTGGCCATTCATGGTAACCCCTGAACCTATTGGTCTTTCCACCAATCCTTGCTTTGCTCTCTGGGGTGGGTGAGGGGCTGATCCCTGGCTCTGGCCCAGGCTTCAAGGGAAGGGAGAGTGTGAGGCTGATTGTCCTTATGGGCCCAGCCTCTTCCCTTCCCTCCAGATGCAGGGCTGGAGTGTAGCTGGCTACCCACTCAGTTGAGGGCAGTGTGTATGGGGCTGTGTGAGCAGGCCCCTGCCTGGCAGAAGAGTCTGGGCCCTGGAGCTGAATATCCAAGCATACTGTGAATAAAGGATTGGAAGGTTCCTTCTGTGGCCAACGGCCCTGGAAGCCCCAGCCATCAGTGAAGAGACCCTGTCTTCTCTCCAGAACCCACAAAGGTGCTCTTTGCTTCCAAACTGCTGCGCCCTAGGCCAGGGTCTTGAGGCTCAAAACTCTCATCCTCAGAGTGGTGCTAGTTGAGGAAGCCCCCCAGTACTGCTGGGCATGACATGTGACCCACACTGGTCCCCATGTCAGGGTGAGAGATCATTGCTGCCGGAAACGGAGAGATACTGCCTTCCTCATCCAGTGGGTCCCCTCCCTGCATCAATTCCTCTGATCAACCTGGGACCATTCAGTCTTGCAGGTCTGACCTGGGAATGAGGAAGGAGTTTGTTTGTTTGTTTGTTTGTACTGAGGATTGAACCCAGGGGCACTTAACCATTGACCTACATCCCCAGCCACTTTTTATTATATTTTATTTAGAGACAGGGTCTCACTGAGTTGCTTAGAACCTCACTAAGTTGCTGAGGCTGGTGTTGAACTTGCGATCTTCCTGCCTCGGCCCCCAGAGTCACTGGGGTTGCAGGTGTGCGCCACTGCTTCTGGCAGAAAGGAGCTTCTGAGAGGCCCCCAAGGTGCTTCCTGGGCCCTGTCTCCTGCTGCTGAGCTGCAAGGGCCACTACTCTGGCCACCTCTTCCTGCCCACTCATTCTGCTTCAGTCAGGAGCTTTAGCAAATTGTTCTGCTAAAATCCTGGTGAGCTTTGTGGAAGTGCTAGGAGCCCCATCTCTTGATCTCTCTGGGATGCAATCTAGGGGAGTCCTGGGCTCCCCAGCAGACATCACTGATCTGAGACTGTCTCTAGAGTCTGGTCAGGATAAACAGGCGTCGTGTTACCCTTATCTAGCTGCCTTCCTTTGCTCCTGATCCTGAGAGGAGACCCCCTCCACTCTTCCATGGGGTGTTCTGAAGATCATGGACCCTGCAGCAATCTGTTCTGGGTGTGGGGAGGGGGAGTCTACAGCAGGGAGAAGCAGTGGCCCAGAGACTCCAGCAAGGAGAAGAAGAAGGGAAACAAAGGAGGAAGGATGTGGGAGAGGAATGGAGGAAAGGGGGGTGGCAAGGGCTTCTGACTAAGACGGAAGATGCAGGTGAGGAGAGCTTCGCTGGCGGGATCACATTGCCGGTGAGGAAACTGAGACTGGGGGTGGGTAAGTGGGAGGGTCCAGGATGTGCACTCAGCTGGACCTGACTCCATAGTCGAGGAATCCTCACTTCTCCTCTGATCCTATCAGCCTTGACTTTGACCTCCAGATATGCCAGCCCCAGGCAGAGTCCTGACTCACTGCAGGGACCCTCAGGTCCCATATATCTGCTTCCCTGGGGCACTCTTAGGAGCTAGGAGGCACTGGGCTAGGCCAGGGTTGAAGACCACCTGGCCAGGTTGGTATACGGGTTACAGGTTCTGAGGTCAGTGGGCACATGGGGCCCCACGATGGCAATTCGTCATTCCGAAGCCTGCATCCCATACCTGGCCTTGGCCATGCCCTCTGCTGCCCCCTGCCCCGCCCAGGACCTGTGAGCTCTCTGAGAACCTGTTTTCTCTGGGACCTGGGTCAGTCAGGTAGGAACAACCTACTGCAACACACCCACAAGGGTCCTCCTAGCTTAGAGTGCTAGGCACCTGTGCTGGGTTAGGCCTTCTGCCTGGTGACCTCACCCAGGCCTACGCAATGCCTCAGAGAAGGGAGGTGGCTCCCATCGTTGGCCCAGTAGATGGAGCTGGACTTGGAGCCAAGGCTCTGGGCCACTGAGTGGGCAATCCTGCTAAGGGTGAGCTATGTGATGTGGACCCCGCTGGGGTCTGGGTAGTTTCCTCTGCCCACTCAGGTGCTCAGGGCTTTGCCTGGCCACTAGAGAGGGGACCTGTGTCCTGAGCCCTGCAGCTACTGAGTAATATCTGGAGGAAAGGAGAAGATGGAGAACAGACAGCTCCAGAGCCCTGGTCCTGCACCCCTGACCAGGCCCGAGGACTAGGTGGCCACCCAGGGCTGCTCAGATTCTCCCTAGTCCAAATAGTCACTCAGGGCCCCTTCGGCTCCCCTGCAGTCCCAGGTTCAAAACCACCACGTGAGACACCACCTGGCCTAGACGGGGGCTCTGGTCAGATTCGCGCTCCCACAGGGTACACAGACCCACACAGCCTGCGATGTCACACAGCACACACAAACCATACACACTACACTGACACCTCCCACTAACACAAAGGTCAGGCCCTGCGGACACCCCAGCTGAACGCACACATGCAGATTGAGTCAGTAGTCAGCTTGCAGGAGCCCTGGGGCCACAAGGCCCTTCACCCGCCCCAGAAGTTCCTCAGCCTCCACTTGGCAGAACCTGGAACTCAAAGGGATGGGCCTGGGGCAGAAATTCAAGGGGGAATGGAGACTTCCAAGGTGGTGGGAGGAAGCAGGAGCCACATGGATGGGGACTGGATGGTGAAGTCTGGGCCTGGGGGACAGCCCTGCGTCCTCTGCACCCTTCAGAGTAGGAGTCATCACCTTATCACCTTCTTGGGACTGTCTCAAAGGGTCTCTTGTCCCCATTACAGCCAAGTGCTCTTCTCTACCCCTTGGGGTTGGTGTGAGCATAGATTGTGACTGTGACTCTCCACTTACTCTTTCTTGGCTGGCTTACGATGACCACTAAGGCCCCCACCCCACTGACCTACTGTCTTGGAACACAGGACTTCAGATGTGGGGGGATGGTCCCCACATCTTGTGCCCAAAACAATGGGTCTGGCCCATAGAGGCCGGCTCTAGCCTGTGCTAAGACCCACCACCTGCCCTAGACCATGCTGAAGATCCTCCTAGATTCGTGGAGCAGCTTGGGTCAGCCTGGGTTCTCTGACTCCGAGCAGGCCTGGGCAGGAGGCCCATCTTAGAGATCAGGGCCCCCAGAGAACTCTGACCCACAGCCTCGACATTCCACCCCAGCAGCCAGATTCTTCTGCTGCAAAGTGCCCCAGGCTCCATAAAAACGTGAGAGCCTCCAGGCCTTTTGTGAAGGTGCTGGAGGGGGAGGGGCGTGGAGGCAGTGCCCTCAGCGCTCACGCGGGCTCCTGGAAGGAGCTGGCTTGGACTGTGGGGCTCTCCCAGAGGCCATGGATGGTGGGCAGTAGAATTTCGAGGGTCAAGTCTGCTGCCCTTCCCCCGTGGTGGCCCAAAATGGCAGCAGAAGAATTGGAAAAGGTGGAGCAGATGCAGGGCTGTAGCTCAGACTGCACTCCTAAGGATGGGTCCTGGCCTTCCTAGGAAGGGCAGAGTAGTCACTGCTGCCTGCCAAGGTCACCACCGCTGGTGACTTTCACCCTTGTACTGCCCACTGACAGCAACAACTGTCAGCACCCGTCACTGCCGGCTAAGCTTCCCTGCCAGAGAAGGGCCACTGATGGCCGTGGTAGTAGCTACTGTCATTGGAGTAACAACCTGGATAAAAATGTACAGACGCTGGAGTCCTGAGGCAATCCTCTTGGCCAGTGCAGGGCAAGGAATGCTGAGGGGGAGGAGCAGCATCTCTCAGGAGGTGCCCATGCCTGGTCTGGCTCAGGGAGTAGTGCCCTCAGTTGGCTCTGCTGGACCCTGGCCCTTCTCCTGCTCTGCACAGGCCCCAGTGCCCCATCTCCCAGCTCTGACCCTACTGGAGGATGGTGAGCCTGCCTGCCTGGGCAGAAGTCATGCTCGCAGCCAGGAGGGGATGAAACTAGGAAGTGGACGTCAATGCCAGGCGGGTGCCTGCCTGCCATCCTTCCCTGGTGTGGGGGCGGTTGCTCCTGGGAAGGGCCTTAGTCATCCACCACTGGCTGCCGGGAACCCTGCGTCTCTGGGAAATGCCAAGGTCCCTCCAGCTGGACACTGGAGGCTGACCCGAAGGTTAGAGTGCTGGGGACAGGATCATGGAAAGCCAGGCTGATCTGTGGCGCTGCCCACTGCCTCTGCCTGCCCTTGGCTTTCTCAGAGCCCTGGAGATGGGGCACAAAGCTTTGATCTGCAGATCCTTGGCTCAGGGGACTTCTTGGCACCCATTGTGCCCAGGAGATAGCCTGACACTTGGGGCCCTTTTGGGACCTCCATGGTCAACCTATGTGATTTGACCCTTTCCTGGCTTCTGCCCCAGGACATCTTCCCTCTGTCCTGCTCCCAAGACCTGGATGTTCTATCTCCCTAGGGTACCCCATCATTGGGGTGAGGTGCAGCCTTCCCAACAACAGGATTGGAAGTCTCTTGTGAGTTCATGTGCAACGTGACTGGAACAGCAAGTGCTCAAAAGTATAGACTGTCCCCAACTTACAATGGTTTGACTTAAGATTTTTGACTTTATGATGGGGTAAAAGTGATGTCCATCCATCCTTTGCAATTTGAATCTAGATCTTTTCCTTGGGCTTATGATACACAGTTCGACACTCTTGTGATACTGGACGGTGGTAGCAGCAAGCCACAGCCCTGGTCAGCTATGTGATTACAAGAGGGAAATAACTAGTACTCTACAGTGTACAATGTTACAAAGCTATGATGTTTGGTAGATCAAGTGTATTAAATGCATCCTTGACTTACAATAGTGTCTTCGTCCATTTTCTGTTGCTGAAACAAAATACCTGAGCTGGGGTAATTTATAAACAATAGAAGTTTATTTGGCTCACAGTTCTGGCAGCTGGGAAATCCAAGAACCTGGTGGTGGCATCTACTTGGCATTTGGTGAGGGCCTTCATACTGCATTATAACACAGCAGAGGGCATCACATGGCAAGACAAAACAGGCCTGCCAGCTGGGCCTCTCTTCCTCTTCTTATGAAGCCACTAATGCCCTTATGGGGCCCCACCCTCATTACCTCATCTAATCCTAATTATCTCCCAAAGGCCCCATGGCCAAATATCATTAACGTAGGAATTTGGGGATTAAGTTTCCAAAACATGAATTTAGAGGGAACATACTCAAACCGTATCAGATATTCTTTAACTCAAAGTGGGTTCATTACTATGTAACCCATCAAGGAGCACCTGTATTCATTATTATTGTTGCTACTATTTGGATTAATATCCTCTTGTCCTGTTGCTTTTTCCTGGGAGAGAGTCCAGGTGTGCCAAATTCTCCTTGAGGAAACGGCAGTCGGGCAGTGGCCAGTCACCCTCAGAGAGGGGCATTTCCAGGATGTTGATCACCGTGCTGTGAACACTGTGGCCCTGTCCCCTCTCTCCCAGCTGCCCTCTCACCCAGGTGGATCTAGAGAAAAATCAAAATAATCTAAGATGGTTCAGAGGGGAGAGAAGTTGCCTCAGGTTGGGGGTCAGAGAAGACATACAGAAGAGGTGATGTCTGAATGGAGTGCAAAGGGTCAGATGGAGATGTAGGGAAGGGGTGGCTCTGCTCAGACGCCAGAGTGGCTCCAGGACTGAAAGGTCACTTGTGACCTTTGACCCTGCCCTCATGACCTTGTCAGAACCAGACGCAGAACTGGCTGGCTGGGATTCTCTTGCCACTCTGTCTCATTCTGCTCAGGGATACGCCTCAGTGTTTGACCTTGGCTTTCTTTACTTTCCAGTCTGAGTGCCCATCCACAATGAAGTCACTCTCCCAAAAGCCAGACTGTACCACTCCCTGCCTCCTCCGCTGACCACGATTTGTTCTGAAGACTGTCAGTGTTGCCCTGTCACCAAAACACTGCCCAAAGCATACTTCTTTGTACTCTATTCTTTATTTCACCGTAGTTTAGTCAAGTGTAGGATTCTGGGTAGAAACATTTTCCTAGAAGACATCATCCTCTGCTCTTCTGAGAGCTGCTCATGATGGTGATAAGTCTGTGGCCGGTTCAAAGGTCATTTCCTCATAGCACTCATTTCTTTCTGGCACTTTTAAGGTAGTATTTCTCTCTTTAATGCTTTTTAGTTTTGCTATGGTGTGCATTTGTTTTTAATCATCCTTATTAGGAAAAGTGTATATCTTCCATGTGAAGATTTATTCCTTAGGTCTGGAAATGTCCCAGCTCTTAGGCCTTGAATTTTTCCAGTTGTCACAGGAATTCTGATTATAGTCTTGATGGCCCCCCTCATTCTAATCTCCAAGAGTCTTAGCCTCTCATCTTTTCCTTGTTTTTATACCTCTGTGCTACATTTCATGAAATTCCCTCAGACATGTTTTCCAGTTTTCTAATTCCCCTTTCAGCCACAACTAATTTTCTATATAACTCATATACTGAGCTTTTATTTTCTGTTGTGCAGAGAAGGTGTTTTTTTGAAGGACTATTTGATTTCAGATCTACCTGTTATTTATAAATAATATTTTTGTTGTCTTACAGGTCTTTTTGTACCTTTTAAAAATTTTTAATAACTTTAAATTTTTTTTCTGATATCTCCAGATCTCCTGCTGACATTGTGACTTGCTTTTTTGGGTCATTCATAATTACTTCTTATTGCAAGCTCTTTTTCATCAGGGGTTGTTTCTTCCTGTGATAATTGTCTGGCTTGTGAAAGTGTCCATCAAATGGCTGTAAGTAATTTTTTATTGTGGTCTTATTCAATTTTTATGTGGTTTTATTTCTAGTTTTTTGAGACAATCTTGTTATGTTGCCCAGGCTAGTCTCCAACTCCCGGGCTCAAGTAATTCTTCTACCTCAGCGTCTTGAATAGCTGTGCCACCATGTCTGGCTTAATGTTAATTTTTGGATTTGGGGTTCTAGAACTAATGGATGGTACAAAATTTGAAACCCACACCTATTTATGACTTAAGTGAGGGCTTTAGTTTTTCAAAGGTGATCCTTTTTTTCCACCACTGCCCTAGAAGAATGGAAAGTGTCATTGCCACTCTCTTGGGTCAGGTTTACAAGTACACTTTGTATGTGGCAGTTCCTCCAGTCTTGGGTTTTAGAGGTAGGGGACCAATCTAGCTCACCACCTCAGAGAGTCCAGGTCACATGTCCTGTCCCTGTGCTCTTACCTGATTCCCTAACCATTCCTGGACCCTCTGGCCTGAGATCCTGAGTACTTTGTGGTCTCAGGTGGCTTGTTCATGCCCTGCAGGTCATCTCCTTGATCTTCCCTCCAGTGAAACCTCCCAGCATCATTATCCCCCATCTCATAGGGTTCCCCTTTCCGGTTCTAGGCTCTGCGCCTCAGTTATGCCTGAACACCTAAGGGTTCGTTCCTGGACCCTGTAGCACAGAGCCTTCAGAGAGCGCCATCCTCTGACTTCCAAGAACAACAGATTCTGGCTGCTTAGTCTTTTCCACCCAGGAATTTCTAACACAAAATTGTAAAAACAGGCCAACTGAGATCTGGAGGGCCTTTTGGTGTACTTAGATTAGTAGTTCTTGACTTGGGGCAATGTTGCCCTCCCAGGGAACATTTGGCAATGTCTGGAGACATTTCAGATCATTGTGATTGATGGTAGTGGTAGGAAAATGTTTCCAGCATTTAGTGGATCCTGGCCAGGGATATAGCTAAATATCCTACAATGCACAGGACAACCCTGAATGTCAATAGTGCTGCTCTTGAGGAACCCTATGGCTACTTCTCCTGTTCCTCACTAGGAAATCCTCAGGAGAGCACCCTGTCTGCTCTGGATGGTGGGATAGGAGAGCAGCCTGAAGCTCTGACCCCAAAGTATTCCCTGTTAGGAGGACAGAGGAGTCCTAGGAACATCATAGGTTGAGAGTGAGTCTGGAGGAAGAGTGACTCTCACTGGACCCAAAGGCCACCAGATGTCCCAACTATTCCCAGTTGCACACAGAGCTTCATCTGAGTCCACGTGCCAGGGTGTATTGCACATCCCACCCTACCTGCCTACAAGAGCTCCTGCTGCACCTCTTCCTGGTGCATCCCCCAATACACGTGCCAGCCACACACACCCGTGTGATGTGGGGAGCAGGCCCCATATGATGTGGGGAACCGGCGCGTGGTCGTTGGAGCAGGCCAAGCTCTCCTGGGCGGGGTGAGGACATATCTCTGGTGCCATCTTTCCTGTTCTGATAAATAACTGATCTGTGGTTGTGGCAAGAAGGTCACCTCTGCCCAGGGAAGCTCAGGAGCAAACCACTTGTGACCGGTGGGAAGAGCCCAGGGTGGGGGCAGCGGGAAGTCTGCCTTCCCTGGCCACCAGGCTGCTGGGGGCAGATTTCAGAAAAGGGAAGTGCTGAGCTGGGGCAGCGCTTCCTGTGGTCGCAGGCAGTCAGGGCATCAGGGCGGGCATGGCAAATCAGAGGGGTGGCTGCCCTGCCCCAGGAGAGGGCGAGGTGAGTCTTCCCGAGTGGCAGGCTTAGGGCAGGAGTCCCCCCCCAGGCATAGTTGATGACTTTCCTTCATGGGTTGGGGCTAGGGGTCTGGGGGACAGAGGGACTTACTGACATGCAAATAGGACTGCAGGTCTCCTGCAGAATGAACTCCCTGAGCTTTGTGATTCTGTGATTCGCTCCTTCTTGGTCCCCCGCCTTTTCAGCATCTGCTCTTCAAGTTTCTTCTGCACAATGCCAGCTCTTCCTGCCAGGCTCCAAACACCAAGCCAGTGCCTCCCCAGGGACCTTTGGATCTTCCCCTCTGGGAAACCCATTGTCTCTGGCCTAACTGCTCCGGGAAGACCCTCTTCCCCCAAAAGAAGGCCTGAATCTAGGAGTTTTGGGGAGCCTTCCCAGCTCCTGACACCCCTCACGAGGGCAGCTCTCAGTGCCCCTCTCTCTGTTGTTAGGTGCAGGAGCCTAGAAGCCAGGGAGGGAGACAGAGCTCTGCTCTTCCTGGAGCCCCCCTCCCTCCACCTCACTAAACTCTGATCGTTTCTGAACCAGACCCAGACTTTGACCCAAGAGGACGGTTGGGCCTGGGAATTGATAAGAGGTGAGACTGGGAATTCCTGTTCCCATCCTGTTCCTGAGCAGCAGCCTGAGGGGCATCCCTGCCTCCTTGCAGGAATTCCCAGTTCCACTGGTCTCTGCCAGTAAAGCAGAGACCCTCTGCCATCCCAGCCCTCTGGTTTGAGCCCAGCCCAGCCCACCTTGACTGGCCAGCCCCACCAGACCCTATCAGGACCCAAAGGCACCCTGATGGACTATTCTACCTTTGCTCTGACTGAGTGCCCCTGCTGCTGAGCCCCATGGGAGCTTGGCTTGCTCAGTCTCTCCCAGCTGTGTGCAGCCTCTGGGCCCAGCACATTCCTTCAGGGGCTCTGAGGGTCTGGAACCCCTGGATTAGGAGGACTGTGTATGGAGAGGGGAGCTGGAACCATTATCCTTAACTGCCCTGTTTCAACTGGGGCCTGTACCTGGCTGGGGCCAGGTCAGCAAGACCACTCCCTGCCCCGCCCCCCTGTGTCCGGATCCCATAGGCAGTGCCCCAGGAGAACCAGGCCAGTCCAGTCTTCATTTCCTCTCTTTTTTTCCCCCTCTTTTCTTTTTTTTAAATTTTATTTTAAACTCTCTCCATCTTTCCTAACCTTGGGTAACCTCTTCTCTCCTTCTGGCTTTCCCTCAGTCTCTTCAGTAAAGTTCCTCCATCCCTAGACCCCTGGTCCCTCTCTGCAGAGTTACACATCTATCAGTCTGTCTCTGCTGCTCTCCTGGTTTTTTCTCTCCTTATCACTCTTTCCCGTCACCCTGCCCTGACCTTAGTCTATCTCCCTGTCTCCGTCTCTATCGCCCTCCCTGTCTGTCTGTCTTCATTCTCTCCCCAATTCTCATTCTCTTTCTCTCATTCTCTCCTCTCTCTCACTCTCTTTCTCTCTCTCCATTCTCATTCTGTAATTTTCTTCTTCCCCTCCCTCTTTCTCTATCCTTGTTCTCTCTCCCCTACCCCGCTCTCTACTCCCCATTACCCGTCCCTGGCCTGCCTCAGTGGCTATTGTCCAGAGCCCCTGCAGGAGGCTGGCTGGGCCATTTTTCAGTCGCCACGGCCCTCACAGTCTCATCCTGTTATCAGTTGGAAATGAATCAGAGATTAGGAAACGGGATGGGGGGTGGGGGTGTTATCGTCCAGTGCACACGGGGCTCTCAGTTAATCTCTGGCGGCCCTGGGTTCGAGAGGAAATGCAGTTGCAACACCGAACCCTTCTTACCGTCCCTGTCACGTCCGCGGCAAGGCTGTGGGAGATGGGGGCCCGAGGATGGAGAGGAGAAGGAGAGGGCGGAGGGCCAGGCCCGAGCCCCTTGCAGACATGTACACAGACACACTTGCGCACCCACACTGGCCCACCCAGGTGCACACCCCCCTCCACACACACACACACACATGCACGCACACCCAGGAAGCCTCAGTCCTCGTAACTCTCTATCGCCAAGCTGTGCAGCTCATTCTTCCACTTTGCATTCCATGTACCCCTCCACATGTCCTCATGTCCCTCAAGTCCCAGAGCACTGTCACTTCTCATTGAATGGCTGCTCCATCCTCGTCCAACTCCTCTTAGCAGATGGAGTGATCCTATCAAATGGCCACCAGATTGGCCACTTTCATTGCTCCTACAGTTCTTGGAATCAGTCCACTATTGTTACTGGGGCCTCCAGGCCTAGGCATCCAGTTGTCCCTTGTCCTGGCCCTGCCCATGCTTTCCACACTGTCAGTTTTCTCAGCTCCTGCCACCTGGTCCCCTTACCACTCCTGAGCCCCCAACTCTGGCACATGTGGTTATCTCTGCCTAGAACGCTCTCTTTCACCATTCACCTGGCCACTCCCATGCATCCCAGTTCACTTAGAGGATCCAGGTTCCCTATGCCAAGCCACATCAGCTCCCTTGATGTGGGGGGCTTTGGCCCCCATTCTCTGTCCTCAAAGCATCAATTCCTATATCATTGTCCTGACTATACTGTTGTAGGTGTAATTTCTCTTTCCTGTTCCCCACCCACCAGACTGTGGACAAGATGAGACAGGAACTGTGTCCTCCACTGCCTATCCAGTACCTGGCCAGGCCTGGTCACACTGGATAGTGGCTGAGTGAACATATACATAAACACACCCTGAGACTCGGATGAGCGGAGGCCCACACACAGAAACATCCCACGTGTAGACAATGCTTGGAAATTCCCACGCACATAGACACTTGGTCAGACTCACAGATGTAGACATGCAAGCGGAAATATCCAGAGAGGCGCATGCATGTGATTGAGGCACACACAGGAGCCCACTGTCTTCTTTGCATTCTGGATTCATTGCATCTCATCAGCTGGTGGCCACCCCCTAACCTTGTCCCTCAGGCGAGCTCTCTGTGACTCTTACTTTGGCCTTGGCTATGGAGCACTATTTCCAGACCACAGGCCCCTCAGGAAGAAGTCTCTGGGCCTTAGCAGTGGTTGTGCAGTGTTTCACTTACAACAAGTGGTTTTCATGCCAATCACAGCCTATATTAACCAGCACCATGGTTTGCACATGGAGTGCAGTCGGTATCAATTCCCTCTTTCATGGTAATATTATGAAAAGTTCCAGTGCAGGGGACACATGAGCTACAGCTTGGTGTGTTTCTCCAAATGCAACATTTTGCTTTTGGAATCACCACTAAAGTTCATCCAGATCAGGGATTTTCTCCACCACTGCAAGAGGCTGCAGCTGGAAACAGGTGGCCGGCCCTGGAACAGGACACCAGGCCACGTGAGGACAGCCTTGGGGGTAGTATGGGTGGTCAGGGCAGAATGCAGGAGGGAGCAGTTGTGCATGGGGTCCTCACCTGGCTTCCTTTGCTGGTGGGGTTCTGACAGAAGGAAGAAGAAAGGGGTGGATTGTAGCCAGCAGAGAGGGTACTCCAATCCCTGCAGTGGGGAATAGGGCTTTGAGGCTTTGAGGCCGCCTGTCATCCCTAGCACCCTTGGGCAGCCTCTCTCTTTCCAAGAAGGCCTTAACCATCACTCACGACACAGCTGAGAAAAGCTGTGCGTCCCCGCTCAGGTCCTGCTCATTTCTCTGAATGTCCTCCAGGAGTCCTTGCTTGGTGCAAGCCCATTTTTCTGCTATAAGCAGTCCCTGAGGGACGGACAACCGGAGCTACATACATTGCAAATGTGATGGGGAGACATGAGGTGACACTTCTGTTGACCTTCTTCTCTCCAAACAGAAGGTCATCTCCCCAGCAACCTGCCTTCTGACCCTACATCAGATAGACGCCATCTTCCCCCAGCAAGGGTGCTGGAAAAGTCTTCTGAGGCAGCTCAGGCAGCTCCTGGGCCCCTCTGTCCTGATCTCCAGATGTTTCCATTAGGCCCAGTCCTCCTCATCCTGTCTCTGAACCCCACATTTGCAAAGTGGCTGACAGGAACAGGGTGCTTCAGACAAATGTGGGAGGGGTTTCTGTAGCACCCACATCTCTATGTATTGGGGCTTTTCTTGTCCCCCTGGGCCGGTAGCTGGCCTGAATTCTCTTGGATGGAAATACTGAAGTCTCCTTGGTTGATCTAAGAAACGTGAGAACAGAGCTGGGAAAATTGGCCGTTTTTGTGGTTTGGGGGTTTGAAGCAAGTTTCACAACTGATCTCCCAAGAACAGGGTCCGGTCAGATGTGCTCCCTCCGGCCGGGCCGTTTCCCTGTTGACTCTGGGCCTGACTGCCTGCCCGTTGCCCGCTGGGCCCAGGTGGGGGTTTTGCTGGTCCACCCCACTCCATTCCCCATTTTCCTTCTTTGAGGGACAACCACAGGGAATTGATTAAGAGTGGAGCCATTTGTGGAGTTCCTGTGTCTTCTACCTCATCCCTCAGCTTGGGGTAGGAGAATTGGCCACCTGGTACAGCTCATTCCCTGACTGAAAAATCTTCCTCAGAAACCTTTGTGACAGCTATACTTTTAAAGGCTTCATTTTGGGGTACAAAAGGCCAAGGAAGTCTTTTGTTGCCATTATCTTGGGTTGGGGCTGACCAGTGGGAAGTTGTGGAGGGACCTGCTCTGGGGGCCCAGGGAGAGAGGAGACAATCAGGGAAGCATATGCCTCCCATGTGCAGCCCACCCTGGGTCCCCAGAGCTTCCCTTTGCTCCTCCACAGATAGTTATGGTAGGGAAGGGGTCCTCAAGAACTAGCCCTGCCCCCAAGTGGCTTGGCACCCCAGCCTGTCCTTCCACCCTGGGAAGTCCCAAGCTGCCTCAGGCCAGTCGGGGCAGAACTGAAATTGGTGACATGTGTCTCTCTGGTCCCTGGGCTCTGGCCCCCGCCCACTCACCCCCAGAGTCTTCCTGCAGGAGCCTCCAAACCTGGGGAGGAGGAACAGGCAGTTGCTTCCCCTGAGAATTGCTCTCCTGGCTTCCAGGGACTTTACTTCAGCCCAGCTGGGCTCTCTGTAAGTGGAGACTCTCACTTCCAGTGGCTGGTGGGTGATTCTGAACACCACCATCCCTCTGTTCAGGAGCACAATGCGTTGCGGCCACTGCGCATTTTGTAGGCATTCTACCTCTCAGCCCATATAACGGGGTAGGGACTAAGGCACCAGATGAGACCTTGTGAGGCAGAGGTGCCCAAGGGACAGAGTTTCAGCTCTGGACTCTGCTCTGATCTCTGAGGGGATCAGGACAGTCCTGAGTATAGTTATCAAGAGAGGTAGGGACTGTGGACCTGCCACATCCCATAAGACAGTTGGGGAAATAGCTAGAGTTGGGAGTCAGTGGCCAATGCCAGAATCCAACAGGCAGCAGGACAGACTCGTGGTCAGAAGGCTGGGCACTGGAGTACTTAGTCAGGGGAAGGATCACTTGGTCACAAAGACATGGTGGGTCAGGTCAGCCCTGTGGAAGACGACATGGGGCAGCACTCGGGCCAGGGAGAGGTCATGGCCAGAGGCAAACACTTGAAGGTTCAAGCAACCCTCTCCACCAGAACCAGATCAGACTGGACAATTAAACATACCTCAATGGACAGTTAGCCAGCATCTGAGGAACCCTCAGCATGTCTGCTCCTCAAGTGGGCACATCTGGGCATAGAAAAGTCCTAGGCACTAGGGTCAGGCAAAGATAACCAGACACAGCTGCTGGTGTGGGGCCCAGGAAGGCTGAGGGATTCTGGGTGCATCTGCCGGCTGTCTGTGTCCCCCTTCCCGTTCCCTATCCATACCGCCCCCCCAGCTTCCTGTTTCTGTTTTGGGGCCACAGGAACTTCCTCTTCTCATCACGGATCAAAATGGCTTCCTGGTCTCAACTGGAGGCCTAGTGGGGGCTGATCACCATGACCCAAGGGACTTCCACAGAGGGAAGGGGGTTCTATACCCTCGGGGATGTGGCAGCTGCTGAGGGCTGATTTGAAGCCCTTCCCGTGAAGACTTTCCTGATGGAGCCTCCATTGTGAGAACCTGCCCAAGGTCATAGTGGGCCTGAGTCCTGCTAGAATGACCTTGAGCAGTCACCATATCACTTGCTACCTTATACGGGGGACTCCTTCCTTTTTGCTTCCTCCCAATGTACGGAAACATGGTATAGGCAGCACCACCTTGGCCATGCACACACACCTAGCCTGTGATGGCCCCCTGGGAGCAGAGCTGCTGCCTCCTGGAGGGAGTGCAGGGCCTGGTCAGGCCTGGGGAGTGCACACCTGGCCAGAGTGCTCTTGTGTGTGCATGGAGGCCAGGTCATGTGGATCTGCACATGTATACCTGTTGTCTCTCGGTGAGTGCACGCCTGTCCATCTGGGGGAACCATCTCTCCTCCCAACTCCAGCCTGCTCCACCACTGAGCAGAGCTCCTCTCCCCAGTGAAGCTGAATTATGCCCTCAGGGGAGGATAGGAGAAGAAGTAGGCTTCCTTCACCCAGGGAACTCCTCAGGGGCTGCCTAAGGTAGGTTTAGGGTATACACAGGACCCAGGATGTTGGAGGTGGGCATGAATAAGGGAGGGTGCAAAGGGCAGTTCTCAAGTTGCCACTTCGGGTGGGACCTTGATCCACTGGAGGTGGTGCTTTTAGGAGGAGCAACCTCAGCCAGACCCTGAAACCCCATGAGTACCCTGGGCCTGAGGATGAGGTGTGGGGGCAAATATGTCAGGGATGCAAAGAGCAGAACGGTTGCCCCTCTCCCTGTTCATCTGGATGGTCAGGGCTGGAGTTGAGGAGCCAGATGCTTCCTCCTAGGAACTGGAACCTAGATCAAGGTCATGACAGCGCCTGGTCTGTCCCCTTGCTTCTGTCCAGCATTTCCAGAGCACTCTCTACACGCTGGGCACTTGACTTAGACTGACTCCTTTAGTGCCTGAGGATTATCATTGTCACAGATGAACACCCCCAGGCCAAATGGTCAGGGGACTGTAGAGCCAAGACCCGAAGCCCACAGCCGCACGGTAGGGATTCATGCCAAACTCTGGTTCTAGCTGCCTTTCTGCCCAGAGACTACCCCTCCCCGCAGAGGAGAGACAGCGTGGGGCACCCACAAACCTGGGGTCACTGGGTCCCCCTGCCTGGCACCTGGCTTGCGCTCCCCATTCACACTGAAGGGAGGTATAAAACACTTGCCAATTGTTTACACTAAGGTCTCGGGGCCATAATTAAGTCTCCTCAAATCTGGCTCTTATCAGCCACATATCTTGAGCAGCCTCAGAAGGGGAAACATCCCGGAGCATCTAACGAAGGAAAGTTGGACAGGTTTTAAGACTTTTTTAAACCCTGAAGAATAGGCCTTTGTTGCCAGCTTCCCCCGCCTGTGGCAGCCTGCCTCCGCTCTGGACTCCATCAACTGCCCGGGGCCAGGGGCAGGACCAGGCGGCCCCAGTCCTGGAAGCTCCCCCTCCAGGCTCCCGCCCACCAGCCTGCTCCTCCAATTCCAGTGGCACTGCCAGCTGTGGGCAGGGCCCCAGGAGTGGTGGGGTCCTGAGGGCACCCTCCCTTCCCCATCCTCAATGCCCCACCCTCCCTGCCAGATCCTGACATCCACCCTTGGCCTGCTCCACTGCCAGCCTGGAGCCAAACCTAGGTGGGGTGTGGTGGGGCTGGTGAGGAAGGGTGGCCTCCGATTCCCCAGAGTCCCCCATCACCTGGCTTCACAGCACCCCCACCACATCCAGGCCTGCCTCCATCTCAGCCTCTGTACCCCTGCAAAGGCTGTTCCTGACACCCCTGCTCCTTCCCCTACCGAACTGGTACTCGTATTTTAATACTAAGTTGGGGCATCACTCCTTCTAGAAGCCAACTGCAAGTTCAAGGCCAGGTTCCTCATCCCTCCTCTGGGTCCATCCAGCTTAACAGTCTCCATACTCCTGGATGGGAGAAACTTGGTATCAGGTCAGCCCCTTGCCTGGCACAAAATTAGTAAGTGCTCAGTTCCTACATTTTGGAGTGAAGGAAGAGTGGGACAGTCATGTCACCTGGGGAGAGATGGTAAATCCTGGAATCTACATTCCCATTTTCAGTAAAGTGTTGCTCATTGCATTTTACAAAAGGGAAACTGAGTCCTAGGAGCAGAGATGACTTGCCCTCAGTAAGTGGGCAGGGGACCATAAGTCTTGTCTAAAATATCACTAAATTGTCAATATTTTAGGCTTTGTGAACCATAGAATCACTGTTGCAACACTTCACTTCCATTACAGAACAAAAGCAGCCAAGGACAATCCATAAATGAATGGATGTGACTGTGTTTCAATAAAACTTTATTGATGAACACTGAAATGTGAATTTTGTATCGTTTTCACATGTCATGAAATGTTATTCTTTTTTGATTTTTTTTTCCAACTTGGCAGCAGGTTGTATTTGGCTCGGGGAGGAGGGGTATTGTTGGCTAACTTCTAGGGAGAACCAAGTCAATGTCTCCCTGCCTTGTCCTGGACCAGCCTGGGCAGTCCTTCCCCAGAGCCCAGCAGCTACTGCATAGAGAAAGAAGAAACAGAATTACTCTGGCTCAAACATGCTCAACAAACGAAGAGAACATACATGAGTGAACTAAGTAATCTACTATCCAGTCCACTAACCAGTTCACTGAGCCCTCATCTCCTGGGTTCAGAGTGACCTCTTCTGAGCTTGTCCTCCAAGCACCTCATTGATCTCTACCCACACTGGTCCAAGGTTATGAAAACCTGAGAGAAGCCTATGAAGTGCCCAGAAGCTTCTTATGGCCCCTCGTTCCTGATGGGTTCCTGGTACAGGTTGGCAGAGGAGCTGGGTGTGGCCTCAGAGTTGGGTGTGGTAAGGAGGCAGCGTCAGGTGGAGAAGGGGGTCCGGTAGGGCGCTGGGATGGGAAAGGCTTGGCCAGGCTCAGATAAGAGGAGACATTCCAGGGGCCAGAGTCTGTGACAAAGATAGAACTGGCAGAAGGAAAAACTGGCAGACTCGGGACCCCACTTATATCCAGGAGAACATATACAAGGACATCCTTGCTGTACAGAACAGAGCGGCCCACAGAGCCTAAATCCCAACAGGGGCAAAATGTTCAGGTCCAAATCCTGATCTTAGGACTATGCCACTTGGGGGGCCTGACTGAATGACACGAGTCAGGAGGACCCTCAGAGCCCCCAACGTCCCCCATACAGATTTGTCCCCACGCCTGGCACAGAGCTGGTCCTATTTCATGCATTTGGGCTCAGCATTGCCCTCTCTCCATCATTCATTCACTCAACAAACACAAGCAGACTGCCAACAAGCTGTGAGACAGGCCCCTTCCAAGCTGAGAACGAGAGCAGCTCGGTCCTCACCCTCATGCAGCCCACAATCCAGCAAGGAAGGCAGGTGAGAGCCACAGAAGTGAGGCCCCCAGAGCAAGGGGAACCTGCAATGAGGTAGAACCAGGCCGTGACCAGGAGCCACTTCAGGAGGCCTTCCCCGGGGAGGTGGCAGTAGAGCTGATCCCTGATCAAGGAAGAGAGCCAGCCAGGTGAAGAGCCAGAGGGAGCCTCAGTGCAAAGTCCCAGAGGCAGGAGCCGGCTGCTGGAGAGACGGGACGGAAGGAAGCCAGCATAGCCCAAGGGAGGAACAGAGTGACAAGCATGGAGGTGGGGAGGTGGTCAGGACTTTGCAGGCCGCAGGGGGCTGGGCAGCAGACTTGAAGGCCTGGGAAGCGTCGGGGGCTGGGCCTGGAACAGGATGGGGTCGACCTTTGCAAAGATCCTGGCTGCTGTGAGATCCGCAGGGCGAGCTGCCTGTCCTCCCTGGGGGGCTGGTGAGTGGATGGGAGTCGAGTCCTGCCAGGTCTCCCCCGGAGCAGTCGCGGAAGGCCGGGCAGGACGTGGGTGGTGGGCAGGCCCCAAGACTGCTGCTCTTGGCCTGGCTCTGGCGTTGGCTTGGCGTGCGGCCGCGGGGGAGCTGTGTGTGGGCACGTCCTGGGACTGCCTGCCCGCCACCCCAGAGACAGGAGCTGCAGGGAGGCTGGTTCACCTGGGCCCTGCTCTCACGTGGTGGAGGTGATCCAGGAAGGTGAGGCAGGTGGCAGGGTAGCAGGGACCTCCAGATCCCTGAGGTCAGCCCAGAGGACACAGAACTCTCCTGCAAGGCCTTCAACTCTTTATCCATCCACTGTCTGCAGAGGCCTACTGTGAGCCAGAGAGCTCCTGTGTCAGGGGCAATCTAGCCAGGCGGACTGTGTTAGTCAGCTTTGGGTCGCTGTGACCAAAATACCTGACAAGAGCAACTGAGAAGAGGAAAAGTTTATTTTGGCTCATGGTTTCAGAAGTTCAGTCCACGATCAGTTGACTCCATTGCTGTGGGCCCAAGGTGAGCATCGTGGAGGGAGGGCCTGGCAGAGAACTGCTCTGCTCATGGTGGCCAGGAATTAGAAAGGTGGGGAGAAGGGACCATGGGGAAGATGCACCCCAGTGACCCGCCTTCTTCAGCCATGCCCCACCTGTCTACACTTACCACCAGTCAGTCCATTCAAACTAGATTGATTGGATTGATTAAGTTATAACTCATAATTCAATCATTTCACCCCTGCATATTTCTGCATTAACACAGGAGCTTTGGGGGACATCTCATATTCAAACCATAGCACAGACCAACAGGAAACAAGTGGATCTGGTCAGAGAGCAAGCCCTAAGACAGGTGCCCCCTCCTGCAGCAGGCCCAGGGGCATCTGTAGCCCCAGCCCAGCCAGCGCAGCCTAGCTAGGCTCTGTGGGATGCCAAATGTGGCATCTCCTCTAGAAGTTCCCATTTCTCCAGTGGCACTGGGGCACTGTGGGCAGCATTTAACCCCAAAGACAGAACCTATTGCAATAAGATTCAAGGATCGGTCCTGGTCTAGACTTGCTGGGGTGCCAGGAGAATAGGCTCCTGGCACTGGGTGGCTGCTGTTTGCAGGTTGAAGGTTGTGGAGACTTTGGGACAGCAGAGCAGAGTGTGCATGTGAGTGAGTCTGCGTGGTGTGTTGAGGGAGCCAGGATAGACAGAGCAGGCCTGGGCTTTGTTATGGAGGTAGCAAAGCTTTGTGTGTCCATGCATGTGGGCCCATGTGTTTGTACATGTACATGCATATCCGTAAGAGCATGCTTATGTGACCACTAGTGTGTTTATGAATGCATGTATCTGAGTGTAAATGGATGACTATACATGTGCGTGGCCCAGTGTCTGTGTGAACACACGTGTGTGCTTCTGCATGCATGTGGTGCAGTTGTCTCTGGCTTGCACTCCTGGGGCTGGTGCAGCTAAGCCAAGTCTTGTGGCCTGTGTTCCTGCTCCCCTGCCCTCCTCCGCAAGTGTTGACTCAGGGAGGGACAGGCAGCCTTGGTTCAGGATTTCCTGGTCGTGCAGAAGTGGTGCCTTGAAAAGGGAACAATTGTCCTAAGTGGACCCCTGAGGGTCTGATCTGGGCAGTGCTCCATGGGGCCCAAGCTGAGATGCCATGTGCAAACACTGAGCCTTGGCTGGATTGACAGAGGCAGCCACAAAAGCCTTTCCCCTGAGCAGGGCCATGGGACATGTCCTAGAGCCTTTCCTAAATGCTCCCCATTGGCCACACAGGGTGGGGACTCTGGACCTAGACATCACCGTTACTGTTGTGGAGGCAGGGACAATCACCTCCTCCCCACCACCAAAGATGGCACCACATTTGCAAAGAGGAGCTGCAGACATGCCCAGGAACTGGCTGTCTCAGGCCCTTCTCTGCGAGGCAGCTTTTTCCCTTCCCTGGTTCCATCCCCCAAAGCCTAACACATGAAGAAAGGCTGATGGTCTACGAATCTAAAGGTTATCGAAAAGCCCCGTGGGAGATTTGTTCAGGGACTATTTGGAAGGACTACCTGGCTCAGGGGCAGGGAGTTCTGCAGACCTTACTGGGAGCTCATGAGAAGTACAGAGTCCCAGGCTGCACCCACCTGCTAGTAGCATCTGAGCCAACCAGCAGATTCCCTCAGAGGCACCACCATCTCCTTCTGAGAGACGCTGGGTCAACCAAAGGTCCAGGGACAGCAAACACTTACCGTGCACACCATTCTTACTGGTGTGGCTCCAGATTTTGGGTCAGGCTGAGGACAAGGCTGCCTCAGGGCCAGGAGGCTAGGAGGGTGTTTGAATCTGGAGAGGGTGGACAGTGACAATACCACTAAGTCCTTGTTCCCTTCCCTCACCGAATGCTAGAGCAAGGGCCAAATCTGCAGGACGAAGCGGAGATTTGCAGCCCTAAGCTGTTAAAGCTGCTCCAGCTCCTCTGTCAGCACTTGCTCCTTGGAAAGAGCAGGTGCTGTCCCCAGGGCATAGGAGGTACCTGTCCCAGCACTGCTGGGGAAGGTGCTGGTGGTGCTGCAGCCCCATGGTATGGGACTCAGCTATCTCTGAGGCAGGGTCAGCACAAACAACAGTCCCTTGGGGGTCCCCAGAGCACCTCTAGCCCAGACCCTGGTGAGCTCAGCCTAGGATGCATATCCCCAACAGATACCACTCCTGACCCCGATCCTGCCACCAAACCTGTCCCCTGCCAGGAAACCACATATCACCCCAATCCCTATGACCCTTTTCCTGAACAAGGTCTGGACACCCCAGGGGCTGAGTTATGGGACACCAACACCTTTTGCCTATCTTTGTGCTCCCAGGATCCTGGCATAGGCCTTTCTCTTGTTGTGATGGGGGACGTCAGAGTTCCAGAGACTCTGCCGAGAGCCAGGGCTTTGTGAAGCACTCCAGGGGCCCTCTTGTGCAGGATGGCAGTAGGGGGTGGTGCCTGGGTCCTGGGCTCTGGCCTATACCACATCAGGCAGCCACTAGCTGGGCAAGCTGTTAATAATTAACCCTGGGTTTGGGCCTTGACCTCGTGGGCCTCTGAGTAAACAGGCCTTTCTGGTCAAGCATCCACAGCCCTCGAGTCTGCTGGGCCCCTCCTGGCTTCTCTGCCCCTTGACCTCTTCTGTAGTCATGGTCCAGGCCTCCCTCCCCCTCCTCAGCTGCTGAGATGAAGCAGTGGCTGGAGATCTGGACACCTGGGCCTCTCCGACCCCACCTTGGATCAGTCTACCATATATTCCCACCCCTGCCCCTGGTCCTATTCTCTCTGCTCCCTTCTCCCCGCCCTTCTGGCTTTTGAAGTGGGCTCCTCCTTCCTGGACCAGGGTTTGCAGCTGGGGTATCACAAGCCCTGGGCTCAGGGCCCACATCAGTCCGTCAAGTCCTTTAGTACTGAACTTCTGCAGATGAGCAGGGCTGATGCTATTCTTGCAGATGCAGATATTTGGGACTTGCTGAAGCATCAATATCATCCCAGACTCAGAGGCAGGGTGGCAGGTGATTCCAAGGTGCAGCTCTGGCTCCTTAGTGGACAGTGAGAACCAGCTGTCAGAAGACCTGTGCTTTAATCTGGCTGGGTCCAACTGGCTGTGTGACCCCTGACTCTCTGAGCCTATTCCCACATCTGTATAATAAGAAATGGAGCTCCAGAATTCTAGACCCCATTCTGACTTGGAGTGAGACCAAGGATAGGAATAGCACATGTCCCCACCCTGCCCAGGTAATCACTTGCACATGAGGTCACCTGGATGGACCGCTGAGACCCTGGCTGCCCACCATTCACTTCCTTCTGCTGGGACTATCCCTGGTATTGTTCTGGAGAACCAGCCCTCTACCTCTGTCAGACCACATGGTTCAGGCAGGGCTGCTAAAAGCTGGGCTCCAAAAGTGGGTCACGTGCCTTGGGTATGGCCAATGGTCATCAGCCCTAAGACTTGAGCTGGAAATTCAGAGAAACATTGTTTTCTTTTCCCTGGGTGGCAAAGTTGGAGAATGCAAGTAAGATTATTGGTTTTCTTACTGGGAGTCTTTCTGGAGATTGAGTGCAAAGGGAAGGAGAGCTGAGATATGGATACAGATTTTGATAACTGAGACCCGGCTACACTTGAGTTGGAACCATCTGGATTTTTCCATTGCAGGA
This sequence comes from Sciurus carolinensis, assembly GCF_902686445.1. Taxonomy (NCBI): domain Eukaryota; kingdom Metazoa; phylum Chordata; class Mammalia; order Rodentia; family Sciuridae; genus Sciurus; species Sciurus carolinensis. The sequence goes on from NC_062228.1 coordinate 41,438,406, forward strand.
GTCAGTGACGTCCTTCATGCTCAAAGCAGTGCGAATTGGGTTTCTTCCCCGATTCAGACAACCTCTCACTCAACTCAGCCTGTGCAGAGGCAGATGCCACAAATACACAGTGGCTGCCGGGTACATGCGCTGCTGAACATCTGCATGGAAAATGTGCATGAGGAACAGGACTGGTGGGGAGGCCCACCTGACTGGATGAGGGGGTTGAGGGAAGAACTGGGGACAGTAGAAGAAGGGCTGGGACAGGCCAGGTAGTGACAGGTGGAGAACTTGAGTTGATACCCTGGGTCTTCGGGAGCCATGGAGGGATCGGGATGAAGGGATGATGAGCAATGGTGAGTGGGGCTGACAGGCCTCACTGACAAGGAGACAGATGTGGATGTAAGTGTTCACCCATGTGCACATGTGCACACTCACACACTGAGCTTTGCAGGTGAGGAACATTCTGTGGCCTACCTGGGAGCACCTTGATTCCCTTCTTCTGCAGAAGAAGTAGGTCTGGGGCCTCTGCTCAGTTAGGCCTTCTCTCTACCTGGGACTGTGCGGTTCCTGGGAACCAGGGAATTTCCTCTGCTGCTCCACTGTGGAGCAGAAGGGTTATCTGGGTGTTTTGCAGGAGCGAGAATCAACTCTATTGGAACTCCCAGGCCTCCAGGAAGGGCTGGCCTCATGGGGCTGGGCTCCAGGAGAGGCCTTGTTCTGGCGCACAGGATGCCTTTATGATCCTGGATATGGCGGATCCTAGATGCAATGGCTTCAGACATATTGCACTCCCACGTGCACATGAGGACGCGCACACTTGTGCACAGAGACAACACTCACAGATGCAGCTATGTTGTGTGAGCCCTGGGGGTGGAGAAGGTGGGGGCCTCTGTGTGGGCAGAGGGCAAGGAAATAAAGAAAAAGGGCAAGAGGTAGCCCTTGGCCCTCCAGAAAGTGCCACACCCTACAGCTCCAACCTGGCTCCTGTCCCGTTCCTGGGGCCCTGGCCTGGGGAGAGGCTCTTTGCCAGCGGTGGGACCAGCAGGATTGGGGCCCTGTCATGTCTGCTCTGTCCTCCTGAGCTGCTCCTCAATTCTGTCTTCCTCTGCTCCTCTTCTCCCTGCCTCACCTTTGGCTTTGGCCTATTATGGTCCTGTTCCTTTCTTGACTCTGCTCCCCACTTTCCCTATTGATCCCATCTTCTGTCTTCTCAAGGGCGCCGCCCAGAAGCTCCTTTGGTCCCTGGACCAAGCCCTCATCTTTACACTAACCCCTGCCCTGCTTGCTCTGGCCAAAGCCAACCTGCCCTTTGCTCTGGAGCTGCCAGCACCCCAGGGGCTGCAGCCCTGGCCTCCTCCCCCACCCTCTGCAGCCCCTGCTCCTCCCTGGAATCTGTCCAGTGAGTTGGGCCTTGGGGAGGCCATAGAGCCAGGACACGTGTCCTGGCCCCAGGCAGCACACTCACCCCAGCCTGGCCCCAGAGCCCCATCAGCCAGGTCCAATCTACCCTCTGAAATCCCTAGAGATGGAACAAGGCCTGTTCTACCAGGCAGCTTCAGTCTGGAAAAACTGACCACAGACCAGAGCAGGAGGCAGGGAGGAGCAGGACATGGAGGGCCCCAGCAGAACTAAGATCCAGCCTGCAATGATGTGGGGAGAAGGGTCCTGCCCTTGTCACCCCTCCCCATCCCCCTGCCCAGAGCTGAGGCCTGAGGGAAGAGACCGCCCTAGAAAGGGAACGGGAAGTAGGAATCTTTGATGGCGGGGGATCTCGCCAGGTGGGAGCAGACACGAGGCCTCCCCTCCGTTGGGGATGGGAGAAGGAGCACTCTCCTGCCCAGGCAGCCACGCCTGGGGCCAGCCCTTCCCACACCCTTACTGTGCTCATGGCTCAGGCCAGAACCTGCTACTATTACCTCCAGGGTCCCCACCTGGTCTGGACAGGAAAAGGGAGGAACTCAAAGCAGACAGCCATTTGCCCTACCAAGTACCTGATTCAGTCCTTCTCCTCACCATTAATGTTAGGCCAGAAGTCACAGGGCCAGGGCCAGCCTTGTCATTCTTAGAAGATCCTACCTGTCACTCAGGCTGCCCAGGGCTCAGGGCCGCACTGGAGATACCCTGACTTTACATCCCAGAGTCCAGGGCAAGACCCAGCTTCTGGTCACTGATGGGCTGGCTTCTAAGCAAGACCCCTGGAAAGTAACCCTTCAGCCTCACCAGTCTAGGGTGGCCAGTTGCTACAGCAGACAACCCTCAGCAGTGTCAGGAGCTGGGGGAAGGACAGGCGGGCAGTGATTGGGAGAGCTACGATGGTGCTAGGCTCCCTGGGTGTGCTTGGCCATGTCTGACTGGTGCTGTCCTCTCTCCTCTCTCGGAGCCTCATCTGATATCTGGGAGGGACCCACTTCCCAAGGTTGTGAACATCTAGAGGTAATAATATGGGTAAGTGCCCAACCTGCTGCCTGGCACAACTAAATTCAATGTAGCTGTTGGCCCTTTTCAGGCCGGAAGGGTCACAAGGACTGGAGAATCCCTGTCTCATCTGCAGACCTGGGAAGAGACTGCTGGGCCAAAGGGAATGATCACAACCGACTCTCCCGCTTCCTGGGCCCCAGGGACCTCAGGGCACAAGTGTGCACTTGCATGTATGCACATGAGCATGCCACACACACACACATACACACGCACACACACCTGGCCTGACTGCCCGGGACCCAGCCACCTGCTGGAAAACCAAGAGCTGCCTCTTCAAAATAATGATTAAGAATCGGCATTGGTTATTCAAACCGAAACTCCCCAAACCCCTCTCTGGGGTACTCAGCTCCCCTGGAGCCCGTGGGTGAAAAGCTCTTACCATAGTGGAAAAAATGTTCTGCCGAAACGGAAGCCTTCCTCAATTTAGCTGAGTCATTCTTTTGTGGTTAAGGAAGTCCGGTCACCTCTGGCCTTTCCCCTGATGCCCATGGCCCAGCCAGTCTGGAGGACCACAATCCACATACCCCCTGACAAGAGGGATGCCTGCCCTAGCTCCCTTCTGCATCTTCTTCCCGCAACTGGAGACTTCCCGCAACTGCGTCCTGCTCCCAGGTGGGAAGTGCAGAGCCCCGGACAACTAGAACCAGGGCCACGTCCAGAACTGACCATGGTCTGAAATGGAAATGAGCCAGAGTAGACCTGGGCAGAGCTGGGTAGCTCCCACAGGTCCACGGTCTCTGCCTAAGGCTTCTCTGGGTTGCCCATTCGATGCTCCCGGTCTAATAGAAGTTGATGCAGGTGGGTGTCCTTGCTCAGCTGCCGGCTGCTACTTCTCCCTGAAGACACTTAGGATGATTGGGTTGCCCCTCTGGGCACCATGTGGAGGACCTTACGTGTGCCAAGCTCCAGGGAGGGGAGATCAACTCTGTGGACAGTGGGTCCCCCAGGTGTGGCAACCTCTGGGGATGGGCCCGCCCACAGAACCCTGGGCTTTCTACTTGGGCTCCTCCCCTGTGCTGTCTGTAAGGGTCCACAGGAGCTGGGAGGTGGCCCCCTTTTCTAGGCTCAGGCCTCCTTCAGTTGCTGTGGGTCCTGTGCCGTCTGGTGCTGAGGTTAGAAGCAACCAGCCAGATATCGCCTGTGTTCTCAGAAGCAGCCTGAGAGACTGTGAGGCTTGGCGGAGGCGACGGCGCTATTGGGGCCCAAAGGGGACCCCAAGCCAGAAGGATCAGGAGCACTGTGGCAGATGGCAGGGAGGCGCCTCCCTGGAGTGTCCCAACAGCCCATCTCAGTGCCCAGCAGGCATCAGCCCGCCCTGCCCCTGAAGGCTGTGTGGCTCGAGGTCCCAGAGTCACCCCACCCACTTGGACATGGTCCTCCTGAGGCTCCAGCAGCCAGGGCTTGGGAAATTAGGTGAGGGGGTCCTGGGACGAGGGTGAGGAAGGGGACGATTTATGTCTAAAAGTCATCCTAAAATTTTCAACATATTTTTCAAAACAAAAGCTTTAAACGTTGGGGGGTGGGTGCTGAACCTAGCTTTGTGGGAAATGAGTCAGACAGCCATAAAATGTGTTTTTCTGAGCCGAGGGGATTATTTTACATCTTGTGGCATGAAGACACTGAGAGGAAACTGTCTTCCTGATCCCTGGTGGGGCTCCCCGCTCTGCTGGGCTGGGCCCCAGTGATGCCTCCCTTCCTGGGCCTGTGTGTGTGTGTGTGTGTGTGTGTGTGTGTGTGTGTGTGTGTGTGTTGGGGGGGAGGTCTTGTCCCAGAGCAGACGAGTTCTGCGGCTTATTTGCACCTCCGCAGGCCTCTTTCCTCTCCTTCTTTGACCTCATCTCCCATTCTTTCAACCTGAGACTCGGCATAAATCCCAAAAGGCCTTGGGAAACTCCCATCCCTCACCTGATGGACACGCTGACAGTGGTACCACCTTCCAGAGCAGCCGACTGCATGGAAGGAGAGATTTGAGAATGTGTCTGCATGCAGTTGGTGCTAACCATTGGTTTTCCTTCGCTGCCGTTAAGGAACATCCTTCAGGACAGGCTGAGTGGCCCAATGGACCACCTGTTTCTCTGAGGCTCTTCCCAAGATCAGATGGGCAGGGGTCCTCTCCCAGCCTCTCCTGTTGTCAGCCTCCCTTCCTCTGAGCAGTCTCTTCACCCAGCTCTGATCCCAGGGAATAGGAGGTTGAATCCCCACCTCAAAGACTGGAGGCTTCAGAAGGGTCCAGGAACTCCAGTTGCCCCTGGGGACAGGACCTGGAGCCTTCAGAGGCCATAGGTCACAATTTCCAAATCCTTCTCTCCCCTCCTACCCCCAAGGCAGGGGTGCCAGGGTGAGCTCGGCCTGGACTCCCTCTGAAGTCTCTCACTTCTGCCCACCTCTCTCGGGGATGTGACGTGTGTCTTCCCCACAGCTCTGCTTTCACAGATTGGAGTCACGGACCTCATGAGCAGCTTGGGGCTCAAGAAGGTACCTGTGGGAAGAAACCCCTGGTAGCCCAAGGCAAGGTGGAATTCAGGAACAAACCTGGGACCTCAACCACACTGGTTCCAGAAACCTACCTCCACTGGGGTCCTGGACTCACTTTTGCTATGGAAGCAGATATAAAGGCGTTACCATCACTATCTAAGGGCTCCGTTTCCTCCAGGGACAAGCAGCAAGCACAGCCGACACCAATCATTTTGCCTGCCTCTACCTCTATTTCTCTCCTTCCAGCGAACACATGGGTTTTCCTCTGAGAACCTCCCCTCCCCACACTTATCATGCAGTTTGGGTGGTGCTGGACACCCTACTCCCACCCCACCCAAATACTGTAGGAGGGGCAAAGATATGACTCAGGGTTGACCCAACAGCATCTTCCAGTCTCTTGGATATAGTGGTTGGTTCTGTGATAAGCCTATGGTCCAATTTCAATTCCAGGATTTTGATAGAATTATTCAGAAATTGAAGCTGTATTCTGAGTTGCTGGGTGTTTATCTGGAGGCCTTGTATTACTAGGAACTCCACCCTGGAGACTGACTCAAAGGAAGGCAAAACCAGGAAATAGAGTGAGAGAGGACTCCAGATGATAGAGCCTGGACTGTTGGTTTCAGCTGTACCTGAAGACACATCCTATCCTGTTTTGTTTTTCTCATTGTATTCAGATCTATGCCTGAATTGCAGCACGGTTACAGGATTTTTGGAGCACTGTACCAGGGTCATGTGCCCATTTCTACTTAAACCACTCAAGCTGGGATTCGGTGAACATTTGTAACCAGTTACTTGGAGCTAAAACCAGCTTCAGGTGAGAAGCCTGGTTGGGCCAATCATCACACCAACCATAGAAACCTGGATGTGTGGGTGAGAACGGGAACCAGGGGTACACCACACTGCGGGCAGCTCCCATGGAGACCTCCCCTCGGGGGTGAAATTGGGAGCTCCATGATGTTCCAATGATTAAATTCAAGGAAAAAAAGAAAAAGAAAACCACAGCAGGCTATTCCTTTGACTTCATCTTTTTATCTGTTCAGTGGGCACCTTGCTCTATCCAGGCATTCAAATGAGGTTAGGTTTCTCAGACATCGCTATCCCAACGCTGGAATGTTAAGCTCCACGAGAACAGAAGTTCAGCCAATGTGACTGATTGCTTGTGCCTGGAACCAGGGACAATACCAGGCACTTGGTAAATATTTAGTAGATGAAAGAAAAGTCCCAACTCAGTCACTCCTTTGCTTGGTAGCCTCTAATGGCTCCTCACTACAGTTAAACAATACCAATCTAGACTTCTGGTTCTGCCCTCTGAGGAGAGTGACTGTTTCATTTATGGAACAAATAAGGGCACATTTTGGGGGATCAATAACAGAAGGAAACCAGAACCAGCTGGGTGTGGTGCTGCACGCCTGTCATCCCAGTGGCTCGGGAGGCTGAGGCAGGAGGATCATGAGTTCAAAGCCAGCCTCAGTGACATAGCAAGGCCCTAAGCAACTCAGTGAGACCCTGTCTCTAAATAAAATACAAAAAAGGACTGGGTATGTGGCTCAGTGGTTAAGAGCCCCTGAGTTCAATCCCTGGTACAAAAAGCAAAAACAGACAAACAAAAAAAAAACCAACAATAATAACGAAACAAGCCCAGAGCCATACCAGGCAAACTGGGAGGCATGGCTGTCCACCTACAGGGCGCCTGAGGAGCTGTCTCCGTCCTCTGCCCCTCCCCCTCATGGGGCCACATGGACCTTTCATTAGACCATGCACTCTTTCTCCACCTGGAGAAGTCCTGTGAGCAGCTGGGTCAATCTTGTCAGCTTGGCCTCCATGCTGCCTGCTCAGAGAGCCCTTCCCTGATCACACATCCCTGCCCGAGGTTCTGTTTGTGTTCCTCATTGCACTTGGCTGCATGCCTGAGCCCCCAGCACAGAGGCAGACAGAGAGGGAGCGCTGAATTTTGGATCATGGTTACCAAGCATCTGGCAACCTCTGACTAGGTGAGGGGGTTTTCCAAAGGGAAAGTGAAGTGGAGCAAATTGCAGCTGGGGAGGGTAAGGGGGAACAGGGAAGGGAAGGAAGGCAAAGAAGAAATGGAGTGATTGGCAGGCGAGCAGAAAGAGTTTCCTGGAAACACATGCAGCACTGGACCTAGTGAGTTCACCCCAGAAATCAGATGCACTTTAACCTCAATCTCTCAGATGCTTCTTTTCAGAAGAGTTTGGGACCTGAATCTGAATGCAGATTGCAAAGCACCCTCCCGACCCACCCTGAGGCTGGAATTCCCAGCAGACAGACACAGGGATTTCACAGTCAGACAGAAAACACCAGATACGTTCATGATTTTCCTAATTGCCTCTCTCCTTGCTGATACCAGGGCTCCATAAAATTGTCACAGCCATGTTTGTCATTTGGCTCTGGCTTGCAGTGTGTGCATATGTGCGTGTTTGTTTACAGAATGCAGATGGCAGCAGGGCCTTCTTGTGGGTTCTGACACCACCCCTTTAGCTGCCACAATGGGTTGGCCCCCCTCCAGGATTCCCAGACAGATTTGCTTCTCTGGATTCTTTAAAGAAAAAAACAAAAACAAAAACAAAAAAAAAAAACACAACACAACAAAACAAAACCCAAAACCCAAACAAACAAAACACACATATACACATATACACACATAACAAAACCCCAAACCCCCCAAACACAACACACACACACAAACCCCAAAGCAGCAACAACAAACCCTGAGTATTGGTGATCACTCAGGAAACCAAACTCACCCTATCTTTGTTCAATAAAGAGCTGTCAAAGCAGGAATCATTTAGAGAGATGTAAGCAGGATCAAGGGAGTCAAGAAGGTGTATTGAGCCCCCCAGAAACTAGCAATGGCAGTGACTGTCACCCCTGTGAGGTTGAAGGGACACGAGTGTATTGGTTCTACTGGGAACTAGTGAGAACTGGAACGAGGAGGCCCTGAGGCAGGGAAAGATGGGAAAGAAGTACCCAACCTCTCTCTTCCTCCCTCTGATCTGCTGGTGCTTCGCATCAACCAAACCCAGCAGGAAGCCAGAAGGCATGGGACACCCTTGGTGTAGTCAGGAATGGGGTGTAGAGTGGATCTGAGGGTCAGAAGAAGAACCAGCAAGATCAGATAAGGAATTTCGGGACAGTTCTATGGTCAGTCTTGGTGGAAATCTTTCTTATCCTGTCCCCTAAGTTTTTCTTGAATTCATCCATTTCTATGCCACAGAACTCTCTCATTGACCTGATGTCCCTTTTGCTTGCCTTGATCCATCCTCCATACATCAGTAGATTGATCTTCTTTATAAGCGAACCTGACCTCAATGTTCTCCACAGTTGGTTTTGCTCTTGGATATTGACCAAAGTTTGAACCCCTGTGTGTGAGTCTGACCTAGCTGACTCTTTGGCTTCGCCTCTTGTTCCCTGACCCCACCCTTTTCTGTGCACTGTGGCCGCACCTACTGGTCACTTTTCAATATCTACATTGTGTTTCTTTCCATGTCTGAGTTTTGCATATGCTGTTCCCTCTAACCAAATTCTCTTTTCCAACCCCTAACTATTTAAAGATCCACTGGCCCTTCAAATCTCAGATTAAAAATCATACCTCCATAAATGATTGCCCTGAGTCCACAAAACAGGTGAGGACTCCCGGTCAGACACTCTCACCCTTTCCTTACTTCACAATATGCGTCACAACTACAATTAACTAATCAATTGTGTAACTCTGTGTTTATTGTCTGTCTCTGCAAAGAGGCTGTGAACTCCTCTAGAGCTTGTTCTGTCTGTTTGGTTTATTTTTGTACCCCAGCACAATGCTTGGCACATAGTAAGTACTCCACAAATACTTGCTGAATGAAGGAAGGAAGGGCTTCCAGTTTCTGATATTGGTAGGCTAGATTATTTGGGTCAATCCTTTCACTGAAAATTACTAAAATGTTGGATAAATGTTTTTAATACATTGATAGTAACAAAGGGAATTGCTAGACCAAAACTGAGGAGAAAATAATCCAGACAGGTAAGCAAGAAGCGAAGATGCTTTTTGCGTGAGGCATTTTCTGATTCTAATGAATTTGAACTTTATTTTGATAGACTTATAGAATGAGAGAGATGGACATTAAACTTTAGGGCTCACACAGGCATATAATAAGCCACCCATCCCACATTCATGTGGGACTCCAAAAAGCTACATAAACCAGCACTCACGAGTTCTTTCAATCTAAGTTCTCATCTCCTGGGTGGGATAGAGAAACTTAAAGTTTGAATAAGGTGGTCCTAAACTAGCAATATTTCTTGATGTTTGGCTGGAGCAAATGAAAATGCTGTCTAGTGGAAGGTACCTTTGTCTTAAATCCCAATTTTTTCTTGTAAACTTTTTTTTTCATAAACAATGACTGGCACACAGTCAAAAATAATCAGATACACAAGAAAGTAAGACACTATGAGTGAAAACTGGGAGAGCCAACACAAAACAGAAATACACTCTTAAAATCTTCAAATTATTCACCATAACTATAATATAATGTTTGAAGAAATAAGGCATGCCTTGATGACCAGAGCTGAATCTTCCTGTTCCCTCTTCCCTCCTGCAGGCTTCATGGACTAGGAATAGAAAATCTATAAAAAGAAAATAGAAGATCTGAAAAAGAATCAAGTAGAATCTCTAGAAAGGAAAACTACAATAATCAAAATCAAGAGTTCAATGGACACATTAAATAGTAGATTAAACACAGCTCAGAAGAAAATTAGCAAACGAGAAAAGAGCTCAGAAGAAATGATCACAAATATAGCACAAAAGACAAAAGGAAAATACAGAAAACAAGATATGTGAAGAGAAAGGAAAGATGTACCATATATTTAATATTGCACAAGCAGAAGAGGAGGGAGGAAAAGGAGCAGAGATAGAGTTTTAAGGATTAGTGGACAAGAATTTTCCGGTAATGATGAATGAATGCATGAAGGGAAACACTGAGCTGTTTAATGGTTAGTTACGTTTTGGTGACAATCCAGATCCATGTTTCAGACACCCCAGAACTCAAAAACATTCCTGAAAGATTCTAGACCCAATCTTCTCTTGGCCAAGAGCTGTGATGTTGTTTACCATGTAAAAGGTAGCAAGGGACACATTAAAACAAGATCAGGGAGTGAAGAAAAAAAACCAACTCTTGCCTGTCTTCTTAGGAACTATTTGGGCAGCCTTGATGACCAAAGCTGCATCTTCCTGTTCCCTCTTCTCTCCTGCAGGCTTCATGGACTAGTCACTGGGAGATAGCAGGACAACATTCTCCAGTGTCCCTCCATAGTGGACGAGGGCTCTATGGCATGGATGAGTGAAGTGAAGGAGGTGTATCTCCCATCCAGTAGTGAGTGTGATATCCTTCTCCTAGACTCTGTTCCCCTTCTGTCCTCTGTCCTCTGATCTCTGTCCAGGTTCTGGCGTGAACTCTGAAGGGTGCTTGGTGGAGTCTTGCTGACTGGCTGACTGATATGGACTGGTTGCAGTGGGGGTGGGGTGGGTGGGATCTGGAAGAGATGATGCTGAAATGCCCATTTGCCATATCTAAGAACGCCTGATGTTGCCAGCATCGCCCCAGGGTCCTCCAACCCAAGCTCCAGTATGGTCCAAGGAGAACTAATGTCCTCATTGCTCAGTCCATCAGCATCACCTTGGACCTGACTGGCAGGGATCCAGAAGCTGGGTCCAGAGGCAGCCAGGGAATTAACCAGTCCTGGATCCTGTAGCTCCCAACCCTTAACTCTCTTGGATGGGAGAGTGATCTGGCTCCCAGGTGGGTAGTTAGTTCCTGACTCATGTTCTCTTCTTAGTGGCCAGGTGGCCTGGTCCCTTGTCCTCCTCACTTGACTCGCCCTGGGATCAGGTTCTTGTGGTTGCTCTGTCTCAGAGGAACACCATTCATCATCTTGCCTGTGGGAATCCCGGCACACCTCTTAGACATGCTCAAACAGAGAGGCTGCCAAACCTGCGGCTGGGCACACAGCAGGTGTGTGTTGAGGCCAGGGCAAACATGGTCTCACACCCCCAGTGGGTGGGAATGCAGGCCCAGCCCTTATGTAACCAGCGTCAGGGCCTGGGTGCTGTGAGCACCTTCCCAGTGGAGTCTCATGGAGGCCCTGGTCCCACCCTGGCCCTCAGGCACCTCCCCACCAGCAGCAGCTTCCCCCAGGACACTGTGCTGTGGATGATACCAGTCCCAGAGGCTTGTCTCATGGGAAAGCAGAAAGGGGTGGCCCTGGCTGTTGATCTCCCAGTGCATGGTGATTGAAGACAGGGGTTTCATCTGTCCACCCCCGACCCCTGAAAACCTGGTTCTACAATGACTTGGACATACCGTTCCAATTTTGAAATTCTCAAAGCTGTTCCAAACAAGATGCAGCTGATTTAATTTAAAAAATTAAAACCTAAATTGAGAACTGTTAAGTGGAGGCGGGGGAGGGGGAGGTGTCATGGAATGAAGCCAATTATGAGAACGTTAGGAAAATATGAGCATTTCACTGCTCCGGGTGGATTTGAGGGTTGGTGGAGGTTGAAGTGCCCCTGTGGATCCCAGGTCTGGAAGCCCAGGGGCTGATCTGTGCCCCTTCCCCAGCCCTGGTCTTACCACCTGCCTGGTGGGATGGAGCCCTTGATGTGCTGTGACTCTGTGACTTTGAGCATCCTGATGGGTCACTTCCCGGGATGCTGGGTCTCTGATCACCTGGTGCAGCCCAGGGAGGTAAAGGATCCTCCTGGAGAGGGCTGTTCTCCTTTCCACTGTGGCTGACACATACCTGGGCAGTGCTGTCCCACATAATTATATAAACTTCGCGTCCCTCAAGATGCTCATCTCTCCTGTGACACATTTCAGGCTCACAGCCATTGTCCCCACCTCCCCTAGGTCCAGGGGCCTGGCCCGTGACTCACATGCCTCCACCTCTCCCGGATGAGACTGGTCCTTAAGCAGAAGAGATAGGGCCCCAGTGAACTTGGGAACTGCATCTGAGTGTGGGGGGACCCTTTACACTACTGGGTCTGGACACTGCTTCTCCAACCCAAGCCTCAGAATCAGTCCCAAGTTTGTCTGCCTGTGGCATGTTCCTGGCCCCAAGCTGGCACCCACACAATGTCACTCTCCCTGGGCTACCCTGAGACTCGCCCACGGCTGGGGCCTGTCCTCTCTCTTTTCTGTTGCCCTGCACCAAGCCCAGCTGACCTGGGTGTGAAGTCAATGATGTAAGGCCCCTGGTCCCACTCAGTATCTGTTTGTTGTCTTCCCTTGACCTGGCAAGTGGAATCCGACTACTTCCTGTACTTGAGCAGTGAGATGCCGGGCCCAAGAGCCACCTTCCTTCCCTGCCTGAGGAGTTTGCTCATTAACTGGAATTCCTCTCATGATGGCCCTCCTGGCTGCAAGGGGAAAGAGCAGGAGAGGTTTCCAGAGCTCTTTCCTGTTGGTGGTCCTGGCTCTGGGGAAGCTTGGCCAAGGCTTCCTCCTACCTGCCTTTGTGCCCCTCCCCGCTGGGACTCCAGAAGCTTCCCTGGTTGTCTGAGGCCTGACCAGATCAGCCCTCCCACAGGTTAGAGGACAGCCTCCCTCCTCACATCCTGGGCCTGTGCTAGATTGGGCAAATGGGAACCAGCTGTGGGCCTAACACTGAGATGACCCAGTGGGAAACAGAGGGGGACAAAGATCAGGAGGTGTCTCCCACCCGCCAACACACAGCATATGCCTCCTGTTCCTGTCCCACTAGCAAAGGGAAGTTAAGAGCACTCCACCCTCTGAGGTCTCAACTTTCCAAATAAAGAAGTTCTTGGAGGAACCCTATGGGGATGAGGGATCTGTCAGGATTTGGAGAGACTGCCATCCTGGTGAGAATGCTTGTCCTCAGTGACCAGTAGTCACTATCTGGGATTCTGCACTTGGACAAAGAAATTTTTACTGCCAGAAGCACACAGGAACACCAGGACACCGGTGGCTGCTCTACTGAGAGAAGTAGAAGTTTTGACCTTTGAGTCTTCAAGGTCACTGGCAAGTGGGCTCTGCACCCAGTCGAAGTTCATGAAGTTCTTTCTAAGCAAAAAAAAAAATAAGATATCCTTTGGGGGGGGGCAAAAATCTAAGTCATTCTAACATAACTGCAGTTCCTTGGGTATCTGGGACAATGATTTTGCTTTAAATGATTCAGATGACGGTGTCCTTCCACTGGAGTTTTTCTGGGACGGAGATGCACCCTACCCCTTCCACTCTGCTTTCTGCCCAACCCACGGGAATGGTTAGCTTGAGCCAAGTGCCCCACAAGCTTTGCCTGTTTACCTTTCACAACTCGGGACCAGTGACGTGGTGCTGTTTTGCATACGTTTTGCATAAAAGGAAACTGAAGCTCAAAGGAGTCCAGAGACTTGGTGAGGGCCAGCCACTTAGCAAGAGGTGAAGCCAGGATTTTAGTCGGATGTCCAAGCAGCGAGGACTATCTCCATGGGTCATCCCCATGATGGTATGGGAGGAACAGGAAACAGGTACAAATTGCTTCTCTCCAGAGCCCAATCCAGAACACACTTCAGGTGTGCATCCAGTCAGGGCATCTGGTCTTGATTCATCTGCTCAGTGCAAGTCAGCCTACTATGTGCCAAAGCCCTGCAGAACCATAGCAGCCTTCAGTAGGACACTCAGTGTCCTGTCTCCCGGGCAAGTGGCACTTGCAATGCTGAATCAGACTATATTGAAAGCATTAGAGACTTCAGTGGCTTCAAACTGTTCTGGGATAAATCCTTTGTCCTGTGGACTCCTGGGTGAAGGCCAATTAAACTGCTGCCAGGTAGGGCTTATTCCCTATAAATCAGTGGGAATGCGGTCACACGAATTTTAAATATCAGATTAAAATCAAATTAGTGGGAAAATTTGGAACAAATTGCCTTCAAGTACAGTGAATGAGTCTATTTTTAAAATGTTGCCGCACCAGGCAAAATAGTGAAGCGAACACATTTCCTAACAGCGAGCAGACACTGTGTTGGGAGTGATTTGTCATGCTTAGTCACTGTAATTGCTCTAGCAAAACTCAGGAATCAAATAAAACGTGTTTGCGAATTGTAAATCACTCAAGGAGGCCACTTCAGACGGGTCCTAACCTGATGCTGAAGGTCACCACAGCTCCCTGTGGAGCAGGCACCCCATCCCTGCCACACCTGGGCCCCCTGTTCTCTGGACTGGGGCTGTGCCGCCTCGTCTAGCTGAGTCCATTGCCCAACGTGCGCGCAGGAAACACCACCATAAATCAGCTGCATTTCCTCATTAGAAAGAAGGCATGGCGGTCTTGGGGGTGCTGGGGAGGGTGGTCTGGTTGCCTTCAGAAAAGGCAGCGGGGAGCAGGGGGGACTCCCTGAGGTCTCCGTGACTGAGACAGGGAAGGGACAGGGGTTGTTTAGGGAGAAGAGGCCTAATTCAGGTGAAAGGTGGAGCTGCCGCTTGCCAAGGAGCAGAAATATCTTCGGGTTCAAGAGGGCTTGGGACAGGCTGTGATGGTTCCCTCCAGGCTTGTTTGGGTCACTGGGTGACACATGCTCTGGTCCTGGCTACCACGTCTGAACACTAGTGCTCCCACCCTCAGGCCACTATTCCTTCATAAGGACTTTGCCAGTCATCCTATAACAGGGACAAGAGGGTAGACACGAAGACCTGAAATACCTTTTGAAACAGAAATGTGATTCTGGCCTCTGTGCAGCTCTGACAGATTTGGCCTCTCTCTCCTCCCCACCCTTCCCTTCTCCCTTAGCCCCCGTGTGATGCTGGGAATGGAAGGCAGAGCCAAAGCATGCTAAATGAGCACTTTATCACCAAGCTATACCCTCAGTCCTCTGCCCCTTCTTTGTGAAATCCCATCTTCTCCCTGTCGAGTGTCCCTGTAGAGCATGACCATCCCATAGAAGCCTGGCTAGGGCTATGATTCTGATGATAAACAAACACCATGTAGACATTGAGGATCATCTAGGACTGGGATGGGTCACCTTTATTGGGTGACCGTCTTACACTTTAAAAACAACTTTGGGAGCTGTGGTTGTAGCTCAGTGGTACAGCACTTGCCTAACGTGTGAGGCATTGGGTTCGATCCTTGACCCTGCATAAAAATAAATAAATAAAATAAAGGTATTGTGTCCATCTACAACTAAAAAAGTTTTTAAGAAAAGCAACTTTGTAGAAGTAAGGACTCATTTAGAGGGGCCCACTAGGGTGGAAGTTAATTCTAGTACCTTATGTTCCTTTTACTAATGGTGGGCCCTGGTCCCTTAGGCCCCTGTTTGGTGGGCCTCTGGTCAACCCAGCAGACCACTGAATGGAAAAGCAAGGACAAGGATGTTTTATAAAGAAGAGAGATGAGCTGGAGCCCCTTGCTTTCAAACACATGTGTCAAAGACCTGCCTTGGGCCAGACGTTGGATGTCTGTTGGAGCCAAGTTCAGCAGGAAGCCAAGTTCAGCAGGAAGAACCCCAGAGGAGTTCTAGGAGTTGGTGGTGATCTTGGGGAGAACGGTTTCTTGGGAGGATGAGGACTAGGAGGCAGTAAGAATGAAGGTCAGAAAATGGATCGCTAAATGAGGATCACAGAGGCTATTTCTTAAAAAAGCAAATTCCCATTCTAACCTGATGACTGTAAGAAAACTCCATCTTTAAATTCATCTCAGATGGGCTTCCAGACCATGCTTTGAAAAATGGCACTACTACAGAAGAGTCTAGCTTTTCAGCTCTGCCTAGGCCATGCTTCAAAACATCACAGTGGTCCTGAAGTCTTCGTCCAGCCCCTTCTGGGCCCTCAAGGCAATCAGGTAATGTGGACACCTGTGTCCTGTCCTCACCAGCTCTTCTAAGAGCACAGCTGGTCTTGCCTGGAGTTCCTGCCACTTTGCATTATAAGGGGAGCTCCTGGGGCTCAGGCCCCAGTGGGGTCCTCTAGCACCATCTTTTGCTATCGTGGGGCACAGTTAATGGATGTAGGCATGGCAAACGAAGAAAAAAAGAGTCTTTGGAAGTCATACACCCAGGGAGGCCTGTTCTTAGTAGGTGGGGCCAGAAAGCTAGAAAAATAATAAATAAAAACAAAAGTGAAGAGAAGCAAAGCTCTCGAGTGCCAGAACAGGGCTGGCCGAGGCTGTGGCTGTCTGAGTAATGGGTTCCACATTTGTCTGGCTTCGTCTGCAGCCACCAAGATCCCGGGTGCACAGTGGGCCTTGTAAGGGCCGGAGGGGACAGCCCAGCTGTAGCCAGACCTAGCATACCCTTTTGATGGCCCCATCCCTGGCCGGCCACCACATGGCTGAGATGTTGCTGCAAGCTCACACTCCAGCACCCCAGCCTTCCCCCCACCGAGTCCCACCCCTGCCTGAGGCTCCTGGGTTCCTGCCGGCCTGCACAGATTGTTCGTGTTATTAATGCCGTTTTCCCAGAGATTCCATCTGGCTTTTTAATTGCTCTGGGATGGGGCTAGGATGCTTTGATAGTGAATTGGTATCTTTCCTATGTCTCAGCTTACGTCAAATGCTCCATCCACACAGACGGGTATGGGACAGGGGAGGGGGAGAGGTGGGAATGTTGAGAGAGATGAGTGCAGAAGTCTTTCACATTATGGAGAAAAATCTTTCAGGCTGGGGGTGTAACTCAGTGATAGAGAACTTGCCTAGCATGCATGAGGACCTTGGTTCAATCCCTAGTACTGAAAAATAAATAAATAAATAAATAAATAAATAAAAAGGAGGAAGAAAGAAAGAAGAAAAAGATCTTTTCAAGGTGTTGGTGGTTCAGTTTTACTTGAAGAAAAGAAGGGGCTTCCTCTCCCCATCAGCATAGGAAAGAAACAGTTGAGAGATCAATACCATCCAGCAAGGACTCTGCCCCATGTCTGCAAAAGACCTGTGGATGTCCTGGAAGGAGAGGCCTCTTGGACAAGCTAAGTCAGGGCTTCTGCTCCCCCTTGACCTTCACCGTGAGGGGCCCCCCTCCCCTCTTGTGAAATCAACAGCTCTTGGAGGAGGCCTGGCAGGTTCCTGCCTGGGAAGGAGGGGGCGGGAGATCTGGGAGGGGCAGACACTCCTCACCAGTCCCAATGGCTCATCACAGGTGTTGGGGCCAAACCCTATGCTCACAGATTCCCAGGAGATCCAAGAGATAAGGGTGACATCGTGACAGCACTAAACCATCAGGAAGCATCTGGTGGCAAAGGAGTGGCCTGCCTCTCTCCCTTGTACCCTTGCTCCTTCCCTGAAGGCTGCCTCCCCTGAACTGTTAAAGGACACAGGGATCAGGAGAGGCCTGTGGAAGTGGGGAGGTCCCTGCAGTCAGGTATTATCTGTCATGGGGAGATCTGTGCAAGGCAGAAGCATTCAGGGATCTTGAGACTGGCCCTGGTAGGTCTGCCCTCACCAGGTGCTGGGTCAATACTGCAACCTCCAGATAGCCTTCCCTGATGGACTTATCCCCCTTATTGTGCTTGTCACCTTGACACCACAGATTGGTGCCTAGAGGTTGTGAGCTCCCCAAGGGCAGGAGCAGAGTCTGCTTGTTCCTAGTGAGTGTCCTGATCCTTAGCACAGACCTTGGCATACAGTAGGTATCCAATAAATACTTGGAGTACATTCAATGCCAGGCTTTTGGAGTGGTTCCTCATGAAGGTTAAAGTCAGGAGGGAACCCTGCAGGAAGCAGTGGGTGTCCAGAAGTGGATGACCTCTGGTTGGGCACAGAACACACTTGGCAGGTTAACCCCACTCTGTCCAAGGGCTCTGCAACCCCTAGCAGGCTGCATTGTCTACTCTGGGTCATACTGGGGACCTCACCCTCCCCATTTCTTTTCCTGGGGCCAGGTGTGATTGAATTCACATTGCCCACAACACAGCCCACCCTGGACCTCAGGGTGTGCTGCAGGAGGGGTACCCTTCCACAAGGACAGCTTTGGAAGCCCCTGCAGGGATGGCCCAGCAGGAGGGAGAGGGAGAAGGCAGGGCAGGAGGGTCGCCCCTCCCCTGCTCATCCTGGGACCTATTCTGGGGGGCAAAGAGGGAAGCTAAGGATCAGCCCCTCCAAACAAGAAAAACTGGAATTAGCGCTGAACTCAGAGAGGGTTTGCTGGGCCTAGCAAGCTGTGGCCTGCCCCAGCCTCTAGGCAGGCGGTGGGGCTCTGCCTCCTCGGTTCCCAGGGTGGCGGGGCAGGATGCCGCCTCCTCACTGGGCTCGTGGCCTTTCCTCTGCCAAGGGTGGCCATGGGTGAGAAGGCAGCAAGGCACAGGACGGGGCAGAGGGGAAGCGGGCAAATTAACCACATAGGCAGGTAAAGCTGAAGATTTCAGAATTTATAAGAATTTATAATTTCTCAAAAATGCCCCGGACCACATTGGCATATCCTGTAAGCTGCTCAGTGAGCTCTCTCGTGGTGAAAAGAGATAAAAAGTGTTCTATCTTTTACCCCCTGAGAGAATGGAATCTCAGGTGGTGGTGAGCTGCCTCCTAGGCTGCTGCCTCCCAGGCCTCCTGGACGAAGGTGGGGGTGAGGTCTGTCCTCCCTTGGTTGGTTATCACTGCTGCTAAGGGGATGCTGTGGCACCTGTGCTCATGGGACAGTCATCACAGTGGGGGGCACGTCAGGTCTCAGTCTCCTGCTTGGTATAGGTTGGGAATAGCAGAGCAGATGGATGCTGGGGTCAGTTCCTGGACAGGTGTTATGTGGGGCAGGGTCATATACCCACCGTAGGCTTGCTGGGGCCCCTTGGGGGGGGCTTAGGGTAAAGGGGCAGGACTGGTGGAGGCGGGCTGAGCCTTTAGGCAGTCCTTCTGGGCATGACTGGGGTAGGTCACAGTCATGTGGCCCAGGGAAAGTGGGCATGGGTAGAGGGTCCTACCACTCTAGGCCTCTTCCTGCCCACCCAGGGTCTCACCCGAATGCTGGGGTGAAGGCAAGTATGAACCAAGGTGCTCCAGAAGTGGAGCTGAGCGATTGGAAGTGAGTACGGCCAAAGGGTCCCTTGAGCCTAGAGCTGGGTGGGCCCACACTTTAGGCAGAGGGCTCCTTCTCTGGGGTCCCTCTTCTCCTCAGGCAAATGAGAGGCCACACCAAAGCCTCAGTCCAGTGACCTTCCCACTTTCTCTTCGGATTCTGGGCATTTTCAGCTTGGAGGCTTGTCCTCCCGTTATCTGTTTGCAAGGGGGCAGTAAGTCACCCTTTAAGGTAAAGAGGGGCTCAGGAGATACTAATTCATCAGGATCTCAGTCACAGCAAATGCTATGATGATTTGCAAATGCAACCTGCCCACAGAAAACCTCAGAAGTAGCTTCTTTCTGGTTTTAAAAAGACACCAAAATTTACTTTGATATGTTTATATTATAGATATAATACATAAAACATCTAGCATGAAACTCTTATGTTCTCCCCAAAAGAAGAGAACCAAGCGGTCCTTCCCTGCTCCCAACCCCAGCGATATGTATGTGTTGGTTGGAGGTCGCCTTCCCTCCAGACCACAAGCCAGGGCCTCTGGGGGGGACAAGCCCGCCAGCAGCCCCAGCCACAGGGAGCTGAGACCCACAAGCTGAGGGGAAAAGGGAGGCCCACCTCACCTCAATGGTCCCCCGGGAGCAAAAGCAACCCCAAAACCAAAAGGAAAGAGAGACTCAGACCCTTTCCCCAGCTGCTGACAAAGAGTCTCATTTTGGCAAGTATCTGAGCAAAACCAAAACAAAACAAAAACCAAATAAAATGGTGGTTTAACATAGACGTGCACATTCACATTGCACAAGGCACCGCTGGGACACAGAGGCCAGATACAAGAGTTGATATCGGCTGATAAAGCAAAATATTTGGAAAGCTTGTCATAACTCCGGTCCCTCTGGGATGGACTGATTGTGCTTCATGTTCTTATGGCAATGCTGGCGACATACAGTACAGACAAGGCTGATGGTCCCAGTGTCCCTTCACCCCCCACCCCAAGACCAAATCTCCAGGTTCCCTTCTTCCATCAGACCACCGCTCCCTTGAATACATGTCCTTTGTAGCTAACTCACTACTTAGCTTTCTGGTCTGAATAGGGGTAGGGGACTCCCACTAGTCACCTGGTGAAGCCCATCTCAGTGAGTGCTCACCCAGGAAGCCAAGTCTGTCATAGGCCTGTTGGGACGGTGGTCGAGGTGGGAGAGGCAAGGAACTAGGGACCCTCTACCTCCTTGGAGAACGAAAGAACAACCTTGGATTCAAAGCTCCAACTCCCTAAGTTCCTCCCCTCTAAGGACAGGCACAGAGGAGTGGTTGGGGCTGGCTTGTCTGCATCTCAGCTTCCTGAACTTTCCTCCTGCCATGGCCTGCACCCTTCCTTCTCTCGTGGGGGCCTGCTGCAGCCTCGGAAGAGGCAGGAACTCTTCAAATAAAATGTCAAGGCACATATTCGCTCCCCCTACTCGGTAGGAATCGGAGCTAGCTTGCATTTCCAAGGCACAATGTTATTCCTTAATACTAGAGTTGCCGGGCTCCCAGCTCAGCCCCACGGAGAATTCTCCCCAGTCTCAGGGAGAAAGAAGCCACTGCCTGACTCCCTCATCTTAGACGCACCGAGTCCGGCTCAGAGGAAGGAAGGGGACACGCGGAGCAGGCCAGGCTTTCAGTCGGCACCGGAATCTCCTAGTCCTGGCTTGCACGGCCCGGGAAGCCTTGAGATCCGGCGATCCGAAACCACTCCTCAGGTCCCCGCCAGGGGCCGGCCCAGGGCGGTCCCGCAGCCGCGCGCCTCACGCGCAGTTGCCCATGGCCTTGACCAAAGAGCTCTCTGGCAGCTGGCGGAAGATGCCCCGCAGCGTGTCCAGTTCACGGCTCAGCTGTTCCACCCGCTTGCGCAGGCGGTCATTGTCACTGGTCAGCTCCAGTACTTTCTGCTGCGTCTCCACGTTGCGCTGCTTAGCCTTGTCGCGGCTCTTGCGCACCGCGATGTTGTTGCGCTCCCGCCGCACCCGGTACTCGTTGCTGTTCTTGTCCACCGACTTCTTGGCCTTGCCCGCGCCGCCGCCGCCGCCCGCGCGGAGGTCAGGGTGCGTGGCCGGCAGCCCCTTGAGCGCGCTGCCCGGGCCCGGGAGGCCCGCGGCGCTGTGTGCTGGCGCTGGGTGCGGGCTGGGCACAGGCGTGGGCGGCGGCGTGGGGTGGCCAGGCTGCAGGTGCATGGTGGTCTGGCCGCAGTGCGCGATCTGGAACTGCAGGTGCGGGGCGGCCAGGTGCGCAGGCGGCGGGTGCGGGTGTGGCGGCGGCGGTGGAGGTGGTGGCTGGTAGGGGAAGAGGCCGGCCAGCGCCAGCTGCTTCGCCTCGTCCTCCTCGCGGGGCTCCTGCTTGATCACCAGCGGCCGCAGCGCCGGCGCCCCGACGCGCTCGTACAGGGGCTCCAACCTGCCGTCCAGGTAGCCGGCCGCCGCGCAGCCGTAGCCGGGAGGGGGGCCGTGCGCACCCCCGGACATGACTGCGCCTCCGGGACCCACTGGGGCCCCCGGGTAGTCAAATTCGCCGCTGCCGCCCGCGGGGGCCGCGGCCGCCTTGGCCTTCTCCTGCTGCCGGCTGTGCTGGAACAGGTCAGCCAGAAACTCGTCGTTGAAGGCGGCCGGGTCGATGTAGGCGCTGATGTCGATGGACGTCTCGTGTTCGCAGATGCCGCCCAGCGGCTCCGGG
The DNA here is from genome assembly GCF_902686445.1 of Sciurus carolinensis. Classification (NCBI taxonomy): domain Eukaryota; kingdom Metazoa; phylum Chordata; class Mammalia; order Rodentia; family Sciuridae; genus Sciurus; species Sciurus carolinensis. The sequence goes on from NC_062228.1 coordinate 41,460,016, forward strand.
GCGGCAGGTGGGGCGGGGGGCTGCGCAGGGCCCGCGCTCCGGGGGAAGCCGAAGGCGGCGCTGCTAGGCGCGTGCGGGGGGCTCTGGAGGTGGCTGCTCATCGGGGGCCGCGGCTCCGCCTCGTAGAAGTCGGCCGACTCCATGGGGGAGCTAGAGGTCTCCCGGCATGGCGAGCCTCGGTGGCTTCCAGCCTGCGCGGAGCGCCGCTGCTGCCACCGCCCACCGGAGCCCCTACTGGCTCGCGCCCGCGCAGCTCCGGGTCGCGAATGACCAGGCCCGCGCGGGCCCAGCTTTTATACGGGGTCAGCCGTCGCCCCCTGGTGTCCAAGTTGGTCTCTGGCCACCGGCGAAGGCAAAGTGGCGCCTTCTGGGTCTTAGAGCCCGCCTATTGCGGGGGCTGGTGAGTGGGGCCGCAGCGCGGCGCTAGCAGAAAGGAGCTGTGGCGCAACGCCCACTGCCTCCTGCGCTGCTAGTCGAACCCCGGCAGCCGCTTAGTGTCCCACCCCTGGCGGGGCAGTCGCCCCCACACACACGTGGTCGGCGGCTGGGCCCCTTCCTTTAGCCTCTCTAAAGTACCCACTTCCAGTACATGGCCGGGGAGCCCGGGAGCATCCAGAGGCCGCGCAGGGGGTTGGTGGAGGCGAACTTTGGTTTTGAGCTACCAGGACTCGGACTCGCCTTAAACCTTAGAACCAGGCCTGTCGGTACCAGCGTTTCTGGAAGACTGTGACCCAGAGCGGCGGCGCGGGGGGCGGATGGGGACTGCTTGGCGAAATTCAGCGAGCACTGCCGAGTGAACAGGCCTGGAGCGTGGAGATTCTAGGTCTTTTACCCCTGATCCTCAGGCGGCTCCCACTGATTCTAGGCAGAAGCACTTTTCCCTGGCTCTCCTCTGGGGAGTATTCTCGGGTGCTGCGGGCTCAGCAGTACAGGGCGCTAGGACCCGGCAGGAGCGGAGGCGTCCGTGGCCCGGGATCCTGGAGAGCCCGGCCGGTCGATCCGCCCCGGCTGGAAAACTTTCTTTATAATTACTTCTTCAGCCCGGAGAGTGAGGGTTGCTTGGCGCACTAAGCTAGCGCTGCTACCCGGTGCGGAGCTGACAAGTTTTGACTTTGGGCAGGCGGGTGGGTCCCCAGGACTGGCGGAGAGGACACACGGGACGAGCGCAGAGGCGTGGTAGTGGTGGCGGTGGGGAGTGCGGTGCATTGAGAGGAAAACTTGCCTCCAGGACTGGAAGCCCGAGGCCCACAGTCTTCGAGGCCCAAGCCACGCTTTCTTTTCCTATTCCCATTCAGGTGGGCGCCGCGGTGTGGAGGGAGCCAGGGCCACAGAGTTAGAGCACCCACTGGGGAACTCTGCCGCATGCTCCGCCGGCCGGGTCCCTAGGATCCTGAGGGTCGACCCGGCCCCCTTGGACACCGCACCGCCTCCGCGCTCACAGCTGTGGGTAGGAGTTTGCAGGCAGTCTCCCCAGCCACGTGGCGTCCCGCGCCTTCTCTAGCCTGATCGTGGTGGCGGGGGGTGGAGTGGGGGGGACAGATGGGGTGTCGCCAGCACGCAAGTGTCTTCTGCCTCTACCCAGTGCAGCCCCTTGCGGCATCTTGAGCTAAGGTCCGATTCCCACTTCCTGTCCTCCCACGGGTGCTCGCTGGAGGTGCGCCTGCCAAAGGGTGCTAGCTGGAGGTGCGCCTGCCTGAGAATTCCCGGCTGCACAGGTCAAGACCCTCACACAGCGGCCTTCTTAGGCCTGGCAAGGCGCCGCGACCCGCCCAGAGGCGCAGCTAAAAAAACCATTGGGGAGGCCTGAGCTAATACTGTGGTCACAGTAAAGAACCAGCTTTGTCTGGGGAATGCATCCTATGCTTTAATCAAGTTCCTATTCAATATAATCCCAGTGATTAATGGCCCAACTTCTTCATAAACAAGATATTTTTAATTTGATGCTTTTGAACTGAGGGAGTGAAAAACCAGATATATTAAATAAATAAGCTGCTATAAGCTGAGGAGCGCTCTCTCTTGGCCAGATGCGGGACCCATTAATATTTCATGCACCTGTGGAAGGAGAACTAGAGGGAAATTCAAAAGGTTAAGAGGGATTTTCAGTTTTCCTTCAGTACTGAAAATAACGTCTTTTCCCAATGTAGGAACAAAGAAAAAGCTGCAGAAAGTGGCCTTTTCCTAGCATAGAGAGACACAGGCAGTAAGATGACACCTGGCTTCACCTGGGCAGGGAAGGAAATTCTCTTAGGACCAAAAGATTCTGCAATTTAGGAATAAGACCTCCTCCAATAAGGAAGGGTCTGCTTAGTGTGTGGGGTGAGGAAGGCAGGAAGAGGGGCTCCTAACTGGAGCTGCAAGTACTTCAACAGTGGAACCCGAATTCACCTGCCCAGGCCTGCCCTGGCAAGTTACTGAGTTCCCAGATGAGTGAGAAGTGGCCCCTGCTCTCTGAGGGTACACAACACCGGCAGCAAGACAGACAAGTCATACACAGTCTTCTGGGAGGAAAGATTCTCTTCACAGAGGAAATGACATCAAAACAGCAGGGGCGGGCCCTCATCCATGAATTCATCCCATTGGTTGGAGACTTGGGTGGGGATTAAGGATAGATGTGCTGTAATCAAAAGACATCCTGAATATGTGAATATGGAGCCCTGGAGGAAGTAGCCACTATCTTTGGAGAGGTGCAGTGGACTGAATTGTGTCCTTCCAAAATTAGAAAACTGAAACCCTAACCCCCCACACACACGATATTTGAATACACAGTGCTTTTAGGAGGTAGTTAAGGTTAAATGAGGTTCTAATAGTGGGTCCTCAATAAGATAGGATTGGTGACTTTATAAGAAGAGGAAGACAGTGTGAGCACACAGAGAGAGTGGTGGCCATCTGCAAACCAGGAAGAGAGCCCTCACTAGAAACCCACCAGGTTGCCATCCTGGTCTCAGACTTCCAGTGTCCAGGGCTGTGAAAAGCAAATGTTTGTGGTGTCTGGTTGGGGCAGGCTAAAACAGGAGATGAGAGAGTGTCTCATTCTGAAGTGGACCTTTGAGCTGCACCTTGAGGAGTGAACAGGAATTTGCCAGAAATCTAGGGAAGAAGGCCTTTCTAGGAGGGAGGAACAGCAGGTGCAAAGGTGGAAAGGCTGCGAGTGCCTGGCATGCTCTGGTAGTCAAGGACATGGTGTTTGACTGACTGGAGAGGGGGGTGAACTGGGGAGGAGCTTAGATAAGGCTGGATCCACAGACAGGGAAGGGTTGATGACCAAGGCCATTCCAGGTGAAGGAAAATGCCTTCCCTTACAGGCATTTGTCCCCTTGTGTGTAGCAGGGGAGTTTCTCTATCCTATTTGGTTTTCCTGAGAAGCTATTCTGGCAGGAGTGGTAGGTGGGTGTTGGCCAGATGAGACACAGGCACACCAGGGTGGGGACAGAGGGCAGGACAGATTTGAATAAGATGTCAGAACTCGGGGACTGAATGCCTGCACTGGCTGGAGTTACCTCTCCTGACATACATAATATCCTCCTTAAGCCCCTGGGAGGTCACCAGGGACTTACCTGCAAGGCACTACCTGTCTGCTTTGTGGTTCTGGAGGAGAGGACTTGGCCCAGGATCAGCTACCAAGATCCACCTGCCATCACCTGCATTTCCTTTTAAGAGTACCTTGAGATGAGGAGGAAGCAGTCTAGAGGGCAAGTAGTGGGTCCCTGGACAAATGCTCAGAGGTGAGAGGCTTTAGGAGCTATCCAAGCCCTGAAGCGGGAATTTGGGGGAAATCTGGGTGAGCTACCTGGGTTGGAACCTCTTTACATGGGAGATGCCTATGAAGTAAGGAAGACCTGGCCATCAAAGCTGGTTATCTGTCAGTATGAGAAATAGGAATGAAGGGGTATCTCCTGGGAGAGAGAAGACTCCTTGGTTTACCCTTAGTGGAGACAAAACCAGTAATAAGAGAATCTTGTAAGTCCCCTCTCTGCCCACCTTTAAGATCTGGCATCTTGGTGGTCTCTGAAGAGAGAACTAAGGGAGGGCTCTCAAAGAAGCTTTGCCTCATTGTGCAGAGCAGGCAACTGGAGATGTGTGGTGGGGACCCCAGCTTTGACAGGCTGCCAGCTACCTCTGGCCTGGCTTCTGCCGCTGTGGGAGCCAGGGAGAGAAGAGGCATGCTCTGATTCTGACTTTACCGTTGACAGAGGAGGCAGCCAGCAACAGAAATGAAGATGCAGTTAATAAAAGTGACCTGTGCTCCTTATAGTCAGAAAAGGAGGTTGCTGTGCTGGGAAGGTAGGACAGGCCAGGTGGGAAGCAGAGGAGAGGGGAAAGGGAATCCTCCATACATAGTGGTTGGGAGTTTTGAGTTCTCCAGGATGCAGCCTGGTTCTAGAGGCATTTGTAATGCTAACCATTTTGGGAAAACAAACAGAGCAGCCCTAGAAAGTTTTTATTTGACTTTGGTTTAACCTTCCTAATATGATACACAAAAAAGACTTTATAGGTAAATTTGAAAATCAGTTGAATTCTGAAGAGCAAAAATGAAACTAATCCCTCTGATGTAATTTTCTAACTTTATCTAAAGCTAGGGTGTGGATGTAAGATCCATCACTCCAAAGCAGGAGCAATTAAGGTAAAAGGTGAGAACTACCATTTTTTTCAGGCACAGCTGAGCTCTGGTTAAGAGGCAAGAGTATTTAATAGGGTATATCTAGTGTGGTTTCAGTGATTCAATAACATGCTCTCAAAGACATTCTTAAAATGTAAACAAAAACAAAAAAGCAACCAAAACAGAAATACCAGTTACTTTTTATTACAAATGCATTCACAAATGAGTTTTACACTAACGCATTTTATGCTGTAGCTATCAACAGGGAAAGCACACGAACTCAATGCACAATCAGAAGACTGATGTTTCTTATCAACAGATTCTCTTCTCTTGGGGAAGCCCTCCTAGTCACCCATCAAATTGCACATCTCAGCAGCAGGCCCAGTGGTGTGGGGGACTCTTCAGACCCATTAAAGCACCTACCTCATCAGTTACTTGCTGGGTGGGCTTGGACAAGTTGCTGAATTTCCCAGAGTCTCTGTTTTCTTTTCTGTAAACTGGGGACAATAATTCATTGTAGGCTGCTAGAAGGATTAGGGAGAAATATATGCTGAGGCCAATTCCTAGTATGCTGTGGATGCTTGCTTGATAATAACAGCTTGTTGCATTTTTTCTTACCCACTAACCTCCAGAAGCACACTTCTGAGGCTCTACTTTCCTCAGAGCCTTTGAATATTAAGGAACTCATTGCAACACAGTTATCAAATGTCTGGTGATGTATTAGGCTAGGGTTCTCAACATTATTTAAGACAAAGCACCTAGAAATCATGGTACTCTCTGCAGAATGTTTTAAGGCATCACTATTTCATCAGCATGAGCTAGAAAGCTGTTAGGAACCACATAACTGTATTGAATGAACACCATTTAAAATCATACCTGTGGGTACTTGGGTCTATTAAAAATCCTCACTGTTGAATTCATAAGAATCTGCTGTTTCCAGTTTTCTCTTACTAGTCCTCTACTATAACAAGTGATTTCTTTCCTTTGCCATATATCTATTTTATTTACTTGCACTTGCAAACAGCTAAGCAGCAATAGGCACCAAAGATCCTAGAAATAGAAAATTAAATCAAAAATTAAAATTCAAGGGCTGGGGTTGTAGCTCAGTGGTGGAGCATTTGCCTCGCACATATGAGGCACTGGGTTTGATCCTCAGCACCACCTAAAAATAAAATAAAAGGTATTGTATCCATCCACAACTAAAAAATAAAATATAAAACGTTAAAATTCTGAACATTTTATCCATTAGGTTAATTTTGTTTAGCAAATTAGGGAAAGCCCTTTATGATATTTTGGTGGGAAACTCCTTGGGTGGATGATGGGCCCCAGCTCCCCATCTAGCATTTGGGAACTAAGCAGTCGACGTGGGCAGGTCCTGCCATGCTCTTGCGGGATCCAGGACAAGAATACAAGCGGCATCCCCCATCCCATCTGTTTGAATATTAAAAGTTACCAATCAAACTAAGAAACTGTTAGATAAAATATGTTCTGCCTTAACAAATACATCTTCAGAATGTCCCAGAGGACCAGATTTAAATTTAGAATTCGACTCTAGAACATGATGGTGTAGGGAGAACCAGCCGCCCCCGACCTTTCTCATTCCCTGTCCCACTTCCCTCCAGGAGGGTCCTTAGATCCTTGGTCAGGCAGGTGTAGGTTCTCAGCACAGTGCTCAAATGCTGCCCATACTTCTTGAAAATTGTCACCTACCTCCTCCTTGGACCTGGAGGTGTGCACACAGGCCAACACCTGAAGAGACCCAGGTAGTGGCTCTGAGCTTTTGCACAGGAAATTCTTGCTCCACAGGGAAGGAGCACCAGAGAAGGGCATGAGGGGCCCTCTAATGTGGGGCTCTTGTGCCTGTGTCTGAGACTGAGCGTATGTCAGGCAGAGTCCCAGAACCTGGGTGAGCCTGCACTCACTCAGTGCAGACAGGAGAACAGTGGTCCTGCTACCCCTGCCTTGTCTCCCGGTCCCTGCACCTGTGGGAGGACATGGCAGTGGGAGAGAATCCCCAACCTGCATCCCCAATTTGTCCCTCCTCTCCATCTTGCCATTGAGAGCTTGTAGCCACCACCCTTTCACCTGGACCACTGCCACAGTCTCTTAACTGGTGTCCCTGCTGCCTGCATCAACTCCATGCCCCTGCCCCCAACTCTCCTCATGGGACATCCTGAGTATTCTTAGAACAGTGCACTTGAGTCACATCATTAATCTACTTAGACCCTCCTTGGACCACCCTGTGAATGTGGAAGAAACACATAGGCCACACCAGGCCTCAAAACCCTGCACAAAGGAGCCCTCATCTCTCCTCAAACTCACTCTCTCTGGCTCTCCACAATTCCTTTTGCCAAGCAGAGTGAGTTCCAGGCAGGTGCTGCACTTCGCTCTTTTCCCTTTCTGAAATCCCCTTCCCAGGTTGGCATGACTCTTTCCTTCCTGTTATTTGAGTGTCCCCTTCTCAGAAAAGTTCCTCTCAGGTACGTGCTGCACGCTAGCCGCCCCGCCCCCATCGCTTCTTAGGCCAGTGTGAGTTTTATTTTCCTCATAGCATGCTCAGAAAATGGTCTTGTTTACTTATTTTACTTGTTCCTTATCTGGCTTCCCCCACTAGAATGCCAGCTCCAGAGGCAGGGACCTTGTCTGTCCTGTTCTGCATATTTCCAGAGCTAGAACAGGCCTTGGCGGAGGGTAGAGCCTCAAATATTTGTTGAATGAACACAGAATGGATTCTATTGAAGAAAACTGCTATCCAACCACCCTCCTAGAACTCAGTTTTTTTCCCCCAGCCTAGGAGGGCTGTTTGAGGGTGGCCCTGAAGGATGTGGAGAAGACCGGACCCCCTGGGTCAAGGCTCCCAGGGGCAGACCCAATCCAGAGCTTCCTAAAACAGTTCCAGGCAAGACTTGCCAGGTCTTGGAGAATCTTCACGGTGCCTTTGGGCTAACTTGAAAGAGGCTCCCTCTTCCACAGATGAGGCCCCCAGGGGCTTGGCCCAGCAAAAAGTGCCTTTGTGGGAAGGAAAAAGGATCTCTTTCTCTGGGCAAATCCAGGCAAGATGCAAGACCTGGGAAGCAGAAGCCCCCTCAGTTGGCCCCTGAAGTGCCCCTCCACTGGACTCTAGAGCACTCCTGTCCATAGGGCAAGGCAAGACCAGACAGTCCTTGAATAGAGCTGGACATCAGCCTCGCCTGAGCAAAGAGGTCTGCCTCCCTGCAGGCTCATGAGGGAGGCGGGGTCTGCCCTTGCATGTGAACCTGACAGGCCCTGGCTCTGTGCCCACTCTCAGTCCTGTGCACCCTCCATTCTCACCCTGTTCCTTCTTGTCAATTCCAAGGATTTGTGCCTCAAGGTGTATCTTAAAAAAAAAAAAAAAAAAAATGTCCTAAACAAGATAAGGAGCCAAATTTTGTGAAAAATCAAAATAAGAGATTTTTAGATGCTGGCTGCACTTTGTGATTAAAATCAGTTCCCTCAATATTCTGTGTAAAATTCCCCAAGTGTGGATTTCAAAGCTATGAAAGAATAATCCCAGTGGCTCGGGAGGCTGATGCAGAAGGATCGAGAGTTCAAAGAGCCTCAGCAAAAGTGAGGCTCTGAGCAACTCAGTGAGACCCAGTCTCTAAATAAAATACAGACTAGGGCAGGGGATGCGGCTTGGTGGTCAAGCGCCCCCTGAGTTCAATCTCTGGTACCCACCCCCCCAAAAAAAAGCTATGAGAGAAATGAACTGCACACAGTGGGCTCTTTGCTACATTTCCAAAAGCCACATTTATTCAAGCATGTTATCTGGGGTTTATTTTGCACAAAGGAAGTCATTACCAGGTCCTACCATGGCCTAGGGTGATATACTATCAATTTGCAGATTAAAAAAAAAACAGATAGCAGCTGGGTGCAGTGGTGCATGCCTGTAATCCCAGTGACTTGGGAGGCTGAGGCAGGAAAATTTTAAGTTCAAGGCCAGCCTCAGCAAATTTAATGAGGTTATAAGCAACTTAGTGAGACTCTGCCTCAAAATTAAAAATAAAGGGCCGGGGATGTAGCTCAGTGTGAAGCACGTCTGTGTTCCATCTCCAGTACACGAAAGAAACAAAGGAAGTTGCAGAATAGCATGTATATTTGTGGGTGTATAGAAAGAAATTGGGAAAACCACACACCAAACTGTTAACAGTGTTTCCACCTTTGTAGGGAGTAGGATAATGCCTACTTTGTAATTTATAGACTTAGGTATATTGGACTTTTTAAACAGATGAGAATGTATTTATTACTTTTACAGTTTTATAAACTATAAAAATGCTTTAAGTCACCTTAATTTTATAGTTTTATAATTTTTATAGTTTTGTAAACTATAAAATATTTTAAGTCACCTTAATTTACTCCACAAATATAAAATGCTGCAATGGATTGCATAGTTTTGTAATAACTTCAAAATGCTTTCCAATCACCATGTTTTCCAAATAAAAAAATCTGGGAACATGCTCTAAAAATAGATTTATTTTTCTGATTTGTGAGTTTTCTCATGTGAAGAATCATGCCCAGTTATAGACAACAAATCACATTTATTTTACATTTAACAAGTCATCTTTACCTTAAAATAAGAAAGTTCCTTTATTTATGCATAAAAACTTCTACACATCAACATGAAAGAGAATGACAATCCAAAAGAAAAATGGAAAATACTGAGTTTATTTAAACAATAAATGTGAATGACTTTTAAACATGTTTAAAAGTGCTAACAATCTGAATGAAAGATATACAAATTAAACCTACACCAGTTGGACACATGAAGATGAAAATACCTGATAATGTGCTGTACTAATAAATGGGTAGAGCAACCAGGGAGGATTACATATTGATGCAAGCTCTCTGGAGGACAATTTAGCAATACCCATCCAGTGTTAATGTGTCATGTTCTTTTCACCTAGCAATTCCACTTCTATAAATTTAATTCCCTAAACTCTTATGTATACACAAAAAGGTACATATAATTGACCACAACACTGCTTAAAAGATTGGAAACAGTGGAATGTCTGTTACTAGAAGGCTGGATGAATAGCCATGGGCTAGCCAGTTAATACTTTACTGAGTCTCTGCTAAAAAATAAGAGGACTCCCTTTTTTTTTTTTTTTTTTTTGTGGTACAGGGGATTGAACCCAGGGCCTTGCACTTGGCAAGCACTCTACCAACTGAGCTATATCGCCAGCCCCAAAAGAGGAGGACTATGGAAACACCTCTGGTATTTATTCACTCATATGTATACATATGTATATATAGATTGGAAACCATGCTTTAAGAATGGACCGTTGACGGATGTGTGAGTCTTCTCATACGAAGATCACAGTTACAGACACTAAATCACATTTAATTTTATACTTAATGTGTCATCTTTCTGTTAAAGAAAGAGCCTTACTTATTTATACATGAATAATGACTGCCAATCAGTATGAAAAAGAATTACAACCCCTCCCCAAAATATACAGAATACACAGAACAGACATACAATCAGAAAATGTGCATAATATGTTCCATTTCTGCAAAAAAGTAGGGGGAGGGCCTGCAAAGATGCTTATCTCTGTCCGGAATATCTGAGGAAAGGCACATGAGCAGCAAAACTACCAGAAAAAGGACTTGCAATTGGGTGAGAAGTTTTTATTGTACATTAAGGTAAATAAAATAATTAAACAATAAATAATAATGAATTTGGGTTGCTTCCCAAATCCCAAAGCATATGGTTGCGGTTACCTTAAAGTAATGAGAAAGGGGTTTAGTTTAGGTTTTATGGAGTTGAACAGAATCAAACGGACCATAAAAGACTTCATGGTACTTTATTTTCATTGGTGGCCCCCAGGAAAATCTATAAACCAGTCACTTACAGTAAAGCTCTTTCATAGAACATGAACCCATTTCCCTCCATGCAATTGCGTTTCCTGTTTGTATTGATTTATCAGTTCAGGGACTGTGGACGGGGCAGGACTGGCCCATCCTACTTCTCCAATTGGTCTCGTTTCTACCACTTTCAGTCAAACTTCCAAAGGTCACTTGGAAAGCACACAACCCACTAAGCTATCCAGACACTCCCTTTTGATTGGATAACCGCCCCCAGCCCGGATCCCACTGTGGAGTCCAGGGAACCAGGAAAACATGGCTACACATCTTCTCTCTGCTTGGCCAACAAGTAGAGATGACGCTGAACAAATTGAGTTTCCAGAAGTACATCATTAGAACCCAACTTTAAAAATGATTTGAAAACCTAGCTTGCGTTCCAAGGGCAGTTGTTTTTTATCTTAGTCAAGGTGCCATAACAGTTAAACAAAAACCAGCATGAGTCACACTCCTATAAAACTGTCCGCTTCCAGAGTTCAGCGTTCCTCTAAATGAGGGAAACTCAGAGTTGGTCAGCATAGAAAGGAGATGTTCTATTTTCTTACTTTTCTGGGGGAAGTTATTGTAACAAGCAGGTCACATGGAACGTGCCCAGTGGCTCACTGACTTGGAGTGTACCTTTGGGTGGATGTTGATTGAATTCTTTGGCAGGCACCATTTGACCCTCATTCCAATGTGTGGGGATATTTCCCTTTAGGAGTCCCATCTCCTTGTGCAGAAAGCAGAAGGACTCTCACACAGCCTCTCTTGCAGCTGGGATGAGGCAGGCAGTGAAGGATCTGATAACACACACACCAGCGAGAGCCATCAGGGCATGCGTGCGAGATGTGAACGAGCAGGATTCTACTTTGCTAAGGACAGCCAAGAGACAGCATCTGGCATGCTATGGCTATTGTAACTGGCCATGTGGTCTTCAGGCTGGATCCTCTGGCCTTCCTGGAGATGCTGCCAACTTCCTAACATCCTCTAAATGCATTTATTTTCTCTTTAATTGGAATGGATTCTTGGTTATGCCCAACTGGGATAAGCCTCTGACTCAGATGACTAATGAAGACCTGGCCAAGTTCAAAGTCACAGATGACTCCTTCTACCTTCTCCCTCCAGCTGCCACCTTGATCCTGACACCTTGCTCTCTTTATAAGCCATTTCTCACAACCAGGTTAAAAAAGAAAACGGCCATGCATTCAGCAGCTGGTTTGAATACCACTTATGCACAGGGACTTTGGCAAGAGCTTTAGCCTCTCTTGCTCCATTTCCTCATCTTTCAAATGGAGATAATACAGCCAACTTCTCCATACAGTTGTTGTAAGGATTAAATAAAATACCAATTAATAGCACTCAGATTAATGTTGAGGATTAACTCTACCCACAAGTTTAAACTAACAAACAAAAAATACTGAGAAGAAGACTAATGTAGGGAGTTAGAAAATTCATTATTAAAATGGGATAAAAATCATAATCCCTTGAGCAACTATATCAGGGATTCCTTTTTCTGGCCATAGACCCCTTTAGAATCAATCAACAGAAATTGAAGAATTTATTCAACTCTGAACAAAATCTTAAAATCAACTACCCAAAGACACTTGAAAATTTACAAAAGCAGGCAGACACTGCAGGAGGATTGACATTTGGAAAAAGGGGACATCACAGAGTGAGTTTCTTTCTTTTTAAATAACATTTTGCCTGCAGGTAGGCCCCACTCTGCACTGGGTAGTACAGCTAAAATTCTGATAGAAAAACCTACACTATCATTGGCTTGATGAACCAGAGGATACTGTTCTGGGTAACCATCATCACTAAAAATTGAAGGGAGAGATCAAGGAGAGGAGATGAAGAATCTAAGTGTAAAAGCACCCAGACAAGGCTAGAATTGAACTTAAATTTGAGCTATCACCCATCAAAGGGGAGGCAGAATTTACAGGTTGATTTCCAACAAGCTAATTCTTAGTTAAAACCAAATCAATATTCTTCAGAGGAACATAACAGAATCCAGCACCTTTGCAATGTCTCATTCATAGTGTCCAAGACACAAAATTCCCTGAAGTACTGAAAACCTATTCTAAGGGAAAGGACAGTTGACAGAGACCAATTCCAAGATGATTCAGATACTGGATTAGCTGAGATTTTAAAGTGGCTATTATAATTATGCTCAAGAACAGAAAGGAATATGTGTGCCACAAATAAAATGAGAAAATTTTAGAAAATAAACTGTTGAAAAGAGTCAAATGGAAATTTTGTAAAAGAAATTTCAGTACCAGAAATAAAAATTTACTAGATAGTCATAAGAGCAGAAGCAAGATGACAAAAGAATGAGCCAGTGAAATTAAAGAAAGCTCAATAGGAATTATCTATTTGGAAGAATATACATATATATTTAAAAGATTGATAAAGATTTGTTGTGATTCAGGGTCCTTTTGGTCAATAACAGAAGGTCTAACGTTCATATAATCAGAGTCCATGAAGGAAAGGAGACAGAAAAATGGGAAAGAACATGTTTGAAGAAATAATGGTCAAAGCTGGGAAAGACATACATTTACAGACTCATAAAGTTCAGGCAACTCCCAAGTAGGATTAGAACAACAGCAACAGTAACAAGAACAACACACCTAGGAATATCACAAACTGCTGAAACTAAATAAATATAAATCTTGAACCCAGTCTCATATGCAGGGGTACAAATGATCTGGGGCTTCTATCACAAACAAAGAAGCCAGAAGACAATGGAAGAAGAACATCTTTAAAGTACTAGGAAAAATTCTGTCAACCTGGAATTCTATATCTAGGGAATATATAATTTAAGAATAAATATGGAGGTGGTGCACACCTGCGATCCCAGCGGCTTGGGAGGCTGAGGCAGGAGGATCTCAAATTCGAAGGCAGCCTCAGTAACAGCAAGGTGCTAAGCAACTCAGTGAGACCCTGTCTCTAAATAAAATATAAAATAGGGCTGGGGATGTGTCTCAGTGGTCAAGTGCCCCTGAGTTCAACGCCCAGTACCAAAAAAAAAAAAAAAAGAATATGGGAAAATATTTTTAGATTAAAAATAAAACTAAGATATTTGTCAGCAGCAGACCTGCATGACAAGAAATGCGAAAGGAAGTTCTTCAAGCTGAAGGGAACTGAAACCAGATGGAAACTCAGATCTACAGAATGGAATGAAGGTCTTTGGATATGGTAAATGTGTGGAGACATGTAAGACATTATTTTTGTCCTCTTAATTTCTTTTAAGTTACAAATAATGGTCTAAAGGGAAAATCATTTTTTTACGGGGTTAGTAATGTAAGAGGAAGGAGAGGATATGTAAGCAGACCTGTGCAGTTGCAAGCTTTCTACATTCTATGTGAAGTGATGCAGTGTGAACTCAGCACACTGTGAAAAGTTAAGGACGCATATTGGGATCCTCAGGCAAAGAAGTACAGCTACAAAGTCAACGGACAAGTTAAAATGGAATTCTAAAACAGGGAAGGAAATGAAATAGAGGGAAGAACAGAAAGGACAAACAGAAAACAAACAGTAAAATGATGGTCTAAATCTAAAAAGAACCAGTATTCTCATTAGAAGTCAGAGGTTGTCATAATGGATAAATAGGGAAGGCTCATTTTTTTTTTCTTAGAAGTTCTGGAGATTGAAAGCAGGGGTGCCTTAACATTGAGCCATATTCCCAGCCCTTTTTATTTTTTATTTTGAGACAGGGTTTTGCTAAGTTGTTGAGGCTGGCCTTGAACTTGAAATGTCCAGTCTCAGCCTCTTGAGTCCCTGGGAGTATAACCATACACCACAGTGAGCAGCACAAGGCTCAATTATATATAGTTTGTAAGCAACCCATTTCAACATAAAGACATTAATAGGTTGAAAATCAACAAATGAATAAAGATATTTCATATAAACCTTAAAGTTGGGCATCATGGTACATACCTGTAATTTCAGCGACCTGGGAGGCAGAGGCAGGAGAATCCAAGTTTGAGGCCAGTCTCAGCAATTTAGCAAGTCCCTGCACAACTGAGTGAGACCCTGTCTCAGAAATAAAAAGGACTTGGGATATGGCTCAGTGGCAAAACAACCCCAGGTTCAATCCCCAGTACCCCCCAAAACAAAAACAAAAACATCTTAAGCACAAGAAAGCTGAAAGGGCTATAAGAATATCAGTAAAATAGTCTCTAAGGCAAAGAATCCCCAGGAAGAGGGATATCTCACACTGATAAAAAGGTCAATGCATTATGAAGATATGATAACCACAAATGTGTATGCACCTAATAACAGCCTCAGAATTCATAAAGTAAAAATTGATATTACAAATGAAGGTTGAGGGTGGGAGAAAATCTTTAATTTTATACTTATGGTATAAACTTTAATGCCAAATGCATGTTTTTTTTCACATTTTTTATTGGTGAATTATGGTGGCACTTGCTGTCACATATTAGTACATGTATACAGTATAACAAAATAATTTGATCAATATCACTCCCCACCCCTTTCCCCTCCCTCCCTGCCTTTCACCCCTTGGTCTCTTTCCTCTACTGATCTCCCTGAGTTTCATGAAATCCCTGCCCCCACATCTTCCTTTTGTTTTCTCCTCTCTAACTTCCTCATATGAGAGAAAACAGATGACTCTTCACTTCCCGAGTTTGACTTATTTCACTTAACATGATGGTCTCTAATTCCATCCATTTTCCTGAAAATGACATCATTTCATTTCCTTCATGGCTGAATGAAACTCCATTGTGTATTTACCACATTTTCTTTGTCCTTTCATCCATTGATGTACACCTAGCCTGGTTCCACAGTTTGGCTATTGTGAATTGTGCTGCTATAAACAGGGGTATACATGTATCACTGTAGTAAGATGACTTTAATCTTTTAGGGTAAATACCAAGGGCATAAGTTGGGTCATCTGGTGACTTCATTCCTAGGCTTTTGAAGAAGCTCCATACTGACTTCCATAGCGGCGGAACTAATTTACAATCCCACCAACAGTGTAAAAGTGTTCCTTTTTCTCTACATCCTCTCTAGCATTATCATTACCAAATACATGTTCTGTTATCATTATCATCATCATCATTAAAAAAGTGGAAATGAAATTTGAACCATGTCTTGAAAGAGGACTAAGAGTTTTCCAGAGATGGGAGAGGAGGACATTCCAGACTCGGTCACATGCATGCCAGTGTGGGGAGTCATGAAAATGCGTGGTGAGTTCTGGGACTACAGTTTTGGGACCTGCTTAAAATATAGGGCAGAGTTGGTATTACTTCTTTAAGAAGGGACAGGGGATGAGCAGCAGACAAGCAAAAGTCAGATTTTAAAGTCTTATATGTAAGCCAATTTCAACTTTACCTTGAAGCTGGTGGATAATCATTGAAGTGGTTTTCAAAGGGAGAGATAGCATCATGTTTAGGCTTTAGAGAGATGATTCTCACTTCAGGTTGGAGAATGGTTGAGAGGAGACCAGAGTGAAGGCAGAGTGAGTTCTAGAAGATGCTTCAGTCACGCAGATTAGAAATGTTGGAGGCCCAAACCAGGAAAGTAGAGCAGAGGAAAGGAAATACATTTTTTTTTTGTTGTTGTTGTTTTGCTTTGCTTTTTGCAGTTCTGGGGATAGAATCCAGGGCTTCGTGTATGCTAGGCAAGCACTCTACCACTCAGCTATATCACCAGCCCAGAAATGTGGTTTTGAAAGGTATGTAGAAAGCAAAATAATGAGAATTTGGCAATTCTGAATCTAGGTAATGACAGACACTGACATCTATTAATGCCTGCAAGTTAAGTCTTTATAACACCACTTGGTGAAATGATATATTATTCCCATTTCACATAAAATAGAAACATAATACCTATAACTTTAAAAGTCCATTTTATTCAGTGCAATCCCTAACAGAATCTCAACAGGTTTCTTTGTAACACCTGATAGACCTCTGATCCTAAAATTCATATAAAACCCAAGGAATGTAGAATATTCAAAACAACCTCAAAAAGAAAAATATTAGTTGAACTTATACCTCCTGATCGAAGTGCATTATAAAGCACAAGTCATCGGGATAGTATGGTACTGGCAATAAGGTTAGACATATAGATAAATGGAATAGAATTAAGAGTCCAGGCAAAAAAATCCCACATATCTATGGTAAGTTGGTTTTTCAACAAGGGTGCCAAGACCATACAGCAGAGAAAGAAGAGTCTCTTCAACAAATAGTTCTGGGACAACTGGATATCCGAATGCAAAATAATAAAGTTGGACCCCCTACATTGTACTGTATTAAAAAATTAACTCAAAATGGATCAAACACCTAAATGTAAGAGCAAAATCTAAAGAAATCTTAGAAGAAAACTTATGGGAAAATCTTCATGACCTTGGATAAGGCAAAATGGTATTTTAGATATGACTCTCAGAACACAAACAACAAAATAAAAAACTAGACAAACTGAACTTCATCACAATGTAAAACTTTTGTGCTTCCAATGACACTATCAAGAAAGTAAAGTGGGGTGCTGAGGCACACACCTGTAATCCCAGCAGCTCAGGGCTGAGGCAGGAGGATTGCGAGTTCAGTCAGCCTCAGCAGCAAGGCCCTAAGCAACTCATGAAGACTCTGTCTCTAAATAAAATAAAAAAGGACTGGGCATGTGGCTTGGTGGTTAGTGCCCCTGGGTTCAGTCCCTGGTACCAAAAAAAAAAAAAAAAAAAAAAAAAAAAAAAAGTGAAAAAACTGAAGCAATGGGAAAGAATATGTGCAAATCACATATTTGATAAGGGACTTGTATCTAGACTATACAAAGAACTCTTACAGGGCCATAATAAAACTAGCCCAAATTAAAAAAATGGTAAAAGTGTTGAATTACCATTTCTCTTAAGAATTTCTACAAATGGCCACTAAACAAGTGGGAAAAAGGCTCAATGTTATTAATCATCAGGAAAATACAAATCAAAACACAATGGGCCAGGCCCTTCCCACCCGCTAGGATGATTCTACTAAAAAAAAACGAGAAACAAGTGTCCTTGAGGATGTGGGGAGATTGGCACTTTCATTCGCTGCTGGTGGGAGTACAAAATGGTGTAGTCACTTTGGTAAACAGTCTACAAATCCTCAAAAAATGTTAAGCAGAGTTATTTCACCCAACAATTCCATTCCTAAGTGTACATGCAAGATAAATGAAAATATATGCTCATACAAAAACTTGCACACAAATATTTATGATAGCACTATTTATAATAGCTAAAAGGTGCGTACAATCTGAATACTGACCAACAACTGCACTGATAAACAAAATGTGTTACATTCAGGGGCTGGGACTAGAGCTCCGGGGCAGAGTGTTTGCCTAGCAGGTGTGAGGCATTGGGTTCGATCCTTAGCAGCACCACATAAAAATAAATAAAGTAGACATTTTTTAAAAATGTGTTACATTCATAAATGGAATATTTTTTGACCATAAAAAGGGGAAAGCACTGATAGATACATGGTATAACATAGATGAGCCTTGAAAACATTATACAAAATCAAAGAAGGCAGTTACAAAAGATGACCTATTACAACTCCATTTATATAGAGCATCCTGAATAGGCAAATCTATGGAAATAGAAAATAGATTAGTGATTGCCAAGGACAGGAAGACTGGGAGGACAGGTAATAGCTAAAGGGTACATGGTTTATTATTTTTTTGAGAATGAATAAAATGTTCTAAAATTTATTTTAAAAATTGTTTAGTTATATATGGACATAATACCTTAATTTAATTTATTTATTTATGTGGTGCTGAAGTTCGAACCCAGGGCCTCACATGTGCTAGGCAAGTGCTCTACCACTGAGCCCCAGCCCCAGCCCAAAATGTTCTAAGATTTATGGTGAAAGTGGTTGCACAGCTCTGTAAATATACTATAAATCATTAAATTGTGCTGTTTAGATAGGGGAATTGTATGGCATGGGAATATTTCAATTAAAAACTTATAAAAAAAACTGTAAAATAAAGAGAAAAAGTGGTCATTCAATTTTTTAAAAGTGTATTAAATGTAAGTATATTTAAAAGAAATTCAAAATACAGTACGATGTAGAGGAAACAAATCCAATTTTATCCTTAACTCAAACTTCTAATCGTAGTTTGATGCAAACACTTCTTCATGTTTCTTTTTGAAAAGTGTATGTGTATTAACCTCAATAAACAAGATGTAGATGAAGTAGATTAAAAAACACAAGGGTTTATGCTATGTGTATTGCTGTGCTGCTTGCTTTTCTTCTTTCATTTTGTGTTTTGGAGAACCTTCTACATCATTATGTATAGATCTTCCTCTGTTTTAAAAACACTGCATAGTGGGCTGGGGTGTAGCTCAGTGGACAATCACTTGCTTGGCCTGTGCAAGCAATGCAAACAAAACCAACCCCCTCAAAAAAAATCTGCATTGCATGTTACAGCAAAGATGTATGTAGACTGAGCTGGGCACAGTGGCACAGGCCTGTAATCTCAGCAGCTTGGGAGGCTGAGGCAGGAGGATTGCAAGTTCAAAGTCAGCCTCAGGAACTTAGTGAGGCCCTAAGCAAATTAGCGAGAGCTAGTCTCAAGATAAAAAGTAAAAATGGTTCATCTCACTTAGCATAATATTCTCCAATTTCATCCATTTGCCTGCAAACAGAGAAACATGTTTCAAACAACATTTGTTTACAATAAAAAAAAAAAAAAGTAAAAATGGCTGGGGATGTGGTTCAGTGTTTCAGCACCCCTGGGTTCACTTCCTGGCACTCACACAAACACACACACACAAAGATATGTAGATATATTTAGGCTGAATGCTTACTAATGGGATTGTTGGGACAAAGAGTAAGAAGGTTAAAATTTAACAGACCACAAATTGTCCTGAGCCTATACAGCTGTACACACCAACAATAGTGAGTGTGTGTCGCGCTCCCCCGACAAGTGTGTACACTTTCCCCTACACCCATGCACAATGGACCTTCTTAATACTTTAAAATTTTGTTAATTTGATATTCTATTGTTTTAGTTTTTATTTTCCTGATCACCTATATGTTCAGTAAACAGGGAATTCTCTAATGTTTTCATCCTGAATTATTTTTCTTAGGATATCTGGTATATTTTTTTATATCATTTTACCTCAAGGATTTCATGGTTATTTTGTTTTATCCATATTGCTTATAAATAACCAGTGGCTGATTACTTGATCTGGGGTCTGGAAAGAGGAAACTTGCAAAATGTAATGAAGAGTTTTTTAATGGTAAATACTGACATATACTGACCAACAACTGCACTGATACTGTTTAAAAGTTGATCTGAATAATTGTATATTATCTTTGTTTAGTATGTTACTAAGATATAGTATACAACTATGTCTTGATGTGGAACTAACATTTTAAAGTTCATTTATATACTATGAGTTTTATCAAGAATTTCAGTTATGATGCTTTTTAAATATGTCTACAAATCCTTTGCAACTTCCGTTATAAAAGATGGAATCTAATTCCTCTCCTCTTGAAAAGGAGCTGGCCTCAATGACTTGCTTCTAACAAATATAAGGTAGCTCTGGTGTTTGTAACTTCCAGTCTCCACCTGGCTTGTTTTCTGCTGGGATACATGTCCCTGGAAACCAGATGCCATTTTGTGAGGAAGCCCAGGCCACATGGAGAGGCCTAGCCTCAGACTACCTTGAGAAAACACAAGGCCCCCCGCCAAAAGCTGCCATCAACTACCAGACACCTGAGTGAACTAACTCTCAGGTGACTCCAGCTTTTAGCTGAGGCCTCTAACTGAGGCCCCAACCAACGTGGAGCACAAACAGGTCATCTCCATTTTATCTGATCCATAGAATCCATGAGCCATCTGAATGGATATTTAATTCTACTGCTTGGACTAACATATTATGCAGCCATAATAAATACTTATTTATTTAGTATTTATAGGTAGGATCTTATTATGTTGTCCAGTCTGGATCTTGAACTCCTGGGCTCAAGTGATCCTCCTGCCTCAGCCTCCCAAGTATCCAGGACTAAAGGCATGAGCCACCACATGTGGTTATCAGTTTATTTATTAATAGAATTTTAGAGTTGTTCTTCCATGCTTTCCAATTAGGGGGTGATAAGAGAACACATGCTGGGTAAGAAATTGTATTATGCTTTTCTAGTAACTTACTCTACTCCCCTCAATGAGGTATGTTTGGAACTATTTATAGTATCTTATTTTAGATTTTCTATTTTGATTTCCAAATAGAAATAGTTCATTTTTCTGACTTTCATTTTTCATTTAAAAAGTCTTTTGCATTCTCTGAATGACTAGGATTTTCTTTGTTCCATCTTTCCCTCTGGGAATTAGACTGAATATGATTTGTACATCTTCTATTCTTCTAGGATGATGATTACCATGTTCTTTCTTGCAGTACTGGGGATTGAACCCAGGGCCTCAGTCATGTCAGGCAAGCACTTTATCACTGAGCTGACCTTAGTGATGGTCACTTTGTGTGTGTGGAGGGGGGAGTCAAAACCCAGGGCCTCACACTGGCCTGGCAAGTGCTTGACCACTGAGCTATATTCTCAGATCCCATCACGACATGTTTTGAGACACATTTTTCTGTCAATACCTAGAGGTAAGCAGTATCTATTTCCTGCCCCTGAACAAGATGAAGAACTTACTGGATTCACTTCCTCCTCCCTCTCTTCCTCCCATCTCTCATGTTCACATCATGACTTTAAACTTGGCTTTCAAACTGTCTTTTTATAAAAACAGCCAGATATTACCCCACAATAAATATGTGCAATTTTCGTGTATCAATTTGAAAATTTTAAAATATCCCAGCAATTATTAAGCACAAGTGCATACCTGTGTGCACACACGTACACACACACACATACACACACACTCTCTCTCTCTCTCTCTCTCTCTCTCTCTCTCTCTCTTTTCTCTGTTTCATGGCTTGTCACTGTTTTTAGCATCACTCATCTTTCTCATGGATTCATTTTCTGATTTGCTGGGGGATTCATTCTCCAGTCAATTTTTCAGGGATGACAGTGCATGTAAATTCTATGAGTCTTTGGGTGACTGAAAATGCCTTTATTTTGTGCTTTCCTTTTGAATACTACGTTGACTTGATGTGGAGCATGGGTTTTGAAAATTAAATTTCTTTCAGAAATCTGTACAGCAGCCCACTGTCTTACAGCATCCAGTACTGCCAGTGAGACATGATGCTAATATGATACCCTCTGGACCTTTCTCTTACCTTCTCAGGGGTGCTGCTCCATCAGCATTGATACCTGAGGTTGGGTCTCTTGCTTAAAAAAAACACAATGTGTCTCTCCAGCTGTCCCCCCTTTTCACCCACCTAGCTATTTCTGGACTCTTTACTCACAACTAAGTTTCTTGACAGAGGCGTCTCCATGTACCTTCTCTACCTGTTCACATGTCACTAATTTTGCAACTCAGTCCAATCTATTTCCCATGCTCCAAGCATTTTGCTGCCACAGCTCTTGATAAGGTGCCCTTGGTGTTCCCAGATCCAACAGTTACCTCTCAATCCTTACCTCCCATTCCTTCTGGGCAGCATTTCACATTCTCCTCTTGTTGGAATGCTTTCTTGTCTTGGCTTCAACCCACTTCTTCTCAGTCTCATTTATGAGCTACTCCTTTCCCAAGTTCAGGCCTTGGTTGTCTTCCCCATTGCATTAGTCTGTTTTCTGTTGCTACAACAAAATCCTCAAGGCTGGGAACTTTATAGAGAAAAGAGATTTATTTAGCTCACAGTCTTGGAGGCTTAAAGTTCAAGATTGAGCAGCTGCATCTATTTGACATCTGGTGAGGACTTCAGAGTAGATGGCATCACAATGGCAGAGCTTCATGAAGAATGGATCACATGATGGGATAGAGGGCCAGAGGGATTCAAGTCCAGGCTAGATATTTTTATAACAATCACTGTTGTGGGAACAAACTTGGGTCCTTGCAGGAACTATATCAATCCTTTCCAATAATCACTTTCCACTAGATCTCACCTCCTCAAGATTCTATCACATTTCAACATTGCCATACTGGGGACCAAGCTTCTAACGCACGAAACTTGGGGAAGCACACTCAAACTATATCCAAACTATAGCAACTCTCCATGCTTCTCCCAGGGGACCTAATTCTTTCCCTGGCTTTAAGAACCATCTATTTGCTGTTTAGTCTCCAATTCATATCTTCAGACCGGATGTTGCATCTGAGCCCCAGACTCCCAACATCCACCTCTCCATCTGGTTATTTCACAGATGGGATCTCAGAGTTAACAAGTACAAGACTGATTCATGTTTCCCTTTCCAATCTGTTCCTTCCTTCCAATTATTTAAGCTGGAATTCTTGGTGCCAATCTCTACATCTTCTTATCCCTTGATGCTCCATGTCTAAATTCTTAGTTCAACCCAGTAACTCTTCATTATGGCTCAAAATAGATCCATCAACATTACCTTTCACCTGCTGTCAATACCTAGTCCCAACCCTCTCATCTGGATCACAATGACAGCCTCCTAACTGAGCTCCTTATGTCCATAACTACTCCCTGACAATGCATTTTTCCACCCAGCAACTAGAGACATCCTTTCAAAAATGCAACCTAGCTCATACTCTCTCTTTGCATGCAAATTAAATTCTACAAGGTCCTACCTGATCCAGCTCCTGTTTCCCTCTACAACCATATCTTATGCTAGTCCCAAATCCCATACCTTCATTCATTAAGAAACTGATTTTTCACTCTCAGCCCTTCAGACCATCCAAGACACTTACACATCACTCCATTTTGAAGGGGTTGACCAATTGGGGAGGAGATGGATGCTGCAGCAAGGTGCCCAAGGACACGGTAAGTTAGATGGCCTCTCCTTTGCCATGACAAAGGAATAGTTAGTGTTCTGATTAAGACTAGAGGGAGTGGAGAGATCTATGCTGAGAAAAAGTACTTGTGATACAAATGGCAGATGAAGAGTTAATGTCCTCACTAGACAAAAGTTCTCAACTTGAGAAGAAAAACACCAGCAAGTAAATAGGAAAATGGGGAAAAGATTTAATAGGTTTTTTTACTGGAGGAGAAATTTAAATAGCTTGTATTTTGGATCTGTAATACCTTCCAGAGGTGGACAGAGTAAAGGTGTGGTTCCCAGCCTGCAGCACATTTGGGAGATAGTGGAACTTTCTGGTTGTGGGACCTGGTTTGAGGAAGTGAGGCCACTGAGGGCATACCCTTGAAAGGGATACTGGGGCCCCACCCTGCTCTCTCTGCTTTCTAGCTGCTATAACGTGACAACTTCCTTTACCCCTCCCATCAGGAGGTGCTGCCTCGCCACAGTCCCCAAAAATAAGGGGGCAACTGCCCATGGACTGAAACCTGAAAATCCGTGAGCCAAAATAAACCTTTCCTCTTTTTAAGTTCATTTATCTCAGGTATTGTTACAGTAATGAAAGCCAACTAGCATAGCAATAAACATGTGGAAAGGGGAAAAACCTGGAAGCATCACCCCTGAGGTCAGGAACAAGATGAGAGTTCCACTTGTACCACTCATATTCAATAGAGGACTAGAACTTTTAGCCAAAGCACTTAGGCAGGAGAAAGAAACAAAAAGTGTACAAATAGAAAAGGAGGAAGTCAAATTATCCTGTTTTGTTAATGATAAATTTCTATGCATAGAAATTTCAAAAGGCTCCACCAAAAGAGTTTTAGAACTGGTTATGAATTCAGTAAAGTAGTGGCATACAAAATCAGTAGTTTTTTTTTTTAATACATCAATAATGAACTTACTGAGAAAGAAGTCAGGAAAGAAATCCCATAAAACAAATTAAAATACCTAGGAATAAATCCAAGAATGCAGAAGACCTCTACAATGAAAATTACAAAACACCAAAGAAAGAGAGTGAAGAAGATACTCCCATGTTCATAGATTGAGAGAATCAATGTTGTTAAAATGGCCACACTAACCAAACCAACCTACAGGCTCAAAGCAATCCCCATAAATATGCCAACAGTTGGCCAGGCGTGGTAGCATACACCTGTAATGTCATCCACTCCGGAGGCTGAGGCAGGAGTATCGCAAGGTCAAGGCTGGCCTCAGCAACTTAGACCCTGTATCAAAATGAAAAGGACTGCTGACATAGCTCAGTGGTAAAGCTCTTCTAGATTCAATCCCCAGTACAAAAACAAAACAAAACAAAAACAAAAAACGTTCTTCACAGAACTAGAAAAAAATCCTAAAATTCATATGGAAGCACAAAAGACCCTGAATAGCCTAAGCAATCCTGAACAAAAACCATGCTGGAGGCTTTACAAAAGCTGATTTCAAAGCATACTACAGAGTCATAGTAACAAAAACAGCACAATATTGGCATAGAAATAGATGCAGAGACTAATAGAACAGAATGGAAAGTCCAGAAATAAATCAAAGCATCTACAGCCTACTGAATCTTAATAAAGATGCCAAAAACACCCATTGAAGAAAGGTCAGTCTTCAGCAAAAGATGCTGGGGAAACTGGAAATCCACATGCAGACGTTTAGAACTAGGCGCATAGCTCCCACCCTTTCCAAAAAATCAACTCAATAGATCAAAGACCTTAATGTAAACATAAGTTTGAAACTACTAGAAGAAAACATAAGGAGATACTTCAAGATATTGGTTCAAACAATGATTTCCTGGAGAGGACTCAAACAGTTCAGGAAACAAAACCAAGAATTGACAAATGGGATCACATCAAATTAAAAAGCTTTTGCTTTTAATTAAAAGCTAAGGAAACAATCAACAGAGTGAAGAAACAGCCTTCAGAATGGAGGGAAATATTTACCAGCTCTTCATCTGATGAAGGATGAAAAGCCAGAATATATAAGGAATTCAAAAAACTTAACAACAAAAAAATTAATCCAAACAAAAATGGGCAAATGACCTGAATAAACACTTCTCCATGAAGAAGCACAGATGGCCAATAAGTATATGAAAAAAACAGCTAATATCTGTAGCTATCAGGGAAATGCAAATCAAAACTACACTGAGAGTCCACCTAACCCCAGTAAGAATGGTATTATCGAAACAACAAAAGATAACAAATACTGGCAAAGGTGTGGAGAAAAAGAAACCCTTCCACAGTGTTGGTGGGAATGTAAATTAGTAAGTCCCTGTGGAAGACAGTCCAGAGGTTCCTCAGAAAACTAAAAATAGAATTACCATATGATCCAGCTATACCACTCCTGGGTTTATATCTGAAGGAAATAAAGTCAGCATACAAAAGAGACACCTGCATTCCTGTGATTATTGTGGTACTATTCACAACAGTCAAGATATGGAATCAGTCAAGGTGCCCATTAATAGATGAATGGATAAAGAAAATATGGTATATATATATACAATGGGGTACTATTCAGTCATAAAAGAAGAATAAAATCCTGGCATTTTCAGGGAAATGGAGGGAATGGGAGAACATCATGTTGAGTGAAGTAAGTCAGACAGAAAAAAAGGATCCCGTTTTCTCTCATATATGGAAATTTAAAAAATAACAACAACAACAGAGGAACTATTAGGGATTGGGAAGGGACCAGGTAGAAGGGAGAGTGAGGAAGGATACAAGAGGGTAGGAGGGACGGGGTCATGACCAATGCACAATATACATGTACAGAAATGTCCCAGTGAAGCCCATTTAATCTGTACAATTAATACATGTTAATAAAGAACATGGAAAGATCAGTAATCGAGGAAAAGGAACTTGAAGAAACTGGGTCACCTTTAAAAAACTTATCAGATTGGCAAAAAATCAAAGAGTGGCTGGCAAATATACTTGAAAGCAGACATTTTTGCACACTTTTGGTAGAAACATGAATGACAGCGATGCTTTGGGGAAATAATCTGGCAACATGTATTGAAATTAAAAATGCATGCTCCGTTCAATCCAGAAATGATGCTAGGGGAATCTATCTTACAGATAAAATTACCAGCCCACAGGTATCTTCGTAGCAAGACAGGTCTTAGCATGGTTCACAATGGCAAAAGTCAGAGATTAGAAAAAGATGGTCACATAATGGAAAAATTGCTCAGGACAACATACTAGGTAAAAAAGGAAGAGAAAAAGTTCTATCCATATTATGGCAAGTCTGTAAACATTGACCAAACAGGGACAATGATTCCATGTGGAGGTAACAAAAAAATTGATTGAAGTAGATGATGGGATTATGGGTGGTTTCTGCCTTAAATTTTTGTTTGCTTTATTGATATTTTGTCAATAATGTAACTTTAAAAAGGCATATGTCCTGGAGGCAGAGATTACATATGGTGTGGGGCCAACGGACCTGAGAATCATTGTAAGATTTTCTAGATCCCTCTTCAGAAAACTAGGAATCCTACATGGACATGGGGCCAGTGAAGCTGTTGAGGAATTGGGGAGCAGGTGGGTTGGGGGGATATAAGTCTGCCACTGAGATTTCTGCTTTGGTTTCAGTTACCTAAGGTCGACTATGGTCCAAAAATATTAAATGGAAAATTCCAGAAATAAAAAAATTCATAAATATTAAAGATACTTCATTACTGAATATTATTATAATTGTTCTATTTTGTTGTTGTTCTTAATATCTTACTATGCTTAGTCTATATATTAAACTTTGTCATAAGTACATATGTATGTTTAGGAAAAAACAGTACCCAGGGTTTCAGGCATCCCCCACCTGGGTGGGACTACTGTGCTGGAGAGGGGACTTAGGCAGGAAAGAAGATGGGGCCATGGGGAAGCCACCTGCCGGGTGAGGACAGCGACTAGAGGAGAGTAGCAGTGGGGAAGTGGCCTTTCTGGGTAGATAAGGCTGGAGCTGGGGTGGATCAGGGGCAGCAGAGAACGAAGAGAGCAGGTGCGTTCAGAATTCAGTCCACACCGACCGGTAAGCGAAGAGGAGAGACCAAGGCCAAGGCGAGTCCAAAGGCCGCGGGGTCAGTGGAATATTTTAAAGTAGAAAGGGAGGAGAGAAAGAAGGTGAATTTATTTTCAGACAAGGAACAGGGAAATGTTTATTTACTCTGAATGAAAAAAAGTTTTTTGTTTTTTGTTTTTTAAATTCAAA
The DNA here is from genome assembly GCF_902686445.1 of Sciurus carolinensis. Taxonomy (NCBI): domain Eukaryota; kingdom Metazoa; phylum Chordata; class Mammalia; order Rodentia; family Sciuridae; genus Sciurus; species Sciurus carolinensis. Next base: position 41,487,529 of record NC_062228.1, read on the forward strand.
GAAGTCAGAGACTGAGCCTTCTGTAACTTGGTTGATATGCCGAAAGACTGAAGTTTCCCTCCAGTAAGATGAACTACTTTCAGCAGAGATTTCCAAAAATAGTACTTCCTCACTTTCTGGTAAAACTATTCCTCATTTTGTATACTTTTATATTTAATATTTTGGTCTAATATCGCACCCAGATTCTCCTTTTCGAAAGGCTTTGCAATATTGCTAGTACGTTTCCCTTACTTAGGACACCCTATTTCTTTAAAAAATAATTTCCTCGCAGGTTTTCTGCATCATGCAATTGTAAACAGTGGACACAGATGACCCAAACTACCCCTTGGAGCTTCAGTCTTTTGCTCTGGACCAATTCCTCCATTCTTTTAATAGCTCTGGTTCCTCTTTGTACCCTGCCAACCTCTCCTCTACATTCTTGTGGTAGAATGCGGCCCTGGCTAAGCACAGTTTTCTGGGTGTGCCTTACTGTACTTCCCTCATCTGGGCAGCCATGGCTCCTGCTGGTTCTTTCGGGTTCTCTGACACTGGTTAGTTGGTCTGTGACCTTCTCCTGTAGGAACCTCTTCAATGTGACCACCAACCATGCTACCACCAACTATGGCTACTTTCTGTGCCCTCTGCCTCTTACACATTGCACTGTATAGATTTATATTTTCCAAATCACATGCAAGCACTAATACATCCAAGCTTACCTGCCAAGATGGCTATAATAATTTTTTTAAAAAAGAAAAAGAAAATAACAAGTGTTGGCGAGAACATGGAGACATTGGAACATTCACACATCACTAGTAAGAACTTAAAATGATGCTGTTACCACGGAAAATAGAATGGTAGTTCCTCAACAGATTAAAAATAGAATTCTCGCATGATCCAGCAATTTCACTTCCAAAAGAATTGGAAGCAGAGTCTCAAAAAGATAAGTATATATTCTTGTTCATTATTTACAAAAGCCAAAAGTTGGAAGCAACTCAAGTGTCCACTGACAGATGAATGGATTAACAAAATGTAAGATATCCACACAGTGGAATAGCATTCAGCCCCCAAAAGGAAGGAAATTCTGATACTTGCTACAATATGGATGAGCCTTGAGGACATTAAGTGAAATAAGCCATTCACAAAATGACAAATGCTTCCACTTATGCAATGTACTTAGGGTAGTCAAATTCACAGAGACAGAAAGGAGAAAGATGGCTGATGGGGGTTGGGGGAAGAGGGAGTGGGGAGTTGGGTGTTGAGTTTCAGTTTTGGAAGATGAAAAGAATTCTGGAGGTTGGTTGCACAACAGTATGAATGTACTTAACACTGTTGAACTGTACGCTTGAAATGGTTAAGATGAGTTGGGTGTGGTGGTGCACACCTGTCTTCCCAGCGGCTTGGGAGCCTGAGGCAGGAGGATGGCGAGTTCAAAGCCAGCCTCAGCAACTTAGTGAGGCACTTAGCAACTCAGTGAGACCCTGTCTCTAAATGAAATATAAAAAAAAGGGCTGGGGATGTGGCTCAGGGTTTAAGCGCCCCTGGGTTCAATCCCCAGTACTAAAAACAAAAAACAAACAAACAAACAAAAAGAAGTGGTGAAGATGCAAATTTTATGTTATGTATATTTTACAAGTAAAATTATTTTTAATTTTGAAAAAGAAATAGTAGAGCTAGAATCCAACCCCACATCATCTGACGGCAGTGTCTGCAGTTAATACCCGTCTACAGTCACAGCGCCCATGAACCTTCGAAGGTAATTTGTCACCCTCTCTTGCCAGAGTATGCATGCTGGAGGCCGCGTTCCCCAACCCAAGCAGATGTCAATGGATTCCTTACTTTCCTTACTCGTGCATGCAGAGGACACCGTCTCTCGCCCTCCAGATGGGCTCCGGGAAACCCATTTTCCTGCCTTTGTCTGTCTCGTATGACTGATGCCTCAGTGACCTGCTGCATGGGCCACCCTCGGTCAGGTTCAGCAGAAGTGGCACATCCACTAACACAGGTTTCAGTTGGAGCCTGGTGAACCTCTGACACGCAGCCCTGGTACCTGTCCCATCAGATTCACGGCTTTTTGTTATTTGTGTGCCCATCCGATGCCCTCAGGCCAAGTTCCTCCCAGATCTTCATGTGTATCCATGCCTGCATACCTAATATCTTTTCTACATGGACCAGACTTCTGCATTTTCTTTCTTTTACTTTATACACTTCTTCAATGTTGGGCTTTATCTTGTACTTCCTACAATATGGCCACCATGTTAAAAATGATTGGTGTGACTGCATGACCCGTGTGATCCTGCAATAGGTATAATCAGAAAAATGAGAGATTATAGTCTATTTGTGTATGATCTATCAAAAGGTATAAGTGCATTCTACTGTCAGGTACAACTAATTAGAACAAATGAAATTTAATAATTTTTAAAAAAGGAAGGGAAAAAAATGATAGATGTTTTTCTTTAAGCGATTTATTATGGAAATATTCAAGTCTCATAAGGATAAAGAAAACTATGCTGAATGTCCATTGCTCATCACTTAGCATCAGTCTCTTGCCATTCTTATTATTTAATAAGCATTTAATAAATACTTGAATATTTATTGAATATTATGTGTTAAATAACATTATTAATATGCTTTATTAACTCATATAATAAAAGGGGGAAATACTAGGAAGTTATATTGGCCAAATTATATTGTTATACGGAGTGGGTGTATCAATATGTAACAATGAATCCCATCCTTATGCACAACTATAATGTGCAAATTAGAAATATGGAAAAAATAATATGATAGCATTAAGTGGATATAGTCTAAATATGGAGAATTTCAAATAGAACGTAAGGAAGAACTTCTGGTAGGTATACTCAGTTTCTTAATAGGTGACATTTCTACAAAGCGAGGCCAGACGATGCCTTTTTGAGGTCACTTAAATCTAGAGCCAGGAACGGTGGCCTCATGGGAGCTATGATCCCAGGATGATGTCTCATCATGCAAATTCCCCTGCCAGGCCACATTCAAACCAGCCACCATCACTCAGAGTTGGCCAGGCCTGGCTGGTTCCCAAAGAAGAATTTTGTGCTATTATCAAAAGAATAAATAAAGGACAACAAGGATGAACAGAAACTCCTGACTGATTCTCCCTGGTAGCACCTTCTCGTTTAGGATCCTGTAAACTTCATTTGGCCTACGTAGCTTCAGATACAGCCTTCATTCTTAACAAATCTCTAAAATACAGTCATCCTCTGTGATGTCACCTCCCTGTTCACCCAAGAGAATGAACATGTCCTGAAGAACAAAAATCCATTCCATCCATTTCTGACCCCAATCCAGCAGTTTACATCCCAAGACTAATAAATACTTGTCTATGGACAAGTACTTTCCTTTTTCTTATCTTTTTTTTTCTTTTTCTTTTGGTACTAAGGATTGAACCGAGGGGTGGTTTACCACTGACCCACATCTCCAGACCTTTGCATTTTTATTGGAGACGAGGTCTTGCTAAGTTGCCGAGACTGGTCTCAAACGTGTAATCCTCCTGCCTCGGGTTTAAAAAAAAAAAAAGTTTTTAAAATGTTTTTGGTACTGGGGATTAAACCCAGGAGCACTTAACCACTAAACCACATCCTCAGCCCTTTTTAAATATTTTATTGAGAGACAGGATCTCACTGAGTTGCTTAGGTCCTCACTAAGTTAGTGAGGTTAGCTTTGAACTGGCGATCCTCCTGCCTCAGCCTCCCGAGACACTGGGATTACAGGTACGTGCCACCTCATCCAGCCACAGGCTCTTGACTCTTTAGGATTATGGGTATGTACCGCTGCACCCATCGTAAGTATATTATAGGTTATATTTTGTTATTGACTTATTGATAATATTAAAGGTTTATCGTCTTCATTTTTAACTGTTCTTTTGCAGATGGTGGTCTTGACAATGGGATTCTCTCACAAATTAAGTGATTTTCTGTTTAAAAATCACTCCATGCGAGATCCTAATACGAATGAGTAGAATGAGAAGTTCTACAGCAAAGTGAAGCTTATTCTCACTTTCTTTCCAAGAAAAGTATTTTTGCGGGCTTTGTGTATTTTTAAAAGAACTTATAAACATATTTTAGGGAAAGAAGTTTGAGGAAATTGGATTATTTGAGTAACTATAAAATTTTTCTATTTTCATTTTCCCATGCTATTACTACATTTGTTTTTAGTTCTTAAGGTTTCATAACTTAGATGACTGGTAAGTCAAACATTTAGAGACTGCATTAACTATAAGCCTCCCATTATGATAAATACGCTTTTACCCACCAATTGGAAGGATTGTCCTAATGCCAGTAGAATCTGTTCTTCAGAATCTTCATCTGTTTTTTCTTTTCTTTTCTTTGATTATAGATGTTAACTTTGGAAGTTTTTTCAACTCTTCTGGTTGGAGACATTCTTTGGGAATATTTACTGTATTCTGCCTTCGAGCAACACACCTAAATTCACACCGATCATCCATTATTTTATTCAATATTCAACTCAAAAGAAAAGTGGGTAAAATAATTGAAAAGCCATTCATAAAAAAGGATACCCAAAAAATTAATAGACATAAAAATGGTGCTCAACTTCATTAGCCATCCTGGAAATGCAAATTAAAATCACAATGTTTTATACTACATACCGACTGGGATGGCTAAAATGAAGAAGATGGAAAAACCAGCTGTATCCATTGGTGCATGCCTGTAATCCCAGCAACTCAGAAGGATGATGCAGGAGGATCACAAGTTCAAAGTCAGCCTCAGCAATTTAGTGACACCCTGTCTCAAAATAAAAAGGGCTAGGGATGTGGCTCAGTAGTAAAGTGTCCTTGGGTTAAATGCCAGTACCAAATAAATAAATAAATAAAAATTTAAAAAGCTTTATTGTTTCATCATTTACATATTCAATCCATCTGAATTTGATTTTTGTATTAGTGAGGTAGAAGTAAACATATATATTTTTTTCATCTAAATATCCAGTTGACCCACCATCATTTATTGAAAAGATAATCCTGTCTTTCAGTATGGGGAAAGTGATAACACCCAGAAGTGGAGAAGGTGGGAAAAGATAAGTGTAATATACAAAGTTTACAAGAGACTCACACAGACTCTATAAAAGAACTCTGACAAACTAATAAAAAAAAAAAAACAAAAAAAATGGGCAAATGTGAAAAGACATTGATAAAAGAGGATATCTAAATGGCTAATAAGCATGAAATGGTGCTTAACTTCATTAGTTATCATGGAAGTGCAAATTAAAATCACAGTGAGGTATAGTACATAGCCTCCAGTGTAAGAACCCAGAAAACCACGCCTGACATGGGAATTGACATAAGAGGGTTTATTAAGCAGAGTATCTCCCTGCAGGGTAAGAGAGAAAATGAGAGGAAAAGAGAAAGGGCGTGGGCAAGAGAGAGTGTGAAAAGAGAGGAGGAGAGAGAAAGAAAGTGAGTAGGAGAGAGAAAGCATCAGAAAAGATGGCGGGGGAGCTATCCTTAAGCAGTTGAATTCACCGGGCTAACAGGGAACCAGTAATGGAGAAGGATACTTGTAAACTGACTGGTGAACCAATAGCTAGCTAGGATGTTCACAGACTGACAAGTAATTGGGAGAGGGGAAATGAATGCAGCATAAAGGGCCGGGGAGCAGCTTTATATTATACCCAGGATAGCTAAAAATGAAGATGAAAAATGCCAGGTGTCGGAAAAGACGTGGGACAATCAGCACTTTCACTCACTACTGGTAGAAGTATAAAGAATGACAAGCACTTTGGGAAAACAGTTTGGTAATACATAATACATACTGTAATCAAACCTATGACTCAGAAATTCTACTCCCACTATATATCCCTCAGAGATGCCTGTGGGTGTTCACCTAAAGACATGTGCTAAAATGCCCATAACAGCACAAATTGTCTCAAGCTGGAAACCACCAGATGCTCATTGGCCACTGAGTGGATAAGTCAATGAAAGACCCACCTGTGATAAGAATGAATGATCTGGGCTGGGGAGATAGCTCAGTTGGTGAAGTGCTTTGCCTTGCAAGCACCAGGGCCCAGGGTTCGATCCCCAGTACGGCAAAAAAAAAAAAAAAAAGATCTACAATTAGACAAGCAATCTAGATGAGTTTCACAAAAAATAATATTGTACAAAAGAAGTCAGACATAGAAGAGCACATAGGCAATAGGCAGAGTCTAAGATGGCCCACCAATCACTTTTGCTTCCCGGTTTTTGTGCCTTTATTGGGTATCCTCCCCTTGAGTAAGCGCTGGACCTAGTCACTAACTTCTTCTTCATTTTCTTTCTTTCTTTCTTTCTTTTTTTCGTACCAGGGATTGGAACCTAGGGGCGCTTAACCACTGAATCACATCCTCAACCCTTTTTATATTTTATTTTGAGATAGGGTCATGCTAAGTTACTTAGGGCCTCACTAAATTGCTGAGGCTGACTTTGAACTTGCAGTTCTCCTGCCTCAGCCTCCCAAACTGCTGAGATTACAGGCTAGTGGCTCACTTCTAATGACTAAAGTGTGAAAAAAAGTGATAGAATATCACTTCTTGGGGGCTGGAGTTGTAGCTCAGTGGTAGAGCGCTTGCCTTGCATATGTGAGGAACTGGGTTCAATTCTCAGCACCACAAATAGATAAATAAAATTTAAAAATCCATTGACAACTAAAATATATAAAAAAAATCACTTCTGAGGTGAGGCTACAAATAGACTGGCTTACATCTTGGGTGCTCTCTGTCTCTCACACTCTCATTTGCTCACTCTGAAGGAAGTCCATTGCCATATGTGAGCTGCCCAGTGAAGAGGGCCAAGTGACAAGGAATGAAGGACGTCTCCAAGAACTGATCTGTGACAATGCGAATCTTGTCTGTAATCTGCCAGGTGGACACCAGACGTTGCTCTTCCACCAGCTGTGTGCTCGGATGAGGCCAAGGTCATACCTAACAGTCCACCTACAAATTCACCAGACACCTGGGCCAGACCATGAGCCAAGCTATGTTTGATTCTTGACTCACAGAAACAGACATAATAAGTATTTTTGTTTAAGCTGCGGCATTTTGGGTTAATTTGTTATATAGAAATAGATAACAAATATGCCGCATGACTCCATTTGACAAGAAAATACAAATAGGCAAAACTAATCTATAGCACTGGAAGTAAGGATGTAGTTGCCCTTAAGAGGAGTTAACAACTAGAAGGGAGAAGGAGCGGGGATTTTAGGGTGCTAATAACATTGCACTTATTGTTCGGGCTGCTGGATGCACAAGTTTATGAAAATCCATTAATATGTATATTTAGGATATGCACACTTTTCTGTGTATGTACCGGGTAATTAATTTTAATGTTGACTTCACTGGACCATTGAGTGACCAGCTATTTGGCTAAATGTTATTTCTGAGTTTATCTGTGAAGGTGTTCCTAGATGAGATAAACATTTGAATCAATGGACTGAATCAAGCGAATTGTTCTTCCTAATGGGGGTGGGCCTCAGGCAATCTGTTGAAGGCCTACATAGAATAAGAGGTTCAATAGGAGAATTCTGCTCTCCGCCTGGTTGTCTTTGAGCTAGGACATTGATCTTCTCCTGTCTGCAGACTTGGATCCTGCTGATTAAAACTTGTACTGTCAGTGTTCCTGGGTCTGGGCTTCTCAAACTTCATAACTGCATGAACTGATTCCTTATAATTAATTTCTTTACACACAAACACACACAATTTTACTAGCCTGCTTTTCTGGAGAACTCTAATATGATTTATTTCAATTAATAATTCTAAATTAATTGCTCAAGTAAATAAGTGAATGGAAAATTTCACCAGTAATCAAGATATACGTTAAAAATGCCAATCAAATGGAAATTATAATCTGAAAGAACAAGGACCAAAATTAAGCTTATAATAGATAGGGTTAACAGTAGAATAAACACCAAAGAGAGGTCAATGGAAAACAGGTGCAGATGGAAGAATGGAGAGAGAGAAAATACCGAAAATACAGGAAATAGTTTATGAGATACATTATAAATGTTAAAGATTATGAACCTGGGGGTTTTAGAACAAGAGGAAAGAAAGAATGAACCCTAACCTGGATATATACAAGGAAGGTCATACCTAGGCACATTAAAGATGATAAACATGAGACAAATGTTAAAAGTAACTAGAGAAAATAAAAACACTATTTTCAAAAACATTATCAAATTGACGGCTGAGTTTTTGATAGAAAGGATAGATGCCAGAGGGAAATGAAATATTTCTGATGAACCGGAAGAAAATTACCAATCTTGGACTCCATGTCCAGTGGAAATTGGCTTCAGAAACAAAGGTGAAAGGAAGAAATGTTTAAATAGGCAATACCTATGTGTCCCTGCTCTAGAAGAAATACTAAAGAGAGTTCTCAAGCTTGAGAAAAAATAATTCCAGAGTCAGGGGAGGAAATTGGGGGAGGAATAAAGAGTAACAAAAAGTGTAACATGTATAGATGAATCTAAGTAAATGCTGGCTGCATAAAACAAAGATAATCATGATTAGTGAGTTTTATACACACATAGAATCAAAATCTATAAAACAATATCACAAAACAGGGGTAGGGAACTTTACAAGAGGCAAACCCCAAAACGAAGATCTGAGCTCAATCAATTTATTCCAGAAGCTAACCGGGGTAATTCAGTATTGGACTGAGGAAGCAAGAAAGGGAAGGGAAAATAAAACGTGCACGGGATTGAGGGTGTAGCTCGGTGGTAAAGAGCTTGCCTAGCATGGGCAGGGCCCCGAGTTCAACCCCCAGCACTGCATATAAAAGAAAGAAAGAAAAGAAAAAAATGTGTACAATTCAGCAAATGATCACTATGACTCACTGGGACTCTGGGAGCCAGAGTACAATATGCATCTCAAAGTTAATCCCACCTGAAGGGGATAGAAACTGGAATATTTACTCAGGAACTGTGGTCACTAATTGGTTGAACGCTCAAGGAGTTTTTAATTTTCCAGATCTTCCAGTTTGCTCTACACTCATCATCCAAAGAGGCTCTCAGGTAGAGTTGAGTCACAGATATGGAAGCTATAAATTGAGCCAATGGGCATGGGGATGTGAAGTGCTAATGGTCATAGGTGGAACATGGAAGCCTCTACTACAAGAAAAGAGGGAGTAGTTAAAATAGCCTAAATTTATTTATAATTATCCAGGAAGAATTAAGTGTGCAAATTCATATGAAATCTAATAAATGAGGATGCCTAGTGTAATCATTTAAAGAGTAAAATAGTATATGACTAGTTAGAGGGACGAAATAGATTGATAAAAATAATTTGATTAATCAAAACAAAGGTAAGAAAGTTGAAAAAAAGAAGAATGGAAGAATGGTGGATCTAAATCTTGATATGTATCACTGACTGCACTAATGTAAAAAGTTCAAATATTCCAATTAAAAGACAATTAGCAAGTTGAATAATAAAACACAACCCAATTAAACACTGCTTATAATGGTTACACCTTAAATACACAGATAAAGAAAAACTGAAAATAGAAATAAGGAAAATAAAGATGCTACCAACATTAACCAAAGTGGGAGTAGTTATATTAAAATCAGACTAGATGTTAAGATAGGAAGCACAAAAGCAGGAAAGACTGGAACTAAAGAGGTATGATGAGAAAAAAGAGAAGATATGACAGTTATTAATTTGTATGCATCTAATAACAGCCTCAAAATGTATAAAGCAAATATACAGAAGAAGAGGAGGAACAATGTCACATTCACAGAGACATGTTAACATATCTCCAGATAACTAATTAAACACACAAAATCAGTGAGAATATGTGAGTAAACAAGAAAAACAAATCTAAAGAATCTTTATAAAATATTGCTCTCAATATCTTCAGAACACACAAGTCCTGTAGTAATTCGCCAAAATAGCCATATCCAAAAGAGAGTCTGAACAAAGTTTAAAGGACTGAAAAAAGACAAAATATGTTTGCTTGTTATAATGGAATTAAACTAGAAATCAATACTAGAAAGAGATCCAAAAAATTCCCAAGTGTTGTAAATTTTAAAATCTAATGAATCAAAGAAGAAATCACAATGAAACTAGGAGAATATTCTTAATCAAATGATACTAGAAGATGACATAACAAAATGATGGGATGCAGATAAAACTTATTTTTATTAAAAAAACTCTTCTTTTCATAGAAGGCTGGAAATCAATGATGTAACTATCCATCTCAAAAGTTAGTATTTTAGTCAGCTTGCTGCTGTGACTAAATGATCCAATCAGTACAACTGTAAAGGAGGAAAGGTTTATTTGAGGGCTCACAGTTTCCGAGGTCTTAGTTCATAGAAGCCCGGCTCCATTCCTCGGGGCTTAGGTGAGGCTGAACATCATGGCGGGAGAGGGTGGTGGAGGGAAGCAGCTTAGGTCATGGTGATCAGAAAGAAGAAAGAGAGATTCCACTCTCCAGATACAAATATGTACCCCAAGCCACCCGCCAATTCCCACCTCCTCTAGCCACACCCCACCTGCCTCCAGTTACCACTCGGTTAATCCCATCAGGAAGTAATTCACTGATTAGGTTAAGACTCTCAAAACCCAATCATTTCTCCTCTAAACCTTCCTACATTGGCTTACATGTGAGCTTTTGGGGGACACCTCACATCCAAACCATAAGGGTTAGAAAAAGAACCACAATTAAGAAACCCAAAGCATGTGAAAGGAAGGCTATTGTATAGAATAGAAATCAGTGAAATTAAAAGCAAATGAGCATTAAAGAAGTGAAGAAAAAAATTAGTTCTTTGAGACAAATAGGAGTGGAAGAAAATCACAAATTATCAGCAAGAAACCAACAAAGAGAATTTCACAGCAATAAATCAGAAGATAAAAAGATGTCATTAGCAAGGACTTTTTATGCTAAAGGAGTTGGAAATTTAGATTTCCAACCAACTAAAAATGAAAAACAAAAGTGAATAGAAAAACCTGAATAATCTTATGACTATTTAAATTGAATCCATGATCAAACACATTCCCAGAAAGAACACTCTAAGTCTAGATAGATCATTGGTGAATTTTATTAAACTTTCAAGGATAATAAACACTGTTTTCCCAGAGACTACTAAGAGAAGGAACACTTCTCAACTTACTGCATGAGGACAGAATAACCTTTATCTCTTCCCCCACAAAAGTTAGTTTAGTATTTTAAATAAATTAGCATTTTTCACAATAACCGAATAAAGGGGGAAATCATGTAGCCATATCAACAGATGTAGAGGAATCATGTAATAAAATTCGACAACCATTCATAGTAAAAATTCCTAGCAAACTAAAAACAAATGTAAACTTCCTTTTGTAGGGTACCTAAAAAGGCCTACAGAAAATAGGTAAAATAATAAAATTCTGTCAGAAATTGGGAATAAGAAAAGTATATTGGTTATCACCACTTCTATTCAACATGGTACTAATGGACTGAGGCAACACAATAAGAAAAGAAAAGGTATAAGGATCGACAAGGAAGAAATAAAACTGCTATTATTTACAAATAACATGACTGTGTACTAGGATACCCAAAGAATCCTAGACAAACCATTGGGATGAGTAAGTAAGTTCAGCAGGGTTACTCATAGTCAACGAACAAAAATTCATTATATTTCTATGTGTCGGCAGCAATTAGAAAATGAAGATTTAGAAGGGAAGTATCATTTATAATGTGTATGACAGCAAATAACTAGATATAAATTAAATGAAATATTTGCAGGTCCTCCACAGTGACAAGAAAGCCTTTACTGAGATATACTAAAGAAGACCTAAATAAATATAAAGGCCTAGAGTGTGTGAGGCCCTGGGTTCAATCCCTAGCACCGTAAGATGAGAGGAGATGAGATAAGGTAAAATAAAATAAGAGTAAGGATATGCCCATGTTTATGAATTGGAAAACTTAATTTTGTAAATATTCTTTTCTCACCACATTCATTGCAACCTGAATAAAAATCCCAGTATATTTTTATTTAGGGTATTCGTCAAGCTGATTATAAATTTATACAATGTAAAGGGCCCAAACGAGCAGAGACAACCTTGAAGGATGGATTTGGAGGACTTGCACTTCCAGCTATTAAGCCTGATTAATAAATAGTGTGAAAATAATCCAGCAGAGTTTTATTGGTACTTGACTACTGAGACCAGTGGAAACAAGAGTCTGGAAATAAATGCTTACACACGTGGGTCCTTAACTTACAGCAACAGTGACAAATGTAGAGCATTAAGGAAAGAATGGCTTATTGAATAAATGGTGCGAAGGTAAATGGATATCTTTATGGGAAAAAATAAAAAGAACCCAGATCACTACTTTATATTGCGACTTAAAATCAATTCCTGTCATAACCATGATCTAAGTGTGACAGGTCACAACAAAGCTTGTGGAAAAAAATGCAGGAAGAGATCTACATTACTGGGGCTGGGGGCAGGCGGAATTTTCTTAAACAGATTACAAAATACAAAATATTTAAAAGAAAAAGATGGATAAATTGGATTATATTAAAATTAGGACTTTTTCTCATCAAAAGACACTATTCAAAAAGTAATAAGTTTACCAATTAGGACAAATTTAAAAAAAAAAAAAATAAGGCACCAGGTGTGGTGGCACACACCTGTAGTCCTAGTGACTCCAGAGACTGAGGCAGGAAGAACACAAGTTCAAGGCCAACCTTAGCAACTTAGCAAGGACCTAAGCAACTTAGTGAGACCCTGTCAAAAAAAAAAAAAAAAAAAAAAAAACCAAAAAGGGCTGGGAGTACAGCTTGCCTAGGATAAATCTCCAGTATCAAAAAAAAAAAAAAAAAAAAAAAAATAGATAAAAATAAAAAAGCAGTCACACAGTGGAGGAAGGTATTTGCTGCCATATGTATAGTAAAATTCTTGTGTCCGGAGCACACTATATAAAGGATTCCTGTAGCCAGGAGCAGTGGCACAAGTCTGTAATTCCAACTGCTCAGGAGGCTGAGGCAGGAGGATCACAAGTTTGAGACCAACCTCTGCAATTTAGTGAGATTTTGTCTCAAAATAAAAAATAAAAAGCTCTAGAAAATAAATAAAAAGAAGCTTGGTGGTAGAAAGCCCCTGGGTTCCATCCCAGTACCCCAAAACAAACAAAAGAACTACTGTAAATCAACAAAAATGTTCTGATAGAAAACGATTTGAAAGGCAACTCAACAAAGCTGACCATTCAGATGGTCCATAAACATAGAGAAAATGGCTCTATTTGATTGATTACTGAGGAAATACAAAATATTAAAGCAATGAAATACCACTTCTTACCTCCACCATTCTGGCTAAAATCAAAATGACTGAAAACTTGGGTGAAGGTGTGGGTGTATTAGTTTGAGAAGCCATAATAAAGTGTCATACTACGGAACCACAGGTCTGCTGGCTTAAAGACAGACATTTACTTCACATCTCTGGAAGCTGGAAGTGTAACATCAAGTGTCAACAAGGTTGGTCCCTCCTGAAGCCTCCCTCTGTGGCTTCTAGTGACTGTCATCTGAGGTCTTCTCTGTGTGTGTGTCTGTGTCCTGATCTCCCCTTCTTACAAGTCATATTGGAGTATGGCCTATCCCGATGACCTCATTTAAACTTAATTATCCCTTCAAAGACCTCATCTCCAAATACAGTCACTTGAGGTGAGGACTTGACTATATGAATTTTGAGTAGGACACAATTCAATGCAGAACACAGGACAGCTGGACTTCTCGTATACTTTGTGAACTGATAGAATCACTTGGAGAAATGGTTGGGTAACACAAGCTGAATGTGGACCCCTTCCCAGGCACAGTGTGCACTGGAAATGAAGCCACGTGCACGTCAAAAGACATGCCTAGGGCTATCCATGGAGGTATTTATAAGAACCCCAAGGTGGAAAAACCCAACTGTCCAAAATAGGTAAATGGGTAATTGAATTTTGGCATATTCATGCAATAGATGTCTATACAGTAATAAAAATTAACTATCTTTTGCCACTCCCAATATGGGTGAATCTCTTGAACATGTTAAGTGGAAGGAGCCAATGAGTATAGTCTGTACCTTTATCAGAAAGGCATTTACATCAAGTTCAAAAATAGGCAAACTGACTTAGTGTTTGAGGAGGAAGTAGAGTAGTAACTGGGGTCCAGGAGGCAGGAGAGGACTCATGCTCCTGGATCTGGGTGCTCACCTGTGACATTTCAGAGTTGTGCACTTAAAATGTTGTGCAATTTTCCTTAGTGTATTTGTTCATTAAAGAAAAAGTAAAGCACCTTAAACCAGTGTGATACTGATTTGTAACTGATTGAAAAACAAGTGAACTCCTTTTTAAGGACAATTCAAATGTCCTTGTTGTCTGGGGGCTGAGAGGTCGAATCAGCTGTATCCTCCCCAAACAGCTGACAGCCTTTCTACTTCAGAAAGAGTTTGGAAAACTTTCCCCACCAAAGACTAGGCTTTCCATGGTCAAAGGAGTATTAAGTGAACTATTGCTAGAAAGAAGAGCCTAGCTAAGAGACCATCTTGGGTTATGAGTGATGACCTCTGCATAGTCAAAAATCTGTATATAATGTGTTATAATGTGGTGTGTGTGTGTGTGTGTGTGTGTGTGTGTGTGTGTGTGTGTGTGTGTGTTGGTACTAGGGATTGAAGTCAGGGGTGCTTAACCACTGAGCCATATCCTCAGCCCTTTTTTGTATTTTATTTAAAGACAGGATCTTGCTGAATTGCCAAGGGCCTTGCTAAATTGCTAAGGCTGGCTTTGAACTCATGATCCTCCTGCCTCAACCTCCTGAGTCGCTGGGATTACAGGCACATGTCACTGTTCCTGGCATGTGTATAACTTTTGACTCAGAACAACAGCTGTAAGAGGTGACCACAACATTATTGCAGTAGGTACTATTGTTAATTTTATGCAGTTTTTTTTTAAGTACTGGAGATTGAACCCAGAGGTGCTTTACCACGAAGCTACGTCCCCAGCCATTTATTTATTTATTTATTTATTTACTTACTTACTTACTTATTATTTTGAGACAAGATTGAAGTTGCCGAGAGTCTTGCTAAGTTTCTGAGGCTGGCCTCAAACTTGCAACCCTCCTGTCTCAGCCTCTGGAGTTGCTGGGATGGCAGGAATGCCCAACCAGCTGCAGTAATGATCTCATATTGCATCTTTATGTTTATTTACATTTCGGGTTTGTCACATTATGTTACATTTGTTACACTGGCTCCATGCTCTGTTTGTAAGCACTTTTGTGCATAAGTTTTGGTAAATTTCAACTTTTCATAATATTTGCATTTATTTTATGGTGGCAAATGATAAAACACTCTTACATAGGTTTTATGCATTCATGTCATAGCTCATTTTTTCTTCATATCTTCAATATTTGTAGAGTACACAGTTTGTGTTTTTTGTCAGAAATATCAAAAAAAAAAAAAAATCCAGGTTTAAGTGAATTCTAACCCGTGCTGTTGAACTGACTGTTTTTTTCTTTTTTTATTCTGAAATTGAGAAGAAAGATTCAGGAGAGAAAACAACCTGGGTAAACAAGACAAGAATAGACCTGACATAAGCACCCAGATGTGGTCGTGATCCCTAAGGAATCCAAAACTAATTTTTAGCATAGAACCCCCTTAAGGATGTACTTTCTTTATTCCCAATTGATTATTTAGCTGAATCTGGGTATTGGATGTCCCAAAGCTAGCCGAGTTCACAGTGGCTGTGCCCAAACCTCTCTCTTCTCTCTATTCCCGGTTACCATAGAAACCAGTAATCAAAAACAACCCTTACCCTCCTCTTCCTTATCCCAGGGGGCAGAACTGAGCACTCCACACTGCAGCTTTGGATGTAACAGGGAGAGAAAAAAATTTAAAAAGATCCAACTAGAGATTTACCCTTGGACTTGTTAACAGGATTTGGCATCTGCGTACCTCATGTGATTCTGGGAGAATACTGTATCAAAAACAGCTTTTTTTTTTTATGACAATTCCAAATTTATGAATATCCCAGTAATTGAAGGTGGGGATTTCCTTCTGGGCTGGTGCCTCCTTGGCCCAGTGCCGTGACCCTTTTGCTCTTCCATCTAAGGAGAGTGACCTCCTGGCAGGTCTCACAGGAGTTGTTGGAAGTAGGTGTGGCCATTGCTAAACTCATGTACAAGAGAACACACTCTATTCCCGGGTGTTTCTCTCTTGCTCTTGTTTGGACACATTTTGGATTGACAGGCCCTTTAAAAAAAATAATTAAGTATGTAGCTTGGGCAAGTTTTACTTAAATTTCAAATAAAATAATCTTCCTGTGAGAACAACTTTTTTATTAAGAAAAAGGAACTGACTTTTTGCCTTAGTAGGAGACTGCCTGCCTGCCTCTCTGAATACATATCCCATAATATAATCCTTGAAAAGAAGACAGAAAGGAGGGGAGGAGACATTAGCCCCCCAAATGACTGTGATCATATCTACAAGAGCCAGCACTAAGAGGAAAAACGAACTTGGCAGTTTTCAGAGTGATGCAACACCTACAGAAAAAGCTGTTTTAGAGATGGGTGTGGCGGTGCACACCTGTAAATCAGTGGCTCAGGAGTCTGAGGCAGGAGGATCACAAGTTCAAGGCCAGGCTCAGCAACTTAGCAAGACTCTGTCTCAGAATAAAAATAAAATGGGCAAGGGATATAGCTTAATGGAATAGAGTCCCTGAGCTCAATCCCCAGAACTTTGGCAGGGGGTTAGGGGAGCACTGTTTTAGATATTCTGAGCTTGTGGCATATTTTGGGACTTTGATTCTCTTAATTGACTTTTCTAAATCTTTTTTTCTCATGTGGCCCTAGCCTGCCCTGACCATTCTATTTATTTATTTAAGGCTGGAATCTCTGTTTTGTTACCTGGTACATATTAAACACTCAGGACCATAACTTGCACATAATGAGCACTCAAAAAATACCTGTTGAGAACTTGAAAACTCAGGACCTTAATTAACCAAGTACCAAGACTTTTAATCTTTTTTTTTTTTTTTTTTTTTTTTGCTACAAATTACATGAAAAATCTTTGATCAAAAAGTCTTTTCTGTTGTAAACTGGCGTGGTGGTGCACACCCGTAATCCCAGTGGTTGAAGAAGATGAGGCAGGAGGATCCAGAGTTCAAACCCAGCCTCAGCAGTTTATTGAGGACCTAAGCAACTCAGCAAGACCCTGTCTCTAAATAAAAATATAAAAAGGGCTGGGGATATGACTCAGTGGTTAAGTGCCCCTGGATTCAATCCCCAGTACCAAACAAACAAACAAAAAAAGTCTTTACTGTTATCCAAAAGGATATTATAATGAATTATCCAGACACTGGATTAGCTATCCATTTTCAGAATATCATTTAGGACAATTTATTAATAGTGTTAATCTTCTAATATTAGGGTATAAAATCCTGGAATTTAAAAAAAATTGCTTATCATACATACATGTTCTAGCAAATTTGGGGTTAACCAAAGATTCTCTGACTCACATTTGTCTTTAATCATGGCATGAAGCGTCTGCTTGAGGAACATCATATGAAAAAGTCCATGTCCAATTACAATTATTAAACGGTGTCTCGGATGCCTGTTATGTGCCAGACACTTTGCCTACCTTATCTCTAATTTTCCCAATCATGCCTCAAGGTAAGCATGTTATCTTCTGCATCTGCCAATGAAGAAACCAAGGACCAAAGAGGAGAAATAACCAGCCCAAGGTCACGCAGATCTCAGATGAGAGAGAACTTGAGTTTGCTTCCCTCCAGGCCTTCTCCCCAGACACTCTGTGCTACTTTTCCAGAAAATCGTGCAACATGATTTCACATATGTCATTGGTTTCGTATTCTTGGTCAACACATATGTTTTGAGTAATTCTTATGTTCCTAGCACCATGCAGACTTCCTTAGAGATCACCGTAGGAAGCTCGATGGCTCGCTGGGAGGTACTCGTGAACCCTGGGCAGACTATGTGATGTGACAAGTGGGTGGGGTCTGTAGCTGCGGAAGCCATGGAAGCTCTGAAGAGGGAGGTCTTTGGGCAGGTCTCCTGAGCCTAATCCCAGGGTGCCCCTTTGCCTTCTCAACCAGTCTGGGGCCACTGATTGGGTTTGGTTGCTCAACTTCTGTGTCCCCTCACAGTGGCACCTCTACACTCATGAGCAGTGACCTTTCCCCTGCTGTGGAGCCTCAGCAGAGGGTTAACTCCAGGTCACTGCCTCCCACCATGCCCCACCACCTCCTAGCTTCTGTGGAAGTTGTAGAGACAAATCCTTCATCTCTTGGATGCTAGGGGTAGAGAAAGACATGGGACCCAAGTTCAGTCAATTGCAGGCTGTCTTAGTCTGTTTTCTATTGCTGTAATAGAATACCCGAGAGTGGACAATTTATAAAAGAAAGAGGTTTATCTATGTCATAGTTCTGGAGACTGGGACATTCAAAATTGGACAGCCATATCCTTTGAGGGCCTATGCTGCATCTTAATCTGGATTCACAGGGTGAGAGCACGCTGTAAGAGTGCTAAGCAGCCATGTGTTGAAGAGTGAGAGAAGGGGGTCAGTCTCCTTTTGTAACAACCAGCTGTTGAGATAACTAACTCTTTCAGGGGATGACCTACATGAATTCCTTCATAAGGGTGGAGCCCCCATATCCTAATTATCTCTTAAATGTCCTACCAGGTCTCAATACATTTACCTCAATACATTTACCCAAGACATGAATTTGGGGGGCACAAACCAACCTACTGCCAGTACCTTGGATCTTGAGCAAATGATACAGAAGGGCAGAGCATCTCTAGGGAGAAATGACTTGGGGGTCAGGGGAGAGGCCAACCCTGAAGCATTCACATCTTGTTTGTCCTATTCCTGAATGACAGAGGCCAAGGTCCTTGAGAATAGAATCATGATCCAGCTTCCATCAAACCTGTGAGCCCATGATAGCTCCCTATAAACCCTTTTGTAGGCCATAGAACCTTAAAGCTATTATCCTGTGTTACTTGGAAGTGTCTTTATTCTGAACTTATTGTTGATGGATATCATTTGTGAACAAAAATGTTTAGGGACAATTATGGAATCAGAAAGTGAAATTTGCTTTTAGCTAACCGTTGATCAGTTATTCTGACACTTTGCACACGCCAAAGGCAGTCTGAATCTTGTTTAACCAAGCTGGGAAATGTCAATGTCATCTTCATTCCCCTGTCGCTACCTGAAGCTCAGTAATCACAAGAGAAGCCACAAGGAGGAGAGAGAGAAAGCCTGAAGCTCAGTAATCACAAGAGAAGCCACAAGGAGGAGAGAGAGAAAGCCCTTTGATTTGCCACGGGGGACCCCGGGTCCTCCAGGCTGGACTGGGGTTCTGGCTGAGGCATCAGGGAGGGTGATGGCAGGGCCCAGGGCACCGTGTTGGGTTTGATCTGTGGGACAGATACAGGGAGAGGCTTTCCTGCATTTTGGCCCAGTACACAAGATCTTATCTGCAAAACCATAGCACTGTGCCTGGTCCTGAAACCATGACAGAATTAAGCCTGCCATGACCCAGTTACTGGTAAATGCAGTGTAGCTCCACATTGCTATTTACCTTCCACGGTGCATGTGCTAATTCTCTGACTATATTTTCAGAGCACATCTGCCCCTTTAAACTGTCTGCATCCATAGTCACAGTGTGGAACAGTAACTTGAATTCATCAAAGCCAATTACTCCAGCTCCTTTTTTCAACTTGCAGTTTTTCATTTTAAGTTGTCATGGGAAAATAACTCTTAATAAATCCCTTTAAGCACAGGGAACTAAGGCAATTACTGACATTTTAAGAATTATTGAAACATTTTAAAGTTTTTTGATTAATGTTCTAAAGGACATAAGTAATCCTTTTTTTCTTTTTCTTTTCTTTTTTTCTTTTTTTTTGGGAAGCGCTCCAATTAATTTCAAGGACAGACATCAGGCACACAGACGGTTCAAATCTAATTAATTATCTGGCTGTGCCCACAACAGTCACACCTTCAAAACATTCGAGGTTGTAGCTAGTCATCTGAGATTCTCCCACACTGAAATAATTGCACACACCCTTTGGGTCAATGACAGATATGTACAGGGTGAATTGTAACACCTGAAGAGGGGAATCAAGTTTTGTTTCTTTGTTAGTGACTCATTAATTTAATCATGCACTAAACATTCAATATCTGATGTAAAACATTTGAAATCCTGAGGTGGTACCTTGAAGAGAAACACACAGTTTGAGTTAGTCAATCGCTTTAGTATTTTTTATGATAAATTGCATTAAAATCCCATAGCTGCAAAAAGTAATGGTGGAAAGATCCCAGGGAATGATTTGGCTCAGAAAACCACTGGTGAACAATTCCAGTGTGGCCTGTTGATGGATTTATTTCAGCCTGCACAGGAAATCCACAGGAAACTGATGGCCAGTCACTTTCTACCATTGGAGAGACCTGTCTCTGCCAAGTGACATTGACTGGGACTTGACTTACTGCATTAGAGTATGCATCAAAAAATGAGCACAGCTGAGCACTATGGTGCACCCCAGTAATCTCAGCTACTTAAGAACAGGCTGAAGCAGGAGGATCAAAAGTTTGAGGCCAACCTTGGCAACTTAGTGAGACCCTGTCTCAAAATAAAAAGTTGAAAAAGGGTGGAAATGTAGCTCAGTGGTGGAACTCTTGCCTAGCACATGCAAGGTCCTGGGTTCAATCACCAACACTACCCAAAAAAAGGGGGGTATGTAGAGTTTGACTCAATTATGCATTTGATTTTAGAAAAGCCTTTATTTTTGCATGCATTTGTAAACTTTTAAAATAGGATAAAAGAAAAAATTAATTTTCCTTAAAGTCACTCTTGGAAAAGCTACTTAGCTCAACAGTAATAAGGCAAAATATGGAATTTAACAGTCACACATCAGTGAGTGTTGAAAGCCAAATTCTTTCTATTTACTCCCTGAAAATGATATTACGCTAGGTTTTTTTAAAACAATGCCACATAGCTTATCAGAGTCACAGGTGAGTAGTGGTATGTAGGTCTGCAATACAAATGCAAAAATAAGCATTCAAACAGGTCACAACATGCCAGACGCACTAGGTGCTCCATCAAATCTATCTTTACTTTGGCACAGGAGTTTGGAATTCACAGCTTCAAGGAAACTGCTGCCTGTCAGTTCCAGCCTGGGACCCCGATACTGGTGGCCAGCTCAATGTTGATTTCACCTGTGACTCAAGTGGTTTCTAAAAGGCAAGAGGGTTGACCCTGTGAGGCACAGATACTGTAACCAGCTCGATTTCCCACAGGTGTGAGCTGTAGCTAAGAGAATCTGGCAAGAGAAAGGTGAGGAGCTAAAATAAGGCGTGTTAACAGAAAAACTGGGCACAACAGGTCAAAATATTCCACTTGAATATTGCTATGATTTGTCTCCTGTAGACCTCCTATTGAGAGATTTGGTCCCCACCATAACAGAGTTGAAATGTTGTGGGTGATTTAAGAGGTGTTTCTGCTGTGAGTTTCAACTTAAGAAGGGATTAATGCTGTTAATTAATGTGGGAGGGGGTTGTTGTGATAGGAACAGATGGTTATAAAGCGAGGAGGTTCATGTATTTTCTTCAGAACCTAGGGCCTCCCTTTGTTCTTCCGCCATGTTGTGTTGCAGCATGAGGCCCTCACCAGAAGCGGAGCAGATGCCAGCTCCATGTTCTGGGACATTCTAGTCTCCAGAGCCATGAGCTAAGTAAACCTCTATTCTTTATTAAGTATCCATTCTGAAGTATTTTGTTAAAGTAATAAGAACCATGAGCTAAGTAAACCTCTATTCTTTATTAAGTATCCATTCTGAAGTATTTTGTTAAAGTAATAAAAAATGGGCTAAGATAATTATTGTTGCTGATAATTATTGTTGAAAAAGCAGTTTAGACCCTAAATTCTGAAAGAAGTATAGTATTTTCAAATGCCTGTGACCTAGCTATTGATGATCTATTTTCTAGTCCCTGTGGGCTAAACAACACTGAAGTTGTGCCCTCTACTCTCAGGTCTCCTCTAGTACCTAGCCCTTGTAAAGGGGAGATTGTGGGGCACAGTAGCTAACTCCAGTTCTGAGTTGTTCCAAAAGGGCCATAGCTTTTTTCCTTTACCTTTTCAGAAATCAGAAAAAGATATTCACATTAAGGAATCAATTGCTGATGAAAGGCTAATTTGCAGGAAGTCTTCATTATCCAAGGACAAATAGTACTTATGGAATGACTTCACTTAAAACAGGAAGCCAAATGTTTCATATAGTGAAAAAAAAGATGTGATTTGAGCTTCACCTTGATTATTAAACAAGCATTACAAAAGGTCAGATTCCTATTATTTTTCAGAAAACTTAAGTTAGAATTTTGCACAATTCTTAAAATGAACAAAGAATGAGTTGATGGGGGAGGTTTTGATTAAGGTGTGTGATGATACCCCATGGATTTCCTTTTGGACTGTTCCAGTGTGATGACAAAGAGGGTCACTTGATTAATTACCCCAAGAACCTCTCTAATCTTTTGCTATTTAACTAATTCTCTTTCATGTTGGTAACATATTCATTAATTTCCCTTCTGCAGCAGTTAACCTGTCTAAATCTTGTCTCATACGCCTCTGTCCATGGCTTTCCTTGTGATACAGGCAATCAATTTGACTTTCACAGACTGTACAATCTGATTTCTTTTGCGATTTCACTTAAGGTAGGTCTATTATATGTGTATTGTATCCCACTTCATTTCCAGGAAAAGTATGACCCCTCAAATGATCACATAATAGGCAAATAGCTCCACTTTTGGGTCAGTAGCAAATAAAACTTCGTCTATATTCCCTCAAATATAATGTACTCTGTTCTCATCATTATTTTATAAATGTAACTGAAATTACATTTAGAAAGACTTATTCTACCCACAAGATTTTTAAAAGACTATTTTTCTTTTGACTGGTAAGTTATTGGACTGTTTTGTTGATCCTTTTTATTCAACATCAAGTTTATTGTGTTGTGAATAATAGGAATTCTACATTTTTTTGGAAAATATTCACATTTCCTTTATTGCCTAATAGAAAATATATTTTTATTTATTTATTTTTTTGGTAAATGTTCCATGATAATTTGAAAAGAATTTACATTCTTTGACCAATACAGCCTTGATGTATTTTATCTATTTAAACACAGTTATATATTATTACTCAGTTATTACTTAATGGTTTTTAAAAATTAATTTATTGAGAGATAATTCATATATTATACAATTCACTTATTTAAGTTATATAGTTAAGTATTTTTAGAATATTCTCAAGGTTGCATAATAATTAACATATTCTAAGCTTAGCCTAGCTTATTAAAATCTACTGCAGACTCATGAAAGTTAGTTCCAGTAAAATATAGAAATTTTACTTTTGAATAACTCCATTTCACTCTTCTTATGTTATTTTTGTTACGTATATTCTCATGTTAAAAACCCAATAATACATTGGTATAATTAATGCATTATATGATCTCAAGTTTTTTGGAGAAATGGAGAAAAGAAAAGAAAGTGCATATTTATAGAATTTATTTTGTTATCTTTGTGGTCCTCTTAATTTATTTAAAAAATTTTTTAGTTGTCAGTGAATCTTTATCTTATTTATTTATTTATATGCAGTGCTAAGAATCAAACCCAGTGCTTCACACATGCTAGGCAAGTACTCTACCACTGAGCCACAACCCCAGTCTTCTAAATTTATTATTGTACTTTGAAATATCATCCTGAGTTCATTTTTTACCCCAACACAGCCTTCGATTCCACTTCCTTCTCTATAATGCTATTACCAAATATATTGCATATCTATATACTAATGACCCAACTGTACAATTATATACACATTGTTTGATGAAATTATTTTATAAATCAGTTGAGAGAAATATGCAATTATATACTCTTTTGTAGTTAAATAATTACCTTTACCAATGTGCATATTCCACCCCTTTTTCTCTTTATCTCTGTCTGTCTCTCTGTCTGTCTCTCTGTCTCTCTCTCTGTCTCTCTCTCTGTCTCTCTCTCTCTCTGTCTCTCTCTCTCTCTCTCTCTCTCTCTTCACATTACTATCTGGAGTTCCTTACTTTCTGCCTCAATATTTCTTGTCCACCAAGTGCACTATCAACAAATTCAGAGTTTGTTTTCCTGGGAATATCTTTATCTTGCTTTTATCTTCAAAAAGATAATTTTGTTGAATATAAGATTCTTGTTTGATAAAATTTTGATTGCTGCACTTTGACTACATCAATTTTGACCACTGCCTTCTTATTGCCATTGTCCCTGATGAAAAGCCTGCTGTTAATCTTACCAAGGACTCCTTGTGTTTGATGAGTGGTTTCCTTTTGCTGCTTTCCAGGTGATTCTTTGTCTTTAGTTTGAAGAATTTTTACCATGATATGTCTGGATGTGGATCTCTTTGTTTATCATATTTGGTGTTGGTTGAGTTTCTTGGTTGTGTAGGTTTTTCATCAAATTCAGGAAATTTCAACCATTGTTTCTTTGAATACTTTTATTTTAAAATTTATTCTTTTTGTTTCTGTGTGGTACTGGGGATTGAACTCAGTACCTTGCCCATACCAGGCAAATGCTGTACAATGAGCTACATTCCCAGACTCATGTAAGTCTATTCTTTTTTAAAATATTTTTGTAGTTGTCAATGGACCTTTATTTTATTTATTTATATGTGGCGCTGAGAATCAAACCCAGTGCCTCACACATACTAGGCAACTGTTCTACCACTGAGCCACAACTTCAGTACCTTGAATAATTTTAACACTTTTTTTTTTTTTTTTTTTTTTTTTTGGGTGCTGGGGATCAAACCCAGGGCCTTGTGCTTACAAGGCAAGCACTCTACCAACTGAGCTATCTCCCCAGCCCCTTAACACTTTTTTTTGTCCTCCATACTTACCAATTATTTTATGTGTATTTTGGTGCATATAATGGTGTCTCACATTTTCCTAAGGATTTCTTTTCATTTTTTATTTCTGTCTTTAATTTCTCTTTTCTTTTTATTCTCTGTCTTTCCAATTAAATACTCTATATTGATCTATGTTCAGTTTCATGCATTTTACTTCTGCCAGCTGAAATACTCTGTTTGAGATGTTCTATTGAAGTTTTTATTTTGATGATTTTAATGTTCAACTCTAGAATCTCTATGTGTTTCTGCTGAAATAATTTTTAATGTTTTTTACAAATAGATTTGTTGAGATACAATTCATATGCCATATCATTAACTTAATTTAAGTTATGCAATTAAATTTTGGGGGTATATTCATAAGGTTTCATAATAGTAACCATATTCTAACTCCAGCCTAACATCAGAATCTAAGGCAGATTTATAATGACTTAATTATAATTATTATGACTTAGTTATAATCTCATATTGATGTTCTTTATTTGATGTAATGTGGTCAGCATCTGTTCTTTTGATTCTTTAAGCATAGTTTCCTTTAGCTTTTTAAAATATTTATAATAGCTTCTTTGAAATTTTTGTCTGGTTTGTTTTTAATCATCTGAGCACCTTCAATTCCATGTCTTTTAAAATATTTCTATCACTGACCTGTCAAAGAATGAGAGGCATACTAAAGTATCCTACCAGGGACTAGGTATAGCTCAGTGACACAGAACTTGCCTAGCATGCACAAAGACCCTAGTTTCTATCCCCAGCACTGAAAAACAAATATAATCTCACTAAAAATGTGGTTTTGTACATTTCTCTCCTTATATTTGTAACTTCAAGCTTTATAAATTTATTTTGGGGGTACCAGGGATTGAACCCAGGGGCTCTCAATCACTGAGCCACATCCTCAGCCCTTTTTATTTTTAATTTTGAGGCAAGTTCTCACTAAGTTGCTGAGGGCTTTGCTAAATTGCTGAGGCTGGCTTTGAACTTGTAATCCTCCTGCCTCAGCCTCCTGAGCTGCTGGGATTATGGGCATGTGCCACGGTGCTCAGCTAGCTTTATAGATTTTGGTGTTGTTACTAGGCACATAAAAGATTTTTCTTTTTTTCTAACATGGTATTATTAAATACTGTGCAGGTATAAATTAGTGTTTATAAAATATTTATGAGATAAATAATAATGACAAAACAAACATCTGAGTAGCCACCCATCAAATTTGAGAAAAGGGACATTATCACTATTTTTTTTTCACGTTTTATTTTAGGAATTTGGAGAATTTATATTACCAGATAGCAAGACCATTATGTTACCATAGTGTGACAGTGTGATATTATTAGCACATGGTAGACAAACAGACCACTGGGAAAGAACAGTCTGGAGATAAACCCACATGTACATGGACACTTATGTATGATTAAGATGACACCTGTAGAGTCACAGATTTGATTTGTAGCACCTCATGTGTTAATAGGAACCCTGAGTGCATTATATATGTTGCAAATATTTTACACTATTTGGAACTCATTTTTAACCTTTTAACTTAAACTTTTCTTTCTTTTTTTTTTTTTGTTTGTTTGCCAAGGTTTATTTTTATTTTTTATTTTAGTTTTTATGTGGTCAGTATGTTAACATTTTCTTTTTGAATTCTAGGTCTCATAAGTTATTTAATGGCATTTTCTCTAATCCTGATTTATTAAAACATTTCCCTCTAATGATTTAACAAGTTGTCTTTTTAAAAAGAAACATTCTTAGATCTTTAACTCCCCTAGGACTGGTGTCCTGAACAGAACATGGTAGACATCTGACAAACAGCCCATTATCACCTCCCCATCTATTTAGTGGACCTTTCCTTCCCCTCCGAAAGGGCTACAGTTTTCATCATCTACAGTCCCACATAGAACCGTCTGTAATTTGGCGCTGTCCTCCTCCACTGGCCTATTTGTCTATTCTTGGGCCACCATCATGTTGTTTCCATAGTTGTAACTTAATAGTATATCTTTATTTCTGGTGGGACAGGTGTCTTTTGGTTAATTCTTTCCCAAGTCCTGTGAATTCATAGGGTACTTGTTAAGGTCTTTTGGGTCCAGATGCCCAGGTCTAGGTTGTGCAGGCTGAGGCCAGGCAAAGCTCACAGGTCAAATTCTCAGAAATGCTAGGATTCATAGAAGCAACCACAAAAACACATTTGGCAGAAATACGATCTCCAGCTTCCTCTGGGCTTCATGCGGCCCCTGTCTCACCTTTCCAGAGTCAGTTTTCCTATTTTTCTTAGCTCCAGCTATAGGCTTAGCTCTTTCTGTAAACTACCATCTCTCCATTTACCCCTGCAGGATGAACTTTCCTTTTATTTCAAAGTAAAAACAATTATAATATGGGAACCCCTTGATTTTCTGAGGGGAAACCTACCAACTCACCCCTAAATCCATCCTTTCCTTTTTCTCTGTTCAATTGAAAGCCCCACCTTCTCCCTCCCACACTAAAGTAAGTGCTATTAAGTCAGCTCTGGTTCCATCCCCTCCCATGCCCTTAGGGAATGGCTCCTCTCTGTCCTCCCTGTGTTTAAACATGCCTGTCCCTCCCACTCTCTCACCAACACATACTCACAGGCCTTTGGCTCCAGGTTTCCCTGCAGCGATCTTGCCAGGTTCAAAGTCACACTTCTAGAAAAAGCTGTGTAAACTCTTTGTTTCTTCTCCTCTCATTCATTTTTCAGCCTACAGTAAAGGTCACCCGTCACTCACATTCCTACCTCCAGTCTGGCTCTCCTCTGATTTCTTGACAACACTTTCCTGCCTTCTTACTGTTCTCAAGATGAGATCCAAATGCCTTGTACAGGCCTCTATCTTCAGTTCCCTCAAACTCCTCAGCCCTCTCCAACCCTAAACCCTGTTCACACCAAGCCACCCACTGTCCCTGACTTCCTCACCACGCTCTTGCCTGGTCTTTCTCTCTGTGGCTGTGCCTTGCTAACTTCTGCTTGCCTTCAGAACTCCAGCAAGGAGGTGAGATGCCTGTCCCACCTCCACTGCAAGACTTGAGAAGCACCCCTGCTTTGGGTTTCTCTGGCACCCACTGCTTCCCCGCTGTGGGGGACATTCTTTCTACCCTTGGCTTCTTTCTCCACATAGACTGAGACGCTTTGGGAATCAGATCATTTCTTAATCTAACTCCTGTATTTAGCAAAGTGCCTAGCACATAACAGATGGACTACAGATATCTGAAATGAACCAAGAAGTAGCTCCTCTAATAGAGGAGTTGGAGAACTCAGCATAGCCGTGATCTTTTTTAAACTAGAGTTTGAGCAGGGCACTGTAACTCATACCTATAATCCCAATTACTCAGGATGCCCTGTAATCCCAACTATGTGGAAGGCTGAGGCAGGAGGATCACAAGTTTGAGGTCAGCCTTGGAAATTTAGTGAAACTTGCCTTAATAAATAAATAAATAAATAAATAAAAGGCCTAGATGAATAGCTCAGTGATAGAACATCCTGGGTTCAATCCCCAGTACCAATCAACCAACCAAACAACAAACAAGGCAAGCTCTTTGCTTATTTCATTCTCTCATTCATTCATTTTTATTGTAGTTTTAAGAAAAACACATACCATAAAATTTACCATGTTAACCATTTTTTAGTATATAGTTCAGTAGTTCTAAGTATATCTATGTAGTTGTGAAATAAATCTCCAGAACCTTCCATCTCGCAAAACTGAAATCCTATACCCAATAAACAACTCCCCATTTCCCCTCTGTTCCCCAATCCCTGGTAACTATCAATCTACTTTCCACGTCTATGAATCTGACACTTCATATAGTGGTCAATGTCTCACATAATGACATCATTCAGTATTTGGCAACTGGTTCATGGTACCTACCACAATACCTCGAGGTTCATCCACGTTGTAGCATGTGACAGATTTCCTTCTCTGTAAGATCGAGTAGTCCATGTTGTATCCATCCATTCATCCGTGAACATCCATAAACATCTGTGTTGCTTTCACCTTTCTGTGTTTTATGTTTGTGTTTGCAGTGCTGGGGACTGAACCTAGGCTTTCATACATGCTTAGCAAGTTCTCTACCACTAAACTAACCCCCAAGTCCTGCACCTGTAATTTTTCATAACAATTTTCTATGGTACTTATAATTTTGTGTTTCTGATCCCACAGATTGAAATATACTATGACAAATAAGATATGAAAATATTTGCTTTCTAGAAATACAAAGAGATCACTTCTCAGCCTTTTGGCTGAGATCGAGTGTAGAAATTCAAAGGCCTTTATTAAATACAGCTTTAATTACTACTATAAAGTTGTTCACGCTTTTTCTAATAAAAAACTCTTGTCGTTAAAATATATTTATTTTAATGTGTATTTCCCTTTATAAATCCTTATTAAAAAGAGAGGTATATGTAAAATCTGACATCAGTTTAATTTGTACAGAAGAATGAATTAAATACAATAGATTTTCCTAAGACCAATCTTTTAACATAAAATTCTTACTTAAGAATTACTTAAGAATCTGCAACTAGAAATATATGTGTATTTCTTTTAAAGCTAAATGCGCATTTCCTTTTGAAGAAGGAACACAAATAATTAATCTTGGTTTGCTCAAATAACAGAAAATACAGAGGAAAACATTTTTCATGGATACTTGAGATCAAGTCAGGATGGATGGAGTTCTATGCATTAATGGTCAAATTACAGCTCGATCCATACAACTAGGTATTTAGTCAGAATTTCCTCAAGGGATAAGAGATAAAAGAAGAGTGATGAAAAAACCCAGTAATAACCTCAGTCATAATCCTCTTACTTTAAGTCAAATCTTTTCTTCCAAGTATCATTTCATTTCTTCCAGTTGCTTTTGAGAATTTGATCACTACTGGTTGGAACTCTTCCAAATGACATTTATATAGATTCTTTCTCTGCTATTGTAAATAATATAGTTTACTTCCTTGTATTTTTGCATGCATAATTGATGATTTCCTTTCAATAAATAGCTGAATTGGACTGACTGGATCAAAGGGTATATACCCTTCTAGGATTTTTATTGCAATTTACCAGGTGTCCTCTAGATAGATTTTACATTACTTTCCCCCAAACTATATGAAAGTTTCCTTGCCTTTTCATTCACATCATGTGTTAACACACTTTAACACACTTTTTTGATGATTTATAATCAGACAAACTAAACATGGTATCTTAATTTATATCTGTTTCATAATAATCTATTTCTTATCTCAGGCTATTAGTATTTCTTTGTGAAATGCTTATTTATTTCCTTTGTGCTATTTATTTATGCATTCCTTTGCCCTTTTTAGTGATCACCATTTGATTACTAATTTTTAAAAGTGTCTTGTACTGTGGATGTTGTATGTTGCAAATATTTCTCCAGTTTCTCATTTGCCACTAATTTTATTTATGGTATATTTTTATATCCAAAGGTTTTAAATATTTATGTAATCAATTCTACCCATGTTTCCTTTGCTTTTTTTGATTTTGAAATCAAGCTTAAATAACCTCTGTGTGAGAAGTTCCTATCCCAGAGGGGAACAATTTGCTAACTTCTGTGAGAACAGTGGAGCAGAAGTTGAGTTCCCACCTGGGAATTTTTTGTTTTTACTTTTTTGTGGGCATGGGGATACTTACTCCCTGCTGGCAGTTGGCTCCTCTCTGGCCATAGTAACCATTGGTATTGAAAACCCTTTCAGCTAAAGCAGTCAGTGGTAAAGGAGGTGAGGGAAGGTGCTGCTTCCAGTCCCCACTCCCAGCAGAAACGGATGTGACCACGGCCATGGGACAGTAATTGAAATTAAGATATTAGCCTTCACACAATACCATCAGCAAATCTACAGACTCAGTTATATTTCTTCTCCAGTTTTCCCACTCATGTCCCTTTTCTGGTCCAGAATTCAACCCAGGATCCTAGGTTGCTTTGGTTGTCCTGTCCCCT
Source organism: Sciurus carolinensis (assembly GCF_902686445.1). Classification (NCBI taxonomy): domain Eukaryota; kingdom Metazoa; phylum Chordata; class Mammalia; order Rodentia; family Sciuridae; genus Sciurus; species Sciurus carolinensis. The sequence continues at coordinate 41,518,358 of NC_062228.1, forward strand.
TAGCCTCCTCCGATCTGGAATAGTTTTTCCCAGCTTTTCTCTCTCTCATGAGTTTGACATTTTCCCAAGAGTACTGGCCAGTTATCTCACAAACACCCCCTCAATTTGAATGTATTTGTTTGTATTTCTCATGATTATATTTAGGTGATGCCACAGGTGTGATTTTGTATCCTTCTCAATACCAGGGGATCCACGATGTCCATGTGTCTTATTACTGGTGATGTTAACGTAGATCACCTACTTAAGGTGTTGTCTTCCAGGTTTCTCCACTGTTAAATTACAATTTTGTTCCATTTTAAGTATCATGTGAGGAAATCCTTTTAGAATATGCAAATACCCTGTTTCTCATTATCCTTTCACTCCTTGATTTTTAAGTCTCATTGATGATTCATGACTGAAGTAATTGTCACTGTGGTGTTTGCTTAATGGGGATTTGCTATTTCAATCATCCTTTATACATTTATTAACTGGCATTCACTATAAGAATTGTTCCCTCTCATCCATTTATTTATTCATTCAATTATTTATTTATATCAGTATGGACTCAGGTATTTGTTTTATTCTGTGAGTTATAATCTGTTACTATTATTTATTTTGTTATTAAATTGTCCCATATTTGGCCATAGGGAATTCCTTTAAGAAAGCTTCTCCATCTTTTTGATATGTCCCCCACCATCATTTTTGGGAACATTTTCTTATTTCCTGGCAACACAAGATGTATCAGATTCTTTCTCTTTCCTTGCCCAACCTGAGAATCAATCACTTCTACAAAGAACCCTAGTTCCTTTAATTGAAGAAAGATATTCAGAAACTATGATTTGGTCTCTAAGTAGAATCACTGCTCCTGGGTGTCATTGCTTCTAGGACCTCTTGGTGGACAGAGCTATATATACACATATATTTATGTGTATATATTTATACTGTGTACATATATATGTGTATATACTGTCATACACATTTATGTATATCTATATTTATTTCTATATCTATGTGTATATATAAAATATACAAATCATAAATCCATTCTGATAACCTCTGATTCCAGTTAACCAACACAGAGTTCATTCAAGTCTTACCTTTTCCTTATTTGTAATTTCTTTCTCAAACAGTGAGAAACTTTGCTCAGTCCTAAGCATGTATATAAAATAATTTCAGAATTGCTAACCCCTACCCCTCTTAAAATTTAGTAAGTAAATCATATTGCTTACATAGTTATTTTTATATTTAACCTTATACTATTACACCAAAATATAATTTTTTAAAGTTATTCAGTGGCCAGGTGTGGTGGCATACATCTATAATTCCAACTACTTAGGAGGCTGATGCAGGAAGTCTGCAAGTTCAAAGCCTACCTTGGCAACTCAGTAAGACCCTGTCTCAAAAAATAAAAAAGATTGGGATTGAGGCTCAGCAGTAGAATGTCCTTGGGTTCAATCTCCAGGATAGGAAGGAAGGAAGGGAGGAAGGAAGGAAGGAAGGAACTCAGTGTTATTGTTTGGAACTGCAATGACCTCCAAAAGCTCATGTGTTGAAGATTTGGTCCTCAGTGCAACAGAGTCCAGAGGTGGGGCTTTTGGAAAGTGATTAGATAATGATGGTCATGATTAATTATAATTAATTCATTAATTCATAATTAATGGATTAATCCATCCGATGGATTAATGATTTGAATTGACTACTGGAAAGAGGTGGAAACTGTAGGCAGGTGGAGCAGGTTGTAGGAAGTAGGTCACTAGGGACTATATCATGTCCCCAGACCCCTCCTTGTGTCTCTCTCTCTCTCTCTCTCTCTCTCTCTCTCTCTCTCTCTCTCTCTCTCTCTCTCTCTCTCTCTCTCCCTCTCTCCTTCCTGGTTGCCACAAGCCGAGTAACTCTCCCCTGCCACACCCTTTCCCCATGATGTTCTACTTTATCTCAGGCCCAAAGCAATGGAGTCAGATGACCATGGACTGGAACCTCTGAAACTGAACCAAAGTAAATCTTCCCTCCTCTAAGTTGTTTTCTCAGGTATTTGTCACAGTGACAAAAAGCAGACTCACGCACTCAGATTTGTTCTTGTCTTCCCCACAGTGTGGTTATGTTGCTTATTTGTGGTACGGTTAGGTGGTTCATCATAACTGCGTTTCATTTTGAGTTCCTCCCACATCCTAATTGGTTTTGATTATTTATTAACTTGGGGTGAAGATGAAACATTGCCATAATTCTCAGACTCAGATGCAGAAAAGACCTGTTCATAAAGGTATTACTCTTTTTATTCATTTTACCCTGTTTCTACTCCCTTATTATTTTGATCCATTCACCTCTTGTAGGCACACAGCACAGTAGTATGTAATAAAACAGAACAGAGTACAACAGGCAAAATCATGTGTATCTTTTTTTTTTTTTTTTTTTTTTTTTGTGGTGCTGGGGATCGAACCCTGGGCCTTGTGCTTGCAAGGCAAGTACTCTATCAACTAAGCTATCTGCCCAGCCCTAATCATGTGTATCTTAATGACAAATTATATGTCAATGAGAAGAGTAAGATCAGCAAGAACTTGAATAGTCACACAGACCAGGAGTTGAGATTTGGGTTGGGGGCTTAAGGAAGAGGAAGGATTTGGATAGATGGAATTGGAACAGAATGGCCTACCAGATGGCACATGAGGACTCAGTGGGTATTTCTAGCTTTTCTCAAGCATTCTCCACTTCCTTCCCCCTTTCTCTCTGCCCTAGACACAGCTTTCTGATCTTACAAACTATTTTGGCTGCTGCAACTTTGGTTTCATCCATAGTGTAGCTGAGATAAAGTTAGAATGTCTGGAAAGGATATTTACCATTTTTGCTCTCAAGTTTGCCCCAGCTTTCCCACTTAAGGGGATAGTTGGGTTTTTTAACAGTCATAGATACTGCTCCAACTTCCATCTCCAAGTTATTTCTGAGCTCACTCTGCTCCTGGACACCCACCATGATGACCCACAACATTAATATTTACTGTTCTCAGAGGACCAGCGCCTCAGCACAGCAACTACTTCAGATTCTTCAATAAGTTGATGTCCATTTGCCAAGAGTGACGATTCCTGATTTTCACAAACATGAATTCCTAGAGGCATCTAAGTGGTTCTCTATTTACTCCTGTTTCCACTGGGTTGAAGTCACAGGGGTTCATTAGGAAGGTGGGGAAAATGTCACTCCTTGAAGACAGCAAAACAGTACTCGTCCTGCCCCCAATCCACGTTTCTTCCCCAGCTCAGTTTTTCCCCAGAAGACTTGGCAAAGAAAAACCATTGAACCCCACATTCCTCTACTAATCCCAAACCTAACATTTATGGAAGTAGATTCTGGTGGCTCTACCTGATGAGACCAATCCTGAATCCTAGTTTAGGTTCAGGCAGGAATTTATTGCTTTAGGAATCTAAAAGAGAAAAAATGAAAAAAGGAAGAAATGATGACAGAGGCCTAGAAGTGGACACAGATTCCTGGCTCTGAATTCGGCAGTGTCTCCTCCGCCTTGCGTTCATGTGTTGGGTGTGAGCCCCGGCCTCACTCCTCACAGGCTCTCAGGGCTCGGGCGGTGCTTGGCACAGAGCAGGAATGCAATAAACATCTACTGGTTGAGACAGATTTTTAAAAAATGAATGAAGGAATGAGTATTTGGGACAACCACATCCCTCTGTCTGGGAGTTTACTGTTTCTTTCTCATCCCCGGCCTGTGGCCTCCAGGGTTGGCCCAATCTCTGGACCTTAAGGTAAGGAGAGGGCTTTCCCAGTTGCCCAAAAATGGCTCCCTGGGCTTCCACATCATCCTGCAACCCAAAGTGGTCACCCTCCATGTCCTCTTCCCTGCGTTTCATTCACTTCCTCTCTTTCAGGAGCACCTTTCATTCTACTCTCACTCTCTGGCTCCATTTCAATGTATCTTGGGTTGGTTTGGCAAAAGTATAGTCACCACTACTGAATTAGGGTAAGAAGTGGGGCTCAAGGCCTTTCAGCTGAATTCAACTTCTTTATCTATTTGATAAAAATTTGCCTTAACCTGATTTGCTAATATTTTAAAAGCACCCCACTTTAGGTTAAGGTTAAAACTGTAGAGCACCTCAAATATTTTAAGAACACTTTTTTGGGGGGGTACCAGGGGGCTTAACCCATGGGTGCTTTACCACCAAATCACAGTCAAAGCCCTTTTGATTTTGAGACAGAATCTCACTAATTTGCTTAGGGCCTCACTAAGTTGCTAAGGCTGACCCTGAACTTGTGATCCTCCTGTCTCAGTCTCCTGTGAACCACCGTGCCTGGCTTAAAAACAATTTTTAAGAACAATTTTAGATGTGCAGAAGAACCAAGAAGATAGTATAGGGTTCTCTTACACCCTGCACCCAGTTTCCCGTTATTAGCATCTTACATTAGTATATGCAACAATTAATGCATATTGAAACATAATCATTAACTAAAGTCCATTATTAAATAAAGCCCATAATTTCTTTCTATTTCCTTAGTTTTTGCCCTTTTTTCTCTTCCAGGTTCCTATTCAGGATACCGTATTACATGTAGTTGACATGTCTCCTTAGGATCCTTGAAACTGTGACACCTCTGTCATATCATTTGATGACCTTGACCGTTCTTAAGAATTCTTGATCAGATGTTGCAGAATGTCTGCCTGGTAGAATTTGGTGTTTTTCTTTTTTTTTTTTTTTTTTTAATCACAGTTAGACTGAGATTGGGAGGAAGAGAAATAAGTAAATTTTCATCTTATCCTATCAAGGGTACTTGCTATCAACATGATTTATGACTACTGATATTAATTGGATCATCTGAGGCAGTGTTTGTCAGATTTCTTCATTGTAAGAGTACTTTTTATCCCCCTTCCCTAGTCCATAATGCACTGGGTTTTCATTCTCTAAACAGTGTCCTTTCAAAGAACAAAAGATTTTGATTTTCATGTCCAGTTTATTTTTTTTTGTATGGATTATGCTTTTGATGTTTTGTCTAAGAAATATTTGCCTGACTAAGGTCACAAAGATTGCATCCAAGGTTTTCTTCTAGTTTTACATTAAAGTTTATATCCATTTTGAGTTGATTTTGTATATGGTGTGAGGTATAGATCCAAGTTTGCTCTTTTGCGTGTGAACACGAGGGTAGATTTTTGCCAGATTTCTCCCCACCATTGAGTTACTCTTTTTTTTCTCCTTTTCATACACCTCAGAATGAAGTCTGATGTGCAGATCGCACTTATGTGGGGAATTATTATTTACTGTGAAGAAGTAATCTTACTACGGTGATACATGCATGCCATGTTTATAGCAGCACAATTCATTATAGCCCAACTATGGAACCAGCCTAGGTGTCTATAAACAAATGAATATATAAAGAAAATGTGGTATATATACATAATGGAGTTATTCAGTTGTAAAGAAAAATGAAATTATGGTATTTGCAGGAAGATGGATGGAACTAAAGACCGTCGCATCAGGCAAAACAAGTCAAACTCAGAAGGTTAAAGTGGAATGTTTTCTCTCGTATGCAGAATCTAGAGAGAAAAGGAAAACAAAGGTGGGGGTAGATCTCCTAAAAATCAAAGGGAGGGCTGAGGTCGTGGCTCAGTGGTAGAGCGCTTGCCTTGTATATGTGAGGCACTGGGTTCAATTCTCATCACCACATATAAATAAATGAATAAAATAAAGGTCCATCAACAACTAAAAAATTTTTGTTTTTAAAATCAAAGGGAGATCCGTAGAGGAAAAGAAGCAAGGTGTGGGAGGCAGGGAGTGATATTGGCCAAATTATATTGTTACACTGTGTGTATGTATGAATATGTAACAACAAATCCCATCCAAACCCCTTCCATGCAGAGTTTTGAAGCTGTGAATGCCTGCTATTCCACAAGGAACTTGGACCTGTTCCTGCCTCATGTTTCCTTGAAAGTTAGTGTGACTTGTGTCCCTCAGCAATGTGCAACACTGTGGGTTGCTAGCTTGACCCTGGGTGTGAAGAGCAGCATCAGTAGATTAGGTGTCTCTTCCAATCTTCTCTTGACATTCTTCAAAAGTGTACAACCTGAGTACACTTTTCTGACTAAAGAGAAGCAAAAGCTACAAATTTAAAATAGTGCCACTAACCACTGAGTTATGACTGCTTAGAACTGTAATCCTTTCAGCCAGACTTCTCTTTACCTCAAATAAAGTCTTTTTGTGAACTTGAAAAAAATATGTACAACTATAATGCACCAATGAAAATATGGAAAAAAAAAAAAAAAGATGGGCACGGTGGCACATGCCCATAATCCTAGCAGCTCAGGAGTCTGAGGCAGGAGGATCACGAGTTCAAAGTCAGCCTCAGCAAAAAGCGAGGTGCTAAGCAACTCAGTGAGATCCTGTCTCTAAATAAAATACAAAATAGGGCTGGGGGTGAGGCTTAGTGGTTGAGTGCCCAAGTTCAATCCCCAGTACCCCACCCCCCCAAAAAAAAGAAGTGAGGAATTATGGTCCCCCACCTGAGGGCAGAGTATCTACATAAGTTATTTGGAATTCTTCTGCATGGCAGATTTGTCTCTTCTCTGCCATTTATGTATTTACTAAATCATTTATTCAGTAGGCTGGATTTGTGGCTCAGTGGTAGCACTCTTACCTAGCACGTGTGGGGCACTGGGTTTGATTCTCGGCACCACATGTAAATAAATAGATAAAAATAAAGGTCCATCAACAACCAGAAAAATATTTTAAAAAATCATTTACTCATATATGTATGAGCTCGTGGATATTTATTTATACTTTGTGTTATAATCTAATACTGCATTATTTATTTTTCCATTCAAATCATTCCAGCTTGGGGATTGGGGGCTCTTTCATTTGGTTCCTGTGACCCCTTGACATGCTGTTATGAACCGAATGTTTATTTTCACCCAAATTTGCATGTTGAAGCCCTAACCTGCAGTGTGATGGCATTTGGAGGTGGGGTCTTTGGGAGGTTAATTAGGGTTTGATGAGGTTGTGAAGATGGGGCCTTCATGATAGGTTTGTGCCCAGAAAACTTGCTCTCTGACATCTTATTACCACCCCCACAACAAGAGCTCAAAGAGGGAGATTGCAGCTGCCAATCAAAAGGAAAGGTCTTAAAATGAAACCTGCCTTGCTGACTCCTTGATGCTAGGTTTCCCAGTCTCCATACTGCAAGAAATCAATTTGTCATTTAAGCCACAAGTCTATGATATTTTGCAGGAAAATGACATCTGATATCTGAAAAAGTGTTTTATAATGGAATTCATAATAATTTAACTGTTCAAGTTTGGACTAGGTTAGAATTTGCTAATTAATGCATAGGACTCACATAAATTTAGAGATGTTCTAAGACAACCATTTGGTATCTTAACTGTTAGGATTCCAAATATTGCTTCCAGAGTTGAAACTGGAGGTTCAAATTTTGCCTTCAAGGATGGGGATCACATCACACAAGAAACAACAAATCAGTCGGCCAGAATGACTAAGGCTTCCACCAGAGTGATTTGCCGTTTGAAGTAGATATTTATGGGTTTGTGGCCTCAGCACTCCTATTTCCTCTAAGAACTGCCTCTGTCATCCCCCTCAAAGTAGCCATGTTAGTACCTTTTGACCTGCTCCTGACTATTTGATCATTCAGGGATGAGCACTTGATCCACCTGGGCCAATCCTAGAATCCTTGACTAGCACTTTTGGAACAGGAACTTAAAAAGGGAGACTGAAACTGTGAACACTGAGGTTATCGATGGCCATGTGAAGAAAATTTGTGTGCAAGCAGAAAGAATAATGAAGTCAATAGGCATGTGTACATACATGTATCTCTGAGTTGTTAGTCCTGGCTTTGACATGATCTCATTATTTCATGAGGAAAGCTTTAACATAAGTTCTTTCTTATGCTAAGGCTGGTCAGGGATGGTTTTCACTTACTTCCAATCAAAGGAGCCCTGACCAATGCAGAATGATGGATAATTACTATTGTATTATTTTTAATACACCCAAATAAATATCTACTAAGATTCAACCTCTGGCAGACATTTCTCTAAACTTTCCCAAAATATTACAGATATGAACCAGACCTCCTGTCAAAGGTGACTAATTTGTTTTATTAATTTTCAGAAACTTTCCAAATACATATTAATTTATTTAAGTTTGCATGGTAAATATCTACTGATCTTGCTTTCAAATAAGAGATTTCAAATTATTAAAATTTTCCTCAACTCTTACTTTTTGGAAACGAAAATGTCATAACTAGGGATACTACTCTAAAAAATTACCTTATGGGATACAACATAGACTGGACATTTATACCCTTCAATATTATGTGTATTTCAGTGCTTGAATCATCAAAGTGATATTATAGCTTGACCTAGTTTTGAAGTGTGTTTTAACCTATTATAATTCCTCAGATAAAATCTGTTTATAATTCATGTATGGGTATCATGGTAATAATAATGATTAATAGTTTTGAGCTCCTACCATGTACTAGGCAGGCACTGTTCCAGGGGTCTAACATACATTAATCCTTACAGTAATACTGTTGTCATCCCCATTTACAGATGACAGAGAGGTTAAGTAATTTGCCCATGGTCACATATTCAATAGGAGGTGAGGCTGTGGATAGAACAGATGGATAATGGAGTCCACACCTCATACCTCTTAGGTAACTAATATAGTTAATCATAGTAGTTGACAGGTAACTAGATTATTCAATTAACAGGAACTCCTACTTCTCAAATCTTCTGGAAGGGATATTTATTTATTTATGTATTTATTTATTGTGGGGCTGGGGATTGAACCCAGGACCTCACACATACTAAGCATGAAGGGGATTTCAATAAACTACTTGTTTACAAATTCTTTGGATTTACAGAATATGTTTTGGACATTAGTGAGGTAAGAGATATACACAGGACATTTTTCCTTTACTGTGATGGAAAGTAATGTGGTGCCTCTCCTAAACCCAGAGACAGAGCTTCCACCAGGCTCTCATTTCCTTATGGTGCCCATCTCTTAGGGTAAAAATCAAGACACTTCTTGGGTCCACATGGCCCTGTGTATGTAACTAGTCTGTATTGGGGTCCTTCACTTCAGCTACTTTGTCCTTAAATTTCTCGCACCATAGGGCCTGCAGACAAGACATTCCCTCTAACTGGCACGTCCACTTCATTTGTGCCACCTAGCCGAATCCTATTATTTTTCAGGCCTTCCTGACCCATCAGATCAGGACTGGATCCCTTTTTATAAACCCTCACAGCATCTTGTACTTATTTCTTGTAGTATCTGTAAGAATGGTAATTGAAAAATGCTATAATTACTGAATGTCTCTTTCCTTAGCTCTGAGTGTAAGCTTCACGTAGGCAATGACTGTTAGCCTTGTTCACGGCTGAATTTGCAGCACTTAACCAAACTTCAGCATAGTTGGTACCAAATAAATGTTTGTAAATGGAGTAGAAAAAAAGAATTATCAGCTACCAACTGAAAAGGAAATAAATACCCATCTCCTGGGCACTGGCTGTAACTGCTGGGTGTGGGAGAAGGCCTGCCCAGACAGACACAGAATACTGGAGCAGCTTGGCAGAGTGGATATCTAACCAGAAGATAACTGAATATACCTATACAGTTTTTTTTTCCTATATAACTTTTAAATGATTAGGGAATGTTCAGGGTAAAATTAGGATTTAGTGAGTAATAAAACATTGTCCAATTTTAATAATGCTAAAATCTTTTTTTTTAATTTTTTTTAAATTTTTTTTATTTTTTTATTTTGGGTGCTGGGGATGGAACCCAGGGCCTTACGCTTACAAGGCAAGCACTCTACCGACTGAGCTATCTCCCCAACCCCAATAATGCTAAAATCTTGAAATTTTGGCTCAGAACACCAAGAGCCAAAGTGAAAGAGATACTGATTTTGATGACATTGTTATTTGCCCAAGTATGAATCTATGGTTATAGTTCACTAATTGCAGCCCCTTTTATTTACTTTTTATTTTTCTTTTCTGCAGGTGTTTTATCATCTCTTAGTGATTCCTCGAAACAATCTTATGCAGAGTTGGTCCTGGGTGAAGAAACATTTCCTCTTTCAAAGCGACTATTTTTTGAACGATAAGAGTTGCTAAAGAGGAAGCAATCAAACCTATCAGGAGGGCTCTGCCCTCCACCCAGAGCTGCTGCTTCCTGATTTTAAAAAACGCTTTCAGATCCTCCTGTGAATTGTCTTAGATAAATTAAACTGGATTGCTATTCATTTGATCACGTCTTCCACCAGCTCACCTGGAAGACAGGACAAGGGAATCAATTTTGGAAATTCATTTCACCCTAACAACGATTCACAGCTTGCAGTTCTCACGAATGTGACATCAACACTAATCTGACTTTGGCAAAAGTTTGCTTCGCTCGTTTCTTCAAAACACAAAGTCTGCAGTTGCCTTCGGAAACGTAAATGTCCATGGCTTCCCTCCAGTCTTGATCACATGGTCGCGGGTCGCAGACTGAAGGGCGTGGGGCATCCCCAGGCCTAGGAGGCGAGTCCAGAAGGGCGTTCTGGGAAACCATGAGGGGACGCGGAGGGACTCCCAGAGGACGTGGTGAAACCAAAACAGAAATCCGTCAGTCAAAAATCCGCCTCAGAAAATGCAGTTTTCCAGAGGCAAGGTATGGCTCTCACAGGTGAGGGCTCTTCTAATCTCCGACTTGGTGAGCATTTTCCTGACCACTGGTCGCCCACCGCTCGGGCCGCCGCCTCCCAGCGAAAACAGCTGCAGGACCGCAAGCGGCGAGACAAGCCACCGCCTGCTCCCGCCACACCCGCCCCCTCTGCCGCGAGGTGGCCAACGCCTCCGCCTCGGGCCCGCCTCCCGTAGTCAGGCGACCCGTGATTGGCTGGCGGTTCTGCCCGTCCGGAGAGGAGAGTGCGTCGCCCGCAGGCCGGCGCTCCCATTGGTTGTGGCGGCCGCGGCAGCGCGCGCGGTCCGGGCGAGGAGGGGAAGCCGGTGGCCGCGGCAGCGGAACGGGCGGAGGCTGCCGGTTTCGTAACCGTCGCTCCTCCTAGCTGACTCGCGGGCTGTGAGGCCTGGGTCGGGTCGGGCAGCGCCGCTCGGGGCTGCTCAAGAGTGGAGGCCGCCTGGGGGCGGGCGGGCTGGAGGCGCAGGTAAGGAGGCCGCGAACGGGCGGGCACTGAGGAGGAGGCCGCGGCGGAGCCGGCCGCTTGCGTGGGCGCGGGCCCGGCCCAAGGAGACCCGGCCTGGCCCGGCCTGAGGCAGCCGGTTGGCCCGGAAGGCCCCTTGTGACTCGAAGCGCGGGCGGGGGCCCAGCGCGGCGTCTGATGCAACCTGCCGGCAACACCCGGCGGACTGAGCTCATCCCTGGCCACGGCCCAGCGCCGCGGCGCCACCCGCCGACCCCCGCGCTCCCCAGGGCGCCCCTTGCTGCCGGCCGGGGACAGGATGGAGGACGAGGTGTGCCCCCTTCCAAAACCCGGCCTTCTGTTTGTGAAACGTGCAGCGTGACATGCCAGGCTCGTATTGGCCCCTGGGGATGAAGGGTGTTCCCAGAATAGCAGAAGGTGGACCGTATCTTAGTTTAGTGCCACATAGGACATTTCCTGTCGCTCTAAAACCGCTGAGTTTGGGTTGGTCCAGAACTCTCTATACAAGTTAGTAGAGTGATATCATAGGAAAAGTAGTAGGTTTTTTTTAAATTTTTATTTTTTTTAAATACAAGGCTTTACAGAAAGAACGTTTTGCTTGTTTGTGGAGATCTTTGTCCTGCAGTTCACAGTGGGACATCATTTAGATGAACGTACGATGCCAGGAGTTGACTACAAAAGGGGCAAGCCATGAAGTCCTTTAGCGTGATTGGAGGGAACACAGGAAAATAGCCCGCAGAAGTGTCTAGATGGAAAGGATGGGAATGCATCTGAGGGGAGGGATGGTCACTTTTTCCAGGTAAGCGTTTATGTTTCTGGTCTTCAGAGATTGAAGTATGTGGCTTTCTTCTTGTTTGAGAATTATATTGTAATCTGACATTGTAAAATGTGTCAAAACATTTTAGAAAGATTTTAATATTAGTGGGTTCCACAAGAATTGAGAGTTTATACTCACTTGAATCCTTACTTGAATATGTTATCATTTAATGCAGAACTCACTCTCTCAAAGAAATGTGATTCCCAAAGAAAATTTCAAAATAAAATTCCATAAGGGTTTGGTTTACTAAGAAATTTTCATCTAGAAGTTCTTTTGTTGTTGTTATTGGAAAGCTGGAGATTGGACCTACTGGGCAGTTCCTCTATCACTGAGCAGCCCACCTCCCCTATTCTCAGCTATAAAAGCCTTTGTTTGTTTGTTTGTTTTGTTTGTTTTCTTTAAAGATCTGATCAGGTATTATCAGTTGAATAGTATTTGGGATAAGCTATTCTTGAAGTTAGTCCTCTGTTTCTAGAAAAACTGTAAACAAAGTTTAATTACAGGATGCTAGTGAGCTGAAGAATATTTCAGTTTCTTCTTTCCTGTTTCTGGTGGCCACACTTGACAATTATTTTCATTACCTTCCTAAAAAAGAATAGGCGGGAACAAAACTTCATTTATTCCTACAGAATATCCTTTAAGTTCTCAAGAACACACATCATGATTGTCAGCAGGACTCTGTGCTCTTGGGAAGGTGGTTTATCCTTGGAATTAAATGGTACCTGGTGAGCCCCTGAGAAGGATGCATAGGACCCCATGGGGTTGAATTTGGTTTTATTGTCTAAATTGCCTCACCCAGTTAATAATAACTACTGGTGACCACAATTCCAGGTTACCCCTGGCAGTGATGGTTGCATGGATTCTTATACTGGTAGCTACATTGGTCTTCTACCTTTTTGACTTCCCAGCCCTGTCAATTAAAAAAAAAAAAAAAATTGAGCATGAACTCTTTGATACGTGTACATTTGTAGACAATTAGTATGTTGTTAATCATAAGTAGGTTTAAAAGATGACATTACAAAAAACATATGTACATTTTCTTCTCATACCCCAGTAGACCACTTATGTACTCCCTGAGGGATGCCCTCTCTTTCCCAGACCCTGCATTGATGCTATCATGTGAAGATAAACAGAGCTCTGCCTCTAACTTAGTCTACAGAGAGACCCATAATAGAGCTGGAGTTGACAAAGAAACTAGGGGAACAATTGGATAGAAACATGAAGAGAAAACAGACCATTGAGGAGACTCACAGTGGTTTCATGTGGTTGAGTCAAGCATAAGGGAACAGGGGCTGGAGAAAGGGTTAGGACCTTGAGTTTTGATCCTGTAGTCTGGAGACACAAATTTTCAACAGGAGGGTGTGATGCACTCAGGTTTGAGTGTTAGATTGCTCTAGAGACAGTGGTTGGAGGGAATGCTGCTAAATCAGAGACTAGTGCCCCTGAGAGATGATGTCACCTTGAGGTAATTTCTGTGGTATTGGGATGGAGAGTAATGGTAGATGTGAGATTTTTTCTTCTGTCTTTGTTTTAGGTAGAATTGTCAGATCCCAATGATTGAAGAGATTTGGGTCAAGGGAGAAGCTTCTTTGAAGAATGGACCTTCAATAAGGAAATTGAATGAAAAATTTATTTGGGAGGACTAGGATCTAGGTATATGAAAAAAAGTGACAGAAGAGCTAGGAAAATTCTTCGTTGAAGCTTTAGAAAAGTTATTATTTCTGACAGTCCAAGCTTTCAGTGTGTTACTGATTTGAATGAACATTAATTGAATTAAGAAATTCAAATTTGAAAAATCTTTTACTCATTTGGACCAACATTCTTAAGATCTGTTGTTTATCTGTCTATAACAAGGGCTCTCAAACTTCAGTATCACCAAAAATCACTTGGAGGTGCCCTTGAAACAAACACGATTGTGCAGTTCTGTACCCAGAATGAATTCAGAGGTCAGGGGCAACCTAATAATTTACTTTCGATTTTGTTTGTTCTTGGTCCTGGGGATTGAACCTAGGGCACTTTACCACTGAGCTATATCAACAGTCCTTTTTATTATTTTTTAAAATTCCAAGACAGGGCCTCTCTAAGTTGCTGAGGGTCACCTCTAAGTTGTTGAGACTGGCTCAGAATTTCCCATTCTTCTGCGTCAGCCTCCTGAGTTGCTGAGATTACAGGCCTGCCCTATTGTGCCTGACTACATTTCTGAAATGTACTTAAATGATGATGATGCTGGTCTAGGGACCACACTTAAAAAACTACTGCTTTCAGCTTTCCTTTTGCTTCCTATTTGACTGATTCACATTCAAGGAAACAAGCCCCACCCTGCTTCCTGTAGACTGAACTTTGGAGTAGTATTTGTCCACATAGGAGCCAGACTTTCATTTAGATTTGAATTATCCAGATTTGAAATAAACTAATTTTTTTCTTTGCTTTTCTAATTTTTGTTTTTCAGTAAATGTGGAAGAAACAAATCAGTAAATGTTTAGTGTAAAAAACAATTGATAATCTTTTGAAGTTGTCTTTTAGATCACTTAGCTCTTTGATCCCTTTTACTTGTTTAATTTTCTCTTTAGGAGTTACTTTCTTGGCTTGCCTATGATTTTTTTTTTTTAAACAATCGTGGAGTGCTTTTTATTTTCCTTTTTGCCTGTTTGTAATTTCAGTGAATATTCATTGTTTTTCAAGCCAAAGGGCTCACCTACTTTGTTCAGTCTAGTACCTTGGCAAGATGAGTCAGGCTGAAGTAAAAGAGCCCTTCCCCATTCCTGTATCTTTGGGTACCGAAACATGCACATTACTGAGTTGGGAGCCCGTAATGGATAAGAGTTGTTCGTGAATGCAGTTCATAGTGTTTTGTTAGTTGGAATGCAGTTCACAGTGTTTTGTTAGTTGGAAGGCGTCTTAGCATGTCATGTCCCTCAGGTGCCAGGGGGTTGGTGTGTGTGTGTGTGTGTGTGTGTGTGTGTGTGTGTGTAGACTGAAGCCCACGGAACAGAAAGGCTACCTAGGCCTAAGGTGAAATGGAAGGAGCCAGAGCCGAGATGAGATTTGACCTGGCTTCTTGCCTGTATGTTTTTGGGGTATTGCTATCTCTGAGCTTGACTAAAATGACTGTAGAGATTAGCTTTAAAGACTTAAGAATATACAAGAAAAATTTAAAAAGTAAATAATTAAGATAAATTTGATCATAATTAAGACAGTCCCAGAAGAGGTGTTACATTAAACAAGTTCTTAAAATTGGTTAAAACACTTTATATCTATTAGATAAGCAGTATTTTTAAATGGCAGCTAAAGTGACTCCAATTAATACTGAACACCCACTTTTTAACTGGAAGAAAAATTAGGCCATATAAATTTTTCAAGGGAAATTATGAAATGTCCATTACTGAAAATAGACTTGGAGTAGCTGTCCATCTAGCTTGAAAGGAAGCTTTCTATCCTGCCTAGTGCTGGAGTGAGAACAGATAACCCAGTAGCTCAGGGCAGACGCTGTGGCTTTTGAAATAATTAACAGTAGTAATGTATGGACCTTTTACAGCAAAGTTTTTTGTTTTGTTTTGTGGTTCTGGGGATGGAATCCAGAGCCTCACACATGGCTAGGCAAGCACTCTATCTCTGAACTGTACCCAGCCTTTGCGTTTTATTTTGAGAGTTTTGCTAAGTTGTCCAGGGTGATCTCAAACTTGTGATCCTCCTGCCTCAGTCTCCCCACTAGCTGGGATTACAGGTGTGTACCATGGTGCAGCTAGCCTCAGTGAATTTTTCTTAAATGATTCAAAAGGGGCATTTCACAATACTGACTCCAGATTTTTTTTCCCCCACTGATGTAGTCTTAGCAGTTTTATGAAGAGAATAGGATAGTTTTATGGTTCTTACCACTGCTTTCTGAATTTCCAAGAGCTATGACTTCTTGGTGGATGGTTCACTTAGCTTTGTCATGATGATAGCATAGGTGTGCTTTTAATACTTCTCCAGGCAACTGTACAAACTTAGTTGGGTTCCTAGTAATCAAATCTGAGGAGTTTTTGAAACTGACTTCATTTCTATGGGCAGCACCACAGCTTCAGAACTGGCATGTTCTCTAGGCTCACTCAGAAATGGGTGCTGGCACTGCAGATGTTCAGTCCTTTGTCCAGCCTGAGTCCCAGGGCTTTTGTTTCTTTCCTTGTGGTTTCAGATTGAGTGTGTTTAGATGTTTTATTAATTATATCAGGAAGAAAAAACAATTAGAAGCATGGTGGAATGGGAGAGCATATTTGTTATCTCAGAGTTCCTAAATCCAAGAAACTAGCTCAGTAAATAAAGAAGCAAAAACACCTTTTCAGACACTCTGTAGCTGGGGAGAAAAGTCAACTTCTTGATGACTCACTGGCTACATATTAAGGAACATGCAAAAGATCGTAGCATAATATTCTTCATAAATATTGGAGACTGGGCACTCCCTATTTTGACTTGACCCATAATTTAAACTTTTTTCCCTTTTCATTGCAGGTGTCTCTTCTACCATATTTGAACTTGACTTTTCCATGGTTAACCCAAATATCTCAAATTTCTCCTGGCAGATTATCAAGTGCTATTAGTTAAAATATACTTCACATGAACTAATTAATGGTATTCTCTTATTTTTTTTCTCCTCCTGCCTTTTTTTTTTGGTGGTTCTGGGGATTGAACCCAGAGCCCTAGGCTTGCTAGGCATGCACTGTACCACTAAGCTACATCCCCAGCCCTTTTTATTTTGAGAAGGTCTAAGTTGCCCAGGCTGATCTCAAGCTTGCAAATCCTCCTGTATCAGCCCTTTGAGTAACTGGGATTATAGGCAAGTGCCACAGTGCCTGGCTTTTTCCTCCTCTCACCCTTTTTTTCTTCTTTTTTTTTTTTTTTTTTTGATATCACAGATGGGGCAGTACCTTAGGGATTCAGATGGGCTGGTTCACTTTTATGGTGCTTCTGTACTAACTCACCTTTCTAAATTAAATGTTGGCAGTTGCTGTAGACTTTTCTCAGAATAATTAATGTTGGCCTGCTGTGTTAGTTACATGCAGATTTAATTTCATTTGATCCTGTTATTTCAAATATTTTACACATTTTATTTTCTTTTTAACTAGGTACATGTGAAGATTTTTTTGGCAGTTTACTGTGGAGACCATTGATCACCTGGCTCTCATTTCTATCTGTTCTGTGTTGGCAAGAGAGAGTGCCCAAATGAGCAAGACATCACAGCAAAACAGTACTCCAGGGGTGAATGGAATAAGTGTTATTCATACTCAGGCACATGCCAGTGGCTTGCAGCAGGTTCCTCAGCTGGTCCCTGCTGGCCCTGGGGGAGGAGGCAAAGCTGTGCCTCCAAGCAAGCAAAGCAAAAAGAGTTCACCCATGGATCGAAATAGCGACGAATATCGTCAACGCAGAGAAAGGAACAACATGGCTGTGAAAAAGAGCCGATTGAAAAGCAAACAGAAAGCCCAAGATACACTGCAAAGAGTGAATCAGCTCAAAGAAGAGAATGAACGGTTGGAAGCTAAAATTAAATTGCTGACAAAGGAATTAAGTGTACTGAAAGATTTGTTTCTTGAGCATGCACACAACCTTGCAGACAACGTGCAGCCCATTAGCACTGAAAATACGACAACAAATTCTGAGAACACAGGACAGTAGACCTTACCCTTTCCAGACTTCATAAACTGTGGCTTGAACCGTTAAAGGTGTGACAACGTGCACCACTCATATCAATGGCTCAATGTTGTCTTATTCCATTATTCAAAGATCCATTGGATGTTATTTTCTAGGATCAGCACTGAAGAGTTGATTAGCCATGTAATTTAAATATCTGGTTTTGAATGATACAGATTTTTGTGGGGATCAAAAAACAAAAAATTTTAAGGTATATGGTTAAAAAAATATGTATATCTTGGACCTCGATGTTCTTAATGTAAATCCTGACTTCCCCAGAAATGCTTCTTTTTTAGATTGGCAAAAGAAATGAGAAACTGGCAGGTCATGCAGAGGTACTTGGTTTTATGATTAATTGGATTAAGAAAAATTGGGATTCCATCTATTTGTGTTTTTATCCTAAATTGTATGTTATAAATCTGGAGCTATAGAAATCAATCACTGTAATTTGGAATGATTTTATGTACAGCATAAACCTTGTTTTAACAATTAGTACTGTTTCCCCCCCCAAAGTACAGGTTTTTGAATAGTGATGTCAGGTTGAGTAAAAAAAACCTCATCACCTTAAAGGCACTATGCAACAAATTGGCTTAAAAATACATATGATGGTTAGGAAGCAGATTTTGAAAAAAGTAAAAGTATAGCATATTAGAATTATGCTTTGGGGATATATTTGAGTTATTAGATATTGTTTGTGTCCTAAAAAAAAAAAATCTCACTTGTGTACCAAAATTTCAGTTTCTGCAGATGCTAGTAGCTTTTTTTTTTGTGGGGGTGGGGGTGGGAAGAGAGATACTTTTATGATAGCCAAGTAAGTCTTAAAGTTTGATGACAAGCTTCTGATTAGGATTTGGAATATTGGTTTAGCTGTTAGTTTCTTCTGTTTTGAAAATAACTGCCATAGGGCCATGATTTTTAAAGGCAAAAACATTTTTGTGAAAGAACATTTTGGTATTTGATCTTAACCACATGATTATTAGAAAAATGTATCAACTCTATGCCATCTCCCAAAGTAACAGTCTAAGAAAACTTGAAAGTATAAGGTTTTAACCTTTAATTTATTTCACTTAAATACATCTTTTTATATTGTTTTTGTGATATTTTTTTTTCTAGTTAGTGGGCTCTTCTTCTAGACTTTATGTACCACTACTTCTGTTTATTCTTTGTATGCTTTTATGTTCCATAAATTATTTTAGAAAGAAAATGCTGATAAAACTCAGGATATTGACATTTTTGTTGAGACTAAAAAATGGCAATTACTAATATAGGGCATCTCTAGAGTCTGCCTTATATCAATGTTGATAGCTTAGATTGTCTTTAACCATTTTTTCTTTTTCTTCTGTTTTTTTAAAAGCACAATTCTAGCTCAGATTTGTTTGGCTTCTGTGTGTTATGTTGTGCCTGGGATGGTGTCTAGACATGAGTCATATCTGATTAAAGTTTGTGTTACCAGGTATCTTATTTGAACATGGTCATTTCTGGCCAATTGCTGTTTCCTGCTAGGACTTGGGATAATGTAACCAGACTATAACTCAAGTTGTGCCCTGGGTTTGGTGGAAGAGTGCTGACTGTGCTGTTCTCCTGGGCAGAAGACTTTATAGGGCTGTGCAACTTAGCAAAGCCACTTGGGGCCACGAGGTCCTCCTACACATAAGACAGGAACCCAGTGTTGTTCAAGATGCTTCCCAGGAGGGCTGTTTAACCCTACAGAACCAGGAAACAGGGTAGGGCAGGAAGGGGATTTAAAAAAAAATTTTCCCCTCCCTTAGGGTCCATCACCAGTTTACTTTGGAATATTGATCTACTCATAAAGGTTGATAGGTGTTTGGAGTAACTAATGAGGATGTACCCACAGAATCCAACTGAATCTTTAAAAGCTGATTGATGTTATATAATTAATTAGAAATACAGTTTAGGTCCCTTGAATCTTTAAACACCTATAATAGGTGTTACAGACATTTTACTCCCCTACTTTAAAAAATTCAGAAATGAATGTCCCCAGGGAATTTGTGGTTACAAATTGTGAATAAACTATCTTAAAAAACAAGCTGTGGGAAAATCATCTGGAGTGTGTACTCAATATTTCAAATCAGAACATAAGACTGGAACTTCTGAAAAAACTGATTCAAACTTACTACCTGTGCAAATCAAAACTTTTAACACAAGCAATTATGCATAGAATTAAAATGCTAACAATTGTCTTGACTATCTTACTGAAGTCAAGAAAAGAAGTTTTTAGTTTGATAGATTTCCCAGTATAAAAATGAGGGGAACTAAGTGTGGGAAATGACTTAAGTTTAGAGCTTTGGGAATTAAAAAGTGACTTTTGTAACTTCTGTGTGTTACTTATGAACCATTAGGATTTGATCTGCTTTGTGGGCAGGTCTAGTGGTTAGGAATTAGGCCGTAGTAGAAATTTCTAGCTGATCTGAGTCTCCTGGGATGGGTGCTTTTTGACTGTTTGGCAGCATTTGAGCAGATCAGCTATTCCTATGTCTGGCCCCTTTCAGCACTGGGATGCCAGCTCAGATACTTTGGACATTCTTACTAAGTAGTAGTAAGATTTTACTAAAATATGACCAGATTTTTGAAATTTGGGTCATAAGTGTGACATTCTCAAATTTATGTAAAAAGTAGAAGTATGTACAATTTGATATTAAAAGAAAGGAAATTATAACAGCCTTTGATGTTTCTTAATCCCTGTTAGAGGGCTGAAACTTTGTACCTGAACAACCTGTTGTAGCATTCAGAGTGCTTTTGATGCCTTAGAAATAGGAAAAATAATTTTTTTTGTTTGTTTGACAAAAGCTAGGAAAGAGAAAGTCCATTCTACAGCTAATTAGATCTGCCTCTCAGGAAAAACTACCAACTTGTTCTTTTGTTCCTGGCTTTCAGTTTGTGAGAATACTCTATTTTTTTAAATATAATTTTATTTCTTTCAATGAGTTTAAAATAAAGAAATTTGGGAAAAAAATCTCTTTCATTGTGGATTTCTTTATATTAGATACCAGAAAGCAGTTTCAAAAGTGTGCAGACACCTTGCTGTCCTGCTCCCAACCAGGGGTGGGGGTCGGGGAACAGGCAGAGATGCTTTTGCCTGCGACTAGATAGACTGCCCTCCGTGGACAGGGAATAATTTTCTCTGAACACAGAAGGCATCTTTAGTTTAGTTATATTTTCAGTCAGCTGGTCTAATTTAAACGTGTACTACAATAAGGAAAGCAATGAGTGGGTTCTGCTTAATCACCCAGTGTCTCAGTGTATGGTTTCTGTTCAGAGAGGTAATAAATTCCTGTTTGAGTTAATCTTCAATCACTGTTAAGGCTTTTCCCCTAAACACACAGTTTTATAGTACGTATACCATCTTCACTTAGTGAAGCCATAGTGTTTGTTGAGATGAATTTGCTGATTTGAATTATTTCAAGGGATCATGCCAGTGAGATTTCCAATTCTTGGATTCTTTGTGTGTCTTGGAAAAAAATTTCTACTCATTGCAGTCTCACGAAAATTGTAGTACAGTCATTTCTATGGGTAGTATGTCCCACTTCATTTTTATGAATTAGGTATAATTTAGAATCCAATAATTTGTCCTGCAAAGTTTTATAGAGAGATTATTTCTTTGTTGAAGGTGCCAGGTCGTTTTTAATAAGAGCACTTTTAGACAGACTCTGACTGCCTGTATGAATCGAGTTCATAAGCGTTTTATATCCACTTAAAGGAGAGCGCCAATCCCTAGATACTTTTACTGTAGCCCAAACACCAAGACTTGCCGCTCCCTTTGAAGCAACTGTTAGAGCCTGGTGCCTTCGAACATCATCTTTCAGTTCTGTCTCTGCATCTCTGGGACCTGTCTGCTTCAATTCCCCTAGCCCCACCTTGTGCGGGGCTATGCTCCTCTCCACCCTAGATTTGGTGATTAGCTCCTCACTGGTCTTCCTGGACAGCAACCATCTTGTTCCCAAGTGCGCCCAGGGTGAGACCCAATTTCATAATGTGGCTCCATTTCGTCTTGCCAACCTAATTTCCCCCCACTCTTGTACCTTTTATGTTTGGAATGCAGTGCCTCTTGCTTTTCGCCTCAAACCCTTCCTGTCTTAGCCCCCTGGCCTCTGTGTTAGGTCAACCTTATTTTCCTTCCTGGCATTTTTTTCAATGGCCAAGACAACATAGTTGTGTGTTTGTTAAGGTAAAGCCTCTCTTGGAAGGCTATAGGCTCTGAGCCCACGAATCACATGTTTATATCACACTGGTGCAGAGCAGATGCTCAATTATTTATCAAATGAATACCTAGACCCTTCCAGAGTCTTGGGGAGTGCTTTAGCCTCGTGTAGTTTTCTGGGTCTCATGCATTTTTGAAGCTGTACACATTTCTGCAGGGGATAGAGGAGACGAGTTGGACCAGCCTTAGGAACATGGGGTGGAGTGGGCTGCCTGAGACCTACCTGTACCTTCAAAGAATGCCTACTAACCTGGACTAAAGTCACGTTTAATATTCCCAATGTCCCTCTTGGACAAGTGTTTAGTTACTGAGATTTTCTCTTTTTTTTTTTTTTTTTTTTCCACTTGCTTGATAATCAGAAAAAAAATATGTATGTGTATGTGGAATGGGCAGTTCGGGTGTGAAATGGGCAGTTTGGAATGTCTGAAGGGGAGGAAGGAGAAAGGTGTGTGATACACATAGCTTGCTTTCTTAATTAACAAAACAAAACATCCATTTAGAGTTTCAGCCTAATTTGGACTGGTTTTACCCAGAGGAGGATGAAACTATAACCCAGTGCACCTGTACAGGTTTATCAGGGGCAGCAGGGGTGAAGAAAATGCTTGGCAAACTTCAACCCTTTGGATGCTCAGAAATACCCAGTGTTACTGAAATTGCTCAGTGTCACAGTGGCTGAGGGAATACATCTGTGCACCAGGAAAAAAAACCTTAAAGAATGGGTGTTGTAAACCCAAGAAGCAATGAGAGAAATCGTAACTTGGAAGTGTGATTACTTATTATTTATTTTTGCTGTGCTGGGAATGAAACCCAGGCAGGGCCTTGGCAGTGCTAGGCAGTGCTGAGCTATACCCCCAGCCCTGGCATTTATTTTCATGTGGTCACATCATAAGCACTTTTATGTGCTATTGTAGGGGACATCAATTTGTATTAAACCCGTTGGTGACTTCCCAAGAGTCTCTGGCTTGGGCTAGTTTTCCATGCCATCATTTCATCCCTGGCATCCTTTGGTCTCACTTGCCATTACCTTAACTCAGAAACTCCTACATGACAACACTGTGAAGAGACAAATCTGAAATGGGTGTGCAGAACTGTAGAAGCCAGCTCTCGGCAGTTCTGTGGGACTCGTGTAGCAATGGGACAAGCAGAGGGAAGGACAGAGACCAGGCACGGCTGGGCCCTGGACGGCTTACTGCCTACAAGTAGGACTTGGTCAGTGGGCTTCTACTTGGGAAAGTGGCGAGCAAGCTCCTGTGCCACAGAGATGACAGTATCTGACAGATGCTGGTTTTGCATGAAGAAAATCATGGATACAGGATCTCTGCAAGTCTCAAATTTTAAATAACCACATTTCAAGTGCTATATAATTCTGTCCCTTTCAGAAACCTAGCAGTAACATATCAAAAAGACTTCTTAGGTTAGCCTTTTAACCTGTGCCAAGGTAAGGTATAGGATAACTGCACCAATCTGTCCTGAGTGCCTGGGATGTTTCTGCAGGGCTGATTCAACATCTCCCCAGCCCCATGTCTCTGGCTGCACTGGCACTGATGGGGTGTAGCGTGGCACACTGCTCTGCCACCATGTCACCTGAGAGTAGTTCACAACTTGTGTGCCTGGAGTGTCTAGGAGTGCTTGTTTACACTGCTCCTTGGGCATCAGCTCTGGAGATTCTCATTCAGGTCTGAGTGTGAATCTGTAGAACCTTTTTCCAAATACCCCAGTGGTTTTGATGGCCTGTGTGGCTTGAGACAGACGCCTAGGAGCAAATATGACAGATGATACTGAAGCTCAGCAGTGTCCCGGGGGCTCAAAGCAGGCTCATGGGGGAGGACTCTGCCCTTGTTCTCTTAAGCCAGTCTGATGCAGAACCCAGGGGACAGGGTCTGTGCCACCAGCAGCATTTCCTTGTGAACAGACTCCTGAGGCTGACACTAGAAGAGCCATCTTTTTAGGGTCCTGGTCCCCAGAGCTCATCTACAAAGGGATGAAGAGGGAACCATACACAAAGAAACATTTTAGGAAATATTTTATTATAAATTCAATTCTGCACATTGATTTTGGGGAGAAAATACTGGAAATGCATCTTTCTTGAGAACAGGAATACAAATAGCAGCAAGGCACATTTTAGTTGCTACTAAAAAACACTTTTCAATCAGCATTTTAATTCACTGTCATTTAAGCAAAGAGATTAAAACATTTAAACATAAGAGATTAAGGGTGTGCTCTCGCAGAAGGTTAAAAAGTATTTTTCCTCCTAGGAAACAGGATTATTTGGTATGATCAAGTGTCAATGCTAGGATCTGATTCCTGAGCACCATTTCTTGCTATAGGGAGGCCAATCACCAGGCTGCCCGACACGGAGAGAGGTTACAAGGCCAGCCCCAGTCTCACTGGGCATTCCGGCTGGCTCTACTTTGGCCCAGAGAAGGGTGTAAAGGCCTTGTCAGAGCCTGCCATGCATGCTTCAATTTCTTCCACGGTCCGGGGCACACAGGTCAGCAGTTCCATGCCGTTCTCTGTCACCACCACATCCTCTTCAATACGGACCTGGGTCAGACCAACAGACGCCCATTATGACTGAGCTGGCCTCACGTGCCACATGAACAGGTCTGACCTGCTCCAGCCTGATCCCTGCTGTGTGGGAGCAGCTTTCATTGTTTGGATCTTAAATCTCCCAAAGGCTCATTGGCTAAAATCTTGGTCCCCATACAGCAGTGTCAGATAGGGGGCCTTGGGGAGGTGACTTGATCGCGAGGGCTCTGACTTCATGGTGGAACCAATCCACTCATGGATTCATAGCTTCCTGGTTTTTTGGGAGGTGGTATCAACTTGAGGAGGTGGAGTCTAGTTGGAGGAAGTAGGTCACTGGGAGTGTCTTACCCTTGAAGGATATACTGTGTCCCCAGCTCCTTCCTCCCTCTTTTTCTGCTTCTTGGACACCATGAAGTGAGCAGTTGTGTTCTACCATGCACCTTCCATCACAATGTTCCACCTCACCTCAGGCCCAAAGCAATGGGGACAAGTGACAAGGGATGCTAGAAGACTATAAGCCAAAATCATCCTTTACTGGCTGGGATGTAGTTCAGTGATAGAGCACTTTCATGTGTGAGACCCTGGGTTCCATCCTCAGAACTGTGGGGGAAATATCTTTCCTCCTTTAAGTTGATTTATCACAGGTATTTTGTCAGAGTGACAGAAGGCTGACTAACACATTTAAGAGTGATCAATACTCCCCAAAAGAAACTAGTTGCAAAGCCTCTGTGGAATGCCCTCTTGGAGAAGGTATCTCCCATGGTCATTTGCTTGTGTCACCTCATTGTCCTTGCGGTGAATGGGAGTCTCTGGGGAGGGCAGGGTTTGGACAATCTATGTCTTCCTATTGAGGAATGAGGTGCCTGTCTGGTAACAGACCATGTAAAGGGCAGGCCAGGCCCTTCTCAGGTGAGGAAGTCAAGACTGTCTCTCTTCTACAAGGGCCTTGATTCTGGTGACAAAGGAAATAAGCAGCAGCAGTGGGACAGTGGACGTTCTGAGAGCAAGACTGGGACTCACAGGTACTCACCCCACCAAAACCCCGAAAGCGCTGTAGGACCTCACGGTTAAAGAAGCAGGCCTGGGCCGGGTCAGCAAGGGCCTGGTCCAGGAGGTGGTCGATGAAGTAGATGCCTGGTTCCACGGTGAGCACCATGCCTGGTTCCAGGTGTCGTGCGGTGCGCAGGCTCCGCAGGCCTGGCTCATCGATGCGCTCCACACCCTGTGGGGAGAGGAATGGCAGGAGGACCCAACCAACAGCCCCAGGGCTGGCCACTGGGGCCACTGCCTCAGTGGGAGACACTCAAACCCATGAGATTGGCTCATCCCTGCTGTGCTGGGTCCTCCAATAAGACCCTCACTCTGCACAAACCTCTGGATTTTGAGTGTTGGCCCCTGGTTAACCTCAGAACTGCCTTCAGGAGCCCTGTGGACACTGATGGGCACATATCCAGGGCAAGCTGCCCAGGTGGGCCCGCGAAGCTGCCTGGGTGTCCAGCTGCCCTCACTCAGGCCCCTCTCCAGGATAGGGGATGGCAGAAGCCAAACCAGGGAAGCCAAAAAAGCTCTTACGGAGGCTGCAAGTCTTCCCACAGCCACGTCTTTCCTTCCAGGCAGCTCAAGTGGAAACTGGTCTCACAAGTGCAGGTCTCAGCTACCCCAAGGCCAAGCCCCAGATTTTCCATATGACCATTCAGGAAGCAGGACAGGTGCTCTCTTGGGGATGGGCCCGCCAGCATTGGCAATGGCGAGTAAATATCTGCATGTGCATGGCCTGGTGGTGTGACTCCCAGAGGAGGTCTCTGGGCCCTGTGGCAAGGCTTTGGGACATGGCCTCCAGCCCTGGAACCAGAAATGAACCAGTGATGGCTGTTCCCTGTCTGTCATGCTGCCTCTCCCAGTGCACACCCACCCAGGCACACCATTCACACAGGCATAGCTAACAGGGCCTCGGCCTGACTGAAGGCAGGTGGTGCCTAGGACACTTGCAGGAGTGTTCTTGCCCCCCCCCCCCCAGGCCCTTGAGGGCACCCATCTGGCCTGCGGTCAAGGCCTGAGTGAGCGGGCAGCAAGCAAGCTCTGGTCAGGATCTGAGCTTGCCCTGCCCCACTTGCGGCTCTCCCCAGGAAGCCCGCTGCTGGAGATGGAGCTGTCATTTCTGACTGTTTGGGGGCCAAGAACATCAGACTTCAATTAGTGGTTCATGTAAGGTAACCAGAAACAGGCTGGCTCAGCCTCCAAGGCTGGGCACAACAGGGAAGGCTGTGACTGCAATTCTGCCAGGCTGGGGACAGCCACCCTGACCTGGTGTGGGCAGGCCAGAATGGAGATGGCGAGGGACACCAAGGCATCATGACCTCTGGCACAGATGCCTGGATGGTGTGGTCCCCAGCTCCACTACACTGCCTCTGGGCCCCTGAGCTGGAAGCAGGCAGGAGGGAAGGGAATGCCGGGAGACAGGGTGCTCCTTGGCTGGATGGTCCTTCCTGGAATGCTCAGGTGAGAGGGC
Source organism: Sciurus carolinensis (assembly GCF_902686445.1). NCBI lineage: Eukaryota > Metazoa > Chordata > Mammalia > Rodentia > Sciuridae > Sciurus > Sciurus carolinensis. The sequence continues at coordinate 41,545,211 of NC_062228.1, forward strand.
CTGTCCCCTGTCCAGGAGCAGCTTGTCAGGGCTGGGGATCCTGGGTCTCTACTCCAGAATTTTCCTGCTCCCAAAGCCTGTGCCTGCCCCTTGGCATCCCCTCCCTGTCCCTTTCCTTCATGCCACACCCTCAGTGCCTGTCTCCTTTTCCCGCTCCATGGTTTTCAAAGCTAGGGATTTGGCAAAGCCCTGACAAGGACATGCCTCTTTCTCCAGGTCACTCTTCCCTCCCATAGACCCCTGGTGTGCAGAGGGAGGCAGGTTGCCTATGCATGGAGAGACCAGCTTCTCTCCGCCCAGGAAGTTTTAGGCCCACCCCTCCAACAGCCGTTGGGGGAGAATGGACAGGATCCCAGGGGGCACAGAGGATATGCTCACCCCAGCCCACTGAGCATAGGAACCCCTTCTCAGGGGGTCACTGAGAATGGGGCACAGGCCCGGGGAATGCTTGGTAGGCCAGCCCAACTGCTGGGCAGAAAGCATGAAGGGCTGGGTGGAATGGGGTGCAGGCCCATGACGAGGGAGATCACGGGCCTCCCCTGGCCCAGGAACGCCAGCCTAGCTGGGGGTGCCCATGCCGTGCCCATACCCGCCTCTGCCTGGGCAGAGGTCTTGACGAAGTCTCAACTTTTACTGGGCTCTGAGTAGAAGACCCAGATGTGTCTGTAGGCCTGAAATAAAATAAATGACTTTTATAGGAAAAGCCATATTTTTTCCACAGTGTTTATCTGTCAGAAGAATAGACTCTGTGAGCACAAAGGGCTGCTTACTGGAAAAGATGAAAACAGTTTGCTGCCAATTTTCTTTGGTGGAAAAAAAGTGCTTTGGCGACTAATGAATAACGAACCTCAGCTAACAATGTCTGGAAGGCCCTGCTCTTGGCTCCCTGCACACAATGGGAAGGATAGAAATTAGGAAATTAAAACTGATTTTGTTTCTCCAAATTTAACTGTTTACACTTGAGGAAAAAATAATTGAATAATAATGCTTCTCTTGAGCAATTCCAACGCCCCCCCCCCCCAATCATTCTTAGTGCTTTCAAAATACCCTGCAGCCAAGGAGCCAAGCCTAGTCTTGGCTAACTGGCTGGTGGGCCCCAGGGCGTGCACCGATTGCATAATCAGCCCCCTGCATGGTGGGCACCCGGCCAGGCGGCAGGGACAGCTTACCCCGCCCACAGGGGCCCAAAGGAGCTGTAGCCACCTGCCTGGTAGGGCCTCCTGTGGGCCCTCGAGCATCCTCTGGGTGGTCCTTTAGGGCTGGGTGCTAGGAGGGGGAGGGGAAGTCTTGTCTGGAGATGATCTCATAGGCCTTCCTGCCCTGTCAGAGGTCCTGGGGTAGGCCAGCCAGGGAGCAGGGGCAAGGGCTCTGCTGCTGGGCTTGTGAGGGACGAGGTAAGTGGATGAAGTCAGAGGCAGGAGGGCATGAAGGGTACAGTGCAGGTCTGTCACTGGGACATGGCTTCAGCCCCTCGGTCCTATGCACTACGCACCTACTAACTACCACTCTCTGGGCAGGAGATAATAGTCCCAAGGCCCAGCATGTAGAGGCACCCAACTCTACCCTGGGTCCGGTGGACAGAGTCACTGGATAAGGAACCCTTTCCTGCCTTAACCAGGCCCCCAATTCCTCCTCTCTTCCCCTCTTACCACAGGGAGCCCCATCTCTCCTGTCTCACTATATCTGCAGCTGTATCTCGGAACCTCACTCTGCACCAAGGAGAGCCAGGCTCAGTGACAGCCCATAGGCAGGCCAATTGAGACCACATGTCCACACTGACCTCAGGGTAGCCTCCCACATCGTGGACATCAAGGCCCAGGAGGTGGCCGAGCCCGTGAGGCATGAACACAGCTCCCAGATGGACCTCGGCCATGGCATCCAGGCTGCCCTGCAGGATCCCGATGCGCGTCAGCTCCTCCAGGTGAATGCGGTCAGCCAGACGGTGCATGTCAGGCCACCAGACACCTGTGACCCAGAGAGGCTGCAGTGAGCCAGGGCTTCACAGAGCAAGGGATGGGGAGACACGGCGTCCTCACACAGGTTGGGGAAGAGGACCTGAAGTGAAGGACCCAAGTGCCACTCCAGGGACCAAGGGTGATGTGGCCCAGGTGGCCCTGTGCTGGCCTTCTCTAGCCAAAGCTCTGGACATGCTCAGCCTCTCTGTTCTGCCTCAAGCGTACCCTCCTGCCACCCATAGTCAGGAGCCCAGCTCTGGTCTATTCCAGCCCATGCGGTGACCACCCCTGTCTAGGGCCAGGGGAGCCCAGCGAGATTCCTGGGCACTAGAAAAAAAAGCACATGTTTCTCATGACAGATGTGGGTGGCTCAGGCCCAAAAGCTACCTAAGAACTTCAGGCCTGAGTTTTGCTTCTATGGGGGAAGGGGGAGGCCGGAGGCTTGGTGGTGGTAGGGGGCGTCCCTGCATATCCTGGAAGGCCAGGCTCACCCTCAGAAGGACTGAAGGGAGCAAAGGTTTCTAGGTGAAGGTGCAGCTTTCTCAGCATCCAGTGCCAATGGGCAGGGGTCTGTGCCCTGCCTGCTCCAGCACTGGAACCATCTCCCTGGAAGCCCAGCGTCCAAGCCCAGGCTGCTGATCAAACTCATTTTTGCCCCATGTCTCTAGGCCAAAGGTCACTGTAGAGAGTACTGCAAGCACAGAGCTTTGGGGCCACACAGGCTCTGTGGGGCCAGGGCCTTTGGGGGCTGCAACACAGGCCACTTGGAGAACTACTGTCACAGACTGAACCAGCGTCAGGGTCTGCTTCTGGATTCTGGGAACCTCCCAGCATCTCACTGAGCACTAGATGAGGATCCCAGGCCAGTAGAGCCTCCTGCCCTGACCTCATGAGGTAGAAGGCCACGTGCTGGCTGAGGTCAGTGGCCCCAGGACATGCTGGGCCAGGCAGGCCAGCTGAGGCCCAGGTCACTGCAGTACTCTGGCAGCGGGGATGTCAGCACCAGTCCTGAACCTCCCAACAAGAATTCAGTCCCACAGGGCAGGGCAACCCTGGCTCCAGAGGGCCTCCCCACCATGTCCTGCCTTGGTTCAGAGTTAGACCTGTCCTCACATAGCCCTGACCTTGATGACCCCTGATGCAAGAGGGGAGGGCTGGGGATCCCACACCGAGAGGGGCCTTGTTGGATCCTGAACTGGCAAGGGCTGGGCCATGAGGCTCAGGACCCTGTGGCATGAACAGGAATGAGGGCCTATGGGGGGACATAGGTCAACACCCCTCACACACTCTCACTGGGCACCAGCCCTTCAAGTTTGGGCCACTTCCCTGACAGAGATGGTCACCCCACAGCTTGGGTCATAGGGTGGCTCAAACCAGTTCATGGGGCAGTGGCCCAAGACTGCAGGGAGTGGAAACATGGAGACAGAGAGAGGAATACACTCCTCAGTGTCTGGTTCCCAGCCCAGCACACCTATCCACCCTCGCCTGCAAGGTGCCGAGGTGGGTGCAGACTTCCTGGGGTCTGGAATCTGGCTACTGGGCAGGCCTAGGGGTACACTGGGCCATTACTGGCTCATGTCTAGAGGAGTCCCAGGCCACACAGCACCTTGGCCCCTGTGTTCCTGTGGGTGGAGCCAGTGTGTCAGGCTTTCCTGAAATGGAGACCAAGTAACTAGAATCCTCAGCTGCTCACCGGCTGTGTAACCTGGGTAAACTTCCCCACTTCTGAGTCTCTGATACTGCCTCTGTCAAGGAGTCACAGTGCTGGCCCTTGGAAATGCCTGCTGTCTTTGATGCCTACAGGGAGCTGTGGACAGCACCCCCAGTGACATTAGCCACTATTGAGAAGTTGCTTATAACCAACCAGAGAGGGTTTCAACACTTCCGGGTCACCGTGCTCCGAGGGTGCACGCCATGCCATCCTCACCTCTAGCTGCTGCTCTTCCCTAAGACCCCCATGGCCTGGACAACCCACCCCAGCCCACGCTGGCCTTCCTTCTGCAGGACCCTCCAGGGGCCAGGCCTCCCTTCTGCTCCAGAAGCATACTGAGCCTTTCCATGTCAGACCCTGGGCCTTGGCCTGTGCCACCCCTCCTTGGAAACTCAGCAACCGAGTCACTGGCTCCCTGGAGACACCCCCAGACACTCTTCATGGCACCTTTTGGTGGCAACAGTCTTACTGCTTCTTGTTTCCATGGCCTGGCATAGCAAGCGCACCACAAGTCCTATGAGTCCCCAACCGCTCTCCAAACTCGGCTCCCACCCTGCGGGCTGACACATGGGGCTGAGGAGGGGTCTCCAGCACATTGGTTGATGCCCCAGTACCCGCTCAATTCAGCTCTCATAGATGGGGGCCTTTTCTGGTCACTGAAGGGGAGCCCCAGGAAACGCAGCCTCCCTTCCAACTTGACTAATTTCAATAGTGGGGCTACAAGCTGGGCTGGGGCCCAGCAGAGGGTGGGAATTGGGTATAAATCACATCCACGGTGGTCCCTCGTGGGGCCCGGCCTAGTGCCCGCCTGGACGTGTGTCCTAGGCAGCTCAGCGGCGCCTCCAGGCTCCCTTGCCTGTGACCCTCGGGAAAGGCCCGTGCGCAGCTCTCTTGGCCATGAGTGGGAGGTTCCTGCCTGTGTGTGGTTAGGGTTGTGACAGTGATTCAACCTCCAGCGACTTGGCCCAGCGTCTGGCCCGGATGGTGGTTACGACACCCGCCCCTGGGGCAGGGCCCCTGAAGTGTGTGAAGGTTAGCGCTCTTGAGCTGGCGTGGGGTGGGCACAGACTGGGAAGCCTCCCTGCAGACCACGGCCCACCCTGACTCCTGGACTCCTCCCACCTCAGCAAACTGTGGCCCCAGAGCCCACCGTCCGAGCCAGCAGGCATCCTGGACCCCAAGCCTGCCCATTCTGGAGAGCCCACACTGCAGAGACCAGGTGGAGGCAGCCCCACTCTCCCTTCCACCTCCAGCCAGCACCAATTCTTGGGCCGGCTTCCCTGAAACGTCTGTTGAACCAGGGCCCTGCCCACTCTCCTCCCCTCACCTGCATCCTGCATACCACTCAGATGTGGGGCAGAGAGCCGAGGACAAAGCCCAGGTTCCTCAGCCGGCCTCTGACTCCAGCCTCATTCCTCACTCACTCCTGGGTCTAGTTGCCAGACCAAGGCAGCAGCCAGACCAAAGCCATGGTTCTGAGAGCTGACACTTCCTGTGCTTCCTAACTGCTCTTGGCTGGGACCACAGCCGCCAAGCCCTCATCACCCTGGGCCTCCTGTAGAGGCACCTCTGACTGCCCCTTCCTGTGCTGCCACAGCCCCTCCATGACACGACAGCACAGCAAGAGGGCACAGCTTGGGCCTGGTTATGGCCTCTACATCCAGAGAATGTGGGGCTTGTACCCTGCTCTGTGCCTGGCATGTGGCAAAGGCTTGGTAAACATAGAGTGAGAGGAGACCTGGTCTCCCTCCTGGCTCTCTTGTAGCCAGGGCTGTGATCCTGTGGCCACTTCTGTGTACACAGACCTGGCATGGGCAGGGTAGTCTCATGGTTAGTGCCACACCATCTGCCTCTTGAAATTGCTGGGCTCAAAGTTTAAGCAAGAGCTCCCGTACCCAGGCCCCAGGTTGTGTCCAGAGCAGCCACAGGTTACCGCCTGGTCTTCTGTGTCCACCTGGTCCTCTCAGGCAGCACTCTTTCCTGATAAGCCTGGAGCCTGCTGGGCCTGGGCCCAGGCTGGCTCCTCAGAGCCTCAGTAGCATCCATCAGCACTGTGAGGCTTCCTGCCCAGAGTGTGACAGCCCAGGGCTCCCAGTCCTAAGCCCAGCTGGGAAGGCAGTAGAAGGCCCCCCGTGCTGCATCCTGAGTCATTTCCAGACAAAGAGCTCACTTCATTTGAGGACAACGGCCCTCAGGAGATGGATGACATGCAAGCCAGGCCTTGGGGGTGCAGGAGGGAAGTCTCAGGACTCGGTCCCAGGGCAGGACCGAGGCTACTGGGAGCTGCCTGGCAAGCCAAGTTGGCATGAGGCTGAGGGCCTGCAGCCTGGCCCACCCTGCCTGTCTCAGGGACCCACTCACCCTGCACAAGGGCAGGGAGTAGGTCTGTCCACACTGCAAGCGCCTTGCTGTGCACACTCCCTGAGGTCGTCCCCCTACACCCTGGCAGGGAACCCCAAGGGAGGGCACAGGGTGCCAAACAGCAGTCTTGGTCCTGGCTCCTGCTACAGAAAGCAGTATGGTTAGTGTGACGTGCCCACTTGTACCTGTCTGCCTGACCCTCATACTCCTCCCAGTCTCTAAGGACGAGGCCTGATGGGAGCTTCAGAAACTGGGTTCCACCCCTGCCCACCTGGGAGGGAGGCAAAAAGCCAGGAAAGGTCCAGAGTCCACACGTCGGGTCAGCTGGGGTGTGCATGGCCCCATGTCCCTCCCCCAGCTAGTTGGTTGCCCCTGCAACCGTGTCCCTCCCTTGCCTTCAGGTCCGTTCTGGGGTGAGGGTACTTCCTACCACCAAGAGCCCCTCCTCTGACTTCCTATTGTCAGCACTGTCCCAAAAGGGGTCACAACCCTGAGGCTAGGAATGACAGGCACTGTGCAAAACTACTGGGGTTTGCACCGAGTAATGGGGTCTCCTGAGTGGAGGCTCCAGGGCTTGGAGCTCCTGTGAGAGCACAGGAGGGAGGGCCCATCAGCCAAGGCAGGGGATACAAGGAGAGGGAGACGCACTGGGTGCTGGGAAGAGGAGGGTGAGGCTGCATGAGGCTTGAGTGCCTGCTGGCGATGCGTGCAGAAGCCTCGGTGCCAGGGCCACATAGTGGCTGGAGGGACAGGGAGTGTGCAGGACCAAGATACTATTATCAACTCCAGGGGGGCCGTGCAGCCGTGTAGCTCTGACTCAGGGCACCCCACTGAGCTCGGCCCACCCCTCCCCAGTAGCACCTTTCCTTCTTGATACCCTCACCAAGGCTAGGCTTCCTGGTGCCAAGGAGACAGGGCTGCCTGCAAGGGTGGGCCTCTTACCCTAACCCCAAAGCCACAGTGAGCTTGGACTCCAGTCACCGGAAGCCAATGCTGGTTCATGGCCTCATGAGGATGGAATTCTCCCAGGTGTTGCAGCTGCCAGCCTGTCCGGGCCACCCTCCTGCCCACCAGGGTCCCATCTGGATGAGGTCAGCCCTCTTTCCTTGTTCTCTGACTGACCGTGAGGAATGCTTTGCTCCCACTTTGGCCCCAGGATGCGGGGGCCAAGGACAGCATTCCTCAATTCCCCTGGGGCTGTATTCACCAGAGTCTATGTGTGATTATTAATTTCTGCCTCTCTGGGTAGCACTGTGTGATTTCCTGCTTGTCTTTATTTACTCTTCCCTGGAAGGTCACGGGAAGCAGTCGGGCAGTCTCGGTGGGGTGTTTGTCTTGGCCCAGGAGCTGAACCCACAACCCGGGGGTGTTCCCAGTGGAACAGACAGGGGTCCAACCTGGCCACCGCAGCCTCGATGCTGTGGAGAGGTCATCTGACTCTACCTGGAGAGTGGCTCTGTGGGCACAGGACTTCCGATGCCCCCATGGCTGGACCTACACCATGGAACCCAGATGGGGTTCAGCTTTGCCCTTGGGAACCCTTGATGTGTCACAATTTGGCTATATGGGTGATAAAATGTGCACAGGGTAATGCCGGGGGCTCTGTTCCCCTCTCGAATACAAGGGATCCTCAGAAGCCTCAGTGCCGGCTCCCTGATCAGATGTGTGCTGGGGAGCGAAGTCAGGGTGTAAGCAAGAGGGTGCCTCTCATGGTCTCAGAGACCAGCTCCGTTGAACTGGGCCTGGTGGCTCCAGGCATCCAAGGCTGGGCCGGAGATTGTCCCATGAGTCACATGACCAGAGGCTGTGCCTACTGGAGGGTCCCCCATGGGAGGGGTGCCCCAGCTTCCCGGGGAGGGACTGTGCTTACAGACACTGGGAGAAGACACCACACCCCACCTTCCCCAGTCCAAACCATCTGCCATCTGAAATACTGGTCACTTAAAATGACTGGCGGCATTCAAGACTGAGCAAGAATGCTCATCTGTGGTGTGAAGATGGGAGATGTACCCCTCTGGTGATGACTCCTTGGACAATGAGTTCTGTGGTTTCAAAGTCAAATTAAAAGGGGGTACAGTACACGCTCCCCAACTCTGTTGCCCTCTGACACCTCATTTGTAGACTTCACCGTTCTATGTTGGTCTTCTTTTAGAAGCCTGTGGGGCTGGGGACTGGGGGGTGCCCCAGAATCCCCTATGGCTCCTTAAGCTCTGGTGGGGTCTTTTGGAGATAGACCAAGAGTCATCCAGAAAGATCCACTCACAACATGCCTCCCTTGAAAACAAATGCTGCTGATGTCCCTTCCCAAACAGCCCTTGGCCCCGTGATCATGGCCGTAAGTCATCCCAGCAATGGGCCAGGGGGCCGCAGGGGACTGTTCAGCCAGATGCTGAGCCAGCAAGCTCTGGGTCCGCAAGAGGCCACATCCTGGGGCTTTTACAGTTCTAGAGCTCACAGTCTTTTCTTCTTTTTAAAATCCAAGTTCCATGGAGGGGTACAAATCTGACCACCACAGTCCCCTGTTTAGGAACTCCAAGTCCAATTGCAGGCCTGTCATGGCCAGGGTCCCAGAGGGTCCCAAAGCCTCTGTTCACCATCCCCAGAACACAGAGGAGACACTGGGCTGCAGCCAGCTCTCTGCTGGCCCTTCACTAGAGAGCTGAGGCCTGTGACTGCAGCTGGCCCAGCCTGCCCTGGAGTGGACTCTACTTTGAGACAGGAGGGGGACTCCTGCAGCCATTTGGGGCATGAGGAGGTTGGAGGACGGGAGCAAGGCACACAGCCAGGAGGCTGCTGAGCTGGAGTGGGCAGGGGCTCTCATGAGTTCTAGACCCCAGGAGCCTCGCCGTGCTCTCTCCTGCTGCAGTGACCCTCACGTGACTTGTGGAAGATGCCTGAGCATCCCCCCCTCCAGGGAAGGCTGGGGGCCTGCACAGCAGGGAAGGAGGTGACGAGCGAGTGCTGGAGGAAGCAGGGCTGGGGCAGTCTAGGAGCTGAAACCCCAGGGGCTCTCTGCCTTCATCCCTAATGGGGGCTTCCTTAAAAGAAAGTGGCTGAGCAGCTCAGGAGGATCGCAGGTTCAAAGCCAGTCTCAGCAACTTAGTGAGACCCTGTTTGGAAATTTAAAAAGGGCTGGGCGTGTGGCTCAGTGGCTAAGCACCCTGGCTTTAGTTCCTGGTACAAAAGAAAAAAAAAAAAAAATGCAAGTGACTGGAGTCTCTGCAGTCAGGGCAGACTGGCCCTAGCCAGCCACCAGCCAGGAGCTCACTCCCACACTGCCCTGGGGGGCCCTAAACCTCTGTGCTGCCCCAGCTCTGGCCCTACACGTCACACCTCCCCTCCCTACCTCTATGGATTTGTGACAGCGCCCAATGACACTCTGTTGCTTACAACCAAAGATGCAGAAGTCAGTGGCTATGCTTGGGACAGTATAGGCGAGTCACCAGGTCAAGCTGGAAGAGAAGCAGGAAAGCCCATCCCTACTGCAGGACGGGCTGCAGACAAAGAGATCATTAGGTATGGCCAGGGGTGGCCAGCAGCTACATGTCCCCAAGAGTGCCCAGCCTGGAGCGCAACTGGCACAAGGGTACCTTACTTGGGCTGTAAGGAATCAAAGGCCTGCAGATGGAATTCTCTGAAGCTCTGGAGGGTTTGAAGCAAGAATATGGCAAGACCACATCCCTAAATTACCCCACCCAGGCAAAGGTGACAAGTCAGGGCTCCTTGGTCACTGCTGGAAAAGGGTCTCTTCCTGTTCCCAGTAGAAAAAGCCAAACGCTGGAGCTGGCATTTGATCAGGTACATGCTGGATCTACCCATCTCAAACTATGGAGGGCTGGGCTTCTTCAGTGGCTGACGACTGAAATGGGGAGAATGGGAGGACCCAACAGGCCCAGAAGGAATGCCAGAACCGTCAGTCTTGCTTGGAGGAGCACTTTCTCCCCTCCAGAGGACCACCGCTGTGGACCAAGACCACCTCATGTGGGACATCAAGAGGCCTCTGGAGGCTGTCTGGGGGTGGGGGGACACGTAGGTGGAAGCCACACGTGGAAAGCTGGGGGACAGGCAGCAGCAGGATCACAACATGCTGGCCAAGGCTGGTTGCAGGAAAGAATGGCAGACTTGGGCCTAGACATCCCCACCCCCATCACAGAGTTGCAGTGACCACTATAGAACCTGAACACAAGCCAGGCAGGGCTGGTGGTGCTTCCCATGGCTCAGCCCGATCCTCGTGGGCTGCCGCCTCTCCATGTACCAATAAGGGACAGCCATCCAGGGGAAGAGCGTTCTGTCCAAGGTCACAGAGCTGCTGAGTGGGCCTGGTTCCAGTGTCCACCCAGATGCCAGTGTCCAAACCTGGCCAACTCTCCCTGAAATGGACTCTTGCTTTGGGACAAGGCATGGGACACGCTGACATTCTGGTGACCAGTGTGGGCGGAGGGATGTGTGGAAGAGGTGGCCAGATGGGACATGGGGTGACTTTGGGCTGAGCTCCCAGACTCCAGTCTTCTACCTGATTGGTGGTCAGTCCTGCTTTCTAGGCGTGACCCTGGTCAAGTATGGAGGGGTAGAGGCAGGTGCCTGTCACACGGCTGTTCCCTCCCCATACCAGGGGGGTCTTCCTCAGCTGACCCCACTCACCCTCCCCTCACCTGGTTTCATAGTGCTCATGACGGCACGGCAGCTCCGTAGTACTGCCTCGTAGATGGCCTTCTGGTCCTTGGTGAACTTGCCATTGGCCGGAAAGGAGCAGGTGATGTCCGAGGCGAAGCAGTAATACTCACCGCCCATGTCGAACAGGCTGGAGGGTCGAAAAGAGGAGGGTGTGAGCTGGGCGGGGTGCTCGGGGTGTCTTCTTGCTCCCTTCCCACATGTGAGACTCAAGGACGGCTTACTTTGGCCCAGATGCAGTAGGGTGTTGTGATCACCCCATCTCGAGAAGGTGACCAGTATAGGCAGCTCCAATCTGGTGTTCCCCAGAGGGGCATGAACAGCAGAGGAACCCAGCACCATCTGGGGACCTCTACCTCCAGCAAAGAGAGTGGCACAGGCTCAGCCTCAGCAGGGAAGGCTGAGGACAGTGGGGCTTCTCTCCATGGCCTGGCCCCTGTGGGGACTCACTTGGAGAAATAAGAAAGACAGACATGTCCCCAGGCCCCCACTGGCCACCTGACTCCATATGAGCATGTCAACAGATCCCCTAGGTCTGAAATCTAGCCAGAGGGGAGAGGAGGAGGAAGGAATTGGGAGGGGACACAGTGCCCAGCAGAGAATGTGGTGTGGGCCATATCACCTGCTCCCCACAGGCCCTGAGCATCTGAGGCACACTTAGTGGATGGCTGGCACCTTTAGCTCTGCTCTAGCCCGGGGATCCCCCTGTTCAGAGGAAGGTGCCCAACACTATCCTTCTCCCCACTGAGGGGTGACAGACTTGTCCTGCCAGGCCTGAGGGAGGGGTGGAGAAGAAATGTCAAGAGGATGGCCTCATATCCAGAAGGCTTTCCTGGGGCTAGGTGAACACAGCTGCTGCCTGGCACCCTGGCATCCCCAGGTGGCTGAGCAGGGAACACAAATGGTATAGAGCACAGGGAGGGTGTGCAGTAGGGGATCACAAGAGAGGCTCAGGAGGCCAGCAGAGGCCAAACCTACTCAGTCAGTCAGGAGGATGCAATGGAGCCACCCCACTGGACACCCGTGCCGGGGCCTCTGACATAGCAGGGCCTGGAAGGAGCAGGGCCAGCCCTTGCTGCATAGGCCTTTTCAGGGGGAAGGCAGATAAGACTCCTGCACTGCTCAACCTGGGAGGTGGAGCCAGACAGGACATGTCTGCACATGTTGGGTCCAGGAATGGCTCCCAGGAGGGCTCAGAAGAGCCCCCATGATATGGGGTCGCCCAGTGGGCCAGGAGGAGCCTGGGTAGAGGTACGCAGATAGTATACCTCCTTCTCCCCCGTCCCACCTCAGCACTTTTGGAGCTGCTGACAACAGAGTGGGACTATTAGTTCCTTCACGGGGTCATGGCAGTTACAACAATGATCCTCATTAAACTGGCTGAGGAACATTGATCCAGGCCCTAGCTTGGTTTCTCGCTCATGTCTTTGGAGCCAGGTGACCACAGGGACAGGCCAGTTGAGGTGGGAGCTTCCCTCTTGCACTGGCTGAGCCCAGCTCTGCTCGGTGTCTGGCTCCATCCTGGGATTCCCATGGGGGTTCATCTACAGCAGCACAAATCCTGGCAAATCGGAGCGTGGGGCACCGCTGTGGCTTCCTTTACAAGGGCCTCTCACCCAAATCCAACTCGAATGGTGACCACAAACATTCCAGAAGCTGCCTGTATGCTGGTCTTTGGGGGCCCTATTATGTGGAACAGAGCAGGGGGTGGGACCCTGGGTCTGTATGTGAAGCAAGGGATGGCCACCCTACAGAAGCAGATTTTTAAAGGAAAAGCCTGAATGCACAGGATCCCTGGATGCTTTGCTGGAGTCCAAAGTCCTCAGATGGGCACGTTTTAATCTCCTGCCTTTTCTGATTGCAAAACACCATAAATAGTGTCAACAGTGCATGAAGCACAGGTAACAACTCAGGTGACTCTCAGAGAGTGGGGTAGAGGCCCCACTTGCATGACAGAGAACTTGGGGCTGGGTTAAAGTCTCAGGGAGAACCCTGCCTGGAGCAGACCCAGGGGGACCTGGGCCTCACTTGAGGCTGACTCGCAAGGAAACAGAGACACCCAAGCAGACACACCCAGGTGCCTGCTCCCCAGGAGGCTGTAGATGCGATGCAGTGGGGGCCAACAGTTGCCTACAGGATTACTCCTGTGTGGGGCACACTTCCTTCAGAGATGGCCCGGAGGGTGGGGCACATCTAAGCCCTAAACTAGAGGGAAATTGAGGCTGTTAACACTGTACCAAAGCCCCGAGTTGCAACTCAGTACCCAGCCCAGCAATGAGCTCTCTTTTCCTGGCTCCAGTATTCAGACTTTAAGACCTCAGTTTTCCCACCTTTACAATGGGACCACTACAGTCACTGCAGGTTTGTGTCCTCCTGGGGCCAGCGTTCAGGCAACAGTAGGGATGGAGCTGCAATGGGGCCCCAGCCTCGTTTTGCCTGGGGAAAGCACAGTGTTTTCATTTGGGCTCCCTGGAGTCAACAGAGGAAAATGGTTTGTGGTTTGTTGGTTTAGAATATCCAAGAATGGACTGGGCAGACAGGACAGAGCCAGGAGTGTGGGGGACACAGATTCCTGGGAGTGCCACATCAGAGGGTGACCTGCAGCAGCCCTCTGGGGCAAAAAGTTCTATTGGACTCTGTTGATCTAAAAGAAAAACAGAAATTGAACTATTTAAAAAATCAGGAAGCCCACAAGAGCACACCAAATACTGGAATCATCTAGAACAGTTTAAAAAAAAAAATAAGACTCTTCAGGGCAAACCAGACTCTGAACCAAGTTCTCCCAGCCCTCTTCAATAAAACAGAAAGAGCGTGGGATGGCAGGCTTTTGGATTTCCTCAGCCAGCCTGGCTTTATCTTCCAGCTTCTAGAAGACTTCAACTGTATTTTTTGTTTTAAATCATCTACTTTCTGGAAAAGGAAGTATACACCAGCCAGCCAGCTCCATCCTGCCCAGCAGCACTCGGGGACAGGGCTAGAGTCTATTTTTGTGTTCTCAGTTCCCTATCTTTTTCTGCCTTTTTCTTTTTCTTTTTCTTTTTCTTTTTTTAAATCCCCCTCAGAGTTTCAAGCGATCCAGATTCAAGCCATTCTGGAATCCAGGGATAAAAGTCATCTCTCTTATAAATCATCTCCCTCCAACTCCTCTGTCCACTTCATCCATACTCCGAATGCAAAATGACAATGGAGAATTTGGTCATACTTGGCTCAATTGAGAACACTGGATCCCTCCTTCCCTGCTGCCTGGGGACACCCACCAGGGACACTACCATCATTGGCCCAGTGAATCTGTGTAATAATCTGAGACATCTGGGGAGAGATTACACATCTCCCAGCAATATGCTGGCGTCTCATTCCCCACATGTGTTCCTATAGCTGTGCTTCTGGCTGGGATGAGAGGTTCTGTCTTCCGCTGGCTCTTCCCGGGCAGCTCCAGGCCTGGGCTACCTGCCACCATTGGCCCACCCGGACCTTCCCGGGTCCCCCTCCAGTCCCTCCCCGCCGGCAGGGACTGGCCAGCCCACAGGCAGAAGGCATCTGAGGGAAGTGCTGCAATGTTTATACAAGGGCCACTTTGTACTCAGTGTAGAACTTCATTTTAATCTGAGTATGGGGCACAGCTCTTAGCTGCTTTTCCCTGAAGACTGGCATCTTACACGTGTATGCTTAGCACCTTAGGAGCAGTGCGGACCCTGTCTGCACCCCAGGTCAGGCTGGGGGGTTTGGAGCTGTAGGAAACTCTCACTTCCCTCCAGAAACTCAATGGGAGAGAAAAAGGAAGGCAAATGGGTGACTTTTCCCTGTGCCTGCTGCAGTGGGCTGTCCCTGCTGACCGGGTAGTGAGTGCTGGTCTCTTTGATGCACAGGCCAGCTGCCTGCTCCCAGTCACGCCTTCTGTGAAGTGCCACCTCTAGGTGTGGCCAGCAGGGACAAAGGTCATCACTAGGGATCCTTGAGGCTCCCTAGGATCATGGGCTGACACACCAGGGGAACCTCTCCCCAGGACCTTTCTGGGCATGTCTGTCCCACTCAACCCAGCCTTGGGACAGCTGCTCCTATGGGCCTGGGCAGACAGGAACAGTGCTCACGTAAGCAGCCCACGCCAGAAACAGCTTCCTGTCCCCAAGCCCCAGAGCCGACAGTCTCTGGTGCATTCGCTGACGAGAACAACCATGTGCTGGGGCCTCCTCTAAGTCTGGAGAGAATCAGCACTGCCATTTTACAGATGTCGTGGTGAGATGCAGGACACCAGTGTCAGGTGGAGGCCCCAGGAAGAGCACCACGGAGCTGCCTGCCTGAGCAAGGGGCTGCTGCCCTAGGGCATTGTGGGCCAAGGGCTGGGCAGCAGGGCAGCGCCACTGTGGGTGAGGGGTGACAGGCGGTCAATGTCATGCGCAGAGCACATGCTTCATTTCACTTTTTTGGTGACTAGTGTCTTGTGATGTCTGTGAGCACCCGGGCTGTCTAGACCAGAGCTTTTCAAACCGTGGGTCTTGACATCAACTGAGCGGGTGCAGCCACGAAGCACCGACGAACCACACAACAGAAAGAAAACACGTGGAAGGGTGTCTGCGTGTAGCCAGGGCATAGCTGCCAGGAGTGTGTCCTGGGTAGAATGTCAGGGCACTTCTGAGAAGGGGTTTTAAAGGCCACGATCAACTTGTCTGGATAACTGTCTGACCAGGCCTGTGCCCTCCAGAGAGCTCTTTTGCCCATAGGACTGGGCATGTTCTTAAGACCACAAAGTGCTCAGGATGGGGCCCCCTGGTGACAATCGGGTGTCCCACTGAGGAAAGAGCAAGGTGGGGGCAGGGTCTGACTGGAGCCTGGCATCAGGAAACAGGCCCTGGGTGACACTCTTACTCTAAAGCTCACCAAGGCACTAGGCACCAGGAACAATGGATCACGGAGCCTCTCCTCACCCCAAACCTTTGCCAGCAAGGGAAGAGCCCAAGGCACAGACTCACCCCTCTGGGAACCACAGTGCCAGACAGATAATGTGGAGTGGGCAGAATTATCCCACCCCAGCCTGCAAGGCCTAAGTGATGCCAAGGGGCTGCTGAAGCCCTGGGTAAGTGGACACACCCAGGCTGCGGGGTGGAGGGTTTGGCACATATGCGATGGAGTCAGTCATGCAGAGGAGGGCTCTGGTGACACCCTTGCTTGGGGATGTGACCCTGGCAATGGGAGCAGCAGCACATGCCAGCCACATGTCACTCACAGTTCAGGGTGCCTTCAAGCACTTTCCTGGTATGAAATGGGTAGTATTTATTCCTCTGGGCTTTGGTGACACTGAGTGGTGTCCCCACCTCCCTCTGTAGGGGAGTTAGGGCTTCAGCCTGGTTATTTTCAGGGCAGGGAGACAGATGAGGCCCTAGGCCATGGCAGGGAAGGAAGAAAGGAAACTGGTAAGCTGCTAATCATGGGGGTTAAAATTGAGACAGGCCTCTCCTCCCTAGCTGGGCTGCAGGCCCACCTCCCATGCCCCTTCAGCAATACAGTAGACCACTGCCCAGTAGGGGAGAGGCCCAGCCCATGTCCTGAGACAACACTGCCCTCTTCTGGCCACTACAGGAAGGTCTGACTCACCACCCACCAGTTACATCCTGCCTACAGTTGGGCAATCCAGGCCTGGGGCATCCTTGGCCCTGAATTCTATAAGGTTCAGAGAGGGGCCACAGTCCCCAGCCCTGCCACCTGATCTGATGGTGATACAAGTAGGAGGTGGCAGATGAGGAGGGGTATCCTAGCAGCTTTATAAGTCAGAACCCAGTGGAGGTGCATCCTAGTCTCCCCACCTCTGTCCTGTGGGAAGAACTTGCTTAGGGGCCAGGAGAGTTGGGGAGCTAGAAGGCTCAGACCAGGAGTCCTGCATGAGAATGGCCCAGTCCAGAGGCCTTTCCTCCCACTGGATTTAGACACAGTAGTGCTCCCTGGTGACCCCCAGGTGCAGCTTGCTGGCCCTCGGAATCTCCAACCTGGGGACTCTGGTGTTCACTGTCCAGGCTGGCTGTGGGAGGACAGACGAGCACAGGGCTCAGAAGATGACTGGCTCAGGTGATAAGTCCTGAGCATGACTGAGCTCACACCTACCTGCTTGGGCTAGATGAGTGGGGAGGGGCTTTCTGGGGCCTTCCACTTCAAAAGGGCCTCCAGTGACCTTGTTAGACACCAACTCTTGTGTGAACACACTGAAAGCATTAAGTAGCAATGCTGCTTGCCACACTCCTGTAACCCTGTTCTAGAAAGCTGGTCTGCTTGCCTTAAAAAGGAAAACCAGAAGTGCTTGATGGCTCCTCTAGGACAGGGACCTGCTCATGGGGTACCTGGGGGAACCCCAGGAACATAGCTGGAAAGGGTTCTGGGAACCAAGAGAAAAACTCCAAGAGGTTTCACAGCAACAGGCCCTGAGTACACAGGCCACGAGGACAAGGCCTCATGGCTCTGAACCAAGCCAAGGGGATGGCCCTGGGATATGAAGGCAAACCATGCTCCTGTTCCTTCCCTTGGAGCCATGCAGAGCAGGTAGGCGGGGTCTAGCTTGGAGGAACAGGGAGGGGCCGGGGGCCACTGACTTGGGGTGAGAAATGGGCTTTTCTCCGTTCTTGGCTAATGAACTTGACCTCAAGTATGAACCAGTGTGTCCAATGAATAGGCCCTTGAGCGGGTCAGGACTAGGACTCATAGTGGCTCACGGTGGCCTGAGCCCAGCTCCAGATGGAGGAGTTGGGGAGTGGGCTTCTTCAACCTCAAGTCCACCTGGCACATGAGCCAAAGAGGATAATGTCGGGGTTAAAAACAGAAGGGGAAGGCCATGAGGATCAAGAGCTCTCTATGAATGAGCCAGCCTGGCTCCTGCGCTGCCATGGGCCAGCTGCTGGGAGGTGGGTCTCCCGGGGCCAGAGTGCAGCAGGAAGAGGCCCTGGCTGGCCCATTTCTGGTGAGCACACGCGTTGCCGCAGCTCTCGCCGGCTGAGGGCCCACACTGTGCCAGGCTGAATGCCCAGCACTTTGTACTTACCCTGAGCCTCCCTGGAGCTGGCTGCTATATTACCCCCAGCAACAAGGCTCTGAGGGGTGGCTGCTCAGCTAGGGGGAAGGCAGGCAGTTGATCTGGGAACCTCTGAGATCACGGTCAAGCATCATGGCCTCTCAGGCTGCGTGTGTGCGCGCATGTGCACGCGCATATGTATATACAGAAGGAACAACAGAAAGAACTGGCCTCTCCTCAGCATCCTCTGCATCCTTCTCCAGTGTGGCCTGACTGCTCTGGACCAGCTCTGACTCCCCAAATAGCCCCATTACTAAATGTTAAAATATCTCTGGGCCATTTTAACCCAATGTCAAAGACCGGGACCCAGAGTCTACCACTGTGACGAACTCCTCGAACGCACGCCCTGCCCTAGGAGGCACCGGGTTTTGGGAAAACTGCACGAGGCTCATATTCCAGTTTCATACCTTATGATGAAGTTCCATAGTTTTTATTTGGGGATAACGGAGTGATTTATTATTTACCGAATGCAGTAGGCACTCAGCAGATCAATTTCAATAAAACAATGGATTATAAATGCCGCCAGCAATCTGGCAGCAGCAGTAATCAACAAAACATGTTGTTCTAAATGCTGCATAATAAATTGACTATAATAAACTCATAATTATTCTACTGGCTACATTTCAAAGTTAGCACTAGAAAAACAAATTCACCAATTTGGTCTTGGCATGAACATTCGTGGGCTTCCTCCGATCCCTTCTGTCTACAGTTGCACCAGGAGATGCAGGTGCCATGCGCTGCCACTAGGACTGAGGCCACTACACCTGGGAGGTGTGCAGGCCTGATGTGCTCAGCACCCTGGCCTTAGCCCCACCAGCAATACAGCTGGGACTGGCCTCTCAGACCCCCTTTGGGTCAGATAGAGGGTAAAGTAGAGTAGCAGCCAAGGCCTCTGACGAAGGCTGAGCTCAAGGAGCAGAAAAATTCATGGCCACCTGGCTCTGGCATGGAGACTTCTAGTCAGTCAGAGATGCCCCCAGGACAGAGGGACCCTGCTGATGTGGCTGGCCTCAACCTCAGCCCCTCCTCTGTCCTGATGCTGGGTTCCTGGGTTCTATCCTCCTGATCCAGCCAGAATGGACCACAGAGTCAAAGACCATTAGAAAAGTTCTTGGAAGACGAGAGTCTGAAGAGCACAGGTGGTATCCTTGGGACTACCTTTGACTCAGCCATGGCCCAGGGAGAGGGTCGCCATCCTCTACTTCCCTGGTCTCTGGCTGAACCAAGTCTGAAGGATCCATGCCCCTCCCCAAATCCCTCTACCCCACACCCTTCTGTCTCCTTTACTCTGCCCCACACCAAGGACAGGCAGTGTGGGGTCAGGGAAGGAAACCAAGAGGAGACACATAAGGGAGGGCCCTGTTGGGGACATTGCCTCTGAAGGGTAACTGAGCTCTGTTCTAACCGTCCCAGCCTGCAGACTAGGCCCTGGCCCACAGTTCTTTGGGCTCAGCATGGCCTATGGGTGATAGAGACTCTGGAGTTGGTGTGGGCAGGCCGAAAGATAGACACTGGGGCCCGGTTCATGGCCAGTGGGTGGTCCTAACCTCTACAGTCACTCTTGGCCCCAATCTCTGTCCCACCCCTGGACTTGCTGGCCCAGGGACCTAGGGAGAGGCCTCAGCTCCCCCGGTGGTTTCTCACACACCCCTTCAGCTACTGTGTGTAGTCCTGAGATGCTTGTGCCATCTCCACTTGCAGATGGGTAAACTGAGGCTCAGAGAGGGAAGTGGCTTTTCTTCCAGAAGGCTGAGCTGGGCTCCTGACAATGGTAGCCAGAACCAAACGTCCCGTCCAGTGACTGACCTGGCTGACATACTATGGCCAGTCACAGTACTGGCATGCCCTGTGGCAGGGACGACCCTGGGCTTAAGTGGGTTCCCATTAGTACAGCTCAGAGCACAGCATCTCTCTGGGCAGCTGGTCGTCTGCCTGTCAGTCTAGGTATGTATGCTCGCGCTCCTCGGTGGACGTGGCAGAGGACTCCCGCATGAGGCTCCGACCACTCCCTGTGGCAGAGCCAAGGCCTGCCAGATGAGGCCAGGGCCAGGTGAGTGGGCAGTCATCATGGGAACTCCAGTTTGGGGAATGAGTACATTGGGGAAGCCGAGGGGGAAGAGGACAGCCCACCACACTAGACAGCTGAGAAGAAACCACGACACTGCCCAGCAGGGCTTGGAGGTACCTTGTTCAGCTGCATCAGCCATGGATGACAAGGCGCCAAAGAACTGGGGGTAGAGTGTGGGGGACGGGCACCTCCTACTGCTGGTCAGTGACCACAGCACATTTGAAGTCCAAGACAGGGTGACCCTGTGTAGTGTGGGGCTAAGCCCCAGACCCCAGCATCTGGACAGCTCTCAGCAGCTCCATGCTGGATGGTGGGGAGGACAGGCAGGGAACCTGGAGCAACTGTGGGTAGGAGGCCATGTCTGTGGGTGCCCCCAGAACCCTGCCAAGCCCGGGAGTGCTAGACCAGTGTGCTCTGCCCTCCATGTTGGGGATCTGTGAATAGGATCACAATTCTTGGGATGGAGGCCACAAGGCCTGCCCATGTCAGACTTGTCATGTCCTCCACAGAGGGTTGAAATCACAGCACAGCATGCTCAGGACAGCCACCACCTTGGACTTGCTGAACCAGTAGTTTGCATATGCCAAGAGGACCTGTGGCTGAGGGTGGAAGGTTTTAGGGTGTGTGTGACTCCTGGCCTCTAGGCACTGGGGCACAGAAATGTAAGTATGGAGCTTCCTGAATGGAAAGGATGACCTGGCAGAGGCTGGGGACAGTTCAGGCTCTCCTTGGAAAGCCCATGATCCCATGGAAACCACAGCCACCCTGTCCTCCACCCGTCTTGTGATGCTTATTTGTAGGTGCAGGGGCCTTTGGCTCTGCAGAAAGCATCATGCAGGTCAGCGGCTTTGGCAAGGAAATCTGAGCTGGTTTCCTGGGGAATCTTGCTGTGGTCAGCACTCTCAGGATAGGGACCCAGAGGCTCCCAGTTGACACCAACAGTCAAATGGAACTGGGGCAGCCCCAGGGCCAGCTTCACTTACCACATGTCTCCGTCCTGGATCGTCCGGTCGTTGGGAGCCCCGGCATGTCCATAGTGCAATATAGATGCGTTCTCACCACTGCGAAGGGCCAGGAGGACAGTCAAGGGCTCATCCTGACCCAGCAGCCCTGGGAGGCTGGCACTCCAAGCCTAGCCCCAGGGGAAATGCTACCCATCCTCCAGCAGAGGCCACAGGGTGGCTGGACCAGGTCCACGGCCTGGGGTCAGGGAACATGGTACCCCCCACCCACCCACCAGCCACAGCCTCTTGATTCATGACAGTGCTACCTGCAGGGGTTCTGGGCTTTGATGGCCACTCAGGCCAATGCCCACTGGGCTGGGGACGTGAACAGCACATGTGGAGAACAGAAATGGGGAACAGCAATTTGTGGACCTAGGGAGGGACCCTGAGGAAGTCCTACTTTCCTGGGGACCAACGGCAGAAGGGATCCACGGAAAGGGCCCTGGCAGCCTCAGAAGCCACCCTGCTCAGGGCTAGAGAGACAGGAAGTCAGCAGCTTCTCACTTATCTGTGTCTCAAAAGAGCTTCCCTAATGAGCAATGCCTTTAAGAAAAAAGGACTTTTAAGGCTGTCCAAAGGAAAACACACACACACACACACACACACACACACACACACACACACACACCTGGGTGTAATATTTATGGCCCCATTTGGGAGTCTCAGGAATCATAAAAGTAGAAATAATGATTTTTCTCTCTATCCACCAGAGAAGAACATTTCCAAGGGCTGAGATGCTCCTATGTATTATTCATGTGTGAGGACGTGCGCATCAGCAAGAGAAGCCCGGCTCCGTTCTGGCTGGGCAGGGGCCAGACCCGAAGGGCAGAGCCTCACAGAGCATGGGACATGAAGTGGAGTGAGCCCCAGGACATGCTGTGTAATCACGCCCACAGTGACAAACATGGGCACTGACACCTGCACAGTAGCACACATTTGTGGCCACCAGTTGCCCTACGTTCGTGGTCATTGCTACTGCTCGTGCACTCTCAGCACACCCAGTCACGCACAGTAGATGCACACACAGCCCACATAGAGCACCCCGGACACAACATGCTACACACAGATACCTACAGTGACAAACACACCCACCCAGGGCCCATCGCCCCCCGGCCATGATGGTATGGTCCCTGTGCACCACACTGAGTGCTCCACACTCACCTGCCCATGGACACACAACCGCAGCCCCCTCACCCACACAGCTCTATCCACGCTCCACCCCTGCTGCACACAGAAGCCACCCATCCTGGGCTCCCAGTCCGGTCCCCATATGCTCTGGAGAGGAAGGCAGTGGTGGCCTTCCAGGGCTCATCATTGGGATGGGAGGGAGGGGACAGCAGGTGCCCTTCTGGAGTAAGCTGGCTGCTTTCTCCTTCCTAGATACCAGGTCTGGCAGGCAGAGGAAACCTTAGTCCTGGGGTCTTGGGGGCAAAAGTGACTTCCAGGCTTGGGTGGCCAGGTGTGTAAGTGAACAAGTGCCTCCAAGCTGACAAAGAAGGTAGAGTTCTCTCTCCTTCCCCCGACCTTCTCCCAGGAGACCTAGGGTGCACTTACCTGCAACAGATGCAGGTGTAGGAGGTGTGGCGCATGCCACCCCGGGAGTAGCAATAGTGCTGGAACAGGCTGCAAGGGAGAACACATCAGGCTGGGACCACTGGAGCACGCACGGCCCCCATCCTCTCGTACGAGTCCTCAGCGCAGGCCACTTCGGCTGTGCCCCCAAGAAACCCGAGCTCCCCAGAGTGTGTGTGAACCCAGGGCCTGCTCTAGGCCATGGAGGTCAGTGTGGAGCTTAGGGAAGAACCTGGGGGCTCAGGGCTCATCAGGAAGACAGAAAGATCGCTGGAGTCCTGGCCCCTGGGGCCAGGTGGACTGGGGCAGGGGTCATATGTTTCTACATGGCTGGAGAAAGGCCTTCATGCGAGTCGGACCCCTCACCTTGCTGGAGAGACTGGATGCAAGGTTGCAGAGGAACACAAGCCCTTCCAGCCCCAGGGCTGTCCTGGGCTAGACAGAGGGGTGAGTGACAGGCTGCTTGGAGAGGAAGCAGGGCAGGGCAGGTCTACAGGACAGGTCCTGCTTCTTCCTGCCTGGGAAAGCAGTAAACCAGCTGGGGTCCTGGACACACTCCCATTCTGAGCAACCCTGCTCAGCAGCAAGGTCTGGAGGCCAAGGCAGGAACTCAGCCCCAGGCTGAGTCCAGTGAGTGTCAGGGAGGCCTCCAGGACAGCCAGAAACCAGCAGAGCCCTGCAAGCCTGAGAGAGTGATGAGCAGGGCAGAGAATGGCCAGATCTTGGCAAAGCCCAGCCGGGAGCCAAGAGGGTCTACAGGGGCAGTAAGCTGTCTCCTCCTGCTGGGTCTCCCGGGGTAGATCTTGGAGATGGCTCCAGGGGCTGATGGACCAGACTAGCCACATCAGAGTCCTGAACCCCAGGGAGGCAGCATTGCCCAGAATTCTGGAGTGGTCCTGATCCCCCCTCCCTCACTACATGCCTCAGGTTTTTGGAGCCTCCTCTTGGCATGAGATTCGCAGCTCTCAGGGACCAAATGGCTCCTGAGGTTCTGCCCTGGTCTTCCGTGCACACCAGGTGCCTGGTCTCTGCAGACCCCAGCTGGAGGGGGCAACTGCCCTCGCTCTACCCAGACGTGGGTAATAGCAGCTTCCATGCAGGACCCCAGCTCGGTCCAGCTCTCACATGGCCCTGGCTGAGAAGCAGGTCCAGGCAGCCCCCACCCTGCCCACCTGCCACCAGGGTAGCCATCTGCAGAGCACCAAGGACCAGCTGTGGGCATGCCAATTGGCGGCCCTGCCTGCTCTGCATGTTCTAAGTCTGTTTAGAGAATGTCTGTGTGGAGGAGTTTAATCTTCCCAGCTATAAACACTGTAAACACAAATTATATATAATTGTTATGATTGGGTATTAAGTAGTTGTTATGCAGAATGGTTCTGCTAGATTCAATCGGCTTTCAGACTTGCCTTACAAACCTTCCAGGATAATTGGGTATCTGCAATTCCACAACACAAAGGACTTCAGGAGCTGCCAGGGAGGTGAGGAAAACCACACGCTCCTCTCCTGGCTGGTCCCTACTCATGGTAGGAACACTTATACTGCTGCCCTTAGTGTCTACCTCAGTTCCAGGAGACCGGGGGACAGTAAGACCCAGGTTCACAGCGCTGATGGAGGCCACAGCCCAGACCCATTCCTACTAAGGCTGCCCCACACCACCAGTCCTCCTGCGGAAGTCTCTACAGGTAGTCTCAAAATTGGCTCCCTGTAAATGGCGCAAGAAGACAGTGCTCCCTTAGTTTTTGGAGGTGTGAGCCTGCCCCAGCAGAAGTACACCTCGAGGAGACATGTAGCCATGTTCAAGGTAATGGAGACAGTAGGCCTCTGTTGGGGCAAGTGACCTACAGATGACCACAGTCTGTACTTGGACTGGCTGGTTTCAGAAAGGCCAGGCAGAGGGTTGGCTGTGCCATTGGCATGTGCAGATGGACAAGCACTGCCTATGAGAAAGGAGGCTGGTTGGGTTTGGTGCCTTCACCCGCAGCAAGTTTTCCTGCTACATAATCCTCTTGGCAGAAATGACCTTCCAGTATCCCTGGCTTTTGTGGAAGGAAAAAAAAAAAAGCAATTTCGAGTATAAGGCACGACTTACAGAGGCATCTAACTAAGGAAAGGCTGACCCAGTTTTCACCTGTAACTGCAGCCCAACACTAGACATCTTTGCCAAGAACACTGACAATTCCACACACCTACAGGGAAGAGGAGAAAGGAAAAGAGAGATGCCACATGCTGAAAATTCACTCTGCCCAAAGGAGTCTGATGTTCTTCACACTGGACTTCAGCACCTAATTTTGTTTTCAGTGATCTTTTCTGGCAGGACTTGAGGACACAGTGAAGCTTTGATGGTGGTAACAGGTGGACAAAATAGGCCCAGGAGCATTTCCTGCAGATTTGGGGCCTGGGCTGTGGATGCATAAAGGTACTTAAGTTCTGGGGCTGGTGTGGTGGTGCAGGGGACCGTGGAGAAAAGTGTAACACACTTCCAATGTTTTCCAGGTGAGGACTGAAGACTGGATGCTCCAAACTGGGGTCACAGGCCTGACCTGGAGGTTCCACACAGCTTGGTCTGAGTTCAGCTAGCAGAGCTGGGATGACCAGGAGCAAAAACAGACTGACCCAACTTTCCACTGATGGCTCACATGCCACAGTGGCCAGAGAAAACTTGCTAAAGTCCCCTCTGTACCTTCACAGAAAATCCAGGCAACTGTGAGACAAACAAGGGGGAGGGGTCCAGGTGACTCTGCATTGGAGAGGTAACTACTAACTGGTCCAAGTCCATGGCCACATTTTAGTGATGGCAGAGGCATAGCCAGAAACCCTCTCACCTCCAACACTCGGATGGGCACCATAAAACACAACAGTAGAGCAGAGCTCATAAGGAAAAAAAGAAGAAGCCAGAAAGTCAGACTTGGGACTTTAAAGGGAATAGCACTGAGATGCCCCAGCACGCAAAGCAGGGACTTGTGTAGTGATGCACTATTTAGCTGGCTTTTGTGTTGCCATGACCAAAATATCCATTGAGAACAACTTAGAGGAGGAAAAGTTTATTTGCGACTCACAATATCAGAGGTCTCAGTCCACAGATGGTTGGCTCCATTGATCTGGGCCCAAGTGAGGCAGCACATGATGGCAAAGGGCTCAGTGGAGGCTGCTCCCCTCATGGCAGGGTCAGGAAGCAGAAAGTGAAGGTGGGGAGGAGCCACAGAAAGATCCACCCTTCTAGGACACGCTGCCAGTGGCCCACCTCCTCCAGCCACGTCCTACCTGCCTACAGTTACCACCCAGTCCATTCAAACTAGGTCAGACTGATTAGGGTTACAGCTGTCACAACTCAATCATTTCATCTCTGAATATTCCTGCAGACACAGGAGATTTGGGGGGAATACCTTATAACATGTATTCATAAAGAAAAGGGGACTTGGAAAAAATTTGCCAGCAATCAAGGAAACTTGCTTGGCTCTAGATGAACACCAAACATCTCAGGATTCGTAAGCACCAGTCTGTGCACCAGGGGCTTCCAGTTCAAATGTACAAGTTTAGAAACCACCAAGCTAGAAATTAATACAAAACTTGGTCCCTGGATATGATACCTGGAGCTCCCAGCAGGAGCCGTCACAAAGCCAAGCAGGACAGCCACACCCTCAACTTGGGCCATGGAAGATCTGCTTGTGCATTCACCCATACCACACACACACACGCCACACCTATACACCTGCAACCCCCGCCACACACACCATGCAGTATTTTCAGATACAACAAACAGCAGGCAGAGACCTCCCAACGACTTTGGATAACAGCATATCAGGTGGAGACTTTCATGGCATATAAAATAATTAAGACCTAAGAGGATGATTTGAAAAAAAGAGAATAGGTAGATTTTATGAGGAACCAAAACAAAACTTCTAAAAATGAATAGTCTGTCAGAGGACAGCAGACAGCAAGTCAGGCAGAAGTGCTGTCTCCCCCACCCCTGACCACCTCCACCTGCTCCTTCCATAAATCTGCATTTGGTACACAGTGCAAGCATGAGGCTGAGCCCAGCCGCCCCTGCTCCCCCTTGCTCACCTGGAAGGAGGAGGGTGTAGGGGGCACCAGACCAGGTTCCTGGGCTAACACAGCCTTCCCCAGCAGCAGGGGGGCCATCTGCCCAAGTCCCAGACATCCCTGCTGCTCTGTGCTCCCTGAAGCTCTTCCCTGCCTGCCCATTCCTCCAACATCCTTGTCTATAAATTTCTCTCAAGCAAGACTCGGGTAAAAGATGCTTTGTATCTGGGCATAAATGAGAACCCTTAAGTAACCTGGGAGAATCGGTGCTGTGAATAACAAAGTAGATGGAGTTACTGCAGTGACAGAGTAACAGACGGGGGCAGGACCATTTGTCAGTGCCTGGAGATGACTAATGGGGCAAGAACAGCAAATGCCCAGGCCCACATCTGCAGAAACCATGTCTCCAGGGAAAGTCTTGCTGGGCCTCCCCCCTTGGGACCCACAAATCCCGCTGGTGGATAGTTCCTGGGCACACAGCCCAGCTCTTGCCCTCAGAGGTTTATCAACTAACAAGAAGATAAGCCGCAGTCCCTTAAAACACATTAGTTGCCCCAGATAACAGCAAAGTGGCTGCCCCAGGCAGCAAGTGCCCACCATTATTAGCTATTAGCACAAGCTGTGAGCACTGGTAGCTGGGGCCAAGGAGGTCTGTGGAGGTAGAATAAGGAGGGGTGGCTTTGGTCACATCATTCCAGAAGTTGGGCCTCGATGGACCTCAGGTCCCCAAGAGGTAAAGAGCGACAGGAACAGACCTATGAAAGGGAAGCTGGCTAGGGGTGGTGGAGCCCATGTGACCTAGCAGAGGACTTAGGAGAGTGGTAGTCTGGACAGAGGCTTACTTAGCTGAATAGTACCAGAGGACAGGGGCTGCCCTTGGCCCCACACCCCCAGCCTCTTGAAAGTCACATCCCAGCTTGGTCACTTGCCAGTTGAAAGGCCTTCCATGCCTCAGTTTCCTCAATGTAAAAAGGGGTTGATGAGGGCGTTTCAAGATGGCAGACTAGAGGGTGGCTGCATTTCATGTTGCTCTAGGACTCAGAATTCAAAAGAGGAGATATTGAGAGACTTGGGACCAACTCAAAGCAGCCGGGTGAGTCTCTCCCGTTGGGGAGGCGTCCTGGATGGGGCAGTAGTCCCAGAACGCAGGGAACTTTGTGAAGTAGAGTTGCCCAAAGAGACACCCCTCCCCCCACTGGAGCAGTGAACTCGGACAACTGGGAGCATCATAGAGGAGGCCGCTCAGCACAGCACTTGGACTCGGAGCAACCACTGGGGCTCCAGACGGCTGCCCAGAGGAGGAGCTGTTTGGACTCAGAGCGACCGCTCCTGAACACAGGGGCCTGCTCGGAGGAGGAGGAGCGCGGCAGGTCGCTTGGACTCGGAGTGACTGCACCAGAGCTACAGGCGGTTGCCAGAGGAGGAGCTGCGCGGCGAGCTGTTTGGACTCAGAGTGACTGCTCCTGAACACCGGGGGGCTGCCCGGAGGAGGAGGAGGAGCGAGGTGGGTCGCTTGGTCTCGGAGTGACTGCTCCTGAACACCCGGGGGGCTGCCCAGAGGAGGAGCTACTTGGCGAGCTGTTTGAACTCAGAGCGACTGCTCCTGAACACCGGGGCCTCCCCGGAGGAGGAGGAGGAGGAGGAGCGCGGCGGGTCGCTTGGTCTTGGAGTGACTGCACCAGAGCTACAGGCGGTTGCCAGAGGAGGAGCTGCGTGGCGAGCTGTTTAGACTCAGAGTGACTGCTCCTGAACACTGGGGGGCTGCCCGGAGGAGGAGGAGGAGTGAGGTGGGTTGCTTGGACTTGGAGTGACTGCACCAGGGCTCCGGGCGGCTACTCAGAGGAGGAAGCGAGTGGTGAGTTGTTTGGACTCAAAGCGACCGCTCCTGAACACCGGCGGAGGGGCTACCCGGAGGAGGAGGAGGAACGGGCGGGTCGCTTGGACTCAGAGTGACTGCCCAGGGCTACAGGCGGTTGGCGGGAGGAGGAGGCTCAGTGAGTTGCTTGGACTCCTAGAGACTGCACCGGAACACTGGGCGACAGTCTGGAGGAAGAGGCATGCGGCAGGTCGCTGGGACTCGGAGCGACTGTACGGGGCTCCAGGTGGCGGCTCAGAGGAGGGGCCACATAGCCAGGCGATTAGGTGCAGAGCAGGGTCCCAGGACCTAGGCGGCTTCTTGGTGGAAGAGCCACACAGAGACATGCTTAGGGGCAGAGCAAAGGCTCCAGGACTGAGGGTAGTCTTTGAGGAGAGGCAGCATAAGGAGACTCGTCTGCGAAGGGTGAGGCTCCCAGGACCAGGAGGTAGGTCCGGGCCTCTGGGAACGTTGCAGAGGAAGGCAGCCCAGTCCAGGCAGTAGTTGTAGATTGAGGGGAACCTCTAGGGTGAGTCTTCCCTGCCAGGTGAGGTTTTCCCACAAGGACGGTAAAACCAGAGACACAGGCTCAAACAGGCCTTGCCTCAGCCCGTAGCCTAGTTCCCCTTTGGATGACCATTGGTCAACAAGTGGAGGCACCTCTGCCCACTAGCAGGGCATATACCCCACCTGAAGGCCACCACCCCTAGAGAGGCAGCCTCCTTGTGGAGCACCGCATTATCAACTTCCTCCAAGACTTCAGGCTACTGAAGGATAAGAGGGGATATACTAGAAATCTTCAGGGACATTATAAGTCAGTAGAGGAAATCTGCAATATCTTAGCGATCCACTGATACCTGAACAATATGAGAAAATGAGGGAAGAAAATGCCCCAAACAAATCTAGATGTTACATCAATAAAATGCAATGACAGCATGGCAGAAGAAATGACAGAAAGGGAGTTCAGAATGTACATAATTAAAGTGATAAGGAAAGCAAACGATGAGATGAAAGAGCAAATGCAGGCATTGAATGATGAGATGAAAGAGCAAATGCAGGCATTGAATGATCACACCAATGGACAGTTAAAAGAGCAAATACAGGAAGCAAAAGATCATTTCAATAAAGAGTTAGAGATATTGAAAAAAACCAAACAGAAATCCTTGAAATGAAGGAAACAATAAACCAAATTAAGAACTCCATAGAAAGCATAACCAATAGGATAGAACACTTGGAAGACAGAACCTCAGATATTGAAGACAAAATATTTAATCTTGAAAACAAAGTTGAACAAACAGAGAAGATGGTAAGGAATCATGAACAGAATCTCCAAGAACTATGGGATATCATGAAAAGGCCAAATTTAAGAATTATTGGGATTGAGGAAGGCTTAGAGAAACAAACCAAAGGAATGAACAATCTATTCAATGAAATAATATCAGAAAATTTCCTAAATCTGAAGAATGACATGGAAAATCAAGTCCAAGAGGCTTATAGGACTCCAAATACACAAAATTACAACAGACCCACACCAAGGCACATTATAATGAAAATACCTAACATACAAAATAAAGACAGAATTTTAAAGGCTGTGAGAGAAAAGAACCAAATTACATTCAGGGGGAAACCAATACGGATATCAGCAGATTTTTCAATCCAGACCCTAAAAGCTAAAAGGGCCTGGAACAACATTTTTCAAGCCCTGAAAGAAAATGGATGCCAACCAAGAATCTTATACCCAGCAAAACTTACCTTCAAACTTGACGATGAAATAAAATCCTCCCATGATAAACAAAAGCTAAAAGAATTTACAAAAAGGGGTTGATAATGCTACTTCCCTTCTGTTTTTTTTTGTTTTGTTTTGTTTTGTTTTTGCAGTGCTGGGGATTGAACCAGCACTCTATGAACTGAGCCTTATCCCCAGCAGATGCTACCTCCCTTCCAAGGTTGCTCTGCCTGTTAAATGACTCAATTCATAAGGAGTACATAGAAGGCTGCTCAGTACATGATGGGCACTATGTGCAGCATGTGCTAGCCATCACTGTCACTGTTCAGAGGCCTCACAGGGAGTCCACAGCACAGGGATCCCTCCTGCATGTGGTAAGAGAATCCACAGCACAGGGATCCTTCCTGCAGGTGGCCAGAAAGTCACCAGCATCTCAGCACTCTGAGAAAGAGCCTTTTGGCTACTCCTTGAAAACCAAACAGAACCTGCATAGACCCTTGGCCACTCCAGCATGGTCAAGCACAGCCAAGTTCTCCCTGGGAGTCCACCAGGCCCCGTGCAGGACGATGCACATGCAGCATCGCCAGGGCACTGTCCAGAGAGAATGCAAAGATGTCCTTGCACCAGCCTCGGGACTCACACATACATGTGGGCTTCCTGCTTGACAAGTGGCATCTTGGCCTGCTATCCCGTCATGGCTGCCTCTGCCCTCAGGGAAAACTGATACAGGAGTCTTGCCTCCTCAGGGACTGACTGGGGCCTTGAGTGTGTAAAAAGTGGGAGGGGAAGGGAGTGCAGAGTACCTTGTAAGGTTTGGGATCAAACAACAGTGTCAGGTATAATTGTCTCAGTATTCAGTAACTTGTAATTCACATGCATTCTAATTAGTGACAATGACATTTGCCAGGTCTAAATGACCACAACTGTGTAACAAATGCAACACACCTTTTGAAGATCTACCCACTGACAATCCTCAAGGCCAACAGGTGCCTTTCCTGCTGTCCCAGAGTGAGCCTTGGAGTCAAACTCATGTGTATCAGTGAAGTAGGCAGCAGGAAACTTCTCTCACATGGGATTGGAAACATGTACCCAATCATTCTAGAACTCCCAGGGGGAGGGTGGAAGTTGCTCTGCTTCTTTCTTCTGGGATGAGCAATGGATCATCAGAGGCTTCTGGCAACAGGGCCCCTACCCACCCTGTGGTTGCTGTGTGGGTCCAGCCACTGGTTCACGGCTCTGCCTAAATACCCCAGGACAGTCCCAGTTCTGTTAGCATGAATTTTCTATGGGCCTTGTGAAGTGCAGGCACTAGGACAGGCGAATCAGGGTACTTCCTTTGTCCTCCCCTTCCCCAGATCCCAGGTGAGGACAGACACAGAGAAGGCTAGGGATGCACCACTACCTAGGCTGTGCATGTGTTTAAATGAGCAAGTGACATTCATGTGGTATATCACCAGGTAGAGACTGGCTTAAAGCCTTGGACTAAAACCAGCAATGCATTATTAAGAAAACCAGTGCTATCAGAGGGTTAGGCAGCTTCATAGTACAACCTGCACCAAAGTGGGACTATGCAGCATGGGCGATCTGTAATAGCTACAGGGAAGTCTCTGCCTTCTGCAGCTTGCTTTGTTGCTCAGTGCTCCCTAAGCCTCCTTGTTCCCTCCCATAGCCATGCCCACACCAGTCCTGGCTCTTGGGTTGAGACTGCTTGGCCAGGGAAACATTTTCCAAGGTTGGCCAGTCCAGTCTCTGAGTATGTGAGCTTGCCATCTTGTTCTTGCAGGGACCATCACTATGTGGGCAACCTGATGAAAACAGACTCCTTAGGCCCTGCCACCTGCCCAGGTCATTTTCCCCAACTCCTCAGCTCCTGCTGGGCACCTCCACCAGTGCCTGCAATCTAAGGGACTGCACTTGAAAGTAAGGATGCTTGGGACTTGGGACTCCTGCAGACTGATTCAATCCAGGCTCTGCTGCCTACTCAGACTGAGACCTGGGGCAGGTCATACAGCCCCTCCAGTGAGACAGCAGACAGTCACCTGAAGCATTTAGCACAATCCTTTGTGGAAGGAGCATTTGTCCTACTTCACAGACGAGGAAACTGCAGACAAAGTAACAACGGTCAGGGAGTCCACTGAATCTAGGTTTGGGCTTAAGAGTCCATTCAGGGTTTTTTCTTTTTCTTTTTCAGGCAATACTGGGGGTTGAACTCAGGATCTCACTAGGCACAGGAGTGCTAGGCAAGTACACTAAGCTAGATCCCCAGTTCCTTTAATTTTTTTCTTGAGACAGGGTCTGGCTAAGTTGTCCAGGCTGACCTCAAACTTATGATCCTCCTGCCTCAGCCTCCCAAACAGTTGGTATTATAGGCCTGGGCCATCGCAGGGTTTCTGACTGCAAAGCTTATGGTCTCCACACAGATACCTCTGCAGCCTTGGTTCTGTGTGTAGGTGGGGGCTAAAATAGCACCTGCCTTGGGCCTCACTATGAGGACTGAAGGAGGTCACACAGGAGAGGGCTAGGTGCTCTGTTAGGTCTTGTGGTGGATGATACTGTGGAAAATGCCTCCAAGCTGAGCTGAAACAGGTCTGCAAGGACAAATGGCCCCACCCAGCCCAGCCAAGGGCCCTGGTGGCTCCTGGGAAGCAGCAGCTGGTGCTGCAGGAGAGGATGAGGGGCCCTGAGAGGGAAGGACTCACCAACCAGAGGTAAGGGCAGCAGCAAAAACTGCAGCAGTTACAGTAAAAGACAGGGAGATGAGAAGCGACGGAGAGCATCAGCTCGCCCTCTCTCCTAGAGAGGCCTTATCAAGGTAAGAGATAATTAGCATTTTAATTGGATAATTGGGAATTCTAAATTGCCTATCTTGTATTAAGCATAACTGAGGACATAACATGACATTCAATTAACAAATCTTCCCCTTTATTCTTGACATGCTTGATTAGGCTTAGTTTCTGACTTCTGTGGTATCAATTATTGGGAAAAAATTGATCTCCTTAGTTGTCAGAGCCATGGTCATGGTAGGCTACTAACAAGTTATATAAATATATATACATGGAAGAGATCTTAGAAATCCTTACACAGAATGCCTAGAAATACACATTAAAAAATTACCCTCAATCTTATCACCCAGTGATAACCTTTATCAAATATTTTCTTGAACATCCTTCCAGGCATTTTTAAAAAACATAAACACAGATCTTTAAAGATGATTAGCTGTAAACTTTTCTTTTTAAAGTCACCTTTTTACTTAAATATGATATATGCTCAGGAAAGGACCCAAATCATAAGGACACAGTCCAATGAACTGGTATAACCTGAGCACAACCATGTATCCCCCACCTGTCCCCATCAGTCCTTCCTCTCCATGGGTGACTTCTAATACCATAGATTAGTTCTGCCTACTTTGGAACTTTCTGTAAATGGGATCAGGTGATGTGTTCTGTGTCTGGTCTCCTTTGGCTCAGCATCAGGTGTGAGCCCCATGCAGGTGGTGGGTGCTGGTCACTCTCTTGCTCTAGTAGCTGGGTTGTGTCCACTGAGTGAGTAAAGTCTAGTGTATTTTTCTTCTATCAATGAACATTCAGGCTGTCTCCACATCATAGCTATTATAATAACACTGCTGTGGAAGTTCTTGTCTGATCTTTTGGGGCTTGTGTGCATGCATCTCTGTTGAGCAAATGGCAAGGAGTAGAAATCCTGAGTCACAGGATCATGTGTGGGTCCCGCTGTAGTGGAGACAGTTCATGGGATTTTTCCAGGTAGTTACTCATTTATTCACTGTCCTTCTTCCACTTCACACCTATGCATGGGGCCCAAGGTGAAGTGTAATGGATTTGCAAGGACCAAAAGCTCCACCCAGGCCTGCAAGAGGGCAGGCTGTCCACTGAAGATTGTTGCTAAAGCAAGAATGTAAGCCTTGTCAGGAGACACATGTTTTAATGCTGTCACAATATTTAGAATGGGATGACTTTTCCCTGCTGCCATTGCTCCCTCCCTGTTACAGGTCCCCTAGGCTTCTCTTACACGGTCAATGGTGAAAGTGGTCTGGCTGACCTCCCAGCACCAGTCCCTGTCCCCTATAGAACACGTTCTGAAAAGGAATCCTTCTACTATTTAAAGCAGGAACCAGGACTACCTTGTTCACACCCATCCTGGCTTCCCATAAGCAGTCCCCCTCTCTCTTACTCTCCATCTCATTTGGTCTTCTGACAGCTCACATCCTTACCATGCTTGACCTTCCAGGCAAGCTCTTGCCTCAGGTCCCTGTATGAGTCCCATTCTCTTCACCTGGGGATCCACCTCAGAAATCCATTTGCTTTCCCTTTCCTCCTTCAGGTCTGTCCTTCAATGAGTCCTTCACAGAAAGGCCTTTCCTGAGTCCCTGGATAAATGTTTGACCCACACATCCATCCATCCATCCATCCATCCATCCACCCACCCATCTCTATTATCTATCAATTTACCTATCCACCAATCTACCCCTATCATCTACCTCTCCATTTATTTATCCATCCATCCACCACCAACCCATCTCTATCACCTATCAATCTACTTCCCCATTTATCTACCCTACCACCAATCCATCCATCTATCTATCCATCCTCTCTTGACTGACACTAGGCTGAGGTTTTATCTATTTTGTTCACTGCAGTATCCCTCAGAGTCCAGATTAGAGGTTGGCACACAGGAGGTTTTCAGGATTATTTTTGTTGAGTAATTGAATAACTAACTTTGAATGTACAGCTGGGAGTACCACAGCCTATAATTTACTTAACCAGCTTCCCACCGGCAGATATCTAGGTTACTTCCACCTCTGTTATGATGGATGCTCATGGCCATATGTCTTTTCACTGTTCTCAGACAAAATTCCTTCTAGGAATTTTGAGCAAATGCGCATTTCTCAGTCTCAGGGAATGTTCTGCAAAATGGACCCCTGGACACTCATAAGGATTTTCAGGGTCCTGAGCAGTGCACCTCAGAGCTTGTCTGCCCACAGGACCGGGAATCTGGGAGGAAAATACCCAGTATTTTAAAGCTTCATTGATGGACTGACAAGTTTGAACATGCTTATGTACTTTTTCCTCATATTTCTTCCATTCTGAATGGCTTCTTTTTGAAAAATGTGAATGTTCACCTTTTTCTTATTGATCCTTAAGGTATTTATATTTGAAGGATACTCGGCAGTGGTTTTGACAATCATCTGTATAACAAGTTTTCCCCTTTGCTCTTTAATTTTCTTTATGGCATTTCCGGACAGATAATTTACATTTTTATTGGTCAGATGCATTAAAGCTTTTTCTTTATGGCTTCTTCCTTTGGCATAATATTTAAGAAGCCCTTCCCCATCCCTATGATTAGATAAACCCTGACATCTTTTGTGGACTGTTTTCACACTTACTTTATCAGTCAGCCTTGGACTGACTGTGATGGAGGCCAAGAGGCACAGCTCCATTTCATCTTCTTTCACCAATTCTTTACATGGGGGGCAGTTAGGGGCTCCACCTGCAGTCTGCGTTTGTGCAGGGACTCTCCCCTGCCCTCACTGGGGCTTTTGGGACAAGTTCTACTCTCTTTCTCAAGCACTTGGCACATTCTGACCTTCTCTAGTACTTTCTTGGCTGATGCTCAGAAAAAAGAAGCAGGGTACCTGTCTGGGGCAGGTACACAGGAGGGTTCCCGGGAGAGTGACAACACACAGAAGGAAGAAACTCACAACTCGCAGCACATGGCTCACGTGGGAAGTTCTAGGCCTGTGAATCCAGACCCATTTGGGGATTGAAACCCTGAGCAAGAGACAGCTCTAGCTTTGGAAAATCCTGGAAGAGGTAAACATAAGTAAATCTGCTGATAGTTCTCTGATATTGGGGTGAAAGTTTGCTTCTATCTGACCCCATCTTGCACTAGCTATGTTGACTTCATCAATAATATCTTTCTCAGTCCTAAAAACGTCTTCCCCTCTTAAGCTGAACCAGGTCATGAGAGGAATCATGTGGGGGGTTCAGAAAGGCTCTCCGTGGTAGAAGAATATCATCCTAGTTTAAACTGACCCAGAGCCCATTTTATCTCCAAAGGATGCCTGCGTTCCACTCCACTACCCCATGAACATGGAGAGCTTTCTGGGGAAAAGGCTGGGATCAGGGAGGAAGGAAGGAGCATTTTTTTTTTTAAGCCAATATTTCCCAAAGTACAGTAAGAGTCCATGGGATGACATCATGTGGATCAACAGATTTACCTTATTTTTTATTTATTTTAAAGTGCTGCCTTCCATTTATACTGGCAAATTATACTGAAGAGTTTCACTTACGGTAGGGATAAAAAGCTTTCTTTTGAAGCCTATTTAAAGGGAGTCAATTTAAAGAAAACCAGTAAGCAGGTAATAGCAAAGTGGGCTATGGATTAGGCTGAAATCATGAAAGCACTGTGAATGGCTGATGCAAAACTAAGGATTCCTTGAGGAAAACCCTGGTTTCTAGCTCTGGATGGGAGGACTTTGGTCTGGAACCTCGCCAAGTTCCCATTCAGCAGCTAGCAGGAAGACCTCAAACAGAACACAAGTTCTTTCCTGTGCCAGGACCTCTCTGCTCCCTAGTTCATTCGGGGAACACCAGGACTCCACGGAAAATGGTCAAATAGGCCCCTTGGTTCTTAAAACCTGAGGTGCTGAGGAAACAATGCCAGGTCCTATAAACCCAACAGCTGAGGGCCTTGGACAGGAAGGTATCGAGCCCCTGTGAGGACGCTCTGCTTGGTTAACAGTGCAGGCTTAGCACGGACACATCCCTTGGCCCAGAATGCTGGCAGGAGTCTCACTTGGCAATGCTTCCACAGGCTTCATTTAACAGCTTATCCTGAGGTTGGGTCATCAGATGAAGCCTGGTCAGGGCACTGTCTCTCTTGGATGCTTCGAGATGAAGGCCCACTTACAAAGCTCCATTTGTGCCTGGTGGTTCTGCATTGTACCCAGGGTGGTCGGAGGTCTTTGGAGCTCCATGTACTATCTTTGGTTTGAAGAAATGAAACCTGGGTTCAATCCCCAGTGCCACAAACAAAACAAAAAACCCTGAGAGCTTTAGCCAAACAGATGTTCTCTAAATACTGAACCTGCAGGGCCCCATATCCTACCTAGAGCAGGCAGGACAGAAGCCCCAAATCAATCTTTTAGGGAAAGAAAATGCTTTACTTTTTAAATCCCTCTAGGATGTTTGTTTCATTTTGAAAGATTCCAGTGCTACGCTGTTTCTAAATATCGAATTCCTTTCTCAGCTTTCCAATCTTAAAATATTTCACAAATGTGTCATTTCAGAAATAACTATCTCAGGAAAATACCATTTTAGATTAATGCCTTTCTGAAGGGCAGTCTTGCCCTCCCCATGCAGAGACCCAGTTCCGGGCCCCAGTACACTCTGATCTGTCTTCTGGGTCCCATGTCCCCCACTTCCCTCCCAGCTGCCCTCCACTGAAGGAAGTGAGGGGTGAGAGAAGAGGCTGTAGGCACTATCCCCATGAGGCCTGCAGACACAAACCACAGAGGTGGTGCAAGCACAGGGATCTGAGCACAAGGACCTGGTCACCTGGGAGCAAGTGGCAATCCAGTGGTCAGTGTGCAGCAGGTGGGTGGGCCACCCCCAGGTTGGGGGGACCCAGGATAAGGTGTGTTTCTAGCAGCCTGGATCCAAGACCCATGGACACTTAGGCAGGAGGGCGAGACCCCAGGTGCCTAGGAGAGAGATCTGTTTCTTCTTTGAGAAGGTTCTTCTAAGCATGCAGGAACCATAAAGCCCGGTACAGAGTCTGACCCCTAGGGGAGGGAAGCCAAGATCCACTTTGGCAGGTCCAGCGTCTGTGGGTCCTTGGTGGGAAGGACCCTTTCTACCCTGCTTGTGACTACATTTTGAAGCAGCTTGTCAGCTGTTAGGTATGAACTGCCAAGGGCCCCTCTTCTAATGAGCCTTCCCATCGCTGTTCACGACTCTGAGCATTAGTTTAGCCACACTTGGCTGAAGGAACAACACGAATACTATTTATCACTTTGAAAGTCTTTATCCACTTAAGATGATAAATGGGGGTTGTGCTCACGCTGCCCCTACAGAAAGATCAGCCCTGAAAAGAAGGTGTTCTCACCAGGGCCGGCTGAGGCTGGGGGTTTGCCTGGCTAGCATATTCCAGCACATTCTACAACTGTGCTTCCTCAATGACCTGTCGGGAGGGCCAATCAGAAGGAAGGACATGCTCAGGGAAACAGACACCACCTTCTGGGTTCTCAGCACCTTCTCATTCCAGAGCACAGAGATGGGGTAGGGGAGACAGCTACCAGCATTCCCCATCTGTCCCCACCTGCAGCAGGATGTCCACTATGGGTACACAGGGGACGGAAGTGATTTCAGATGGTGTACCCTGAATCTTTGTTCTGTTGACATCCCAAACACACGGGGGTAGGGTGGGGGTTGAAACGTACTCCTCAGGGGGATGCCAACAATGATCGCCACGAATTTAAATTTTGGGTAACTTAAACCTACTAATCAATAGCTAATTAATAAGATCTAAGTCCTTTGATGACAGGATGATTAAACTGTTTTTGAAATAATCCATTTTTAATTAAAATGATACCCTCTCTTGTTTCTGCATGTATTCAAAAGGAAGCCTTTGCAGATGTCTTGTTTTTAAACACACATTATACAAGGACAATAATTAGAAGAATTCATGCTTTTAATTATATTTTGATTATTCTTTACCTATCAATGCAAAGTTAAATACCCTTTTCTTTTTATGGCATTAGCCCTGCTCACCACAAAGCCAGCAGACCAACTACAGGATTTCTTCCACGTGAGAAATCCCATCTTGTGGTCTGCGTGGTAGTGAGGGCACTTGTCAGAGGTGTACATTGTCCCCTCACTGGGAATCACCCGTAGGGCCCCATAAGCCTCCCTCTCCAAGGCAGGAGGAAGAGTTGTGTGACATGGTTTGGGACCCTCCCCACTTCTGTCTGGCCATGAGGTAGGAAGTCCTGCCTCACCAACCCCTGGCCTGCATCCTCTCTGCTGCATCTCACAGGATGACCCACATAAGCTATCAGATCCCCCACCAAAATTCAGAAAATCCATCACAGAACACCAAAGAGGGTCAGAGGACAAGGAAGAAGGAGTCAACCTAGGGAAGTCAAGCTTTCTTATCAACTGTGCTGGGCACAGGCAGGGAAACCAGGCATCCATACATGCACTCAGTGTATCCTGAGCTCTCCCTTCTGGAATGTACCTTAGCACCCACCCCAAGCCCAGCTGCTGCCAGCACCCCATCAAGTCTCCTCTTCCCACGATTACTGTGTCCCTCCCTACTGCCACCTCCCTCATCTATCTGCTGTCTTTAACTAGATCCCCTCCTGGGCCAACTGTCTACCCAGGAGGCAGTGGCTGGAGGGTCTTGGAGTATTCTCAGCACTAGCAGCCCTCCTGAGGGGCTTCAGGAGCCAGGAGAGAGGCAGCAGCAGCAGCACCTGCTCACTGCCTGTGTTACCCATCCAGCATCCTGGCCTGACCACCTAGCCTAGGAACCTCCCTGGGTTCTCTCAGGCGGCCTTTCCTTCCTGCCGCCACCTAACGCTCTTCATAGATGAGCTCTGCCCTCACTCCTATCCCGAGCTGAAAACAGTGCTGCCTCCTTTCCCAACCAGTCTTGAAGGAACTCCTGGCAGCAGGCCCAAGACATCTAGAACCCAAGGATGGACACAGTGGTGAGCACACAGTATGTCCTCAGTAAGTATCTGTTATGGTTTGGATGTAAGGTGTCCCCCAAAAGCTCATGTATGAGACAACGCAAGAAGGTTCAGGGGAAAAATGATTCGGTTATAAGAGTGTAAGGCCAATCAGTAAATTAAGCCTGATAGGGATTAACTGAGTGGTAACTGAAGTGACAGGGTGTGGCTGCAGGAGGTGGGAACTGGGATGTGGCTTTGGGGTATATATTTTGTATGTGGAGAGTGGAGACTCTCTGCTTCCTGATAATCATGTGACCCACGTCCCCCTGCCACGCTCTTCTGCCATGATGTTCAGCCTCACCTTGAGCCCTGAGGAATGAACTCTTCTGTCCAAAGACTGAGACCTCTGAAACTGTGAGCCCTTAAATAAACTTTTCCTCCTCTACAATTGTTCTGGTCAGGTCCTTTAGTCACAGCAGTGAAAAAGCTGACAAAAACAGTATCAGATGAAAGGGTAACTGATGGCAGGAAGAGCTGACCTGAATAACGATTAAAAGAGAAAGTTCACATGCATACACCCCCCTTCATCTCTACTGTCCCCAGTGGAGATGTGGCCAGAAGCTCCCCATTCCTTTTCCTCTTTCTGGGCACATTTCTCAGCCTCTGCTTTAGGTCGTGAATATGTGATTGCGTCCCCCCAAAAGGAATATGAGGGGAAGTGACGTGTTGTTTCCAGGTATTGGCTTTTAACAGTATGAATTTTCCATGTTTCTCTCCTTTCTCAGAGGGGGCAGCCAGGCAATGGGAGTAGCTCTGAGTCACTGCTGGGGGACATCCATATGCCAAACTCAAACTGCAACAGGTCCAAGAAACAAGTCTTTGTACTAAACCACCGAGAGGTGGGTTTTTGCTGTTACAGCAACAAATGCTGTCCTATGCTGACTAAATACACATGGAGATTTAGAATACGGAAAAAGCAGAATTTTAAAGCAGTGGGGCAAAAGTCATTCCAAAGGCAAAGGGGTGGTCAGTCATTTTGCAGGGATGGGACAGAAGAAAGAATCCTTGCTTATACATGAATCTTAAATGCATTTTAGATGGAGACTTAAATATACAGAACAAAAAGCATGTAGATGCATGGATGTGTTATACTATATGTTCTGTGTTTGAAATATTTCATAATTATGGAGAAAACATTTTTCAAAGATATAAATAAAAGTATAGACAGAGGAAAACAAATGCAAACAGTTGAAAAGTACTGAGATAGCAGAAATGGTAATTATGCAAAGATATAAACTATATGAGAAAGAACGGACATGACTACTTATATTTAAAATTTCTGTATATCACACTGGGAAAAATATTTTTAACCTATAGAATAATAACATGAGTCCTATTACAGAGTGCTCTTGTAGATTAGTAAGTCAAGCACAAATGTCCCCACAGCAAATGGGGCAAAGAATAGACAAGTCACAAAGAAAATTGCCCAGGAAATGCTGACAAAAGTTTAACCTTCCCAGTAATCACAGAAGCATCCATAAAGATGGAACAGTACTTTGCCTTTATCAGATTGGAATAATCACAGGAACAACACAGCTGATCCTGAGGCCCTGTGGACACACAAACACTCATGGGATGTCCAGCACAATGGCTCACAGTATGGTTTCTAGAGAGAGACCACCTGGCTCCTCTAAGGCCCATCTGTCTACTGTGGGATCTGTAAAACCCTCGTGGCCTGTCCTATAAAGGTGGAGAGGATGCTACATGCCCATCACAGGATTAAGTGAGCAAATCCCCAGGAAGTATGGAGTACAGTCACCATTGAGAAGAGAGAACAACTTTTTTAAGAAGGCAGTTTGGCCTTGTGCTTCAAAATTTTCTCCAGCAATTCCATGAGCAGGAATTTACCCCAAAGAGATGATCAGTTAAATATCCCTTAAGGGATTGCCAGATAAGGCTGATCATCATAGTGTCATACAGGGAAGTCAAGAACCATCTGGCTGTCCGGTTAAGGACAGAGTGGGGGGTAGTGGAGCCCCACAGTGTGTCCCAGTTCACTGACAGAAGAGGTTTCCACTGTACAAAGCAGGAACAAACTCTGCCCAGAGTGATTCAGCGCATCAAAGTCAGTCTGTCTGTGCCCCAGAGAGATCCAGAGCCTATTGGCTAAAGCAACAGGGATGAGTGAGCCTCTGCACCATTGAATTCTCCCCCCACCCCACCCTGTCCCCCATATCTTGTTTATAATATTCTGTACTGAGTGTCCTACTGGCGCAGGTATTATGTTCGTATCAGATTAAAGACGTTTTCATTTTGAAAATGTTTTTTGAAAGAAATGAAAGTTACCTGTCTAAGACCAAAGAGCTCCCCTGGACCCAGGCTTGCCTCACTAGCTGATGTGCCCTGCCAGGGGAACACAGCCCGCATTCCTCAAGCACTCTGAGAACCAGGACAAATCTGTGAAGCTGCCACAAGGGGTCGCGAGTGCATACCATCTGCTGCCCACCCGGAGTGCCTTGAAAAACCTGCAGCCTGACTGGAAGGAACCACACACAACTGGATCTGTTTTCCACATCACTGTTGTAGACAAATTAAAAAATAACCAAACCAAGCCGGGGGTGGTGGTGCAGCCTATAATCCCTGAGACTCGGGAGGCTGAGGCAGGAGGATCACAACCTGGAAGCTAGCCCGGGCAACTTAGTGAGACCC
This sequence comes from Sciurus carolinensis, assembly GCF_902686445.1. Lineage (NCBI taxonomy): Eukaryota > Metazoa > Chordata > Mammalia > Rodentia > Sciuridae > Sciurus > Sciurus carolinensis. Next base: position 41,587,629 of record NC_062228.1, read on the forward strand.
TGTCTCAAAATAAAATAAGAAGGGTTAGGGATGTAGCTCAGTGGTAGAGCTACCTGGGTTCTATCCTGAGTAACACAGATAAAAACAAAAACAAACAACAAGAAAAAACCAACAATCACCCAAACCCAATTTCTTCCTGACCCCAGATCAGGAAACCTCATTGTGGGGAGTGGGGGTTGAGATCATCCAAAATCTGAATGCCTTGGGGCCTCCTAGAGGCCAGGACTGGGGTCCAGTCCTGATCACCCTGGGAGTCATGCAGAGAATTTCCCAAGGGAGGGGAATGTAAAACAGGGCAGCACTGTCCCCTTCCTCATTCTGCACAAGACAAGGCATTTGAAATCCTTGCTCTTGACGTCTTCTTAAATCATCTGCCCTGCACCTCTGTGTTTTGCCAACAGGGCACAGATCCTTCCCAGGAAGGGCACTCTCCTCAGAGACTCTCCTTTCGGCCTCTCTTTATGCCCATCTCGTAGTGCCTCTGCCTGGAGACAGGGATTCAGACTCTAGGGGCCACCTCTCTTCTGCCTCTTGGCCTCAGGAACTGGAAGATGAAACCCAAAGTGGCTGTCACTAGTTAGGTGTCATGGGTGCCCCTTAATGAATGAGGACAAAAAGAAACCATCTCTGGGAAAGATATACTCTTGGAAGAGAGTGAGGCCCCAGCCCTTCCTCTACCCAGAATTCCTGATCCTTCTCTATCCTGCACCAGCAGGCACAGAAATGAACTCGGTAGGCAAGACTTTTTTTTTTTTTTAACTGGGAATTGTCAGAAGCACTGCACCACTGAGTTTAGGGTCTTGCTAAGTTGCTGAGGCTGGCCACAAACTTGTGATCACATCCTCCCTCGGCCTCCTGAGTTGAGCAGACCACCAACGTGCATTGCCATACCAGGCTGTAGGCAAGACTCCTTGATATATGTGCTTTGGAGAATTCAAGTCACAAGAATTTCGGCTCAGCTGGACTTCGAAAGCCCACTTATCTTCCTCCTCTGGAATCAGGTTCTTTGGCAAAACCTCTGTCTCCACAAGGAGGTATCCCTATCACAGTGTGAGCCGGAGAGGTGAGACTGGCTGGAAAACAGCCTCACCTGCTTCCTCTGGCTGCCCACTGCATTATGCTGTACCTTGACAGCCACTCACCTAAGCCAGATGAGCTAGCTCCTCACTACCAGGGAAACAGCAGTGGTGGCTCCAGCATTCGCTGCAGTGAGGGAAACAGACAGGATGGGGCAGAACCAAAGTTCTGCAGGGTCAAATGAAATGGCAGATGGGCCTCTGGTGCTGTCACCAGGAAAACCCCAGATAGCTATATCCCTGGGAGGCAGCAGGAAGCTTCTATTCCTGGGAGGACTGCGCCATTTCCAGAAACTAGCCTGCCACCATGAACAGATGCAGCAGGTACAGGCAAATCACCTAGAATGGGTAAAATATCACACTGGCCAAATCCTCCTTGGACAGCAAACTGAGATTCAGCAGACAGCTCCACTCTAATGGATTTACAGTCACAGCTTCTAAATCCCCCAATTAAATGCACAGTTGCATAGCAAAGGTAGGAAGGTCAGCCTCCTGGGTTCCCAGCACACACTGCCTGGAGATGATGGCCGTGACATGGCCTGAGTCACATTCACATATTGCTCAGAGGCACCCTCAGCACGAGCAGCCTGCTGCAGATGTGGCTGGCCCACATGTCTGCCCACCCTCTGGCTTCCCTCCCATCCTGCTTTCAGTTGGGTGTTCTTGGGTGAAGACACTTTAGAGCAATTATTTCTACCCTGCCAGGTCTGGGACAAGCTGGCCAGTCCCCCAGGTCCTCCAGGAGCTGTGCAAACATTTTTATGTTGCTCCCATTCAATTCCAGCACACATGGACAGGGCTGTCTTCCCTGGTCTTTCTTATCTTCAGCACAGAATATACCCACTAAGACCTCAAAGCACCCAGCCTCCCCAGAAATTTCAAGAACCTAGGAAGAGGTTTCTTTATGAAATGTCTGGAGCCTGCCTGCTCAGCTGGCTCCCACCTCTTGCAGTGTGAGCAGGTGTTTCATCCCTGAACCATAGAGCCGAACTCGGTCCACCCTGAGAAGGGGGCATACCTGCTCCACAAACATACAGGGCACAGCAAAGCCCTTGAGACACTCTTAGAATAATGATGCCTACTTTGTGCCTCTAGGGGCCTTAACTAATTTATAAGGCAATTTTAATAATAACTATATATTAATTTTACATCCCCTTTTTACCTATTCTAGTGGCTCTGAACTGTTAGGAATTAGATAATATATTACAATGGGCTTCTGGGGATTTTTTATTAACTAATGCCCCATATTTAAAAACCTTCTTGTCAAATGAGAAACATTAAGAAGCACTGTCCCTTTTATAATTGCTTCTAATAGACTCAATATTCAGGCCTTGGCCTTAACAGACAGCCCAGGCAGTACTTCCCTAAATTGCATTTAACTTTACATTTTCTCTCTGTCATCAGCAATGGAGTAATTCAGAAAGCGCACAAATGGTCATTTCACGGTGTCAGCCTGTAAATTTGGAAATTATGAGGACCACTCAGGATAAGAGATGCTGCGGTCTTCCTGCGTAGAATTTTACTATGGTGGCTCTTCTTTGAAGCTTTTCTTTTTTCTTTGAATCTATTTCTTGAGGTATGTAACATCGATCCCGTAAAGTGCACCCGCCTCGGCTGTCCACAAACATATTCCCAGATGGAGACTTGGAAGATTTCTGGTCTCCCAGTGGGCTCCACCACTGCCCGCTCCTCCTACTCCTCTTTTACCAGGGTTTTTGACTGTTTGAAAACTTCATATACAAATGGAATGGCACATTCCTAAAATGTACATTCTTACAGCTTTCTTCGTTCTACATTGTCGTTGGGAGACTCATTCATCCATCCGTGTTCTTGTGTGTCACAACAATCTGCTCATTCAAACTGCCTGGGGTACTTGCTGTGTGAACGTACCATGATCTTTCCACCCACTGTCCATGGGCCTGGGTCTCCCCCAGCTCCCGACCTCCTGGACCACAGACAGAGCCTGATCATCTGCTACATGCTCAGTGCGACTGCTGGGGGGGTCAGATACAGGACGCTCAGTTCTGTTTGATGCTACCTGCCATTTCCCAGCAGTTGTTATTGCATCTTTGTTTTCTGCTTGCTTCTTTTCACTGACAGGAAAGAAACCTTCCAGACCATCACTGAATGAACCTTAGGCCAGAGTCTGAGTGTAAGGTGTCAGCATGGCTCACCAGGTGTGAGGGCCACCTGCCATACCCCTCCTGCAGAAACGGGATGGCAGTGCATTTGGCCTTCCCTTGGCCTCAGGGGTGGGAACGTTAGAGATTTCCCTACAAATAGGACTTCACAGCAATGGAACTTGATCATGGATGGGGAGCTGGGGATGGCTGCCAGCAAGGGATGTCCACAAGGCACTGGGAAAGGTTGTGCCCACTGAGAGGTCACTGAACCTTGGGAACAGGGTCAGAAATGATGCACAGCAGGAAGGCCAACAAGTCACACACGAGGTCCAGCCCTTGTATGGCTGGGTTCTCCCTGCTTTGAGAGTCAAGGATAAAGACAGCGTATTTGGGGCCTTCAACTACTGGACAGTCACAAACATCTGAGCACAGCCTGGAGGGAAGGAAAAGAGGCAGACATCAGCCTCCACGGGATGGAGCCCCAGGGACCAGGTCCGGTCCAGGCCCAAGGACTCAGGAAGATCAAAGGCATGCAGCGGAATAGGATGAGGCCAAGTGAGGTGGCTGAGGTGACCCTCCCTCATCCAGCCAGCATTTCCAGGCAGAAAAGAAAAAGCAGCAGCCACCCCAGGCTGCCGGAAAGCCACCACACTGGGGAATCCTTTGTTTTCATTTCCAAACTCCAAGGCCCCTTGGCTGTGCCAGCGTCTGATCCCGACTCAAAACCACAGGGGACACTTGGCCAACCCGACACAGAGGAGCCTCAGCTGTGACAGCCTGGGGGCTTGGAACATTGAGGCCCAAGAAGCCGGTTTTAGCAGTTTATGAATAATAAATGTAATTAGCATGATGGAAAACAGAATCTAGAAGCCAAGCGAAGGCCCCTGGGTGAGCAACTTAGCAGGTTGCCTCCCTTGTCACTTCCGCCAGGGCCCCTCAGAAAGGACAGGTGGTCAGGAGGTCAGGGCAGGGGGGCGTGGAGGGTGGTTACAGGCAGGGGTGGTGAGTTATGGGCAAGCCCTCACCCTGGCCAGAGCAGTGAATGAAAAACAGTGGGGCTCAGGCCTGGCTGAGGTATGAGGGCCACCCCAGAACTGCCTCCCTTGCTCAGTTCTGAGCACAGCTCACCCTGGATCCCGCAGTGTGCTTCTCTGGTCTCGGCTGCCCCACCTATGCAACAGGAATGGCAATGCTACTGTGGCTGTTGTCACATTCAGGCAGTGTGAGTTTAGCTGTTATGTGAATGACTCTCAGTTCTCTCTCACAACAGCATCCTGGGGGTCAGAATCTCCACGGGTTGCAGGCAGACAATGGTCCCAGGCCCCTCACACCTGGTGCATTCCCAACCACATTCCCATGGTGTTCCCAGCTGAGTCACTGGCACCAGCCTCACAGGATGCTTCTGCTACTCTAAGGCTGTTTGGCATGGGTGTCCCTCTTGGCAGATCCTCCACTTTCTGGTGCCCAGTACTAAACATTCACTCTGCAAATGATGCAGGAAGGTAGAGAATGGTTGGAGGAGGAAGGCTGCCTATAGGAAACAGTAGGGGGATGAAAGGCAGGTATGGGCTCAGGAAGGTAAGGATGGGCCAGAGCTTAAACCAGCCCCAGGCTCCCTCTGATCTCTTTGCCCCTCTCTTAGTCCATTCTGTGTTGCTATGGCAAAACACCTGAGGCCAGAAAATTTATAAAGAAAAGAGGTTTATTTAGCTTACAGTTCTGGAAGTCTAAGAGTATGGCAGCTGCATCTGGTGAAAGCCTCATAACATGGTGGGTGGAATCATGGCAGGAGCATATCAGAGTGTGGCAAGTGGGCGTGTGCAGCAGTGGTTGCGGGGAGGTGCCAGGTGTGCTTCATAACAACCTCTCTGGAAGTAGCCGGTCCTGTCTCACGAGAACGAGAACTTGCTCCCTGGAGAAAAGCCTTAATCCCTCTTCAAGGTCCTGATACCTCTTGATACTGCCCCCACTTGGTCCCACTGGGGACCAAGCCTCAACATGGGTTTTGTTGGGGGACAAAACATATCTAAACCACAGCAGCACCCCACCTTGTCTTTGGGGTGCTGCTTTTGGCCAAGAGAACAAAGAAGAAGAAAAAAAGAGAAAAAAAGAGAAGGATGTGAAGAGAAAGGGAAGGAAGAGGAGGAGAGGAAAATGGGGGAGGAGGAAGGAAGGGTCAGGAAGAAAGGGAGCAGAAAGGGAAAAGAGGAAGGCAGAAGAGGGGACAGAGGGAGGGGGAGGAGGAGGAAGAGGAGGGAGAGAACGAGGGACGGAGAGGCCCGGGGCCTCCTTCCTGACGATGCTCAGTGTCTCTCCACAGCCCAGGACGGGGTGCTCCTGCCTGGCCACGGCTGAGGACTCCCCTGTCCCACTGTGGCTGTGGACCATGAGCCAAGTGCCCAACGGGCAGGACTGGCCAGAGAGACTCCCCTCCACTCTCTCTTCCGCTGGGGGCACAGGGCTCACCAGAGAGGATGGGAGAGGGACTGCCAGGAAGAGTCTCTCGCCACGAATTGCACCTTTACGGGAAAATCAATGTCGCTGCCGCCTGTCCTCCCACACTTGCTGCTCCTCTCCAGCAACCACTCCACAGCGACAGCGAGAGCCCGGGCAGTGCTCCCGGGAGGAATGGGGTGTGGGCACCCATACACCCCACCCCTGCATCCCAGGAGGGCCTGGAAAGGAATCTGTTGGGATAACCACACCCCCACCCTGCAGCACGTCTGTCAGGTCCGTGGGCAACACTACTGCATACCTACTGTGTGCGGGCCCTCAGTGCTGTGATGGCAGCATGAGCAGGACAGACCAGGCCCCCGCCCGTGGAGTGGCAGTCCCTCGGAGTGACTGTGAGAATATGGAACATGCCAAGGCTGACGCCACTTGCTGGGAGGCATGGCCACAGGATGGGGCTTGCGAGAAGATTCCTCGGAGGAGGCGGCACCTTCAGTAGAGACAAGAGCCAGGGGAAACCCAGAGGCCAAGAGAAGGAGGCACACGAGAAAAGCAGCAGCCAAGCGAAGCCAGCACCCTGCCAGACTGCAGCCAGGAGTCTGGAGAAGAGATGCATTCCGGGGCCACCTGGGCTCCGACCCTTGGAAAGGAGGTGTCACCCGGTTTTGGCACAGTACTCTGATACTGTCTCACAACTTTCAAGATTCTTTTAAATGATAGCTGGTTTAACTGCCAATATCAATTGGCCAGCAAGTCCATGAACAAATAGTTCTCCACGTGTCTCTGAGTCCAGACACTTTTATTTGTCCCCAAGTATTTGGCAGGAACCAGTTACATCAATAAAGAAACATCAATTTTTAACAGCCACGTGAGATGCAAAAGCCTCAGATGGATTTTCCATCCACAAACAGGGCTCCTGGTTGGAGCCGTTATTAACAGCCCTGGGAGACACACGGGCAGGCCTGGGAGACAGTGTTCTGGATTTAGACAGGATTAAGGAGACACTGTAGGCACAGACCTCTAAGCATCATAAATAATGCTAAAATTTTAGGCTGTGGTTGAAGACTCTGCTGTCATAATCGCTTAGGTCATGATGTGTTTGATGTTTCGGAGCAAAATGACAAATATCTTTCTCAACAGCTAAGTGCAAGGAGCCCATCAGAATAAATCCAGCCAAACTGCCCACTACAGGTAAGCAGGCGGTGACCTCGGGGGAGAATCTTCAGGCAGGTGGCGGTATCAGAAATGACTCAGTGATTGCCGAGAGTGCATTGGACCTGTGGTCTGGGGTCTGTTTGCTCACGTTCTGGGCATGTAATCTCACTGATGGAGGAGGCAGAGTTCCAAATTCCATAGGGTCTGATACCCAAGCAGTCCCCAGCAATAGCCAAGTCACAGCAGAGCCAAAGAAAGGGACTTGAAAAAAAAAAAAAAAACTAGTATAGTGAATTGACTCAGGAGACACAGCGAACAAAAGCCATGGGTGATTCTCTGAACAGCTGGTAATAACCCTCTCAATTGTGCTAACTGACCTGCTGCCAGACATAGTCCCCAAGGATGACATCAACCTTTGAGATGGGGCGCATCTGACCAGGCAGGGACAGGCCCATGTGCTGGGCACTGAGTGAAGACACCCACCTGCTTTCTGAGCCCTGAGGAACTACTGAACCCCAACTTTCTCAGGAGTCACACTGTTCATTCAGCAATCCTGCCCAGCCCAGACCAACACAGGGCACTTCCTGTCCTGGGCCAAACACATGGTTGCAGAAAATGGAGCTGCAGAACATCAAGGGAGGAGGTGGGTCTTCGCCCCAGGGCTTCTACTTCCCAGGTTTTCCTGATGTCCAGATCTTGCACTGTCCAGCCAGCAAGCCCAGGACTGGAGCAGCTCCTGGGTGATGGAGGTGGGGATAGCAGGGTTCTACCTGGGGCCAGTAGAGTAGGATTGGCTGTCCTAGAAAATCTTCCTCCCATGCTGGTGGCCCGCCTTGGAGATGAAGTGACACCTTAAGAAGGACTCATGGCAACTGTGGGGCTGAGGAGTGGTCGGTCTCCATGGTTGCACACAAACACCAGGAGCAAGTGGAATGCTTTTGACTCAGAGAGGGATCTGCATTCAGACAGCTGGTCCGAGTGTGGTTCTATTATGGGGCCGAGCACAAGTGGCTACTCCTGGACAGGACCTGGGGTGCTGAAGGCTGGGCACAGGCTGTTGAGACCAGGTGCCTCCCCAAGGAGGGAAAGCACGATGTGGCCGTCCCGGGCTCCCATGGCCTGAGAGCACCTCACGTGCACCCACAGCCTTAGGCTGCACAGCAACTCTGGGGTCCTATGCCTCCTGGCCCCCACACGAGTCCTAGAATACCTAAGAAGAAAGTTCCTCTGGGCTGTGCACCTAAGCCAAGGGGCTCCAGGTGTTTGTGGCCATGACTTCTGGCAGGACCCTGGGAAACAGGGACCCTCTAAATCCCCCCAGGCACAGACAAGTGGGAGCAATGGCTTTCTCCTCTTCACATAGGGGTGGGGGGGATGTGGGTGGCCTGGTCTCCTGTGTGGGCTGCCTGAGGTGCCCACCAAGCCTCCCTGGCATCTCTGTCTGTGAGGGTTGCCTAGCAATGCCTCAGGCGATTGACCACTTCTTTTAGCTTCTTAGGGGCTTCCAGTAAAGAAGTCAACCCAGGTGGATAATGTCCACCCCAGTTCCTTAAGTGGGTCATGAGCCCAGCACTGTCCTAGCCAGGCTGTCCCCAACTTAAGAAGGGCCCACTGACTATCAGACTGTCCCATGATTAAATCAGACCACAACCTTGAAGGTGTTGTCACCCTCGAGCCTTGAATAATGCCTCTCATAAACTCCCTGGAACAAATACCAAGCTGTACAAGACGGGACTCCAAAATATGCTCTTAAATCACGATTTCATACCAGCTATTCTGAAGCATAGCAATGGGCCATTTCTAACACCCCTGAATGACATTTGGTGTGACGTGCCAAAGGTGGGTGCCCCTGGCTAGAAATGAACCTTTCCCCGCATGCTCTTCTGGTCTCTCCTCTGCTGCTTCAACTTCCCCAGTGACTGATGCCTCTCCCAGACCTCTCTAGCTACTCAAGTGGGAAATGCGGCTGATATCCTTGACTCTTTCCTCACACAACCCTCCCTAGTCTGATAAGCAACCCCATGACTCCACCTTCAGACCCCACCACCTCTCACCCCTGCAGGAGCTCTGGCTACTCCAGCTTTGACCCTCGCCACTGCAATCTGCTCTGCCATTGCTGCTCCACAAGATATCAGGCCGCGCCCCTGCTCTGCTGGCCCTGCACCTCTCCGACCTCACGTCCCACCCCTGCTCTATCCTCTTACCTCCTGGGCCTCCTTGCTGTTCCTCTTCTCCAATAACCTGGGACCCTTCACCCACTAAGGGTCTCAGCTGAGTCCTCTACACAAGGCCTTTGACAACACACACCAACTCATCTTTTTTTTTTTTTTTTTTTTTTTTTTTTTTTGGTGCTGGGGATCGAACCCAGGGCCTTGTGCTTACAAGGCAAGCACTCTATTGACTGAGCTATCTCCCCAGCCCCCCAACTCAAATCTTAAGAGGACCCAGTAAGTCCCCTTATGACCTTTCTTTCTTCCCTCCACTGCATTTGCCACCACCTAATAATGTTGTTTATTTTACTTTTTGGTTTGCTCCCCCTCTAGAGCTTCACAAGCATCTGTTCCTCGGTTTTGTCTCCCAGTTTCAAGAAGAGTGACTGGTACCTGCCATTATTCAGTAAGGGTTTGCGACAAAACCAACCAGCACAGGCAAGCTGAAAACACGATGCGTTGGCGCAAAATGGACCATGAGCGACCTGTTCACCATGGGCAGGGGATGGTGGGCACCCATCAGCCTGTTTGGCCCGAGCAGGTAGAGAGTCAAGGATTTTGCTGTAATCCAAGCAAACCCACAGAATGGTTAAATTGGACCTCTGTGAAATGGAAAGCCCTCTAGCTGGTTGTAATAGATAGTTTTGGTCAAACTTTTGGTATCTGGAAATGATACTGGGCACTCCTGGTCTTGAAGGGACAATGAGTCTGGTTTCTGCTCTTTCCATAAAGTCCAAAGAGATCATCCTGGGCTCCCCAAGACCTCTTAAGATGGCATCTTCAGAATAATGCCCTGGCATCTAACATCCTTCTGGTGAGATTGGCCTTTGTCTGGCCTCAGGACCACCCGAGAATGATTGCTCCATGTAGCCTCATTGCAACACCAACATGTGTCCTTTATCTGCCAGCCCAGTGGCAGGGAGCTGATTCCTCGATAACCATGGGGCTGTCCATGACCACATCCCCAGGAAGCTGGGCTCTGGAAGAACACAGCCTTAGAGTGACTGCCGCCTCGCTCTGATGGGTGTGGAGCTGTCAGGTCCTCGTTCCCCGCTCCAATGGTGGCCTGGCCTTGTTCCTCCCCTTCACTCCTGAGCATTTACAGAATGCCTGCTGGGTGCCAGGTCTTGCCCTGTCTGTAGTCCAGAACCTGCTGTGACAGGCCTTCAGGGACATTCCTGTCCATGACCTTTACCCACTTACCACCCTTCTGGACTCCAGCTCTTAATCTCTGCATAGCCCAGCCCTTTGCTCTGGACCTGCTGTCCTGAAAGGTCACAGAGAGAACAATGCTAGGGGAATTGAATGGCTCCCTGGCTTCATCTGACCTTGTGGGGTGGGGGTTGTGAGGCCTCTTGCCTCTTCTTACACAGTCTCTTCATGAGATGGAGCTTTTTTCTTTACCTGGAACTGATCAGATTCTGCCCTGATTCTGGCATTATGGTCTGTGTCATAGTAATTCATAATGTATTAGGTTATTTGCCCTTTTTTGTAGATATGTTTTAAACTACAGCTACCCCAAAAGACAACTTTATCTTTCCGGTGCCCTGGTACAATGATAACTACCAGGTCGAAAGAAGCAGGGCCCTTTCCATCATGGGGAAGGTCATCACGGCAGACTGGAGTACAGGTTCTGGGGTCACTGGCCAGGGTTTAAACCCTGGCTCCTCCAGTAGCCCACAGTGTGATCTTGAACAAACTGTTCAGTCTCTTTGTTCCTCACCCATAAAAGGAGCTTAGTAGTAGCCCTTATACTAAGAGGGCTGCTTTGAAGAGTAAATGGATCATACCCTCGTTTAACTATAGACATGCAAAAGGCCCAGACCAGAGGCTTGTGCAGCTAGGCCTCAGGCACAGGCCTCAGGCAGTGTCTACCTGGGCTGCCCACTGCTCCCTCCCTGAGAACTTTGCTCAGTGGGGACAGAACAGTGTCTGACATATGTAGGTGCTTAACAAATGTTTGCTGAACAAATGAATGGACTGAGAGAGAAGTACTCTGACTAAGGCAGGCAGAGTGAGAAGGCTTGTCTCTCTCCCCCTCCTCCCTCTTCCCCCTCCTAGGCAGGGACATGAAACACAGCCAGGCCCTGACTGAAAGTGTAGCACCAGGGCCCTTGGGGATCTCTCCTCCTCCAAATTCATGAGCCTCATAAAAGTACAGCCTGAGGGCAGAGCCTCTGTGGTTTAAGCAGGAAATACAATGACCATGAGGCAGGAGACAAAGAAGTCAGCAGACCAAGGACAGCACTGCGGCTGCCTAGACTAGCCTCGCTGTCAGGGGACAGGCCATGTTCGCCAGGCGAGGCCTGATCAGTCTACATAGCCCAATGCCACTTGATGGTTGGGAGCCATCACCATGACCCCTCTTCCCTCACCCCAGCATCCACTCTATCCACGAGTCCCCTTAGTTCTGCTCTAACCACCCTCTCCCTACACTTACGCGTCCAGTCTTTCCAGGCACAGGGTCCTCCCTGCTATCGCCTCCATTGACTCACCACCACAGCACCAGCCTTAGCTGGTCAGGTCATGTCCCAGCTCACAGTAGCCTGAGGAGCATCTCACTGCAAGCCTGCCCTGCCGCCCACCCCTCTCCTACCCACTGAACCCCACCCACTGGGCCCTTTACCACAGGCCTTCTTAACATGTGGCAGATGCTAGGTTGGCCCCTTGCCCCCTCTTGGCCTCAGCTTGAGGGTCACCTCATTTTCCTGGATAATAATTTATCGCTGTGCTCAATTCCCCTGCGTGCCTCTCTTCCCCTCTGAGTCTAGCTGGGAGGCCAGGCTGGGCCAGCCCATTGGAATGTTGGGCAGTGCTGAGTCAGCACGTGTGAACCAGCAGACCAGGGCCACGCCGGGCTTCTCCAGAGAGCACAGGAATTGTTACAGGCTGAGCTGTGTCCCCCTCAAATCCATACAGGAGAGCCCCAGCCCCTGGTACCTTAGAACGTGACTACATTTGAAGATTGGGACTTTAAAGAGGTTCATAAACCAAACTGAGGCCAGGGTGGGCTCTAATCCAATTTGACGGATGTCCTTGTAAGAGGAATCGAACGTACAGAGACTCCAGGGATGTGCACCGCAGAGGTAAGGCCACGTGAGGCAAAGGTGAGAAGGTGGCCATCTGCGAGCCAGAGGGAGAACCCCCAGAAGAAACCAACCCTGTCAACACCTTGATCTTGGATTCTCAAGAATCCAGAACCACGAGAATAAATTCCTGTTGTTTAAGCCCTCCAGTCTGTATTATTTTGTTATGGCAGCCCAAACAGACTAATACCAGAAACTCAAGGCCCAAAGGGTGACAAAGAGGTCTCCAGATCTATCAGAGAGGTGATGGCCACAAACCACTGGGACTTGCATCACCCAGGACCTGAAGTCTGAACTAGAGTCCCCCCAGGGTCAAAGCCAAGACCTTGGAGGAGCTGGTGAGAAGACCTGAGGACCCTTTCCCGTAGGCTAGCCCCAGCCACGACTTGGAGGAGGCGCCTGTGTTCTCCTGGCAGAGAAGAGAAGCAGCCCCCGACCTGCGTGCCCCTAGCTGGGTTTTTGCCCACCCTCAAGAAGAGCTGCCGGTCCAAACCATCCAGACATCGTGCCTGTTAGAGACTCGTTTCTTTTCTCTTCAAAGCATTATAGATTGATTGCCAAGTCCTGCAGTAAATCAAAAGAAAGTCACTACTCATTACCTACTTAGAATTCCCCGAGTTCTTCCTGGGAAACCATTTCTCAGCTGTTTGATCGCGGAGCCACCAGCACTGTCTCCAGGCACGCCACCCATCGCGGCAGCCACTCGACACTTTTTTCTTCCGGGCTCCTTTCTCAGTACCTAGATGAATTTCCACCTTTCTCCAGCTCTAAGAAGCTGCCAAGATAAACGATTCAAAGACTCGTGTTGAAAATATATGGACTGCAAAGCTGATTCTGCTTAATGAGCCAGAGTTGGGGAGAATAGCGCTGACCACCCTCTCACACAGGACGGGGCCACGCTGGCTGCTGGCCTGACTCACCCTGGCACCTAGACACTCCCTCTGGGGTCTTTTCACCTATGGGATGCTGATGCTTATCTGGATCCAGCCAAAACCAGGTGCCAATGCCATGGCCAAGCCCCTGCTACCTCTCACACATGTTACCAAGGGCCTCACAGGCACACGCTGGCTGGCTGTGGCTAGTGGGAGGCAGGAGGTGCCCTGCTTGTATACTGTACGTTCAGGAATAAGCGCCTCCCTAGCCCTGCAGCTGGTACCACTTCTCCAAAGATTCCTACTCCCCTAAAAGGGCACGCTCACCAACATGGCTGCTCAACGCCAGGTCCAGAGGGAGGGCCTGGCGGCAGCAGCAACAGCTTCCTCCTCCTGCACAGTGGTGAGGCTTTCTTCCACCTGTGCCCATCCTGTCCTGGGATCACAGCTTTCAGTTGTGACCTGCTGTCAAACCCACCTGCCTGTCTCCACGGCCATGAGGCAGCCCCATCAAGTCCTACTTCTGCTTGGATGAACACTAAGAGAGTAGACAGCAGACAGAGCGCCCAGCCAGGCTCTGACCTAAGCAGCTACTCAGACATCTGTTGTGTGGGGAGACTGGACCTGCCACTAAACCATCCTCTGTCACCTCAGGCTGGGACCACAGCATACCTCCTCCTAGCTGGCATGCCCAGGAGAGCCAAACAAATAGGCCACAGAGCTGCTTCTGAAGCTATGATGTGGGAAAAGCCCTATACCCCCAGGGCCAGACACAGAGAAGGCCAGAAATCACTACCACCAACAAGGGGGCCCCAGAGTGCTGTCACAAATATGTTCACTGAGCTGGTGCTTAGTGCTTAGTGCTTAGTGTGTGTGTGTGTGTGTTGCTCAGAGAAGGCAGTCCCAGGGAAACACACAGTTACACAAATGTAGGATAAGAGAGGGATGCAGAGGTGTGGACTCTAGTGCCCTGCCTCTGCAGAATGGATTTGTCTAACTAAAGGGTGGAATTCACACAAAAGCAGCTGGCTGGGTCTGTGAGCAGCAGTAACATGACCCCAGACCCATGTCCTATGCCCTCCCCGCCACCCCAGGCTCCTGCAGATGCCAGGATGCTTGACACAGACTGTGTCACTGCAGCTAGGGCAGGATCATGCTATGCAAGCCCCTGACCTAAGGTCTGTCATCAACACCGGGACCATCAGCAGATGGCTCCCCTAGGTGTCCAGACTCTTCAGACCCTCCATCATGGCAGTGATCCAAGAGCCCCGCCTCCCCTGAGAGCTGCAAGAGCCCAGCTGAGCCGGTGGAAGCAGCCCAGTCTCCTGATGGTCTCTGGTCAGCCAGGGGAGGGGGAGGCTGCGGCCAGGACTGTGGCATGGCCTGGCACAGCTGCTGGAGGAAGCTCAGGGGCCCACACCTTCCATCCTCCATGCTATGGTCTGAAAGGAGCCAAATACACGACCTGAACTGTAAGCAGGGCAGAAGCAGGCCTGGTCTGGGTGACCTCACAGCCCCATGAGGGGCTGTGACATGAGGCCAATTATTGGGGCCTCTAAGCCATGGGAACCCTGCCCTGCCATGGTTCTATCATAAATTACCTCCAGGTTTCAAGAGCAGACATGCCTGCTGGCAGATAGGGAAATGCCTTTCAAAGTTCCTAGGTTAAACCCTTCATGACATCCACAGAACTCGAAGCTAGGAGGGAAAAAAACTCAAGGCCCAGAATAATTGCTCCCACAGGGAACATCTTTTTGCACCAGCATGTAAAAGGTCTGGATGAGAATTTGCTAAAAACCAGCCTGGCACCAAACCTCACAGCATAATCACAGCTGTCTGCTTGCTCTGGGAGCCAAACCAAAATAACCCTTCCTACAGGATAATTCCTCACCAGGCCCTCCCAGGACATGCCGCAGCGCTTTCAGATGGTTGGAACAAACGGGACAGAGCTCCCTCTGAGATGGGCGATGGGGCCACACAGCTCAGAGGCCTGGAGGACCCTGGCAGGAGGGAAGTTGACCAGGCATTTACACACTAAACATGAAAAAGTCTTTTTTTCTGCAGCTCTTCCATTTTTCTTGAAATACATGACCCTTTCGACTCTCTTTCTTTTCCTTCCTTTGCTAGAGACACTGGTATGAGAAATCTCTCAACTAGGAAAGAACCAGCAGCCTGAGATTGATGAAAGGGCCAGGCCCAGGGCTGCGGAAGGTAAGCAGGAGGGGTGAGGCCCGTGGCAGGCACCCAAAGGCTACTCAGCTACCACCAGGTCACTGCTCTCTGTAATTCCAACTTAAGGTTACTTACGATTTTCTAGAAAAAGTCAGGAAAATCTATTTTTAATCACTGATTCAAATTAACCAAAACAAACAAATGAACAAAAACCGAAACAAAACAAAACAAAACAAAAACCCTTTAGTTTGGGGTTGAGCCCAGAGGCTACTAGTTTACAAACTCTGGCCTTGCCTTGCTAGAAAATTCCTTCTGAAAGCCCTTCAACCAAGGCCTTGGGTCAATGGAGAGAACTCTGGAGCCCCACAGTGCTGATGTCAGTTTTACTGGGGCCTCAAGTGGAAGGCGGACCGGCTAATGGAGTTCAATCAAAGCACCTCCAGGCAGCCAGTCACTGTGGAAGAGACGTCCCCTGTTTCCACAGAGAGGGGGCTCAGCACTGGTGGGGACACTTAGCGCAGCCCACATCCCACTCCTCAGCCCCTCAGGGCAGGGGGCTCACTTGTGCAACCCACCAGGTTTCCCCCCGTTTTCTTCTGCACCTGAGCATTTTCCACAGGGCTCGGGGGCCATCAGACAGCCCCCAGTCAGACGTGCAGGAGCCAGGGCAAGACTCCCTGTGGGAAATGGGAGGGAACTTGCGGCCTCCAGCCAGCATGTCCTCAAGGACAGCACAGCTGAAGAACAGGGTATAGTCTTAATGGAGAAGAGGCTAAGAAGGGGAAGGGGTCAAGTTACAAAATGCACACAACTAGTGAGCCCCAGAACAGGTGTGAGGGGGTTACAGGAAACGAATGGGGAGACAAGTATGGGAACTTAAAACTACTGTGGAAGTGGGAATTATGAGAGAAAAGACTCCAGCCCTAGCGACCATCCAAATCTCCAGTGTGTGAGAACAGGAATTTCAAAGGCCCAGAGCTGAAGAGAGCGATCAGTGCTCAGATTAAAGAAGCAGATCCTAGACCATCATGGGGCTTGCAGGGACAACCCCAGGCCCAGGTCCATGTCCATGGCTTCTGACCCTAACAGTTCACCCCATTACCTTCTGTAAATGAGAAGGAAGTCACAGAGACAGGGAGCGGAATCTGTCCAGAATGACATGACAATTATATCTCAGCTTTCAGATAACATGACCCAAGAGACTAAATGCTTGCCCCTGGGGAGTGACCAGTGGAATAACAGACAGGAAACAGAGTGGGTGAGACCCCTCCTTGGGTGTGGCCAGTGACCTGTCCAGTGTGGGCAGACCAGCCTCACTGGTGGCCAAGCTGTCCCTGACTCCACAGACAAGCCAAATATGTCAATCAGTAGGCTGCCTCCTCCTCCTACCTCATCCTGTCGGTTAGGTGTGAGTGATTGCCCCTTTGTCTACCCTTCACAGATCTAAGAACACAGAAGGCACCTGATCCGCACCTAGCTACTTGATTGTTAGGCCCTCCACACCCACCCATGCCGCCTACTGACTGGAGAGCTGGAAGGCTGCCCAGGGCCCAGCTCTGCGGCAACCTAAGGAGTGGGCCTCCACTTGGTCCTCCCAACTGACTGGCAGCTGGGTGGGATTCAGTCTCTCAAAGCACAACCCAAGCCCAGAATGGCACCAAGATGGATCCTTAGGAAATACTGTTACTCTCAAGAATAAAAAAATCTCTAACTTATAAGCAACCAATAACAAACCTTAACAATAAAGGAGGGCTAGGGTGCAGCTCAACAGTACAGCACTTGACTAGCAGGCATGAGGCGCTGGGTTCAATCCCCAGCACCACAAAAATAAATACACACATACATAAAGGAATGAACAAATATACATCAGAAAAATCTAACAAAAGAAAACATTTAAGCTGGGAAGGATCACAACTTCAAGGCCAGTCTTGGAAACTTAGAAAGACCTGTCTCAAAATAAAATTTTAAAAAGGGCTGGGGATGTAGTTCAGGGGTAGAGCACTTGATTAGCACATGTGAGACCCTGAGTTCAATCCTAGTACCAAAACCAAAACAAAACAAACAAAAAACCCCCAAATTGGTTACTAATTACAATACCAAAATCAGATAAAATCAGATTCAAGATCCAGACTAAACAGGTTAAAAGGGTTTTCTTGCAGACTGTATAAGGGTAAAATATACAATAAAGATATAATAATCAGCAACCTGTATACCTCAAACCACCGACCACTGAAGCAAGAAAAACAAAACCTAATTCTTAAGAATCACAAAAAAGAATTCAAAAACCTCTCCTTGGAGCCAACATACAAAAATAAGGAAGGAGAAAGACAATGGAAAAAGATAATAAACCTGATTAATGTACACTATAATACACACTAAAAATAAAAACTAAATAGTTTCCAGTGTTCCATAAAATATTGACAAAAATGTTTTTGAACAGGCCACAAAGAAAAATCTCAAAATTAAAAAAAAAAAAAATTACACAGACCACATTTTCTAACTATAAATGGTGACAAAACCAGTAACTAATAACAAAAAGTTAACTAACAAAACCCACATCAATCTAGGAAAGAATTAGTTTCTTGGGTCAAAAAACAAATCAATCAAAACTTAGTAGGATACAGCAAAGGCAATGTTCAAAAACAGATTAGCCAAAATTCATTTATTACTAGGAAAGAAAAAACAAAGTAGAGTTCATCTAAACAAGTTCCAAACAAGCTTCAGGAAAGGAGGAGAAAGAAGTTAATAATAAAATTGAGAATCGATGAGTTAGACAAACTGTAGAGCTGAAAATAAATTAAAGAACAGATTTTATGAAAAGACCAATAAAACAGATAAAATCCACACAAGGCTAATCAATGAAAAAGTACATGAATACATAACAGGAATAAGAAAGGACATACAACTATGGAGATATTTTTAAAAACGTAAGAGTTAATAAAATTGGCAATTCTAAATCCTTGGTGAATATGAAAACTTTCTAGGAACATATCATGTATTGATTCTAAGAGTGATGAAATCAGAATAAAACAACCCCATAGAAAACCTGAAAAGTGAACAAAGAAATTCTCCCCAGAGAAACAACAACTTCTGATTACATCAAAGGATTTCTCATATATATATTCAAGGGGTAGCCAGATCCTATATTGTTACAGAAAACAGAAAAATATAGAAGTTTCCCAAAAAATAGGATCTACAAAACCCCTGGGTCTCAATATATGGCTAAGAGAATTTGTAAGGGGGTAGAGGGCATTTATAGTTCAACCTCCCATTTTAAGCCTGCATAAAATGCTCATTAAAAGAACAAAAGCAAACATCATTATGAAGCTTTGTAAATATCAAGCCTATTCTATAGACTAGATGTCTATTAATTCACTGACTTGTTCCCAAGCATGCTATGAAGTGTCATCAGTGTCCTTCTTCCCAGATGAGGAAACTGAGGTACAGTTATCAATTTGCCCAAGGTCACACGGTGGTAAGTGGCAGAAGTGGACTAAAACCTCTAGGGACTGTACTTTAACCTGCCTCCCCTTTTCAGTCTATTAAAATAGTAATCTACCGTGACAAAGGAGAACATGTGCCAGGATGCCACACTGCTCCACAGCAGGAAGGTTAGAGGTATATATCCATCTAATGTATACCAGTGCTCAATCTTAGTTTTAAAACAATTCTCCAATAACAAAAACCAGGCTCCTTGGAGAGATTGCCCTAGGGTTGAGAAGGAAATATACAAGATAAGCATGGAGCATCCTGCAGCACCATTAAGTAAGTAAGTGCTCAGAAAGCAAAAGGATGAGTGAGTGTGCCAAAGGAACACGAGAGAGAGGTGAAAAAGCCTCCTTCAAGGCACAAAGTTAGAGTGTAAGACTGGATTGTAACCCGAAGTATAAAATAATATCCATGGTCTATACGGATATAAATTTTTTTAAAAAGTTGAATAAATAAATAAATACAGAAGACTTACCAATAAATAACATCTAGACCCTTCCCCTCAAGGAGGTGAAACCTCCCCCCATCATTATGTGTGTATAGTGACTTCCTTCCAGAGAACACAGTATGGAAAGGGAGAGGGACAATCACTTCATGGAGGGGAAACCTGACAAACACCACCTTAGCCAGGTGATCAAGGTAAACATCAACTTAAGTCATGTTGACAGTACCTACCCTTGCTATGACACAATGACAATGGCACTTTGTGATCTTCCTCCCAAAAATCCATAAGCCCAGTCTAACCACAAGAAAAACTTAAAAATGAAAGACACCCATCAAATTACCTCAGCAGGATTCCTTGAAACCATCAAGGTCATCGAAAACAGGGCAAGTGAGAAACTCAAAGCCCAGAGAAATTGGAGGATATGAGACAACTAGATTTAATATGGTCTCCTGGATCCTAGAACAGAAAAAGGTACTGGGTGAAAGCTAAAGAAACTGGAGTCAAGGATGGGTTAGAAATGATAAAGCATCAGTGATATTCGTGAGTTGTAGCAAAAGTTCCATAATGTTAACTGTGGGGAGAATGGGTGCAGGGTATTTGCAACTCTTTCCTCTAATCTTTCAGTGATCTAAAATAAAAATTTATTAATTGCTGAACACACAAATACAGCCAAGTGAGAAGCCAAAATGGGAGCTGATAAAATTTGACATCCTTTCCTGATAAAATCTCCCAGCAGGCAAGAAAACACTACTTCCTTACACTCATGATAAATATTTATCTGAAATCAACAGTAAGAACCAGGTTAGTGGTGAAACACTGGAGGCAAATCCTTAAGGGTAACTGCTGGCACCACTGTTGTTTAATGTGGTTTTCGAGGGACAATTCATCTGGCATTGAAAAGACAATACCTACTTTGGATGGCTTTGCCTCCACACCTCTCTTTAGGTCTGCATCAACCTTATTTGAAGAAAGTCCTTCTTATTAGTTCTTTGTCCAGCTTTTTGCTGGTATGCACCCTGAATGTGCCCATTTCTCAGTTCCTCTCAGGGACAGGATGAGCTACCCCTGAGAATGGTCAACCTCATGGGATGTCAGCCACCTTGAGTCATAACGATTGCCCCTGAGCAACCCTGATCAGTTTTCCTAAACAGCTTCCCAGCACACTACGTGGAGATTTATGACCAGACCCTGGTGCCAGGACTGCCCAGCCAGTATGGGGTGGCCTAGGATGAAGTAAAGACTGCCCTGGATTCTCAGGAATTCTCCACCCAGGACAGACTCTGAGGTTAAGAGGGAGTTTTCTGCAGCCAGACACAGGGGCGGGAGGCGTCCTGCTCACATGGGTTGTGCCACAGCTCTCATCCCTCAGCCTGGTCAATGGAGAGAGGCTGCATCTGCTGTGGACAGTGCAGGGCACTGCCCATGGACAGTGACCAGGCCCACGGAGAAGGACCCATCACATCCATTCTTGCCCTGGTCTCAGAAGCACCCTGGATCCAGACCTGCCCCAAAGGGCTCCAAACAAAACCCTAGTACCCTTTATGGGGGTTGATAAACCGAGGGCAGCTTCACTGAGACACAGGCTTGCCCAGGCTGAGACCAGAGTAAGTCAGACCGCAATTAATTGGCTGGAAACAGTGCATTTCCAGAACCTCCCCAAAAGGAGGGAAATAGGGACCTCTTGGTGACAACCAATGCTAATGAAACTGGGTCCCCAGAATGACTTAAGAAGGTCCGAACCCTGGCTAGAGACACAGGGCCAGGTCTGTTCATATGCCTAGCAGGGACAGTGCCTGGGTAAGTCCTGGAGCAGAAGCAGGCAGCAATGGCACAAAAAGATGGTTCTGCAGAGATGACAGTGTGCCAAGAGGGATGCACAGACAAGAAGAGGACTATGACATCTGAGAAGGCTCATGGCCTCCAGGGAGCTGGAAATGTAGACCCTGAAGGTGTGACAGAGAAACAGGTGCCCAGCTCAGTGGGTGGAGGGGGGGAGCTTCCCAGAGTGAGTGATACACTCAGGGCCCACTGAGCTCATCTGCTGCCTGCAGGAAAGGGGGAGCAGCATTTCAAGTTTCTAACGCCACTCCACTTCCACAAAAAAAAAAAAAAAAAAAAAAAGCTGCTTACAAGAATGCCAAAAGGTTTTGCAACCTGGGTAAACCAGAAGATCAGCCACCTGACCCTGCATGTGGCTTGGATAGACTGTCCATGTGGGGGGCTGGGGATGTGGCGGTGGGGAGAAGGGGCAGTCAAGCATATGTGTGGGGTATGTCTGTGTAGGTGCGGTGTGTACAGAGGTATGGGGGCGCTGTGGGTGATGGTGTGCGTGTGCATGCACACACACTAGGGAGATGAAGACCCTCAGGCTGTGTCCCCACCCCCCAAATTTGGACTCAACAGACACAGTGAACACAGAATTGTGACTCACTCCATCTGTCCAAAGGGCAGGAAAAAGCAATAAGACCTTTAATTAAAAAAAAAAAAAAGAAAAGAAAAGAAAAAAGAAAGAAAGAAAGGAAAAGACACTGCACTGTGAGGCCAAGTTCTTCATTAACAAAGGATTCAAAGAAAACAGGAAGCTACTGTCTGTAACAGAAGAGCTCAGGAAAACCCAGGCCTGGCTGAGGGTCTTCAGATGGGACCAAGTGTTTGCCAAGGAAAATTCCAGCCAGAGGAGGAGGACAAGGCCACACCAACCCAATGGCACATCACATAAATGACTGACAACATCCCCAGTCCCACACTATCAGGTAAGGGCCCCAAACATCCTACTCGTGGCTTGGAAAGAGAGACAGCATAATTCCAATTAAGGTCCCAGGCTGTCAAAAACATCAAGTTATTAATCTCCTTGTGGCAAATGTGAGCCGGGACCTGCTTACACAGCCAATTGAGCATGCTCTAAATTAGTGTTTGCAGGTAATTGATTCAGCTGCCAGCCCGGTGCCAGCCTGCTACAAGCTGGTTACGCCACTAACATTAAATAATATGAGGCGGTAAAATGGACCGCCTGATTGGGCCTGCAGTCAGATGCTGTTAGAGCCCGATTTGCCCAAACATTAACATCTTATTGGTTTAACACAATTTACTACACCTCAATTTCAGAAAATGATTTTCATTTCCTCTGAAAGCTCACTCACAGGCACAGCACGGAGGATGAGGTATCTTATAAATGCCATCAGCTCACTATTTTTTTTTAACATGCCCACATGACTGTGTAACAAATCTTTGATAATTAAAAAAAAAAAAGACGAGGCTTAGAACTGGGTCTCCTGGCCTGAATATGAGCACGGTTGTCCTGGTGGTGTCCCCAACCTCCTGCCTCTGCTTCCAGTCTGACTTGCAGGATTCCCGGTCCTTCTGGCCCTGTGTCCCTCTGTGGGGCTGGGGCGGGTCCAGCAGGTTTTAGGGATGCCCACCACTTGTGCATAAAAGAACAGCTCACTTCTTTTTAACCAGGTGAGTCCACAGTCTACAGAGCAGTCAGGCCACCCTGACCTTTCCGGGCAGCAGTCCAGCCTGTGGTAAAAGGGCCATGTCCCCTGGGCAACCAACACCTCCTACTTTAAAATGTTTTTATTCCCCAACAAGTTAAGAGAAGAATTCTGAAGTCCCTAGTGGCATAGAGGATGGCAGAAAAATAGCTCAGGACCTTTTTTTCTCTCTTCCACTCATCCAACCAAGCCACGCACATTTCCTGACACCAGTGGTGGATGGAGTGTTGCACAATAGATGAGATGTGGCTCCCAGGAAGAAGCCTCCAGGTTCCCATGGATGCAGTGACCTGGGCAGTGACAGAGACACACCTGCAGGGAGGGAGCTGAGGCAGAAAGAGTCTGCCCACCTCATGACAGAAGATGCCCCCACACATCAAAGGGGATGCCCTCCTCAAATCTGGCCAGGGACACACCCAAGATATGATGGCATCTGTAGACAACCATCTTCCCACAACCTACAGGAGTGATACCCCTGTTCCCATCTATCCTTCAGGAACAGAATCTGTGTCGTTAATGTAATCTCTGCTTCTACTTTTCCCTGGAGAGTCGTCTTCTTGATTCTAAGCTCTCAGGGATCCATGACCAGATGGCTCCCACTGGACGTAGGTACCCTCTGGATTGCCCAGGACTGGCCACGGGTGGGTAAGGCTCGAGGTAGGTGCATAGGAGCATGCACAACTGGCCCATCACACCAAAGCCATCCTCAGCGCCATTTGGAAAGCTGCTATTGGCCACGGTCTCCTGGCATGATCAGCTGGCTACAGCCTCCAGTTTCAGGCCCCCTTGTCTGCAGATGAGGAACCATCAGGGCCAACCCAGGGACCCTGTATGGATGGAGGGGAGGGGTGAGACTAGGGTACTGATAATATTAAGGAATTATATTTGTCTCTCTGAGTCCACAGGGTAGGTTTGGGGATCCCCTTGGAAACCAAAATCCCCCTTAGATACACAAGTCCCTTATATAATATGGCACCATATTTGCATATAAACTATACATATCCTTTCATACACTTTAAATCATTTTTAGGTTCCTTATAATATCTAGCATGATATAAATAGTTGCTATACTATGTGATTTAGAGAATAATGACAAGAATGGAGTCTGTACCTGTTCAGTACAGATGCAATTTTTTTAAACAAATATTTTCAATTCACGGTTGGTTAAATCTGCAATGCAGAACACTCAGACACGGAGGGCCAACTGTATTGTTAATTTACTTAGATGTGATAATGGCAGGGTGGTTATATAAAGAGAAAAATATCCTTGTCAATTGAGACACCTCCTGAAGTATCTACTACAAGTGGAATGACATGATGTTTGAGATTCACTTTTAAAATACTCCAGTAAAACAAAACAAAACAAAAAATAAAACAAAAGACCTGATGGAGCCTCTGGGGTTCGTTATATTATTCTACTTTTTAGAAATCTGAAATTTCTCAGAAAGAAAAAGAAAAAAAAAAGACCTCCATTACCAAGGTAGGGGGACTTGTAAGGGTAGAGGGGAAGGGGAGAACTGGAGTCTGTCCGCAGGCTGCCTTAGGGGGGGGCTCTGGGATACCACAGGGGCGGTGGCTCAGGGACCCTTTCAGAAGCCACTCCAGAGCTGAACCACCTGCAGCTTAGGACACAAGGCTGCAGTGTGCAGCACAGAGTCGGCCCCTCACTGTGAAAAGCTATTCTTGCTTCAATTTCTTGGTTATTTTTATTTGAGGCATCAGCCATGGGTCACTATGAGTCAACTGATTTGGGAACAGGTTTCTGGGGCAATGCCAATCTGAGGGACCCAAGGCCCAGTCACCTCCCTGGGGCATAGTCCTCCTGTCTCAGATACTCAGGAGGGTTGGGATCCTGGGGATTAGACCACAGAGACTGCAGTGCAGTAGATCCCATGGAGGCAAAAGCTTGGGCACTGTGCATGCCCTTCCCCGTCTTCCTTGGCATGATGGAAATGAGTCTTTGATGGACACCTGTCACATGCCCCATTCTGGGATGCCACAGCAGCCAGGCCATTTTAACCTCTTACTACTTGGGTAAGAAATAAAGAGAAATACAGAGGCTAACTGTTCAGAATGCCTTTCAGGAGAGACTCTGAAGAAAACCCCCATCCCCAAGTCACAGCCCCAGCCATTGCAACCCTACCTATACCTTGGCCCTGCTCCCCATACTGATGCAACAGGCAGGTCAGAGGGGATAGGGGGATATATTAGCCTGTTGATTGTTACTATAACAAAAATACCAGAGGCAGGCTACTTATAAAGAAAAGAGGTATATTTAGCTCACAGCTTGGGAGGATGAAATTTCAACAGACCTTTGGTTTGGCCACTGGTGAGGGCTGAAGTGTGGATGACATCATGGCAGAAGCATTTGCAAGAGCAAAAGATCAGACTGAGAGTTGTGTGGTGCCAGGCTCCACTTTAATAGCAAGCCTCTCTGGGGAAACTAACTCAGGATCCCACAAGAATGACCTTAATCCTTCTGAGGGCAGGGTCCCCAATGACCCAAGGGTCTCTCACTAGGCCCTACCACCTCTCACATCACCACACTGAGGACCAAGCTTCCAACACATGGAACTTTGAGAGACAAACAACATCCAAACCATTGCAGAGGGCAATGTGGAACCAGTGGAACCAGCATTCCCCAGGGCCAGCTCTGCACAGGGCAGGCCCTGAGGGCATCTGGGCCAGACCTGGGCCCTGTGAGGAGGGGAAGGGGCAACAACAATTCAGCTCTTACAAGACCAGGTGTGAGAGGGAAACCCCAGCTGGGGAGAGGGACTAGCAGTTCTTCAGAGTCCCCTCCCAGAGGTTCTGGGTGGTGTAGTCGTTGGTGGGAGACCCAGAGCATTGGTGGGAAGGGAGACACTGGGCAAGTCAGGGTCTGAGTCAAGGGATTCCATATGCCATGGGCAGTAGAAATGCTGATTCTTTGGTCACAGGGTCCTGGAGCAGGGCAGAGCTGACCAGCCATACCTGCCATAGCTGGGCAGCCCCAGGAAGCAGCCCAGGTGCAGGGGCTCACTGCAGGCCTAATTGAAGCCGAAGGCCAATGGAGCTCTCCAGAGCACTTTATGAGCCACTTAACCATCCCTCGACCCAGTTGCCCAAGCACAGCAGACATAACGGCAGTGTTTACACATAAAAATGGCAAGCTGTTTTACTAGCGGCTTTTAGAGTCACAATAGCAGCTATTTGGTAAAGTTTCCTGCAAATTGCAGAAACAAAGTCCAAGAGTAGAATGATGGGCACTAAACCACCCTGAAAAGTAATGAAAGACCATTACCATCAAACACTCTGCCAAGAGCCAGGGAGGTGGCCACAGTCGGGAGAGAAATAATCTCTGCCCAGGACCCCAAAGCCGGCTTGCAATCCCCACCTGGTCTGCGCACTGCGCTGTGGCGCCTCATCTGTTACTTGCTCAGGGAACATAAATCACTGCTTTTTACATTTTAATCTTTACCCAGAGAGACACAGCTTACCTTTCCATCTCATATTCTTTCATTCCCACTTTTACAGCCTTCATTACCTGGAGGATGGATATTAAGCAAAGACATTTATACTAACCAGATAAGTAACACGACCTTATAAATAATGTATAGCATTTTTTTCAAAAGAAGCTCTTCTTTAGAAAAAAAAAAAAAAAAAAAAAAGGAGGGAATGATACGTGCACACACCGTGGTGCAGAAATGTAACAAATTGGACTTTTAAGGGCTCCAAAATCCATACAGTTTATTTAAACCACTATGGAGTACTTCCATTTGGAAGTGGATAAACGCCGAGCTCTGTGCTACAGCTGGGAGGTAGTGGGCAGGCTGAAGACAGCAAAGATTTGGCTAGTTGTGTTTGGTGAATGCCTAAAGTCAAGAAGACTATGAAGATGATCTACCAATTGTGCAAGAGATCATGCAGCCCAGCACTCACCCTTGACTTCTCCTAATGCAAAGCTGCGCTGTGCCGAAGCAGGCACTGGGCTATCCCAGCAGCCCGAACAGCCTTCCAAAGATACACTTCCTCATTTGGTCTTGTTTTTCTATCGAGTGGGAAGTTTGGAAAACAACCATGTGAGGATGTTTTCAGAAAATGGACAATGGTAATAAAAGTGCTGGAGTCATTGTTAGGGACAAAAGAAATGAGCCAGGAACTGCCGGGATGCCAGGAAGGAGAGGCCTACCCTCCCGAAGTTGGGAATTTGTTTTGGAAAACTCCCTGAGGACCAGTCTCATGAAGTCTCACCCCATCTCATGAAGATGAGGAGCCAGGGCAGAACCTCTCTTGTCCCTGTCCTCTGCCCACTAGGGAAAAGAATCATCCCGAGCAACACTTTCTGCCTCTCACAGGTCCTCAGGGACTAGAGCCGGGCCCACGACCTTCCACGTGGTTTTCTAACCCCACATGCAGCAATGCTGCCTGCCCAGCCAGAGTTGGCAACTAACTCACCTCCCGGTGGGCCTCACTGGAGATTTGATTGGTGTAGCGCAAAACTTCCAGCTCCATGTCTGTCTTGAACACTCGGCTTCAGAGGAGAAAAAGAAAGTAGCAAGTCAGTGACCTCCAGACCGGACCCCTCCAGGGAGACCCAACCCCACCCTGCGCAGCCTGCAAGGAAGGTCTGCCTGTGCCGTACAGGACCAGAGGGGGCCCCATGCCCTAGGAGTGATGAATTACCCAGAGCAGAGCAGAAGAAAATCCCTGGAGGGAGCAGAGTAGCTGCCATCTTGTCCCAACACCAGCCACAGACCAGAAGGTCCATGACCAGAACAAGAAGTTACTGTGGGTGGTGGAAGAAGCCCAGCGTCTACAGCCAGACACACTGTGCCTCTCTGAGCCTCGGTTTCCTCATCCACGGAAGGGGAATAAATTCTACATGGCAAGGGGGTTGGACCTTAATCTTAAGGGTGCCACCTCCCAGGCCTCTGCTCAGATGGCTGAAGGAACACTTGGCTCCTCCCTACCCACCTGTCCCTGGGGCAGCCCAGGAACACGTGATTTGGGCCCCACCTGAGACAGGTCAGGCAGTGGGAGACCAAAGGGGACTGCAGCCATTTTTAGCCTGTGTGTACAGGTACAGATGTGGCAACAGCTAGTCTACAGAGAAAAGCAGGAGACCAGGAGCAGACAAGAGGGGCACAGCAGGGTTGAAAGGAACAGTGCGCATGCACAAGGGCAGGGGAGGCAAAACCAGGGACCCAGAAGTGTCCCCAACAACTGACTCTGGGGGACACCCAGGGACCTTGCAACGAACTCATGGCCATGTGCCCAAATGTGTTAGGTGCCTGGGTCCTTGTTCTCATCCCCAGCAGGCTTCACACATACTCATCTTCTACCTCTGCCCATTTCAAATACATAATGCCAGACCACAGGTATGTAAGTCACTAAGGGGACTGGCCTGGACAGACCCTGGGCTCCAACCCCAACTGCACCCCTCCCCAGCTGTGCGGCTGAGCTCCTTACTCTGCGCCTGCTTCATAGCCTGTGAAGTGGGCATGACAACGTGCTCCCCTCATAGGCTGTTGTGAGAATTCAAAGTTGCATTTGCTATGTACCATGGCTCTGTGAACGTCTGTTACGTAAGCAAAGCACAGAGCCTGGAGATGCTAACCTTAGCCACACTGCCCACTATGAAGCCACCCTTAGGTAGCCTGCCTGAATCTCCTCAAAAGATGGCATTTGAGAGGGCTTGGTTCTGGGATCCCTGCAGATGCCAAAATCCACAGGTTCAAGTCCCTTATGCAAAATGGTGTCATATTTGCTTCTGGCCTACTCTGTAGTTAGGCCTGGCACAGTTGCGTCTGCTCTGAACATGTAAGGCCTCTTTTTTATTGTCATTATTCCCTAAAGAATACAGTATAACAGCTACTACACAGAATTTACATTGTGTTAGGTATTACAAGTAATCTAGAGAAGATTTAGCATTTACAGGAGGATGTGCATCAACTTTACAACTATTTACAGAGCACTTACAAAGTTACAGGCCTGACCACAAAGGTCAGGAACAAGTGCTGGAGAGAAGCTGAGGATCTATGAATTCATGTGAATTCAACACGATGCTCAGTGAATGGCAACACTGAGACTTGCTTTCTGGAACCTTCTGGATTTTTTTTTTTCCTACAGCAGCTGGTTGAATCTATGGATGTGGAACCCATGGGGGGCTAACTGTGTTTCCAAATGTTTACAACAGGCCCACAAAGCTAGACGAATCTCAGAAAACGAACACAGCCTCCCTTCTCTTTAGACTGCCATTTATCGGGGGCCTGTTCGGGGTAGGTTCTGGGAATGGCAGTGAACACGGGCTGCATGGTCCAACTCACCCCCTGCAGGACCAACGCACTCGTCCCCCATGCTGGGGTGCTGGCGGCCAACCAGTCCTCTCTGGAGGTCTCCTTGATTCAATGGAGGGAACAAAGACCCAGCTTTCTGCTTCAACTGGGGACATCTCTGCTGGGTAGCTCCAGTTCCAAAGCTTCCTATGGGATCAGCTGAGTGTGCTTGGGACTGCATTACAGGCCCATCCTGCTTCTTCACTCTGCCACACACGTTGATCCCGAGAGCATACCCCAACACGTTTTCTGCCCACTTATCCCAGAGACCCAGCTCCCTAGGGAACGCCATGTGGTAAAGCTCACAGCCTTATTTTACATACGAGAAACTGAAACAGCTAAAATAACATCAAAAGCGCAGGACCTGCTGGGCCCCATGGCGCACACCTATAATCCCAGTGGCTGGGGAGGCTGAGGCAGGAGGATGGTGAGTTCAAAGCCAGCCTCAGCAAAGGTGAGGTGCTAAGCAACTCAGCGAGACCCTGTCTCTAAATAAAATACAAAACAGGCTGGGGATGTGGCTCAGTGGCCAAGTGCCCCTAAGTTCGATGCTTGGCACCCACCCTTTGCCCCTCAAAAAAGTGCAGGACCTATTCTGCCTCACTGACTCCCTTTACCCTTAATTGCATGTAAATAAAGAACTTTAAACCCACACAATTTGCTAATCAAATGCAAAAGAAAATTCTTTTCAGAAGTTCAAAATTTCAGAATTGGGGAAGACACTTAAGAATTCACCCTAGCAAAAAGGAAGTGATGGGGGAAGGGTGGAGAGAGACAGAGAACAAATCAATTAAGAGGATGAGATGATATAAAGGGATATTTTTAGAAAGCAGAGTTGGCCCAAAAGTATAATTAAATAAAAGTGCAGGACATGCAGGATAGCAAGGCTGGAAAGCCATCAGAAATCAGAACTCAGACATGTGGCTCTGAGAACAGAATGGATTCGTTTCCACACATAAAATCAATAAGAAGCCTAAAACTCTTAGTGATATGGCGAAGGCAAACAAAACTCCAAGAAATTTATATAGAAGCCACATTGATTCATGTGGTACCAAAGTAACACTGTGCAGATTACCTTCCAGTCCCAGGCAGAAAATGTGACCCAGTGGTCAACCTAGCATCACCGATGATAGGTCAACTACATATTATTTGGGTCCTAATGTGGTGCAACAAGAAATGCACATCACTTAGGATGTATTTTATCAGATATTTTAAATTTGCAAGGCTTTAGGTCTTCCATTCAGTTTACAAGAAATATGGGGATAGAAGGACAAGCTCAGGACACCGCAAGGGAACCACTGTACAAATCCAGAAGGCAGGATACCCCGCAGCAGAACCAGCCCAGTCTCTCAGTAACTCAGTGCTATGGTTTGGATCTGAATATCCCCAAGCCTATGTTAAAGGTTTGGTGGCCTATTGGGAGGGGGGGAACTTTTAAGAGGTAAGGCCTACTTGGAGAAAGTGGGTGCCCTTAAAGGGGACCTCGGGGTCCCAGCCCTTCTGGTCATGAGGTGAGAAGCTTGCCTTTGCCACATCTATGCACTATGATGTACTGTCTCACCACAGGCCCAAAGTGATGGGGTCAAGTGACCAAGGACTGAAATCTTTGAAACCCATAAGCCAAAATAAATCTTTCCTCCTTATATGTTGATTATCCCAGGAATTTTGCCACAGCAATGGCAAGTTAAGTTACAATGTCACTATCATGGGGAAAAAAATGAAAACAACTAACTAAGATATGGGAAATTAATGGGATATGTCAAGGTCAATTGGGGATTTTTTTTAATTAATATATTTTAATGGAAACAATAATTGTACATATTGATGGGGTCCCGTGTGGCATTTTAATACATGTATAGTGTCCGGTGATCGGATCAGGGTAACTGGCATATTTATCACCTCAGATATGTATCATCTCTGTGTTGGGGATACTCAAAATCCTCTCTACTACCTATTTTGAAATATTTAACTAATTGCTGTCAACCATAGTTATCCTACTGTGCTAAAGGACACTGGAATTTACTCCTCTTGTGCAACTGCACCCCTGTATCCATTAATAGTCCTCTCTCCATCCCTCCTTCCCCAGCACCCTTCCCAAGCTCTGGTAATACTTTCTAACTTCCAAAAATGTACATATGCCTGTTTTTATTATAAGGAAAATTTTTTAATTCAAAAAATAAAAAACCATACTCCAAACAGGGCATACATAAAACATGGAGTTCCATTTTTCTACAAATGATTAGTATATAAGAAAACATATCTATATGCTCCTGACGCTAGCAGCACCCTGGGCTGGTAATGCTGAACTCAAAGAGAAGCTGCCGCTCTGGTACATTCCTTAGCTCTGCAGAGACCACAACTATGGTGATAACAATAAAAGCCTGGTTTTATGGGGCTTTGTTGTTGTTGTTTTAACCTTTAAGTTTTCCCAAAAAACACATAAGATTTACTGATCACATAAACACAATGGAAATGGTAAGAACCCTGATGAGAAAACAGTGCAGAGGCCAGGTGGTGTTGGCAGGGGACTGAAGATACAATGCAGAAAGGGCCTCAGGGACCCTCCCACAGCCTCGGCTGACCCCTGTGGGGGAAGGAGGGTGGGGGGAGGGGGATGGCAGAGAGAGGTCACAGAATACGATATAAAGGAGGGTCGAGTGCATGACAAGATTATAAAGGGAACCAGTAAAAGAAGCAGAAGTAATCATACCATCCAAAGTCAGGCAGGGTGAAGTGCGGGCAGGGTCGCGGCTTGATTCTCATCTACCTTCCCTCTTCTGATTCTGTACTAGCAGGGTTTTCTAACAAATGCACATATTAATTTGATAACACTAAAAACTTTAATAAGGTGCTGCCATAATGGCAAATATATATCCATTCACTTATTTCATCTTGCTGTTAAGGAAGTGCCAATCTGATGTTCCCGGCACAGGTGAGGAGTGAGTAAAACAAACACCTTCTCTCATGGGGCTCAGAGACTCAGGAGATACACCACGCAAGGAAATCCACAATTACAAAGCGGGAGAAGGGCCGCCTTCAGGGGAAGTACAGACGCTATGGAGGGAAACAGGAAGGAGCCAAGCTTGGTAGGAGATGGTCCCATCTCAGAGACATCTGTGATGCTGAGACTTGGAGGAGTCTGGAGAACAGGCCAGAAGTTCTAGGTATATCCCCAAGGGTCAGCTCTGCTCCTTTGCTAAAGGTGACCCACCTTCTCCAAGATCCCATGCGGTCACCTTTCCTTCTCCCAAAATGGGACACTCAAGTGCCTTCAAGATCAGTAAAGCCCAAGTGACCAACACCTGCCCCTCTGTCTAAAGTGTACCCCTCACCCCTCCCCTGTTCATGCTCCTCAGTCAACCACAGAGCCCATGAGCTGGTCTCAGGCTGACGAAGACGGCAGGGCAGACAGGGGCTCTGTGAGATCTGAAGTGGGCTGCTCTCCCACCTCCATCACAGACAGACAGCCCCTGGGGACTTCACAGAAGCAGCCACTGACTCACAGTCTCCATGACGCCACACAGATGGCTCAGACAGTCATTTGTCATTGCAAAATGAGAAAGGCATCTTATAGCATGCCACTGCCTCCCAAAGACTATGGAACCTTCCAGGTTAGGTGGAAAAACAAACACACAAGTCCAGAGGGACTTTTCCAAAATGAACGCCCTTTCCTGAGAAGGCAGACCCCACAGTCTGTCATCAGAAAGCAGCCTGACTCCAGGGCAGGGTGCTGGCTGCAGTCCCACCAGGGGACCAGAATCCTTGTTCCTGTTTCCTGGAGGGGAAGACAGGATATGCATGTAGGACTCAAACGAGCAGCTTGGGTTCTTGAGGTCTAAGTCCACTTACACCAGGATAACCTAGTGGTGACTATGTCACTGCCACCCTCCAGAGGGAGCAGGCCTCTCTTAAATGCAGTGATGGCCAGAGTGACAACATGGATGGAAGTGGGCCCAGGCCACGCCCACCTCTGGCCCTCTGCTGGGTGAGATGGCGGGCCCATCCCTCTCCCACCACTCGTGCCAACACTGTACACTCCTGCACCCCATCCGGCCTGCTCCATGCCTGTTCCAGGGCTGCTGAGCACTGGCTGCCCAGGGAAGGTGCACAGCTGGCCAGACAGTCCTCAAGCTCCCAGGCACCCACCACAGCTGACTGCCACACGGCCCCCAGCTGGAGAGCATGCAGGAGGCCTGCTGTCAACTCCCTCCACCTTCTCTACTCCTCCAGCCCCTCTCCATGCACAGGCTCCTCCTCAGCAGATGAATGAACTCTGCCTCCACCATGAAGTTCACCTCTCTGTTCATATTCTTCCCCTTAACCTCTCTGTTCATATTCTTCCCCTTAAGAGGGAAGCGATGCCTCCCGATGAGACACACAGGCACACAGACACAGACACACACACACACAGAGTCTTTCTTTCTCTCCCCCCCCCCCCCTCAGGATCCCAGCCACCTCCTCCAACCACCTACCCCTCTTAACTAGCAGCTCCACCACTGAAAACCCCTCCTCCTCGCTCATGTCTCCCCCTCCTCCTGACATGCTTTTTTTTTTTTTTTTTTGCAGTGCTGGGGATCGAACCCAGGGCCTTGTGCTTGCAAGGCAAGCACTCTACCGACTGAGCCATCTCCCCAGCCCTCCTGACATGCTTTTATCATTTCCCACCTCGTCTCTTTCCCCAGTCACTCTGCCAGTCCTCCTCACCTCCTCCTAGATCGCAGGGCTTACAGGTACACACTGGCCTGTTCTCCCCCTCCCTCTGCACTTTGCCTTCTGCACCTGCTCCTCAACCCTTGGAGGTCCCCTGGTGCTTGGAGCTCAGCATGAGAGAACTTCCACTATGTCCCCAGCTCCATGTTTCTCCTGCTGCTGAAAGACCATGGGCATCACCCAGACACCTCCCTCTAGCTGCCCCCGTGGCTCCCCACATCTGACCCAGGACCAAGGGCTGCCATTCTACCCGCACATCCTCCCTTTCTCTTTACCTGGACCCCACTTTGACAGCCTCTGGCCCTGCCTGCTCTCAGACAGCAGCTGGGGTTGCTGAGGAAATGCAAATCTTCTCCAGTTTTCTCTAGCTGACAACCTTTCAGCGGCCTCCAGGTATCCTCAGGAGGAAGGGAAAACTCCATACCATGACTCCTGAGGCTCCCCAGGCCCTGCTTCCACCTCCCCTACATCTGCCCTGCTCCAATCTCCAGCCTCCTCCCTCCTCCGCCTGGACCTTGCTCAGGCCCTTTCACCCAAGTTGCCTCCAGCTCTCACTGGAAACACTCCTTTCCCAAGGCTGGCGAGGGCCTCCTCCATTCACCCACCGGAGGCTAAATCCTTTCTCTGTGCTCCCTGGGCAGTCTACGGGAATCCTCAGACAGCTCTCACACTTCTAATTTCTTTTAAGTCTCTTCCAAAAGGCTAAAATCCCGAAGGGCAGGGTCCCAAAGTGCCAGAACATGCCTGGCCCAGAGCAGGCACACAGAAACAGGTTCACCGACGCTATCCAGACACTGCACCCAAGCTGGAAAACGTTCTCCAGCCTCATTTCAAGAGAAAGGGCCTCCTTCTCCACCCCACCCAAGCGGAGTTCATCTGTACCAGATCGTATAGGTAGCCTCCTGGGGCCTCTGCAGCCCAGACTCTCGCCACCACTGCCTGGCTGGGCCACAAAGGTAAGAAGCAGAGCAGAGCACCTGAGCCCCCAGGAGCCCACACTCCCAGGTTCCCCACCCTGAAGATGAGCGGAAGGCATATCCCCAGCCCAAGGAGAAAGAAGCCTCAACCCACACCACACTCAATGTTGAGTACAGATGATGTGTGTTTTCAGCCCTTGAGGTCAAGTCCTGCTTTCTTTTGTGATTTTACTTTGAGGAAGTTGACACACTGGGCCTCTAACTGGTTTACCCAGGACTTTCTCCCCCACACTCTTGGGTCTCATTTAAAAAAAAAAAAAAAATTCAAACAGAACCTAGGCAAATTATTCCACAGAGGCGGTTCTCTGATAAAATTGGCCTGTCTGTTCTTTGGGCTGGCCCAACTTAATCCCAGCCCAAACAGACGTCTGTGTGTGCTGGTTTAGCCAATTATCCATCGGGTGCTCTGGGCCTGCAGTCTCACCCAGGTGCCAGGGAAAGAGGAACCATCCTTCCTGGCCCAGTTATCACCAAGATACAAGCCCCAGACACTATTTTTAAGATTATTGCAGAAAATAAGACTGTCCAGCACTCTGCCTGGTTTCTCTCCATCTGATGAGGCTACTTCGGCCACTCCTGAGTAAACAGGGCTAAGAAAGAGGGATTCTCCAGCTTCTGTAGCCCCACCACCTCTGAGGAAGGAATGCTTGGTGTCACATACTATCTCAGCCTTGTCTGTCCACAGAGGTGTGGGTGGCTGATACACCCCTAAGAGGACAAGGGAACCTCCTCCAAGGATATAACAGGGACCACAGCTCAGGACAGAACAACACAGACTTTCCAGAAGAAGCTGGGGCAGAAGGCAGCTCAGGCTTTCCAGATACAAAGGAGGTGCCTGGCATGGGTTGGGAGGCAGGGGCACCCCGGTTTCATGCCAAATCAGGGGTTCATGGCCATGCCTATAAGGATTTTGTTGTGCTCAAACAGAAAGGTGGCAAACCTCACATGGGGAGGTTGAGGGAGTGAAGGCTCCTGCGCTACCCTGTGCCCAGAGTCTCCTGCTACTGGCCTGAAATGACAAAAACTGTATTAGGCAGAGATTTATTTGCACAATCTTTTTCTGCCCTTAAATATTCACAGGTCACAAAACTGCCTCTGGGCATTAAACCCAAGATTAAGACATCAATTAACTGAGGTCTGATTGCTCCACTGATTAACATAGTAGTAAGACAGGATGAAGTATTTCCAAAATCACTCTCTGAGCATCAAAGTGCCACCGTGCTGAACAAAACCCATTTAAAGGACCAGGAAATTCCATCTCTCCTGGAGACAAATGTGCAGGGAGTGGTTCTGTGGAATCCAGGTGGGCAAGAGTTCAATACCACAGGACTCCCCCTGCCCCCTCCACTCCCCTGCAGCAACTATCACTTCCACATCCCAAGATGCAGCAATACAAAGAATAAAATCTCAGAATAGGAGGGACAGAAAAGAAATGGGCTGGGTGGAATTACACATCTCAGGAGGCTCAATCAATAATTCTCAAGGGAACCACAACCAAGCTCAGCCATGAGTGGAGCTTGCCTGAGACCTGGCTGGGGACAGGCAGATGTGGATGGGAGGCCCACTCCACACCTACACTAGGGCCCAGCTATATATCCTACATCCCATCTCCTGCCTTCTGGCTCATGGCAACTCGTTCTCCCTCTGCCCTGGGAATCCCAATTTCCATTTGACTTTGTCATCAAATGGAGGGTTAAATGCCTACTCATTAGGAGACCAAGGTGAGCAATCATACTGGAATACCTTTCATATGTGCACCAAGCATATAAGTCATCATCTACATAACTTTTCTAATTAGGGACGTGCTACTCAGAATGTGGGGTCCTAGGGCACTTCACCCCTAAACCATTCAAGGCTTACCATGTCTTGTGCTCACAGAGGCAGGGGAGTAGAAATAGATATGTTACCCACAGCCTGCTTAATGCATGCAGGACACTTTCACTCAGTGTAATTAACAGTTCTAAAACCGGCGTATGACTCAATTGAACAGTCTCACTTAAAACCCAAGAAGGCACACGGCAATTGCTGATATGCTTGCTCTTCTGTGACACTTCCAGAGGTACTTAGCCAGAACCCAAGCCACTCAGCTATTAGATGGTATGAAGGCATCTCCTTTTATTTCCTACCCTACCTTCAGATCAATTTCATCATCTGTGAAACTGCGAAGTAGAACCACAGCCTAAATTATGGAAGTGAGATGCCTGCTCTTATTAAATTTCAACTTTTGACCTACACATTCAAACTGTAATACCCAGCACAAGAAAAGAAACAATCAGTTATGATCTCATGTTTGTGGGGAAGAGTATGATTACAGAGGAATTTACAGGAAATCAAAAAGGCACTGCTTGAGAGAATGGAAAACAATAAAACAGTCACACAGAGGAAATGAATGACAACCAAATGAAAACGAGAAAGTGAGCTTCCCCATGCTGGCAGTCTGCTCTTTGCCTTCCAATCAGATAGGCTCGGGGAAGAACCCGAGCTAGCTTGGGGCTGGGGGATGTATGGGTGCCAAGGAAGCTTTGCCACATAGCCCCTGTCCTCCAGCCCTGCTACATCCTGGCCTCAGCCCGAGATCCATTCTGCTGGCTCCAAGAACCCCATGCTTCCAAGGTAACCAGGAGTGAACAGGGAGAAAGGCTGACCTTCTGGCAGGCCGTAGCCTCAAGAGTGCTCCTCTGAGCCACAAGGGGCTACACAAGTTCTGGAACCAACAACCTGGGCAAGTCCCTAACCTCCCTGTGCCTCAGTTTTCCTTATCAATAGCATGGAAGTAACTAAGAACCTACCTACTGTACCAAACCAAAACACCCTCTTTGAGTCAGATGGCAAGTCTGGTGCTCAGTTCAGTCCCTTGCACACAGGGAGCTTCGACAGTCAGCGTTTGGCTCATGCTCTCATTCAATCCACCTACTCTGCAGGTGAGCAGAGGAGGCTGGGTGACTCTTTGCAGCCTCACGGTGAGCTAGGTATTACCACATCTCCATTTTTCAGATGAAGTAGCTGAGGCTCATAAAAGGATCCTGGGCTGGGGGGTTAGAACTCAGGTGTCTAGGCTGACAGTTTCCCCCAGGCAGCTTCCCTCTACAGAGAGAGAGGGTGCTGAGGAGCCTTCAAGACCCAGGAGCCCACAAGCAACATCATGGAAAGCAGACCCTCTCTGGGACATGAAGGACCTGCCCACCATTCTACCCAGAACCCTTCCCTCATTCACAGGGCGAGGGCGACGTTCATGGCTGCAACGGATCCACTGAGAGCCGCCGCATCACTGCAGAGACCAAGATCTGTGCTATTAAAACACACCCCTGAGGCAGCAAGGACAATGTGACATTTCTGAAATCGTTCTACTGCCATCAAATGCCAAATAAGTACTTTCCGCTGTTCACTTTAATAAAGTTGAGAGGTATTCTATGAACGCAGACTCCACCTCAGAGCCTTGGAAATGTCACTTGAATTAAAGCAAGCTTACTCCAAAGTGACAAACTAATGGTGCATCCCTCAGGGAGATGCTGGAGTGCACAACCCAGTCACGGTCTCCAAAGTGCCCCCATTGTAAGCAACCTCGAGGGAAAGTCACGGTGAGGCAGCATGAGAGCATGTGGACCTGTTCTGCCAAGCTGGGGGCTAGCAAGAGGCCAGGCATTCATTCCTTTATTCAGGAAGAAGTGGCCGTGAACTTGAAGGTCATAGCCCCCACCCTCACAGTGTGTGGCCATGACAGAAATTGGGCCAAGGCTGCTGACAGAGCTAGGTCAGCCCACCTGGCCTCTCTGGAGGGTCAGTACTGACACCTGTCATCAGTTCCCAGATGTCTGTCTCCAACCTGCAACTCAGCCCTCTCGTCCACTGGTACCTGCCTCAGACAACACATCCCAAACAAGTCCCAACTTGCCACAGCATCCCCCTTCCAGTGATGAGTCCCCCATGTCACTTTCATATGTGCACCAAGCATATATCCAGCTGCTCAGGGCAAAAACCCAGTCACCTCCGCTACACCACCACAGCTGGCTCCTCCCACGAGTCCCCGTCATAGTCGCTTTTTCTCTTGCATCTTCACCACACCCCTTCCATGGCTACCTGGACCCCTGCAACAGCCTCCTCACAGGCAATCTGTTCCCACTCTTGCCCCACAACTGAGTCTCCAGCCAGAGGCCAAAATTATTTTTGGAAAAGCAAACCTGATTCCACACTCCTCAGTTTCAACCCTTCAGGGGTTTCCTGTATTTCCCATTTTTCTCAAGACAGAGTCAAAACTGATACCAAGACTGGCCTAGTCACAGCTCACCTCTCCAACCATCCTAAGACTATACTTCCCCGGCCCCCATAGTCACACAAGGCCACCACCCTTTCTCTGGTATCCCTGAGTTAATGTTTCACTGGCCTGGATCACCCTCTCCTTCTCCAACTGCAAATTTCTATTAATCTTTGGGTCACAGTGTTGGTCCCAAGCGCCAAGGTTAGGTGAATTGTATCTATCAACTAGATTTGGTAAGATCAAAAGCAAAACATCTACATATTTCATAGGCGAGTGACAAGGTGGCAAAGGTCCTGCCTCACCTCTCTTCTATATTTACAATTAGTACTGTCACGCAATAAAGCAAAAAATGCTTTACTGCTATCAAAGAACAACTTGATGGCTTAGGAAGAAAATCAGTGGCATATCAGAGTTGGAGGGCCACTGCCAGGGCCCACAGAGGTCATGCCCAATCGAAGAGGGCTTATCCTCCAGGTATCTAATATAAACCAGGTGTGCTGCAGGTAAGGGCTGCCCAATGAAGAAAGAAGGCCACAAAAGAACATGTATAACAGAATGCCACATCTGTCCAGATACCTGTGCAAAAGGGGGAACACATGCTCACCTTTCTGGCATGGGATTGTGTGGGATGTTCACTTCTATACTTTGCACTACCTGCCTTCTCTCTGAGCTGTGTATGGCTTACGGTAAGAATTTTGAAAGACTGAAAATATAGTTCAACGGTACAGCACATGACTGGCAGGCCTAAGGGCCTGGGTTTACCCCTAGAAACACACACACGACTAAAAAGAAATGATAAGTGAATTTTAATTGATATTCAAGTGACTCAGGCCCTTTTGGAAAACCAACCATCAACTAACCAACAACAACACCCCCCAAACCCTGCCAAAAAAAATAATCCAGAAAAGGCTAAAGAAGGAAGTTCTAGGGACCAGCTTTCTGAGTTGGGTGAGCAGAAATAACAGGGTCTCCTGTCTCCATGAGTTGAGCATAACAAAAAGCCAAGCTGGCCACAACTGTACTCACCACTCAACGATCTCTGGGTGAAGAATGGTGTTGTTGACATTGAACCTATGGAAAGAAAATAAACAAAGCCCATTAGGTCAGTATCTATCATTGAGAAGTACCTCATTCAATACATACATGCCGTGGCCAAAAACAATAAAACAGGCCTCAAATGAATTTTCTGACTCCTTGACCTGCAGAAGTCCTGCTATTCAGTTCCTGCCGCAGATCTAGAAGCCCAGGGCCCATCCCCAAGTGCAGTTGCCCCTCCACCCCCACAATGCAGACAGCACAGCCCCTTCTGTCTAGTATGCCAACAAATTTAGAATGGGAGCATCAGAATGAAAAGAGAAAGCAGTCAAGAGAATATCTGAAAAAATAATGGCTGAAAACTTCACCAACTTGACTGAAAAAAACATTAATCTATATACACATCCATAAAGCTCAATGAACCCTAAGCTGGATAAATTCAAAGATATCTACTCCTAGATCCATCATATTCAAAACGTGAAAAGACAAAGAATACAGATGAACCCCAACTTATAATAGTTCAGTTTAGGGCTTTTCAACTTTATAATGGATTTATCAGGACGTAACAAGGAGTATCTACACTCACAATGATTCGTTTAAACCATTTTTTGGCTTTACAAAGGGTTTATTGGAATATTACCCCAATGGAAGGTGAGGGACACTGGTATCTTAAAAGCAACAAGAGCAAAACAATACATCACATATAAGGATCCTCAATAAGATTAATAATAAGATTTCTCATCAGAAACTAAGGAGAGCAGTAGGCCATGGGATAACATATTCAAAGTGCTGAAAGAAAAAAAAAATGCCAACTAAGAATTCTACATCTAGCAAGACTGCTTTAAAACTGAAAAATTAAAACTTCTTAGATAAACAAAAACCAAGAGAATTAATCACTAGCAGACCTACTCTACGACAAATACTAAAGAGAACCCTTTTCACTGAAATAAAAGGGCACCAGAGAGTAACTTGAATTCACATGAAGAAAAGAAGGACACTGACAAAGGTGACCATATAGGGAAAGACAAAGATAGTACAAATGTATTCTTCTAAGGCCTTTTTTTCTCCCAACTGACTTAGGGAGACAACTGCAAAAAACAGTAATTGTGAATCTGTAGATAAGCACAAAATGTACAAAGATGCAATCCACATGCAATAACAGCAAAAAGGAGGGGGAGGAAATGGAAATCTACGGAGACAAAGATTTGTATACTATTGAAATTAAGTCGATTTTAATATAAACTAGAGTTTTACATTTAAGGGTTTAATTGTAACCTCTAGAGCGATCACTAAGAAAATAACTAAAACATACAGAAAACAAGGGAATCAAAATGGAACAATAAAAAAAAAAAACCCATCATAGGCTGGATGGTACAGTGTTTACATAGTAGGTACAAGGCCCTGGGTTCGATCCCCAGAACCACAAAAATAAACAAATGAAGAAGAAAGAAAAAAGAAGAAAGAAGGAGGAGGAGGAGAGGGAAGAACGGGAGGAGAAGGAGGAGGAAGAGAAATGAAAAAAAAAAAAAATCAAACACAAAAGGTGGCAATGGGGTCCCTGGTCCCCTCCTCACTCTCTTTTATTTCCTGGCCACGAGATGGGCTCTGCTCTGCCACGCGATCCCACTATGATGTGCTCCCTCACCACAGACCCAAAAGCAGGAGGGTCAACTGATTAGGCACAGGAACATCCAAAAGTATGAGCCAAAATAAACCTCTCTACAAGTTGATCATCTCAGGTATCTTGTTAAGGTTGCAGAAATATGACACAAGCATCTAGATAAACATAATAAAACTGTAGGTCCCAAAATAAATTCATACATTAATGGTAAAGCGACCTTTCTATTGTGATAAAACACACATAAAATGTGCCATTTTAATTTTTTTAAGTTTACACTTCAGTGGCTTTGTCATATTGTTATAAAATCATTGTCCCTATACATCTCCAGAACTGTCCAGCATCTTATACCAAAACTCTCCAGTCATTCAGCAATAACACCCCCATTTCTCTTTACCCCCAGTGCTGGTAACTACTATTCTATTTTATTTCTCTATGAATTTGGCTACTTTAATAACCTCATATATGTACAATTATACAATATTTTTCCTTGGCCAGTTGACTTCTGACAAGGGTACTAATACAATCCATTAAATGTCAACACAATCTTTCCAACGAGTGGTGCTGAAACAATTGGATATTCAAATGAAAAAGAATTAAGTTGGGTCCCTACCTAACACCACATAAAAAAATGGACCACAGTGAATCGAATACCTAAATGTAAGAACTAAAACTATACAATTCCTAGAAGAAAACATGGGTTTAACTCTTTATGGCCTTGGACTAGATTTCTTAGATAAGATACCTAAAGTATAAATAGATACAAAGAAAACTAGATACTGAACTTCATCAAAATTAAAATTTTTGTGTATCAAGGATCCTATCAAGAAACTGAAACGACAAACTATACAATAGGAGAAAAATTTCATAAATCATCAAGAGCTGCTACCCAGAATAAAAGAATGAAGAATTTCAATAACAATGAAAAAAAAAAAAACACACTTCAATCAGAAATGGGTAAAGGGTCTGAATAGAAACTTCTCCAAAGAAGATTGACGAATGGCACAAGAAAAGATGCTCAACATTAGTCTTCAAGAAAATGTAAATAATAACCACAAGATATTACATCAGGGCCATCAGCCTGGTTATAATGAAACAGATAATAACAAGTGTTGGTGAGCATGGAGAGAAACAAGAGCCCACATACATTGCAGCTGGGAATATAAATTGGTACAGTTGCTCTGAAAAATTATTTGGCAATTCCTCAAAAAGTTAAAGAGCTACCATGTGACCCAATAATTCCACTGAAAACATGTTCACACAAAAATTTTTACATCAATGTTCAGAGCGGCAATATTGATAATGGCCAAATGGTGGGCACAACTCAAGCATTCAGCACCTAATGAATGGACAAAGAAAATGTGGTAAATATTCATAGAAAAGAATTATTTTAGCCACAAAAATGAGCAAAGTACTGATTCATGCCATAATATGAATAAAGTTTAATATGTTCTAGGTGAAAGAAGCCAGACACAGAATACTACATGTTGAATGATTTCATTTATATCAAATGTCAGAGCAGGTTAATCCCTAGAGACCTGGGGTAAAAGGAATGTTGGGGTGAGAGGATGGAGGAATGAAAATTATAAAGGAGCACAGGGTTTCTTTTTGGGTAATAGAAATGTTCTAAAATTGATTGTGATGATCATTGCACAACTCTGTAAACATACAAAACTCACTTAACTGCACACTTTCAATGGGTAAGTCCTAAGGTACATGGATTACATCCCAATTAAATTGTTTTTTAAAACTTACTGAACTATGCAGATAGTGAATGCTATATAATACAAATTTCACTTAAATAAAGCTGCTTTATAAAAATTAACAAAACAGAAAGGAGAAATAGATAAAGCCACAAGCATAGCTGAGACTACCACATACCTCTCATAGTAATAAGAACAAGCAGAGCAATCAGGAAGGATGTACAATACAATTAACCAACTAGACTCAAATGACATGCAGAACACTACCGTCAACATGCAGAATCTATGCTCTCTTCAAGTGTGTATCATTTATATACTAATAAATATCATAATAATCGCAAGTTGAAACAAATTTCAAAAGGATGAGATACTGAGAATATTCATCACAGAATTAAACTAGAAGTCAGTAACAGAAAGGGAACTATAAACTCCCAAATTGTTTAGAAATGAAGCAACAAACTTCTACATACCCTCTGTTCCAAGACAAAAATCACAGTGAAACTAGAAACAAAAGTATGAAATATCAGTTGTGAAATGCAGCTGAAGCAATTCTTAGATAACTGATAGTCCTAAATGAAGAGAGAAGAACATTAAAAATCAAGTAAGTTTCCATCCCAACAATGTCCCTTTCTTCTCTTCCTACAGAAAGAGCAAATAAAACCAAAAGAGACTGGGAGGAAATTTAAAAGAGCACAAATTAGTGAAATAAAACAGGAGAGAAAAAAGTCAAAAGTTGCTCTTAGATAAGATTAACATAACTGAAAAGATGACCCCAGGAGACAAAAATGTTCACGTCAGGGCACATCTCTGACCCAGGAGAGCCACATGTGACCCAGAGCTCAAGCTATCGGGGAGACAGCGGGGGAAGAATGATGTGTCCCAGTAAAGCAGAGGTCTCAG
Source organism: Sciurus carolinensis (assembly GCF_902686445.1). NCBI lineage: Eukaryota > Metazoa > Chordata > Mammalia > Rodentia > Sciuridae > Sciurus > Sciurus carolinensis. Next base: position 41,631,717 of record NC_062228.1, read on the forward strand.
CAGAGGAGACGTGGCAAGCCTTCAGCTCCCTGGATTCCAAGACCTGCTCCATCACAGGTCAGGACACCACATGCAAGCACATGCAGGCCTGTGAGCTCCTGAGCTCCTGCAAGCCAGGGACTCTCCACAGCCTCACTACTTATGTTTGAAAACACCGAAGTAATGCCACGGTTGTGAGGTCAGCAGCCTTACTCTTGGCTGAGCCAACTAAGAAGCAGGGAGAGGGGAAGAGAAAGGCAAGCATAAACCAGCAGGTGGAGAGGATTCCAGATCTAATTCCCAACTACACAAAGAGGAATACTTGATTCAGAGTCAACCTAAATGCTGTAGAATCAAAGACCTACTTGTGAAACACCAAAGAAACTAAAGGCAGCAAGGTAGTGAAGAACAGAGTAGCAGACAACATGAATCACGATGACAACACAGACATTGCCACCCATTTTGCCAAACGTCACTTTGACCTTAGGAAAAGCAATGGCCTATCTACCGACAGCCAGACAAACTAGCAAAATTTCACTTTACATAATATGTACGTACACGCACACACACAAAGGCAGTAGAGTGACCCAGCACACAGCCAGACACACACACACACACACACACACACACACACACAGGCATATGCTTAGAAAATATACACCCAAGTGTATACACAACAAACAAATGCTTGAGATATACACAATAGACACTAGTCCCAGTCCCACCTTATCCAATGGGGATATGTTCCAAGACCCCCTGTGGATACCAGAAACCACAGGGAGTATGAATCCTGTGTATACTGTTTTTTCAAATATATATGTATATGCAAATCTATGATTAAGTTTAATTTATAAATTAAATGCATAAGAGGTTGACAATAATAATAAACAGAACAATTATACCAAAAAACAGTAATAAAAATTCCAGCATCATTACTCTTGCTCTTTGGGGTCACTATTAAGTAAAATAAGGCTTACTTGAATACAAACACTGGGATACAGTGACAATTGATTTGATAATCAACACAGCTACCAAGTGACTAAAGGGTGGGTAGCATATATAACATGGATACATTAGACAAAGGGATTGGAAAGGAAAGTGCAAGATTTGATCAAGCTATTCAGAATGGCATACAATTTAAAACTTATGAACTGTTTATTTCTAGAATTTGCCCTTTTATGTTTTTGGACCTCAGTTGACTATAGCTAACTTACATCACAAAAAGCAAAACCAGAGGACTACTGTATATGCCCAAAAACACAGACATAGGCTTATACACACAAATACACACTAAGCTACATATACTTAGAAGCATGTGAACAAACACAGATACACACATGCATTTGGACAAGGATATATTCAGATATACACAAAGACCCAGATCCAGATAAACAGATGCAGACACATATAGATACACAGACTCCAATAAACCAATGTATACACACAGACATACACAAATGTACATTCAGCCACAAAAACATACTTAGAGAGAAAGAAACACACTCAGACACACAGAGAAGAATTCAAAAGACAGTACTGACAGGTTTAATTCTGGGTAATGAAACTTGGATATTCCATATTTTTACCTTTGTGCTACTAGCATTTTTCTATGATGACTATATCAATTACATAAAATTAACAACAAAACCCCACTGATGGCCATAAGAATGAAGAGTGTCCTAGAAGTCAGTAATTTCCGGGTGGGCTCTAATTGTGGGGTAGGCAATGAAAGGGTGAAGAGGATGGGCTTGACTTCCTGCCTGGGCCTCTGGCTTCAACCCCGGAGGGGGTCTAACCCAATGCATGAGGCAGGCCTCCAACTCTACTCCCTGCTAGGGGGTTAGGGTGGGTTCTCCCCTCATGGAGATTTCCATGGAATTTTAAGCCCAACCCTAAATATTAACTTGATATGCAACTTAACAGTAGCCAGAAGCCATGGTCCCCAAACCACAAATTGGCATTTTGTTGTAATCATCAAGTTTTAATAATGTCCTTCTACTTCCTGGGTTTTAAAATTCACATCTTTGAATATTAATACTCCTACATTAACAACCCCCAAATTCAGCATTTCATATTTAACTGCTTATTTAAATTGAATTAATTTGTAACCAATTGTCTTCAAATATCCAAGGCAATTTAAGCAAATGCCAAAAGATAAGAAATATGCTTATTCTGAACAACCAGCTGATGTAAAATAGGGACCATATTTCTCTCTCAGACAACACCATGAAATGTAGTCCTCTAAAACTTGCTGTCCCCATGCAGGACTCCCGGGCACAGATCCTGCCTGCCTGGGAGACACACCTATTAAGTGAGGCAAACCTGAAGGATGAAGGGCCCTCAATTCAGACCACATGACCCCCTACAGGCCATTCCCTTCCCTTCATGATCAGTCTCCTTCTAAGGAAAATCTGCCTTACGATCGATCTCCTCAGCTATGAACAATGACCCATCACATCTGACAGGGTTGCCAGGTGCAGGAATCAGGTGCTCCATGGAGCCTTGGTGTCCACAGTCCACAGGAAGAAGTCTCAAGTCCTCTTTACTGCAGGGCTCTGCTCCCCACCTCAGCTTCCCATAGCCCCAGCCCACACACCAGCTTCCCACCAAGCTCTCACCAAGCCCTGGCAAGGAGTGCCTGAACCCACTGATGTACCCCATGTTCCCACCAGAGTCCATCGTGAAGTGTTCTTCCAAACCCTCCAGGAACTTATCACTGTTCCTGTCAGGTTAAGCAGGGAGCCATTGCCTGGGCCAGATTCCAAACTCAGCATGGAGCTTGCAGACTGCTCCCATTTGTTCCCCTCACCCCATCATAATCACACCAAGCCACACCCTTTTGGTGAGCCAACTGGCCCTTGATCACGGGTTGATCTCTCTGGCCTCCTGCTTGTCTATCACCCACCCTGCCTCTGCCTCCCCATTCCCTCTGATGCAACCCTCTGCCATCCCTATCACTGTGAGACCCAGGGCACTCCTGCAATGGGCTGGTTGGCTCTGTTCCTGGGAGCTAAGGGAGGTCTGCCAAGGTTGAGCCCAAGTGGAACAGACACCCAAGGCAGACAAACTCAAGAAGCCACACTGGGAGGGAAGGGCCCAGGCCAGTCACCCAAGGAACCAGAGTCTGAGGGCCTGGGATGGGTGGCCTGCTGAGGCCAGTGTTAGCTTCCTCCTCCCTGCAAGCAAAAGCAAAGGTAGCCTGAGAGGGCCCATCAGGACAAACTGAGAGCCCAAACCTGAACTTCTGTTAAAGTGGAGGGTTCAACAAAAATCCAAGACAGAGGTGCAGCAGAGATGTTTAACAGGGTCAAAAGTAAAAATTCCAGGAATAAGACGCTTCATTAGGGCAGTGAGAGGCAACTAGGGACACAGTAGTTGAGAATTGGAAAATAGGACGACAGCAAGATTCATCTTGCTTAGGAAACAGTCTATTATTATCCCCAGCAAACAGCTGGAGGCACTCAGCAGGCAGGTGAATGTGGTCACTGAGCTGCAGTGGCCCTCAAGGACAAGGTCTCTTCCAGCCTGGCCCAGAGGCCAGGGAGTAGCAGAATTGAGGTGCTGGCAGTCTGGATAGTGGGAAACAGGGGGCTGAGCTAGACCCAAAGCCAAGGAATACACATGTGACTTCCTGGAGGAAGGATCCAGGGGGCACCTGGAGGCAGAGGCCGGGGCCCCAAGTCAGTGCCCATGGTACACTAAGAAGGGGGCACCTGTGAAGGTCCCTTCCCCAGCAGAGCAACCCCCGATTGTGGAGTTACACAAAGAGAATGGTGAGATGTGAGGCCCAGAGAAGAGGCATGAGGGGACAAGCCTGCCAGGGGATAGAAGAGGAAGGGGTACCATGAGCAGACCAGGAGACTCCAAAGCAAAAAACAGCTGTGAGAACTTTATCCTGCAGCATCTCAACCAATCAGAGACCTTAGCCAACAGCCCATTATGTGGGTGTGGAAATCAATCCACCCAATGCCCAGGACAGTCTCTCAGCCCAGAGAAGCAGATGAGTGCCTGCTTGTCAGGTACCAGTCAGCCCACATCCGGGCCAGACCATGGGCTGAAGATAATACAGCCTATGTGCCAGGGGAGATGATGCAACATTGGGCTAGTCCCTGGCTCTCTGGAAGTCATCTCCAGATGCTGAGGTAAGAGCTTGTAGAGCACAGGACCCTCGGGTCCCTTGGAGGGACTGTGGAGATTCAGGGGAGAAACAGGAGAACAGGGCAGGGTCTGCCTAAAAGAGGGAGAAGCTGGAGTTTACAGCAGGGAATCCTCCCAGTGGTGGAGATGAGGCCTCCACTTCCAACTCCCCCATAACAGGGATGCTGTCCCTGCCTCTTTTGTATGAACTTCATAGAGCAGCCAGCAGAGGTCTGCCTCAGTGACCCCATCCTGAGCTTCCCACCCAGGACCACACCTGCCACACCAACTCACTGTCCTGGGCCTGGGGGAAGCTCAGCCCTCTGTAACAGAGATCTCTGAGGGGACAAGCAGAGGCCCCACAGCCAAGAGGCCCTGCATCTGACCATGACCTGGGAACTTCCGCCATGTTGAAGCCTATGGAGCCCATGGTATAGATGGGAAGACAGGCCCACAAGGCAAGAGAATTTAATTGGTATTTGCTGTAGGCAAGCAATTACTGAACATCGGCTCCAAGAAGACTGGATGAATGTGATCTCTTAAGTCCCCACAACAAGCGCATGGAGTACATTTGGGGAAATCAAAGTCACAAAGTCAGTCAGGGTACCCCTCCACAGTTCAAGGCCCTCCCATGAGGAAAGACCTAGGAGAAGACAGAGGGATGCTGTGGAGATGGTCCATGGTGTTGGTCAAGGAAGTAGAGCAGGGCCTTAAATGCAGGCACCTGGGTCATGGGGAGGCCCAGCCCTGGGCAGCAGCATCTGGCTGTGCCTGCACACCCTCCAAGGGCCTGGGGAGAGACAGTAGTTCTAGCTCCATGGTCAGCATTTCAATGAGCAGGCTAGTGGCATGGGAGGCAGGGCCACTTTGAGCAAAATCCCTAGAGGATGCAGAGAGAAGCAAACCTGATACCCACTCCCCGGTCCCAGCGCTCTTATCACTGGGGAAGTGATACATATTCATGAGCTCACAATCCTTTCTAATCACCACTACATCACACATATGCACAGATTCCCGCAGCTGAGGCTCATACATAATTATAAGGCGCTTCCTCCGTCACTGCCTCGGTCCACCAAAGGACAACAGAGGATGCAGTGGCTACAGGGAATGTGTGGTGGAGGAGAATGCTGGGGGCCCAGTTCATTCAGGAGCATGGCTGGGTGCTGTCCACTGTCCCTACTCAGCAGCCTGGAGCAGGGCCTCTCCTTGAGGGCTTGTCTGCAGCAGTGTCAGCCCAGCATTGCAGGCCCACAGATCCCTGGAGCTGGTCCCCAGTCAGTCTGGGAACATAGCACAGCTGACAGGCAGCACTCTCTGGGGGCCGCAGGGTGATGGGGGTGACAATGAGATAAAGGTGCTGCTCTCCCTGTACCCAACACCTGGAGAGGCCTAGAAAGGGAAAACTCCTTCCTAAGCAGGGTTTGGGGGCTACTCTCAGAGTTCAGTTGAGGAGTGAGGTCAGGTAAGGGGGACACTACTTGAGACTGGGGCAGTAGGGGACACAGGAATTTGTTGAGAGCTGGACAGGGAGAGGTTAGTGGCCAGGACTAAGGGGCGGGCCCATATGGCAAACAGTGTGATTTACAAAAGACCCCAGAGCTCGAAGCTTGTCTCTAGGGAGCCCGCGCACAGCAGCCAGGGTCAAACACTTTGGTTATGGGGCACTACAGAGAAGGTTTGCTCTCCTTAAGGTAAAAGGTAGGCGATTTTAGGGCAATAATTTAAAAAAATATTTCCTCAAAATGCCCAGCTGACTCCCATTTTTAGAATGCTCCTCTGCATGTTTCATAGTTGGTGTGCAGGCTGGGGAAGACCTTCTGGCCAAGGAGCAAGTACGGGGAGGATGGAAAGACAGCTGTGGGGCCCGACTCACTTGCTGATGCCCTCGAAAGAAGCTTCCCTGCACACACTGCCGCTGTCGGTGTTGACACCACGCTGCGGGGAAAGGGAAAGAGGGGTGAGAACACATACAAGTCACACAGGGGCCACACAGTGTCCCCACAGCCTGCCCAGGAGGCCCTGCCTCCTCCAAGCAGGTTCAAGATAGAGGAGAACAGGGAGTCCCAACCCTGGACCAACAAACCCTTCCCCTCCTGCCTTTCCCTCACCAGTAAGGCCCCCGGCCCCAGCCCAGCCAGGCAGCTCCAAGTCAGGCCCTCCTTTCTGCACTGCAGCTTGAAAAGCACATGAGTCAGGGGCCTCATGTATCCCGCAGTGTCCCAGGTGCACACAAGGTCTCCTCCATGGATGGGTCAGGATACTCTGGTGACACCAGGTAGGATGCTGGACTCAGGTGGGGCCCAGGCAAGAAAAGCAGGTACCAGGGACTGCTCACCACCACCACCAATCTGCTCTGCCCAGGCTGGGCCTATCTTCTCTTTCACCCACACACTTCTCACTAACAGTGTGAGGTCCAGGGGTATAGGCAGGCCCCCTATCCATAAGTAGTGCATGGATATGACCAATTGCGGATCAAAAATAATTGAAAGAAAAATTGCATCTGTAGTGAACACGTAGACTTTTTCTTCTTTCCATCATTCCTTAAATACACTGTATCAGTTATTTACATTATATGAGGTACTATAAAAATTTTAGAGATGATTTAAAGTATATTAGAAGAGGTATGCAGGTTACATGCAAATACTATGCTATTTTATATAAGGAACTTGAGCACCTGGAGGTCTTAGTTTCCAGAGGGTTCTAGAACCAAACCCACAGAAATTGAGGGATGATTGGCTATCAAATCCAGAGATGGGGGACCTACATCAGACAAGACTGTTGTGAAGGTGTTCCATCCCTCTCCTTTTTCTAATTGTAAGGAGACTCCACATGGAACTGGATGGAAGTAGAAACAAGAGATTTAGAGAAAAAGATGCCCCCAAGAGAGGCAAGGCATTTTAAAATCACCATTGCTTTCTCAAGGACTTCAGGCCAATCGATGTCTAACCACATACCCAATAAAACACAAGGGGCCATCTTTGACCACAATCATCGAATGCAACCTTCCTTCTTACTGCCAAAACAGCAGCACAGAATAAAGAAACCAAATACTAAAGAAAAAAATTACCAAGAACTATTCCTGTAAAAATCAATTAACAAAGGGAAGAAGGATTACTTAGGGAGGAAGGACCATATATATGAAACTCCCAAGGTCAAAGAAGAGCAAGAAAGCACGCTTTCTCTCTGAGACATCCCACATTGAGCCCAAGCCCTGCCAGGGTGCCAGGAACCCATGCTGCACCCCAGGCTGTGCTCATAGCCCAGTTACCTGAGGACGGATGCCAAGGGCGTTTTTCAAATTCTATCAACAACAGGTTATATGCAAATACTACTGGGGGAGGAGTAAGCTGACCCTCAAAGCCCATGAGCTCAGACCGACACAACTACATATTCTAGCAGGTTTTAACCCTACAAATGCACATGGTGCCTTGTCCATTATGGTCTCAAGCTGACATCCCAGGAACCCTCAAGGATGGTCCTGGACAGAGACCAAGCAAATGTGGCTATTTATTACCAATGACATTCCTCTCATTTCCTAATTCTCCCCACCACTCCGATGTCAGCAGGGAAGGGCTGCTCCCTAAAACCTCTTCTCTACCAAATACTGCCTGGCTCCTGGACACTAGCCACTTACCAAGGTTAGGAGGACAGAGGGGTTCTGTGATGTCAGGATACTGGCAATCTGAAAGGTAAGAAAAGAAATGTTTTAGAGCAATTGTGAAGAAGTCTGCTGGATATGATGTACCACCATTACTTAATGACAGTGCATATTTATACAGCAGGGCCTTAAGATAGGTACATTACTGTCCCCATTCTGCAGAAGAAGAAATCAAGGCTTACAGGGATTGATGAACTTCTAAAAGTCACACAGCTATCAAGTGGTAGAGAGGGTTTTAAACCTGAACCTGGCAAGTCCCCACGGCACTTGCCTCCAGATACCAGGCAGATCCCTTGTTCCAAACAGCCAGACCCACCCACCCTCCAGCTACCACCTCTGCCCATCTGCCAACTCCTTCCTGAAAGAGCCATCCCCACCACTCCAAAAGCCACAGGCACTGCCCCACAGTTTCTCATCCCCAGGGCAGACACCTCCCTTCCTGGCCCCCATTCTCAACTAGGGCAGCCAGCCTGCCCCAGCTCCACCCTTTGGCCTCCAGCCCACCCAACACTCTCCAGTTCCCCACCCCCTCCACAGCCCACTCGGGTATCCCTTCAGCAAGTCAGTGGCTTTCTCCTCCCCCAACACCCTACCCAAGTTCAACTCTCCACATCCCTGCTCCCCACTCAGTGGTACCTCTGCCCAGAATGCCCTCCCCTGATCTTTCCTGCTCCATCCGTCCACATCCCCAAGGCAGGTTCATTCACCCCTCCTCTACCACCCCACTGGCGGTCATCAATGCCCGAGCAGAGTACCCATCAGTCAGCATTAGATGTGACTCCTGGCCCCCAGGGTGCTACTGCCCTGTAAGGAGCAATTTCTTCCTCTCCAGACCCCCAACCCTCTGTCTGCCTTGTACCTGGGCTACTGCATGAGGGGCCCCCTCCCCTGCAGTCCCTGTCCTAAACTCTGACACCCTCAACACTGTGACAGAAGGAGGACGTGTTGGTTTACCAGACTGACTGAGCTGTCACTGATACACTCTACAATGAATATATGCTAAGTGGACATTTTGATGTATGTATACACATCTATTTTAATACAGAGATGCTCCCAGAGAAAAGCTGGAATATTCTGAAATACCACAAACAATATAGATGTGCAGCTACTCTTGAACAATTGGAGTTCAGCACACAACAATAAAGTGTACCTGCAATCCCATCCCAGGAGACTTTTTAGCTCTGCACATAAAAACAGAGATCTGTAATGACATTTGAATCATATGAAATTACATGCTTCACTTATTTCCTGTCATTAAATATTCTTCAAACACGCAATTTTTGGCAGTCACTACCTCTGGGGATGATAAACATTCAATAAGTCCTTGATTATGGCCTGTGCCAGTCATCTTACACCCATCATCTCATTTAACCACCCATGAACGTGCTGCCACCATGGCCAGATTTCACAAATGAGAAGGGCTTGCAGGCTAGAAAACGTGCCCAAGATCACAGCTACAAGCAAAGCCCAGATTTGAACCTATGACTGTGGAATACTCTCTTAACGGACACAGCATAATTTATTCATCCTTCTATTCACATGAATTATTTCTAATGACGAGCTATTACAAATAATGTTGTGATGAACATCCTGGCATATGAAGTTTTATTTCTTTAAATTTCTTTAAAAACATATTTCCTTTAGAAAGGAAGGAAGGAAAGAAGGAAGAGAAGGAAGGAGGGAGGAAGAAAACAAAGTTGACCCACTTGGGTCAAAAGCTGTACACTCTGTCATGAAGCCCACAGCCAAGTGACCCTCCAGACCCATACCAACCACCCTCTCTCCCGCTGTGCCTGAGGCTTCATCTCCCTGGATCCTCCCTCATTCACTTAGTAACTGCTGAGAGTGAATGAGGCCTCAGCCTGTATTGTACAAATGAAAGGCCTGGCTGAGTCCCTTCCACTCCCCAGCCCCTCCTGGAGGAGGGGGAGGCTCATGAAAAGGAACAGAGCTGCCTCACTGCCACGGAGCAGGCCCTGTGTGTGTTGTTATGTTGACGTGCAGGGTCTACATTCATCAGCACACAACGATTCTGTCAATTACGGCAGCAGAATCAGAGAAGGAGAAGGCACTTGGGGATTGTATCTGCTATTGTCCTTGGGAGAGAGGAGCCGGATAACAAATGTGCGGGCTGATGGTTTTTCTCTCCGTAACGACTCTCTGGACGTGCTGGTTAGGAATAATGGAGGAGAAAGCAGCCCTCGCCATGCTGCCTGACGCTCAGATGGATCGAGGCCCGACAGAGAGCAGGCTGTGCGTCTGAGAGTCCTGGCAGGGCAACATCTTTTATTGATCACGACTACTTCAGTGGGCCCTGGCTACCTCTGCGGCTGTGAAACCTCTCCTGGCCTGGCAGCTCCATCCACCCTTCCCCGTGGAGACCCATTAGAGCTACGCTCTCAGCGGCATGCTCTGATGCGGTGCCTCAAAAATTAAGGGAACACAACGTGGCTATGTCTCACTGGCTCTAAATGCGGTCCCTGTACACAGGACAGCACAGTTCTTTCAACTTAGGGCCTCATTTCCACGGAGCAGTGGCCGCAGGGGACACATCAGCTCCCCCCAACCAGGGCTGTTAAATGCCCCTGCTGTGCTGCAGGCCATGGCCAGAATCAATCCCCTAGGCATTCTGATCTCCCTGGCAAGTCAGGTGGATGGGCATCCACAGCATGCGTCAGAGCTCAGTGGGTATGGATTCTGCCCTAGGGACAAAAGGAGGCATGGCCACCTCACTCATTCTCCTAATCAGGACGTGAACCAGGCCTGTGGGCCACTCTTCACAAAGGAATTAGTCATGCCTTCACCAGTGTTGCTGAGAGAGCCCATCTGGCTCCAGAGAGCTGGGCTTCACCACGCAGGCACTGAAGCTCTTGAAAGTAAACCCTCGTTCACGGCTGTCTCCCGAAACATTAGTGTACACTGGTGGCCTGCAATGCTTTTCAAATTTTGAATTTGTTTTTAAAATGGAAACATCACAAACAATATGGATGTGCAGCTGAACAACAGAAGTATCCAGCAGGCCTGGGCCAGCAGTCCTGCAGGGCAGTGGGCCCTTCAGAGGAGGGCAGCTCTCCCTGGTCCCTCCCACCCCAGACCCTACCACTCCCTGAGGCTGGGGGCAGGCAGCATCTTCCCTGTGGTGCGTGGTTGTTTCTCTTACATCGGTCCTTTCTGCATCTCAGTAGGTGACCCTGGTTCCTCTGAACATCTGCTAGGTGCCATGAAGGAGAGCAAGTGTGCAAAGCACACCCTCTACCCCACCAGCCCCCAGTTGCTTATGGAAGCCAGCCTCTGCACTGGGTCTTCACCACAATGCCTCAAGTACCTCTCGAGGGTCTCCCGAGTGTCCCCTTGTCAGGGAAGCCACCATCTCAATAATTAAACGCAGGGCCCTATATGAGAAGGGGAACTGGAAAGCCCAGCTTGCATTCTGTATGTGATGTCAAGTGAGTAGCCTGGTGGGCTTCCTGACCCGGGTGATGGTGCCAGAAACAGAGCGGAGGGGCCTCCTGTGTGCCAGGCAGTGGCCACAGTATCAGAGGGTCTTGATCATTTGGTCACTTGGACCACGGAGCTCCTAGCTGTGCTCTCGCCTCTGCCACAGTCCTGCCCTCTTGGCAGTGCAAGTTGGAGAAGGACCCTTTCATCTGCCTTGGACACATTCAAAGCCTCAGGGGGACAGTCATACACTTAACCAGGTCACATCACACCTGATGGACAAGGAGGCTGGGAGGTGGATTCAGGTCAGGAGAGTTCCAAGTCCAGCCCTGGGTTCCTGAGACTGCAGCACCTGTATCTGGCAAAGGCCTATAAGGAAATCTCCTGACACACAGAGGCTCAGCCAAGCCTAGGGGTTCCTTTGATCAGTCCTGAGTCCCTGCTGCAGGCAGGCTTCCTCACAGAGATGTCCTCCCCTGGTGGATCTCTGTGGCCACAATCCAGGTCATCAGACAATTCCACCTAAGTCTGAGGCAATGCCCGGGGCACAAATGGCTTCCTCCAAGAAGTCTGAAGTACACATTTCCTGCCAGTTCTTTCTAAGTGGGGATGCTCTTGAGAGCTGGTGACCGGGCAGTGGTGTCTCCAGGCTGTGGCGGTGGGAGGAGAGGAAGTTCAGAAGCAGAAGGGTTACTGAAGCCGAGGAGCTGCCTGAGAGAGCAGGCGCCAGTGACTTACCTCATCTGTGTACTGGACGTCGTCCACAGCGTATTTCTCCTTGAAGTCCTCCTTGGAATAGATCCTCAAAGGGAAGCACAAGGAATGCCAGGGTCAGGGCTTAGCAATGGCCCAGCATGGCCATTTTCCTGCCCTCTAAGCCCAGGCCATGAGGCTCTGGGCCCATCTCTGTCTCAGTCAGCATCCAGCATGGAGTGGGTCTGCCCAGCACAGACTTGAGGACAAGGGCACAGGGCTAGAAGGTCACCTGCCTCCCACGGCACCCCTACCCCCATCTGACCTCCACCCCTCTCTCTGTCCCTGGCTGCCTGCAGCAAGCAGAAACAGACAAATGCCCCTGGCTTCCATCATCTCTCTCCACCAGCACGGAGCCCACCAGGCAGCCAGCCAGTATGCACCACCCTCAGGGCACGAAATAAGCAGCCTCCCAGGCTGTAATGGAGTCTCTTTAAAGGAAAGTTAACATTTTAAAGAAGTCAATATAAGTATTACTCAACATGATGAGAAAAATTCAAGCTTACTCATCAACCCTGAAAAATTAGCCAATGAGAAAAGACAGGGTAGATGAGGTTCGGCAGTCCTCACCCACCTCAGGATGAGCCTGTGGGTCACAGCTGTGCCAGGCAGACCTCACACTGGGTCCAGCAGGCCACCACCCCATGCCCAGGCCCCCGACCAGCAGATGAGTCAATGTCACTGCTGGTAACGGGGCTTACATATGGAGGAACACTAACTGCATGGGGGAAGGCCAGTGCCAGCCAAGTCCAATGACGCACACTCACACAGTCACCGCCATCCCACACCTCGTCGCACGTCGTCACAAGGGGAGTCACCTCCACCCTTGCCCTGCCAGGCTGCCTGTGGTCTCACGGCATTGTCATCAGCAGATGTCACACCCTACACTGGTCTCAGACAAAGAACAGCAGATGGTTTTCAGATTCTGCTTCCTGGGCCCTCAGGTGTATATGGACGAGAAGCAGGTGTCTGGGGAGTCCAAGATGAAACAGGAGAGGAACAGAACTTCAGGATGCAGAGTGAGTCCCTGAAGAGTGAACTCCTACATCCATGGCCTGTGTGACATGAATGACCAGGAACCAGAATCCCACAGCTCTCTCTAGCCCTCCACCACTTCCCTCTCCACAAGAACAAGCCTCTGGAACTGACTGCCAAAAGTGCAGACCACAGGACCCAGGGCACGGTGGTGGGCTCTGGGACAGGCAGCAGAGAGCTTGCAGACACTCACAGTGAGCTGGGTCAGGTAGAAAATGCACCTCAGAGTCCAGAAACACTGGCCCCAGTGTGGTTGGCTGCTCACTGCAGCCCAGAATGCTCTTAGCTTTTTCTCCCTTTTGGCCCTTCTGAAGTGATCACTGGGTATCAAGCTCTTGCTGTTAATTAAATCTACACAATTCAGACACATTAACTTCCACGTTTGAGACAGGACTCAACAAAAGCTAAATGGCCAAGGTCTGACACCTCCATTAGCATGGCCTCAAGCAGCTCCAGGCGGAAATAGATGACAAGTACCCCATCAGGATTCTGGAGGTCCCAGCTGCAGGGCTGGCTTAGAGAACTGGCAGGCCCTTTGCTACTGAGCAGCTACTCTCTTGGCATGTAGTTGACCCTGCAAGTGGCACAAAAACAAGATCCAGAAAAGCAAGAGGCAGGGTCACTGGCAAAATGTGTTGCTGGAGCGTGGTACACGCCTGTAATCCCAGCAATTCAGGAGGCTAAGGCAAGAGGATCACAAGTTTGAGGTCAGCTTCAGCAATTTAGCAAGATCCTATCTCAAAATTTAAAAAAGGACCGGGGAGGTAGCTCCATGATAGACACTCCTGGGTTCAATCACCAGGGGTTTTGGGTGTCTTGACATCCACCATGACGGCCAGCTCCACATAAATGCCTGCATCCTCAGCAAGTCCCCAACCCTGCCCAACTCTGGGCCCCATTACTTCATCACCTCCAGATAAAACAGGCACGGAAAGCAAATTTCCATTGGATTCATGAAGTACAAAGGATCTGACTTCAAAGCCAGCCTTCGTGGTTCCTACACAGAGGTGCCCCGACTACTAATGTAGGTAGGCACCTGGCCTTTCCACCTCCACTCCAATAGGAGGCCTAAAACCTCCCAGCTCACCTGAACCATCCTGCTGAAGGAAGCCACCTGCTCTTCCAGCCTAAGAGTCTTGCAAGTTAGGCCTCATGGGAAGGTCTCCAGCCAGGCTGAGGTCAAGGACTTAACAGCAGGAAACCAAAGGAGGTAGTAGTAAAGGAGAGGCAAACGTGAGGGAGCTGAGATCTGTGGGTGACCCCAAGGGGGTGTCTCACTTATTCACTCCTTGCTTGGTGGTCACAGTCCTTCCATTCACTGGTCGTGGAAGTCAAGGTGCAGCATGGGAAATTAGCCCACAGGAGAGCCCACCACTGTCACCTCAACATCAGGAAGAAGTGGGCGTACCAGACCCACCAAATGTCCTTTGCCCAAGTAGCGCTTGCCCTCCTCAATGATGCCGATGGGACAGTCTAGTCAAAGTGCAAGTTGGCCCTCAAGGTGCCTCCCTAGTGACAGACGTGGTTCTTTATTTGACAAATAAAACCTGAAGAATTGTAAGCATCTTGTCTGGCACTGTGCATTTCATTCTTTTTCAAAGGGCAGAGATAATTAGATTTGAATAATACTTTTTTTTTTTTCCATGTTTTGGAGTTAATTATAGTAAAAATCACTTAAATGTCACCTGAAGTGATATGCCAGGCCACCATGTCAAACCAGACACCGAAGGCTTGGCAGCCATGATTTGGCAGGGTTGATGGGAACAGGAGTAGCATGTCCACATGAACCCTGCTAGGCTGGCTGGAGAGGTCACTGGGTGGCTCTGAACCCACTGAGGGCCAGGCTGACCAGGGCAGGAGGTGGTCACTTAGAGGTTCTACACCATTCCCCATCTAGAATCAGGGGTCCAGAAAAAAAGAGCTCATTCTAGGCCCCATCATATGGCAGATTTGAACAAAAGGAACTGGACAAGGAGAGGATAGGTCTGGAGGGAAGCTGATGCTTCAAGTGCATGACTTTTCCTTTAAGTGCAAAGGAAGCTTTAGCGAGAAAGAGAAGTCCCCCCACTCAATAGGATTCCTGTCCCTCAGAGGGGGCCCATACCCAGGGACCCCGCTTGTGCAGGCCTACTTGGCTAGCAGGTGGGCCCCAGCATGAGCCCAGAGTCAGAGCTGATATCTGCTCACTGTGCAGTGAGCACCAACACCCTGCACAAGGCCTCGGGTGGGAAGGAGACATTAAATTAATGTCACACAATGCAGACACGATGGAGCCCCTTGGAAAATGAAATTTCAAAGAGCAGGTCTTGGCGGCTAGCTGACCACCTGCATACAGTTAATGAATAAGTAATAGGGCCAAATTACAGCAGTCACCATCAATTTCCAGCAGCCAGAGACTGCCTTCAGCTCCAAACAATGCTGCTGCCCTTCATTCTGTTCACAGCAGAATGAGGCAGCACTTGCTCCTGAGTGGAAGTCGGCAACCATTTCAAGATTTCATTAGGTTGTCAAAGAGAAAAGCAGCCCCCTCCAGAGCAATGCAGGCGTCTGATCCTGCAGACCTCTCCTGCAGGCGAGCCCGCAGAGCGGCAGCGCTTCCTGTGAGATTCTCAGCTTCAGAGAGGCCCAGCAGAGAGTGAGCCACCATAAGCACAGGTGATCAAGACAGGCCTGCCAGGGGGTCAGCACAGCCCCGGAGAGTAGGTGCTGGGGGAGCCTACAAGCAGCCCAGGAAGAGCCAAAGGAACCCCACCAGCCCCTTCTCAGTAAGGCCTGTGCCCCTGAAAGACACCCCTCCACAACACCTCCGATAATGGAAGGAGCCAGGGTGAGGCCAGAGAGAGGCTGAGGAAGCTTCGGCCCTCATGACCCAGGATGTGTGCATGGGGAGCTGGGCCATGAAAAAAACAGACACACCACAAACCACACTTCATATACACGCACACACCCATGCCACAAACACTCCACACACATCACACCATACACACCGGCAGCCATATACCGCTTCTTATAGAGAAAGAAGCCATGCTCAGGGCCTTGGGTCTTCAGCTCTAGAAAAACTCACCTGACACTTCCTGGGAAGCCTGAGGCCCAGAAAGGCATTTAGGAGGCTGAGCACCAGCTCCCTACAAACTCAAGCTAGGCACACTGTCTCCCATCCTATAGACTGGGCTCTGCAGAGATTACAGGAGGTCCTCACCTTCATCCAAAGTTGTTCACCTTCTATGGGCCCTGAATCTTCCCAGGGTGTTGAATTACAGAAGCAATTTCCTACCTGCTCTGAGGACCCCTGACACCCCAAATTTTCTGTCAACCAGAGCTGCCATCAGTTAAGACGGATTCTGATGGAACACACCCTTACATTAAAAAAGTACCACAATATTATGAACAAAGGCTGCAAATAAAAATGAGTTCAAAACTACCACTCTCCTACTCCAAAAAGGGATTGGGGTGAGGCGCAGGCAGCACCAGGCTACCCACAGCCCCCTGGGTGTCTGCAACCCTGACAACAGCAGAGACAGTATATGCAGGAAGCGACAGATCCTGCAGACGGGGGTGTTGTTTCCCTGGATGGCTTTGGATTGCAGTATCTGCCAGATGGATTTTGAAAAGCCATCAGATAGAGACTCTGAAGGAAGCTGAGGAGCTGAAGGTCAAATGTTCAGTCTGGTGGGTTTTGATTGTAAAGGCCAGGTAATCCCATCAGCTCACTCCGGGTGCCCTATTGATTGTAAGAGTGTCTGGAAGCAGCCACACACATCAGATCTGGCTGCCCCCCAACACCAGCCTGAACAACCAGCCCCTCTGTCAGTGCCCCATTACAACTGTGCCTTCTCTCCCACAGGCTCAGGACAGGGGGACACAGAGAGGGCCACCCCAGAACAGAGGAAGGGAAAGGCCTACTGGGAGTGGCCACAGCAGGGAACCAGGGCTGCAGGTGTGGGACCAGAATGCCCCTGGGGACCAAGACTACCCAGCATCCTGTCCAGCCCACACATGGCGTCTTTTCCACCAGAGGAGACCAGCCCTACAGACCTGCTTGCACCCTCAAGGTCACCCTGCACTGCACTAGACCATGAGCTGGCAAGGCAAAACAGGGGCAAACTAAAGGAGACTTCTAACAGCTTCTCTGAAACCCAGCTGTGGCCAAAGCACAGAACATTATTCCTGTATTATTGAAGAGTAGGATTCAGAAAAGCCAACTGCTAACTGCTGTTCCCTGACCAATAGGCTACTGGGTTTTAAACCCTCAAGTCTAGTGCACAGGGTGGATGCGAGGAGACAAGTTGAAATTTGCTCAAGTTTAGCCACTGGACAGAGGCGTACTTAAGGCAGGACCAGGCCTGTCCTCCCACAGCCCCAGAAGATATCCACTCTCAACCCATGGACAAGCACCCTCTGACTTCTTGCTAGAGCCAGTTCTTCATAACAAGAAGGGAACAGAAAGAAGAAGAGAGGTACTCAGAGCCCCTCCACCTCTCCAGACAGAAACTCCAGGTGTGGCCCTATGGAGGCCTGAACCTCCCTGAAGAGGCCTTCCTCCACCACAGACCATAGCTCACAGAGGCATCTAGTCTGACAGCTGAGCTAACTCTGAGCAGTGAGTACTCAGCAAGTTCTGAGGCAGAACCACAGAAAGGCTAAGAGGGCAGCCAGGTGAAAACTGCAGGTGCCACCCAGAGCCACAGGACACTCAGCACAGGAGTCCTGGCTACTACTGAGATGTGCCACGCAAAGAAGGGCTTAGGTCAAACTCTGCTTCTATGACCAGCTTGGGGTGGAGAAAAAATTCTGCAAGAATCCTCTTATAGGGACCAGATCTAAACTCTTCATCAAGGTTGTTCTGGGTACTACTCTGACAGTCGATGGAACAGAAAACCATTTATCATGTTCATAGATTCTCTAGGTCAGGCATTTGGAGCCCAGAGAGTATGCCTAAGTTCTGCTCCACGACATGTAGGACCTCAGCAAGATGACTCGAAGGCTGAGCTCGGATCCACTGGGTGGCTCATTCACATTCATGGTCAGCACTGGCTGTCAGTGGGGAACTCTCCACGTGGTGGGGTGGCTGCTTCCATGGGTGAACTTAACACCACACTTGACAATCTAGCCTCTGAAGTCACCTAGTGACACTACCACTTCCACGCATCGATGTGGTCAGGAGATCCTGACCAGGGTCAGGGAAAAGAGATTCCACTTCTAAATAGCAAATGGCCAGAAACACTGCTGTGGTCAATTCTGGACATTGCAATCTACCCCCTGGCATTATCGCTGCCTCACGTCAGTGTCAAAAATGTGACCACCACTGTAACAAGAGCCCAGGTGGCAGCTCATGAGCAGCACCACTACTATTTTGCAGGAAGGAACTGGAGTCCCAAATGGTGACCAGACCTACTCACCAGGTCACTGAATCAATGACATAAGCTTTCAACTGTGGCTCCAGCAAGACCAGGTCTTGGGACCTGCATAGGTCTCACCACACTGAGCCCATTTCCTCTACAAATGGGCAGTCGTACGGACTGAGCCCATCTGTAGAATGGAATAAAAGTCCCACTCCTTGGCCTATACCCAAAGGACTTAAAATCAGCATATTACAGAGATACAGCCACATCAATGTTCATAGCTGCTCAGTTCACAATAGCCAGATTGTGGAACCAACCTAGATGTCCTTCAACTGATGAATGGATAAAGAAACTGTGGTATATATATACAATGGAATATTACTCAGCCATAAAGAATGATAAAATTATGGCATTTGCAGGCAAATGGATGAAATTGGAGAATATCATGCTAAGTAAGATAAGCCAATCTCAAAAAACCAAAGGACGAATGATATTGCTAATAAGTGGATGATGACACATAATGGGGGGTGGGAGGGATGTTAGGGTTAGAGTTAGGGTTAGGGAGGGGGGCAAGAATGGAGGAAGGAAGGTCTGTATAGAGGGAAAAGAGGGGTGGGAGGGGTGGGGGGGAAGGGAAAAAATAACAGAATGAATCAAACAACATTACCCTATGTAAATTTATGATTACACAAATGGTATGCCTTTACGCCATGTACAGAGAAACAACATGTATCCCATTTGTTTACAGTAAAAATAAAAAAAATAAAAATAAAATAAAAAAAAAAGAATGGAATAAAAGTGAACATGAACTGAGAACAGGATGGAAAGGCAGTGATCAGGTGAGGCCTCGCAGTGGCAGCACAGCCATTCACTCCAAAGGCCAGTTGTGTGGGGTGTGTCCACTCCCCACCCTCTTTCCCAAGGGCCATGCCGGGAAAACAGCCCCCAGGAGAAACAGAGCCCACGTCTCTTCCACTGCCAATTCTGCCCAAAGTGGAGTCCCCACGGTAGAGCTGAAGACCCAGGGCCAGGCTGGGATCCTCAGAGTAGAATAGACACCCACTTGTGGGCCCGGCCTCACCACCCCAAGACAGCACAAGAGCTACAAGCCAGGGCCAGCAAGAGAGATTGTGGAGTCAGCACTACAGAGCCTGTGAGGGGGAGGGGAAGCCCACGAAACAGAGGAAGTCCAGGCAAGCCCGCAGTGGCCCTAGCCCTCTGCAAATAGCCCAGAGTCCCTGCAGCAGCCAAGTGCCTTGTCATTCAAACCAGCCATTGACTCACCAGCCCACCTGGTAATGAGCGTTCTGGGGCACTAGGCAGCGAAGGCTGCAATTTACACATTAGCCAAGAATAATCACTCTCCAGGCAGAAATGACAGGCTGGAAGGTGGGGAGCATTTAGCAGGATCCTCTGATCACCTCACACATCCCTGGTTAAGTACAGCTTCTGCCTCGGTGCCTGCAAGAGGCAGGAACAACTCTCCAGAGGGCCATGGAGCTGGGAGGCACCCTGGAGGATGGGGGAGGAGCATCTTCTCCTGGGGGACCTGACCCAGTCTCTGATCCCACACCTGTCACACACTACAGCGCTAAGCCCCCACCCTATCTCATAGATAGACCAATGAAGGGCAGGCTTATCTGTGGCCCTGCATGTGGGTGATGGGCCCCAGACTATTCTCCCTGATCCAAACAAACCCACTACATGGGCATGTGTAGTCCCACACCACCCCCAGCAAGGTCATGAGGATGTGACTACCCACTGGGGCCCAAACCTCAGGCTTTAGCTAAGCTGAGAATTCAATTTCAAGATTAACACACCCACCATGCCCCAGTTCTGGTGTCCCTTCCCAACCAAGGCACAGAGCATGCCATCAAAGGGCCTACCCACCCACCCTCCCTCTTGCTACTGTCCCTCCCAGGTACCCACTGGCCCAACATGTACTCCCACCCCCATCATCACCCCCAGCCAGCCAGTGGTCAGCAACCACGGTAACAGGCCAGAGACGCCTCCTTACTTTCCCATCCAGGTGGCATAGCTGGGAGGAAGCCTGGGCACAAAGAGAGTGGACTTCCCAGAGTCGACGTAGATAACGCCATAGCAGCCTGGCTCGATGACACCAAATGCCCAGTGAAAGAAGGACTCCTGTGGAGGGAATGAGGAGCCTCGTTACCCAGTGATTAGGACAGAAACAAGTGGCACGGGGATCGGGGGGAGGCGAGCAGCAAACAGGGTCTTCTTTCCAGAAAAGAGCATCTGCCCTCATCCTCTTGGAAACTGACTTCCAAGCCCAGACAGCCCTTCCACCTCGGCTCTCAGTTCCTGGCTCTGGCTACAGGTTCCCGTCTCGCCCTGCCTTGGCTTGGCAAGGGCATCCCGGTGGCTCCTCCAATGGTGCCTCCAGTCCTCTCCAGTGATGTGAGTTTTGTGTGTGTGCCCCAGCTCCCCAGCCACATTCCCCAGGCACATGAGGGTGCCCTGAGGCACAACGGGCAACAGCCCCACAATCCCAGCTCAATTCAGACACCAAGTCAGATGTCTGCACCAAAATGGATTCCCTCATTTAGAACTTCTTACTTCTCCAACCACCCCCAGGCAGCTGATAACTTCAGTGCTTAGCACTAAGCACTGAGCTAACACAACGTCATCAAAGTATGAAGTACAGGAGGAGCTCTTCTGAGATTAACCCGACCTAACATCAGTAAGGCAGCCCACAGCTGAATTTAGGAAACTGATCTTTAAACACTGTAAACCTCAAGAAGCATCAAGCCTAGTCAAAAAAAAAAAAAAACTTTAGGCCCCCATGTTGCTGGCTGCCAGGGACTGGAGTCTTGCAGCTGCAAGAACAAAGGGGCAGAGGGAAGGGACCCTTGGGATAGGAGGAGCTTTCCGTAAAAAACCCTCTGCAATCATCCTTAGCAAAGGATCTCAGCCTGTCCATGTCCTGTCAGGACAGATGTGGTCTACCTGGGGAGGCCAGGCCTTGCCACTTCCTCTCCATCTCAGTAATGCCTCACAATCCCTGTCCCACCACTGATGTGGATGTTGGCCCATGTCCTCTAGGCTTTCTGTCCCCAAGGAGATTCTAGTATTCCCACTGTGGTTGGGCCTGACAACCAGGAGAAAAGAGCACTAGACATGGAGTCAAAAACGGGGTTCTAATCCCAGCTTCATCTCCTAGCAAGTTATCTCCCCTCTTGAGCCTCGCTTTCTTCATCTGTAAAGTGGGTACAATGCTAGGACCAACAGTAGTGAGCCCATGCCAGGCCCTCCTGACTTCACGGGCAAGGGTCCTTATTCCTAGGGACTGAGTGCTGCCAGCTATTCTCAGCTGAAGCTACCACATCCAGGTTGGACAACACGGGGCTCCAGAACCAAAGGAGTCCCCAGTCCATTTCCCAGAAGAGGAAACCAAGCTTCAGGGAGGATCAGCACTGGCCAAGCCAGGATGAAAGCCAGGCTCTGACTCCTGCTCAGACGAGGCGCCCAATCAATCACTCATCCCCTCTGGGTCCTCCTTAGTGCAGACAGCGTCCAACCCCAGGAACACAGCCCAGCCCACCCTCTGCACGTCAGCCCTCACCTGTCTGATTTCACCTAGCCTTCAGGGCCCACCCCAAATGCTCCCTGTCCGTGAAGGCCTGCTGCTGGCTCCCAGGGAACACCATTTTTCCGCCCACTGACCTGAGGGAACTGAGCGTGGCTGGGGACAGCTCTGGACGCTGAGCCCCTGAGTATGGACTTCCTGGCCCCACGTCTCTCAGGGCCAGCACTGGAGGCAGACCCAGGCTCACCTGGCGGAAGAGGATGCCAGTGTCGGTGCAATAGCGCTGCATCTTCTCACCACCCTGGAGCACCACCGCCGAGCCGGCCTGCACCGCTGCGTTCTTCCTCAAACGCTCACACAGGCGCCGCCTGTTCAGGGCGAAGAGCGCCAGGGGGACCTTCAGGGTCTCGTTCCCCAGGGAGAAGGAAGGGCTGCAAAGACACAAACACACCCGCCCCCAGGCACGTCAGCACCTCCAGTGCCCACCGCCCGAGGTCTGAGACTGGGGCCCCACCAGCCTTGGCAAGCCAGTCAGAGCTCCACCTGCTTGTGGCTCAGAGAGGGTCACTCGCTGGGCTGCCCAAGGACCGTAGGGGCTCGTCATCCACCCTGTCCTGCTGTCCCTGAATGCCTGGCCTACCATGGGCTTGAGGGACAGCTAGATCTGTTCAGCTGGTGAGAGGGTGAGGCCATGGAGGGAAAGCCTGCCGTGGTGAGATGTCACTCAACAACTGTCGCCTCCAGGAGCTTCCCGTCTGCTTAGAGCTGCCCGTGGGGGTGGGCCAGTGTGAAACACAAGATCTGACCCAGACAACACTGGTCCCTCCACCATGTGCCCAGCATTCTCTCCCATTCTCCACAATTCTTTGACCCACAGCTTGGGTTTGTTGTCCCCATCCCTAACAACACCCCAGTGCGTGCACTCTCGCTCTCTCGCTCGCTCGCTCTCTCTCACTCAGACACACACATACACACACAACACACACACACACACACACACACACATAAAGGGCACCCTGAGTTGAGTGACTGAGGAAAAACCATGACAAGCTGACTCTGTGAGCAGGAGCCACAGGGGTACAGACCTTGAGAACAGCACAGGGACCAGCAAGGGTGTCACTGAGGAGAGCCCGGCTAGGGGCTGGGTAAAGCAGGGCCTGGCAGGGCAGGCAGATGTCTCTCTTCCATCACCTCATGCCCTACTGGCTTCCCCGGTCATGAGAAGACACCACTCTTGTCCAACATGCACTCCCCATCTGCCTCTGGAACCCCCGAGGCTTCTCCCCGACCTGTGCACCCCCAGCCCCATCCCTATTCATGGCCTTCCGGCAGCAATCTCCCCTCTTCAGAGTCATCACCCTCAGCATCCAGACACACTGTAACACGCATAACCCCTCCATCTCACAAGGAGAAAGAAAATGACTTCTCCCTCCCTTTGCACTTAATATCCCCTGAAGAGTCACCCAGCCCCCGTCCCTATCCCTGGCCTGACAATCCACGCTCTCCCAGGCCCACCCCACCAGGCCTCTGTACACTGCCCACCCCCACACACAGCCCAGGGGGTCACAATGATCCCACACTCCTGAATCTGCACTGGTCCCCAGTCCTCACCAGGCTTCTCTGTGCCCATGACACTGACCAAAACCAGCTCCTCCATTCTGTCTCCCTCTCCAGTAGCCAGATTTCCTGCTGTAGCCCCAGGGCTGGGTTCTGGACCTTTCCATCACTGGGCTCCCTCCCGCAGTGCCTTGGCTTTAAGTTCCCACTACTCCCATAGGCCAATGGCGTGCCCTGCAGATTCACAAAGCCCCTGCCTCCTGGTGCCACCAGCAAGGCACCTCTGCCCTGACAGCTGCAGGGTCATCCTCGTCTCCCTCTCATCCCCCTCTGGTCTCTCAGCAAAGTCATGGGCTCTACCATCCACGCACACCCAGAACTGGACCCCTTCTGCCCGCTGGGGACCACCTCCTCAGAGTGACTCATCCCCACCTCCCGCCTGGACCATGCAAGGAACTCTTGAGTACCCTCTTGGTCCCAGTTTCCTGGCCCTCAACTGCTTGCGGGCTCAGAACAAAGTGCAGATTTACTCCCCAGTCTGCCAGGTGATGAGGGGGTCAGGTTCCCCCTTTCTTGGACAAAAGGTTTCCTCCCCTGCAGCATGGGCCTTCTCTAACCCCCCAAAACACCTGGAAGGCTCCATCCTTTGCTGCTGCTGCCTAAAGGGACAGGCAGCGTCCACTCGCATTCACGTTGTGTCCATGCCTCCGCAGAAATGCCTCCCTCTCCACAGAGCAGCTTCTCCTAGTCACCCCCACCCAAACCTCAGCTCCTTCATCTCTCGAGCAGCCTCTTGATCAACGTATGTATTTATTTTCTTGCTGGGTAACATGCACATTCCATGAGAGAAGGACAAAGCACACTGCTCCACAAATTAGGGGAGGAAGGGTGGAGCCAGCAGCCAGCTGGAAGCCAGAGGGTGAAGAGGGGGTGGCTGGGGCAGAGTGGGAGTTAGGCACAAGTGGGGTGCATGGAAGGGAGTCCCCCGAGGCTCCCCAGCCAGGGGGCAGTGCTCGAGGAAGCCAGGAATAGCCCAGAGCCGATGCAAGCAGAGAGGGTTCTGCCTAGGGACAGCAATGAAACCTTCCCTCACAGCAGTGTGGCCACCAAGAGGCCTCAGGACACCCCATCTGAACCCCTCAGAGGACCTAGCCCTCACGCCAGGGACACAGCAGGTAGTGCCTCCTGTACATCTTGGCCCCAGTGCCACCTGCTAACGACAGTCTTCTCTGGCTTCCCTCTTTGAACTTGCAACTCTCTCCTCCTGCCTGGCCCCCAAGTTACACTGGGCCAGGTTTCCTTACTTGCCCTCCCAAATCACCCAACCCCACTCTGCCCAGGCCTACACGGCTCCATCAGCCTGAGCCCTGCCTCTGGCCCCAGGTGGGCTGAGACAATAGGAGATACCAGATATGAGGGGTAACAAGGACAGAGAACCCACGGCTCCCTCCCTGGCAAGGTATGAAACTAAATGGCCTATGGCAGTCCCTCCACACAGGGTCACAGCTCCGGCCAGGCCACCTGAGCCCTGGTGCAGCCCTTCCTGGATACTGGATAGTTTCCCTCCTCTTCTTTCCAGGTTCTCTTCACCTGTCCACAGCTCTGAAAACCGTCCCTGCATTAAACTGTCCTCTGACACCCTTGAGCAGGCTCCTCACTTCAAGTCAAAACAACACCTTTGCCTTCTACCCAAAATGCAGCGTGTGCACCGGGGTCACCCTCTCCACCCACCTGCTCCATGAGAACAGATCTAGCCCTGTTCTGGTCACTTCTGTGCACTAGGCCTAGCACCCTGCATGACACACAGCAAGCACTTGGTAAGGATCTGCTGAATGTGCAACTCACACTTGAAACACGAGACCACACACCAGGACGTGCAGATCAAAGGTGCCGCATCAGCACCAGCAGGGCAGGAAGCAGGGCAGGGTTCTCGCCTGGTCAGGAAGGGTTGGAAGGGTCAGAAACAACCCACACACACCAGCAGGGCGAGACCCTCCCTGGCACATGCCCTTCCTTCCTCCCAGGAGGGTGAGCAGGTGGGTGGGTGGACCCAAATGACCAGGGCTTCCTCTAAGCCAGGTCTGCTTGTCTGTCATGCTCAGCCACAAGGATGAAAGGGCAAAGGGAACTTAGTGACAGTTTGTAAATATGGATATGGATGTCCCATCTGGCCCTGCTAGCAGGAACTGAAAGTGCCTCTGTCCACATCCACGCCCTGGGGTCCCCCACAGCCGTCCACACCCCTTCCTTCATGGGGCAAGGGCCACAGGGGAGAAACTCATCTCTACAGACTTCCCATCAGCACAAGGGGCAATCACAATGGGACCCTGCTACAGATGGCCTCAGCCAGTGTTGTCCAATGGCACCACTGGATGAACGTGCCCAACAGGGGCCACTACATCTCCCGCAGCTCCACCTCCCTCTGACCAGCCTCCCTCCTTAAGCATGTCAGGCACCGCCTCCACCTGGCTGTGGCCATGCCCCACCTGGAATGGGTGCTCAGAAGGGCTGGGTCTCTTGTCGGATCCTTGAGAGGCCTAAATCACTTGGGGCACCCACACTGGGGTCTACTGGCCATTTTATTTAAGGGATTTGAGCACTAGCAGATTTTGGTATTGGGGAGGGGGTGTTCCAGGAACCCATCCCCTAGGACACTTAGGGATGACTGCGCTTATGACTTCCACAGGACTCAGCCAGAATGAGCTTATCCTGTCCAGAGTTCTGGGCCTGAGAAGGACAGCTCAGCCTGAACTACCACACAGGGCAATGTTCTACAGTCATTAATTACTGCAGGACACCCCAGAATCAAGGCTTATAAACACATGCCCTTTGATTTCTCACAGCATAAACCAGGCCCCCAGAGAGACTGTCAGGCCCAGAGCCAAGGCAGGTGACTTCTACCTGCAAATTCAGCAAAAACGGCACTAATAAAATACCTCCAGCTGGTTTCTGCTGGAACTTTTATTAACTGGTCCTTGGAATTTAAAAGGCACAAGCCACATCACCTCTGAGACCTAGGACAAATAAGGCCCACTTCACTGCATTAAAGGACATAGGCATGTTCCAGGGACAAGAAAAGGCAGAACAAGCCTCTGGCCCTACAGGCCAGCCATCCAAGCCAACCACCAAGGCCCAGCAAGCAACCCAGGGCCAAAAACAACACCTGAGAATGGGTCAGCCCCCAGGGAGGGTGTTGTCACTGCCCCATAAACTGTCCCTGTTCCATACAATCTGTGTCCCCACATCAGTGCCACCCTCTCCTTTCCCCTCAAGGCCACCTTTAGGGTTCTGACCAAAGGGCTGTGGATCCCTAGGGCTACACATACAGGATTTAGAGGCTTCATCTACTTTTTGGGGAAAAAAATTATACCTTTATTTTCTTTAATTTCTAATACAAAATTACATTTTTTTTCAATTATTAATGTAAGCAACTAACCACTCACTATCAGCAACACATATGCATTTTATCACCCACAGAAATCACAGGCACTTTCAATTCACAGTACTGCTGTCAAAATTAGTTATTAGACCTGCTGCTAGCTTTTATTAGTTAATGTGTTAAGAAGAAACATATGACCAATCACAAATTTAACACTTTGATAAGTGTATTTTCATATAATGGATTTTCCTTGTAATCCTCTGTACTTACTTCATACATTTAAAAACATTATGCCAAGAAGGATGCTGCTATGGTTTGTCCCCAAAGGTTCATGTGCTGGAGACTTGGTGTCCTGTGTAACAGGCAGTGGAATCTTTAACAGGTGGGGCCTACAGGGAGCTGATTAATTCATCGGGGGGCACCATCCTCAGAGACTGATACCTGTCTCACCAGGATGAGTCAGGTCTGGCAGGACTGGAATAGTTACTGCGACAGTGGATTATTACTAAGTGAGTTCAGCTTTCTCAGCTCTTCTTTTGCCACAAGGTCCCTCTCTTCCACACAAAGAGATTGCCCTTTTCTTGTGTACTCTTGCCATCTGATGCTACCTGCCTCTGCAGCATGAGGCCCTCAAGACTAGCCCTAACACTCCAGAACTATGAGCCAAAATAAACCTCTTTGCTTTAAAAAGTGCTAAGTCTCAGGTATTTTATTATAGCAACACAAAATGGACTGGCAGGTGCACAGGCTTCACCAATGTCCATGGGGTCCACAGCACAAACCAGGATAAGATTCCTGCACTAGAATGTGAAGTCACTTCTGGACAAGGCTAAGCTCCCAGTAAGAGGCCAGTCAAGAACTAGCCTACTTCTCAACTCTCAGCCTCCTGCATAGGGCCAGGCATCCAGCAGATGCTTGGGAAGTCTCCTGGCTACCTAACCATTATCAAGGCCAGCAGGTCACAATGGCTGGAGAGAGCCTCGAAGCAGCTCGTGAGCATTCCCCACCCCACTTCCTCCTCTCCTAAGGATGATGAGGGGGTTAAGCACAGACAGAGACCCACAGAGGGCTCTGTAGAATTAGTACCCAGCCTAGGGAAAGGTCAGGGAGGGCAAAGGAGCACTAAGGGCATATCTGGCTCCCACAGACCCATATCTGCACCTCCCAGTGCTCACCCAAGACCTTTACTCAGGAGCACAGGGTTCAGTTTGGGGTGGGATAGGCTTCTGAACAAGAACATCTCCAGACACTCTCCAGAAGAATGCTGACTTGGGTGTGTACCTATGGTCCAACAGGTACACACCCAAGGCAGTTCACCTGCTGCTTCCCTTGGCTCTGCAACAGTTCCTGGGTGCCTCTCAGTTAAAGAATTAAGAGCTAGATCCCTCCTACTCCTTGGAATTCTGTCCCTCTTCCCACCCACAACTTCTTTCCTCAGTTGCCAAGTGTCTCCCAGGACAGGAGGGCAGGATGTTGGACCTATTGGGAGTAAATGCCACTTTCATTTATGTGGCACATTTCACCAAGTACCAATCACAGGGCATCACAGACTGGCCCTGGAGATATAAACTGAATAAGTTTCTAAGCTCCAAGAATGCCATGAAATGAAGCAAGCCCTCACCCAATCATGATGGGCTGGTGAGGAAAAATGTCCTGCCAGGGAAGCAAACTCGGATCCTCTGGAGTTCTGAGTAGGAGGCCAGGAAATGTTTCTGGGAGGAGGAACCATCTGAGCTGGGCCTGCAAGTTTGTGAATGAACTTGTAATCATGTTAGAGGACAAGGGTGTTTCAGGGCCAGAAGGAGAGGGGTCCAAGGAACGAGAATGGAAAAAGCCATGTGAGGGAGCAAGTGCAGACAGGCGTGACAAGCTGAAAGGCCTCAACCCTGTCCACGGAAAGCTCAAGTCCAAGGCTCAAGAAGGCAGGGCTACCACACACCAAGCACCACAGGATGGGGCCCTCTTCATGGAGGAATTCACGGGGAGTACAGTTGACCCTCTGTCTCAAAACAGAAGTCCCTGTCCAGGCAGGGCAGAGTAGAATCTACCCTGAAACACTCCCCAGAGGAGCACCTTAAATTACTAAGTGAGGCTGAGATGCTACCTAGGGCTTCCACCGTTCCCCAACTCGTGAGGCACACCCCAGTCACACGGGATTCTCATGGAGTTCCCCATTCCGCGGTTCTGGTAGGACTCTATGAGCAACCAAGTTTAACTCCCTGGGAGCCCATGGCCACGACTTCATGGCTCATTATGCATCATACTCTGATCTGTCCTGTGAGTGGTACAGCTGGGAGCTGGGCTTTGCTGGCAACACAAACCTCTTCCCTTTGGGGAAGTCATTGGGCTCAGGTTCAGGGTCAAAACCTCTAGGAGCGGCCCTGAATAGCCTGGGACTTCCCAAGGAGTCTCTGCCCAGCCTCTGGAAGCTCCCCCACCTGTCAGGCTTCCCTTCCAGTGGTGACCCTTTCCAAAACCTCTGTCACTTTTGTTTTATCCTCCTCATCCATCCCGGAGAATTAGTTCTGCTACAGGAGCCCCTCCTTCCAGTATCCAGTCAGTTCCAACCACCAGTGTGGCTCCTCTGTACCTTCAGAAGAGGAGCAGGCCTTAGGCAGCCCTGGATCCCTGAAGAGAAATGCAGTCCCTGGGACTCCCCATAACCACCCGGCCAGTCCAGAGAGATAACCAACCCAGCAGATGCCAGCCTATGCCTATTGCTCACTCTGTTCCTTAAGACAGAGTCTCAGGCTGGGTTCAAAGCTCTTATCCTGAGCTCCTTCACACCAAATTGGGACTTTGCCTGCATAGTTCTCTACCTGAAGTGTGTCATGCTGCTTAACATCCAGCACAAAGGTCATCCAGGGAGGGAAGCTTTCCCACACTCTTCCCTGACCGTAGAGTCCATGTCACTCCATAGCACATCCAAGACCTGAGGCAGATACAGCCTCAAATGTCCATCTGCCCCAGAAGCCTGTGAGCACCCAAGGGTAGGCCCAGTGCTATACTTGGAACACAGCAGTGCCCACTAAATGTCTGATGTGTACATTTGAAGCTTTCCCACCTTGGGGGTCAAGTGAGAACCCACAGTGCTGCCATTCCCCCCACCTCCCAAAAAATGCATTCTGGGTACTAGCTTCTGCATTCAGACCTCACTCCCCACACTGGTATCTGGGATGCTGTCCTCTCCTACCCCCACTCTTCCTAGTTCCCTGCACCTCCAGACCTACAACCCCTTCTACTGAACTCACAGCCACCAGGGGAGCAAACTCTTTAAACAGTACATTAAAACCTTACCCACCCCTCAGGACAAAGTCTGGAGAGGCCAGCTGGGACACCACACCCTCTAGCCCAGGGATGCACCCCTCCTCCCTGTCCTCGGGACAAACTCTACTCTCACTGTTTATCTTTTAACCTTTGCTCAAATATTCCCTCATCTGGAACAATCTCCCCAACATTTTAATGAGCCTGTTCATTACAATTCTTCCCACTAGGACAACTAATCCTTTTATTCTGCAAAACTATGGATCACCTACTGTGTGCAGGGCATTGGGCTAGTGAGGCCCAGTGTGAACCGGAGAAAGGCCCTGCCCTTGCATTCTAAATGGGGAGAAGACAATGTGCACACATCAATGCACTCTACAGTTTATCAGGCGACAGGGCTACAAAGAGTATGACAGGTAGATAGGGAAGGTTTCTCTAAGGAGCTGACATTGGGTCCCGAAGGAACCGGGGAAAGAGCCTCTCTGGGAAAAGGAGGTTCCACGCCCACCTCAAACACTGCCCTCTCTGGGAAGCGCCTAGGGGCCGGGAGTCTGGGCTAGCAGCATTCCCATCTGAGGGGCGTGGCAAGGGACACGCGTCTGAATCTGAGCTCCCACCTCGGCGTCACATGGTGAGGACACCACAAGCGTGCGGCTGAGGCCTGAGCGCCAGGGCAGCCTCAAGGGCCAGGGGACAGCGGTGAGGGTGCAGGGGAGCTGCGGGCACCAGCGCTGGCCCTGGCTCGGGGACTGCAGCTCGCCACGGCGCGCTCGGACGCTGGGCCCGCGGGAAGAAGTGCACAGCCCGCTGCCACCCAACGAGCCAGGGGGGCTCTCACCCACTGTCCAGCGGGGAACACCGAGGCCCCCTCTCCGCGGCTGCAAGAGTGAGGGAGAGGAGCACCACTCACCTCGCAGCAGACGCCATGTTCACTCGGCACACGCGTCACGTGAAGTACGGCGTCAGCTGAACCCAGCCAGGTCCCACTGTGGAGGGCGGGGACGGGGCGGGGACGGGGCGGGGCCTAGGGGCGTGTCCCGGGAGGGCCCTGGGGGTGGGTCCTGAGAGCCCCTGTCCCGCCCACTCCAGCGTCGGGCTCCGCTGGACACAGAGAGGCAGAACTCTGGACCGTGGAGAACAAGAAGGCCCCAATCTCCGGCTGCAGGCGAGGGACGAGGCTGGACCGGAGCATATTCCGACCCATTTCTGGTGGGAGGAAGTGTCCTGAGGCAGTACACACCTTGATAGTGCTTCAGCCCGGGACCCGGCTTCCCAGCACGCCCGCGGGAAGAACACATTGGAATAACGAAACCTTAGGACGACGCGGGGAATAGTGATGCACGCCTTAAATCTCAGCAACTCCGGAGGCTGAGAGAGGAGGATCGCAAGTTCGAGGCCAGCCTTGTCAATTTAGGGAGGCCATATCTCAAAACGGAATTTATGTATGGTTAGGGGTTGTAACTCAGTGGTAGAGCGCTGCTGGGTTCAGTCCTCAGTATGGGGCTGAGGGGTCAGGAAGAGGGGAAAGAGGGACCAGGCTAGGGAAAGAAAAGAACTTGAACAAAGGCTGGGGCAATTGAAGGAACGAAACCCTCAGTTTCCAGGAGCAAATGTAGGGAGAGAAGTACAGCCTCAGAGGTAAGCAAGGACCAGATCCTGTAGGGCCTTGAGTATGGAGCTTGGGAGTTAGGTCTGGTAGGATCTTTTATCCAAGCCTCCTCAACTCCATAGTGAAGAAGAACCCAGAGGAAGAGCAGCCAGGGAGGAATAGAAGTGGCACAGTGGAGAGGGGTGCAGGATGGCTTCCTTCTCTGCTCACCTGGGCTCTGGTGTTGGTGCAGAGTACTACAGAGAAGGAGGAGTATGCTGGGCAGAGTCGCACGCCTGTAATCCCAGCAACTTGGGAGGCTGAGGCAGGAGGATCACAAGTTCCAGGCCAGCCTCAGAAACTTAGTGAGGTGCTGAGCAACTTAATGAGAATTTGCCTCAAAATTAAAAAAAAATACAAAATAAAAAGAACTGGGAATATGACTCAGTAGTTAAGTGCCCCTGGGTTCAAAAGGTGTGGGGGGGCGGGTAACACTCAGAAAGCAGCTGTTGCCCTCCAGGTATGGAGCACTTATGGGAAGGCGCTGACCCAAACGCTTTGCCAATGTTAGCTCAGAGAAATTTCACAAAAGCCCTGTGAGATAGGGATTATCCTTAGTGCCATTTTACAGATGAGGGAACTGAGGCCCAAAGAGGTAAGTAACATGCCTGAACTCACACAGGTCAGTGGGTCCTTGAGAAATTGCACCCTGTTCCATTATGTAGTAGCCCCACCTTCAGCTGAAGAGACTCAATTCCCTAATAAGGGGCACCTTTTAAAAATAACAAAGGGTGACCAGAAAGCTATTTGTGCCACTTTGTAAAACCCGCCCTCAGCTAACACAATCCCACCACCACTTCTTTTGACATAAAACATCAAAAGTAAACCAACTGCCAGCTCCTAATGCTTACTAATATGGAAAAGAAGTAATTTCCTAAATAGTTACAAAATAACAGGGGGAGAGCACAGCCAACTGAATGGAGCACCCTTGTCAGTGGGCAGTATAGGAAGGCCCTTCCCACCCAGCCCATCTGAACTGTGGACCTCCAGCAGGGCCTGTCCTGCCGGTAGGTAGTTATGTAAGTCTGGCAGCCCTCCCTGCCTCCCCATCAGAGGTCCAGCAGGGCTGCCCCCCTCCCTTGCTTCTGTCCATCAGAGGCTCTGGCCGGAGCTCCAGGAGAAGCCGCTCAGGGTGTGGGAGAAGATTGCGTAGTTACTCATGCAGGGCAGACCCAGGATGCTGCTGGGAGCTAGGAGGCAATTGGGGAAAGATTGATTTTAGAGAGTCGGAGTGGGAGTGTGTAAATCAGCAGAGGGAGAGCGCCAGGCAGCATGCTCATGCTTCACACAGCACAGCATTGAGTCCGAGGTCGCAGGCCCTCGGTGAGACAGTCTTCCCTCCCGATGGTCTACAGGTGGCTGGGAGGCAAATGTGCTCCACCAGCCCCGTCACCAGAGCATCCTTATTCTTCAGAAGTGCCCCAACCAAGCCAGAACCTGCAGGAGAAGCTCCATCCTGGGAAGCCTCCTTCTTTGTCCACGTGAAACTGCATCCAACCAGGTTGCCCGCCTTGCCCACCAGCTTCCATCTGCAGCTCTGAGGACACTGCGGTCAGCTGGCTGTCTGGAGACTGTGTCTTGCAAGCCACCCTTGAGGTCATGCAGAGGCGTCCCCTACATGAACCATGACATGAGCCCCTTTCCTCTTCTACTGCTCACCTGGGCTCTGGTGTTGGTGCAGAGTACTACAGAGAAGGAGGAGTGTCCAGACCAGTCAAGGACACTGGTCTGCTGGAAGTTCTGCGGGACCTCCCTGTGGAGGCCCAGATGCTGACTCTGCCCCTAACTGTAGAGCTGTGGCCCGTGGTGCCACCCAGTGTCCAATGATGCCACAAAGGATAGGGATCCAGACCCTGCCCTGGAGGATCTTCAGTCTGGGGAAAGAGGAGGAAGAGGAACCCTCCAGATGGTCCCTGAGGAGCCTACCATCTGGGCTGGGGTGGAGCAAAGAGCAAGTTTTGTGCGGCTACTTTGCTTATGGACAGTGACTGAGGGTTTCACAGCGGGAAAGATGTAGAACCCAAGTTCATCTCTCGGGCAGGAGCTGAAGAGTCAAGGTTGAGGGGGGCCTGGAGAGAGCCAGCAGGATGCTCTCGCTCGCCCACCCTCCCTCTCTCTCTCTCAGCTGTCTCTCCATAGCTGTACTAGCTGATCCGTCATCCATGCTTGCAATGTCAGCTGCTCCGGCAGCTGCAAAGGTTCTGAGGCCAGCATGGCCTGCTGTCTCCTCCAAGGCTACACCCCAGCTCCTTCAGAGTCACCACCAGCCCCCCGAAGGAGCCCCACATCACATCCTTCCTCCTGCCGTCCCTCCCTGAGCCCAGCCCATCTGGGCATTCATCTTCTTGCAGAAAAGAGTTGGGCAACAGCTGAGGGACCTTCCCTAGGAAGCCTCCATCACTTCCTCAGATGAAGTGGTCCCTGCTGTGTGCTTTGCCAGGGTCTACGAGGCAATTCAAGATGAGAAATGGAATGGTGACTTCGGAAAGACAAATCATTCCAGCAGCACCTTCAAAACATCGAAGGAAACAAGCTCTTTTTTGTGTGTGTGAAAGTGGGGAATATATTGTTTTTCACTGTTTGGAAGACTGTTTTCTCATCTTGAAATCACAAGCTGTTTTCTTCCAGTGAGACTTATAAATACATCCAATTATCGACATTCAATACAGGAAATAAAGTTCTGAAATTGTTTTCTTCCATACACACGGAGCGGGCCGACCAGGTTGTACAGGTGATAATTACTTTTATTTCTTACAAGCCGTGCCAGTGCGGAGTGGCTGGCAGCTCCACCTTTTATTGCTTTCACCTTTATTACATTGCCCATCTGTGTTGGGCTATTCATTGGTGTAACTTTATTACCCCAATTCAAGATCTTGATAAAATGAATGAAATTCCTAAATTCAAAAGTATGAGTGCGAAGCCCCAGAGCAGGGGAATTTGGTTCTGCAGCTCCTGTCCAGAGGGAAGAGACTGCTTCTGCTCAGCTCCAAGTCACTGAAGATCTCAGATGGGACAATGGGTCCCCCCTGGCATTTACAACTACTCCTCTCAGGGACTCCCACCATGGTGGCACAAAGTTCTTGGTGGACAGTACAATCAGTTGCAGAGCCTAAATCTCCTGTCCATTCCCTGAATTTCTTGTCCCTTTGGACTGCTTCTGCTTGGTGAGTACATGGCATCTCACCAAGTTTCATTTTCCAAACAAGCAGGGGTTAAGAAGCTGGGAAATCTTAATGAAGCCCTATACAGTGATGGATGAGTTTGGGGGTACCAGTACCCCCATCCTAAGTGAGAAATTCGCTTCCATAAACTCATCTTGAATACTGCCATCAGAAAGTCTAGAATACAGCTACTTTATTCCAACATAGGTGTGAATTTCTTATTTCATGGTTTGGTATAATTTGGATGCTCAGTTTACATAGGGGAAACGTTAATTTTCATTTCTTCAGCTCTTAAGCTCTTATCTCACTCTGCCTTTGTGTCATTGCCAAATGAATATCCCCAAACACGAATGCCATGTTCAAAATTTTGTGGCGAGATAGAAGCGCGTGCTGGGCTTGAGTCCAGGCAGAGGAACATCTCTAGTCTTCACTTTCTTGGTTTGGTGGTGGAAACAACTGGCTTTTGCTTCCCACATAGTGAAGTTCCAAGAGTCAAATGAGGCTTCAAACACCAGGACCTTCAGGGGACAGTTTAAGATGACACAAATGTGGAACTTGTAAGTTTCCTCATTAGGACCCTGATTGTTATTTGAGAACATGAACACAATGACATGGACTGTGGATGTAGGACCCTAGGTCTGATTCCTGGCTTTGCTATTTATTTAATGTGTGGCTTTGGAAAAATTACCCAGCTTCTCTGAGCCTCCATTTCCTCATGGATAAAATGGAAATGATTGATAAATCCCAGCCCAGAGGATTGTTGAGGGGATCGAATAGGGTGATCCCAGGAGGTACTCAGCTTAGCCCCGGGTCATGACTGCCACCATCTTTATTTCCATGATCATGTGAGAAGTGGGGGCAGCAGGGAGGGACTAGCATCCCAACCCCAAGGTGTGAAGGTGGGTGAGCCACCCGGTGAGGTCACTCTAGCCCTGTCCATCTACAGAACAACCTTGACCCAAAAGGGTGAGTCTGTAATCCCAGGCCAAGGAGGCCAGGGCTCAGCTTTTTCAAGAGGACCAGCTGGGCCCTGAGGCTGCCATACCCTGTCTCTTGGACAGGGAGCCCAGCCAACCCAGAGATGCTAACAGGATGCAGGAACCCAAGATCGAAGGGTGGGTGGAGGCTGCGGAGATGGGTGTTCCGCTGTACCCAGCCTCTGGGCCAGCCTGGGGCCTCAGCCCACAGGGCTCTGCTTGTAGGCAGGGTTTTGAATATAGGGAAGAGGGGCTGCAAGCAGGTTTGTAAGAAGGGTTAGGGACATTTAATAGCTTACAAACTTGACCTCAAATTCTCCTCCTTGCTGCGTCCACACTCTTGCATTGTGATGCTCCAGCTGCTCCCGTCCAGAGGGGAGTCTGTTTCACTACCTGACACTGGGTGGCCCCATGATTGACTCTGGATAATGAGACATTCCTCGCGAGATGCTCAACCCCGGAGTTTACTCTCCTGCCACTCTTGGCACTCCTGCCACCACTACCATGGGAAGATGCCCTAGCTAACCTGCAGAGACCTCTGCTCACCAGCCTGCCAAGCAGCAGACACACAGGCAAGGCCAGCTCGGATCAGGCAGCCTCCAGTCAACCTGACAGCTGACTGCAGAACCATGAACGAGTTCAGCAGAGACCAGCTGGACCAGCTGCAAATTCCCAAGCTACATCAATGGTTGTTTTGCGGCCGTGATATGGGACAGTGTGTTCTGCCATGATCATAAGTGGCCTAGAGCAAAAGGAAGAAACCGTGGCACTACTGTCCCAGAGACATGACTGGGGCAGATGCTGCAGGAGCTATTTGCACATAAACCCCGGGAGATGCAGTGTCCCTGCAGCACTGCTATGGAGCCCTGGGGAGAAAGTCTGACTTTCCCTCACCCCAGCCTGGAGTACAGCATGACTTCAGTACAGAGAAGGCTGTAGGGACCCCTATTCTCCTCAGGTACCATGTGCTGCACAGCCTGAGGGACTTGGGGAGCAGCACCCCCCACATAGACACCTGCTACACTGTAGGGAGATGGACATCAGTGCAGAGAGGTAGTGCCCAGGGTGGGGCTTCCTGGACAGCAGACTTGAAGTGCAGGAGGACTCTGTGGGCTTCTATAGAAATCTCCTCCAAGGACCCCAGGAGAGAGTCCCTGGAGAGACCTGGAGAGGCCCTGTAACACAGAGGGGGCTGGGTGAGTATGTCCATGGAGCCATGAATGTACCACAAGCCAATGGGCCAGTGTGGAGATGCAGACCACACTGTCACAGGTTGCTGGTAGGGAACAGGCAAGGCTAGCGTGGGGTACACAGAGTAGGGGATTATACTTCCCAGTGACCTGGATGGGTTACACGGAGGTGACAGCAGGAAATTCATCCCTAGACTAGCTTTGATCAAATAGACTCAGACCTTATGGGGAAGCCAAGCACACAGCAAGAGGAGACAGCGATTATTCCCAAAGTTAAAACCTCCTCCAACTCACTGCAGACAAGGGTCCTGTGAGTGAGACACCTTCCTAGACCAAGGCTTGGACTGGACAATCAAGTGCCCAGCCCCACCTCCAAGCACTAGCCATGACGTACAGAGTTTCTTTCAAAAAGATTAGTAGATACCCAAGAAGTTGCCACTGCTGTGCTATGGGACAGTGAACTGGATGTCACTGGTAGCATGGGGAACCAGTAGGATTCTCTCTCCCTTCCCCATCCTTTCTGGACAGTCAGGTCAAACCGCCTTTGGGAAGAATCACAATTTTATTTCCAGATCTCACAGATCAATGTCACACTATGCATTTAGGGCTAGAGGGAAAATGGACTAAAAATCATCTGACAGTGGTAATGCCAGAGGCAGGCGTCCCTGCACAGGCAGCTCCTCCAAAGAGGCATCTCGTCTTGGTGCCCAGACTGCAAATCTGCCTGTGGGGCCAGCTGTCAGCCTGGCACAGCGCCTCTCTGAGATTTCCTTGCTGGACGATGCAGGGTGGCTGACCAGCTTCCCAGAGTTGGGTACCGGTCTCCATGGGGATGGGCAACCAGACCCGTCTTCACAGGGGTCTGGGAGGAGAAAGAACCTAAAATCTCCACCAGGGGCCAATTCTTTTTTCTTTCTTTTCTTTTCTTTTTTCTTTTTCTTTCTTTCTTTTTTTTTTTTTTTTATATATATACTAGGATTTGAACCCAGGGGCACTTTACCACTGAGTTATATCCCCAGTCCTCTCTATTTTTAGTTATTTATTTATTTATTTACTTAAGGCAAGGTCTCACTAAGTTGCTCAGGCTGGTGTATGCTCCACCGTGCCTGGCAGGTGTCCCCAGTTCTTAAAGGGAGGGGACTAAAGCAAGATGAAAAGAACTCACAAAATCTTTGTGGCTATTTGCTGAACTCCAAGCTGCAGAACTGGTTGACAGCAAACTCTTCTTAAAGTTGTATCTTGTACCAAGAGCTCATTTTTCCCGCTGTCACCAGAGGACAGAGGACGTTTCTAAAGTCATCCAAGTCATCTAGGGAAGGTCTTTGCAGCAGAGAGACAAACTCCAAGATCCTTCTCTGTGTGTAGAGCCATGCAGTCCATTCCTGGAGGATCCTAATTGGGAGGGCTTGGGCATTATTCAGGCACCTGGATTTTTGACTAGCACTATAGCTATCTGTTGTTTGTGGTCCAGTCTGGAGCCCATTGTCTGGGCAGCTGTCCAAGACACTCTCATGCCTTGAGTTTATGCATACTGTTGTGCCAGCCCTGGGGTCTGCCTCTCCTGGGCTGAAGCATGGCAGCTGAACATCAATCCCAAGTTCATTACCCCTCCTCATTAATTCCCTCCCTTCCCCTAGAGAGAATCCTTCACACCCAAGGCCATTCCTTCTGCTCTCCCTGCCGGAAAGCTCACTTGCTTGGCCAGGGAGCTGGGGTATCTTCAGAGCTCAGTCCTTGCTGCCCACTAGCCCATCTCTCCCACTCCAAGATTGGCACTGAGACTGAATATTGTCAGGCTGTAGGGAAATGCAATTGGAACAGCGACTTTGGAGGACACTTTGGAAATGTCTATTAAAACAGAACAAGTAGAAAGGAAAGGAAAAGAAAACTAAGTCTCAGACCCTGTAATTGCGATTCTCATTATCTAGAGTAAGGAAACTGTTTCCTGAGTATCAGGGGAAGGAAACCAGATCACTTGGAGTTGCAGCATTATTTGTGATAGTGAAAAATTGGAGGCAACGTGTTTGTTGATCCGTGAACTCCTGTCTACTCAGGGGAGGGAGCACGAGGAGACCAGGAGTGTCCTAGATCTGTAGACATCAAGAAGGAATCTCAACAAATTGGTGATGAGAAGCAGAGATGAAGTTTCTACTATACAGTGTAGAAGATCCACCAGAGACTGGTCTGTGTCCTTGTGGTCCTGTGTTTGTGTATGTAAAGCACATCAAGAAGTGCTTTTGGAAGAAAATAAGCCAAAATGGTTGTGTAATGTAATGTACAAAGCTGCTCTCCCTGCCCTTTCCGGTGCAGTCATTTTCCCCGCCTCCCAACCACTTGTCAATCTGTGAACATCCTAGCTAGCTATTGGTTCATCAGTCAGCTTGCAAGTATCCTTCTCCGTTATTGGTCCCCTGTTAGCCCGGTGGAATTCAACTGCTTCACGGTAGCTACCCCGCCATCT
Organism: Sciurus carolinensis; assembly: GCF_902686445.1. Lineage (NCBI taxonomy): Eukaryota > Metazoa > Chordata > Mammalia > Rodentia > Sciuridae > Sciurus > Sciurus carolinensis. Next base: position 41,671,243 of record NC_062228.1, read on the forward strand.
TTTCTCTCATACTTCTCTCTTTCCTACTCGCTTTCTCTATTCTCCTCGCTTTTCCACTCTCTCTAGCATGCGCCCTTTCTTGTTCCCTTTCTTTTCCTCTCATTTTCTCTCTTACCCTGCAGGGAGACACTTTGTTTGCTTAATAAACTCCCTTACAGGTTGTCTTGGCAGGCAGGGGGGAATCCTATGCAGCAATTTGGAGGGGATTGTAACTCCTTTTTGAAAGGAAAATATATTCACTCATTTGTGTAATTAAAAATAAATAAAACAACTTTAAAAACAGAAAATCTCTCTCTCACAAGTGCTCCTCTGCCTGAGGGCCTCCCTTTGCAAATGCTGGGGAGTTTGCCTGAATCCTGTGCGCCCCCAAACCTTTGCCCTCCCATCCTCACCTGTCTCCTCCACTGTCCTTTCCCAGTTCCTGGGTCCAGGGTCACAGGTCAAAACCCTGCCCAGGATGGGGAGGTCGATTGGTTTTAGGAAAGGACCCTGCAGTTATTTACCGGGATTCTAGACAGTTTTCTTCAGGGCCAGTGCCAAAAGGTTATTTGGGGCCCCAGCAAAAGGATTGCTGCCTTGCTTAGTGGGAGCTCAGACCCTGTGTGCCCAAGCACATCTTCTAATCCTGGTCCCTGCCCCCACCCCCAGTTCCCTACTCCCTGTCCCACCTCCAGAGCTTTGCCTCCTTCCTCTACTGACCCCACCTCCAGGCCCTGAGCCCTACTCTCCACCCCAGCTCCGACACCTGCTCCTGGACCCTACCTCTACCACATCACCCATCACCCCTGATCCACAGCCCCCGAAGCCTGCCCCCCACATCTTCCCCTATCCTGACTCTTGCTCCCTAACCAGGCCCCACTAGCTTCTCCTGGGGAAACAGAATTCCCCTTGCCTGTTTCCACAGCCCTGGGGAGAAGCAGGAGCCAGTCCTTTGGTGGGGTGGCCGCCAGTGAGAGAGAAAATGGTATTTTAAGCTTTTATTCATCCAGGAAAGGAATATCCTCCCTCCCCCTCCCCAGGATTAGCAAGACAGCATTCATCCCCCTCCTCCTTCCTGTTTTCCGGGCCTCCTCCGTGGTTTCCATGGATTCAGAGATTTGCTCCCAGCACCTGAGCCCCAGGAGAGGGGGAGGAAGGGAGAGGAGTGGCCCAGCCTGCAGGGGAGGGGGAGGGGAAGCTGCTCCAGGACAGCCCCCACACGTACCCCTGCTCCAGCTTCTCTTTCCACAGACCCTAGGGATTGAAGATGGGGGGAAGGGACAGTGGGGGGGGGATGCAGGGGCTCCCAGAAGTCTTTCTGGCAACTCAGTGGGGACTCAGTGACAAGTCTCATTCTCATTTTGGATGGCCATGTGGGGCTGCAAGAAAAAGGTCACCCACCAAATGACCTCAAAGTCAGCTCACTTGGGGACTGCCGCCTCAGCCAGGATGTGCTGTGACCACAGCAAGAGAGGACACAGTCCAAACTGGCTGATGAGGGTCACACTACCAGAAACAGAGCTGTACCAAATCCTATCACCTGCCCCTATCATGTCTCAAATCCTAAGACCTGTGCCTAGAACCCAAGTTCTTGGTTCTGACCTTCAGTGGACTAGGAGGACCATTCAGAGAAGAGGCGGAGCTCATTTGCCAGATCAGTCTCCATCCTGCAAAGAGTTCACTTGGGCCCTTTTTTCTGAGACTCCTGTGCTGGCTGCAGATATGAACTACTGGACAGCAGGACAGAAAGGGGACCCTGGTTCACTCGGAGGCTCAACCTGCCAGTGCAGCCCCTTCCAGAGCAGGTACGAGGTATCGCTACCTCCTCCCATTCTATCAGGGCCCCTGGGACACTGTCACTGTGACCTTCTCTGTAGAGAGCTACTTGGGGTTCAAGCCTGAACATGGCCTGATCATTGCCCTTGTGCAGGGTCCCGCTCGGCCAGAGAATCAGGGGTGCTGGAGCAGAACCAGGATCAGAGCCAAGGTCCAGGACACCAGAGCAGGCTGTGTAAGCATGGCAAGTGCCCCATGGGGCACTCCTCCCAAGCTGGGGTCCTTCCCTGGATTCCTTCCCCAGTGCAGGGCTCGGAATGTTCTGGGAGCTGTGGAAATCCTTCCTCTGGGGTCCTTTCTCCTCGTCCATTTGCCTAAGTCCTGAGTGCTGCCTGACACAATATTTAGATAGGTGGATGGTCTTCACTGGGTAGTTAGATTCTTGGAGACCGTCACAGAAGAGAAGTCTCCCAGAGTGAAGGGGGAACTTGACTCAGGACCAGCAGGGTTCTTGGCATACCTGATGGAAAAGAATTCCAGTCTAAGCCAAAGGCATGGACGGAGGTTTATTTAGGAAAGCTGATAATATTCAAAGAAGAACGAGAAGAATGGGGGCAATCTCAAGAAAGAGATGCCTTTGCCTTTGGGGTAAAGCAGGGAATGCACTTTGTTTTTTCTTTGTCTTTTCTTCTTCTTCTTCTCCTTCTTTTTTGTACCAGGGATTGAACCCAGGGGTGCTTAACCACTGAGCCACATCCCCAGCCCTTTTATTTTTTATCTTGAGACAGAATCCCACTAAGTTGCTGAGGCTGGCCTTGAACTTGCAATCCTCCTGCCTCAGCCTCTAGAGCTGCTGGGATTACAGGCGTGCACCACCATGCAAAGAACACACTATCAAGGGAGCGTGCAGGCCATCACTGAGGGAGAGGCAGCAAGCTGTTGGTATGGTGTGCTCATTTTTATATGGAGTGACAACTGCTAGGGCTGGACTGGAGGTGGGGCCAGGGCAGAGCTGCACAATTTCAGACCCACGTTCCCTGTACTTGCTCTTCGCCTCGTGTCACAAGGGCCTGGGTCCAGGGGGCTTTCTGCAATTCAGGTGCTCATGGGTATTTCTTTTTTTCCCCAATTCCCTTCTCAAGACAACTGTGGCCCCAGGGACTACTTGGAGCTCAGTGGTCCTCTGCCCTGGATCCCAGTAGAATCTCCACCCGAGACCAATGGAATCAGAATCCCCAGGAAAGGAGGCAGAACCCTGGGATTTTTGAAAACTTCCTGGTTGAATCTCCTGGAAACAGGACTGAGAAAGCTTTGAGACAGTCCTCCTCAGGACTGTGGGCCGAGATGGTGGGCTGGGGTGGGTGGTGGGGCAGGAGAAGCAGGAGAGGAGACAAAGCATCCTACGGGGGAAGGTGGAGGTAGACTCTAGGCAGGGTCTCCAGACCAACTCCATGACCAGTTCCTCGTTGGGTCTGCCTCCCTCCTCTGTTCCTGCCACCTGAGGGTTCCCTGTGGCTCCCTGTCTGCTCTTCCTCTTTGTCCCATCACCACTCACTTCAATCCTATCAGAATCTTCACCTTGAGACAGGCTGACTCACGAAACCGGAAAAGGAAACCGTCCATCTGCAGCCTTAAAACAGAGCGCTCTCTAACCCAGCAACTCCACTCCTGCTACACACCCAACAGAAACGTGAGCATCTGTCCATCCAGACTCGGGCAAGAATGCTCATAGCTGTGCTATTCAAAAGAGCCCCACATGGGAATCTATCCAAATGCTCACCAATGGTAGACGGGATGAATGAAGCTGTGTTTTCATACTATGGAATCCACACACTAAAGAGGATATGTCTCAGAAACACAATGTTGAGTAAGATCAGCCAGATACCAAAGAGTCCATGTCGTATGATTCTATTTACTTCAAGCTACAAAGTACACAGGAGTCAGGCACAGTGGCACATGTCTATAATCCCAGTGACTCAGGAGGCTAAGACAGGAGGATCGCAAGTTCAAGGCCAGTCTCAGCAACTTAGTGAGACCCTGTCTCAATTAAAAAAAAAAAAAATTAAAGAAGGGGGCTAGGGTTGTTGCTCAGTGGTAGCCCACTCACCTAGTGTGCATGAGGCCCTGGGTTCTATCCTCAGTACCACAAAAAAAATAAAATAAAGATCTTGTATCTACCTACAACTATATATATAAATATTTAAAGAAGGACTGAGGATTGTCCTTCTTTAGCTCAGTGGTAAAGCACTCCTAGATTCAATCACTAGTACCAAACCAAACCAAACCAAACCCAGGAAACAACAATCTAAGCCTTTGGAAGTCAAAATAAGGTCCGTACTTGGCAAGAGTGGCTGGAAGTGGGTGAGGGGTTGGTGATGGTGCGTTTAACTCATCCTGGGGGTTACATGGTCGTTTAATTTCTAAAAATGCTTGGAACTCTACACTCACCAGGAGTACTCTTTTTGTTATGTATGTCATGCTTATGAAAATTTGTCATAATTATTCTGGCTGCCTTAGAGAAGGGTGGGGAAGATGAGGGGACCATTCTGTATTCCTTCTCTGTCTTCATTCCTGAGGCAGAAAAGGGGAAGAAAACCAAGACTGTTAGGTTTCAGTATTAAGCCAGGGAACACTGACATCCTGCTGGGATTCCTCCCCGGGAAGGAGTGGGGGCCACAAAGCTCCCTTTCACCTTACACCTGGGTTGTATCAGACAAAGAGCAGAGGAGGAGCCAGGCTGGGGCCAGAGGAGCCACAGGAGGAAAAGAGCCAGTCTGGCCCATCCCCAGCCTCCTCGTCCCTCAGAATCCACTGGCACCTTTCCTTCTGGTCCTGTTTGGCCTCTTGGCATCTTAGGGTCCACTCCCTCCTTCTTGGCACTCTCTTGCTTTGCCTGCCCATTGTCCTTACCGCTGAGGTCAGACCTCCTACAACTGCTGGGACTCTCCCCAACCCTCCACCGATGGAATTCCCCAGGGCTTTATCAGAGAGCCTAGATTCTGCTGGCAACTCTGGCAGCTTGATCTCCAGGCCAGACTCCTCCCTTGGTTCCATTTCTATATTGCCGAAAGGCCCCTGTTAGGGGTCCTCAGTTTAAACAAAATCTTAAACCAGTTATTGCTTGCTCCTGCCTCTTGCTACTATCTTAGTGACCATGCAGCCAACTGCCCACACCAGAAATCTGAGTGTCATCTGACCTTTCCAAGTATATCCCATTCGTCACCAAATGCTTCCAGTGCCCCACCCCCACCTTGCTAAATACCTTTGAAACCCCAGGCCTATTGCCCTGAACCAGGCTTTTTCTTCTCCTACCCTGGGCTATCACTGGAATCTTCAACCAGGACCCCCTGGATTCTTTAAATAAAAGAAACTGGATTATTTTTTTCAGACTGTTTAAAAGATGTCACATCATCCTTAAATTAAGACAGTGAGCCTCAAGTCCTCCATCTTAGCTTTTCCAAGAGAGCTTTCAACAATGTTACACCTGGATCCCATCCCCAGCCTAAATGGAGCTAGACTTCTGAGCATGGGACCCATTGCATAGAGGCAATGTCACAACTTGTCACAACTTGACCTGACTCCAGTCCCATCTTTTACTGTCCTATATTCTTAACATGCTGAACTCTTTGGCTTCCATATTAAATGTGCTGTTTCATGCAGGCCATATAGCCCATCTCGTAGAGTGCCTGCCTCTCATGCTGGAGACGTGGGTTCGAGTCCCCAGCACTCTGGGATTGTGGAAATAACAAACAAATAAATGTGCTATTTCCCCTGCCTTAGATACTGTCCTCCCTGCCTCTACTACCTTCAGTGTCAACTTGGATCTTTCCCTCTCTTCCAATTCCTACCTCCTGTCTGTTTGGGTGTCCCTCTGTATCAGTTATCTTTTCATTACTGTAATGAAATACCCGAGGAAGGTATGCTTACAAAGAAAACAAGTTTATTGAGCTCAAAATTTAGGGGGTTAGAGGTTCAAGTCTCAGGGCACAGCCTCTGGTGAGAGCCCCCTTGGCTGTATGATATCAAGGGAAGGGCACATGTATATCTCTGTGTCTGTGTGGTCTCTCTCACCTTCTCCTTATAAAACCCCTACGATTCAATCCTGGGGCCTTACCTTAATGACCTAACTTAATCTAATCACAATGATCAATCTAATCACTTCTCAAAGACCCCGCCTCTGAACACCGTAACTGGATGCCTGAGTTTGGGGGACAAGCCATATTCAAACCGCAACACCCTCCTCCATACACACTTCGCATCTGCAGTGTCCTCCCACCCTCACTCTCCCAGGAGGCCCCTTGACTTCTTGTCCCAGGACAGGCAATCCTGGGCCTGCAGGCTTTTGGGAGCCCTCTTCTCTCTGAAGCCTCGACCTTGATCCATAAGGACTGCAGACTCCCAATGAATCTCACCCACCCCTGCCTCCCGACCGCCCATCCTGAGAGACTTGAACACATTCTAGCATGCTCCCTATAAGCTCAAGGTCTTGTCCTCAGGGTGACCCAACTCTTATCCTTTAAGTTCCTGCCTGGAAAAGCTCAAGACTCTTTTCCAAATTCACTATTCATTCCAGCCAACATCTAAGGATAGGGACCCTGTCTCCCCGCCTCACCAATGGTAAGAGACAATTTTTAGTAAGTGCCAGGGGGCAAACCCCAATGACCCAACCTCACTGACCACCCTCCCTCCCTGCTTTTTTGATATTTTCCTCCCCTGACTGTTCCAGCCTCACTTGTGCCGCCACTCTCCCTTTAAAATGCCTGATCTCCTCTTCACAGCCTCTGTCAAAGTCTGTTGAAGTCTCTCTACTGATGGTGACTGAATAAAATCTGTCTTTACCATCTTTAACCAGCATCCGCCCTGGGGGCGCTTCGACTTTCTGTGGTAGTGACTGAATGCTTGAATGAAACAGACAGGAAGTGAGCTCTCTCTTCCCCACCTCCTGCAAGGTCTGAGGACCCGTGGCTGCTGACCGAGCCCCTGCAGGAGGAAGTGCAACCTGACTGGCCCCGGGCTTCTGCCCATCAGTGAGCCCCCAGGTGAACGGATTTCCTGGGGCCTCTCTAACAAATTATCCACTGGGTGCTTTAAATGACAGAAACTTATTATCTTGCAGTTTGGGTGGTGGATAGAATTCCAAATTAAGGTGCTAGCAGGGTTGGTTTGTTCTGGGGAGGCTGAGGGAGAATTGTCTCCCTGCTCCTTCTCCTTGTTTTGGGGGCTGCTGGCCTTCCTCGGTTTTCAGGAGCATAACTCCCTTCCCACCTCTATCTTCAGGTGACTTCCTTTCATGGGTCTTCTTTTCTGGCCCTTATAAGGACACCATCTTTGGATTCAGCCCCAACCTAATCCAGAATGAGCTTCATCTTGAGATCTTTGCTTTAATTATACTTGTAAAGACTCTATGCCAAGTAAGGTTGCGAGCATTTCAAAATTCCAGGTGGGCATATCTGGAGGGAACCACCTTTCAACCCGCTACCCTGTCTGATCCCTGGGGCAGCCACCCTTCTTTCTGTCACTTATGATGGCATCACCAGGACCACTGGGGAGAGGGCAGCCAGGGACGGTCTCAGGATCACAGAGGGGCCTGGGCTGGTCCTACCTTCTGGCAGAAACACCTTCCTGGCCTCTGCCAAACCCTTCCCAAAGACAAACAGTTGGTTTGGAGTCAGGAGACTTGAGTTCAAGGCCTGAATTTTGACTTGCTGTGTGATCTCTGGCAAGCAGGACCCCTCAGCTGGGCAGAGCTGATTCCCTGTCCCTTACTGCAGCCCTGGACGGAGGCTGACAGCAGGAGCTGTGCTCTCTGTCTCAGAGAAGCCGACATCCCACACTCCACTTGGCTTACGAAGGTGTTGAATGAATGGTCGATGAGCAGTGGCAGGTATGCCCGGGGACGGAGGTGCCTGTGCAGGGCAGGCAGTGATATTTGGAAAGTCCCAGACTTGCCAGATGGACATGCTCCTACTGTGGATGAATACAAATCCCTCTTCAAGTAGCAGCTGACTTCTCTGCAGACGATGAAGGATGACGTACGCTGTCAAATGTGTAGACTTAGGAGGAGAGGATCCAGGAAGAAAGAGGAGTCTGGTTCCAGAGACACTTGCATTGGTCCCAGATCCACCCGGAGGTGTGCAGAGAGAGCACGCAAGTGTCCCTCTCCACACCAAGACACAAGGCCTTTCCTATGCCCATACATGGCTGATGGTCCATGCATGTCTGTCACTGGAGGATTCGGGACATGGGGTTCATTCAGGATCAGGGGACTGTGACTGTACTTAGTCGGTGGCTAAGGCAGGCAGTGAGGAAAGGATTAATATTGTTCAACTCCATCTCATTTCAATCTCATAGCACATTAATGAAATAGTTATCATTACTATCTCCATTTTATAGGAGAAGAAACTGAGGTTCAGGGAGGCTGAGTAACTTGACTAAGGTCACACAATTCTTAAATGAATAGGGAAGGATTCTATCTTGCTAGCTCTGACCTCAGAGTTGCTTTTTTCTTTGCACCAGTAATTGAACCCAGAGGTGCTTAACCACTGAGCCACATCCCAGCTCCTTTTTAAATTTTGAGACAGGGTCTCACTAAGTTGCTTAGGACCTCATGAGGTTGTTGAGGCAGGGCTTTGAATCCACAATCCTCCTGCCTCAGCCTCCCACATCTCTGAAATCACAGGCATGTGCCCCCACACCTGGCTTTTTACTACCTTATCCTCACTTTAGAGCCCAGACTCTTGGTAAGCCAAGAACAGAATAATGAACACATTACAGGAGCTCATGCGCCACATCAAAAGCTCTCTCATTGTATTCTCAAAAATGTTTTAAACAATGGTCGTATTAGGGTTGTGGGATTATAAGGAATATATTCCTATATTTCCAAATGTTTGTTAATGTGCTTATGTTATCTTTATTATTAAAAAGCTAAACGTTTAAAAAATTATCTCTCAAGTTACTTCTGTCAAGAGCACAGCTAGGATAATTGTCATCCAAAAGAGGCTGCCAGAGGACAAGTCAGCCATTCAGAGATTCTCCAAGTTCTATTTTCTGTTTCAACTCAGATTGCCAGGAAGGCACACACCACACCAGCACCGCAATTCTCTGCTTTCACAGAGTCGTTTTTACCAAACCACATCTTAACGCTGTGCTCTTGGTTTCTGCTGAGGATCAATAGACAAAATGCACACGTGTAGATTGCCTCTACATTTCTCATAAAACTGTACTTGCAGACACCATCTGTTGTGTTCTTCACATCCCTTGTGAAAATTCAATTGACAAACTCCTGTTAGATTCATAGCTAGGGGAAATGCTCTCTCAATCAACCTGCAAACTCCCAAAGAGCTCAACCATGTATATTTTCTCCCACGTTGTTTTCCCAGTGTCCAATAAAGTACTGGACATTTACTAAGTGCTCAGATATTATTTGTTGAGAGAAAGAAGAGGAATTTATTGACTTGCACAAGTGAGAAGTCCAAAGGGACATCTTGCTTCAGGTGTAGCTGCATTCAGGTGTCCAAATGACATAACATCAGGACTCTGCCCTCCTTCCTTTGGCAGAGGAAGGGGAGAAGAGGTCTTCATTCTGAGGCAGAATGACTTCTTATGGCAGCCCCAACAGCCACATGCATTTCCAATGTTACTTCCACTGTCTACTTGTGATTCCAGAGAAAAGCATGCATCTCATCCCCCAAAATCCCAGGGAAGATTCTGATTGGCTGGCTTGGGTCATGTGTCCACCACAGAACCAATCATGGTGGTTAGGGGAGTGAGGTTTTCTCATTGGTCAAATCTGGGTCAAATTCTATCCCTGAAAACTAGGTGGGAGGAGTCAGCTGCTATCTATCTATCTATCTCTCTTTTGTCCACTATAGATAGACTCTATACTAGAAAGGAAGGTTGAGGAAATGTGCTGAGCATAAACCTAGACAAACTACAGCAGCCCCTGCAATGTCCCAACACTTCCCTCTCTCTAACCTGCCCTTCTTCCTCTTGACAAAGGGTATCATCACCAATTCCTGCACTTAGGGCCAGAAAGTTACTGATTTCTCTCTCTCTCTCTCTCTCTCTCTCTCTCTCTCCCCCCCCCCCCACCTTGCCCTCTCCCCTTGTGCTAGTGGAAATTGGTGGAATGTAGGTGCTAGATCCAGCCACCCAGGGATCCAGCTCCAACCCAGGAGCTGTTTGACTCGGCCCTTCAAAACTCTCATCACAGCTCTGAGCACCCTGTTATGGGTAAATATGCCAAGGCCAACCTGAACTAATAATGTCTTTCCTAAGGTCATACAGGAAAGTTGGTGGCAGAATTTGGGTAGAGTCCAGGTTTCCTGATACTTGGTTCAGAAACATACTACTGTGCCAAATACCATCGGCACCAGTGAGTCAAACACTTACATCCATCTGGCCCCTCCAGCCCGGTCAGGCTGCAAGGGTCCAGGGCTTGGGAACATGCGGCTTCCTTGGTAGGGTGGAAGCAGAAGCCAGGGTCCTGTGTGTTCAGGGAATTTGGGATCACTCATGTAACAGATGAATATCTTTCCTTTAGACTTCGTGGACATTGGGTTCCAGGGGTAAATGTCACCATTTTGAACTGCTAAACATTACAGCAACTGCAGGGCGGGCAGGTGGGGTCTGATTATGGGCTAGTCTCTCTATGAAGCAGGCTTGGCCAAGGCTTGGAAGACCTCGAGTCAGGGCTATTTGCTGCTGGGGACAAGCATGCCCTTATTCATGGGCTTCCTGGCACTGGGACATTTTAGTGTCTGATACAAAAGAAAGAAAGTACTGAGGTTCAGAGAATCCAAATCAGCTCACATTGCCTGAGACCCACAGGGTGTCTGGGTAGGTGCCCGAATCAGCTTCAGACAATGCCATTCTCTCTGTTCCAGGTGGGCAGTGCCACCCAGCAATTGCCCAATCAGACCCAGCATTCTCATTCATGTCCTCTCATTTCTTTCTCATTACACATCCCTGAGAAAGGTGTCTGGTCCCTCCAGGAAGCAGATGCACAGAAGGAGTTCTAGATGTAACAGGGTTATTAAAGGTAATCTGTGCAAAAGAGAACAGGGGAAGAAGTGATGGGCAGAGAGAGCCCCCGGGCTTAGTAGAGCCTGACTGAGTTGCACACAACTTCTCTGGGAGCTCTGCAGCCAGTGTCCCTGAGAGGAGTATGGCACCAAGCACAAATGACTGGGTCCTAGGACTCCTGCCACGCTCAGTTACTGGTTGGGGGATGCCTGAGGAGAACCTGGTTTCCTCTAGAAAGATCTTTGCAACTCAATAGCAATTTTTGAAGGGAAACTCAAAACCCTCCATGGCAACTTCACCACCCAACTCAGAAGCAAATATTAGTGCCCATCGGGGTCAGCAACTCCCCTGAAGGCATATGTTGGCACGTGTGTGAGAAGGGAGTTTGGCCTCAATGACCTGCTCATATCAACCCCAGTGATGTCTGCCAACAGCTGAAATCTCTTTTGTCAGTCAGGACTCTATACACATTTCTCTCTCATCCTCCAGAAAGAATGACAAGCTGCTGCTCAAGACCTTGGTCTGAAAGGGTGTTCAGGTTCACGACTGATCTGGGCCAAAGTTCTTGTCCTTGGGAAATGAGAGAAGGTACAGGCATGTCATGTTTCTGTCTTTCTTTCTTTCTTTGGTACTGGGGATTGAACCCAGGGGCGTTGTACGACTAAGCCACATCCCCAGTCCTTTTAATTTTGTTTTATTTTGAGATAGAATCTTGCTAAGTTGCTGAGACTGGCCTTGAACTTGTGATCCTCCTGCCTTAGCCTCCTGAGTCACTGGAATTATAGGCACAGACCACTGTGCTGGGTTACACTTCAGTATTTATGAATGTCACAAACCTCTTTTTGTGTAGTAAGAAGCCACTATAATGAGGCAGCTCCAATTTGAACAGGACTTCATCAAAAATTTGTAGTTTCCTGCTCTTACCTTTCCATCAGGGCCACCTATCTGTCACCGCAGAGGTGTGCCTTCTCATTCCACGCAGTTCAAGTCACTTGCCCTTGAGTCTATGCAATGACCTTGAGAGGTGATGTGGAGGCTGCTCTTTCAACAACCCCTTCCTGATTGTCAGCTCCACTGTTTTCCAGAAAAGATTCCAGTTTGGGTTTTAAGAATGGCAGAAACCTAAGCATTTGGTCCCACTGTGTATCCTACAAATGGAAAACTGACTCCTCTGGGAATCAAGCTAAATACCTGGGAGACTGGGTTCCCAGCCCGGACTGTCTTCTCCCCTGCTTCCCCTTTTCCACCTTCCTGCCATTTTTCCTTCAAACCCCAGAAGTCAGCCTGGACCCCTCTCCTTATCTCCTAGATCCCATCAAATGCACCAGCAAAACCTGTGGTTCTCCAAACCCACGGGCAACCCAGCTCAGGGGCTCCAGGCCTGCCTGGCACCTCACTCTGCTACCACTCAACTCTTGCCAGGTGTGCAGCAGCGCCACCCTGATACTGGAGGGACTGCCACCTTTCCTGTTCCTTCATCAGTCTACTCCCCTTCCCCCGGTGGCTTCCCCAACACTCACAGTAAAAATGGATCTGTATCAGGGATGCTCCCAACTCACCCCCAAAACTTATCTGGAGTGGGACCCAGGCATTGGGAAATTTTTTTCTTTTTTTGGTGCTGGGGATTGAATCCCGGGGCACGTTACCACTGAGCTACATCTCCAGTTCTTTTCGTTTTTTATTTTGAGATAGGGTCTCACTAAATGGCTGAGTTCCCAAGGAGCTAAATGGAGGATCCATCTACCCTTCCTCCAGTCTGTCAACCTCCCTGAGCTCAGGTCACTTTCCCTCCTGTTCTGCTGTCTGCACCTTGGCCTTCTTCCCACCTCCCCGACCCCTTTCTGATACTGAGGGCCTGGCTTGGAACTGGCTTTCCAGCCTCTTCCATGATGACTCCTCCAGCTCTCGCCTCCAACGTGCCTCCCAGAGAGGCCTCCAGAGTGCCCCACTTAAGCAATCCTCATGCCTCTTCCCTAGACCGGCCACATTTTCTTTGCAACCTCTCTTTCTAAGTGACCTTTTCTGCTTCTTGAATTGTGGACACTCTGCTCCTCCACTCTCCCTCCACAGTTCCCTGTGGACAAGGCCCTTTTCGTCTGTTCACAGATGTGTCCCCACCAGACAGCTGGACACACAGTTGGAGCCCAGTAACTATTTGGTGAAGAACAGAGGTCAGATTTAGCATTTGGGCTATGAGTTTGTCTATGGGATCCCTTGCAGGTGGCAGGCCCAAGACCCAGTTGGACAGACTCCCATGGGCTGACTGCAGCAGGGTATGGAGGCAAAGTGACAAGGTGGCAGCGGGCACTGGTGGCCCAGAGGGAAAGAAACAGCTGCTGCAGCTTGAACCACTAGGGAGGAGGTGAAGCACTGGATCTACTCAATTATCACCCCAAACCCTATCATCACTCATAATCTGCCTGAGATAAATCACAGGCAGGTAATTATTATGTCAGGCTAGGTAGCAGAGAGAAGTTTTAAAATAGCAATCAAAGAACTTCCTGGTTAATTCAAATCCATCCTCACTCCCTCCAGGGGACCAAAGTGCTTGGGCTGTAGAATTGACCAGGCGGAGAGAAATGCAATTGCTCCATGCAAAATGGGGACTTCTGGACTTAATGTTTCTCTTTGTCAAGTTCCAGAATAGTGCACCTGTCAGAAACCCTAAATCAATGGTCACCCATCCAAAGTAAATCATATTGCAGGGGCATCCTATTTCCTGGATGTCAAGCCCAAATGCCCTAGCCTGTCTTTAAGACTGTGCCTACCTCTTCTCAGGAGGACTAAGATCCAGCATTCTCCACCTTGTCCTTCATGGATGTTGGTCCACTTGTTTTCCTATGCCACTGTGCCTTCTCCCATCCAAACTCCACCAAGACCCACCTTGTCCTGGAGCTTCCTGGCTCCAGGCTTGCTCCTGAATCTGCCTCAGGAAATCCTGCCTCCTGTTTCTTTCCAAAAGATCAATGCTGGGCTTATCTATCGCTGCACTATCAGAACCCTGGATTCTTAGCCAGTTCCAGGTCTGTCCTAGGACCAAATCTCCCTGGTCTCATCTGCTTGACCTAGGCAGGCCGTCTAGGACTGGCTCCTCTGCCAGGCAAAAGAAATTACTTTGGGCTAACTTAAGCCAGAAAAGGAGGGTAAGATTATTGGAAAGATGCTGTTTGTAAGGTACTCTCCTAGAGCGGCAAGAGCCAGAACACCAAATGCATTCTGGTCAAGCAGATTCCATCTAAGCAAGGCTGGCCTCAGGTGGACCTAGAATCACCACAATCTCTAGGCTGTGGATGTCTCTGTGGATAATTTCCTGGGCTGTGCATGATGTAGGTGAGGTAGTTGCTCACAGCTCTCTGGTGAGCAGGTCCATTAGGACATAGTGGGCTCTTCTTACAAGTTACTCAAAGGTCCTGGGTTAGTTCTAATGGGGCCTACCTGGCCTGAGCCACACGCCCAGCCCACAGCCATTCACTGTGGCCACAGGAAAGCAGTGTTGTAATAGGCCCTGCCTGGGTCACATACTGACCCATGCCTAGGGGTGCAGCTCCACCTACACCACATAGATTGAGAACACAGGAATGGAGGTCCTCACCAGTGAGTCAGGACCCCAAGAAGAAGGGATGGATGCTGGGTAGTTTCAAAGCAACACACACTTATAGGTGCTCATTGTGTGAAAGAGAATGCTGAACAAAATCAGGCAGGCCTGAAGACCTGGGGGCTGGAGTTCACGACTTCCGCTCTCTGGGGTGGGCTGTGTGCAGGCCACTCAGCTCCACTACCTTTGGTCCCTCATAAAAAGTTCTCCTGGCCAGATCTGAGTCACAGGCATGGCTGCCAGGGCCTGACCAAGTACTGGGCACTTGCAGAAGAAGACAAAGTGTTTCCAGAGCAGGAAGGCATCCTACGGGCAGTTGCTAAAACATGAATGTTGCTACCATTGCAACCCAGGCCACCTGAACTTTTTCCCTCCAAATAAAAAATTGCAGTTTCCCTCTTAATGTCACTGATGTGTGATGCAATCCATGATGATGTTTTAACTGAGTAAAAAATTGCCCTTGGAGTGTGACCTACCTGGGTTGGAGGTCTGGGTATGGCCAAAGCCTCAGCAGGGATGGTGGAGACCTGGGGGTTAGGGTGAGGAGTAGATTGTTCATTTTCTTCCTTCTCTGGGATTAGAAGGAACCAAATCACCTCTGAATCCCCCAGAATGTCCTCAGTTCTGCCCCCACCCCTCTATCCTGGGAACAACAGTGATCTTTCTCATATACATACCTAAGCCCCTCACCCTTGATTCCAGACCCTCCAGGTAAAGTTCAAGCCCTTTGTCTCAGGCCTCTCTGCCCAAGCCCATCTGCCACCAACTTTGTGTCCTTTCCTTCCCAGTCTCAAATAGCTTCACATTTCTGGGTTACTGCTCCTGTTGTGTCCACCAGGTAATCCCTGCCTGTCCCTCACATGGCTTCCTCCCGCCATAGAGCCAAACAGAGCCTACTTCTACCTTTGGACCCTGCAGCCCACCCCCACCCCACAGTTCCTAAACCACATGATCTGGTTGTATTGCCAATAAATCTTCTCTCTTACACTCAGCTAGTCTTCCATGCACCCTGGGCTGCACTGGGGTGGCAGATGGGGGTGCTTGGTACGTGTTTGGTCAATGAAGGCTCAAATGATATCATAGGGAGGTGGGACCATGGTTCTTCCCATCCCTTGCTAGGATCCTAAGTCAGGAAATGGGTTCATCCTTGTGGTTAATACCACAGCCTTCAGGGGTTGGAGGCTTTGAAGAGGGGTTGCAAGGCCAGGAAAATCTCCCTTGGAGGTCCCAGCAAGAGGAATCGCTTAGCCAATCAAAGAGCTGTCTGCCTCACCTGTCCCAGCATGTGCCTGAATGGGAGGCTGGGCCCCTTCCCCTGGAGGCCCCCTCAAGAAGGAAGACAGTTCTGGGAAAAGTAATGCATCTAGAATCGTGGATGTGCCTGTCAGGGACTGCGGCAGCAGTAGTCTGGGCAGATGGGCACAGAACTCTTGAGTCCATCTCTGGGGGCCTCATTGGGAAACTGGAGGTGACCTTTCTATCCTTAAGTTTTAAACAAGGGGACTTGGCCAATACAATAAGACTGGAATAAACAAAGAGAAAAGCAATGCAAAGATTATAAAAGGAAGAGACAATGTTAGTATTCTTCGCAGATATGTTTATATTTACCTAGAAAATCCAAGAGAATTAATAACGAAACAATCAGGGCCACCAAGAAAGCCCGGAAAAGTGGTCTGATAGAAGAAACATGAAGATCCAGAGCTTCCTATGTACTGAGGAAGAGCTGAGTAGAAAATAAAATGAAGGAAGGCCTCATTCAAACATCAATAAAGCTATAAACTACATAAACTTAACATAAAACATGCAAGAAAGACCCATATGAAGCAATCTATAAAACATTAAAAAGGACAAAAAGACATGCTTCATTAGAAAGAGATCGTCCTTTCTCAGATGGAAAGACTCGCTGCTATAGAGTCCAGTTTTCTCCAAATTTATCTTTTTTCAATTGTCTTTCCAATTTTTTTTAAATTCCAAAGACATTTTCATTGGTGTTTGAAGGAAAATGCTACAATTCATCAGAAAGAGCAGGAGCAGCCAGTCTGAGGGGCATTATCATGCCCACCCATTACCCATGGCTACTGACCTCTGAGAATGAGAGAGGGGGCTTCCTTCCTCCCCAGACATGCTCCTGCCCTGCCCTAGCCCTGGACAGTGTTCCCCTTGTAAGCACAGGGTCACCGTGGACACCGGAAGTGTGTGGGCACAAGGTCATGCCGGCTCTGAGATGCTCCAGTCTTGGTACTGCTTCCCAGGTGGGTGACCCAAGACAGATGGTGTCACAGTGGGCTTATAAGTGTCTCCTGCAGGTATATGACACCCTAGGCTTGGGAGCACCAGAGAGCAGGAAATAGAAGTGGACCCAAGGGAGGGGAGCACTCTTGGTCATTTCAGGTTGCTATATCAAAAATACCTTAAATTGAGTGACTTATAAACAACATACATGTGTTTTTCATGATTCTGGAGGTTGGGACAGGTACTATGAAGTCACCAACAGATTCAGGGTCTGGAGAGGACCAACTCTTTGGTTCACAGGTGGTGGTGCTGCTTACCTGTGTCCTCATGTGGTGGAGAGGGAGAAGGCTGCTCTCCAGTTTCTCTCTTAAGAGGGCACTGATCCCATTCATCTCCCAAATGCCCTATTTCCTAATATCTCATGAGTGATTAGGTCTCAAAATATGAATTTTAGAGAGGACACAGACATTCAGACCATTGCAGGTCCTGATGGTTGCACCCAGCTCGCAAACAACAAAATGGCTATCTGGAGTGTTCTTCTGGGCCCTGACAGAAAAAAAAAGGGGGTTCAGTTGGACTCTTAGGGGTCCCTGTACCATGCAGATGCCCAAGCAAGTAAAAAGGGTAGGGGAGGGAAGAAGGACTTTGAGAGTCTGGCCTTTAGGCCACAGTGTAGCTTCTCTCCTGACCCTCTCCCATGGCCTCTGGCCTGGGAGGCAGAGCCTTGGTTTCCCTCTGGTCTACTGCACCTTTGCTGTATGATCTGGACCATGTTTCCCCTTGATGCCTCAGTGTCCCCTTTTTTAACTGAGGGATTGGTTGGATCTCAGGCTCTCCAACAGAGGCTGCAGTGGGAACTTCTGGGCAGATGGGAACTACTGACTTATAAAGGGAAACCTGGAGGACTAGCTAAATGGGAGACTGAGTGGGCCAGACCAGAAGTGAAGGCCCCAGAGAGGATGAGAGAGAGATTCCACCCATGAGGGGCTATTGCAGGCCTTGGGAGTCTCAGATCACTCATCCTGTCGCAGATAAATGGATGGTTTGCAGTGAGAGGACATGGACCCATGTGTGGGTGAGGGTCCTTGACCCCACATCCAAGACTTCTCTTCCAACAGGCCTAGGACCTGCTGTTGGAGGAAAGCCCTAGGACCCAGGAAGTGTCTCAGGAAGGTTCTTTTCTTGCCCCTCCTTGCCTGCTGCCTCCATGCTGTATTCAGGGGCCATTTTGCTGCAGGATTCATGGCAGGGCCGGCAGGGAGCTGCAGACTTTGCTGCCTCAGAGCTGAGGTTATTCTCAGATTCATGGGAACCATAAACCCATGCCCTATTTCTGCTCTAATTGAGGCTATTTGTATTGTGACTAAAATAATCAGAGACAATTTTATGGGTATATTTTTAAAATAATTATGTCCCATATATTTAAGTTATATAACTGCAGTGGCAATGTGATTGGTCTCCCCAGGGCCCCTCCTCAAAGGTCCTGTGCTGGAAGACCCCCACCCTGGCCTCCAGCATCCTGCATTTAACCAAAATCTCAAGTCGAGGTGGTGTTGACTGGTAACAGGTCCCCAGTGACTGAGGTATAGCCAGGACCCTTCTTTTGGAATGCAATAGGGATTTGGGGACAGGCGCAGGCTTGCACAGCTCAGTGACCCTGGAATACTATAGAGCAGTGGGGAAGGGGTGGGGCCCCACTCAATCCTGACCAGACCTTGGCTCAGTCTGGCTTTTGTGGTGGACATCTATACTATGCTACCCACCATAAGTCATTCACCTTTCTGTTCCATTCTTTGGGCACCCCCTCTGCCCCATTTTTTGTCTTCCTGCTACTGTAACAGCTAACTATCCCACAAGCTTTGGGGGAAGTCAATCGACATCCTATTACCCAACCAGGGTTATTGGTTCAAAGAAAACTCAATCTGAGCCAATGAAAAAGGTGTTCCTTCTTTGGATTGATTCCTGGGTGGATGAGAGTCCAGAAACTGTTGGCCACCATCTTGCCCCCACTTGGTATTGGAGAATGGTTCCAAAATGGAGAAAATCTGGGCACAGCAGCGTGGAAAAGAAGGTCCTGGTGGTATATCTGACCTAAGCTGTGCCTGTATTTGGGGTATATGTGAGCCCACACATCTCATCTTGGCGTAAACCTGTTTGGGCTGGGTTTTTGGCACTGACCAAAGAACTCCAATGATGACACTTGTACAATATTCCTTTTCCCCACCCGTAAAGGGAGAGAGGACTCATTCCTGTGGGTTTGCTCACAGGTGGCAATTATATATGAACAGCAGCAAGTACAACACTTGGTTCAGAGGAACGACTCAATAGATAGTGACCATGGCTGTCATTAAGGACATTGTAGAGCATCGGATATTCATCATAAGATGTGGAGAGAGGAGGCAAGGGAGAGGTTATGAGAAAATGTTGCAGCCCGGGAGAAAGCCCCGTTCCACATGTTCATGGGTGGTAGAAGCACTTGTCCTGCTGGCTGGCAGCACCCCCTTGTTTTTTCCATTAGTGCCCCTCCTGCATGTCCTACCACCATTGATTGGGCACAGCCAGAGCCCTTCACTGTGCCCAAGTCAATTCTGTATCGATTCCTCCCCACACAGCACAGGCTGGAAGGAAGGAGCCAGTGGGATTGGAAGCGGAGGCAGGGGAGGCCAGTGGCCACAACCCCAACATATTTGGATCTGGTTGTGCATCAGAGACGAAGGGTCACTTGAGGCTCTGGTCCTGGATGGGAGGTGCCCCACCTGGCCCCTGTGTCTCCTTCCTCCTCAGTAATCTCTGCTCTCCATGAGCTGTTGGATGCCTTAGGTTTCTCTCCACACTGCAAATCCCTGGCAGCTCTGGATTGGAGCTGAGCCATGTCTGGCCTGTGTGCCCATCAGCACCACAACACCACCAGGCACTGTAGGCCAAAAGTAAATCCCAACCAACAGGAGACCTAGGTCAGGATGGAGGGGTCTTGAAGAGGCTACCCTGAGAGTGGACAGAGCCTGCAGAATGCAGAATCTTGAGGTCTTGCCTGACTGGACTCCTTGGGGCTCTGGGAAATATGGACCTTGTCTCCTGCTGGTAGTGGTGCATTGGCACTTTTGATCTGGAAATTCCTACAAGAAAGATAAAGTGAGGGAAGGGGAGAGAGAAATTTCCTGAGAGATGTCCAGGGAAGCATCCTAAGACTAGAGCTTGCAGGGGTAAAAGGGAAGTCCAGGTAGGGGCTGTTAGAAGAACAGGCAGAAAGCAGCCTCATCTGGGCCTCACAGGAAATGAATAGGTCAACTCCCTAAAGGGTCCAGGACCTGAGGCTGACAACCCTAAATACCCTCCCCAACACACACAGCATTCCTGGAGGACACAGTGGACCAGAGGTGGACGCATCTGCTCAAGGTTAAGCTGTGGGTGGTGGGAGTCTAGAAACCAGAGCTCTGGGAACAGTGCTGGCTCTGCCGGTGACTGCCCTAAACCATGCCTCTCTCCCGCCCCCAGTTTTCCTCATCTGCAAAATGGATCACAGGATCTCCAAAACTCCTTCTGGCTTGGATATGTAGAGATTTAACACCCCTCCCTCCAAGTCTTTGGGAGTTAGCAGGAGCTCTCTCCTCCTTTCCTCTGACCTCACTGCTCAGTTCCCGATCCTTTTTAAAAATCAGCTCTGTGAAGGACCAGGGATGTAACTCAGGGGTAGAGCACTTGCACAGCAGAGGGCAAGGTCCTGAGTTTAATTCCCAGTGTTAGGGAGGAATATATATGTGTAAATACACATATCTATCTTAATATTTTATATATTTAAAAATAAATATATGTATATGTGTATGTCTGTCTATGTATTTATATGAATTTGTGTATATATATATCCATATATATATATATATATATATAAATTACTCTGTATGTGAGCCCATATATATGAATTCCTGCTTGTTTTTTAACATTTCAAACTGTACAGAAGGATAAAAGATGGACACTGGAAGTGACCCACTCCCCCAAGTTCACCTCCACCATGTGCCCTTCAGGAAGTGTATACATATTCGAGTGAACTCAACCTCCATCCCTCCCCATCATTCTGTGCAGTGTCTGCCCTTCTTTCTGCAGAGTCAAGGAGGAGTGAGCCAGAGACAGTCCTGAGCCCAGGCCTGGGGATCCCTCACCCACGTAAACCCCTCCCACACCAACCCCTTGCCTGCACCAGCTCCCCATCCATGCCAGTCCCCTACCTCCAAGCCCATCGATAGAGACTCATTATTCCATCCTGTCTGCCTAGGATGCCGCAGAGTGACAGCTGTTCCGTGTTTAATTACTGATGGGCTGAGGCTCTGCCAACCCATGAATAAAATTACAGTTGTTCTCCAATGCAAATACTGCAGGTCTTCGGCTGAGGGTCTGTGAGGTGCTTGTTTTGATTGGCTGGCTTTTTTTTTTTAATGAGCAAAGTTGTATTACATTTTAAAGAACATTAGTAATGATGAAATTCGCACACCTAAAGATTTATATAGCAAGGCAAACAAGTAGCAGGGAGAAAGGAAGTTATTTATAACTTCAAATAGGCTCCTGCCGTCTGATGGCATTGTTTTAAGGATCGGAGCATTTTTTAACTGATAATTGCTTTAATGATAAATGTGGAAACTTAGGACCAAAATGTCTGAAATGTCTTTAAAAGGCAAAAGCCTCAGATTGGAATGAGTTGGCCTTACTGGGGGGAGGGAGAGAAGGGGGAGCGTGCTCTCTCCAGGGCCCACGGGATGAGTGTTTGCAGAGGTTTGCCATCTGCAGGAACCCACTGGCCACAGGTTATGATTGTGGGGATGAACCTGGAGATGTGACATCCTCCTACTGGAACTGCCACCACAGTCCTATTTCTCTGCCTGTCTTTCTCTTCAGTGTGATATACCCGTGCCCTGTGTGACTAGAAATCTCATCTGAGCCACAGCTGGATGATAATACAAAGTTTCGATTCAATTATCTGAAATCTATACAGATTTGAATACAGAGCATCTGATTTGATTTTCCCTTTTACTTAGAAAGTGAAGCTTCCCAGGGAAGGTGGCACTTTCTGATGAATGGGGCTGGCAGGTGGCTTTTCCCTTGCTGAGCTCTCTCCCTTCCCTCTGGGGACACAGCTGAACTGAAAAAGCAGTATAGCTGAGAGGAAGGTTTATCTGGCTGGCCTGGGTCCTCATCTTCCAACAGAACAGAACTGATTTCAACTTAGTCATTGGCACATGCTTTTGTTCCTTCATTCTGCCAACATGTATTTTTTGAGGGTTTACTATAAGCCAGGCCCCTGGCACAGTCAGACGCGAAGGATATAGTGTGTGTCCTCCAAAAGCAACTGAACAGGCAAGGCAGAGAAAACTCATTAAACAACAACGTGACAAGGACAGTAATGGAGGGATGGATGCCTTGCTCAGGGATAGAAGGGGGGATTCCAACTGTGTCTGGGTTGGGGAGGTTAGAGAAGGGACCATCCAAGCCAGCCCAGAAGGATGCACGGGAGTTGGGAGAAGAGACTGGTTTGGCAGGGCAGAAGGGCAGTGTGGAAGGCACTCACCACCTCCAAGGTTGTAGGAGGAAAGAAATTTGGGGTGCCTGGAGCACAGGGTGCTGCCTATGTTGGGGGACAATTGGGGTGTTAGATCAAGGTGCCATCTCTGCAACTCAGAGCTGGGGGTCATAGTGCTCCTGAGACACCTCTGAGCTCAAATGGATCGTGGGGGCAGGAAGGCACCTATAAGAGGGACGGAACCAGCAGCCAGGCATGTGAAAAACAGAAGGTAAAATCAGTGTTTTCTCTTGGAGGTCAGCCAAGCCTGAGTATCATCAGGTCATTCAGCAAAGGGCCCCTTCCTCGAACAAGAATGCACAAGAAGATGGAACAGGGTTTCCCAGTCAGCTGCAGGGTCTGCTCAGCATCCTACCCGACTGGCATGGTGGTGCGTGCTTGCTTGCTCCCGTGTAGGGGTTGACATGCAATGTACGTCTCCATACAACTCCGCATGTATATGGGTGCGCATTTGTACATGCTTTTGTGTGTTAGTGCACACAAAAGTGTATGTGTGTCTGCATATGTGTATTTCTCACATGTGAGTGTGCATGCTTGGGAGAATGTGTACTCATGTGTGCATTTAAGGATTATGTGTGTGTGTGTGTGTGTGTGTGTGTGTGTGTACATCCTCTCATCTAAGGATCCATGCCTAGACCAGACACTGTTTTTTTTTTTTTTTTTTTAATAAAGTCTGACACTCTGGAACAGACAGAGTCTGACACCACCGCTGGAGATTCTAAAATGAATCTCGTACAGTTAGGCACACAGCTCATACCCTCGGGCAGCTCAGGTTTCTGAGGTCTCCTTGGTGAGGGAAAGAAAATGGAAAACTAAATAGCAGTGGCTGCCTCCCGGAACAGCCCAGGCGAGGCCCAGGGGTTTGTGGGGACAAGCAGGCATCTAATGATAGACAGACCGGTGCAGCCTCCTGGGTCCAACCAGATCCAGAGGGAGGGAACACCAGCCAGGCCCAGGAGTGGCTCAGAAACCCTGCTGACAGGAGAGGTGCTCAAAATGCCCGTGGCTCTGTGCATGTGCACATGGGGGTGCGTTCATGCTGCATGCATGCACATAGGTGTGAGTGCAGGTGTGCACATTTGGGCAAGTGTGCATGCACGTATCTGTGTGTGTATTATATACTGATAGGTATATTGGTATCCTTATATGGGTGCAATGAAGCCTGTATTTCCTGAGCCAGGGACAACCATCTTCTTGATCCATATTACCCAAAGTCACATCAAAGAGGATGAGCAGAGGGTGGGGAGGAGGACAGGTTGCTCCTGCCTTCTCCCATACTCACCCCAGATTTGCCAGTGTCAGCACTATCAGGAAACAGGCTGTGCTAATGACTTCAGAGAGTGCCCAGTGGGCCCGGGGTATGCTATGCCTTGCCACAGTGGGACAGGACTTGGTTGCCAGTGCTGAGGCCTGCTCTCTTCTTAATGGTTTGCTTGGGCTTTGGCTGATGGGAAGGCCTGCAGTTAAGGGTCATTATGGGTTTACAGAATCTTCTTGGGCTGTTGAAAGTCAGTTGAGCTCTGCTTCTTCCTACGGGAATGGAGGAAGCTGGGACCTAAGTGGAGTCTGAGGGATTTGGTGACTAAGTGAGTGGAACTTGCCAGCTGCAGTGAAAACAGTTGGACTGCAGTTGGTCATGGTGCGGAAGGCTGACTGAACAGGCCAAGGAGTGTTTGATAGGGCAGTAAATGGAGATGTGAGATTTGACAGTCTGGCAAGCAGCTGTGCCAGAGGGAACCGAGAAGTCACTGAGGCAGCAATAATAAAGCTGGTTCATCTGAATGGCCCTTCCCCCACAGATCCCTTCTTTATTGGGTGTGGGATTATGCACCCATTTCACAGACCAGCAAACCACAGCTCAGAGAGGTTGTATAGCTGCCTGTGGCCCCTCAGCACCAAGGTCACCTGCAACCACAGTGTCAACTCCTCCAAGCAGCCCTTCTCTTCTCCTCTCTAGCCAGAGAGTAGGGGCTGTCAGGGACCTCAGGGTACTGAGGCTGTCCAGTCAAGAGTCCAGAGATAGGGAACCATCCTAGACACAGACACTAGGCAGTTGTGATGTTGGAAAATGCACAAGATTCTTTTCCTCACAGCCCTGGCCCACAGAGTCCCATTTACAATCATCTCTATTTGCCAATTGTCCTCTGAAAGAAAAAAAATCCCTTATTTTGAATTTTTGGAAAATGCACCAGTGGTTGACCATGAGGTAGCATTTCAGCATTCGGGGCCTGAGGCGAAGAAGGACCTGAATCTGGGTCCCAAAGAGGAATCCCATTGTAAAAACTAGGCACGAATTATTCATTCTACAGACACTCTTCAGTATATATATGTATGCATACCTATGTATACATATATATATTTATATGTTTGTACACAGAGTGTGTATGTATACAGACACATGCCTTTACGTAAAGACAGGAATGTGATCTGAGAAGTACGTTATTTGGCAATTCCATCATACAAACACACAAACCCAGATGGTCCAGGTCAATCACTCCACATGGTCTCTCAATGCAATCAAGAAGTATATGAAGCTGCTGCTGGCATAACAAGACATACTTCTTTGCATTACACTGTTGTTTTAAAAAAATAAGTAGAAGGAGTTTGCTCTAAAATAATGATAAAAAATATAAGTATCGTTCATTTTTGGGTACAGTAGGCTGAACCTGTAGTCCCATATACTCAGGAGGTTGAGGCAGGACGATGGATTGAGTCCAGAAGTTTCAGACCAGCCTGAGCAACATAGAGTTCCTGTCTCAAAAAAAAAGATAAAAGCAAAAAACCCATAAATATATAAAACAGTAACATTATTGCTCATTATCATTATCAAATATTATAAACTGTACATATTTGTACCTGCTATAGTTTTATGACAGTGCAGTGGGTTTGTTCACACCAGCATCACCACACACAGTGCATAATGCATGGTGTAAATTGCAAATTGTTACAACAGTTATGCTACCAAAAAGGTGATAGAAATTCTTCAGCTCTGTTATAACATTATGGAACCGCCGTCACATAAGCAGTCAGCCAGTTGACGAACGTCATTATGGAGCACATGACTGTATACACAAGCACACTTATGCACATGTTCTTCTTATCAAGAAGACTTTGGGGCCAGATTAGTTTTGTAGGATAAACCCAAAGAGCACACTGGTCTCCTTTTCTGCCTTGAAGGTGGTTTGCTTATCCACCAAGGTACTATAGTACAAGTTCTTAGGACTTTGAATTGGAGGTAAGATGATAATCCCAACCTTAGGCCTTTTGTATTTTAGAGACTTGCTGTGTATATTGCTGTAAATACAGAGTGGGATTTAACCATAGCATAACAATTTAGCCAGAGAGGTCGATTTGCAGCAAGAAGAAAAGTGATCATTTTTAGTATAGTACATAGTGCTTTTGCATCACGTACGGATCTCCTTCCGCTGCCAGGCATCATTCTAAAGGGTTGGTGGGTGTTGGTTGTCTCAATTAACTTTACTCGTAGAATCTAAGGTAGGTGCTATTATTTTCTCCATCTTCAGATGAATCTAAGCTTTCTCTCCCAATTCCTGAGAGACATGCCATCGACTTTATCAACCCATAAAGTCCCTCATTAAAGTTTCAGTGGGAAACATTACCAAATTCTTTAGCCACGGTTATGTGTGTAAAAAGTATTCAGGGGGCTGCTCACACTGATGTAGTGCGTAGCTTAATGGGCATGAGTGTAAAGGAAGATGGTGGTATAAGGAAAAGATCTCAGATCTCCTCTCTGAAATGAGAAGGATGTCTCAGGGAAGGAAAACAAAAATTGAAAGAAGTCCTTCTGAAACACAAGCCTCTGGCCAAGTAGGCTGTGCGGAAGCATCTTTGCCCTCTTTTTTTTTTTTTTTTTTTTTTTTTTTGGTGGTGCTGGGGATCGAACCCAGGGCTTTGTGCTTGCAAGGCAAGCAGACTGAGCTATCTCCCCAGCCCCCTAGGACTATCAGTCTTGAGAAAGCTGCTGGCTGAGGAAACCCAGCATTCTCAGCAGGCAGAATTCTGTGTCAGGGTTCTTCTCTGACTGTCCCTTCACCACTGTGTTGGGCTCAGTCTGCCCTCAGGGGCCTCCTTCTTGAATAAGAGGGTTGCACCTCACCCACACAAGGGGATGGGCGTATGCCCACCTTGACAGGCAGGAATCTGGGTAAGAGGTTGATCTCAGCCACACAGTATCTGGAGAAACTATATTTTAATAATATCAAGAAAGGAGAAAAAAAGATAATTCCCAAAACATTTCCTCTAGGAATCAAATAAAAAGCTTTTTTTTTTTTTAAACAAAAAGAATGATTATAAAAAACCAAGAGATAAAAGCAAACTGTGGCCAAAATGGGGCTGGAAATTGGGTAAACCATCTGAGGATATAATCAGCAAAATTTTAAAAGGGTATTGGTGACAGTGAAAATCCAGAGAAGCCCTGTGGACAATTGATTCAGCCACATGGATTGTGAATTTGAAAGCAATTTTCAGAATGTGTCAAAAGGGACAGAAGAAGTTAGAAGAGAGGGCAAAACATTTGAAGAAAAGACATTGGAAGTCCAGCAAGGATAGGGGATATTAATGAAATATATAACTAACAGGAAAGAAAAAATTTTTTTAAAAATAGAAGGAAAATGTACAGAGCCAAAGATGGATCTAGATCTACAGGCTGAGAGGTTTATTGTAAAAGTTTAAAATTTTTACAGATAAAGCTAGTAAACATTATTATGGTTTGAATGTGTCTCCCAAGTTCATGTGAGGACACTTAATCCCAAAATTCATACATTAGAGGCATTTGGAGGAGAAGCCTTCTGGAGGTAATTAGGCTTGGATAAGGTCATGAGGTTGAGGCCTTCATGATGGCATTGGTGACTTTATGTCAACATGCTTGCTCTGTCTTGCCACGGAATGCCCAATGCCATGTTATAATGCAGCAAGAAGACTCTGAACAGATGCCACACAGATGTCGGCACCATTCTCTTGAACTTCCCAGCCTTCAGAACCATGAGCCAAATAAACTCCTATTCTTCATAAATTGCCCAGTATCTGTTATTCTCTTTGGCAACTCAAAATGGATTTAGAAAAACATCAAAACTTAGCTAGTGAAATTATCTGATCTCTTAGGTTAATGAAGACGTAAGATATGAGGCTGGCCTTGGATTCTTTCTGTACCTTCTACCATCCTGTCCTCCTTAGAATTATTCTGTTTGCTCTTTTAGTGTCTTTCTCTGCCTTCTGCATTTCCCCTCTCTGCACCTGTTCTCATTCCATCATTACTCAATTACAGGTGAGATGTTCTTGTGCTTCTACAGGTCCTGCCCTAGGCTGCTGGGCTGTCCCAGGTAGCAGGTGAGTCCTCAGGGAGCAGACCCTGGCAATACCTATGAGCTGAGTCTCAGCTGTCAGACTTTCCAAGCAGGTGTCCCTGTCTGTCGGTGGGATTTGGATAGGTGGCATGGAGAGACCTGTCCTGCAAGTTCAGTTCAATCATGGGACAAATCCCAAACAGCACAAGTCACATTATTTTTGGGTCACATTTGAGACCAAATAGGTGACCTGCTCTTCTAAGCCAGTGGGTCCACTGAAAGCTCTCCAGGCTAAGCCAGGTGCCACCTGGCAGGGTGACTGACCACATATTGATTTAGCGACCCAGGGAGGCATGTGGCCTGCCAACCAATCTCTTCAGCAGAAACTGTGATCTAGAAGTACAAGAAACATAATTAAAATCTCAGATGCCTTTTCCCAAGGGTCACTCCAGCTGGAGAGCCTAAATGTCATAAGGGTATGAATGTGCTGCATTTATTATTTTCACCATGGAGACGTCCAAGAAAACTGACCTTTTCAGCTTCAATAAAAACGGATTTTCCTGTAGGTCCTTTGACAGCAGCTGTGATCATGAGCAGGGATGAAACTCAATATTAAACACCAAAGAACAGGAACAAGAGATGCCTTCCCTTGGTCTGGAATGGTTATTGACACCTATTTGTAATTAGATGGAGAAGAAACTCATCCACTCCTTCTGGACCCAGATAGCTCAGATACTTTCCCACATCATAGGTGCCTGGTATTCATGCAACCTGTTTAAGGTATGTGGAACTCAAAACGAATCTGCAGGGATGGGCTTCTCTGGAATTCTGCTGGTCTGGATTCTGGCCTGTTTGGGATTCAGTGTCTTTTCCTATAATACTCCTGGAAGTTCCAGACATTCCCCAACTTCACATAAATGAAACCCAGGGCTGAACCTCTTGCCATGAATTGGATACAGTGG
This sequence comes from Sciurus carolinensis, assembly GCF_902686445.1. Classification (NCBI taxonomy): domain Eukaryota; kingdom Metazoa; phylum Chordata; class Mammalia; order Rodentia; family Sciuridae; genus Sciurus; species Sciurus carolinensis. The sequence continues at coordinate 41,699,683 of NC_062228.1, forward strand.
TGGGCAAAAACCTGCAAATTTCTGGACACATCAGAAAGTCAAAAAATAGAAAACAGAGGAGGTTGGTCTCAGACACCACCGCCCTATCTTACACCATCAAAGTGAAGCGATTTAAAAATGTACAAACCAAGAAGGGCAAAGGTAGATGAAGAGATAATAGCAATGAGAAAATTCTATGAATTTTGGAAGGAAGATGTAGAGGGAGGAGGGCAAATTGACTGAGCAGAGCAGAGAAAGTGACAACTGGGGTGCATGAGAGGGAAATCAGGGACAAGAGCACATTGACTACAGGGTCCCTGTCAGTAGTAGAGGGGCCAGAATTTGGAAGCTGGAGCTGGGAGTGGATTTAGTAGGATTAAAAACAGGGAAACTTGGTGATATCATGGAAGATGGCAGAGTTGAAAACTATGGGAATCTGTCTCTCCACCCAAACAACCATTGAGTGACAAGAGCTATGACTTTGTAACTCTGCAATCTAGTTGAATACTTGCAGTATCCAGAGGGAAGCTTGATGAAGAAGCTGGTAAATTTTGAAAAATTCCCATGTTTGCATAGTGGCTACTGTCCCTTGTCACTGACACTTGGGCAGGTGCCTGTAGGGATGGTGGCCTGTGTTTCTGGTTTAACTTACTGGTGCCAGGATGGACAATCAGGATCTTGTACTCCAAAAAATCAGTGTTGTTAAGTGTGATTGCCAGTCACTCCTTTTGATTCCTGAGGGACTGGTTCAGAGGCTGTCAGATATCCCAAATCCCAAGTGTAAAATCAGTTTCCCTACTGTGAGGGAATTTAAAGAAATTGTGCTTCCTGTCTACCTTCCCCTGCAACGCACACATACTCTTTTAGGAGTTAAACATTAAGGGGAATCTTTGACAAGTCATCAACTGACCATAGAGACAATGGAAGAGGAACTTCAGTGATCACACTGATAAGGATTACACACTTTGCAGTTAGAGTTTGAAAGTTACCTGTGGATGACCCCAACTCTCAATAAGAAAAATCTGTAATCTCCAAGTAGTAGAAGAATTACTGTTCCAGAATTACCACTATATGATGCTCAGAATGTACAGTATTTAAAACAAACAAAAATTTACAAAACTTACATAGAAACAGGAAAATTTGGTCTGTTTACAGGAAAAGAAAAAGAGAGAAGTTTAGAGCAGGCAGAAGAAAGGATCAATGAACTTGAAGATGAGACTATTGAAATTACCAGGTCTGAGAAACAGAAAGAAAAAAGAAAGAAACAAAATAAATACAGCCTGAAGGAGTATGGGATGTCATCAAATATATCATACATGCAATGTAGAAATTACAGAAGAAAAGAGGGAAAGGAACAGAAATAATGTTTGAAGAAATAATGGTTGAAAACTTCCCAAATCTGGTGGAAGACATAAACAACCAAGAAGCCCAAGGAACCCCAAGCAGGATGAACTCAGCAATCCACACTGAGATATACTCAAAATAGTTGAAATTCAAAAACAAAGAGAATTTTGAAAGCAGCAAGAGAGATGCAACTCATCATGTATAAGGGACCCACAATAAAATTAACAACCAAAGACTCATCAGAAACCATGAAGGCAAGAAAGCAATGAGATGATATATTAAAGTACTGAAAGGAAAAAAAATAAACAAAAATTGTACATGTGGCAAGACTATGCTTAAGAATAGGGGGAAAATAAGGTTCTTTCCAGATAATCAGAAGCCAAGGGAAATCATTACCAAAAGATGTTCCCTAGAACAAAACTAAAGAGAGCCTTTCAGAGTGAGATAAAAGTTTATTAGACAGAATACTTAAAGCCATAAGAAGAAATAACCATAGTAAAGGTAACTACATAGATAAACATAAAAGCATATATTATCTTACCCTTGATTTATATCTTGCTTTGATTATGTTTTGGTTTTTACTTTTGGCTTGGTTTATCACCCCCCTTTTTATAAGACTTCAAAGACAATTGCATAAAATAATAATTTAAAATCTGTTTTAATAGGCATATAATGTAGGAAAATAATAATGTAAAGAGGGATGGAGATGTATAAGAGCAGAGTGTTTTTATTCTGTTGAAAATAAGGTAGCATTATTCAAATTAGATTATTATAAGTTTAGAATGTTAATTATAATCCCAAAGGGAACTACTAAGAACTACTAAGAGAACAACTAAAATATGTCCAGAAAAGGAAAGAAAAAGGGGGTCAAAATGGTTCACTTCAAAAAAAATTAACTAAATTAAAAGAACAAAGCAGAAATGGGGACACTGAGAAACAGCAAACATATAAGACATACAGAAAACAAATAACTAAATGGTAGATTTACTATAGATTTTACGGAAATAAAAAGGCAGATATAGATATGACAAGAAAACTGTAGGCTGATATCCCTTATGAATAGAGATGCAAAAATTGTCCACAAAATACTAGCAAGCTAAATTTAGCAGCATATTAAAAAGGATTCTACATTATGACCAAGCAAGATTTCTTCTCAAAATGTAAGGATGGTTTGACATATAAAAGAATCAATCAATATAATACACCAAATTAATAAAATGAAAGTTAAGAAAAACACATGACCATCTCAACTAATGTAGAAAAAAGCATTGGCAAAAGTCAACACCTTTTCATGATAAAAACACTCAGTAACCTAGGACTAGAAAAGAATTTCTTTTCAACAAATGGTTCTGGGAAAATTGGATATCCATATGAGAGAGAATGAATTTAGACCCTTACCTTACACTATACAAAAATTAAAATGGATTGAATCTCTAAATCTAAGAACTAAAATCATAAAACTCTTAGAAGCAAACATATCAAAAACTTCATGATCTTGGATTGGAAATAACTTCTTAAGTATGACACTAAATACACAGATAATAAAAGAAGAAATAGCTAAATTGGACTTTATCAAACCTAAAAAGATTTGTATCTAGAAATGCTATCAAGAGAGTGAAAAATAACCCAGAGAATGGAAATAAATATTTGCAAAACATATATCTGATAAGGGATAAGTATCCAGAATATATAAAGAATTCCTATAAATCAACAATAACAATGAACTCAATTTCAAATTTTCAACTTGAAGTATCAATTTAAAAACAGATATTTGTATACCAATATTCATAGCAACATTATTTACATTAGCCCAAAAGGTAGAAACAACCCAAATGTCCATCATTAGATGAATGAATAAACAAATATGATGTATATGTCTAATGGAATGTTATTCAGCCAGAGAACAGACTAAAATTCTAACACAAGTTACAACATGAATGAAGCTTGACCACATTAAGCTAAGTAAATATACCAGACACAAAAAGGAAAATCTTCTAGAAGGAAACTTCTAGAACAGATAAATTCATAGAGACAGAAAATAGATTAGGGGTTCCCAGGAACTGGAGGCAGGAGGGTGTGGGATGTTACTGCTTAATGGGTACAGAGTTTCTGTTTGAGATGATGAAAAATTTCTGGAACTAGAAATAATGGTTATACAACATTGTGAGTGTACTTAATGCCACTGAAGACTTGTAGACCTAAGAAGAATTGAAATCCTGTTTATGTGTATTTCACCAAATTTTTTTAAAATAAGAAATTGGTTAAAACTGTACATAGAGCTTCTGATGCCCCAGATTCTCTCTCCTGGCTGTAGAGCTGAGAGGCTGGAGTTTCATTTTGCTGGGAAATTGAGGCAAAGTGTTAAACTTTGGGGCATCAGATAGAGCAGAGGCCCGGGGAATGATGAGGAAATCTAGAAGGCCCCCATTGCTCAGATACAGGATTTCCACCATCACACCACATATTCATACACACTACAATCAGAGCCTACATACACACACTGCACTCATATGCACACATATACACACCTCACACACACCATACACATCACACCCATGTGCAATACTGCACCCACATACTCACGCACACACCATATACTTACCATAAACACACCACATCCATATGCACATGCCACACCCATACACATACACACCCACCCACAGCATATCCATACAAACACAAACACCACATACCCCATAACATACACACATCACACCCATATGCATGCAACACACCTATGCACACATACCTCACACCATACACACATACCATACACAGACCATATACAACCACATCCATATGCACACACCACACCACACACACACTACACACTCACACTGTACCTACACAACACACCATGCACACACACCATATACACCATCCAAACCAATCCCCCAAACACACACACATTACACTCAGACATCCATATTCCACACCCTGACACACACACATACATGCCACACACCCCTGGTTAGGATATCGACAGGTTCTTCCTGGAATAACTGGACTGTTCCTGAGAGGAGGACCCCATATACTGCACGAGGAGGCTGCCCCAGGAAAAGACCAACATGTTGCTCAGTCAGCCTCCCAGGAGGACAGAAAGATAAGAAATGTAGAAGGCTCAGTCTACTTGAACAACAGGAGTCCAAAAGAACATTATCTTTGGGAGCAAGATTGGGGTGTATGGAAGCAGAACTATTGTTCCCCATGATAAGTCTTTGGGTGACTGACTTTGAACCACATGCACACATTGCTTTGATCACAACATTGAAAAATTAGGCAAAGCAATATTAAAACCTAACAAATATAACCCAGATGCCCCTTACGATCTAGATAATATTTCACATTTAACAGAAAGTTCAATAACTCGCTGGAGAGTCTGCAAACCTGACCCAAGGGGGAGGGGGATGAATTATATTCTCATGGCACTGCTGGCTCGGCAGCCACCTCTGCTGAATTCTTGTCCTCTGCACTGTATCATGCCTGTGTGATTTACTGATCACGGTCCACCTTCCACAGCCTCTCCAAGTCAACTAAGAAAAGAGAGAGTTATCAGCCTCTGCAGAGGGTTCCTTATCATGCACCCCTCTCTTCCACACCAGACCTGGGCTTCCACTCTCTGTCAGGGTCCTCTGACTCCTGCCCTGTGCCAGAAGCAGATGATTCCAGGGGTACCCAGCATGCACGTGTGCACATGCACACACACACACACACACACACACACACACACAGAAGGTCAGTTGGGGCAGAATAAACAGCAGACCTTTTGGGAAGAACAGCAGAGATCCTGAATTCTGCTCCATCTCCCTGAAAAGCGTGGTGTTTTTATGTTGCGATTTCCCCCTCCATTCCACATTATTCTGTCCCCAAAGTGAGGAGCACAAGAATCACGGCGACTGCACACCATGAGCACCACACAGCAGTGCAAGGATATGATGACTGAAGAGCTCTCTCCTGATAACTGGTGACCCCCATGCTCTGCATGATTGGCGGGGGAGCTGTGCGCTGTGGCTGGCCACCATGCATCCTAGCAGAACTGCAGGTGAGTGAGCGATGCATGGATCCTCACCGTGAACACCAGCCATCTCAATGAACTCGCTGGGTAGGTTCCTGCTAGAAGCCCGTGGTCAATGATTTCAGGTGTAAGGAATTGTATCTCAAGCAGAATAGTTGAGAAAGAGCTTTGAATCCATTCGCTGCCCCTGGGGAGGGTTCCTGTCCCTTTTCCATGTTGGCATGAGGACCCCACTTTGCAGAAGCTTGTCCTGTCCCTGTTGCATTCTCCTAGCTTATAGGGAGCTTTGTGTTTGCATTTTTCTTCCATCTCCCCCACATCCCCAGCCTGGGTTGGCATCTTGGGCCTAATCCCTCTTTGTGGGCTGATTTAGTCTGCACAGATGTTCCACAGAGGTGCTGTCTTGATGTCCAGCTTGTTCGCATGAGATTGGAGCCTCAGATCTCTCTTCTGTAGGTAGAGCTGCAGGGCTCCCTCTGGACAGGCAGCTTCCTAGGAAAGGGATCCAGGCTCCTGGCAGCCCCTCACCTTTGAGCTGCACATTTGAATGACTCATATTTAAGTGACCTTCCTGGTGGTGCCCCATGGGCTACAAAGAGAAGTCAGTGGAGGGCGCAGGAGAAATGTCCAGCTTCCATGATGAGGACAAACCTCACACTGGAGATGAAGGCAGTGTTCAGAGTCGAGTAGAGCTGAGAACCATCCAAATGGCCACTGGCCCCACCACCCCAAGTGTGGACACATGGCCCTTCTCTTAGTACTCTAGGGATAATGTCCAAGATAATTAAAAGGGACAAAAGTCAAAGCAGTAGCACTTTTCCCCTGGTTGTCCCATCCTCTACCTTCTGGCCCACTGCCACGTGCTTCATTGTCTCAGGGGCCATTCTCTGGAGGCCCACTCCAGGCCTTCTGCCTTCTTCAGAGTCTGCCTGACTCTCCTGCCCAGGCAGAGAAAATCTTCACCAGTCCCAGTTCCTGAGTGAAGCTCTTAGGGACACTGGAAGTATTAGGAAGGTTCCTCTTCCAACCACCCACCTTCCCAGGACTTCCTTCTAGAAGAGTTGCCACGGGTCATGCAAAGGGGAGACAGGATTGACAAAGGGCGAAGTGACAAAGCCCAACACACCTGCATCTCAGAGTCTCCCCTGGAGTGCACCATCTGCAGCCATCATGAGAAACCTGGCATCAATTTCCCTGTCCACCTCCCTGGGAAGCAGGGCACTGTCCTGGGCATGCCTGGGTTGGCTAATTGAGACTCTCCTGAGCTGCATGCAAACAGGGTGTTCTCTCTCATTTCTCAGAAAACCCCATCCAAGACTCCCAAGTCCTCCAGCAAAGCCCTTTGTGTTTGGGACCTGGGCTTCAGTCTCAGTCATGTCTTCTGCAGCAGCCACTCTGGAAGAGCAGGATGGAGGTGTGGGGAGACATGCCATCCTCAGGATGTGTTCTTTGTCCGTTGAAACTTAGCATCTGCCAGTCTCTCATCTTTTGCAAGGGAGTCTGGTTCTTGCCAGCCTCTGAGTCACTGCAGGGCCAGGATCAATACCAGTGTAAACAGAACTTCGTCCTGAGTTGTTAGTTGTCCTTCCTGGTTTGGGATGTAATCCATAATGTTAGCTCCCAAAGGTGTCTCCCCAGGGGCTGAGAGGGGTGCTGGGGAGAGTGGTATCTGGTCAGGGTGAGGGCACTGTGACCTGGAGAGTGGTTCTGGGAGGACAGTGAGGGCCTCCCTGTCAAGGAGCCCAGCTGCCCCTAATCTCGGGAGGTGCACAAGCCCTTCTCCCCCAGCACCAGGCCCTCAACCCTCCCCAGATCTGGTGGGGCTGAGCTGCCCACACATCCCTGTCTGTTGAGCTTGCTGAGGACAATTTGTTAAGAACCTTCTGCTCAGCCCATAATGAAGCTTAGCCCTTCCGCTCCAGCTCTGATTGGGGGTGTTTTAGGAAAGCGGGCTTTCCAGGGATGCTTAGGCATGGCCGTGCCGTATCCTGGCAACCAGACCCAAAGCCAAGTCCTGAGATCTGGGCTCTGGTCCAGCACAGGTTGCCCTCACTGCCCAACCCAGCCCTCTCCTGGCTCTATGTTGCTCCTGCTGGACCCTGAGGTGTGTGGGAGTCCAAGCCCCTCCCTGAGCAGCCGCACCCTGTCCTGCAATGGCCTGTAGGGCATACAGAGGTGCTGTTTCTCACCACTGCCTCCTTGGACTCCCAGGACACCCCTCAGCTGGAGCCTCAGTTTTTCCCTTGTGAAGTGGGCTGTGTCTCCAGCAGTCTCCCATGAACCTGAGGCTCCCTACATGCCTAAACATCTCTGCCACTTCTCACCTGGACAATTTCTTCAAAAGCAACAGCAGATGAGGTTTGGGAATGGGGGACTCCAGACCTCAGACACAAGCCCCCTCCAACCTCAAGGTAGCTGTTTCTCTCTAAGCCCAGCCAGGCCCTGCCATGCCTGGATGCTCTCTTTGCTTTTCTGATAAAGGCTCTGGAAGAGGACTTGTGGCATGTTCCCCAACAGGCCCTCCTGCTGAGGGAGTCCTTTCTGGAGGCATTAAAGCTGCCCACAGCCTGCCCAGTCCAGGAAGGTACAGGTCAATCTGTGAAGTCCACCTGGTTCAGGCATGCTGACCACCTTGTCAAACCACTTCCCCCTCCTATAGCAAAGCTCTGTGGAAGCAGGCCCCTGGTTGCAGTGCCCCTCTCCAGGGTGGGCCCTGTTGTCTCTGGGGCTGCTGGGCATGTCCCTGCATTCTTCATTGGGAATCATCTCAGCAGTCAGGAAGTGCTGTCCCCATGGTTATGACCTCTCTAGGATGGTGGCACATCCAATGACTGCCCAATGTGGGTGCTCAAAGCCCTGCTTCTTGCCTCAATTTGAGGGCAACTCTGAAGGAGGATCTCAGCTCAGGAGTTCCCCATGGGACTGGCTGAGGCCAGGGTTGTAGTGCAGTGTGTCGCCCTTCCCCTCTTTGCCCATTCTTGTCCTCCTGGCTTCTTTCTGGGGGTCTCTCCTAAAAGCCATCAGCATAAACTGCTCCACCTCAGTCTGTGTCCAGGAAACTCAGCATAAGATGACTTTGGGTCCTGGGGCTAAGCTACTGTGGATGCAAGGGGCTTGTGATCTCATCCTCTTGGAATTTTTGTTGCCAACTCAAGAGCTGGAAGTTCTTATGGGTCTGACCTCCACAGGCCTTCTAGCTCATGACCTTCATAGGATACTCTCTCTGGAATGGATACTCTGTCTGCCACTTCTAGACCCTCTCTGGTTCCCTGTGCCATGCCAGGCACATGGGTCCTGAATTCTATGCCTCACTTGCAACTCCTTAGAGGACTTCTCTGGATAGGGAGCTGCTCTACCCACAGGCACAGAGAACAGAGGATGCTGGAAGTTTGGGTCACCCTGGGCAGCCTTAGTCAAAGACTGACAAGATGCAATAGTGTGAAAATTCAGCTCCTTTCTCTCAAACTGGGCACAGCTGGAACTTTTGCTTGGAATTCCAGTCTTGCTTGACTTCTTTCCTCTCCCCACCCTGTGCACCTCTCTCTTAGCCCTTACCCCTAGGGACACTTCCTTTGTAAATCCCCTATCTGTGGGTGCTCATCTTATGCTCTGTTCTGGGGGATCCCACCTAAGATACTATTCTTAATAAGACAGAAAAAGAAGAAGAAGAAGAAGAAGAAGAAGAAGAAGAAGAAGAAGAAGAAGAAGAAGAAGAAGAAGAAGAAGAAGAAGAAGGAGAAGAAGGGAGTCCAGAGAGCACCAACATACACATAGTCAAGTCCAGGGGCCTTGGATTGGAGTTTCCATGTTTATGTCAGGCCAGAAAGGACTTTCTCCCACCCAGGTATCTGCCATATGAGGATTACACACCCACACTTTCTTACATTAATTTTGAGGACTTCATTTGTTATAATTAATCATTAATCCACTACTTGGAATTTATTTTGGTACATGATATAGGAAAGGAAACCTATTTAATATTTTTCATAAACAGTTAATTATCACAGAGTCATTTATTTATTTATGTGGTTTTTAAATTAAAAATAAATTAGTACACAAAATGATCTCCAAGATATTATTAAGTAAAAAGGAAAACAAAGGGCAAAACAGTGTGTATAATAAGCTCTTATTTGTTTTTAAAAAATACATACAAGGGCTTCTATGTACACAGACAGTCTCTCAACGGTTTTATAAAAACTGTGAAGAGTGGTCGCCTCAAGAGAGAGGAACAGGGACCTGGTGTGGAAGGGAGAACTCCTTTTCATAATATGTCCTTTGACCTATTTGAATTTTTAATCATGTTCAATTATTACCCTTTTAGTAAAACATAAGTTAATTAAAAAATTCAAGTGCACAACTGAAACTAACTTACTCATGAAGGGACACTCATTTTGAAGAATGCAGTAGTCATCCTGGAGCTCAAGGCCAGGAGGGCAGGCAGTGTTGAAAGGCCAGGAATCAGGGATACAAAGCTAATAGGATTCCCTCTCTTGACTGTTCAACTGTTCCCAACTTGTGTAATAGGACTTCTTTCCCAACAGAAAGAACCTAAAATCTACCCATTCTTGCTCTCCCCTACCATCCACTTGCTCATAGAGCTCACCACTTTCTTAGAGGAAGTAGGCCACTCCACTTCTTGTGTGTCTGGCTCCCAAGGAGCCACCTGGAGACTGAGTTCTGATGAAATATTCCCCAGTGCCCCCCAGGAACAGTAGTGAATTTTATTTAGGAGAAACTGTTAATAACCTTTTAGAATAGAATTGCACTCGATTCATTTGCCAGTCCAAAGCAGATAGAAGTTCTTCAGGGTGAGGACAGGATTAGTGAATTCTTGCCACCCACAGTTCTTTGGTAGCCTGCAAAGAACTGTTGGTCATGGAGATCTCTGCTGGACATGGGAGGATTCCCCTAACTCAGTACCCTGTGGGGACACCCCAGAGAGAAGCATTTCAGAGGATCCCTGTGAAAGGATTTGTCAGTTTGATAGTTCACTCCCTTTACAAGCCTGAACTCAGAACTGTGGACATCCTATGTCAGAATCACAAGCCCCTATTGGTCAGACTTTCTCTTTTCTGACAGTATGTCTTTTATAAAATCCTGAGACATCTTATTACAGTGGTCTCCTACAGCCTTACTCTCTGTTGACCCCTACTCTTAGACCCAAGAGCCAACAGCTTCATTAATGGCTTCAGAGAGGAGGCTTCTCAGTGTTGGATGGGAAATTCTCATTATTGACATTCTCATTTCCCTCCTGTCCTAGTCAGTTCATTGTCTTTTAGGGAGGGACTGTTTGTTTATAACCCCACTTCTGGTACCAAAGTTGACTTCTGTTAATAGGCTTCTGATTATATATCCAACTGGAATAAGCATAAACAAAACATGCATTTTTTTTTTTTTAAGTTTGCAGAATCCATGAATAGAAATCCAGGCAGGCCTCAATTAGGTCTGTGACTCAGATCTTGGACCCCTGTTGCCACATGGTTGAAAACACAGCTGCTCTCCTTTCCTCAGTGCTTAGGTTATGGTTTAATCACAGGAAATGTTGACTAAGTTTGATTCCATATTCCTGGTCAGGGGATCTCAGTTGACCCAGTTTAGGTTGGTGCCCATCCCTGGTTTAAACATCTTAGGCCAGAATGTACATGGGGTGGGGTTGCTGGGGAGCAGGGATGGTACAAGATGACTGCTAGGTACCCCTCAACATTGTCAAAATCAGGGGTTAGTACTAGAGATTAATTTGAACTAAGGAGATACCTCCAAAAGGCAAACCAAAAAAACTGAGAGTATTTTTTTCTATTTCAAGAAAATATATGGCCATTACAGAAAAATTGTAAAATTGAAAACGGGAAGTACCCATCGTTCTCACCTGCTCAGACCACCATATTTACAATTGCTCAACTTTCCCTGCTCCCTCCTCCACTTTGTCTTTTTTTCCTGTATTCATAATAAATTTTACACTTTTTTGGTATTTATAATAAATTCTACATAACTGTGATAGCAGAATATGAATGCTCAGTTTGCTTTAGTAGGCTCCACACTATTTGATCTTTTTTTCTCTTTCTTGTGGCATTAGAGAAAAAATGCAAATATCTCATTTCTCCTCATGGGAAGGTTTGCATATTAAGCCCTTCCTGCCCTTGAGGAAAGAAAGGGTAACCAGGTTTTTGGTTGCTAAATGATGGGCTTAATGGCTCATCAAATCAGGCCTATTGTGAATGAACAGGAGAAGATGAGGGGTTTGTTGGCATTTGAGGTGTGCAATAAACAATACCATTCTCTTCCCACCAAGTTTTGAACCAATTGAAAAATAAAATACAGTAATCAGGCAGATGGAGATGAAATCAGCTTCGGATTTGATGAGGCTGATGTACAGCCCTGTTGGGCTTCCTACTGTCACATCACCAATAACCCCCTCCTAACCAGCTAGGGCAGTGGTTAGTGAAGCCACTGATCCTAAATATAGATCTACTATACTCACTCTTTTCTGCAACTTGCTTCGTCCCTTAGGAATTCCTTACACTTCATGACCCTCTATTAACTGATATCTTAGTTTTTTTATTGTTGTTGTCGTTTTGTGGTGCTGGGGATTGAACTCAGGGCCTTGTGCTTGTGAGGCAAACACTCTACCAACTGCACTATCTCCCCAGCCCATCTTAGTTGTTTTAACAAGGAACTTCATAGAGAGTGCTTAACGAACACCTTGATTTCATGTGTTGTTTGGGATCTGGTAATTTTTCTAAGAAGTGGATCCATTACAATTGTATGTGCATATTGCCACATTGGTCGCAAAAAGATGGTCACGATTCAGAGTCTGCCTTGCAGGGTATGAAAATTCCTATTTTCCCACATGTTCACCAGCAGTGGTAATTACCCCTTTTTGCTCTTTACAAATATGATAGACTAGAACAATATTATTTTCATATATATTTTTGAGGATCACTGAAATTGAATGTCTCTTTTTCTTTCTCTTTCTTTCTTTCTCTCTCTCTCTCTCTCTCTCTCTCTCTCTTTCTTTCTTTCTCTCTCTCTCTCTCTCTCTCTCTCTCTCTTTCTTTCTTTCTTTCTTTCTTTCTTTCTTTCTTTTCTTCTTGGAGGGTGGGAGAATTGAATCTGGAGATACCCTACCACTAAGCTATATCCTCAGGCCTTTAAAAATTTGATTTTGAGACAGGGTTCTGTTAAGTTGTCCAAGCTGGCCTTGAACTTGCAATTCTCTTGTCCCAGCCTCCTGACGTGCTGGGATTACAGGTGTGCATCACTGCACCCTCTAAAGTTGAATGTCTTAGAATTTTTTTTTCATTGCATTTATTTTGGCATTTATTGCATTCATCTTTTCATCTTTTCTTATTAAGAGCTCTTTATATGAGCAAACATTTTAACAGTGTGTTCCAAATGATTCCCCACATATATACTCCTAATCAAATTTTGTTTTCTGGTTTTATGGATGCTGTATGAAAATTACCTGGAAATTTTTCAACATACATACACTAGCTACATTTATTAAATATTTACTATATGCCAGTCATTGTTCTGGTCACTTCATGTATAGTAACTTATCCAATCCTTAGAAAACAACCTAACAGATAAGTACTGTTACTGTACTTTTTATTGTACTTTTATTGTACTGTTCATTGTACTTTTAGTTTTATGGATGCAGACCTGGGCACAGAGAGAGAACTTGCTCAAGGACACACAAACAGGACATGGAACTCAAGCCCATCGCCTGGCTACAGTCCTTACTCTAATGCAACATGTATTTACTCTAAACCTGGACAGCCTGTAATGCTTCCTTGGGTCAAGGCTGGTATGTGTGTAATGGAAAAGCTCCTAGGCAGTTTTGATATAAACCCAGGATGAACATTGCTGTTATATTTATTTTTCTATGCTTAAACCAAAATTTCAAATTTTCATGTAGTCATATTTGACCTATTTCTGTCTTTTTTTTTATTATTTAAGACTACATTGGGGGGAAAATGTCTTCCTTCACCCAGATGCTTCAGTTGTCTATTGTTTTACAATGGTCCTCTCTGGAAAGTATAGTGGCTTCAAATAATAACCCTATACTAAGTTTTAAATAATTATCTGGATGGCATTTGGGCAGAGCTCAGGTGGGTGTTTTTCTTCTGGTCTCACTTGGGATCACACATGTGGACAAAACTAGAAGTTGGTTCTGGCTTTGAGCTGGAGAACTTAGGTTCTCTACCAGGGTCCTCTCACGCTCCAAGAGGCTAGATGGGCCTTCTTCAGGGCATGGCAGTCTGCAGGGTCCAGGGGAGCAAAGCAGAAGCTGCAATGTCTCTTAAGTGAAAGATGCAACTTCTCTCAAGGTGCAGGTTCCGGAACCAGCATGGTGTCACTTCCTTGCACTATTTTGGCCAAAGCAAGTAAGAAGACCAGCCTAGGGTCAATGGTGGGGAAATGGATTCCATCTCTTGCTGGAAAGAATGACAAAGCCACATCTCACAGCTGCACAAGTACAGGGAGTTGTGACTCCTTGGATACCATTAATATAGCAACCAACCTTACCAAGATGCTAAAACCACTCTTCTCTAATGTCTTCTAGCACTCATTCTTTAGCTAACTCACATACACAAAACAAACCACCTTGTATACAAATCTGAGGCATTTATATATTCATATCTTCTTTTTCTACTTCCACAATATTTCTATCACCCCCAAAGGAAAACCTGTATGTATTCCTTAGGCAATCACTCTCCATTCCCACCCCATCTTAGCCCCTGGAAGCCACCCCTCTGCTTTGTGTCTCTATAATGTCCCTATCATGGAGGATTCATACAGATGGAATCATATAACATGTGGATTCTTGGGTCTGGCTTCTTTCACTTGGCAAGACATTTTCAAGGTCCATTCATGTTGAGGCATATATCAGTATATCACTCTTTTTTGTTCCTGAATGACATCCCCATGTATGCATACACCACATTTTGTGTAGTCATTCATCAGTTGGATGGTTATTTGGATTGCTTCTACCTTTCTGCTATTGTGAATAGTACTGCTATGGACATCTACTGTTGTTGATTTTTCTTACATTGAAATCTTTCCAATATCTGGGATTCAATTTTGTACATGGTTTGAGATAGGAAATCTAACTTCATTTTTTCCAGTTATCCTGATGACACTTAATTTATGGACTATCCCTCTAACACTGATTTTACCTTCCACCTTTATTAATATAATGGTATGTTTCCTTGGCCAAGTCATGTAACATCTATATACCTTAGTCTCCTCATTTGTAAACTTAGGATAGTAATAGTAACATGCCTTATAGGGTTATTTTCTGGAGTTAAATGGGTTAATACATGTAAAGTATTTATAATCAGGCCTGGTACATAGAAAGTTCTTAGTTAATATCCATTATTAGTGTTAATAATTCCACATTTCTACATAAGAAAGGATCCATTTGGGGGCTCTTTTCTGCTCTATTGTCTTAATTGTCTATTTCTATTCTCAAAAAGCAACCCTTTATATTCTGTTTTAATATCTAGTAAAGCAAATATACTTTCATTATTCTTTTTTAAAAATTGTTTTAGTTTATCTTGGTCATTTGGAATTCTTCCAATTGAATTTTATCAGGTTCTTCTCCCTAAATCCTGCTGGGATCTTTATTGGAGTTACATTTATAGATTAATTTGGGGGGGATTGAAATATTTGTATTACCAAGTCTTCTTATGCTATAAGATGTCTCTTCATTTATTAAACTCTTATTTTATATCTCACAGTATGGTTTTATAGATTATTTTATTCAGGTGCTGCAAATTTCTTTTGGTTTATCCCTGGGTATTTTATATTTTTGTTGCTATGGTGAATGGAATATTTTCCCCCTTATATTTCACTAGTTACTATTTCTAAGTTGGATCTCTGGATCTCAGTTCTTTTGTTGTTGTTGTTGATGTTCTGGTGGTTTTTCATTTGCTGGTTCTTTTCCCTTTTTACATCATTAAATCTATATCTTTTTTCTTGACTTATTGCTCAGGCTAAGATGTTCAGAACAATAATAGGTGTTGGATGACAGGTGATGGCAGGTATGAGGGGGGATGGAGGAATGGTCAGGTGTTACTGTGGAACAGTGTGAATGGGCATTTGCCAGAATAAAGCTGGTCACATGTCCAAAAAATGGCCCAAAGAAAGGAGATGGTGGTCTTCAAACAAAAAATGAGAATTGTGCTTTTGATTTGAAAAGTAATAGGCAGTTACTGAGCATCAGAGTGGTTGAGTTCAGGCACCCTGGAGGATGGATCACAGGGAGGGAGGTGGAACCTGGACAAGGTGACCAGTTTAATCCTTATGAATCATCAAATGGAGAGAATGGGGACTGTGTTGGGGTGTGATGGTTAGATTAGCATTAGGTCCTAAACACCTGTGGTCTTGTGCAGAATGCAGAGTAAATCCAGGGATAAAGGTTCATGCTTCCTCCTAATGGGGTTCATGTACGGAAGGGACCACGCTGTTTCCTGCCTGATGTTGGTGCTCCCTGATGACTGGGCCTAAGGGCAGCCTCAACTCCTTACACTCATTCTGGAGAAGAATGTCCACACTCTTTGCTCTACTTCCAAGCAGTGGAGGGGGTCTTGTGGATTTTGTTTTTGTTATTGGTTGTTGCATGGACTATATATAATGATTTACAAAAATTCAAGGTTTCAGGTCTCAGGGGGCTGTGGCCCCATTCTTCAGAGTCATTTATTTCTCTCATTAGTGATGGTAATTCAACTTTCTCCTCTGTGGTCAAGCTTCCCCCATCTTGCTCCATAATGTGACCTTCTTTGGCTCAGCCCACTATCAGTCTGAAACCACAGGGGTCATCAACCTGTTGGTGGAGATTGCTGGACCTCAGGGGTGCACTGTGAGAATGGGAAAAAGGCCTGGGGGACAATGGCCCACACCTATGGTACTGCCGGGTCAGCACCTTCCCAGTACCCCCTAGTATCCCCAGGGCTTCCATTAAGACTTCTCTACTCTTCATACATCAGCCAACAAAGCAGCAGAAGAGCAAGAGGCAGCCAGAGAATGAGAATTGAACTGTAAAAGAGAGAGGAGAAGCCAGTTCAGGACCCATGCCAGCAGAACATCTATTCGTCCCAGCAGGGGGACTGGTAAGAAACTCACAGGGAAAGAGCAAGCAAATGAGGAGTGAAGAGACAGCCCTGGTGGGCA
The DNA here is from genome assembly GCF_902686445.1 of Sciurus carolinensis. Taxonomy (NCBI): domain Eukaryota; kingdom Metazoa; phylum Chordata; class Mammalia; order Rodentia; family Sciuridae; genus Sciurus; species Sciurus carolinensis. The sequence goes on from NC_062228.1 coordinate 41,716,193, forward strand.
GAGAGGGGACAGGTTAATGGAGGCTGGCAGAGGTTCCGTGGGGAATTTGGACAGTAAGGTATATGCTTAAAAATGGGAGTTTGACAAGGGAAGAATGATCACTTTGAAGTCCTCAATGAAAAGCAACACCCAGGGAGACCAAAATACCAGCATAGACCCCTTTGTCCCTCTGACATCAAATCCTACCAACGAACCCAAGTCTTAGTGGTATGGAGCCTATCTGAACCCCATTCCCAGCCTCACTGTGGTTCTGCTGGGCTTTCCACTGGATCTCACTGCCCCTCATCCTGTTTATTCCCATAAAGATGAAAGCAAAGCATGTGACCCTAGTTTCTGAGACATGAAGGTCCATTAATGACCTTCATGGCAGGCAACTGATAAACCCCAATTTTCTGCCCAAGCCCCATCCCTGGGTTCCTGTATAAGGACATTGATTTGGTAGATGGCAAAAGGATGCAGTGGTGGTGTGGGTGATGGGCTGCAAGATGGCCTGGGCTGCTGTCCCCACGGCAGATGGTGTTTACAGCCATACCTGGGGATGCTTACTGCCTCATGGGGTGCTGCTCACACTTCACCTGGGCAGCACAGAAACTGAGATCTATCTCCAGGAATAGAAGAAGCAGAGTTTTCCATGGCATCCAAAGCAAACCTCAGACCCCACGGAAGATGGGAGACCACTCACCCTGGCAAACTGCTCATTCTGATTATGGGGTTTTGAGCTTTGCTTCAAGGGAGAGCTCCAACGTCATGGCTTCCTCTTTCCACGTCAGCCCCTGGCTCATGCTCAGCACCCCCACCCCATCTCTGCTTGTCTTATTCACAGTCAGCATAAAGTCTGGTTTGAGCTTTATTTTTGTGCACTTACATTTGCTGGGAGGAAAGCCTGTTGGAAATCGGCATGGAGGGAGCGTTTTAATTAACGGAGCTGGTCTGAACATTAGGCTGACGCAACTTTGCTCAATGCTGAGGATGATCACAGTTTAACATCGGGGGAAGAAAGCAATGAAGGAAATAGATCAGATGAAGCAATATTGAGAGTTTATGAAGTCTGTGCATTTTCTTGCAGCTTCACAGGGATCGCTTTTAAACTGGCTGTCTCCCATGCATGAATTATCGCCTCCACCTGGGAGGATGGGGAGGCCGACAACACATAGACCGGAGAGCAGGGCACGGGCACTCGCCTGGCTCATAATTCTTTCTTATGCTGCTAAAGTGGAGAGCGCTGCGATAGCAAAGAGAGATGTGACCCTTGTGATGTCTTCAGGAAAAAAAAAAAGAAAAAGAAACCCTGGGGGCAGAGGAGGGAAGAGGAGAGCTAAGAAATAAATAACAAAGCAAGATGCTATTTACATAGTAAGGGAAGGCCTTTGAGACTCAGCTCAGGGCCTTGGATGTCAGTAATAACTTCGTGATGGAAATAAAGAGACTCCACTGCAAACCCACATCGCCCGCGATGGTATCGGCCCTGTTTTTCCCTTTGTTTCCAGACAAATTCCGGCACAGCACAGGGAAGATGGGCCTGTCAAAGGGAACGGTGAGTGGGGGTGGGGGTGAGTCCGGTGGTCCCCATGAAGACTCAATTATGTTGGCTGTGAAGAGATTAATTAGAATTGAATGTTCTATTGATGTAAAACCGCCTTCTGCACCTGCTGCTGGCATCCTCATTACTGGTTTTCCATTATGGGGGATTATATGGTGCAATGAAATAAAGTTTATGCTTCCTGGGGGATACTCTTAAAATGGGTTTACTGTACTTAAACTGGTGGTGAAGAGGGTTACCTGAGAGACAGTGATTTAATCTTTTCCCCCCTTTTTTCTTTAACAAGGGAGCCTCTCTGTCATTCTGGAAACTGCAAGGTGCAGACATATTTTCAGGTCTGCTGGCTGGGTTATCAGCTCTGGGAGGGTAGGTCCCAAGCACAGCTTGCTCTGTGCCCGATGCATTGTAGGGTGATGAAGTTGAAGGAATCATCGACCCCCTGTAACTGAGTGAACCACAGTGCTAAAGTTTGGATGTGGTTTGTTCCCCCTGAAGGTTCATGGGTTGGAAGTTTGGTCCTCAGTGTGGTGATGTTAAGAGGTGGTGGGGCCTTTAAGAGGTGGGGCCTAATGGGAGTTAGTTAGATCTTTGAGGGCCCTTGGAAGGAACTAAGGTAGTTCTTGTGGAACCCTGGTTAGTTCTCTCCAGGTAGTTGTTATAAAAGAGTCAGATGTGCCCCTCCCTGCTCTCTGGCTTCCTGTCTCACCATGAGATCTCTCTATCCCACCTTGATCTCATCATCGCAATGTGATGGAGCTAAGGGGCTCTCATCAGACTCCAAACAGATGGGGTTGCTAGATTTTGGACTTCCAGCTTCCAAACTGTGAGTTTTTCTTTATAAAGTATCCAGTTGCTGATATTTTTGTTAAAACAACAGAAAATGGATTAATACACAGGGGGTGACTCTGAAAGAGGTGGTCTAGAGATCTGGAGTCCTTGGGACTTTTGGACTCTGTCCTTTGGGAAGGGAAGATGTGTGTGTGGAGGGTTGGGTAGCATCTGTGGCCTTGGGAAAGAACTGGAAAATAAATGCTGGTGAGAGAAAACTGCTTCCTGTCTCATCAGCCATCAACTGTCTCATTCCAAAGTTAAGCTGGGGAGGTCCAGGTCAAGAATGGAACCACTTCTGCCCTGGAAGGGCACAGTAAGTATTTGCTAAATAGAAAACAGAGGCATTGCCCTGAAGGACCTATAATTCCCTCTAATTGGGATAATGATTGAAACTTTTAGCCTTAGCTGTCCTGTCTATTAAATGGTCAAAAACCAGGATGGGGGTGGGCTGTATGAGTTAATTCTTAACAATTTTGTGTACATATGGATTTCATCTAAATTACCTTTTAAACACCCCAAATATGAATCTCCAAGTATGAACACCTTCATACTTGTGTTTGAGGGTATAATCCCTGTAGTGTTAGGGACCCCAGGATCTAGAGTTGGGAGTCTGGATGGGAGACAAAAATGGCAGAGGACCACACACTACAGCCAATCAGCCTGTGCCATCTATCCCTGTAGTTTCCGGGAGGAACCCAACTGAGCACCAGGGAACACAGATGTCACTGGTTCTCTTGAATGGTCGCCATGGAGAAGGCTTCCCCAGCATCACCTGGGCTTCTCTGAGGGGTTGGACATTGCCTCTGCTTCTCTGATGCACCTACAAACTCTTGGTTCAAGATGAAGGTGAGATGATGGTCCAGTCCCTCCCTGGCCTGTTTAGTCCCTCTCTGGTCTTCCTTTGGAAATTTCAAGTAATCCTTCATAGATGGACAAGGATCACCAAAGAAGTTCCTATAGCTCACTTAGTCCAGATGATGGGAAGGGGTGGAGTCTAAAGGGGTCAGGAAGTGACCTTGGATATGCAGATATGACGGACCCAGAAACAGAGGGAGGCAGACCTTTATGTAGGTCAAGGTATCATTTATGTGACTGATGCTATACATTTCACCCAATACAGTGAAACCTCTGAGTCCAGTCCCTGCTGTATATTCAGAATGCTTACTTCCTGCCTGGTACAGCTGGAAACACAGTAGTGAAGATGGAAAAGGTTCTCTGATCTTCTGGGGTCAGTGGGTGTTTCTATTGAGAACTCAGTGTCCTTATTCTGGAGATAGAGGTTCCAGGTATCATGTTGGGAAGTCAGAATCACAGTTACCACCGTCATCACTTGACACGTAATAAGTATTAAATGTGGGTTTGGAACATTTTTTTAAGGAAAAAACTTTTATCATAAAGTAGAAAAATAAACCAAATAGATTTATAATTTAGGGGAGTTACAAAAACCATCACTTATCCAGAGTGGAATTTCACCAGCATCCCTAGCATCCCCCCTTAGGGTTCCTCCCAACCTCAACTGCCCCCCTCCCTGCTAAAGTGACCCTTGCCTGACTTTTATGGCTATCTATTCCCCGTCTGTCTTGATGGTTTTATCACTCAAGTGTGCCTTCCTAGACATAGCATGTGGTTTTGTCATTTTAAAAAATTTGATCTGTCTTTCGAGTCTCTTTTAATCTATAGATTCCCCCTCCATCCCTTTCTTTTCCTTACAATGTGTCTGTTGAAGAACCTGAGCCTTTTGACCCGCAGAGTTCCCACTGTCTGGATGCTGCTGATTGACACACTCGGTGCCGTTCAAGATGTTCCTCTGTATTTTCTGCAAATTGGCAGCTGGATCCAGAGGCTGGATCAGGCTCGGGTTCCATCCTTTTGTCAGAGGTGTCGCATTCTTGCGTGAGGAGGCAAGAAGTGTCTGGTTGCCTCTCTGTGTGATGGGAACAGCTGTTACCGCACAACGCCTCACTCCGCTAATTCACTGGGGGTTTCGAAATGGCGGTATTCTAATTCAATCGTTGCCTTTTCACATATTAACTTTTCAGTCCTTCTAAAAAGAGATGTTTCTGTCTCCTACTGTTCGGCTACTCGGTAGTACAGTATGGTAGAGTTCACGTGTGAAAGGCAGGATGCATGTTTGGTCCTTTCCCTTTACTTACTAGTTTTTGAGAGAACAAATTTGTTCCTCATCCCCTGAAGGTGACAGTGTTTTCAGAAGTAAAGGTTTAAACGTATTTGATGGATTTTACTCCATCATGATTATTATCTTTACTGATGCACAAATGGTTCCATATTTGGCCAGTGGGAGCCTCTTGCAGATGGTTCTCAAGTCCTTTTGACTCAATCTTTTAGTCTCACTAGCAATCCTCACTAATTGGCATGACAAGATGTTGTTCCAGGCTCATCTTAAACATTTCCTGTTCCAAACCAACCATCAGTCATTTCCATAAAAAAGTCTTGGTTTTTATTAATAGAGAATCTATCTGTCTATCTATCTATCTTATAAAAAGGATAAAATGTCAAGAAAATGAGAAGATAAGCCACGCACTGTGAGAAAATATTGTAAATGACATATGATAATGGACTGCCATCCAAAATATACAGATAAATAAAAAGAAATGAGCTATCTAGACACAAAAAGACTTGGGAGAAATTTAAATGTGTATTGCTGAGTAAAAGGAGCCAATTTGGAAAAGCTACATATTCTATGATTCCATCTATGTGACATTCTGGAAAAGGTAAAACTATGGAGACAGAAAACAGATGGGGGGTTGTCAGGGACTCTGGGAAGGGAGGGATGAACAGGGGAGCAGGATGAATTTTAGGGCAGTTAAACTATTTTGAATGATACTGTCATGGTGGATGCACATCATTATATATTTGCCAAAATCTGTAGAATATACAACAAAAATTGTGAACCTTCAAGTCAGCTATGGACTTTGGTTGATGTTAGTCAATGTTAGCACATCAATGGCCTCACACAGATGTGGTATGTCGATGGAGGGGAGGCTGGGTGTGCACGTGGAAAGTGGGTGCACGGGATTGCTCTACTTTCCATTTAACTTTATTGTGAACCTGAAACTGCCCTAACAACTAAATTCAATTAACTTTTTCAAAAAGATAAAACGGCCAGGCATGGTGATGTACACCTGTAATCTCAGTGGCTCGAGAGGCTGAGGCAGGAGGATCACAAGTTAGAGGCCAGCCTCAGCAACTTAGCAAGGCTCATGTTACTTAGTGAGAGCCTGTCTCAAAATAAAATTAAAAGGGCTGGAGATGTGGTTCAGTGGTTTGGCACCCCTGGGTTCAAACCCTAGAACTAACCAATAAAAGTAAATAAATAAATACATATAGTTATTTTAAAAACAAAAAGATAAAATGCCTCATAAATATGTACTGATTCTTCTAATTCAAATTCAGAATTATTGGGTGTTTACTTAAATTCTTCTTTCTTATGTATGAATTCCTTTTCTTATCCAAGAATTCTGGTTCTCAAGGTCATAGGAAATGACAGACTTAGAACACCCAACAATTACTCATCTCCTTTGCCCCATATCACACCCACAAAAGTGTCAGCATGAAACACGAATATTACCTCCATCAGCATCATTATGGAAAACAGCATTTTTTCCACATGCTTTGCCTCAGTCTCTTAACCCTCCATTTATAAGTAGCTATCCTCTGTATTGTCAGAGCATATAGACCTTTGATGCTATAGTCTTTCTTTTTTAATCCTCATTTACTCTTTACCTGTAACTTCATCTATAAGGTTCACCTTCTTATGTGGATGTTACCCTGGTCACTTTGGTTTTCTGAAGTTCACACTCTAGCAAATTCTTCAGGAAGAACTTGTGGGAACAAGATTTCCAAAATTCTTACACGTTGGTAAGAGTTTATCTGTAGCTTTATGCTTGAAAGTCAGTTTCTGAGGACAAAAGATCTTTGCTCACAGGCGGGCACCGTGGTGCACATCTGTAATCCCAGCAGCTTGGGAGGCTCAGGCAGGAGGATCACAAGTTCAAAGCCAGCCTCAGCAAAAAGCAAGTGCTAAGCAACTCAGTGAGATCCTGTCTCTGAATAAAATACAAAATAGGGCTGGGGATGTCGCTCAGTGGTTGAGTGCCTCTGAGTTCAATTCCCAGTACCCCCCTTAAAAAAAAAGATCTTTGCTCATGTTTTCTTTGTTTCTTATATGTGTTACTCTGTTTTCTTCTGGCATAATGTTGCAGTCAAAGTTGATGATAGTTCAGTTTTCAACCCATCATACTTGTGATATTTTTGCTTAGATACTTAAAAGATATTTCGTTCAAGTTTTTCATCGTTGGGGACGTGGTACACTTCTCTAATTCTAAGTACTCAGGAGGCTGTTGCAGGAGGATTGCAAGTTTGAGGCCAGTCTGGGCAGTTTAGCAAGACCCAGTCTCAAAATAAAAAAGAAAAAGAAAGGGCTGGGGCTGTTGTTCATGTGTAAAGCACAGCAGAATTCAACTCCCAGTACTGAAAAAATGAAAAATAAAATTAAGTTCATCATTGTACTAAAATTATGCCTTAGCATTGTTAATTCTAGGTCAATAATCTTACAGACACAGTGTGACCTTTCAATATGTAGTTTCAAAACTTTTTTTGGAAAGATTTTCTTGAACTCTATAGCTTTTAGTATTTGTACTGTTCCCTTCTTTCATTTTTTTTTCCTTTAGGGAATTCTATTCTCTGTATGCTGAATCCTTTTAACCTAGCTTCAAGATTTGTCACTTTCTCTTTCATCTTTTGAGTCAAGTTTATTTTCCGATATTTGAACTTTTCCATTTTTTCTATCTTCTACTTCTTCTAAGGCATTTTCTGTTGCATTTATTCATTTTAGTTTAATTTCTGAAAATTTTTTCTTTTCTTTTCTTTTTTTTTTTTTTTTTTTTCTTTTTCTTTTTTTGGTACCTGGGACTGAACCCAGAGGTGCTTAACCACTGAACCACATCCCTGGCCCTTTTTATTTTTTATTTTGAGACAGGATCTTGCTAAGTTGCTTAAGGTCTCACTAAGTACTGGCCTCAAAACTTGCAATCCTCCTGCCTCAGCCTCCAGAATTGCTGGGATGACAGGCATGCCTAGCTGAAATTATTTTTTCTTTAATACGTGTTTCTTCTTGAATTGCCATTTCGTTTCCGAGTTTCTTAATTTATGATTTATGGTGTGTGTTCAGAGCTCAGGTCACTTTCTTAATTTCTTTGTGTTTGCTTTGAAACAGTAGTTTATAGCTCTTTTCCTTTGTTTCTCTGCACTAGGGATTGTACTCAGGGATGCTCTCCCACTCAGTTACATCTCCAGCCCTTTTCAGTTTTTATTTTGAGATTATGTCTCCCTAAATTGAGGAGACTGGAATCTTCCTGTCTCTGCCTTCCTTCTGAGTTGCTGGGATTACAGTTCTGTGCCACAGTGCCTAGTAGATCAGAGTTTTTATATTTGGCAGATATGTCTTTCCAGTGTGCTTTTCATTGTCTGTAGATACTGGAATCTTTATTTTCTTTATTTAAAATCCCTTGTGTGGGATATGACCTTGATCCTTTCCTATTGTTCATTGTTATAAAATCAAAATTAATTTTGGGGGGTACTGGGGATTGAACTCAGGGGCACTCAACCACTGAGCCACATCCCCAGCCCTATTTCGTATTTTCTTTAGAGACAGGGTCTCACTGAGTTCCCTAGCACCTCACTTTTGCTGAGCCTGGCTTTGAACTCGTGATTGTCCTGCCTGAGCCTCTGGAGTCGCTGGGATTTTAGGCATGCACCACCACGACTGGTGAGAACTTTTAATATTGACACTTTAACATCACTAAGGAATATTTTATTAAAACCAAATAAGAGGAGAGAAAGTACGTAAACAGTAGTTTGCAGAGAGGATCTTGTGCTGATTATGATTATGATTATTGTACCAGACTCTATTTCTGTTCAGCCCACCCAAGGTTGAATCCAGGGGACGTTCTAACCTCAAAATACAAGACCTTAACCCAAGAACTTGTTTCTGGTCTGCTTTTGGGAGAACACACCCCAAGACAGACACCAAACTGTGTTGCAGTAGCCCTGTTCCTTCCAAGCACCTCTGTGTGATGTTACCTGCTTCTCCTTTTTAAAAATGGAATAATGCTAACCTAATGTTTTAATGGCCTTTGATGAGAAATCTGTTTAGTCTACTCAAATAAAATGTTTATTTTTCTTTGCCTACACCCTCTTTATTCCCTCAAAAAGCCCTGGTTGATAAGTGGTTTTCCCCAGACTCTGTCATCCCTAAATGCTAGGCGTGTTTACCAGATTTCAGCTCCCTGACCTTCTAATTGCCGAGTGTATTCTTTTTCTGATCATGGACGTGAAAGTCCTCTATCTGTAGTTGCCAGAATATCCTTAGTGTTGAACAAAATACATATTGAATTTTTATCTCCCTGGGTGTTGGTGTCGATGAGTCTTGTTTCCAGTGAGGACAGGTCAGGCCCAATGCCACCTCTGATCCCTGAACCCTGGGGCACACAACTCACCACCCCTCTCACGACTCCCTCACAGACTGCCTTGCCTTCTACTTGGGAGTGTCTCTGCCTCTCTTCCTTCTTGGTGGTGAGCTACTTATCCCTTAGCATTCCCGAATCCCATTTCTAGAAGTTTCTCAACAAGGGCTTGGCTATGTAGCCTGTGCCTGAGAGCAGAAGGTCCAGACAGGCCTGTGAAGGGGAGCTTGGCTTAATCCTGGAGACAGTGTTTGGGCCTGGACATCGTTCAGTACACCCGTCACCAGGACTGAGCTGGGGGCCTGTGACCTGCCTCCTCCCCATCAGTGCAGGAATGAGCAAACACAAAAGGTGGACTTATCTGAGCCCAAGACATCACTGCTAAGCTCAAGCAGAGGGGGAAGCTCTGCCTGGGGACAAGGATGGGGCACAGAGTGTGACAGGCTACATGCTGGGAGCTTTATGCTGCCTTCCTGCCACAGGGCGCTTTGTAGGATGTCAAAAAGGGAGATGTGGGCTGTCTTGTTTTTTTAAAGCTAACTTTAAACACGACTGACAGTAAGATGTCTCTGGTAAGAAAGCCAACAGGAAGGCAACTGTCTCTGTTTCCATGGCTACAGACAGGACGCCATGGGCAGCGCTCTGAACTCCAGGGCATCCCAGGCTCTGCCTGCAGGATGAAGTTTCCTAGGCTCTGGGAGAACTCAGAAAAGAAGTTACGGTTGCTTGTCTCAGTTTCTGTCCCAGCTGCCTTCTGTTTTCAGTGGCAGGTTTTCGTTTTTCCAGGTGTCCAAGGGTAGATGGAGATGTCCCTCCTTCATTAGCTTTCTTCAGGTTGTGTTGTCTGCTTCCAAAGCCTGCTGTCCTTGGCACCTTCTTTGTACAAGTGGGTGGCTTAGCAAAGCTGGGAAGGGACCACCTGGGAGGCTGGCTGGCTCTCAGTCACCTGCTGGGCATGGGACAGAGGGGGCTGATAGTAAGTTTTTGCATCACCTTTCAGGAAGCAAACACAGTTAGGCTTTTCTAGATTCTTCTTCACAGAGAATCTGCAGGATAAAGGGTTGGGGTATCTCCCTCTAAGGCTAACATGGGTCATTCCTACTGAGGTGTCTTCCCACAGGAGAGAGGGCAGCAGAGGCTGCAGGTCGGGGGCCCCATGGGGTGCTGGACGAGGAGCAGGTGTCCTTGATCTGCTACACTTGGATGTCCCTTCACGGGCATTCTGCCTGATGGATGGCTCTTCCAGGTCTTGTCTCCTTGGATGCGACATCTACCAAGCTTTTGTTTTTCAGTCCTGGTAGAAAGATTCATACCACCAGGTGTTGTGTGGGCTCCCAGCGCAGTGTGAAAATACCGCTTGCTCAGGACCACATGGAGAAGGGCAATACCTGCTGCTGGTTTTCCTCCTCCCTTATGGCCACCCACACAGTTTATGGCACAACTTACTTGTGCTAAAAAGGTCTGAGAAAACCTGAAGAGCAACCGACTACCTTTGGAAAGATTTTAGAGCATCTCTCCTCAGACAGACAGCAATCACTGGTAAGCTTGGTGACACATTTGCTTCCCAGCTCTGAGGGCACAGAAATAAGGGATCCTCCAGAATGAGGTCCTTCCAGCCTGGTTAAGACACTGCCACGTGTGTGTCCTCTATCTTTACATCACATTTCTCAGCCCATTCTATCATCAACCTCCCTAGGCAGGGAACTCTCAATGTGCACATCCTTACCCAATGGCATGACCCCAGTGGCATTTGATAAATGTTTCTGGAGTTTTCCAATGGAAATATTTTTATTCAGTTCAAAGCAATCCTTTCTTTTTCTCAAAATCTCTAAACCTGATTCTTAATACTAAGCATTAAATTTAGAACAGCATTCAAGTTTGCATTTAGAAAAAAATGCTTTTAGCTAAGAACTTGGAAGATGCTTACAAAATATACCCCCCCACACTACCACCATGTGATGGAAAAACTCTTGGTAAGGGTGGAGGAGTTTTGAAGACGTGACAGGCCTTCCTTCAGAGGCCCCACAGCTCCCTCAAGCCCAACAGAGAAGCAAATGAATCTGAGCAACCTGTGGCTGCTCTGGGGTGCCCCTAGCAGGTGCATCAAAGGGGGCTGAGCCAAAAGGATCCTAGAGAATTAACGAGCTCTCCCAATTAGGGAGCATTTAAAAAGAAGTGCCATTTATTTATGTTATACAGTAATTTCCTCATTGTAATAGTCACCCCAGTTAATGACTAACAGCATATAGCCAAAAAGGAGAGGCGGCCAAGCCAACTTGATTGAATAGAGAGAACCATGTATAATGAGCTCATTCATATCTAGATGCAGATAGATGCGCGGAAATACTCCAGCATTAAGAGACGTCAAAACCCATTTACTATACAAGGCAGGAATGACATCCTGCAAGCCTGTTCCCACTGTCTTTGACTAACAGTGAAAGAAGTAAACTTCAGCCCAGTCCTGTGAGACATGAATGCTGAATTAGTTTGGCCCAAATTAAATAGCATTTACTGAATTGTGACATACAAATATTCTAGGATTTTAAACTCTTTACAGTAAAGTAAAAAGAAATATCTCAACCATTTCAAATCAGGATATATTGCCCCCACCTCTGCAGTTGGTCAGCGGTTCCCTCTCCTTACTGTGGGCAGACCTGGACAGGGAAGCCCTGCTAAGCAACTGGAGGATGAGCAGATTTGAGAAATCTTGGGAACTGAAGGAGCAACCAGCAGCAGAGTCCAGTATGTTTTTTTTTTTTTATTTTATTTTAGTTAAGAAGCATCAAAATGAATCTGAGAGCCAGGAGTATTGGCTGGTCTCTATAATCTCAGGTACTTGGGATGGCTAGGGTAGAAGATTTTGAGTTCAAAGCCAGTCTGGGCAACTTAGCAAGACCTTGATTCAAAAACAAAACAAAAACAGACAGCAACAACAACAATAAAATAAACCTAAGCTTGGCAAGACTTCAGAAAAGAAGCCAGGCTGGTTCTGAGCCCAGTCTGCATGAATGGGCTAGATTTGGGCTTGGGCATGGCCCACTCTTGGGCTCTGGACTCAACAAGGCCCCTGCTGCAGGTCTGTCTAGATTAGATTAGTGGAGAAGGTGTCAAGACCATCATGGTAGCGGTCTGCCTGGCCTAGGAAAGAATCCCTTCCAAATCCAAAGCCTTGTGCTTGGGTCCCTGCTTCCCTCTTCCTGCATGCTTGGCTTCCTTTCTGCTTGTCAGATTCCCCAGCATCATCTCTCTCAAGAAAGTCCCCCTTTCTTCTCAAGTTATTCACAGTCAGTTTCTCTTACATATTATCCAGAAAAGCTAATGGTCCCCACTCGGTCTGTGTTAAGGACCAACAGTGTTGTCATCTCAGTCTGCCCAGAACCCTGCTCTATAAAGAGTGACCATTCTTATGCCCTGAGGAATGACGGGTGGAATTTCAGAAACTGGAACAGGTACATGGGGTACGGGGTGCCTGAAGCCCCCAGCATCATGGCTAGTAAAGGTACGCTAACATCAGGAATTTTAGATAACTCAGTAAATAAGGAAACAAAATGATCCTGCAACTTCCTGGAAACCCAAGAGATGAGAGAAAAGGGGGAAAGATCATGGGGGAATTTAGAAAAGGGACCAGGAAGGGACATTCATTCAATAAGGTGGCTAAGGGAAATCTTGACTGGAAATGGTTCTAGGTCTCCTTCTGAGCCAAAAAAATTGTGAGGAATCATGGAATCACAATTCAGGCCTAGAAGGAGGTCTCAAGAGCCTGGACAGCAATGGGGACTATGGGGACAACTATTAAAATGGGGAGGATGAGGCTTGTGAAGGGAAGGCCTCAGTCATGTGCCCACGTTAGGGCCCCAGGCAGAGGCAGCAGGGGAAGGCAGCCATTTTTTCCAGGGAGGTCTTCCACCTGGACACAGTCTGATCAGCATGTCGCTGGTCTCTCTGCTTGTTGAACTGACTTCAGGAAACCTTGCGGGTTACCACATTTTGGAACCTATTACAGGACTAGATGCTGGAACCCTGAGGCAGCTGGTCTGGGGGTGACTCAGGGCAGGCCACCCAGTGACCTTGTTCAAAAATATTGTCACACCCTTTACCCTTCACTCTGCAGGGCAGTCTGTTGCGCTTCTGTTGGAAACAGGAAACAGAATCTGAGGGCCTAGAAGACTTGCTTAAGACCCCCTGGGTGGCACCAGGAGAGCTGGCACCAACCTGCTCCATCCCATTATTCTCTGCCTTTCCCACTGGATTCAGAGAAATGGAAGGAAAATTTTCCCTCCAGAGAACAGTGCTCTGGTTCTCATGGCAACAGAATTTCGAACTCAAGACTTAGTCTTGCCAACGTGTTCCATGCCCTTTTCTAAACAATGGGACACAGTCTTGGCTTCATAACTATGCTACCCTCATTGTTGGCATAGAGGAGGGCAGGAATCTCCACTAGCAAAAAGTGTGAGGTGGGGAGAGGGGTTGGATGTGCAGACCTGGTGGAAGGGGATGTTTGCCTGTGGTCCTTAGTCAAGTCTCCTCCCCACTCTCAAGCCCCTATTGCAGCAGAGAGGCTTTTGAATCTCCCTTATAGCTCTTCTGGAGCTTAAACTGTGAACTCACAGGGCCAGCCACTGAAAGTGTCTTTTTACCTTAGTTGGGATGCAAAGAGACAAGTTTGCCAGTAATCTTTTGGTGGAGACACACATATCAAAAACTGCAGGCGTGCACACAGGGCTTCATGCGGGGATTTGCAGGTTCCTCCGCCTCCCTCACTGCAGAGGCTGAGCCTGACTTTCAAAAAAGGGCATGCAGCCCTTGGCAAATCTCAGAGGAAAACTCATTGCATGTTAGTGCCAGGGGCCTCGATCCCCCCCTTAGGGATTTCCTCTGAAAGCTTCGAAAACCAAGAAGGAAGTCTGAGTGAAATATCCAAGTGTGGAGAATGTCAAAGGAATGCAGCATTGTTGATTCCTAGTATCTGCCTGGATATTAGATGCAAATAAGTGCTAATAAGTACAGTTGGAGAAGCTAATGGAAAAACCACCCTTCCCGGGAGGATGGCTATAAGCAGTTGTGCAGGGCAGCTGAGGTGGCCTGACTCGCTCCACTCACTGGTCACAGTGAAGCCTGTGTAGACTCGTCCCATGGAAATAAAGCCTGTGTAGACTTGTTCCCTGGAGGTATTTATTGTCCAGAGCCTCCTCCCAATATTGACGCTGGGCTCCAAGAATGGAAACTCCCAACAGCCCCATGTGTGTGTGTGTGTGTGTGTGTGTGTGTGTGTGTATGTGTGTGTATGCACGCACATGTGCATGTTCATGCACTTGCATGAGAGCCCACACGTGCCCTTTGGAATGTGGGTGGGACTGAAGATGTTCACCAGATCACCTGACCTCTGTGACCAAAGTCCTATGGTCTGCTCAGGCCCAACTGCAGGCAGGGAGCTCTTTGACAGATGGACCAGGATCTTGGGTGGTGAGGGAACAAGAAATGGAGGGACCGGGGGACCACAGGGACAGGGACAGGCAGTGCATTCTGGGCTAGTCTGGAGGCAAGTAGCCTTCTGTTCATGCCATGTCTCCTTTGTTCCTTTCTCTCTCCTTGTTTTCTCTGACAGCTTTTGGATGTGGGACAGATAAGGAATCTACTGCCCTATTCTTCCTGACACTTGAGACCCTGTCCCTTGCATTCAGTTCATTCAATCTTCACCTGAAGTAGAGTAGGCTGAATTCAGTCACATCCTTACACTCCCCTGCACCCATACACAAGTAATGGATGCAGCCAGCAGAGCAAAGCTGGGCCCCAGCACAACTCTGAGCCTGGGACAGTCTGAGTACAGAGTCCTAGAGAGGGAACCCCAGCCCTGAACCCAGTTCACTTCAAAATCAGCACACCTGGTCCCCATCCTGGCTCTGACATCCTCCAGATGCTGTGGACTCTAACAACTTGCTGGCATCCTTGCACCTCAGTTTCCTTTTCTGCAAAATGGGAATGAAATATCTACTTTGTTGTTGCAAGAATGAAAGGAAGCTCATGACAGAGTTGGTATGCTTTAGTTCATCTTCACCCCTGTTGGAGACTATCTTTGGATATGCTAAACTTACCTGGGGCAATAAGGAAGCCTCAAGTTCATCCAGGCAGCCCAAGAACTTAGTGCTAGGGACTCCCTGACTGTACTCAGGAGTGATTCTGCTCCCTAGCAGGGCTGTCCCCATACCTCTCTGGTCACTCAGGGACCACAGGTCCATCCTACTCTTCAACTCCAAGTCTCATCTGGGGGTCAGCCTCCTGGAGTCAGGCCAATGGGCAGATACAGAGAGAGACTCCTTGACTCTGTTTTACTAAAGGCTTTTCTGTAGGTTTTGGAAAATAATGCATGTCCCTTCAAGACCAAGCAGTGACTGACTTCCAGCAGTTTCATATAGTTCTCCTGAGAAAACAACCTGCTGCTCCTTCTCAGCACCTGCGCGCCCCCTGCAAGTGGGGGGCTGCCTCTTCTCAGGCTGAACATGGAATCCACAGTCCCGACTTTGTGTTCCTGCCCTGCTCTGGTGCTGTGTGACTGTGGTCGGGTTCGATCCCCACTCTGTTATTCCTGGTGTGTATGAGGAGGTGTTAGTTGGTCCAACCCTTAGGGTGGTGACTAGACAGGAACTTCAAGGATGAAGCCCGCAAGGGAGAACCCGGGTTACTGGGCACTTTAAGCAGAATCTAGAACCCCAAGGATTTGGGGATTGACAGGGCCTTGACCAAATTCCATGAGACTGTAGCCCAGGAACCTCCTCAAATCTTCCTCGGTATCAATACGATGGCTTTGACAGGCGCTGCGCCCCTGGGTTTGGAGTACACGACCCTGCCCAGTTGTGGTTAAGGCCTGACTAGTGGAGCCTTGTCCTTTTCCCAGGTCAACACCAACTGCTCAGTGGCAGCACTAACGCAGTGGACGCACTCTGTCTGCGGAGTGGAGCCAAGAGGCAGACAGGAGTGCAAGCTCTCAGAGATTCGGGAGACCGGCATAGCCCTGGCCACAGCCGCCCCACCCCCGCGGCCGCCGGACCGCACCCAGCGGCTGCTCCTTCGGAGCGCGCGGCCAGCAGGGCCGCGGGAACCGCAGAGCGCGCGTGGGCGCTGCGCCCGTGAGCTCCCAGGAGAGCCGGGCGATCGCTGGAGAGATCCCTTCCCGGCCCGGCCACCGCCGTCGCCTCCGCCACCACGGGGCGGGGCCCGGGCCGGGGGCGGGGCGCCGGGCGGGCGCGGCGCTATTTCCAGCCTCGCCGGAGGCTTCGCTCGCACTTCGCTGGGAGCCTTCCCGGCGCGTGAGCAGGATCCGGTGGCGCTGCGGGAAGGAGGGAGGACAAGGCGGCGGCGGCGGAGGCGGGGGACGGACCCCAGCCAGGGGCCCAGGAGGAAAGCGCCCTATCGTGCCCTCTCCCTCCCACGCTCCCTGATAGCTGTCCCCACAACGCTGCCCACCGACCGCACCGGGTTCCGTACAGAGCCAGAGAAGGCACCGGGCCCGAGCTGGGGCGGAGGTTCTCCCCGCCGCCTGGGCGCCCCGAGCGGAGGATTTGCCCGCCGCCTAGGACCGCGCCCGTACCAGAGGAACGCGCGGCCTCGAGAGCGCCGGCTGCACCAGGTAAGTGGCTGCGCCCTTATCCCACCCCTGTTCCCGCCCTACACTGGCTGCTGGACCGAAGAGATGCAGCGAGGGTTCCTGCGCCGGCCGGGGTCTGCACTGCGCGCCAACCTGGTGACCCGACGGGGATAGGAATCCAAAGTCGTGGGTGCTGGTGGGCTGTGCAGGCTCGGGTCTGACCGCACTTTGGGGACTAGCCCCAGTAGCGGAACTTTAATTAGACTTTCCTCCTTGAATTTCACTCGCCGCCGCGCGTCTGTGAACTGCCTCCCCTCTAGCTTGCGCGGTCTCTGCGGACCCTCCGCTCCTCCTCCCAGCCCTGGGTGCTGGGCGCGCGGAGGCAGCGTTGGGCGCCGAGCTGCGAGCTCTGAGGGCCGGGTTGGAGCACCCGAGGCCCCGGAGTTTTACCGTGCGCTGGGACGCCGGGGCCTGTGGTGGAGGGCAGGGGCAAAAAAGGGAAAGTTGGTGGCGGCCTTGGCTTCCTACCAAGTGGTGAATGGTGCTCTTGCGCTCTGTTGCGCGCATCCCAACCCCGCGACTCTCCAGGTCATCGGCCTGTTTTGTGTTCTCCGCGTCTGTGTGCGCGTCAGTGTCCCAGAGTGCGGGACTCCGAGTCTCGGGCGGCTTAGGTGGGCGGTGAAAGAATCCGCTTTGCCGCGGGACCCAGCTGAGCTCTGGCGGCTACTGCCACTCCAGCTGCGAAGCAAGCTGCTTCTCTGCACATCAGGTCTGGCCTCGCCCGAGGCCGGCTGGGCCAGGCGAAGGTGCGGATCGCGGGTTTGGGCAGTGCCAGTGGTGGCTCTTGGGCAGGAAGTGACCCCTGCCCCTTCTCCGGCGCGGGACTCTCGCCGCCCTAACTTTAGTGGTACACTTGTGCTTGGACCCTGAGACCCCGACCTGGAACTGACGTATCCCTTGCGCAGCGCCACTAGTTACCCCACTGTGTCTGTACTAATCCAGAAGTAGGGGTCAATCCCACAGCCCTCTCAAATATCAGAGCGAATCCCCACGTCTCTGAATTGCCTCCCAGCAGGACCCTGAGCAGCGATTGACTCTGCTAAGGGAGACGAGCTGCCAGAACTCTGGATCTGCCAGGCTTGGATCTGGTGGGACAGCAGAGCACGTGGGAGAGGCCATTGCGTGCAAGGACACAGCAACTCTAGAGTGGATGGGAAGGGCAAAGGGGTAAGAGGCAGATTATATTAACTTCTTCCCTATCCCCCGGGGTGCTCTTAGGGTACACTACCAAGGTCAGTTTCTTTGGGTTCACGTCTCAGTTCACCTTGAACCTTACCCATGGATGGGAAGGCGTTTCCTAATTAGGTCCTGCCTTAGAACAGGGTAACCCCTGGAGCAGGAGTGTTAGAACCCCCTTTATGATCTGTCCTGACCCTGTTCTTGTCCCAAAGGCAAGATAGGCTACAGGAAGGAGTGACACTGGTCCCCATAGGGGATCCTTTTAAAATCAAGACATCACATCATCTATAGCCAGACAGGACCTGGGGAACCCCTGGGAGAAGTAGAAGCATTTCTGGTGCCTTCCACAGTTTTGCCTCTTCTGAAGTGACACAGGAGGGATAGAATTTAGACCTTGAAGAGATTGAGCTGCAATTGGGATGATCAGTAAGCCAGTAGCATTTGTACCAGAAGACCTCCAAGACTGACTCCATCCCATTGTCTGATCCAGTTGCCTGGGACATTCGAATGGCACAACTTATTTATTCATTTACCATGAGTCAAACTCTGCAAGAGTGAATTATGTTCCCTGAGTATTGATTTTTAAAAAGACCCCAAATTAAAAAGTCAAGGCTTTCTTAAAGCAAGGTCAAGGATTAATTATTTATAGAGAGACATCAATCAGCTAGGGAGGGGGCGTTCATTTATAAATTGCCTGAGAGTGCAAAATAAGATCTGCTTTTCCCTGGCTCCAGCCCGGGGAGGAGAACTGGCTTGTCTGACCGCCTGTGCTTGGCAAAGAGTTGCTGGTCTGTGACCAGAGGAGGATGCTTTGTAACTCAGTCTGCTGTTTGAGATGCCTTTTTTCATCTTGTAGTTGGAAGATCACTTGGGAAATTTCATGCATATTTGCTGTGTTTCCGTAATGAACATTTACTGATTACAGAATATCAAGGGAATTTCATTTTTAAAACATTTATTCAAATATCTGTTTATGTAAGCTAAGTCTGGGAAAGTTCAGTAACTACTTTTTTACCGTATGGTTGTTGGGCAAGTGTGCCTGGCAGGCTTATCTCAGAATTTGCCTTCCTTTCACATAGAAGAGTCAGATTTTCCTGATTGGAAACATCGCACTGTCTGCTTTCCTGCTCTCTTCACTGAGTCTGTGCCAGGGACTGCCTGATAGGCTTTTTGTGGTTTGATAGATCAAAGAGGGTGGGCACTTGGAGCTTTTATTGTTCGCTGGTGCATCTGGTGGGTGGAACCTGTGGTGGACGCTGGATTGCTTGTGGGGGCGGGTGGGGAAGATATGGTTCCAGATGACTTCCCAGGGCTCCTCCTGGCTGCCTGGCTTAGACTATGAGACCTCTGCCTTAACCCTACCTGCTGCTTCCAGTTTGGAAAATCTCACCTCTCCGATTTACCATGTATGACAGCTACATAGGAAAAATGCAGGGCAGAGAAGGAACCTAAAGGCAGGAAAATGGACAGAGGATTTGGGAAGATCCTTAATGAGCAATCAGGATGATTAGAGTCAGTATACATTGTGAGAAACAAGTGACCAGACTTTCAGCTAATCAGAAGATAATGAGTTATAAAAGGAGATTTATATATTGTTGTCTTGAGGAGGTCAATGTGATCCTGCTGAGGAAGAGCCCAACCTAAAATAAATAACAAAAAAAAACCAAGAATGGTTTCTGGATTTATAAGGGGCATCAATGTTCTGGAGTCTCAGGAAGTTGGCTGCATGGGCAGGCAGCATAGGTGACAGTGTGATGACAGTAGGTTTCTTGCTGCGGTCTTTGGAGTCACTGTCAGGATTTATCTGACTCCACAGCAGCTGTGTCCCCTCCCTCCTAGGAAAAGGCTGCCCAAAGGCAAAGGAGACCCATGGGCTCAGACAACCTGGGGACAGCTACATTAGCTCAGGTGGCAGAGGAAGCGGTAGTCATTGGCTCATTTCTTATCAGCTGAAGAATGTGTGACCCTCCGGTCGGTAAATCATTGTGGCATAAGATGAGACTTACAAATTGGCTGTGGGAAAAAAGTTGTGACTTTTACCCTTTACAAAACTACCTGTCATTTGTGATCTGGTGCTCTAGCCTGCATCTGCTGGGCTTGTTCCTGGGTTGTTAGAAATTTGAAAGTGCATCTGGGGCTACCTCTGGGGAAGGCTGTGTCCAGGTGGGGTGACTCCAAGAAGTAGCCCTGGTCCTACCCTCCAAGCCACCTTTTGGGAAAACACAGAAGGCCTGTCTACATTCAGACTGGCCATCCTGGGTCTCTCCCTACTTGGAATGTCATGCATTTCTGGGAAATTAGAGCTTTTTGTGGCAGGTGACTAGGACATGGCACTCTTTTTCTGCAAACCATAGCCAGAGCTGGCCCTGGAAGTGACATTTATTTGAACTAAATTGGAATTGTCAACACTGAAACCTGGAGCCAAATGACTCTCCATGCCGCACACCACAGGGCAGGCCCTGTTGTCATTCTCTATTCTGCCATCGATGAACGTTTATTGAGCATGTATTAGGCATCCTTCACTGTGCCAGGCTCTAGAGACACAGGGTGTGCAAAATAAGGGTGATCCCTTCCTTTGTGGTGTTTGTAGTTAGTGGGACAGAGATGTCCCCATCATTCATTTATCACTCACGCTAGTTCTTTCTCTGCCAAAGACACTAATGAAAACAATAATCAATGCTTGTGTGATTCTAAGCTTGCCAAAGATAAAAGGGAACATCCAGGTTGTTGCAAGACCTAAGGTGGGGTGATCTGACCCAGACTGAGGGCTTGGGAGGACCGAAGAGGCAGTGGTGGCTTTTCAGCTGAATTCTGATGAAGTTGCTGATAGGAAGTAGGATGAGGCTGGAGGGATGGAGTCTGGGAAAGAGAGCTCTGGGCACTGACAAGAGCTTGCCCGAGGTCCCTGTCAAGGGAATGTAAGAGAAAGCATGGCGCTCCATGCAGGAGCTGTGGGAAGGTCCCTGTGGCAGGCAGAATGGAAGAAGGGGACAAGAGGTATTTGGAAACCTGGCTGTGTGAGGCCTTTAAGACCAAGTGCATTGGAATTGGGGATTTTATTCTACAAATTGCTGCCAAGTGGGGAGACCAGGGAGGAGCCAGCTGCAGTGGTTGTGGGGAAAGATGACCATGGCCCTAAAGAGGAATGGAGGCACAAATCCCACAGGAATTGGTGCTGGGTGAGGTACTGGAGGGAGGTGGTGCGGCGGTTGGGATGTGACCTGTAGCACTAGTGGAAAGGCTGGTTTCTTGAGGCAGCCTCCCGCTGGGGTGCAGAGCTCCTCTCCTGTCGGAGCGGGTTCTGTTCTCCCAGAACTTGATGGTCAGGTGGCTGGTTGTGCAGCCCTCCTGCCTCTGCTTCCTCCCTTCCCCAATCCACCTCCTTCTGGCTAACCTGGAAGCCCGAAGCCCGCGGGCTTTTGCCACCTTGCTCTCATGGTTTTAGCCCTAGTATGCATGTCTCAGGCACTCAGTAAGTGACAGCCTGTGCCTGGGCTCCGTAGTGAGGACAACTTCTGGAGGCAGAGCTGTGGTCCTTTCCCTCCCTTTGCTCTCACCTCCCCGCTGGACCAACTTACTCAGGACTGACCTTCCCGTGGGGAGTGGAGTGAGGCGGCTACCTTCTGCCTGCTCTACTCTGGCCCTGGCCCTGAAGCCCACCTTCCTCTGGAGTTGCCTGACCTCAGGCCTACTGGTTTCCTAGTAGCTCCTTCACCTGCCACCTACTTGATCTGTACTGACATCTGTCTGGTACCTGCCCCAGAAAGAACTCTCTCGCACCCTTCCCTCACCTTGGAAACCTTGGCAGACATGTAGGCCTCCTCTCCTCCTGGAAAACCCCTGCCTACCAGAGTTGGTCTATGCCTGCTTCCCTCCTCTTGAAGGGTCCTGCCCACTGCTTTCCAGCTCCCTCTGAAATTGGTGAGTTTCCTGTGGCTGGCTGTAGCTTTGCTCAGGCCCTGGCTTTCCCACTGCCTTCTGCTGGTTCCCCCAGGCTCTGGAGTTCTGGGGTGCAGGGAGCAGGCCTGTGAGTCACCCCGCTTCCCCTTGTGCCCACGCTGCTGGCAGTGGGCCCTGAGCTGGTTGGCTGCCGAGCTGCAGGCAACAGCCCAGGTCGCTGTCACCTTGTCCTCACTCTGCCTGGGCCTAAGCCAGCTGCTCCCTGGCTGGGCCAGACTTGGGAATGGGAGCGATGAGAGGACACTGGGAGGTACAGATTCATTCTTTCATTCCCTTGGCCTCCCTGGGGCTGATTCCTTCAGCCTCTGGGCTCTTTGCCTGGGGGCGGTTCTCCTCCATTCTGGCTTCCTGGGCTGGCCTGGCAGTCTCATCTGTTCTGACTGCTGCTCTTGGGCCATGAGGCATGCCCAGATGCTTATCAATGGGGAGGAGACACAGGAGAGCCCCACTGCCTTCAGTCCCAAGACCGGGCATAGACTGACTCATGCTTGGCAGACAAGTCATCCCCAGCTTCAAGGCTGCCTCTTTTGGGGGGCTGACTCATCTCTCTGGACAAGCTCATCCACCCAGGCTTGTGAGCACTGAGACCCTTCTCAGCCTTGGGTGGGGTATGGAGGCTGGTCTTCCTGTACCGCGGGGTGGGGGTTGGGGGGACAGTGCCTGAAAATGCTGACTGTGGTCCTCCATGTGCAGAGCCCTGTTCCTGGCCCTGGGGAAGCTGAGTGGACACCAGCCCACTACAGTACTGATGCAAAGGCTGCTCTGTCCAGCTGTACTGGCTTTGAGAGGCTCGTCCCAGAGAAAGCAATCAGCTTTTGCTTGTTGGCAGGCAGGGAGAGTTCAACCACACAGTCTGTCTTCACTGGCTGAGCCACTACCTGATGCATGCAGTCTCTGTGCTGGCTAAACTAGTGTGATACAGGCAGTCCACACTGGTTCATTCTAGCACGTGAGCTCCAGAACCTTCTATTTAATCTCTTCCCCACTCTCTGAATTCTGTGCACAAGGTTCAGAGCTCTCCAACTCTTTCTAGCTTTAGTGACTTTCCCTGTGACTAAGCTTTTCTCAGGTACCAATTTCTGCTAGACCTTGGCCTGGTCCATCAGGTTTCCTCTCCCAGAGTCTGGGTGATTGAGCCTAATGTGCAATGTAGTCTCTCTACACTGGTTGAGCCAATGCACAAAGCAAGCGCTCTGTCTACATTGGCTGAGCCCCTAATTCAAGACGCAGGCCTATTTATTTTGGTTGAGCTAAGCATACGATTCTTACAGTCTATCTACACTGGTCAAACCAGTGCATTATTTGGAGCCATTCTATCTAAACTGGTTAAACCAGTGCTCAAAGAAGTCACTTTGTCTATACTGGTTGAGCTCTGCATGTGAGGTAGGTAGTCTGTCTATACTAGTTGAGCCAGGGAGGCAGGGGGGTTGAGTAACCAGTGTGACTCACTGATGCCAGCGTTCTGGGCTCCCTTGGTCACTTTTGCCCTTTGTGCGTGGGTCTCTTTTCCAGGAATACCCTTCCTTGTCCTTTTCTTCTGTGCACACCTGGGTCTAATTTTAGACCTACTTCTCCTTGACAGTTTCCTCAACCTTCCCAAGTCTTCAAATCCTTTCAGCACAGCCTGCTATGGGACTGGGAGTGATGTGGCTGTGTGGTCTCACCTGGATGTCCCCTCCCCATTGCCTCTGCTGGTGCAGAAACTGCCCGCTGTCAGTGGTCATTGCTGCCCCACCATCCCCTGTGACAGTCCCTCACATGCCCTTTACTCAGGAAAGTCATTTAGTGTGGATGACTGCCTTGGTGCATGGTAAATTACATTTCTCTGGTTGGCCCATATTGCTGTTTCCTGCTTAGATTTTGGATCTCATGAGGTTTGGCTTCATCTGCAAATTTAATTTCATGACCATTCATCCCCGTGAAAGCACAGTCTATGCCTATTATTTAAGTCTTCTCAATTCCCTTTTCCATGAATTAAAATGTCAATGGACAGCCATGGCAACCGCCTACACCCCCACTCTATCCCAGGCAGCCACTTCTGACTTGTGACTAAAGCCAGCACCTGGAGTCAGATCTCCCGGGTTCAAGTCCCAGCTTTACCATTTGGTCCTTGTGTGGGCGAGGGACTCAGTTTCCTCATGTTTAAAATGGGAATAACAAAAATATTACCTCATGTACATGTCTGAATGACCGATGTGATCCTGCAATATGTATAATCAGAAAAATGAGAGATTACACACCATTTATGCATGATCTATCAAAATGCATAAATGCATTCTACTGTCACATACAACTAGTTAGAACAAATAAAATTAAAAAATTAAAAACAAAACAAAACAAAAACAGTAGAACCTACCTCCTGGAGCTGGTGCACCCAACTATCATCCCACGATAGGTGATAGCTGCTATTATTATTATCACTAACCCCTGTGTTGGGTCTCTTAGTCAAGGCCCGGTCCCTTTCCATCCTGGGTACCAGGAAGCATACTGGTCAGGGGTCTAAACTGCTGATGTGACAAAGGCTTAGGGGGCCTTTTGGCCAGTGACCCCTCAAGTCCTTCTTTTTCTGAGTAGTTTCCTGATGATACCTTTCCCTGGAGCGATGCTTTCACTGCAGTTCATTTTAAAGCTTTTTATTCCGAGTACAGTGTGCATATAGAAATGGCGGCAGATCACAAGTGTACAACGCAATTAATATCTGTCAACCGAACATGCCTTGCTCCCAGCAGCGGAGCAGGAATCAGGGTATGACTGGCACCCCAGAACCCTCCTGTGACCTGTTGTAGTCACTTCCTCTCCACCCCTTGCTTCTAAAGGCATAGATTAGTGTTCCTTGATTTTAAACACGGTAAGAATGGAATCATTCGGTATATATGCTCCTCTGTCTGGATCAGCATCGCATTTGTGAGACTCATTTCCATTGTGCATCATCATAATTTGTTAGTTCTTATTACTCTCTAGGATCCCTGCTTTTGTTTGGATGAGTGTGTCCCAAAGGTCCGTGTGTTAAAGGCTTGGTCCCCAGGATGGTGCTATTGGGAGGTGCTGTCCACCTTTCCTTAGGTCGCTAGGGGAAGTGCCCCCCCAAAAATCGTGGGAACCTGCTGGTCCTCTCTGCTTCCTGGATTGTTATGTGAATGTTTTTTCTAACACATACTCCTTTCTGTTGCCATCTGGAGCCCTCAGAGGAGACCCAAAGCAATGAGGCCATCCCAACTTGGACTGAAACCGGTAGAATCTTGAGCTAAATAAATCCTTTTCTCTTTATAAGTTAATTGTCTTAGGTGTTTTGTTATGGTAACAGTAAGCTGGCTAATATAATTCCATTGTTTGGATATACACTAATTTATTTGTTTGTTCTGTTGATTGACATTTGGGTGTTTTAGAGTTTTGGGATTTTATGAATAGTGTTGCTATAGACGTTCTTTCATGTGACTTTTGGGTACATTAACACATTTCTGATAAGCATGAACTTAAAAGAGAATTGCTGGGTCACAGGGTGTGCATCTTTTTGGGGACCATCAGTTTTCTAGTTGATGGTGTTTTAACCCCTTCCTCACCAGTTATGTATGAGAGTTCCAGTTGCTTCAATCCTTTCCAACACTTTGTGGTGTTGGTCTTTTTCATTTTAGCCATTCTATGAATATCTCACTATGGTTTTAACTTCATTTCTCAGATGATTAATGCGGTTTATTTTTTGCCAAGGATATTTTGAACGTGAAAACATTACATTTGACAAATCTGGAAATTCACTTCCATCCCCAAATCGTAGGGTTCTTAAAATGTCTAGGGGTGCTTGTGATTCCTTTTGCTGGGTGAGTTGAATTTACCATGCTGGAAGGCAGGGGATGAAGTGGACAGAGATTTCTTTGAGTAAGACTGAAAAACTAGTCATCTGCCCCAGAATCACCTGGGGAGCCGGTCAGAGATGCAGACACTAGGCCTCACTCCAGCCCCAGAATCTCTAGATTGCCATCTGTTAGTCTCTCTGGGACTTGTCTTGTTTTCTCTGTACGGATGCCGTGAGCCTTGAGGCCACACTGTGTGTTGTGTTCACTGCTGAGTGATCACAGCCCTGGCAGAGTGGGGCCCCACTGAAATGAAGTCACCACAGGATGGGGTGAAAACCCACTGAATGAAGTCACCCCAGGATGGAGGTCTGCCCACCGTCCTCCTTGGCCTCTCCTACCCCAGCCTGACTGGGTCACCATGGAGAGAACTCTGCAAGTCAGTTCTCAGTCCCTAAAGGGTGTCCTGTGCCCTGTTCCTCTAAACAAGCTTCCCCTCTCCAGAGCTGCCCACTGAGCAGCAGCCACGCCCCCAGCGACCGTGCTCACTGGTGTTCCAGGAAGTGAACATTTAAGAGCATCTCTTAGGTGACTTCTCCACTGTATGTGCCCATTGTTGGGTTCCTCTGCAGAAGCCTGGAAGCTCCCGCTGAAAGCAGCGCCCCATCCCTGGGCCACGAACCTCTTTAGCTTTTTCAACGGCACCTTTTCATAGTGGACATACTGTCCAGTCAAATGGAGGCCAAAGGCCATGTTTGTTACCATCCCACCCACTCCTGCCCCATTGGCACTTGACCTTTATTAAACCCTCCTTTTTTCTCCTCCAGTGGAACAAAAGTACTTGGAAAGCAGCATGGTTGGGTTCGAGTCCTTGGGTTCAGATGGACAATTCTATTCTTTTCATGGTTTTGAAAGACCCAGCTGTTGCTCCCAGGAAATGGAGATAGATGCACACACAACTCTGATGCAACCAGGGGAAGAGTGGGGTTGGCTGAGACCTCTGAGGTTGGGGAGAGAGGGCAAGGGATCCTGGCTGGGGCATCTGGAGGAGGGAAACCTGAGGCGACCCTCCTGCAGGCCACACCTTGTGGGCCACTCAGTGTGAGCCCTGCTTCTGAGGGTCCGCAGCACAGAGTCCACAGGGAAGGAAGGATGCTGAGCTAGCAGGAGGTAGTAGCCTTGTTCACCTGACACACGAGGCCATGGAGCAATGATCAAGTTCATTGGAGAGCTCTGGAGAGCTTCCTAGAAGAGGCCAGCTTGTGACTGCACATCTCCAAAACCAGGAGAGGTAAGAACTCCATCCTGGCACTGGTAGAAATTCTTACCAAGCTTTGGGACCACAGGGCATGGGCAGTGTGAACCAAATACCAGTCCCTTTAAAATAGGGCAACAAATGAATCCATGACACACTCATTGTTTATGTGTTGTGTAGGCGGGTGTGCAAAGATGGAAGAGCTAAAAGCAGTTTGGGAAAAACAACACCTTTTTTTTTTTTTTGGTGAGAAGACAGATTAGAGAGGTTTATGCTCTTCTGTGATAACTAATATGAAAGGTTTATCAAAGTTAAAAAAAAAACCTTGACGCTTTTTGCAAAATTGATTTGAAGACTTGGCAGATTTGAGGAATCATTCAGTAACGTTTTTCGGGTCGATGCTAATTTGATGCAGCCGACCCGCGCCTCGCGCCAATTTACTGCCAAACCAACATTAAACACGGACCTTTCGTGCAAGTTTTATAGGCGGACAGCTCATAAAGATGCATACTTGACAAGTATTCTGCTTCTCTTAGAATGTGGAATATGAAGTGTTTATCAAAAACCACCTAAATCGTCCTTGCCTTGGACTCGTAAACAATCTGGGGACTTCAGCCCTGGATCCCATGCAGTATTTCATGTCTCACCTCTCTGGGTCCTGATACGAGTCTTTGTCTCCAAAAACCACAGTTAGCCATGGAAGGAGCCCTGAGCCGGGTAAGATGCCATAAAGGAGTGCCTGAGTGACTTGTCATCCAGGCTCTGGAAGGGCTCAGGACCTGCAGCACGGTCTCTCCTCTGGGAGGACTGAAATGTCCCCTTCCTAATGACCCCTCCATCTCTAAAGGTAACCCAGAAGGAATCACACGAAAAGACATTCAAGGGCTCTCACTGCCATGGAGCCAAAGGTGAGGAGGGGGAGATTTTTGGCCCCAGGGACATATATTTCTTGCTTTCCTTTTTGTTTCCCAGGCTACTGTGTGATAGATCACAGCCTCATATCTCTTTTTGCCTGATTATGCTGTCAGAGCCTCATCAATGTAAGGAGATCACCTAAGCTTTGTTTTGCACATCAGAAAGTGTTTAACAATAAAAACGATCAAAACTCCTGTCTTTCATCAACGAAAACCACTGCCTATGTTTTCCGCAAAGAGGACGTGTGGCCTTGCATGTCATTGTCCTACTCTCCCCACCACGCCAGTCCCGGCCACCTCCCATCCCAGTGTTAATTACCTGGGCTGAGATGGAGAAGGTTGCAGGTGTGCGTGGCGCAGGGGGAGGGGGTGGAGAGCGCAGACCGCTGTCAGCACAAAGCCTCCGGGTTTTCACAAGGGGAAATTTGATCTTGGGCAAATGTCAAGGCGTTTTTGAAATCTGTGTTATGATATCAGCTCATTGCCAGCATAGGGCTTCATCTGGATTTCATAAATATTGTATGGGGCTCCCTCACCGCCACCTTGGCCAGCGGAACACAACAGTCACCCCCCTCCCCACACCTACCCTGGCTCCCCATCGCCATTGCAATCTATTGCTGAGTTGTCATGAAAAGCCAATTGGTGATATTTCAATCACAATGTTCTTGTAACAAATTCCATTCAAATTCCTCAGAAAGGGAGTTAAGGCTTCACTCTGCTGCTGGGAGAATGATATGCTAAATGTAGCTTCCTGGGGCCCTGGCAGCTCTCCAGCCCTTTGTAATTTATAGTTCTCCTTCGTGGTTCTCCCAGTGACCTTGGAACCTCTATGCTGGTGGATTTCTTAGGTTCCCACATTGCCCTCCATCCCCAAGTGAGGGCTCCCGGGACCCATCAGGCAGGAGCTTAGAGAAAGGATGTGATGAGGGGGCCCAGAAAGCACGTGGCAGGCGATGGGAAGATTGCTTGTTGCCGCTGACCTTTCCTCTCAAATTGATGTCAGCCCCGAAACAGTCAAATATTGTGTTTAAAGGTGGCTTGCAGGTGACAGGAGCCTCTCTCCAGCCCTGGCACACAGCAGGTAATCCTGGAAAAGGGGAGGGAGGGACAAGGTGCAATTACACTCATCAGCTATTTTTGGTTGAGAAATAAACAAAATGGCCCAAACTGCTGCTCTTACAGATTCTAGCAGGGGAGTGGCGTGTAGGAAAGATTAATGTACAATTAAAACCCGTGTACGGGTAAATTACAGGGTGACAGCTATCTAATGCAAACACCGCAGACGTGTAATTAAGAGGAGTTGCAGGCTCTCGAGGATGAATTTGCTGAGGGAAGTGCTGGGGAGCCGGTGCAACCCAAGGGCAAGGACCTGCTGCTGGGGTAGCCCCGGGGCCAAGGAGGTGGCAAGGATTCCCCCAGTGGGTCTGTAATGGGAGCCATGGCTCCTTCAGGTGGCTCTGGGACGGGAGCCCAGCTCAGCTTGTCTCTCCAAGTCTGCTTGTTTTTGTTCTAAGCTTCTAGACATTTCTGGAGCTGCCCTGGTCTCCCCCTCCTCACCTTTGGCTCTGGCAGTGAGAACCCTTGAATGTCTTTTTATATGTGTGTGTTTTTAATTTCTCCTGCTTTGTCAGCTTTTTAAGGAATATGTTACATTATGTGGAAATTGGATGCTAACAAGATTTGTATGAATAAATTAGACTCTTAACTTTTTATGTTATTACAAAATTGAAATGGACTCTAATGACAGTCAGAATTAATGTTCTGTTTCAAATAAATGCTGGGGATGTGACTGAATTTCCAGTGCACTCTTCTCTAGCTCTTCGTATGTGGCCTTGCCTAAGAAGGGAACTTGGTACTTCCAGCGGGGCAGCCCTCCTGCAGCTCCTTTGCTTTCTGGCCTGGTACTGTCCCTGTTGACCCTGGGTGGTGGACATGGTGCTGCTCTGCTAAGACCTTCTTCAGGCTGAGGCTGCTGGGAATAACTGCTGCTGATGCTCCTAGGGATGTCCCCCAGTGAGAATTGCCCTGGGCCTCAGGGAGTCCCTTGCCCAAGGTCACGCCTTACCTAGCATTCAGTGATAGCTCCTGAGGCTGACAAAGGCCCAACCCCCTTACCTCCATTTGGGACAGTGCTGAAGGTCCCCCCCAGCTGCCCAGTGCCCTGTGGGACCAGTTGTGAGGCACTGGCATGGGCTCCTCCCTCCGCCCACTCCTTCCCCAGTCAGCTGTCTGCGTTCTCTATCTCAGGGCCTCCAGGGAACCGGGCCCGTGCTCCTGGGCTCAGGAGTTTCCCTTTTCCTAAACCTGTCAGGGGAGTCCTCTTTGTCCAGGATCAGAGTCCCCACAGGTCAGGATTTTTCCTTCCTCTCTGGGTTCTCTTCTGGAGCCCAGGTCTTGTGGGGTGAGGCACTGACCAGTGCTTGGCTTCAGTCCAGGTCCCCCTGGGGAGGGTCCGAGCAGTGGCGGGACAGCCAGATTCCCCTGGATTTAAGTCGTCAGCCTTGGGTGAACCAGACCCCCGACTCTGCGTGAGGGGCGGAATTGGAGGCATTTTTAAAACGGAAACCTCCTCGTCCCAAAGGGGCAAATCAAGACAGGGACCAGGGCAGTAGAGTGCCAGCCCAGGTCCCCATAGCTGAGGGTGGGAGATAAGGGAGCCTGGCAAAGTGGGGTGGGGGAGGGAACATCAGGCAGCCCAGAAACTGGGAGGCTGGGACAGCCCAGGGCAAAAATCTCAGCTGCCCTCGGGTCCTCAGGGCGAGGGAATGATGGGGTCTGAGCTGCCTGGGTACACCTGCCCCTTTGGAAGAAGACAGTGCGACTCAGTTCAGCTGTCATTGGATGGGATGGGAGTCCAGGCCGGCCAGGTATTCAAATACTCAAGAACTCAAGATTCAAATACTCAAGATTTTTATACAAATCTCTTCTCCTCTAAAGTCTAGAGAGTTTAAAACCACAGTCCTATTCTGACTGTATAATATCTGTGAATTGCATTTGGCTTCTGGGAATGATGCATTTGGATCCCAGAGCTTCTTTGGCAAGGTGGATAATTCCCTACCTGGAGGTGAGGGCCACTGTGCCTGGCCAGAGCTATGGAAAGGGACCAAGACCACAGGCCAAGGCTGCAGAGCTGCTGGACTTGGCACTGGTCAGCTGTGGCCTCTGCCTTGGGATGTTCCCATCTGCCAGGAAGAGGGTCAGAGTCCTGGCCTCTGGGCCTTAGGCATGTGGGCTGCTGGCTGGGCCCTGAGTGTCCCTGGATCCTGGCAGCACAGCCTTCCAGTTGGACAAAGACTCCTGGAGCTCTGAGGGTGAGTGGGTAACAGGGGGCCTATTGAAGACCCCCACTCAACTTCTGAAGGGCCTTACCTGCCTCCACTTTCACCCTGCAGAAATGTATTCACAAGAGCAAAAAGAAGAAAATGAAAGTTTTACCATCCAGAACAGCCTCCTGCATGCTGTGTTCATATATCGTTACAGAGAGAGGGTCTCTTATATCACTCTGTATTTATAAACCCATAAGTCACATTCATTTTATAAAAATGCAATAATCTTTATGCCTACTGCACATAACCTGTTTAATCACTTTGTATATCATGAACACCTTTCTCTGGTAATGGATCTATTTCTATTCTGCTTTTGACACCTGCGCTGTATTCCTTCGCGTGAATTTATCATAATTTATATAACCAGTTCGTTCCCTGTTGGACATTTTGCTGGTTTTCATTTTTGTTTTTCACTTTTAAAGAATGTTGAAGTGAACGTTCTTGCTGTATACCTTTGTGTCATTTCAGGATAAATTCCTAGAAGTGGAAATGTTGCCTCAAAGGGTAGGCACAATTTTAAGACTTTTAATACTTCCCGACAAATCACCTTCCAGAAAGACCCAGTGGTGCGTGAGCATGCCTATTTTTTTCCTCATAATCACACCGGCACTGGGAATCTTCATTTTTTAAAAAATCTTTGTCAATTCCATAGGTTAAAGAGGAACATGATTATTGCTTTTTAAACATAACTGTGATTTTTACCAAAGTAATACATGTAGGTAGTTTAAAAGGCATAAATAATAAAGGCTTATAACAAACTCAGCAGCCCTGCCCCTCCTCCCCCCACCCTGCTCCACAGGCAGCCACCTATGACTCTTCCAGCTATTTCCCAGCATACATTACTACCACGATATTTCTAAAATAGCATGCATATACTGCAGGTATAAAATGGCCAGCCACTTGTCCCCACGTCATTTATTGAACATTTGCTTTTTGCTTACTGATTTATAAGTGGCAGCTCTGTCCTTTGCTTAATGCTTATATTTAACTCATGCTTCTGGACTCTTCTGTTCTAGTCTATCTATTCTCATGCCGGAATCCACTATTTTAATTATTGTAGCTTATGAACACATTGTTAATATCCTAGAGAGCAAGTCTCCTCTCATTATGATTCTTGCATCGTATCACATTTCTGTTCTTTTAGGAGCCCTTTGGAAATGTGGAGTCAAGTTTCAAATAAAATCCAGTGAAGATTTGTATTGGGATTGTGTTTCAGAGTATACAGAAATTTAGGATAAATTTACAGATAAATGGAACTGCTATATTGATTATATATTTGTTTTTTTTTTTGTTTGTTTCTTTTTTTTTTTCTCCTGGTACTGGGTATTGAACTCAGGGGCTACTCTGCCACTGAGCCACATCCCTGGCACTTTTTACATTTTATTTTTGAGACAGGTTTTTCCTAATTCATGGAGGTTGGCCTCAAACTTGTGATCCTCCTGCCTTAGCCTCCTGAGTTGCTGAGATTATAGGTGTGTGCTCACTCACTCCCAGTGACTGCATTTATGATGTATTGAGTCTTTGGACCTGATCCAATTACTCAATAGATATTTGTTGAGAACGAACTGTGTTCCAGGTACTGTTCTAGGCGTTGAAAGATACACAGGAACCCAAGCCAGGGGGATCCCAGCCTCTGTGGAGCCAACCTTCTAGCAGGGGGAGTAGATAAGGAATTCTAAATGGACTTATGAAGTAAGTTATGCAGTCTCAGAGCATGGTAATTGCTTGGAAAAAGCAAAGCAGGGTAGAGGAGATTAGAAGTATAGGGGAAGGAAGGGGAGGACCTGTCAAAGAACTAAGAGGGGTGGTGTTATGTTTTGGATATAGTTTGAGTGTGTCCCCCAGAGGTTCGTGTTCTGGAACCTTGATCTCCACGTGATGATGTGAGAGCTGGTGGAAGCTTTCAGAGGGGCCAACTGGAAGGTAGTGAGATCATAGGGGCTCTGCCTTTGGATTAATATAATTCTTGTGGGCCTCCTTAAGTTCTCGAGAGAGACAGTTGTTATTAAAAAAAGCCAGCATGGACCCTGATCTCTCTGACTTCTCTTCTTACCACTAGAGTCTCCACCCTTCTCATACTTGCTTCACCATGATGCCATCCACCATGTTGTGATATAACCTGACAGGCCCTCAGCGGAGGTCAGATGGGGCTACTCGATCTTGGACTTTTAGCTTCCAAAACTGTGAGCTAAATAAACCTCTTTTCTTTATAAAATACCCAGTCTCAAGTATTTTGTTACAACCATAGAAAATGGACTAATACAGGTGGTCAGGGGAGGTCTCACTGAGAAGGTGACACTCAAATAAAAGTGAGATGTGAAGGATGCGAGAGCATGGACTATACAGATGATCTTGGCCAGTGGTTCTCATCCTGGGGTGATTGTGCCCTTTAGGGGGAATTTGGCAGTGTCTGGAGAGATTTTTGATTGTCATGACTTGAGGGGGTGTTCCTGGCATCTAATGGGATGCTGCTGAACATCCTACAGTGCACAGAACAGCCCCCTCCCCCAACAAAGCACCGCCCAGGTATAAGTGTCAACAGTGCCAAAGTAGAGAAGCCCTGGTCTAGGTGAAGAGGTGGTGGCGGGAACACAGAGTGAAAGTTCTAGAGGTGGCAATGAAAAGAAGCAGAGAGTTGAAAGGAGAAGATAGCTGGAGGAGGGGTCAGATGGGAGAGGGAGGAAGGGAGAAGGCAGAGGATTGAGGCCTTGTGGGCAGGGTAATGAATTTGACGTTACTCTGAGTGAGCCAGGGAGCACCTGCAGGATTTTGAACAGAGAAGCGTTATGATGGAAACTGTGTTGGAGAGGATCCCTCCAACTGCTGCCATGTGAGGGGCCAAGGAGGCTGGCAGGCGGCCACAGCGAGAGATGATGGTCTGGGCCAGCATGGCAGCAGTGGAGGTAAGAGATTGGGCTAAATGGCAGTTCTGTTTGAAGGCAGAGTGATTAAGGCTTCCTGATAGATTAGGGTCGGTAGGAGGAAGAGAAAACCCAGCATCTGACATCTACAAGGACAGAATTACCCACGCCTGAGATGGGAAGGACAGCAGGTGGAACACCTGCCAGAAGGACTTAGACTAGAAGTTTGGTTAAGAACAGCCAGTATTTGAGATGTCCAATTCATATCCAATGACGGAAGTTGACTATCTAGGGGGCATATCAAGTCTGAAGCTATGGAGAGAAGGTAAAAATGGAGATGTAAGTTTGGGAGTCATCGACATAGAGATGGTTTTTAAAGCTCTAAGACTGATTTAGAAGAAAGGGAAAGAGTGCAGATAGGAAACAGAAATCAGGGCAGTAAGAAGGGACTCCCTCCTCCCCAAAAAGAGTTCAAGACCAGTGACTGGAGAGGTCATGTCCTGGAAGACAAGGAGGAAAGTGCATGGTAGATGACTCAGTGGTCACCTCTGTCAAATGCTGGTGGCAGGTAAGAAGGATGAAGACTAAGCCTTGACCAAGGGATTCAGCTTGACCAATGGATTCTCGGCAAGAGCAGTTTGGGGTGAGTGGTGGGAACCAAGGTCTTATTTCAGTGGTTCTGTGAGAGAAGGGGAGGTGATCCATCATACAATGTGAATGTGGATGACTTAAGGTGTTCTGCTGGGAGGAAGAGCCAAGAAATGAGATGAGGGCTGAGGGAAGAGGTGGCGTTGAAAGGTTTTGCTTGTTCCTTTGAGGCTGGGAGAAATCACAGCCCCTCTGTGTGTTAATGAGACTGGTCACATTAAGTGTGGAAAAGGGAGGCAGGAGGGAGCATGGCTCGAGCCAAATCTTTGAGAGGGTTAGAAAGCACCAGAGCAGGTGGAGGTAGAGGGATTGGCGCCAGGCAGGACCATGGACAGTTAACCGATGGTGAAAGTGGAAATGCAGAACGGGGGGTGGGGGTGGGGGGGTGCCAATATGGTGCTGGGGATCTGGAGCTGTCTGTGTCAACAGCTTTATTGAGATATAACTGCTATCATGCCATTTACCCACTTAGAGTGTATAATTTACTGGTTTTTCAGTATGTTCACAGAGTTGCACATGCCGGAACATCACCCCCCAAAGAAAGCCTGTACTGTTGACAGTCTTCCCGTTCCTACCTGCCCAGTCCTAGGCAATCGCTCATCTACTCTGGTCTCTACAAGTCTGCCTGTTCTGTACATTTCCTATAAATGGAATTCTACAACGTGTGGTCTTTTTTGTTGTTGTTGTTTTTTTCCCCCACTCAGCATAATGGTTTCAAAGTTCATCCACGTTGTAATACTTCCTTCCCTTTTCTGGCTGAATGTGATCCCATGGTATGACTATCCCACATTCATTAATTTATCCATTCATCTGTTGATGGATATTTGGGTTTTTACCTTTTGGCTTTTATTAACAAAATTGCTCAGTACATATTCATCTACAAGTTTTTTGTGGATGTATCTTTTAGTTTTTCTTGGCATATGCCTAGGAGTGGAATTGCCGGGTCATTTAATAAATGTATGCCTAGAAGAATCACCAACTGTTTTCCAAAGTGACTGCACCATTTGACATTCCCACCAACAATGTATGAGGGTTCCAGTTTCTTTTTTTTTTTTTTCTTATAGTTGTGCTGGTGGGTGTGAAGTAGCATCTCACTGTAATTTTGATTTGCACTTCTCTAATGACTAATGATGTTAAGCATATTTTCATGTACTTACTGACTACTTGTATATCTTTGGAGAATGTTTGGTTAGATTCTTTGCCTGTAATTAATTGGGTTGTCAATTCTTTAAATTAAGTAGTTGTAAGAATTCTTTATGTATTCTGGATGCAAATTCCTTATTAGCTATATGATTTTCAACTATTTCACACAATTCTGTGAGTTGTCATTATTATTATTATTTTGGTACTGGGGATTGAACCCAGGGACGCTTAACCACTGAGCCACATCCCCAGGCTTAGGGCCTTGCTAAGTTGCTGAGACTGGTTTTGAACTCACAATCCTCCTGCTTCAGCCTCCAGGGTCACTGGGATTACAGGCATGCGTCTCCGCTCCAGGCTTAATTTCTTGATGATATCTTTTATAGCACAAAAGTTTTAAATTCTGTTGTAGTCCAATTTATCTATCATTTTCTTTTGTTGCGTGTGCTTTTGGTATTGCGTCTAAGAAGGTTTTGCCTACCCCATGGTTGTATGGTTGTGATTTGCTTTTTTTTTTTTTTTTTTTTGCTTTTTATGTAACTTGACTTTTTATTGAATTTTCATTTCTAGTATTGGCAAGCATTCTCAGGACAATGTTGAGTAATAGTGGACCTCTCTTGTTCTATTCCTGACTTTAATATTTTGCCATTAATCATGAGGTTGTTTATGGAATAAGATTTTTAAAAATTTAAAAATGTATTTTATATTAATAATATTTATAAATAATCAAGAACTCCCCCCCACATGTACTTTAATCTGTGAAGATAAACATGGTTTTTCTCTTTTAATCCATTGATGCAATAAATTATATTAATAGATGTTTTAATATTGGGCCATTTTGTAATGTGTTTCTAAATTAATTCTTAATTTGTTGGTGTACATAATTATTTTATTATACTGCTTGTTCAACAGCCATAAGTTTTATAATTTCCTTGTGATTCTTTGGTTCATGAATTATTTAGACTCATCCATTTCAAGGGGGCATTTTTTTTTTCTTTTCTGCTTTGTAAAAATCAATTTCCAATTTCATTGTGTTGAAGTCAGATTGAGTTTTGCATGATATTGATTATTTAACTTCAGTTGAGAATTGTTTTGGGTTCTGGTTAGGATATGGTCATTTTTGATCCATTATGTTTGAAATAATACATTACTTGTTAGATTATATCTGTCTGTATACATTCTTTAACTCAGTCCTGTTTGTTATATTGTTTGTATCTTCTGTATTTTTATTTAGTTACTTACTTGCAATACTAGGGATTGAACACAAGGCCTCACACATGCCAGGTAAGTGCTCTTTCACTGAGCCATATCCCCAGCCTTCTTAAAATTTTTTATTTCAAGACAGGGTCTCACTAAATTGCTCCATCTGATCTTGAACTTGGGAGCCTCGTGCTTCAGCTTCCCAATTAGCTGGGATTGCAGGAATGTGCCACTACACCAGGCTCTTTAATTTTTCAGACTGTTTTATTTATCAGCATTAGGGTGAGATGTGTTAAAAATCTCCCAATGTGATTTTGATTTGTCTTTGTATAATTTTTCGACTGTGTATTTTTGTAAAGTGAAGTTACTAGGCACATCCAATTTCAAGATTATTATATCTTCCTGAAGAGTTATTCCCTTTTTCTTTGGGTAATAACCCCTTTACTCTTCACCATTTTTTTTTTTTTGCATGAAATTCTATTTTACTCTATGTTAATATTGTAAAAACAACTCTACCTTAGTTATTCGTCTGGTATATCTTCTTTTAGTGTCTCTTCACTTTCAACGTTTCTGCCTTCATATGGTTTGGAAGTGTCTTTCACGGCAGCTTTAATTTGTCTTCAATTTTCATGGTTACTGATGTAATCTGCGTTGTGTTTTCATGATTTATTTTGTGTTTTCTACTTTCCTTGATTTTTAATTGCTTCTTTTGAAAAACCTAGCCTTTCTAAAGACTTGATTAGACTTACTTCTTTTTTTCCTCACTCCACTGATTTAGAAGTTATACTTTCTAGTTTTTTACCTCCACCTGACATCTTTACATTGCTAATATACACACTTGGTTCAACACAGTGTGGTTTAATAAAAATGTCTACCTTTCTCTAAAACAACAGAATCTGATCATATTTCCATCTCATATCCATTGTTGTCTAGTGTTAGCACCATATTGCTTAAAAACACCATGATTTTTAAAAATTAATATCACCATTGATTGTTTTGATTTATAATTATTTACCAATTTCTTTGCTTACTCTTGCTTATTGCATCCTACCCTTTCTTTCTGCATTCTATC
Source organism: Sciurus carolinensis (assembly GCF_902686445.1). Taxonomy (NCBI): domain Eukaryota; kingdom Metazoa; phylum Chordata; class Mammalia; order Rodentia; family Sciuridae; genus Sciurus; species Sciurus carolinensis. Next base: position 41,754,034 of record NC_062228.1, read on the forward strand.
TACAACTACCTCATATAATCCTTTGGTAGTCCTTTCAGAAAAGGCCTCTAAATACTCTTAAACCTTGATAGTTGAGCTGGGTATAGAATTCTGAGATGATAGTCATTATTTTTTAGACCTCTAAAGCCCTATTGCATTTTTCTCTGGTCTGCAGTCCTTTGCAGATAATGTCTTTCTCTATGGGTGTTTTGGTGATTTTTCTTGTTTTGATATTCCTCACCTTTACGGAGATATAGCTAGGTATATAATTCCTTCTTGTAAGTTGAAGCACTTACTCGGTCTTAGAGCTAGGGGCTTTCTTAGGTCTGGAAAAAAAAATTTTTTTTTTTTCAGTTATCATCTTTTCAAGTTACTTCCCCCTGTTCTTTGAAAATTCCAGTCACATGTTTAAAGGACAGTACAGCATGGTAGTTAAGAACATGGACCCCCAGAGATGTCCACTTAGCTTTGACTTCTCCTTCAACACTTAATAGCTAAGGGAAAATTACTTAAACTTTCTGTTCCTCTGTTTACTTGCCTATATATTGGGGATATTACCAAAGTCTTAATTTATTGTGAGAAATAAATGAGTTAATGTATGTAAGGTAGTTAAAATAATTCCTGGAATATGGTCAGCTTTATATAAACCTTGGTTGTTATTATATCATGGAATGTATCAGAGACCTCATGTAGACGTTGGCATGTTTGCCTAAAGGTCATAATTGTAAAGTGTTTGAAATGTACCCTGGTTTCACTTCAGTCTCTCAGGATGCATTTCTGTCAGAGTTACTGTGATTAATAGTATTATTTTGGACCTTCTGGGTAATTATGTCAGATTCATCTCCTGAATCCCAATACTTCCTAGTTTTTGCTAATTAATCTCTTCCTAAATTCTAGAAAGGTGTTTTTAATTTTGATCACTACAGTTTTCATTTCTAGAAATTCCATGGAGATCTCCAAAATCTTTCCTGCTTGTTTTTGTAGTTTCCAATTCTTTCATTATTGCTTTTGTTCTTTCTTTTAGTCACTTAAAATTTAAAACATAAATGTTAATAAAAAAATAAATAAATTGACATAAATCAGGTTTTACCCTCGTCTCAGGTTCTAGTCTTCCTGTTAGTTCCTCAGCTGATTTTCCCTCATGATGAATAATTTTCTCTGGTGGATTATAGTTTCTGTATAATATTCTAGGGAAGCAAAAATTATCCAAACTAATTTAAGATTGATGATTTTTTTTATGATAGCCCTGTGCTTCCTGGGCTGTCAAAGTGTTGTTTCAGAACATTTAGAAATTGTTTCTGCTGGCAGCTCCCATGAATGCATCAGTTTGGGACCTGTTTTTCCCATTATTTCTTTATTTGGGGATTCCAGCACCACAAAGGTAGTGTAAATTTGGATTCCACAGCTGTGTGCAGGCTTGGGATTGGTGCAGGCTCTTTTCTTGGAGAGTCCCCTCTCCCCCAGGATACTTTTGTATTTTCCCTCAATAGAAGTTGAGCTATGTATAAGAGCTCAGTTCCAGTTCCTTCTCTTACAGGGAACCAAGCAGCATCTCTTATCCCTTTGTGGGCATTAAGGGCCTGCGATATCTGACCTCTGAGGTTTTGCCATCTGTCATTCAGGACTCCTGAGACACCAGCTAACTATTTATTGCTCTAGTTCTTGTATTTGTTTCTCCTCCTCCTCCTCCTCTTCATCCTTCTTCTGTGAAGAAATCCTGAGGCTTTCCTTTTCTTCCCTTCAAGCTCAACTACATATGTTTAATTATTTTATGTTCTATTTTATCTAGCATTTCTATACATTTGGAGCTGGGGTGGGGGTTGGGGGTGGTGACAATGAGAGCTGTGTGCCATGATTTTGTTTTTTTTTTTTTTTTATTTAGGGTTTTTGCCTCTATGGTGACAAGCAAGATTAGTGGGTGATTTTACTTTTCTTTCATTTTTGACAGGTTTTAGTACCAAGGTTATGAGTTATTCATAAAAATTAATTAGGTTTTTTCCCTCCTTTCTTATCCTCTAGAATATTTTAAATAGCATAGAAAATTTTGCCTTACTTGAAGCTTTGAAATTGTCTGAGGACAGTGCCTTTGGGGGGGATGATAATTGTTTTCTCCCCTTATTTTCTATTCAGCTTTTCTACATCTTCAATCAGTTTGTATCACTTTTGCTTCCCTGGACTATCATATATTTAATCAAGATTTTAAAATTTATTAGTCTAGGGGGCTGGGGTTGTGGCTCAGTGGTAATGTGCTTGCCTAGCATGTGTGAGGCACTGGGTTCGATTCTCAGCTCTGTATATAAATAAATGAATAAGATAAAGGTTTTCAATATCTAAAAAATATTTAAAAACTTTATCAGCCTAGAGTTCTATGTGGCATTACTACCTCTTAATAAATTTTTGGGATATCTGTTTATATCTCTTTTCTCATTGACATTTTCTCTTTTTTTTCTTGATTAGACTTCACCAGAGACGGGTCTATTTTATTGGCCTTTTCCAGAAAAAGAGTTGTTGAATTTGTTTGAGCTACTCTTGAGCTCTTTTAAAAATTGGCACTTCTCCTGATTATCTTTAACACCTATCAAGATTTATTTTCTTACTCGTTTTTAAATGTGTGAAGTTCAATGTACAGGTCATTTATTGTCTTTTTTTCTTTAAGAATGAAACACTTAAACTGACAGTTTTCCCTAAGTGTAGTTCTGGCCATATTTCATAAATTTTGATATGCATAAGTTGTCATTATCATAATTTTTCATAGTTTAAAACTGATGTTTTTATTTCGTCTATCATACAAGAGGTATTCAGGAGTGTACTTTAGAGCATTTTTCTTTTTTTTATTATTAATTTCTGGCTAGATAGCAATATATCCTGTACTTTTAAGAAAAACACTACCATACTTTCTTGAAATCAAAAATGCTGCTGATTGTAGTGCATACCATTATTTTATGCACCACCAAAAAAGAAAAAAAAAATCATTGCTACTTAAACTCTAACATCTCATCCATTGTTAGAAGCATCCTGTTCTCAGAGATGATTTTAAAAAATAAAGTACATCTTAGAATGTATAAAATATGGAGTTTATTTGTCCATAAATTTAAGTGTATTGTGGCTAGAGAATGTGATATATAGTGTATTCATTCTTTGCAATATATTATAACCTGTCTTGTGGTATGTGGTCATTTTTATAAATGTTCTACATATACTAGAAAATATATATCTTCTCTATGTGCTAGTTATAGGTATATATATTTCCATACATTTTATGCATTATGTATGCATATACTCATATGGACATATAAAATGAATGTTGAAATTGTGCTTTCCAAATTTATATTATTTTATTAATTTTTTTTTTATTCTTGATCTTTCCATTCCTGGGTGAAACCTGAGAAAAGTTTACACTGTGATAGTGAGTTTGTTAATTTTCCATGTGATTGTGATATTCTGATATTTGGGTTTTTATCTGCAATTCCTGGCTCATAGCTCTGGCAGGCCATAGAAACAATTTCTCTTCTCCAGGGCAGGTCAAATACTCTGTAATCTCCTCTGATTTTTGCTGGTCATAAAGACATTCTCTGACCTACCTTGTCATAAGACCTCCATTTCAGAAGAGGTCCTGCCTCATTCCTGGGAGGGAGGCATGCTCCAAGAGAGGCCAAGAAGAATCTGAACAGTGAGGCCTTGCTGGGTCTCCCTGCCCAGCCTATTAGCATTAGGTCACATTCTTTCTGTCCAGTCACATATCTGTGCTGTTGTTCTGGCTTCTTTCAATCAGGCCTGTGCAGTGAAGTGTCCCTAAACATGCAAAAGAACAGGATCCAGAGAGCTTCCAGATAGCTGAGCAGGTTCCTGAAGGGTAGCTCACCTGGAGAGTGGAAGCTCTATACCCCTTTCCTATGCAAGACAAGGACTATCATTTGTGCATCCTTCAAATGGGAGAAACTGAGCCTGAGTTTGGGCTGTTTCCTCTCTTCACATTGCCATGTTTTGCTTTATATCTTCTGAGTCTCTGTTGCTCGTCGAGGCCTACAGATTCCTAAGGGTTGCACATTTTTTTAGATTGTTCTTTTTCATATTCAATTGCACCTCTCCTTACCCCTGTTAATGACTTTTGCCTTGAGTTCAGTTTTATATAATATCAGTGTCAGCTTTTCTTTAGTTTCTCCTTCCTGATATTTTGCTTCCTGTCCATTTTCCAGCTGTGACGCTTTTTGAAGTTTGTCACCCAGACTGATGATCTTCGTCTCTTGATGCATGACCGACAGTGGACACTGCGTGTGTGTAAACCTGTTTCTTATTTTATTTATTCTTTTTCAATATGTAACAGTAGAGTGTTTTTTGATATATCATACATACATGGAGTATAACTTCCCATTCTTGTGGTTGTACACAACATGGAGTTACACCGGTCGTATATTCATGTATGAACACAGGAAAGTTATGTCTGATTCATTCTACTGTCTCCTATTCCCATCCCCCTCCCTTCTCTTCGTTCCCCTTTGTCTAATCCAATGTACTTTTATTCTTCCTCCTTCCCTTATTGTGTGTTAGCATCTACATACCAGAAAGAATATTCAGCCTTTGTTTTTTTGGGGATTGACTTATTTCACTTAGCATGATAATCTCCAGTGCCATCCATTTAGGCAAATGGCATAATTTCATTCTTTTTTATGACTGAGTAATATTCCATTGTGTATATGTACCACATTTTCTTTATTTATTCATCCTTTGAAGGGCACCTAGGTTGGTTCCATAGTTTAGCTATTTTGAATTGAGCTGCTATAAAACATTGATGTGGCCATGTCACTATAGTACGCTGATTTTAAGTCCTTTGGGTATATAACAAGGAGTGGGATAGCTAGGTCAAGTGGTGGTTCCATTCCAGGTTTTCTGCGGAATCTCCATACTGCTTTCCAGAGTGGTTGCACCAATTGGCAGTCTCACTAGCAATGTATGACTATGCCTTTTCCCCCACATCCTCACCAACATTTATTGTTGATTGTATTCTTGATAATTGCCATTCTGACTGGAGTAAGATGGCATCTCAGTGTAGTTTTAATTTGCACTTCTTTTTAAAAAATTTTATTATATTATTTTGATTCATTTTATACAAATTTAATTGCTAGAAATATTGAACATTTTTTTCATATATTTGTTGACCATTCGTATTTCTTCTTCCATGAAGTGTCTGTTCAGTTCCTTTACCCATTTGTTGATGTGGTTATTTGGTTTTTTTTTTTCTTGGTGTTACTTTCTTTCTTTTTTTTTTTTTTTTTTTTTTTTTTTTTTTTTTTTTTTTTTGTGGTGCTGGGGATTGAACCCAGGGTTCTTGTGCTTGCAAGGTGGTGTTATGTTTTTTTGAGTTCTTTTTATGTCCTGGAGATTTATGCTTTATCTGAGGTGCAGGTGGCAAAGTTTTTTTCTCCTGTTCTATGGGTCTTTCTTCATGTTCTTGATTGTTTCCTTTGCAGTGAAGAAGCTTTTTTTAAAAAAAATTTTTTTAGTTGTAGATGGACACAATATCTTTATTTTATTTATTTATTTTTATGTGGTGCTAAGCATCAAACCCAGTGCCTCACACATGCTAGGCGAGCGTTCCAGCACTGAGCCACAACCCTGGCCCATGGTGAATCTTTTTAGTTTGATTCCATCCCATTTATTGATTCTCGATCCAGAAACCTGTTTCTAAAGGTGGCACAGAATATAAGGAAGGGCAAGGGCTAGTCCTAGCTCTGACCCAAACCAGCCTGGGGACTTGCAGATTCTTAACCCCTAAGACTCAGTTACCCCATCTGTAAAATGTGGTAATAGTTCCTAGTTCATGAGTTTGAGCATTAAATAAGCCAATATATGTAAAATGCTTAGGTCACAGCTAGGCATTTAACAATCAGTTAATGTTAGATGGGTTTAATCCCTGAATATTATTGCCATGACTTTATTCTGGGCTTATTTCTATTACCTTCTTTGTTGTTTCTGTTTATCACACTTCTTTCTTGTGCTCCATTCAATTAATACAATATTCTTCATTTCTTTTTCTCTGTTGATTTGATAGCTACAGATCTGTTTCATCATTTGATTTAGTGCCCTTAAAATGTTAACCTATGATTGAACTATACATTTTTTAGCAAGTATAAAGTTATCTGTTATCCACCAAAACAATCAAGGCCCTTCACACAGCGCAACTATACACTCAGTGAGCGTTCTTCCCTGTGGCTTATCGTGATAGTTGAGAATTTTTTTCCATCAGAATATAAAAAAGTACTAATATTTACAGTTGGTAGTTAATTAAATTTATTAATAAATTGTAATAATGTTCTGTTTTGCAAATCTTCCTCTTTCTGGGTTCATTTTCCTTTGTGCTGAAATGTATCCTTTAGTAATTCTTTCCATTTAGGTGACAAACATTCTTAATTTTGGTTGTCTGAGAATGTCTTTATTTTGCTCTGATTCTTGAACAATTAAATAGGATTCAATATAGCACTTTAAAAATATCATTTTATTGCTGGTCATTGTGGCACATTTCCTGTAGTACCAGCTACTTGGGAGGCTGAGGCAGGAGGACCAGAAGTTCAAGGACAACCTGGGAAATTTAGTGAGACCCTGTCTCAAAATAAAAAATAAAAAGGGCTGGGGGTGTAGCTCAGTGGTAGAGTGCTCGTGGGTTCAATTCCCAGTACCAGGAAAAAAGTTGCATTATTGCATTGTCTTCTTAGCATCTCTTGATGCTTAATCTGCATGCTGGTAGGTATGGTAGTCCCCCCTTATCTTGGTTAACTTTTCCATTGTTTCAGTTACCTGTGGTCAGGCACAATTTGAAAATATTAAATGCAACATTCCAGAAGTAAACAGTTCATAAGTTTTAAGTCACACCACGGTTTAATAGCATAACATCTCGTACAGTTTTGTTTGTCCCACCTGAGAGGTGAATCCAAGCTGGATATGCTACCTGCCTTTATTAATCATTTAGTAATCATTGGATTGACTATTATGGTATCACAGTGCTTGTGTTCAAATTAACCCTTATTTTATTTAATAATGGCCCTAAAGCACAAGTGTGTTGATGACAGTTTTATTACAGAATGGCATTACAGTTGTCCTACTTTATTGTTAGTTTTTATTTCCAGTCTCTTACTCTACCTAATTTATATATTAAGTTTTGTGGTAGGTATGCATGTTTAGGGAAAAAAGTAGCATGCATAGGGTGCAGTATTATCAGTTTTAGGCATCACTGAAACTTGGGGCCCTGGAACATATCCTCTGCTGATAAGGGGGGACTATAGTATCTTTTATGCCTGATAAACTTTAAGATTTTTTTCTCAGTTTTTGGTATTCTGGAGTTTTACCAAGATAAGTATCTTTATTGATTTTTACCATGTACTTTGAATATATTTTCAGTGTAAGAAATTATGTTTGTTCAACTCCGGAACATTCTCAGCCATTATCCCCTCAATTTATAGATTTTTTTTTTTTAACCAGTACCCTGTTCTTTTTCTAGAGCCTCCCTATCAGGTGAACAAGATGATTCTTTTTAACCATTGTATAGGATTCTGGAGTTTAGATTTATTCACTGAAGCATTTACTTAATATTTTATTTTAATATTTTAATATTTTATTTAAACATTTTTCTACTAATGGATATGTATACTTTCCTAGTGTCTTCCATTAACAACAACGCTGTAGCTAACATTTTTTTCTCTCTGTCATTTTTGTTTGATTCTGTCTTTTATTGCATTGTGGTTAGGTAATGATTTCCACTGAGATTTCTTTTCTCTAGTTTAATATAAGCCCACTTTTCTACATAATCTGTGAGTGATTGAGAAAACTACATTCTGGTTGCTGAACACAAAGGTGTGAGAGGGAACACCAGATTTTATTAGTCAGATCCTTAACTTTCTTCATTTAATTTTGATTGCATAAATTGTTCATTTAAAATGTGTTAAAACTTTGATGACTGGGGATTTGTCAAGTCCTTCTTTGGCTCTAATCCTTTATAGACTTTGAAGCTGTTTTGGGAGATGTATCCATGCCTGTCCATGACAGGTCACTCGGGGCTGATTCCTGACATCCCCCATGTCTTAATAAATCTGAGTTGGTTCCTTGGGCTCTGCCTGGCTTCCTAGCCTCTGAGAGGCTGCCCAGCCTTTTCCAGGTGCCATCTGCACTGCTTGCAGGGATCCCTCACTGGATCTGACTTATTGCCACACTCTAACTGGCGACTAGAGTTTGAATATGGAATGTTCCCCAAAGGTCCATGAGTTAAAGGATTGGCTTCCAGTTTGGGGTGCTATGGGGAGGTGGTGGAACCCATAAGAGGTGGGGCCTAGTGGAAAGAAGTAAGATCATTACAGGCATGGCCTTGAAGGAGATATGGGGGCCTTGTCCCTTTCTGATTACTCTCTGCTTCCTGGCTGCCATGTTGTGTACGTGCCTCCTCTTCTGCCTGCTCTCACCATGATGTACTGCTCTGCCACAGGCTTAAAGGCAGCGGGGCCAAGTGATCATGGACCCAAACCTCTGAAACCTGAGTCAAACTAAATCTTTTTCCTTTTGAGTTGATTATCTCAGTTATTTTGTCACAGTGACAGAAAGCTGGCTGACATACCAGTTTTCCTCTGTGGATGCAGGCCCACCCCCTCACTCCCCTTTTTCTATTTCTTTGGTCCTTCCAGTGGGAACGTGGAAGGGAAAGGAATAAAACAGTGGTGCTTGCTGCCATCCTTAGCCCAGATCCCCTTTGCTTCTGCTGCTGTTTCTGCAAACATGAAAATTCCTTCCCTGCTGACTCAGCTGCAGTGCCTTCCTCAGCCCAGTGCCCCACTCTCTCTAGGTGAATGCCGTCCATTCATACGTCAGTTTGTGACAGGAAGGACTGTTTCTAGCACCTCTGACCCTCTATGTGGGGGCACAGAGCCATGTGGTGCTAGCAACCCTGCGTGTTTTCTGTTGGCCTGGGGATACCTGAAGCCACGGATGGTACTAACTCTCTACACACTGTGCTTATTCAGACCATGGTTCATCGGGGAAAATGGAAACCATGGTTGAGGGGGACCACTGTACTCCGCTCTTGTCACCAGGCAGCACGGGAACTTGTTCTTCTGCTGAGTGGATGCCAGGGTGTGGCCATCTATAGTGTCTGTGGAGCACCTTCACTGTGCCCAGAATGGAACTGGGTGCATTGTTGTGTTATCTCATGAAGTTCTCACAACAGACCCCTGAAGACTCCCGGGAGGGAAATTCAGCCCCATGTGTGTGGTCATCTAGCTGGTCAGCAGCCTGGTGGGATTTTTATCCAGGTCCTCTGTTCCTGGCCCCCTCCAAAGCTCTGTAACTCCTGGACCCATGCTGTCTTTCCCCAAGGGAGAATCCCATAGCTGGGCCATCAGGAGGAAGGTGGTGCCCACTACCCAGCCACTGTCTGCCCTGCAACGCACACAGCCCCTACCCAAGCTGTGTGTGGGGCTCCCGCTTCTTTGGCTGCCCCTACATGGGCCGAATGAATGGGCAGAGTAGCTGCCCACCAATCTCATTTCCCCCTGGAGCCAGAGTGGTCTTTTCTGAAAAGAAAATGACATGCTTCACTCTCCTGGTCACATCCTTCCCACCAGACCTTTCTTGGCATGCTCTCCCCACCCCCACCCCTCCTTCAGGTCTCACCACGAATGTCATCTTAGCACCGAGGCCTTCTCTCATGCAGACCAGGGCGGCAGCCGTGGTCCCTTGCTCAGGGACTGACTGTATCACTGGGAACTCTGCAGGGGACGGACTGGGCTTCAGGTGCTGCACAGCACACAGACTGCCACATAGTAGGTGTGCAGAGAGGGTCTGTGGAACAAAGGGATGAGGTGAAGGTGCAGGGGTGGGAGAGAGGGAGGAGACGGTGAAGGCAGGAGGGGAGGAGGAGGAGGAGATGAACAGGGGAGGGAGGGCTGCTGCTGAGCCAGGCTCCAGGCTCGGCCTGTTCTGATCACCCGCTTCTGCCGCACTGTTCCCAGCGGGTGCCAACTCTGAATGCCTGTTTAAGTCACTCCACGAAGCTCAGCTTCTCAATCTGTTTTTTATTTGCGAGGGCCAGATCCATCTTCCTTTTTTAAAAGTCAAGCTTCTGAGAAAGTCATTTATATTCACAGTGATTCTCCTTTCAAATAACTTCTTTGAATGGGGTATTTGGAGTCGTGGATCTTAGGGACTGTGCTAGCAGAGGCTGAGGGTCATGCAGCGACACCTTGATGGTGCTCATACAGTAGATGAAGATTCAGGGACTCCCAGTGTGGGCAGGAAGTGGGGTCGGGGGGTGTCTCCAAATGCACGGGACATGAGACAAGGGGCCTGCCAGGCCATTTCCAAAGGGACCTGTGGGCAGTGGATCCCCTTTCCTGGGAAAAAGGAGAGCTTTATGAGGTAAAGGTTATGTTAGCATAGTGTCCTATCCAGACGTTTGTGAGCACTGAGATTAGTCTCTGCAACACCCACACCTTGGAATATTCTGGACAGTTTAAAAGCATGAGGTAGGTCTGTTTAAACCTGGGAAAGATGTCCAAAAGGTGTTGTTAAGTCAAAAAAGCAAACTGTAGAACAATATTGCATCTTTATCATTTATGACTAAAACTCTCACACACACAAAGTCACAATATCCTCTATTAACATATTTGTAAATACATATCTAGAAGGAAGTCTGGAAGGACTTCCGCTGATGATCCCAAGTGCAGAGTGGACTGAATGGGGTTGACTTTCTTCTTTGGGGAGGTGATGGGGATTGAACCCAGGGGACTCTTTACCACATGCCTAGCCCTTTCTATTTTTTGAGACTAGGTCTCACTAAGTTACCCAGGCTGGCCTTAAACTTGGGATCCTCCTGCCTCAGATTCCCGAGAGGTTGGGATTACAGGTGTGCACTGCATCCAGCTGGGGTGACTTTCAAAGGAATCTGCACTTTAATTATATCGTTTGAAGTTTTTTCCTGTGAGAGTGTATTTCTGTGTATATGGGTATGGATTTAGAATTGGAAATCTATGTTGTTCGCTCTGAACGTCTGGAATTTTCATTTTTATTTCCTTGTTGAACGGTTTACCCAGAGTTTATTAGATATCTCAAAAGGTTACTTGACAGATGATTTATAAATAAATCATGGGTATGTGTAGCTTAGGTCAGAGGTCAGCAAATGATTTCTTAAAGGGCTGGGTGGTAAATATTTTAGACTTTAGGCCAAAATGTCTTGGCTGAAACCATTCAACTCTGCCATTGTAGCGTAGACTCTGTGAAAACGAATGGGCATGACTGTGTTCCAATAAACTTTATTTACAGAAACATGTGGTTGGCAGGTTTGGCCTGGGGGAGCTGCAGTTTGCTCAGCCCTGGTTTAATTGATCTTAAGACACAGATGGGCATTTAATCAGAACTGTCATGTTCAAAGGGAACCTGCAAAACTGGGGGCGGGGGTTGCTTTTCTTGAGCACTGTCCTACAGCCTCTTCCAGCTGGCCCAAGGTGAGGGTAGGGTGGCCAGAGCCCAGGAGCAAGACTGTGCCAAAATCGTCTCTGTGACTGCAGGGAGCAGGCCCTCTAGGGTGCCCCAGTGGTTCCCAGATCCTGTGCAAGTTCAAGGGGTCCTGACATGCTGAGTACTCAGTAAGTGCTTGGGAAAGTGAACAGGCCCGTGAGGGGTCTGCCCAGCCCCAGAGAGGCCCCAGATGTGGGCAGACTGGAGCAGACAAATGGTATCCTCAGGTTTGGTGAGAGACCTGTGGCATCCCCACAGTGGGTTCTGAAAGGCTGGCCTATGGCCTCCTGATGGGTGGCGGGATCTGCTGTGCCTCACCAGCTTTCTTGTGAATCATGTTCGAGCAGGTGGCCTGGGGTCGACGCTGAAGCAACTTGGGCTGCAGGACAGGAAGAGCCCATTAGCACACCTGGCCACACTCGTGACTGTAGATAGATTGAACATCTCATGTCGTGTGTGACTGGGAAGGTCAGGGGGTACCCAGAAGGAAAGTGTGTTTTTCCTCTACACCCTCCGAAGCCCTCCAGGATGCGTATGTGGACCTGCAAATGGGTGCAGTAGGGAACGGTCTCTAAGAGATGAGGACTCTGGGGTCTCCCCCCAGGCTCAGAGGAGAATTCTGTCTGCATGGTGTCTCCTGAGTCCACAGGGTGAGAAGGAAGAAGACAAATCCAAGTGACCCAGGAAGGAAGAGGGGACAGGGAGAAGAGCAGAGTTACTTCAGCAGCGGAAAGAAAGGCCCAGAAAGTGAGAGGGGACAGGGCCTGGGCAGGAGGCTGGAGGGACTGGAGGTTGTGAGGGAGGCTGTGGAGTTTGGAGTCGGGGGAGAGATACCAGGACAGGGTGGAGACAGGGGGCTCTGTACAGGTAGCTGGCCTGACCTGGGCAGTCCCTTTTGCTATCTTCAGTTTGAAGACAGACTTTATTAGAGGTTGATTGTTAAGTGGTATTTTTCTGAAAGGGACCCTGGGGATGCCAAAGCCAGCCTGGCGGGCCAGACCTTACGTGGTCACAGGCGTGTGTGGGTGTGCATGGGTGTGCACGTGCGCACGTGTACCTAGGTTTGGACACATGGGTGCTAGCCCAGGTGGGTGCAGCCAGCATCGTCTCACCTTTAGTGTTTGTAGTTGGAGGTACTGGGAGGTTGTGTCCCTTTGTGTCCCAGCAGACAGTGGTCATCCCCACGTAGATGTCACTTGGGGACCCTTTCCCTGGGTCTGGTCTTGGCAATGGGAAGGGCAGTGGGAGAAAGGCCTGGTGCAGCCCCTGAGCGCGATTCTTTCCTGCCCAGAGTCAGATCCAATTCACACCCTCGCACAGCCCGGCGCTGGCTGGCGCGGGCTCTGTTTGGTAACATCACAGCAAACGGCCACCTTGTCTCTATTTTGGTTCCTGCCAGTGCCTCCTCTTTCTGCACCTTCTGAGAAGCGTTCTTTCCTTCTGGAAAGCCTGGGTGCCAAGCACCCCCAGCTCCTTCCCGTTTTGGTAAATTAGGGAACAAATGGTGCCAAGTTGTTCTCGTCTCTTTCACAAGATGATTCGTAACCAGCTTATTTTCTTTTCCTCCATTGAGCGAACGCATTAAAACTAAAATTAAATCATTACCCGCAGCACAGACGACAATCCCCTTCGTAATTACATCCTCTTAATTGGCATCCGAGGACCCAGCTCGTTTTAAGGCTTGCCGGAAAATGTCTCCGACACATTTATTTATTTATTTTTAGGTTTAAAGGTCAACGAGAATATCTTACCTTAATTTGACAAGTGTGCAAGAAATAATGCAAGACTCATTTATGTTCAGGTAATGCACAAAGAAATCTATAAATCAAGCTGGGGGAATATTAGATGATGCCATATCGGAACCATCTGCCTTCATCCTCAGGAAAATCAATACCACAAAGAAAGCACCGAAGACGTAGTGATTTATGCTCTTGTGTCGGGGGAGAAATGTTGGCCATTTTTAGAGTCACTTCATATCATCCTAAAACAACAAGACCTGCAGGGAAGAGTGGACATAATACCACACGTGTCAGAGAGCAGAACTGACACTTGGTTCTCGATCTCGTCTCTGCTTGAGAAGAGATGATTCTGAGGTCCCTTCATCCCCATGACTCTGCCCCTTCTGGTATTATATGCGGGAAGGCTGCCATGCATGCCGAGATGGTGTGGAAGGGAATTAAACTAAACTGCATCTGAGTGACTGTTGCCAAGGGATAGAGGCTTATCACTTAGGGACCCTGGGTTTTCCATGCTATATGCATGCTGCTTAAAATCCTGCTTTCCTTTTGGGAACCTTCACTGACCTTCCTCATCACTGGGCATGGGAACCCACAGCCTCCACCATCTTGGATGTTGGGATTTGGTCCACAAATGTTTGAAATGGAATAGAGATGAGGGGCCGTGGCTTGCGAGCAGAAAACGGTGGCCTTTGAGCAATTAGTCTTTGGAAAAACAAGTGGAATTGTCTTAACATTCTCTCCCCAGAGGTGGTTGAGAAGTGCAGTGGTTTCCCCAAGAGATGGAGGAGAGGAGAAACAGATCAGGGGAACTTCAGGCAGGCGTGTCAGAATCTCTGGGGAGGGAAAGGAGGATTTGGAAAGTTTGAAAAAGAATATTTAATAACTGGAGAGGTTTTGTTGGAAGAGTTCAAAATGGAAAATTATGTTTTTATAATCAAACTATAGAAGGTAAAGCTTTTCATCATTTTCCTGATAAGGAGGGCTCTACAGAATTTCAAGTAAAAGAGATTTTGTTCTATAACACTTGTGTTAGGTACATTCTGGCCTGTCATTGTGTGTTTATGTTGCCATTTGTACTGTGGTTCCCATTATGTGTCATAAATGTAAGTGTTTTTTGTTTGAAGATGACTATATGCTCTGAGGAAAAGTTTGATTTTTTTTTTTTTTTTTTTTACATTCACAACAGTGGGGCTCAAAACGGATTTGGAAAACTTGTTTGTGTTACATTTTCGGTGTTACCCTTTTTAAGAGTGGAAGTCGGTCCTGACACTACAACAGGAAGTTCCAAAGGCCTCCAAGGTAGGATCATTTCCATCAGCCATAGGCACCTGTAAGTTGTGCTGGCACCTGACTGTGTGTGCCAGACAAACTCACAGACACACAAACACTTGCCTGCACCTTATAGCGCCAGTATGGATGGATACCTGGCCTGTCATACCCCCTGCCTCTGGCTGCAGGCTACAGAGGTCCCAGTGGTATCCAAAAATAAGCATGAGCATCAGGACTGTTGCTTTTGCTTTCTTTGACCCTTTTGAGGAAACTGACAATGATGCATGAAGTTCCTGTCAAGGATGGATGGCTGTCTCTTACAAAGCTGGAGCATACCTCCTTTAGGGGTATTGGCAAATTCTGGACACTGAACCACCCTCATGACTTCAGTAATGTTGGTCTGAGATCGTGTGAAATTGTTTCCCAAACCTGAGTGTTTTTTGATTTCTTTCTGCAAAGCTGCTTTCTCTGCTTTGCATGAGAGAAATTAGCAATGGGTCACCTCACCGGGATCCCAAAAGCCCATCACCCGTCTGTACAAAACCCTCACAGTCCTAAAATATATAAATCCTCACCTTCTTGGGGAAACTCCCATGAAACCTGCACTGAGGGCAACTGGACATAGCCAAGAAATTCAGAAGGTAGCCCAGGGGACTTCTTTGTAAAACTTCTCAACAAATGTGACTTAGTGTGGACTTTAAGTTTTGCGAAAGGTTAAACCTATGATTGTCTATTGTCTGTGATGACTGGATGGGAGGGAATGTGGTGCCCGGGTATGTGGTTAAAGGCACTGACATTGCTGGGAGTGGTGACGCACACCTGCAATCCCAGCGACTTGGGAGGCTGAGGCAGGAGGATGGCGAATTCAAATCCAGCCTCAGCAACTTGGTGAGGCCCTGAGCAACTGAGCAAGACTCTGTCTCTAAACAAAATACATAAAGGGTTGGGGATGTGGCTCAGTGGTTAAAAACCCCTGGGTTCAATCCTGGTACCAAAAAAAAAAAAAAATGTTATCATTAAGAAAATGCTGGGGTGCAGCTGGGTAGGAAGAATAACTTCTAATGTTCTGTAGCACAGTAAGATAATAATGGATGACAACAATTAATTGTATATTTCAAAACAGCTAATAGAGAGGATTTTTGAATCCCAACACAAAGAAATGATAAATGTCTGAGTCAATGGATATGCCAATTACCCAAGTCTGATCATTACACATTGTATATATGTATTGAAATGTCACACTGTGCCCTATGAACATGCACAATTACAATATGTCAATTAGAAAATAACTTTAAAAAGGAGAAAAATCTTGTTTTCTTAAGCCTTGGAGACAGCCAATAGAATTGATTATGTCTCTGAACTGGAGTCAGATTTCTTCGAAGTAAATGAGCTGAATTGGAAAATAATATTAGACTTCCATGTGTTTTCCAGCAATGCTGAATTCAAGACAAGGATGTTGTGTGTGTCCCTGTGTGTGACTACAGGAAAAAACTTTACAACTATTTTCAAAATATACTCTCATTCCCTGCCAAGTGCCAGCCCTAGCATTTTGCCAAATTTCTTTTAGAAGACTTCAACCTTGTGAACAAAGTAATTAATTATGTAAAAAGAAAAGGAAAAAAAAGTCCAAAACAACAGAAAAACCAACCAAACAAAAACCCCCAGTGCGCTGGGTACTGTGCTGTCTTCCTGAGGCTGTGAAGTTGAATACCAATGAGTTCAAATTGTACCACTGGGTTCTTCTGATCTGAACTTAAATTGTCAAAGGTGAGGGGTGAGTGTTTGGGCTGAAGGTTACCATAAGTTTAATCATCAGGGAAAAAAGCAGCTGCGTCAGACTTTCCAAATTGATCATTCTGGATGGCACTTGGCACACTCAGCAGATGGAATTGAAATAGCTTTGCGAACACAGAGCTTACAAATAAATACCAACCCCATTGCTCGTCAGGACACACGCCAGTAGAGGTAGCCCGAGGCCAGCGCTGGCTGCAGAACATGGTGCCAAGAATGGGCAGCTCACCCTCCTCTCTTGATGAAGTGCTCCTGGGCCAGTTTTCTGGAAGCCCTTTCCAGGAATGTCACATTTTTCTGTGCTCATGGGACATTTCCTGGAGACCTCCTTGGAAGCTTCCACAGCTCCTGTTTCTTGCAGGCATTCAGACCTTGCCAACTCTAGGATGATGGAGTTGCCTGAGAGAGAAGCACTCAGAGGATCTCTGTTCTTCCTCAGCATAATCAATCACCCACCTGATCAAGCACGCTCTAGGAGCCAGGCACTGCTCCGGGGCATGACTGTACCGTCCAGTAGTCCTTACAGCAGTCTCGCAACACAGCTGGAAACCGATGTCATCCACATTTTGCTGATGAGAAAACTGAGGCACAGAGAGGTTAAGTAACTTGCTCAGGATCAGTTAACACAGCTGCTAAGTGGTAGGGCCAGAGTTTGGATCCAGGTGACCCGGCAGCTCCAAGCCCCAGTTCCACCTCTGGTCATCACCGTATGTCCTGTGGTTCCATTGTGCACACATAGTCTGGGCAGCTAGGGTTCCTAAGCTTCTGACTGGGAAAAATAAGCCAGGAGGCCAGGTGTGATGATAAGAGTGACTTACAGTTTTTACAGAACCCAGAATATCCATTCCAAAAAAACTCCTGGCCAGCAAGTAGACCCAAGAGACACACTGATATCGCAGCATCAAAGTAAACAACACATGCTTTCCAACATCAAAATAAAGTCCTCCTCTGAAAGTACCAGTTCTCACATAAGAATGGCAGGTGCAGCTTTTCATGTCATAGTTGGGGTCTCTCCAACCTGCATGGCCAGGGGGATCCTGCCAAAATCCAACTTAGATCATGTCCTTCCTCTGCTCCTGCATCACTCAGACACAAAGCCAGAGTCCTTGAAGTGGCCCATGGGACTAGCCCCTCTACTCAGATCACGTCGTCTTTGACTCTCCTTTATGTTCACTTCTCTCCAGACACACTATGTATTAGAAAGGCCTCCAGCCCAGGGCCATTGCACAGGCTATTCCTTTTGTATCCGCATGGTTCAAATGGCACCTTCTCAATGAGGACTCACACATATTTAGGTCCTGAGACCCTGCCTCTAGCCTCAGTGTCTAGTCTGTTCTCTCCTGATTGGAATGCAGTTCTATGAGGGCAGGATCTTTCACTGATGGATCCTAGTTTATAATAGTGCCAGGCAGGTAGAAGATGTTCATTAAATATTTGTTACATGGATGGGCTACCTCTGGAGGTGAGAAAGAGGGAAGCAATAGGAGGGCTTCTAGGGGACTCCGCATATTGGTAATTGTTTTATTTTTTAAGCTGGGTGCTGAATGCCCTGGTACGTGTGTGTGTGTGTGTGTGTGTGTGTGTGTGTGTATGCATATTTTGTATATCTGAAATTTTCCATAATGAATTTTTAAAAATCAAATGGAGGCAGAGATAGGGCATTAGCTCAGTGGTAGAGTGCTTTCCTACCACGTGCGAGGCCTTTTGGTTCAACCTCCAGCACCACACACACAAAAAATCAAATTGGGACAGAAAGTAAATTTTATGTATGATTCGTACAAGTGGGATAATCCACTTCCTCACCTGAATGTTTTGCTTTGTTACTGCGAACTACAGCATAGGAATCCCTTATGTAAAATGCTTGAGACCAGAAGTGTTTGGGATTTCTAAAATTTTCAGATTTTGGAATATTTGCATTTATATAATGAGATATCTTGGGGATGAGACCCAAGTGTAAGCACAAAATTCATTTATGTTTCATATACACTTTCCACCCATAGGCTGAAATTATTTTTATACAACAGTTTGATTAGTTTTGTGTGTGAAGCAAAATTTCACGGTGTGGAATTTTCTGCTAGTGGCATCATGTCAGCAGATAAGAAGCTTTGGGGTTCGAAGCATTTTAGATTTGAGATTTTGAACCTAGGTGTGCTCAACCCATACTTGGTGTTGGTGGTTAGAATGGCAGGTTCTTCGGCAGATGCTTCGGAAGCAAGGAAGATGCAGAGGGATAGGAAGGGAGGGTTGGGGCAGGGACTCTGACCAGAAGGGCAACTTGGCTTCTGTAAGCAGATGGCAAAAGAAAGGAAGGGAGCCCTGTGCTCACTGTTGTGTGCGAGCTGGGGAGGGCGAGAAACTCGGCCAGAATAGAGACTCCACCAGCTTCTAAGAGCAGGATGCTTAGGGTGGTGTCTGGCAGAGGGTCCTGCGTCCTCTGTGTGACAGAGAAGAGAGAGAAAGAGAAACAATGTTTTCTGAGCCACTGGGAAGGGTGAGGCAAGTTCAAGGGGGCAAATTCAAGGACCTGGATGAAGATGTCACTCGGAGGAGTCTCTGGGTCTAGAGGCACATACTCAGCGCTGAGATTCCCTGCAAGAGGATCTGACTCCTTATAAGATCCCCTTTGTGGACTTGTCTGGAATCACTTCCAGTTCACATATATAACGCTGGAGGAGGAGGAGTCTTGGCTGCGTGGACGCTCTGGCCCCGCCCAGGGCAGGGCTGTCGGTGGTTGAGGTGAATTGACCAATATCTGAGTCTCATGCCTGGGAGGACACATCTGGTCCTCGTACATGCCAGGCAGCTTCCCAGATGTCGATCAATGCCTCTGGTCCTGATTCCTTTTGAGAAGTGCCATCGATCAGACCGGATGAAAAACAAGTGCCACAATGGGGTAGGGGGAGTGAATATTCATTTGGAAATGTCAATGAGCAAGAGGAGATTATGACTGCGGTGACTTGCCTGGCAGGATGGATTTCTGGCAGGAGGTGAACCACATGCCTGTGGGGGCTGAGGGCACCAGCCAGTGACCCTTGGTAGGGTGGTGAGAGGGGACCAGAGAAAGTGTGGAACCGGAAGGTCCAACGTGTTTCCCTCCCACCCCACCCTCCCCCAGTTCTGGAGTGCTGATTAAAGCTGGGGCTGAGAGTGCTTTTGGGTGTATGGGTGTGTCCTGCCCAGGGTCTTTGTCTTGAGGTGTACACAGTGACCATGAGGCCTAGGGATAGCTGCTCTTGTGGAAGGGGTTGAAAGCTCTCAGGACACAAAGTTGCCAGCAGAGAGAAGGGATCTGCTGAGCCTGCCTCCCTCCTAGGCATACTGCAGGGATTTCAGCTGGAGGGGGTCTCAATTGTTTTTTTTTGGGGGGGGGAATACCAGGAATTGAATCCAGGGGTGCTTAACCACTGAGCCACATCCCAGCCCTTTTTATTTTTTATTTTGAGAAAGGGTCTTGCTAAGTTACTGAGGCTGGCTTTGAACATTCGAATCTCCTGTCTCAGCCTCTGGAGCTGCTGGGATTGTAGGTGTGCACCAGCCAAGACCCTTCTCGCTTCTGTTATTGCATCCCAACTGTGCATAAATCATGGCTGGGGCCAGAGGGGCTGAAAATTTGAGACCAGGGTCCTGTATTATGGTGGCTCCTTGCCTTGGGATGAAGGGATGGATTCACCCATTTTGCCCTGGGAGCCCTGTCTCTGGCTAAGAGGCTTCCTAGATGGAGGTGGCAGTCATTGCTGCTGGCCTAGGAGACCAGGAGCCCTGCCAGCCCGTTGCCAGGTGCACTGTCACCTAGGTGTGGCCTACCGCTCCCCCCAGCCCCAATTAACCATCTGCAGGAGCTGCCATCGGCATGGGGGAGGAACTTGGTCCTGCTTCTCTGTGCAGACTGTTCAGCTAATGAGGGGGTTTGTGAAATTTTTAATTATGGCTTCCATGCCTTGCTTAATTATTTGCATATGGCTTTTACAAGTGAGACGAGGATGTCTGCATGCAGCGCTTCTCCTCGGCCCCGCATTTGACTTTAATTAAAGGCAGAACCTGAGGTCTTTCCATCACTAATGATCGTGGAAAATTAGCTTCCAATTCCCAGGGGTCGCCAGAGTGATGCACCCTGAGGCAGAGAGGGGACTGAGTGGAGAGTGGAGTGGAGGCACAGATGGCAGATGGCCCTGCTGAGCTGCCACTCTCGAGTCCTCCCAACCCAGGCCACCCTCCCACCACCCTCCCTTCAGGCTGGGTGAAGAACAGGGCCTCACTGTCCTCTGCCAGGAAGGAGTCTGACCTCAAGCAGCCACCGGAATGGAAGGCAGCACCGTGAGATGCAGTGAGGGCAGTTGCAGGCTATTCTCCTGGTGGCTGTGAGCAGGGTAGGGCCTGGCCACCAATGGATTGCTCCTAGCCGATGGCCACAGACAGGAATGGGAGGTTCTGAAACTATGTGTCCATGTGTCTGTTCAGCACACGCTCAGCCCTACACACAGATATGCAGCACAGAGCCATGGGGGGACATAAAGGGTTCTCTTACCCATGCATGTGTATGTATCTGTGTTCAGAGTTCCCCTTCTATAAGAATACCAGTCCTTTAGGATTAGGGACTCACTGTACTCCAGTATGACCTCATCTTAACTAATATTCTGCAATGACCTTATTTACAAGGAAGGTGAGATTCTGAGGTGCTGGGGTTAGGATTTCAACATAAGAATTTTGTGCATGGGAGGGATGGATGTAATTCAACCCATAACAAGTGCAAGTGTGTGTATGTGTGTGTGTGTGACTCAGGTGACTCAGGTGGGGAGAAGGAGGCAGAGGTGGACTGGGACATGCCCTATATCCTGTGCCACACTCCCCTGGTTCCACCACAGTGACTGTCCTCCATGCAGAGGCAGATGCCCTGTGCTGAAGCCCATGTTTCTGTACCAGTGCCATTGGGTCACAGCGCCGTCGGAGCCAGCTGCTGACCAGCAAGGTCACTGCAGCTTCTCTTCACACCAGCAGCTCACAGGTCAGGGAGGCAAAGTTAGCTTTGCCTCTGCTCAGCTAACTTTGCACAAGAGACTTTGAATCAGTTTCAGACCCAGGGGTTGCATGCCATTTCACAATCCAGGCTACATTTTTCTTAGCAAGAGTGGCATTGGGGGGACCCTAGTCAGAGCCAGCTTGGACACAAATTTTGATTGACTCAGGTAGGTTAGCCTTCCTTCCTCTGTCTCTCCCTTCCTCCATCCCTCTCTTCCTTCTTTCTGCTTGAAATTGTGCATGCTAGGCATGTGCTGTACCACTGAGCTATACCCACAGCCCCTTGAATAGGTTTTTAACATGTGCATTACTTGCCAATTTAAAAATCAGAAACTTTCAGTTAGAAATCCAGGTTTCCAAATTAGCAGATCTGAAGTTCTGGATCTGCTGCAGATGGTTATTGGATGTGTTATTTTAAAAATAATTGTCATTATAAAAGGGTCATATGGTTATTACAGGAAATTGGCTTCTTCAGACAGGTGCTCACTAAAGACCAGCAATTGACCGCTTTGGTTCTCTTCATAAAAATGCATGTTTCTACCTGTCTGCCTTCCTCTTTTTGGCAACCTTTTAAGAAGTCAGGGTTCAAGCAGCCCCATACGTGATAGATGACAGGGTGGTATAAGGGCACAAGCTTGGGGCCTGTGTGGATGCTGTTCTATTTTAAAATTCTTTCAGTCAGCTGAGGGCTTCCTTCGTCCTTGACCCACCCCCCTGGCCTGGCACACAGATACCATGGTGTACCACACCCAGGATCTTAAAAGTTTACCCCTTTTCTTCCTGTGTCCTTAAGGCTGAGTGGTAAACACATCCAGCACTCAATACAGTAGAAAAGAAGTTACAGACTCAGGGAGAGAGAAGCTAGACCCCTTGCATGTTGTTCAGGATAAGTAAAGTCAGCAAAACCATTTGTAAAGAAGAAGCTGTGGAGGAGTGGGCCCTCTGCAGAGAGAGCTCTGGGTCACAGCAGCACATCTGCCTGCCCTGAGCCTCTTCCCTCTACTCCAGGACAGCCACCCATGACAGCAGGGGTCTTCACAAATAGCCCCATGGTGTCAGGCCACAAAGGAGCTACTTACTGGTCAGGAAAACTGAAGCTCAGAGATGTGACAAGATTATGCCCAAAGTCCCCAGTGAGAAAATGTAATGCTGAGTATCAGACACTTGGAGCCTGGGGCTGTCTTCTCTACACTATCCTCTAACCATTACCCGTGTTGGAGGAAAGCCCACGGCTCAGGGATCCATGGCAGGTGGGCTGAGGACTACTAGGGAATAGTGAGAGATGAGACCAGGGGTGAGAGGTTAGCAGAGACTCGATCCTCAGGTTGTTTGTGGGTCACACAGGGATGTTTGAAGAACTCGGGACACAGGACAAGTGGGGCCCTCAGTTGGTTTAACTGGACTGACCGCGAATGTACTGCAGGATCTATACAAAGTCAGGGAGCTGTCCAGACCGTAGGTGCTGAATCTGTGTAGCACCAAGGGTTGGGAGAGACAGAAGGAGCTCAGAAGGCTGAATCTGTGGCTGGATGGAGCGGAAGAGGGAGGAGGTTAAGGAAGGCCCAAATTTCTGTCTTTTCAACATCCCATAGAGAAATAAGGGGGCACCAACGGATCAGTTGGGGTAAAGGGGATTTGGAAGAGAAGATATCACTGGAAGACGATGGAGGGGCGAAGTCTCACGGAAGAGGCAAATTTCTTTCTTATGCCTACCCATGCATTAGAATTTCCAGGTCCCTGAAGCCTGACTCCCTCCTGTTGGCCTCAGAGCAACCAGGAGAGGACCAAGAGGCTTGATTGTTCTGCCATCTTCTTAGTCCTTGAGTCCTTCAGATTGGAAGATAACAGCCTGTTCAGAGATGAGCTCGAGCAAAAAATCATTCTTGGAGTGGTTGAAGGTCGAGAATGTATCGGTCATTACTGGAGCCAGCTTAGAAAGGCTAGACGGCTTGCAAAGGGGATGATCATGCATGGGTACAGGCACATGGAACACACCCGGGTATAGGAACTGCTCTTCACCTTCACCCTTCTCTACGTCTCTCTGCTCATTACACATTGCCCAAGCACCTGCTCTGTGCCAGGCACAGTTGGAACTGGACACACAAAGGCAAGTCCTCTTGGAAACCACAGGGAAAGGGATTCCCTGGAGAGAAGCCAAACCTCCTTGTCATTTTCTCCTCCTCTGGAGTCTCTGGATTACTGTTGGCAGCTTGGAGGCAGCTGCACCCTGCCAGGGGCCAGGGCACTTCGGGTTTACTATGTACTCCTTTCTAGCTGTATTATACCCCAACTTTCAATTTTGAGAAGTAAATATGCAATTTTTTTCTTCCCTATAATTTTCCCTGCTGAGGCTGTGGATGTCAGAGCAGCTGGAAAATGTGAATAGCTCAGTGCTTTCTAAAAGGAAAAGGAGGCCGGCCGTGCAGCATCAAGCATCCTTGGCTGCTCTTGGCAAGATCCGAAGGCTCTACTGGGGGAGATGGTCTCCAGGCTGTACTGTCAGGGGAGCTCTTAACCCAAATAATCCTTGTCCCCGCCTTCCTGAGATAATTGTCAAGAAGCAAGTGTGTGTGCACATGAATGCATGTGCACAGAGAGCACGTATACATTTGTCTTGGCAGGGTTGTTGAGGTGAGTGTATTTGCTTACTTTCTGCATATTCCTCTAGAGACTTCCAAACCTTCATGTCTCAGTAACTGAAGGTCAGGACCGTCTTATCTAAGCTTTTGTTTGGGAAAAGCAGTGGCTGGAATGGAGAGAGACAGGATTTGAGTCAGACAGATCAGGGATGGCTCTTATTTACTGTGTAACCTTGGCAGGTTTAGTCTCCTTGGGTCTTAATTTTGTCAGCTGTGAAACAGAGACATGCTGCCTGGATTCCCTTCCAGGGAAAACTTGCTGACCACCCACAGGACATGTGGTCAGTGGCTACTTCAGGATCTGCCTCAGCTTCGGCAGGCTGCTTCATCTGAGGTCATACCTTGCCCTGGTCAACCCACGTCCGGCTGTGGAAGATTCTGGAGATGTAAAGATATAACCATTTCTACCTGCTACAGGATACTCTGAAGGCTCTCCCCACTCCAGAGCTTCTCCCATCTACTTTGTCTTTCTCTTCTTTTCCCTTCATAGGTGTTGATTCTTAATAAACATCTTGCACCCCCAAACTCCATCTCAGCATCTCCTTACAGAGAACCAAACCTGTGATAAATAAGGATAATGATTTTCACTTCAAGAAGTTATTGTGTGAAAGCTTAATGGGATGTTTTGGTAGTATCCAGTGTATCCTGAAATATTAACAAAGCATGATAAATATCTGTTCCTTTCCCTAGCCTGCCTCTAAAAACTGAAATCCTATTCTAGGCCTTGAGCAGGTGTTTAGAACTTGTGTTCTGTAAGATTGGTTTGAGAAAAGCCCAGCAAGGAAAGTGGCAGAAGTCTGTACTGTGTCTAAATCAGAGAGCCTGGCCGAGGACTCTGGAGCCAGTCTTGTCCCTGTGAAGTTCATTATCCATGGATCACGTCAGCCCTCTTCAAGGATCCTCACTGAAAAGAAATTGAGCATGCAAATACTCTTCTATCATAATCACCACGTATCCACAGGGTAATTCATAAAAGAGCTGGAAATATATTGAATTTCAATATTGTTTTAGTCCAAATCAATATTAATAATTGTTTGCATTTTTAAAGTGCAATTTGCAATTGAAAAATGCACAAAGATCAACCGGTAGTTGCTAACACATCAAATTTTCTTATTAAAGGCATAGTCCCTTAACTTTAAAATGTTTCTTATACAATAGGGGATGGCACTGATCCATGAAAATGGTTATCTATTATTTACATGTACAACATTAGAATCTGCTTCCATTATGCATGAGCTGAAAGGCCAGTGATTTTTATTTTTAAGTTTTTGGTTCTTTAAAACTTCTTATTTTGAGATAATTATGTATTCTTGTACAGTTGTAAGAAAGAGTGCAGAGAAACCGGGTGAAGTCTTTATACTGTTTCCCCTTATTGTGATGTTGTGCAAAACGTTGGTGCAATATCACAACCAGGATGTTGACACTGATTCAGTCAAGATAGAGGACATTTCCATCACCACATGGATCCTTAGGTTGCCCTTTTAAGTTCTTTAAAAATTAAAGATTTTTAAATGAAAAGGGTGACTGTAGATACAGTAGGATCCCTATCATTAGCCCTGTGTAGATTTCTGCCTCAAAATGATTTCTGTCATTTTATAAGTCACTGTTCCAGCAGGCTCAGGGTAAAAGTTCATACACAGAGGTATGGTCCCCTAGGTTGGGAGTAGCCACAGGTGGGATTCACCTTAACCAGGATAGCCTCAGGTAGAGGCCTTGCAGATCAGAAAGACCCCCAGAAATACAATTCCAGTTAGGCACCTGCAGCAGAGCATTTGATCCCTCAAACAAGGACAGAGCTGTCATGAAGGAGGACAGCTTGGCAGGCTTGTCTGGTCCATAGGGAACCTGCTGTCTCTGGAACAGCACCTCTTAGGGTGTAGAACTCTGGGATATGCCCCCTGGTGGTCTTCCTGAGGCCTGTGGTCTTCCT
This sequence comes from Sciurus carolinensis, assembly GCF_902686445.1. Classification (NCBI taxonomy): domain Eukaryota; kingdom Metazoa; phylum Chordata; class Mammalia; order Rodentia; family Sciuridae; genus Sciurus; species Sciurus carolinensis. The sequence goes on from NC_062228.1 coordinate 41,779,890, forward strand.
GAGGCCCGTGGCCTGGCAGTGGCCCAGATCCATGGTGAGAAACAGGTGACAGGTGTGGGTGAGGGACACTCACCACAGGACCACGCTCTGCCTGAAGGTGCCTTTCTGTTTCCTAAGACATTTGTCTCACAGCAGAGATTTAAGGCAGTTGGAAGCTCCTCTGCGGTAGATATTTTGGAGGAGGACTGAGCCCAAGATAAGGAGAATCAAGTCATGAGGGTCATGCAGCTAGTTGGAGGGGAAGCCAGGCCCAGAACCAGGGCTCCCTACTCTGAGCCTGGTGCCTATCCCATGATACCCACTGCTTAGTTCAAGTTGTTCATTTATCTTTCTACAAAATATTTAAAATTTACCAATTTTAACCATTTATAAGTGTCCAGTCTAGTAGCATTTAGTATATCCTCACCTTTCTTCATCTCCAAAACTTTTCATATTCCCAAACTGAAACTCTGTACCCATTAAATACTAATTCCCTGTCTCTCCTCCTGGCTCCCTCTATTCTACTTGCTGTCTCTATGAATCTGACAACTCTCAGCACCTCATATAAATGGAATCATATAGTATTGTCTTCTTGCAACTGGGTTGTCTCAATTAGTATGTCTTCCAGGGCCACTCATGTTTAGCATATATTGCTTTCACTGACTTTTGGACAACCCAGGGGAACTAATTTTCTTTGGAGGTTTCCTGTCATCACCTGGTATTGGAAAGGTTTGGAGATGGTCAGTTTTCTGGCATCCAAATGACTTGTGTATATGTTTGTGCATATATTGCACGTTAATATGCACACATATATAGAGAGATTTGCCTTTTGAACATACATTAGTCTTCAAGCCCCTTGATCAGCAATCTCTCATTCCCAACAAGAGAGTTCAAAAGCAGGGTTTGGGTGGAGAATGTGCCTTGAGTATTTTTGAACTGTCAGGCTCCATCGGGTTCCTGAGGAACCCAGAAATGGGGTGGGATGGAGCTTACTTCCTACCTCTTTTCCTGTCATGGGGTTGGACTACTCTTTGGATCTGATTCCATCCCAAACCTGATCAAAACAAACACACAGTTCCCTGAAACATAAATGACCTTTTTAAAATTCCAAGTTCATGGAGTGCCTCTCTCCTGATGGCCCCCAACACTTCCATCTATTAACTTGAGCTCATTCCACATGCGGCAGAGGTTATTGATCACTTTCCTTGTGCCAGGCTCTGTGCTAAGTGCTGGGAATACAAAGATGAGGAAAGGCTCAGAAGCAGCTCCCACAGCTCTGAGTCTGAACCTGGTGATGAGCACCTGTGGGAGAAGGGTCAGTGCCAAGGCTCCCAGGCTTAGGGGACTTGGGGTGCTGATTGGGCATCCAGGCTGCTAGGGCAGGGGTGAAGAGGAGCTCAGTTTCTCTTCCTGCACAATTACCATCCCCTCCTGTGTCCCATTGGCTTAAAATGCCTGAGCATGTAGTCCTGGGCAGAGATGGTATCCATGGTGTGGTTCTCCCTCTAGCAGCAGTTGATGGCTTGTATCCTGTGGCTCTTTGGTCAGGCCCTCAGAACCCTCTCTCTCACTGCAGCTGTGCATCACCCTTAACCTTCAAGCAGCTCTTATTTGTGTATGGGATAGTGGGAGGCTGGGTTGCAGTGTTCCTTGGCGGCAGGGATTGGAGGGGTACCAGAGCAAGGCTTTGGGGGTATTTCAGCCTGGTTTATACCCCAGTATGCCCTTGTTCTGCCCCATAGAAAGCATAAGGGAATTGAAGGGGATCCTGTGTTGTGGTAGAGGAGTGGATGGCAGGTGAATTACTGCCCCCCAGGACCGGGGTGCAACTAGACAGGCCCAGATGTGCGTGGCTGGGCCCTGAGGATTTCAGGACCCAGGCCAGCGTTCCCCAGACCCAGCGGGTGGCGGGGCAGGAGCAATTCTGAGTCTGCAGCCCCGCCTCGGAACCCTAGCGCTTGCAGCCATCCGTCATCCTCGCAGAGCATTGCAACTTTATGCCTACGCATAAAAACTGGAGGGACTCGTCCCAGAGTTTGCTGCTGCCGCCGCCGCCGTTAGAGCGGTTTTAATTAGCTGCAGGATTTTAATGAGCTGAAATCAAGAAGAGCCCCATCTCAGAAGTAAGCCGGAGCCGCACACATGGAAGAACTAGTCTGACAAAACAGATGGAGGTGGTACTCTCGGGGGACTGGGCTGTGTGCTCTGTTCAGCGAGGAGCAGATGAGTTTCCAAGGCCAGGAGGCTGAGGTGGGAAGCTGGGGGTCAGCTGCCGGTGCCCGGCTCCAGTGAGGGAGGGGGAGAGCTGGGCGCCGGGTCCCCTAGGCTGCCGCGGCAGAAGGCACGGTGCCGGATTCAAGGTGACGGCAGTGCCTGGCTCCATTCTCCTCAAGTTGCCATAGCAGCCTCTCTCCCGAAGAGCAGCTTCTCCTGGAGCCCTCAGCCGGGAGGGACGTCATTGTTCGCTCCTGCCCGTGCAAGGAGGAGAAAGACGGACAGAGAACTTTCCTGGGCCTGGGGCCCACTGACCACGTGGGTGCACCCAAGCTGTCGGGAACAGGATGCTGGGGTGGCTCCCCACAGCCAGAGGGTCCTCTGGGTGATTGTGGCCAGTGTCCAGGCCTTGGAGCAGCTGCAACCAAGCGTGTCCTTGGAGCCGTCCGTGCGTCCGGCTGTCGCCACTGGAGGTGCGTGTATTTTGGCCCAATTCCCAAGTCCTTGCTTGTGCCCTGAAGTCAATTTCTTCAAAAAGACCAAAATTTAAATCAAATAAATAAGGAAATGGGAGGAATCGTTGGCCCTGCCCTGTGTCCCAGGAGGTGTTTACAAGATTAATTGGATCTTTTTTTTTTTTCTTCTTCTTCTTAAAGTAAAAATTGGTGATGCCATTCAGGCCTTGGGGAGAGAAGCCGTTGGGAGGACTAGGAATTTTGAGTATGGCAAGAACCTCCGGAAACTCAACAGGGCTGTGTATTTTTCTTGCCTTAAGCCTCCCCGTTCTCTACCCCTGTCATTTGAATTTTCTTATTGTCTGTTAGTCTTAGAAAGGACACAGGGAGGTGAGGGGAGATGGCACTTGTCATAGGAGCCAAGTGTGATATTGTGTGTGGTGAGGATGGGACATCCCAGGTGGGAGCTGAGTCCTAATGGGGCCCTGAGACAGCCAGGCCCTGGTCTGTGACAGATTGTAGTGTCTAACCCCAGTGCTAGATTGAAAGAGAGGGAGATGAACAGCCTTTGGACCCGACCTGCATCTCCCCATTGTCTTGAAAATATCTTACGACTTTGTAGAAAAGAATCCTCAGGGGAACAATGGGGGATAAGACACACACAGCACCTGCAGTGTGAATCCCTGGTCTGTCGGGGACCTCCCATCCACTCCTCACCTTTGGGAGGAGTCTTCTGTAGATTCTAAAATGCTTGCTCCCTCCTGGGGCATGAGAGACCCAGCCAGACTTACAAGCTGGTTATCCAGGAGAAGAGGGCTGACCTTTTGAGGAGTTATCTGGGCATGTGGTCCCCAGTGAGAGCAAACATGGAGAAGAGGGTTCCCAAGGAAAAGACTGGGGTCTGGGGCTTAGGGGCTTGGACAGGGAAGCCACAGAGTGCTTTAACACCAGCTTCCTGGCTGTGGACAAGGTGCTTGTGTTCTCTGGAGGTTCTCAGAAGTGACAAATGTGCACAGATGATTCTCCTGTCACCGTGAAAGTGCAGGGCGGGGGACAGTGTTCTCTTCCTCACCAGATTTGGGGGCAGGGATGTGATCCTTGTCCTGGCTATCAGCCACGTGGGTGGTTGGAGCCTGGTTCCATTTGGTGGGTTTGATGTGAGCAAGATTCAGAAAGCTAAGACAGGTCACAGCTGTAGGAATCATTAGTCATCAACAGGGGAAGACTGTACCAGCTCTAGTGGTGACACTGTAACAGAAGATTGGGGAGGGGAGGAGAGCGACCAGCTTCCGTCGCCACATCTGTAGCACCAGTTACTAAACAAACAAATGATGATCACACATGCTTCTGAGACCCCTGTGTTCATCATATGGAGTCTTGTGGCAGATATTGGGGGTCACATTAGTAGCTATTTTACCAGGCAGCTCAGTGCCTAGCCATCATTTGTCATTTCTTCTGTCCTTCCTGTCTCCATCCCTCTCCCCCTCACAGAATGTCTTGATGTCTACAGTTACCCACCCTCAATCAAATTGGCTGCCAGTGTCTGACTTGGGAGGCCAACGTGGCTACAGGAAGTTCATCAACACTGTGGCCAGTTGGGGCCTTGCTGGGGATCATTGGTGGTGTGTGTGTGTGTGCACGCGCACGTGCACACAGGCACTTGCCAGCATACACCAGGGCATGTGTGTGTATCTGTGTTAGTGTCATTGTGCCTGCTCATGCCCGTGGGCTGGTGCATATATGAATGTGTCCAGAGAGGCCTTGAACTGCCTCTCCTGTTTCCTGCCCGAGGGTCTGACCTCCACAGCATCATTGTGTAATGTCATTTCCACCCTCTCTCTCCTTTCCAAGGCTGTCTGGGCATCCTGAGGGCCTCAGCCAACTCTGCTTGTAGGGGCTCAGGGTGGGAGAGCGTAGATCCACCTCTGACCTTACTTGCTCGTGTTCCTCCAGGAGCCGAAGGCTGTCACTATGGGCCTGGACATCTGGGCATGCTAGGGCTGTGTTGAATGGCCTTGTCTTTTAGTATCATTGGAAACCTGCACTCTGCACCTGTGTCTTTGTGATGGATCAGACCCCCAGTATGGTCCCATCCAGGACAGCCATAGAGGAAGAGGCCCTGGTTCCACATGAGGAGCTTCTGGGTCTGAACCTTTGGGGACATGTGGCTCTCCATTTTTACCCACTATAAGCAGGACAGGCTTGGCCCTGGTTGATGGCAGGAAGTCCCATTTTTTCTTTTTTTTTTTTTTTCCACTGCGGTCAGGGCCTGCACGAAACTCCAGATCCAGCTCCTGAGATAAAATGAGCCCAGTTCAGTGCTACTCCAGAACATAAAAGCTGTGAGGTCGTGGGAAGCACCTGCTCGGCACAGTCCAGGGAGCCCAGCGCCAGGCGTGTAGAGGCCTAAGGCAGGTTAATTAAAGTTAACTGAGTGAAAAAATAATTACAGAGACTGCAGAGGGAAGAAACCCAAACCTTCAGTTTATACTTCTCAGCCCCTGAACTTTTCTGAGAAGCACTCTCGTCCTTGGGAATATTTTTCTGGGCAGGAGAGAAGGAGGGGCCTTCTATCACTTTCTGCCTCACGCTCCAGTGACTGGACACAGAGGCAGTGGCGGGGGCTGTTTCCCTCTGTCTCCGCGCCTGGGCAGGGAACCCTCCTTGTGTCGAGGAGCACATCTGGTTTGGCAACAGACCAGCTACCTAACTGTGCTCTTGGAGACTGCTGGGAGCTGCCCGGCACCTCAGCTTCCCTTGGGCACTGTCCTGTGCTAAGCTGGGGAAGTTTCCTTGCAGGCTCTTTGGGTGGAAGGCAGGTAGAATCCCTAGGCTCAGGCCAGTAAAACTGAATGAAGGTAAGGGGACACAGGGATGGTCCTTCTAAGGGGGCTCTCTGGGACACCTGCCTCCCATCTAGACCTGCTGTCTGTGCACCTGTTTCTCAGCACATCCCACTCCACCACACCCACCCCACAGCAGGAACTTACATCCCTCATTTGGGCAAATGGCCTTGGGGTGCCTCTATCTTGATCCACAGCCTGACCCAGTTGGGGATCGCTGATTGATATCTGGGACATTGGACATTTCTTCTGCCTCTTAGGAGGAACCAGGGTGAGGGGCAAGTCACATGGGCACGATCTGGGTCTGCAGGGGCCAGAAGAGCAGGCAGGAACAGAAGGGATGTTAACACCCAGCCTCTGATCCTGAGTCTGGGATCTGAAAGTGGTAGGTCTGACTGCCCTACCTCAGCTCCAGGCCAGTTGCCTTGAGTGGTGGGACAACCATGGACTGGCCAGAGCTTCAGCTCCTGCTGGTGTGACTCTCCAGCAGGGCCTGGATCCTGCCAGGCCATCTGTCGGTCTGTCAATGAGGACAGCTGTGCCTGGTGTGGGGGAATTGATCTGTGCCTGAGCATCCTCTGGCTCTGGAGCCTCCTGCTCCCTGGAGACCCTTGTCCCAACATCCTGTAAAGAGGGGCCAGAGTATAGGCAGATCTGTCCTCTGAGCCAGTTTCTAGGGACAAGGACCCATATTCCTGCCTGTACCTAGATCCCTGCGGGGGAGCACACATACTCATTGGGAGGCTCAAGGAAATTGGACAGTGCCAGAGGGTGTCCACTGGTCCCCAACTGTGGGTCTCCAGGCTCCCCTGAATTCCCAGGCATCCGTAGGAGAGTGTCTCTCTCCATATATTTGTTGGGAGACACTGATGGGAGCCAGTGTTCTGACCACAAGTGACAATAGGACTTCCTTCAGCCTCCATTGGCTTGAAAAGGTGGAAGGGGCACACCTGAGCTCCTGAGGTAGAGCAGGGGATCTGATTACACTTGGTTCCTGAGGCCTCAACCCCCCTGGATGCCCTGCAACTCAGAGGTGCTTCTTTCTCCCCCTCTGCCCTGTAGACCTCGGCCTGATGGACGCCTGGTATGGACAATGAGGGAAGAAAGTGCCTCCCACACCCAAGAGGTGACCCCTGAGTGCACCCTGGATGACCCTGCGACCTGGAACGATGCGGCTGACCTGCATGTTCTCATCCATCCTGCTGTTCGGAGCTGCAGGCCTCCTCCTCTTCATCAGCCTGCAGGACCCCACGGAGCTCGCCCCCCAGCAGGGGCCAGGTGAGCCCTTGCACTTGTTTCCCACTGTCACTGGCCTCTTGCTTTCCCACCTGGGGTGCAGGCTCCATGGCTGCCCTGGTGTGCTGGGTTGGAGGATGAAAGTCCCAGCAGGCAGAGGAGGGGTCCTGGCCGCACCTGCGGGCACTTGGGTCAATGTGAGAACACTCTATCTGATGCCCAGTGACCAACCTCAGGGTTCTGACATTCATAGCAATGAGGTGGTCCCCCTCTTGGGGATGATGGTGAGGTACCTGTCTGTTCAGCCAGGTGTTGCCTTTGGTGAAACTCAGATTTAAGGATGATTCTGCCACCTCTTAGGACCTCTTCCACATCATCTAGGACACATTAGTGGTTGAAAAGCATCTCTTTGAACCCAAACTGCTCAAGTGAGACTCGGTTTCCCTGCCCAGCCCTGAGGATCCTGTGAATCTGGCCCCTACGGCTTGGACAGATGAATTGGGGCACCTCCTGGTTTGTGAGACCAAGACCCACCTATGCTGCCTCCTATCCTGCCATGCCTTGTTACCCGCTGAGGAGGAAGGTACCCTTCCTGAGGCATTGAGGTCTTTTGGGGACAGGTGGCTTAGGAAAAGCAGGAGGGTGGATCTGGCATCTCAGGGTAATAGAATGTGGAAATGGAGCTCTGCAAGGTGCCCCACTGCTGGACACGGCAGGGCCGCAGGTCATGGGCCCAGGGCCAAGGTCAGGGGCTCTCTGCTTTGGAGTGAGAGGAAGGCAGGCATTTCAGGCATCAGCATCAGCAGATCTCAGCAGGAGCTTCTGTCAGAAGAGGGTCCGTGAAGAATCCTACTCACAGTTCATGAGCTCCAGGACATGGATACACTATGCACCCCCAGAAAGCCCTCCTTCCAGGAGACATGTTATGTACGCCCCATTGCTCAGGGCTGTGAACCAGGGACAGGATGGAAGAACAGTGGAAGCTGGAGGTTTAGGCTTTCTGTTCCACCCCCAGCCTGTGACCCTTAGCACGGGATGGAGATGCTTGACCTAGGAGCCCCTGCTCTCAGTAGGGTACCCTGCCTTGAAGCCACCTCTGTTCTGCAGACTCAGGCTCTCAGAGAAGAACTGCACCCCTTTCTCTGTGCGTTCCCCCATTGTTTCACTTCTACAAACAGATAGAAGACCGTGGGCACCAGGAAGGAAGGCAGAAGGTGCACTAAGAGGCCAGAGCCCACACAGGCCCGGAAGCTGCTGCCAGAGTGAACCAGGCACAGAAAGTTACACCTTTCATCATAAGAAAGAATGGGAGACAGAGACAGCCAGCGGGCCACAGTGCTGACACACCTGGCACCACCCTGCAGCCGGGGACTGTTGAAAGTGGGTCTGTCTGTTCCCTGGCTTGTGAGGGAGCAACTGTGATGACCAATTTGGCTCCCCTGGGGACTTTTAGCCTCTCAGGAGCCCTACGATAGTGGACGACTCTTGTCAGTGAAGCAGGGCCCGATGGGACAGTGTTATTAGGGCAGACTGAGTTGGTCCCGTGGTTGTGTATTGTTTGTGCCAAAGCAAACTGGGGAGAAGGGCAGTTGAATACTACTTGGGATAAACGGTGCCGTGCATCCCTGGTGCATGTCCTGGTGTGTGTGTTTGGCGATGCACACATGGGCAGAGGGTCCAGATGCCCGATGTCCTGCATTCTGTAGAGGAGCCAGGGAGAGAATGCCTGAGTGTATCTGTGGGATTCTCCTGGGACGAGGGGCATGCCATGGATCAGTGGTCCTCTTCTGGGACAGGTGGTATATTCCCAGTGGGTTTGTGCCTTGGTGGCCCCAATATTTGCCCTGCCATGGTGCATCCAGCTGGCAAAGCAAAGCACTTGCTTCTATAGGCAGTGGATTTTTGTCCCTCATGACAGTTGCCCGTGTGCCCTGCACAGATGTGCAAGTACATAGATGTGTGGCTTATGGGTGGGTGGGGTTCCACAGGACATCTGCAAGTTCTGCCATAGAGAGGCATGCTCAGAGAGGAGCTTGGAGCCTCAGGCTGGTACGTAGGATGGGATGAAGCTGAGGCAAGCATCCCTGTAGCCGGCAGAGTCGGGCCAGGAAAGTGCCTGGGTCTTGAGCCGTGTTCTTCTGTTGGCAAATGCAGGTGGACCACTCTGACCAAGGGCCACGTGATGGGCAACCTTGACGTTCTAGGTAAATCACACCAAACACAGTCATAAAACTTTAAGTAATGCTTACGTTACTTTCCCCGAGCAAAGCGTTCCTGACACAAGCTGTTTGTGTTGATTTGTTACTATTCATTTATTCTTTCCCTGTACTTCTCGCAGCAGCCTAATTGTGATTCGGTACCAAGAAAGCAATATCAAAGTAATTTTCCACAACATTAGTTACAATTTTCTTCTGATCTTTCAAGTGAAACAATCCCATCCTGTTGGCTTCTCTGAGCATATAAACCTTGATTACATTTATCTGTTGGAAACCAGTGCTTACAAAGTGTATATGTCCAGTTGCATGGCTGGGTGGCCCCAGGGGCCCCTGACAAGCCTTCTTCCCATGGGTTTTTGTCCAAGGGAGTTGCAGACTAGAGAGGCTGCCCTGCCATCTGGATTGGCAAGGCCACTTGGGGAGCCCCAGTCTACAGAGGAAAATCCACGTGGCAGCATAAATTTTCCTGGGAATGGATGGAGTTCTCTGGAATCTGTCATTTGTTGCATCATGAGGGTGGGCAGGTGAAAATCCAGGAGCCAGCTTGAGAAAGTGATGGGCATTCTTTGTTGACTTACAGTCCCTCAGGGTCTGGCAGATTTCTGCAGTGCAGCAACTGGGTATTAGTAGCTCCTGAACTTCTTATGAGCCAGCCAGCCAGCCTCACCTGGGTAATGCATTAGTAAGTGGAATCCTATGGCATTGCCAACTTCTGTAAGTTGTGCCATACTTTTCAAAAACTTTTTTTTTGCTACATTTTCCATCAGTACATTTGAAACAGGGATAGCTACCTGTGAACCATGTACATTCTAAGAATTTCTGGTGTAACAGAGAATTTTACTTTTCTAATTATAATTATTTTCCAGTTTCCAATATGGCCAGGTACTGAGTTCAGGGCTTCTGCCTTCAGGAAGTTCCCTTCCTGTCCCCAGAGATAAGATTCATCCCTTTTCCCAGAGAAAAGACTCAGGTCAGAACTAGGAGCCAGCCCTCTGGCTCTGGGGGCTGCAGAAGACAGAGTTCACTTTCACTTGGGCAAACTGAATATTATGAACCGCTTTTCTCTGTGATTTTTTTCTACAGAGAATTTGAGTAGAATGGTAGTAGATTTGAATCTGTGTCTGTCCCCTGGCGCCCCCAACCTGGCCGGGCAGGCTTCATCCACTGCCATATCCATATTCCTCCTTCTATCTGATTTTAAAACCTATAACAGAAAGCAGATCAGTTCATTCATAAATATTTCAATATGTGTCTCAGTTCAAAAGAATTATTTTTTTTAGCGTTACCACTAAACATCCAATGAGTCCTTAATAACATCAAATTTCTAATCGTCTCACAAATATAAATCCCTTTATTTCCATTTTGTTTTTATCCAGAATCCAGATAAGGACACACATGACAGTTGATCCATGAGTCTTGAAGTCTCTTTTCTTTATCTTTGTTTCTTTTTTGTGCTGGGGGTTGAACCCAGGGTCACTTAACCATTGAGCCACATCCCCAACCCTTTTTATATGCTTTTTTTTTTTAAACAGTGTCTCGCTAAGTCCTTAGGACCTTACTAAGTTGCTAAGGTTGGTCTCAAACTTGCAATCCTCCTGCCTCAGCCTCCTGAGTCACTGGGATTACAGTGTGTGCCACCAGGCCCAGCCCTTTATTCTTGATAATCTCTACAAATTAGACAAATCTTGCAAATTGATCTGTTGTAGGTTTGGACTTTGGGGGTTTTTTGTTTGTTTATTGGCGAATATTTACACCTGAGTCTGTGTTCTTCTATCTGGAGGTTTACCTCTGCCAGGCTCTCTTGTGGTGTCCCAAGAGCCACTGATGTTCTGTCCTAGGCCCGTCCATTCTTCAGGCATTCCATGATGGCTTGTAATCCCGTTTTATCATTCCTTCTTCATTCTTTTAAGTGGAATGGATTTTGTTTTAATGGAGCCAGGAGAATCATTGTTAGTGACCCATGAAACCAAAGTGAATGGTGGATTGATTGGTTGATTGATACATAAAAGAATAGGACCTCTGGTCCAGATTCTGTTGCACGCACTATAAATATTTCTTCTTTTTCTCCTTCTTCTTCCTCCTCTTTTTCTTCTCCTGAATTTTTGGATTTTGTGGTGTGAGTTTTCTTAAAGTGGGGCCACCCATGTTCAGGGCTCTTTGCTCTTTCCTGGATTCGAGGCACTGAGGGTGGCTGCTGAGATGACAGCTCTGGTGAACAGCGAAGCGCCCTCCTCGGGGACTGCTGGCATAGACGAAGGGAATGGAGAGCCCTTGAGGACGTCTTGGTCTGAAGCCTCCCCCGGGACTTCCCTTGCAGGGCACAAGGGCATTCTTGGATAATAATAATAATAACTGCATTGATGAAACCTTTACCATGTACCAGGTCTTCCTTATGCTGAGCACTAAACAGCTTTCAATGCATAGAGTTTTTATAATACATGATTTCTGCTTACAGACAGTGTGCTGAGAGCTCACTGGGTCTGACGTGGAAGCAATGTCAACACGAATGCTAGCAGAGGTTCTCAGACCTCACCATGTGGTAGGCACTATCACAAGTACTTTACATGTACTTCATACCATTTAATACTTAAAAACCCTCGTAATTACTATTACACCATTTGACAGATGAAACTACTGAGGTGAGCGAGGTTAAGAACAGTACCCAAGGCCACACAGCTTCTGGCCTTCAGAGCTGGGATGTGCCTTCGAGCAACTGGCAGTGACTACACACCATCCTGCCTCCCCAGAACTTGAGGCACCTGGCATTGCCATGGTCTGGACCAAGGGCAGAGCCTGGGTGGGGAGAGCAGTGTGGACAAAAGTTTGGAGGCAGGAGAGAGTGTGGCACCTGAAGAACTCCAAGTGGCTTCGGGGCTGGAATATGACTAGTGGCTGAAGACACAGCCAGGCCCAGCCCAGTGAGCCCTTGGTGCATGGTAGAGGACCCAGCCTTCGCCCAGGGCATGGCAGCTCTGGAGACTCGGCTGGGGAGGAGTAGCTGCATGGTGTGCAGCTGTGGGCGGAGAACAGGAGGAACAATCCCCAGTGACCAGCTGGGAGGGGTTTGAGTGATGCAGAGAAGGGGACAAAGCCCAGGGCAGATGGGGATGGGAGAGGACTGGATTCAGGGCCATCAAAGTGACTGAGTGCAGAGTTGGCCAGCTGGTGGGTGGGAGGATAAAGAGAGCGAGGAAGGCAGTGGTCTCAGTTTTGGAGGACTCTGGGGTTCCTGGTTGTGGCAGATGGGAGTCAGAACTGCCATTCACCAAAGCAGATATGACAAATGGGAGTGGTCTAGGGGCGTGGCAGGGGCCACGTGTTCCTTTTTGGATTAGGGCATCCGACACACTTGGCAGGATGTGTGAAGATGCCCTGTAACTCCTCTACCACAGGCCATGGCACGAGGCATGAGAAACAGGAAGCACCCTGCCTCCCCAGCCCTCCCCGCACTCCTTCATCTTCTCCTTCATTTTCACAGAATGCAGGGGTCACACAGGTTGGAAAGGGCTGTGGAGACCCCTGCCCTGGGAGGGGAGCTGGCATCTCCATAGCCTCCCGTCTGCTCCACTTTTCTAGGCCAGGAAACTGGAGCCTGCCCTGGAAGCTGCCCACTCCTGGTGGGGCTGGATGCCAAGGCTGGCAATCAGGCTTCTGCCAAAGCTGCTCACCGAGCCCTGGGTTGGAGCCTCTGTGCCTGGGTCGCTGGGCTTGGCAGCAGGGTGGAGAGGAATGGGTGCACCCATCTGCACAGAGACTGCTGTGGTCCAGCTGCTCGACTGGACTGGGTTGGTTGAGAGGTACAAGGAAGAGTGAGAAGGGGCGAGAGAAGATTAGGTGAGGTCTGTTCTCAATCTGTGGGGTCAAGGGACTTTTTCTTAGAAGGCTCCAACTTGGGGGCATTGGAGGAGAGACCTGAAGGAGTCCCGAGGGCTTCCTGGAGGAGGGAAGCTGTGCCTTCCCTCTCCAGTCCTCAAGCAGTGATGACCCCCAGTGGAAGCAGCAAAGTGAGTTTGGGGGAAACTGTGGAGCGGGACGGGGGGAGAGTCTCTCCCTGGAGCACACAGTGCTGAGCCCAGGATCTCACAGCTAGAAACCCACAGAGCCAGAGTCCCAGTGCCTTGGGTCTAAGGACCCACAGTTTTACCTACACAGTGCCAAAGGCCACGTTGTGATGTCAGAAGGGTTGTCTGGATCCTACAGTGACTGTCTTTATCCAGATGTGTTGCTTTGGGGCTCCAAGACCACAGCTTCAGGCCAAGAGCTCTGGGTGGGCCAGGGCCACAGGGGTGAATGCCAAAGGGCTCTCAACAGCTCACCCAAGTGCAGTGTGAGCCACACCCTCTCTGGCAGCATGCCCTATCCTCCTGGAGCCGGGTTGCCTAAGCCCACGCTCCCCCCGGGCCGGGGAGCCAGCCCCTCCAGTTTCCATGGAGCTCCCGCTTTCCCCAGGCAGGTGGGTTTTATTGGAATCCTCTCGAGTCTGTTTCCTGAAACGGTTTTCTAACGGCATTCCGGAACATCATATATATTTCCTACAAACCTTGCGAGGCTGACACATCCTTGTTGTGACTGTGAATATCAGAAGTGACATGTAATTGCAGTGATCCATCCTGTTAAGTAGCTGGCAATATATCATTGCAAAATCAGCAGGGCTGGGACTCTCGGAACCCAGTGTTTCTAAACAATGCACCTGCAGCGTCTTCAAACTCTCACTGATCACCGCCCAGAGCTCACCAGGGCGGCCGCACCCTCCCTGCTCGCCTCCCCTTTCTGGGGCCACAGCAGAGATAATTTCACTCTGGGGAAAGCTACCCACTGGGTTTTCAGTTCTCCTGGAGTGTCACAGCCTCGTCACGTAACACACGGGGCTTTCCTGGAGGTGCTTGTAAATGTGCTCATCCAGGCGTGCCCGGATTCCTGCTCCCCCTTCCTCGAAGACCTGGGAGCAGCCTTGTGGGGGTTCTTTCTGGGCCAGCCCAGCTGTCACTGAGCCAGCAGAGGGAAGGAAGCTGGTGGGCTCCGTGTGCATCATTAGAAGGATGCAGATGGGGAGGGGACTAGCGGATGGACATGACCAAGGGACACAGATGGCTCTTTGCACAAGGCAGGGGGCATCACTTGTACACTGTGTTCAATGTTAATTTAGACCACAGTGTGTAAGGTGCCTCTGTGGCTGTGCAGACTAGTGCTGGTGAAGGGACAGACATGGAACCCCCACATGATGATCAGCCAACAGGTGCCAGAGGGAGGCAGGGTTGGAACCCCAGGGCCAGCAGGTTTGGTGCTGACTTTGGAACCATCTGCTGTTTGTGGGGAGTGGGTGCTGGAGGACCCTCACTGCCCTACACCCTGGGAGGCCCTGAAGGCAGCACTGCCCACTGTGAGTCCTGTCCCCACCCTCCGTCACCTGAGCCTGGATCATTCTTTAAAGCAGCCCTAGCCTGCAGCTCCCCAGTATCTCCATCCTCCCCGGGGCCCCAGTTTCCTGGGTTCCTCCACCCTCTTGCAGGTGGAGGGAACATTCACTTCCTCTTACAAAAGATGCCCTGTGGGTGGGGTGGGGGCGGGTCTCCAGCTGGATACTCACTTTCCTTTGCTGCATTAAAATATGCTAAATGAAAAATAATGAGCATGTAGGAACTAATAACAGGAATCACCTAATTAAATTAGGAAACAGACATCATATTGCTGTAATCTGAAAATTGATATTAATAGAAAATGGTCCCAGAATTGCTATGCTAAAAGTTCCTGGATGGGGAGGGGGGGCGTGGTTGGAGTTAGAAAGGAGAACAAAACAGAAAATTGGGACGATCATATCCAATAAGAGTGAGATTTATGTTTTAAAGGAACTAGAGTAAAATGCTAAAAATAGAAGACAGGATCATTGTATGGATCTAATGAATTAATGGACAAAAATGGTCTTGAAATCTATACTTGTGTATGCTGCTCATTTCTAAAATGAGGCAGTGTAATTAAGCTTCTGTGTGCGGGACAGGAAGTTGTGGTTCTGTGAATTGGGTACCTGGCAGTGCCCCCAGTGCCCTCCTCCACTCTCCCTTCTCCCTGCAAGGCTGTTCCCTTCAACTTAGGTTAAGTCAGTTGCCCAAAGTCCTGAAGTGGCCGATCCAGGATGGAACCCAGATTTGGCTTATTCCAAAGCCTGCATTTGGCCCACTCTGTCCCCCTTGCTTGTTGCTACTGGTTAATGTCAAGATCTCTATTTCTTTTGTTTTTCGATGTTATTCTACCACTTCCTCAAAGGATATTTCTCACTGACACCTCGCCAATTTCAGCAACAGCGCAATTCCCCGATCCCAGGCCCCAAGGCTCCTCCGCTGTTTTGGTCAATACAGCTCACAACAAAGACACCTTCTGAAATTACAGTTCAGCTGGAAACTGGGTCTCCCATTGTGTGTGGGCCTGGGCACAGATTGAGCAGGGCCGGCAGTTCCGATGCCCACTCCGTCCCCAGGTAGCCCCGGTTTCAAGTTGTGCCTCCATTGTTCCTCAGAGGACCCCCATGCAGGGGGTGAATCAGGCTCTGTTCACCTAAGACATGAATCACAGCTGGGTGGGTCCAGAGTGGGTCACAGGTGTGGGGTGGCCCCTTTCCCACTCTGCCTGGCTCAGATTGAATTGGAGGAACTAAAGGAGGAGGAGACAGAGGTGGAGATCTATGTGTGAGATGTCCCAGAATGACACCTGGCCTGGAAAGCCATAACTGCACCAAGACCAGGCATGGCGCCCTATGAGGACTCAATGGGGACTCAAGGCTGGGTGTTGGGAAGGGTCCATGTGGAGCTGAACTTCCTGTCTCTCCACCTGTGCCACATACCTCTGGCCTCTATCCTCACTCACTCACTGGACAAGGCTCCCCCTCAGAAGGAGGTGAGCCAGGAGAGGGGAAGGGCAGAGCGAGTCGGGAGGGTCGGAGAAGGCTAAGGGTGGTTCCTGCCATGTGGCTCACCTACCTCTCCCTCCCTTGGCCTCACCTGGCCTGGAGTCTCAGGGTCAAGCCAGGAGGGCCTTAGGGCACCCACTGCCAGTGTGGGGCCGATCTAGTGGGGTCCTAACCCCTGCCATCCCTTCTGACTAGAGCCTTTGTTCCTCACATGGAGAGTGAGAAGGTGGTTCTGAGGCAGCCATCCCTCCAAGGACAGGGCTGTTGCCATGGCTTCTCTGTGGCTTCTGGGTGAGTCTTGGTTGTTGAAAATCCAGAAAAGGTCATGGCAGTAGTTATGACAACAGAAGTCCTGGAGGACAGGCTCTGGAAGCTGATGCACATCCAAGATAGAGTGGGTCCACCAGGGAGGGCCTGAGTGTGGAACGAGGCCAATGTCCTGGGGCCGGCTGCCCATCGTGGGGGTAAAGCTGGCCCTGGCACTCCTGCTGACACCATTCCTGGGCCTGTAGGGCCAACACAGATCTTCTCCTGCTCACAGTACTTGCAGGAAGCCAGGAGCCGCCGCGGGAGAGATCCCATTTAAGCCCAAAGCTTACCAGTACGTACCTGCTGATGTTTTCATTATAAAGCTTATTTTACAGGATTTGCAGTTCTGCTGTTTTAACTTGAATCATAAAGGTGCTCCATGGAAGATTCTCTCATTTTAAATTTTTATTCATTTTTATTTATTTATTTACATAGGGGAGATCGCCAAGCTTACATCAATTCTGTCACCCGACAGCTGTCACTTGGGAGGCCCTGCAAGAGTGGCCAGCTTCCGATGGAGCGGCCAGAGGGACACCAGGGGGCTCCTCATTTTCATGGTCTGGGTCCATTAGGGAATTGGGGACTGCCTCTTGTCTTGCCCTGAGGATCGTCAAGGCACTTTTTAGCCCTCTGTGAAGGCCCGAAGACCTCCGTTAGAGTGGGCCAGCCCCGTCCAAGCTCCCAGTGAAGTTGTATTTGGTTGCCCCCAAGGTCGGAGGGTCTCACTGAGGATGACCTATAACCCCTTGCTGCATATGGGTCGTGTCTGTACGTATCCAATCCTGGAAAGGCTCCGCCTAGTGCTCATTAACCTGGAGGGAGGAGGGAGTGGCACTCCCACACACAACCACATGGGGTGACTGCCTTTGACCTTTGCCCTCAGAGTCCAAGCCTGCATCAGAGGGAGAAAAATGGGGGAGAGAAAGGGATGAGAAGGGATGTCAGTGGGCTCAGCGTGGGAGGGAATGACCACAGGACACCAGGAACCTGGTGACAGGAAGTGCCCCAGGTGACCCCAGGAGCAGGGCCCCAGTGCTCAGCTCCAACCTCTGTGCAGGACCACAGACCTGGGGTGGCCCCATCTCCTGTCTTTGATTTTGTATCTGTAATGTACACTTCTGTGGCTCTGCTGAGTTCCACACAGAAGCTCTTACCAAGGGTCCTTCAGGGGCAGCTGGCAGCTCACACTGGGCTCCTCCTAATGGCCACATGACAGGGAGGAGAGGATCTGTGCCACACCCCAGGTCTCCCTCAGGCTCAGCCTGTCCTTCAGCCCTCCCTGACTCCACACCTGCTCTCCCTGTGCCCCTGGACACCGTAAACTCTTTCCAGTGTGCAGGATCCCCATCAAGCTCCCACAGGTCATGAGCAGAGAATCTCTAGGTGTCTGCTGGCCAGTAGTGACCTCACAGTGTCCCTTGGTGCCCTCGTCTGGTCCAGGAGCTGGGGACTCTGCCAGATACCTGTTCGCCATTCAGATCAAGCAGGGGCCTCAGGGGACCTGGGAGATGACCACTCAGCAGAGATACGATGGAGACACAGGGCAGGGTGTAGGGGTCTGGGAGGGCACAGCGTGCAAACCTCCCTTCATTATACGGAGCTACTCACAGGCAGATGGTTGCACTCAGTAGTATGCAAATGTTGCTGTAGCAAAGGAAGAATCCCTTCCAGCCTCCGAGAAGCCTGGAAGTGGGGCTGTGGGTGCCTGTGGGGTGGGCCTTCTTTCATACCTGGGACACTGTCTGTGACCAGTCATACCTATCAAGGGTCTCCCTAGCCTGGCCCAGAAGGAGGTACTTTGCAGATTCTTCCCTGCAGCCTCCCTGGCAGGGGCAATGTCACTGGGACTGTGAGTGGAACCAGAGAGCTTTCAGGAATGTGGCCTCTGGGGGTGAGGTGTGAGCAGTGATGATGGTCAAAGTGCTGGTGGTCAAAGTGCCTACTGTATACCAGTTACTGTACTTTATGTGCTTTGTAAATACTCTCACACCGGAGCCTCAGCACCCACCCCACCTATTCAACAGATGAAGAAACTGAAGCACAGAGAGGTGAAGTCATTTACCCAAGTTTGCACAGCCAGGAAGTGGCAGTACTTGAACTAGAACCTGGGTCCCCAGATCCCAAAGATCTGTAAAAGACTTATTGATGACTGTGTCAGCTATTTGGGATTGAGAACACCCTACTCTAAGACACAGGGCATTGGAAGGTCAGCCTAGGGGGCCTGCAAGTTACCACTGATGTTTGGGGCATTCTTTGCTTCTGCATGTTGCAAACATGCTCTGATTCTTCTGCACACGTGAGTGTAACTGGTGAGGCTCAGGTAGCCCTGCAAGTGCATGTGTCTGGCTCTCATCCATGATCCTATGTGTGCACGCACCTCAGTTTACTGCAAACCGTGGGAGTGGGGTTGTGCCTCAGCCCACAGCTCATGGAGAAAAGAGTGCACACTGAAGTCTGGCTGCTCTGCATCCCCTGATGTTGTCCCCAGCCACCAGCAGGCAGAGGACACACGGTCATAGCCCAGGCAGGTGGCGTGGGGACCACAGGATGAGTTATCTGTGGCTTGCCAGCCTCAGAAGTGAGTGAGGAATTGTCATTCCCTCCAGGACTCAGCAAAAATGGTTATTGTAACCCCTTGCCCGTGACCTGGACAGACCAAGGAATGAAATGACATTCATAATGTTTCAGGTCGAGTGATCCCTGCTTGAATTAGTTCCTTCCCAGAACTCATCCAGAAGTAACGGCAGTAATTAAAGGGTTTTCCTGGATGAAATCAAGTCTGCTCATCAAGCATGTACAATATATAGGACTTGCAAAGTTTCTAAGGGCTTCATCCCTTCCCTGGGGAATGGGGAGGGCAGTCGGCAAGGGCAGGACCACAGGCAAGGGGGATATAGGGTTTTACTGCTGGGGGAACTTCTCCATTTTCATTACTCATTGTATAGATGGTTACTATACAACAGGGTCCCTGGTCTGAAGGAGTGCACAGTGGTGGGGAGTTCCTGGTACCATCCTGTCTCTTCCCACACAGGCGTATCAGCAGCGTCCCAGGGGAGGAGACTGACATTACCTCCTCCTTCCACTTAAGGGCCCATAAGTTAGGATCTGAAACTGAGATCATACAAGTGGACTTCCCACTGGCCAGAGAGAAAGGATGGGCCAGTGGCATGGCGTGACGCCTGTCCAATTTCTGTTGCTATAACAAATACCCAAGACCAGTGATTTATTTAAAAAGAAATTTTTTTTTATAGTACTAAAGTCTGGGAAGTCCAAGAGCATGGTTCTGACTCTTGGTGAGGGCCTTCTTGCTGCATCATAGCATGGCGGAGGGCGTCACATTGCAAGACAGAGCAAACATGGCAGCTCACTTCTCTTCCTCTTCTTATAAAGCCACCAAATCCTGTCATAGACTCCTCCCTGATGACTTCATCTAATCTTAATGACCTTCCAAAGACCCCACCTCCAAATATCATTCACATATGAATTTTTTATTTGTTCTTTTTAGATATATATGACAGTAGAGTGTATTTGACATGTTTTGCATATGTGAAGTATAATTTATTCTATTTAGAATCCAATTCTTGCAGTTGTACATGATGTGGAGTTTCATAGGTCGTGTATTCATATATGAACATAGAAAGGTTCTATCTGATTCATTCTACTGCCTTTCCTATTCCTATCCTTTCTCCCTTCCCTTCATTCCCCTTGTCTAATCCAGTGAATTTCTATTCTCTCCTCCCCTCCATTTATTGTGTGTCAGCATCCACATATCAGAGAGAACATTAGGCCTTTGTTTTTTGGGGGGATTGGCTTATTTCCCTTAGCATGATAGTCTCCAGTTCCATCCATTTACCAACAAATGCCATAATTTCATTCTTCTTTATAGCTGAGTAATAGTCCATTGTGTATACATATACCACATTCTCTTAATCCATTCATCTGTTGAAGGGCATCTAGGTTGGTTCCATAGCTTGGTTATTGAGCTGCTATAAACATTGGTGTGGCTGTGTCACTATAGAATGCTGATTTTAAGTCCTTGGGGTATATACCAGGGAGCAAGTTGTCAACATGTGAAATTTGGGGGACACTTTCAAACCATAGCCAGTTCCATCTGACCAGTCCTGTCCACTAGAGAGAGAAAGGAGAGAGCTCCGCTAGGTGGTGGAAGAGTCTGCTTCGGAGCTTCACACCCAGGCCAGGACCTCCCTCCACACAGAGCTGTTTCTCATTTCTCTAATTTGCTTTACTCAGGGAGAAACAGCCTTCCTCCCGGAGCTGTCCCAGACTTAGGTGCAAAATACCAGAATCACGTGAAAGCAAATAACCAGCAGTGTGGCCACGCCCAGCAGTGGGGCAGACTGAGTCCATGTGCTCACCTCACCTCTGGGTAATAGAACTTAAAACTCCAGAAGGAAAGAGAAATCTTGGGAGCCAGACAATGAGAGGGACTAGAGAGAAGCAAGGAGCTCCAAGGGATGCCTGGAGATCCTCCGCTTGGGGTGTGTGTGTGTGTGTGCGCATGCGCGCACTCACGCTGGGGCTGGAACCCAGGGTTGTGTGCATGCTGGACAAGCTCCCTTCCACTGAGCTTCACCTCCAGCCTCCTAGCTAGGACTTATAAAAAGCTTTATTCAGGCACACATCTCTCGGGATTGGTTCCAGAACACCTTCCCCAGGATGCTCCAGTTCCCTACATAAAATGATGTACTATTTGCATATAATCTAGGCACATCTTCCTGTATACTTTAAATCACCTCCAGATTCCTTACTATACCCAATACAATGTAAATGCTATGTAAATAGTTTTATACCGTATTGTTTAGGGAATAATGACAAGAAAAAAGTCGGTGCATGTTCAGTATAGATGCGATTTTTTTCCCCAAACATTTTCTTCTGCCATTGATTGAATCTGAGAATGCAGAACCCACATACAGAGAGCTGACTGTATAATTTACATACCAAAAAATTCACCTCTTTTTACACGGATGCTTCAATGATTTTTAGTAAATTTACAGAGCTGTGCAACCATCACCACAATTCAATTTTAGGACATTTCCATTGTCCCCCCCCAAAACTCTCCTGCTCATTTGTAGTCACTCCCCATTCCCACCCCTCACCCAGGCAACCACAAATCTATATTCCATCTCTATTGATTTGCCTTTCCTGAGTATTTCATACCAGTGTAATCTATGATATGTGATCCTTTCACATCTAGATTCTCTCACTTTAGCATAATAGTTTTTTTGTTTGTTTTCTTGAACCTGGGTGTTTTTAACCACTGAGCCACATTTCCAGCACTGTTTAGTTTTTATTTTGAGACAGGGTCTCAATAAGTTGCTGAGGCTGGCCTTGAACTTGCAATCCTCCTGCCTCCGCCTCCCAAGGCTCTGGGATTGCAGGTGTGTGCCTCTGTGTCCTGCTAGCATAATGTTTTTTAGATTCATCTTGTATTAACTCATATCAGTTGTTTGTTTCTCTTTATTGCCAAATAGTATCCCGTTACATGGAACTTGGTGTTATCTGCTCACCAGTTGATGGCTATTTGGATTGTTCCTACTTTCTGTTATTATGAATCGTGCTTCTACGAAGAGTCACATGTAAGTCTTTGTGTGAACATGTTTTCACTTCTCTGGAGTACTTAGGAATAGAATTGCTAGGTTTATGTTAAATTTAAAACAAATTGCCAGACCATTGGCTAAATGGCTACATCATTTCGGTTCCCATTCTAAATACATGAGGGTTTCAATTTCTCCACGACCTCATCGACACTTGTTATTATCTGTCTTTTTAATTATGGTCATTCTAGTGGGTGTGAAATGCCGTCTTATTTTGGTTTTAATTTGCATTTCTCTAATGAGTAATGATATTGAGCATGTTTTCTTGTGTTTATTAGCCATCGAAAATATCTTTAGTGAAATATCTATTTAATCCTTTGCCCATTAAAAAATAAGTTGTCTTTTTTTAATTGAGTCGTAATTCTTTATTTTCCGCACACAACTATTATTAGGTTTCCACATTTCTCCCAACTGTGATGTGTCCTTTCATTTTCTTAGCGGTGTCTTTTGAAGTACAGAAGTTTTTGAATTTGGAGAAATATGATTCATCAATTTTTTATTTTCGGGGTCATTTCTTTTTCATGTTATGGGTCACACATCTAAGCAATCTTTGCCTAACATGAGGTCAAAGATTTTCTCTTATAGTTTATTATTTAAAGTTGTGAAATCAGGAAATCTGAATCCTCCAGCTTTGTTCTTCCTTTTCAAGATTTTAACTATTTTTTTAAAGCTATAATGCATTGTTCATGTCCACATAGATTTTAGGATCAGCTTGTCAATCTCTGCCAATAAGAAGCTTGCTAGGGTTTTTACTAAAACCCATAGTAAACATGGGAAAATTATCCTCGTAATACTGGGTTTTCCAATTCATGAACATGGGGTGTCTCCACTTATTTATTTAGATCTTAATCCCTCTTAACAGTATGTTGAAACTTCCAGTATACAATTCTCATCCTTCTTTTGTGAAATTTATTTTAAAGTATTTTTTTTTCCTTTTGATGCTATAGTGAGTGGAATTGTTTTCTTAATTTCATTTCTGGGTTGTCCATTACTAGTTTTATTTATTTATTTTTATTGTAAACAAATGGGATACATCTTTTTTTCTCTGTTTTAACCATTACTATTTTATAGAAATACAATTGATATTCATATCTTGACTTATTCAAATCAACAATTAATTTGTTGATTAATTTTACTAATTCTTTTCAGGCACTTTTCATAAATTCCCTAGGATTTTTTACATATGGGGGTTATGTTGTCTGCAAATAGAGTTTTACTTCTTCGTTTCCAATATGAATGTTTTATTTCTTTTTCTTGCCTTATTGAGCTGTCTAGACACTAGCACAATATGAATAGAGGTGGTAAAAGTGAGCATCCCTTGCCTTCTTCCCAATCTTAGGACAGAAGCATTTAATTTCTCACTGGTAATATAGCCATAGCTACAGGATTTTTGTAAATGACCTTTATTAGTTTGAGGAAGTTCTCTTCTATTCCTTTGTTTGTTTAAAAAATCTTTTAAAAATGACTTCTTCTACATTTTTTTGAATGATTATGTGGTTTTACTCTTTGTTCTGTTAATTTGGTGTATTAACACATCAACCTTGCATTCTTGGGATAAAACCCATTTGTTATAATTATATGTTGTGAGATTCAATTTGCCAAGATTGTGTTGTGGGTTTGTTGTGGGTGGGTACTGGGGATCTTACCAGGGACCTTGCACATGCTAGGCAAATGCTTTGCCTATGAGTTATATTCTCAACCCTGTTGTGGTTTTTTAAGGAATAGCTCTCTGTAGTCTATTTTTTTTTATGATGTTTCTGTCTGGCTTTGATATCAGGTTAAATGGTCTTAAAATAAGTTGGAGAGTTCTGGAAGAGTCTAGAAAGGATTGATATTATTTATTCTTTGGTAGAATTCACCAGCAGAGCCATCTGGGGCTGGACTTTTCTTAGTGAGGGGAATTCTCATCCTATGGTTACGGGGATGGTTAATGCTGTGCACTAAACAGATAAAACAGACAGAATTTATCAGCTGTATATGCCCACAGCCTGGGAAAGGAGGACACTGCAGGCCACAAGGTGTCGCAGTAGAAATGGGGTTGGGCAGATACTCGGAATTAAGCTATCTGAGAGCTTCCCAATATCACCAGAGGTCAAGGTCAACATAACTTCGAGGGCCCTAATTTTGACCTTATACTGCTGTGGCAAAATGTCCCATAGGAGCCTAACGATAAAGACACCTAATCCTGAATGGGGAAGCCCTGAACTAATAAATTGGAGGGGTGGCTTAGGACCCTCAGCCCCAGCTAGGGTGCCAGGAGACCTTCCAGCTCTGCCTATTGGTACATCTCCTCTCCACCCTCTGTACATCCCCATTCAGGAGTATGCTCTAAAAACCCATGGCCCGGGGCTCAGTTCCCTGGCTTCTTAAATGATGGGACGGAGACTGATCAACTCAGGTGGGTCCACCTGCTGGACATCAGTGATGAGGCTCTAAAGCCTGCATTGGGTGACTGGTACTCACATTCTCTTCCTGCCATGGGTAAGCTCAGCTTCAGCTGGCACAGGACATCCATCCTTGGCCCATATAAGGGGGCTTCTTGCCCTCTCCAGAACTTTGTAGTTCAGGGATATAGGTGCAGTGAGGTTCTACTTGCTTCTTGCTGCTTCTCCTTACCACAGGGATCTGGGAGATACCATGTCTTCCAGTCTCTGTGCCTGGTCCCTTGATAAGGAGGGCTATCTGTATAGGGGAGAAAGTCTTTGTGATCTCTCAGTGGAAGAATAAGACTTGGTTACTACTGGCCAGGCTCCGTGTCTGGGGACCTGCCCTAGCATGCTGGAGGTGCCTGGCTCCTGCTTCAACAGACTTGGAGGTGCTTCCACCAACAGTACTGTGGCCAGTCAATTGAGTTGTCCAGGCAGTTCCTACCTCCCTCTTCTCCTTCGGGAGCTTTATTTTTCCAGAGTATACAGCCAGCAGTCAAAGCCTGAGCATTCTGAGTTATCTCTGGAGAGACTGGAAATCAGTGTTTTGAACCTGACATTCTTTTGGGCTGCAGAATCCTGACAGAGCCTAGCTTAGGAGAGCAGGCAGGAGCAAGAGCAGCCTGAATTTTATGGTGTCTGTCCACCAGCACCAGGAGGGTCCGGCACTGGTTAAAACAGCAGTCCTCAACCTACCAAGGCTTTTGGTGGCTTGTTAGAATCATTTGTGGGGGTGTTAAAAACCCCAGTGTCCAGGTTCCACCCCAGACCAATCTCCAGGTGAGGGAAATTTTCAAAGCACCACTCCATTGGACAAGCACATTTGAAAACCTTTTTTTTTTTTTTTTCAGAATAGGGTTTCTCACTCTTGAACATAACCATAAAGTACTTGGACAGTTCATTCAAATTCAGGTTCTGGTGGGTGGTGCAGTGGGACCCAGGAGTCTGCATTTCTAACAGGGAGAGTTTTTATTCAGAATCATATTGCTTAAAGCATGTTTTGTGGACCTTTAGGATCAGCAATACTTGAGCATCTTAAAAATGTGAACTGTCACTCCTGACAGATCTACTGACTTTTTAGAATCTACATTTTAGTAAGATTTCCTGGAGTTTTGAATGCACTTTGGAGTTTGAGAAAAACTGGTTTTAGGCAACTTCAATGCCCCAGCCAAGTAAGAGATGACCCATGCTGTCAAGGGTCTCAGGATCTTTTCACCCATCAGATGATAAAACCTGGATTTGCATCCTCCAGCTCCTGACAGCTCTTTTCTCCTCTGACTCTCCTCTGGCCAGACTGTCTGCTCTGCTTCAGCCATCTTCTCCATCCCACTGTGGTGCAGGTTTGTAAAGTCCAGGGCCTGCCCCCCATTTCCTCAAGTCCTCCAAGCTTGGGTCCAGGCTTGGCACAATCATTTCCAAGAGTGACCCAGAGTGACCATGCTCCATGGAGAACAGTGCAGCCTACTGACCACAGAGCAGTCTCCCCAAGTTCAGTATCCTAACTTCAGTTCATCCTGATGATCCAGTCTCCCCTTTCTCCAGAGAGACCCGTGCATCGAGTCCACCATCACTTCTTCCACTTTCCCTTCCTCTTTTAGGTCACCTGTGTTGGATGCTTGCCTGTTGCCTTCTGAGCTGTCCAATTCTCCAAATAATAAAGAACTCTGTTCCTGTCCTTGAATAAATAGGTCACTTCTATTTTCCCTTTCCCTACTCACCTGGGGCTACTGTTTGGTCAAGGCCAGGTGTTATGAAAGGCCTAAAGCTCTCAAAACTCTCTAGGTATGGCATCATTGTCCTTGTCCTGCTGTCTGCAGCATAATCTTAGCCCCTATTGGAGTTCAGACCCATGTGTGGGCAACTTAAGGTTCTTGGCTGGGCTACTGCAGTTTCCCCTGGAAGATGGGGTTGGGAGGAAAAACACTGACTTGGAGGGCCAGTTTTGAAACTGATAGGACCAGGCCTCAAAGGAGAGCCAATGAACAGTGATTTAACAAATAGAAGATAAGACTTCCTTGGGACTGTCACCTCTGCATCCCAGCATGTTTCTGGTTGCCTTGGCAACTTGACAGATTAAACATCTTTCCGGTGCATTGGTGGCTGCTAGGGCAGAAGGTGATAAGACCCATGGAGGTGGGCAGGATCTTCAGTGGGCAGACGACTCAGAGCTCAGGGTGATCTTCACTTTCTTGCTGGGTTAGCTGGCCCAGGTTGTCGCCTAGCTGCCTGCATGATAATATAATCATATCCAACCAGCTGCTCCTCCTCCTGCCCTCCCGTCCACCCACCCATCCATCCCTCCTTCCATCCCATCCACTTATCCAGTGAGCAGTCATTGAGCATCTGCAGTGTTCCTGGCCTTATTTTTGCTTCTTCAGACAAGTATGTGAGTTCCTGTCCCTCCAGGTCAACCAGGAATAGCTCTGTGGGTCCAGAGACACAAGACAAGCTTGACGATCAGAAAGTCCATAAAGATTTTCACCCAGCATAGACATGGTCCCATTTAGAAGATATTTTAACCCATATGCATTGCAAGTGTGTTGACCATCTTCTGTCAGACTCTTTCTTTGTACATGTCCTTTGTATAAACAATCACACTTCATATACTGTGATGTGTTTTCTTTTTCTTTAATGCTACAAGGTAGACCTCTTTGCACATTAAATCTCACAGATTGTTATCATCCCTTTCAGCATCTTTATGGCATTCATTATGAAGATATACCATTGGTTTATTTAACCAGCTCCTTAATGATTTACGTTTAAACCGTTTCCAGTATTTTTAAACTACTTTATGAATTGTTTCTATTTCCTCTGGGGTCATCTTTTTCTGTTTGCTTCTTTTGATCTTTCTGTTGTTGGGGGTTGACCTCAGATCCTGGGTAACAGTGGCCCATTCATAGTTGAGAGAGTGGCACTAAACCCCTGATTGTTTAAGGTGAAGTGGGGAGGCAGGACTTTAATTCAGGGTGTTTGTGTGATGAGCGAACCGCCTTGCGGGAAATTTCCGAGGGAGAGTGTGTTAGTTTGTTATTGCTGCTATAACAAACTACCCCAAACAGTGTGGCTTAAACAGCAGAGATTTATCTCCTCACATTCGTTGAGGCTAGAAATCTAAAATCAAGGTAGTGACAGAGCTTGCTTCTTCTGAACCCTTTCTCCTTGTAGGTGCCATTATCCCCTTGTGTCTTCACATGGTCTTCTCTGTGTGTGTCTGTGTCCTACTCTCCTCTTTTTATAAGGACACCAGTCATATTGGATTAGGGCCCACCCTAATGACATCATCTTAACTTAATCACCTCTTTCAAGACCCTGTCATATTCTAAGGTACGAGGGGTTAGGATGTCAATACAGGAGTTTGTGGAGGTGAGCACAACTGAGCCCATAACAGAGAGACAGTCTCCAGCTTTGGGAAAGACCCAGCCTCCCAGTTAATCTTCTTATCTCAGTGCTCTCCTGTTCCTCCCAATCTGGAGTCGCCATGTTCTCTGAAGGTTGATAAAGAGGTAAATCTTCCGCCTCCTGCCAGGAGTGGTGTGGCAGAAAGACGCCTGGCTGCTGGATTTTCAAGCCCACCCTTTGTCCCTGCCATCTGCCTGCCCTGTTCTTCTGCGTGCTTGCCTCTCTGGATTCTGTGGGGCACATCATCACATGTGCCCCTGAAGGCTTAGCTAGCATGGCCTCTTTGCCCCAGGTGACCTGTCCCAGCCCTCCATCCACTTTTCATCTTTGAAAACATGTTGGAATCCATCATCCGCTGCTGTTCCCCTCTAGTTCTGTTTGTGACTATGGACCTGTTTTATTCTTTGCTGTCATTATACTGGGATCTTGGGAGGAAGCTGAGATAAATGTATTTGCTCAGTTCGCTATGTTTACCCAAAAGCCTCCTGGCTTCTCCCCAAGAAGAGGTAGAAGCCACAGCCTGCAGAGGAAGGTGCTGCAGCAGCTCCCCCTCTGCCAGCCACCAGCTCCCCAGGCTCTGCTGGATCCAGTGGGCACCTGGGGCTTAGAAGGGCAAGAGACAGGCTGCAGGTGGAGCCTGTGCACCTGCCCTTTGACTCCGGAACCCTAGGAGGCTCCCAGATCTTGCTCTGAAGGATGCATGCTCTAGAGTTTGGAGGGGTGTCTGTTTACTCATTCTCTTGATCGCTTCTGCCCGGGTCTCAAGTTCCTCTGACCAGGGACCCTCCCAGCCTCCTCTCGCTGCTCCTACTGGTGATGTCATAGGTGTGACTCTCTTCAGCCAGAGACTGGGCAGGCGGGTGGTGTCTGCCACCTCCAAAATAAAATGTGTTTTCAAAACTGTTGCTGAAGCTGCTAAAATGTTTTTTAAAAACGTTTACACTTCCCTTGATATAAGGCAAATACCTTCTGTTGGCTGGGGGTGGGTCGGGTAGGGAACCCTGATGCTGGAGAGCCAGGATTGGAGCAGCTTGGGCTCCTTGGTTGTCACCAGGAGAGAAGGAGAGGCCCTGGGAGTGGAGCTGAGACTTGTCCTTCTGGCCCTGTGTCTGAAAGTGGTTGGGGGCCTGTAGGACAGGCAGAAGGGGCTGCACAGCCAAGGCAAGATAATCCATATGGGTGGTAATTTGGTTTTAGTCCTTGTCAAATTTCTTCTTTCAAAGGCTTTTGTGTCCTTGTTAAGGAAGTAACTTTGTATCTGAGGATATACTCACCACTCTGGCATCTGTTTAGAAAGCCCGAGCTCACTGAGGGACTGTCCTTGGGAACAGAGAGGGGAATGTCCTCGAAAGAGGTGAAGCGGTACTCTTGGCCCCACTGGACAGCCTCAGCACCACTGATTTTCTTCATGGGCAGTGGGCCAACAGCAGGCGGGGCTGTCCTGCTGTCCCTGTGGGTGGTTCACTCCTGCAGAGACTCAGGATTACCCCTGGGACCCCCCCAAAACTCCACAACAAGAACTTTCAGACTAGAGAAACTTCCTGCTCATCTGAAGTGGCAGAGGGGCACAGAAGGATCCCAACACCATGGGGAGAACCCAGAGAGACTGGCTGGACCCAAGCGTCACAAGTGTGCACACACACACCCGTATACACATACACATCACACACAGACACACAGCACACATCACAGCACATGCACATACATACCACCCATACACATGCTGCACACGTACATCCATGTACACACCACACCACACACCTGTACACTTCACATATACCACATATACACATATACATAACACATGTACCACCCATGTATACCATGTAGACTACACACATATACACACACCACATATACATGCACCATATCACCCCATACATATATATATACATCACACACACACACACACACACACGCACAAATGCCACACACACACACACACACACACACACACACCATCTATTGGCCTTTGCTCACCAGCTAAAATACTGCCCAGCCAAAGCTCCTTTGCCAAGCCTGGTGTCTGCTCACTGTGGAGGGGCAGCCCCTCACCCCCTGGGGCTCCCGCAGTGACTTCAGCAAAGCATGCTGATGAGAGCTGGGGACCTTCTCCACTGCAAAGTCAGGAGGACACAAGAGGCAGGGAGCAGAGTAGGTCGAGGTAGGCAGTGTCAGGGGTACCTGGGGATGGACCCCTGCTCCCCTACCTAAATGCCAACCCAAACAGCTCCCTGTCCTCTGCAGTGGTCAGCCTAGGCTTGGGTCTGGGGCCAGGGCCTGGGATGCCACCACCACCCCCATGAGGGAGGGGCATACCCATCATTGCTGAGAGCAGAGTGGCTGCTGCGCTGGACTGATCTGGAACAAGGGGGACGGTGCTCAGACCTGGCCCAAACCTGGCTGTGACTTGGTCTGACCAGAGATATCATCTGCCTGTACCTATAAATATCCCCAGGTTCAAGGTCATTCTTTCCTGGTCTGTGAAAACAGGAAATCCAAAGTCCACATATACACAGAAGAAACTTTTGAGGGAGGTGACAGCCCTTATGAAGTCTGGCAGTCTCTGGGGACCCTTCTGGGGCTGGGGGTAGAAGCTCTGTTTTAAGGTCCCTAGAGCTGGTGTTGGCTCCAGTGATGTGTTTGCATTGACACCAGCAGAGGGCACCCTGAGCCAGCTCACAGTGTTCTAGTCCACCCTTAGTCCATCCTTCGATCCTCTGACATTGGGCATTCCCTAGGACGGGGCCCAGGCCTTTTCCTGTCTCTGTCTACTCTTAGCCACTTTGCCAGCTCCCATTACCACAACTGGTGCAGAGATTTAGCACATGCAGGGTGCTCGATAAATGCTCGTTGAGTGGATGGATAGATAGTTTAGTGGGTGGGTGCATGGGTGAATGAATAAATAGATGATGGGAAGATGAATGGATGGGTGGGTAGGTGGGAGGATGGACGGATGGACAGAAGGATGGTTATGTGAGTGGATGGGTGAGAAGGTGGGTGAATGGGATGGATGGATCAATAGATGGGTGGGTGGATAGAAAGATGAATAGAAAGATGGATGTGGGTGATTGGGAAGATGGGTATATAGATGGGCAGACAGAAGGATGGATGGATGGATGGATGGATGGATGGATGGATGGACAAACGAATGAACAGATAGCTGGGTGGATGGATGACTACCTAAATAAATACAGTATAAGAACAAAGTACATGAAGGGGCCTACAGAAAGGTTCATTGATAGACTGAAGACATACCCCTGGTGAGCACTAAATTCTCCCACAAAAGGGAGAAAGCTTAATGGCACTTTGAGAGCTGATATTTTCTTGTGACTTTCAAACCCAGAGCTTCCATGGTCTTGTCATCATGTTCCCCTCTGCCCCTGCCTTTCTTACCACCTCATTCCCTGGTACCCTCCTTTCCTTCTTCACCTGGGCCTGGGCATTTGTGGCTAATGACATGAACCTGAAGGGAAAGTGTCCAGAGATGAGATTTCTAGGGAGAAACAAATATTGCCCACTCCAGCCTAACCAGCAACTCAACAAGGGCTCTGGGCTCCTGGAGTGGCCGGCAGCCCTCACCTGGACACAGACCTTCCCTTACCTTAACGTTTTCCAGCTAGTCATGGCTCAGCCTCTGTGACTGCTGATATGAATACACTAAGTGGATCAATAACATGTCAGCCCTTTGCCAAGAGCGAGGGGAGGAGGGGGTCTGCATCTATCACGCGCTGAGTGACAGCTAATCATTTTTCACCTGGTGTTCACCCTTCCGAAGATCAGCACGGCTCTGCTCCCGGGCCTGCTAGAAACGAGAAGATGCCCTCAGAGGCTCCTCAGCCCTGCTCACTGCCGAGCCTCATGTTTCCTACATGTGATCCCACACTGGGTGTGAGGCTCAGCGGGACTGCACATGTCCTGGGCTGGTGAACACTCATGTGAGTGTGAGCAGATTGGTGTGTGTTCATGTCTGGAGACTGAATAACTGGCCTGTGGGACATGCCTGTGAGCCCGTCTGTCAGCACATGAACATCCAGGCATTTAAGATATGCACGGCTGTGTTGTGAGGGTGTCTGTGCATATCTTGTAGTCTTCATGTGAGCCTGTGCATGCACAGACCTGTCTGCCTGTGTGTGTGCTTATGTGTGTCTACGTGACAGTGTATTGTGCAGCCTGGGATACTGTTCTGTATGTCAGAGGCTGCAGCCCCTTTGGGTACCCCGACCTCTGTCTCCAAGAGACCAGATGCCCTGCAGGCTGTCCTACCTGAGACCATCTCACTGTCACTCCCCACTTGGCTTATGCCTGGAAAGGAGGAGTGTGGCCAGAGCCCTGTTGTCCCCCTTCCTGCTGGAGAAAGCATGTGCCCAAGGGAGAAGGGCAGTGTGAGGGAGAAGGGTCCTAGGTGGGACAGGAACATTTTTATTGCAAGTGACCGAATCAGGCAGGGTTGTGTTCTTCCTGAGGAAGAGCAAGTGCTGGTGTGGATGGGGGTGGAGGGGTTAGGGGGTACAAGAGGTAGATGGGTACCTTCCTCCCTGGGGTGCAGGCCTTTGTCCCAGGCACTATGAGACTCAGTCTACAGGACACTGGATCTGGCTCCTCACTGCTGCCAGCCACTATGTGGCCCTAAGTAAGGACAGCTGCTCTGGTCTCTTGCCTCATCCCTCTTAACCAGTCTTCGCTGGGGAGCTCCAGCAACCCAGACCCTTCTTAGACTCCATGGCCAGCCCCAGTCCATCTCCTCCACTGTTGCTCCCCTCTCCTCCCTCCCCACAGACCCCACCCAGGCAGTAGCTGTGCCCTAGGTGTATGGGACTGGCATCCCCTGTCTCCTAATCCTGTGCAGGTTCTCAGTGAAAGGGGAAGTAGCTAAGAGGTCCAGACAGGAAATGGCAGCCCCCCATGGGGGGGGTGGGTCAGGTACAGTGTAGAGGGTCTCACCCTCCCCAGTGGCTCCCTTATTCCTGGATGAGGACATGCCTGTCCCTGATGGGGCACAGCCAGAGGAGCTGAAAGCAGACTTCCTGCAAAGCGTGGCTGCGGGGCCGCTCTCGGCAGGCAGCTCTTCCAAGTCTCCATGAATAATTGAAGACACCTTAAGATGTGTGTCTGCAGCCTAGAGGACGCCCCTCCCCCGCCGCCAGCAGTCAGCCCAGACAATGCTGCTGGGTGGGCCCCGTCTCCCAGAGACGACCCTGGAGCTGGGCGGAGGCCAGGCCCAGACCTGGGTGCCACTGACCCCTGCCCTCTCTCTTTTCAGCCTTCCCTTTTCTTCCTCTCCTTGGAGCCCCCAGGTCAGCACAGGGTCAGCCAGGAAGGTCTGCTGCAAGTGGCAGGCAGGGCAAGCCCAGCAGAGGCCCCAGGAGCCAGGTGGCAGAGAGGCCTGCGTGGGGGGCGCCGGATGAGCTTGGAGAAGCCTGACATGGGACTCTTCCCAGCAGCCCCTCCTCACCACAGCTGTGTCCTGGACACTGGCAGGGAGAGCTTTGTATGATGGTGAAGCACCTCTGAGTCCTCACGTCTTTGCTTCCGAGAGTTACAGAGCCAGGAAAGGCGCCTGTCTCCCTTTGACGGCAAGCTGACACCCCACACACACATCCTCAGGGACGCCCCTTGATCACCCTGCCCCCCAGTTCTCCCCACCTGCCGCTGTCTTGGGCTTCTCCCAAACAAGCTGAGCCCGAAGTCCTAATCCTTCAAATCTGAAATTCCCAGTAGTGAAATGTGAGAAAATTGAAAATTAAAATCCAAAGGTCACAATTTCTTGGTCACTGTGGTGGCCCAGGGTCTCTGCTGGGCCCATGTGGGGCCTTGGAGGCAGCAGTACCAGCTTTGTCCCCAGCGCTCCACAGAGAGCCTGGGACCCCTCATTGCCCCCTTGCTTTCTCCTCCACCCCTTCTACAGCCCTCCCCTGGTCCTCCCCAGACTGGGACTCTGGGGGTCTCAGCTCAGAGGTGTGATCAGGGAAAGGGTGGGGGCTGAGGGTGGGCCCAGACTCAAGCGTCCCCTCATCCCTGGCCCCAGCATTCCCTGTGCCCTGTGTCCCCTTGCCTGGTTGTAGTCGATGCCTTGGGCAGGTCCAGGTGAGTGGCCTGCACTGGGACCTGATTCCAAGACCTAGGTGACTGATGCCCAGGGCTAAGTTAGACTTGATCACTGTGGGGGACACTATGAATAAGGGATAGTCAGGGCTCTTACCTGGAGGTGTTTCTGTCCTCTGGCCTAGAGAGAGGCTGCCAGGATGGACATGAAGCTCCTTGCTTGCTGTAGTGGGGTAGGGGACTGTTCTTCCAATCTTCTCCCCGGGTTGTGGTCAACTGAGATCCAAGTTGACCAGGTCTGCCCTGAGGCCCTCTTGAACTGAGCAGAGGGGACTGACCTCATGAAATGACTGTGCTTTCCTGACCAGGAGTAGAAGATGTGGCTGTGGCAAGGCAGGGCCCAGAGCTAGCCAGCAGCGCACCACCAGGTCATGAGCACCTGGACACGCTGGGATCTGACGCTGATCCATTTAAATATGAGGCATCGACCCAGAAGTAGAGCAAGGCCATGGGCCTCAGAGCTTCCTTCTGGTTGGGAAGCAGAATGGAACTAAGTCCATTCTCCAGAGCAGAGAAAGCCACCAGATATGCTCCCAATGAATGATGGTCTGCTCCCAGCCTTGGCAAGGGTGAGTTTGGGTTTGCCTCTTCTTCCTGACTGCAGTGAACAAAGGGGCTAGGAGCAGTGGCCAGGGCTGGGGACAGAGCAGAGGAGAAGGCAGCAGACACCTGCAGCTGGCTCTGGGGCCCTCCCTTCTGCTCAGCCTCACCCCCACATAACCACTGCTTCCTGCTAAGCTCCCCAAGTGCTATGACGGGTCCCTTCCAGCCCCTGTACAACCTGTTCCTCCACCTGACCCTCCCCTTCTTGTGTTTATATCACATCTGCTTTTCAGAGCCCAGTTCCTTAGTGCTCATCTTCTCTGTGCTTGATCCTGAGTCCTCTTCTCCTCCTCCTGGGCCCGTTCTATAATGAAGACATGTTCAGAGTCACATGGGAGCCCCTGGTGGCTCCCAGATGAATCCCACCGTTAGGATCCTCTCTTCAATCCACTGACCCCACACTAAGTTCCTGCCAGAGGAAAAACTTCGTACCTTGGACATCCCCTGATAGAAATTCTCCATCTGGGGGGCTTGGGACAGACAGGCAGGGTAGGCCCTTGACTTGGGCTAATCCAGGAGGCTGGATGAGGCTCCTGGGGTTCTCTTGGCACTGCCCACATGACCAAGGGAGCAGGGCTGTGGTCTCATGTCTATGTGCAAAGTGCGAATGTTCTGGGCCTTTTCCACATGTGTATCTGTGAATGTGTATGTACCACAAAGTCTGAGAGGGCCACAGAGGAGCCCAGAGTCCTTTGCAGCCAGGCAATGCTGGGGTTGCTTGCTGGGGGGTGTGCCTTTCGTCTCGGCTGGCTTCTTTTGTTAATCCGTTTCGTGAACAGGCTCAGGAGTTCGTGTTGTGAATCTGGCCATTTGCTCCCATTTCCTCACCACCCCACGCCCACCCCAGAAGGAGAAGCACATGTTAAATATTTGCGGTTTTGCTGCGTTAGGTTTTAAAGTTCAGCAGTAATTACCGTGACCAGGTGCCAAGTGGATCTGCTCCCTGGGGAAGCCTCTTGCAGGAGCATGCTGGTGGCAGTGTTCCAGCCTCTCTGTGTTGTTTGCACAAACCTATGTGTCTTCCCACCTGGCACCCTTCTGTCCTGGACCCTCCTGCCTTGCTGAGCACCAAACTCAGCCAGGCTGTTCATCTAGGGTTGGGGGCACTGGTACATCCCCCTCACCACCAGCTGCGCTGTTTTGAGCAGAGCTTGGGGCCTCCAGCAAGCTCTCAGCTTCTGTGGCAGCCCGCATGTGTTCTGGCATACAGGTGGTCTTAATGGAAGGTAGCTAGGTCATCGGGGGTGCTGCCCTCCAAAGGGCAGTTTTGTGGGACCCCAGTTAGTTCCCAAGACAGTGAGTTGTTATGAAAGAGTAAGCCTGACCCCTCCCCCACGTTATGGCTTCCTGACTCACCTTGTGACCTCTTTTTCGCCCACACTACTGCCACCATGCCATCTGCCATGTTATGCAGCCAAGGGGACCTGACAAGACTCAAGTAGATATTGGTGCCCTACTCTTAAAACCCCCAAACCATGAACTAAATAAGATTCTTTTCTTTATAACGCACCCATCTTTGAGAAATTTGCTGTGTCAAAAGAGAAAAGACCAATACAATATCTCACACTTCAACAGTGGATGTCTTTCAGGTTGATCAAAGGAAGGGGTGGGGGACAAAGTGCCAGCTTAGGCAAGGAAGAAACATATTCGCAGAGTCCATATAAGCATGCCTTGCAAGCCCCATGCAGTCCTGGGAGAGACCTCCTGCATTCCCCTGATATTTGGGTTTGGTTTGATCAGCATCCCTGAACTGACCATAGGCACCCAGACAGGTCCTGCCCTCAACAGGCTCCCAGCCCACTGAGAAGGGGACCATGCACACTCAGAGTCAAGCTGCTCCAGAGAGAGAGAAGAGGGAGCCCAGAGCAGGGCAAGGGAGAGAGTAGACCCCATCTCTTATAGCTCCCTGGGAGACCTGGGTGCCCAAGGACAAGAGGAGCTGAAGAGAGAGAAGGAGAAAGAGGGAGAGAGAGAGGATGCATCATAAGGCAAGCTTTCTCTTGGAGACAGGTGAGCTCACCCTCCACATTGTGTTGACTGATGTGGTCCAACTACTGGCCCCACACCCTGTGGACCACATCTGAGTCCTGCAGGAGGGGTTGGGTATCAACAAGAAGAACATCTACTAAACAGAAAGCCCGCCATCTTGGGGAGCTGCTCTTCTGACACGTAGCAGGAGTGGAATGGGTGGGAGATGAACTGTCCACCAGTTTACATCCTGTAATTTGGGCTTCTCAGGAGCTCCAGACCTCAGTTTCCAGTGGAAAGAAACCCAATGGAAGCCCAGTGAGAAACAGACTGTCATCGAAGTGTGGCCGAGGCGCCACTCTCATCTCAAGGTTCAAAAACTGAAGGAGGATCTGTTTCCAGGCTCAGCCAAGTGACTGTTGGCAGGATTTAGTCCCTCTCGGGCTGTTGGCCAGAGAACTCCCTCGGTCCTTGCCATGTGGGCTTCTCTGTAACACAGCTCCCAACATGGGAGCTGGCTTCTTTCACAGTGAGCAAGCAAGCGAGGGAAGCAGGGTAGAAGTCACAGTGCCTTTGTAACTTAATTTCAGAAGTAACATCCCATCCCTTCAGCTGTATTCTGTTTATTAGAAGCGGTCTCCAGATCTAGCCCACATGCCTGGGG
The DNA here is from genome assembly GCF_902686445.1 of Sciurus carolinensis. Lineage (NCBI taxonomy): Eukaryota > Metazoa > Chordata > Mammalia > Rodentia > Sciuridae > Sciurus > Sciurus carolinensis. The sequence continues at coordinate 41,816,823 of NC_062228.1, forward strand.
AGGGAACTAGAAGGTCAGGTTACCAGGCAGTGGGAGTCACTGGGCACCATCTTGGAGGCTGCCTACCGCAGGTGGGGTGTGATTGAGGTTTTCGTGTAGGGGTGACATTCTGATTTATGATGTAAAAGGATCGCTCTGGCTGCTATGTGGAGAAGCAGTTGCTGTGGAGCAAGGATGATATAGGGAGACTGTTTGGGAGGAATTTTACTTCACTGAAACTGGTTTCCTGTCTGTAAGGTGGGTATAAGGTCAATGCAGGTGCTTCCCAACTTATAATGAGGTTATACCCTGATAAACTCATGGCAAGTTGAAAATGTCTTAAATCAAAAATGCGTTTACTGCATCCAACCTCCTGAACATCATAGCTTAGTCACACAGCACACTGGATTTCCCATTGTGACTGTGTGACTGTCTAGGAGCTGCAGCTTGCTGTCACTACCTAGTCTCACAAGGGAATGTGGTACCACATCACTATCTTGGGAAAATATCAAAATTCAGAACTTGAAGTAGGTTTCTACTGAATGCTTATTGCTTTCTATCTTAGAGTTTAAAAAATCACAAGCTGAACCATTGTCAGTTGAGGAGCATCTTTAGTAGAACCTACTTCAGAGGGCATTGTGTGAATTAATTGAGCTAAAAGGGAGACCAGGCTCAACATGGATCACAGACATGTGATCTTTTTCCTTGAGATGCACCATTGCTACCCCTTAGGATCTGACTGCCCCTTACGTTCACTTGATTTATCTTTTTATGTCTCCATTAGTGCAAACAAGGTTCAAGTTCTTCAGAGGGTAAGGCTAGATTCTCAGATTGTCTCTGAGAATATCCTGCACAAAGCAAAAGACCCAAGGGTACCCTGTTCTCCTTGCAGGCTGCCTAAGACCCATGTTCCACCTGAGCTATTCACACCTTCAGGGATATAGAAGAACCTGAGTTAGTGGCTCCATCCACATAGGCATAGACTGAGGTGCAGGGGAAGGGGTGCCTTTCATCCATGTGCCCTCCACAATCCATAGCTGAGCCTACACTTAAACCAGCCAGGTCTGCCACTCCACGAGCTTTGTCTGTGAGTTTAGTTGAGAGCTGGCTTGGGCTCCATTGAGATATGTCCTCTGTCTTTTGCGGATCTGAAAAACAGCCCCCTGCAGCTCAGAACTGACCTTACTTTAAGAATAAGTTCAAGTACATTCACATGTCACTTGGAAGATCCTCTTATCTAGTTCTGCTACCAGGAGTCATTGTTCTACACGGGCTATTGTGATGCTCATATCTAATGCATGAGCCCATATTCTGTTCCACCCCCAACTGGGCTGTACGATAATGCAATTCTGACACTGACCACCCGGAGTTCGCATCAGACCCCACAAGTTAAGAACAGGGGCCTCCATAAGACTGACCTTAACTTCAGACACTAGCTGCACGTAGGGTCCCCAGGCCACCCATACCAATGATCAGCTGGCTACAAATTTGGAATTCTTATGACCCCCTTCAGATTCATGGATTTATTAGAAAGTCCTATGGAGTTCAGGGAAGTGCAACACTTACTATTACAGTTGTATAAGAAAAGATAGCCAGAGGACAAGGTCTGAACAGAGCTTCCAGTGCTTCCCCCATATCTCCCTCCTGGCACATCAGTGTGTTCAACCAGAAGCCCCCCCTGAACCTTGCTGTCTAGAATTTTTATTGGGGTTTCATTACTTATGAGTAACCAGGATTGATTATTCATTGGCCACATAACTGAACTTAATCCCTAACTGTCCTCCTATTTTCAGAGGTTGAGCACTGAAATTCCCACCTTCTATTGAGATGATTGATTTTTCTGGTGATGGGGGGTGCCCATCCTGAAGCTCTGTAGGGGCCCACCTTGAGTCAGTGACCACATTAACATAACACGCAGGAACCTAACACTCAGGAAATTCCTAGACTTTTTGCAACTCTGTGTCAAGAATCAAAGGACAAAATCAGATAAATTCTTATTTATACCATGACCCATTACCAAGTGTGTTAGACAGCTTTCCATTATTGTAAGAAAATAGCTGAGATAACCAAATTATAAGAAGGAAAGGTTTATTTTGACTCACCATTTCAGAGGTTTCAGACCATGCCCTCTGGGCACCATTACTTTTGGGCTTATGGCAAGACAGCACATCATGGTTGGGAATGTGTGGTGGAACAAGCCACTCCTATCATGGTGACTAGGAAATAAAAAGAGAAGAGATTGGAGTCCCAAAATTCCCTTAAGGGTATGCTCCAAATGATCACTGAAGCCCACCTCTTAAAGGTTCCACCACCTCCCAATAGCACCACAGGCTGGGGTCTGGGTCTGACCTTTGGGGATCACTTATCCAAATCATAGCACCCAGTGAATACAAATGTGGTTGTGATTTCAGCCTCCTTCATCAGTCCCACTTCTAATTTACGCTCTTATTCATATATGCTATCCTAAACCTGGCCTGCACAAGGTGGAAGGTAGCAGATCACTTCCTGCTGCTTCTAGCTTCAGGTCCAAAAGCTCACATCACAGAAGAACTGAAACTACCTCTGTGTATTGCACCAAACATCCGGCAGCACTGTTCTCAGGGCCCACATGCTGAACCTGCAACCTGCTGCCGAGGAAGAGGCCCATGAACCTCAGTTGCTAATTTTAATAGATCCTGCAAAGCAATCTTCTTTCTCTGTGAGAAGATAGTCTGAGCGACCCACACAAAGGGCTGCTGCCCATCAGGTGGATTGGAGGTGAAGGGACCTGGTGGTGGCCAGCGAGACCTTGCCCGGTTCCCAGGAGAATGCCCTTCCATGTAGCTCCAACTCCAGGAGCTCATAAGGGGAGAGGAGAGCAAGAGAGTGCTTGTTCAGCACCCAGGCCAGAAGGGCCCCCACAGCTAGGTTGTGGGAATGGGGACCTACCTTCCGATTCCCAGCACTTGCCCTGTCTCCCATGCCCAGCACACACCCCAGGAAGCTCTTGAGTTACCTCCTTGGTCTGGTGTTGGGGGGTGACCTGCAGGGTGAGTCGAGGGTGAGGTCCTGTTGGCAACCTGCCTGCTCCCTGGGTCTCTGTTGGAGAGTCCTCCCTGCTTTGGCCTGGGTGAGCCCAGAGGCTGTAGCAAGCGGCAAGCAGGGAAGTCCCTGTCCCAGGGGAGAAGGAAGCATCCTTTTAAAGGTCTGTGCTTGTTGGCAGGCAGCAGTGCCAGGCCTGGCTATGGATCAGAAAATCCCAGCCTTTGGCAGAGACAGAAACCATCCTTGCTAACAGCCTGGCTGGAGAGAGAGAGAAGAGAGGGGCGGGGACTGCTACAGACCCCCTTCCCCGTTGGCTCCCTCCCCCTGAGGAGCCACCCTTGCCTCGCAGCAGCGGGGAGTGAGGGGCACATCCATGGAGACAAGGCTTAAAACACCTCGTAGACAGTGAGCAATTTTGCTCAGAAGAGAACCCGAAGATTGATGGGAAAAGGTGTCAAACGAGCCCCCGGCAGCGAGAGAAGTGGGTTGCAGCGGAAGCAAAGCCTGCGTCCAGCCCAGCACAGGCCTTCTGACCTCTTGCCCTGCTGGCAGACAGAATGTCTTGTGTTTCTCTCTCTCTCTCTCTCTCTCTCTCTCTCTCTCTCTCTCTCTCTCTCTTTCTCTCTCTCTCTCTCCATCTCCACGGTGGTTATCAGTTGTAGAAAATCATATTCTTGCTTTCCACCAGCAGGATGGCTCACACCTGTAAATGGAGGGAAGCATCCTCTTTTGCGAGTCTCTAAGGACCTACATTTCCCACCACCTAACAATGTCCTTACTGAGAGGACTGCTCCCCCGCAGACTCCCAGAAGCCAAGAACACCAAGGGGTGGGTTAGGATTCTACACCCAGCTGTCTTGCAAGAGCCTCTTGCCTCACTCCCCTGTCATGGACCCTCAGCCTGGGGCTAACTCAGAAGCCCCTCTTCCTCAGACACTGTCTGAGTGCAGGCCACCCCTGGAATCCTGCCAGGCCCGTGCTCCCCTGAGGCTGGGAGCCCAGCCACACCCCACGCTGCTCTCGAGCTGAGCGGTTTGTTTTCATTCTTGTCTCTGTCAATTGTACTTACTGAGCTGGGACTCGGGACCATTGAAGGCAAGAGAGGAGGCCGGGAATGGACTAGAGAGGGCTTCAAAACCAAAGGGTGGCTTTGGGAATCAGCATGGAGAATTAGCCAGGAGCTGGTGGACCCCAGCTCCCGGGAGCCCCCGTCTCTCCTCAATGGCTGTGAGCATTGATGGATGGTGGAAGGACTTGGTCTAACCAGGGTCAACCTAGACTCACATCAGGATCACGTGCCCCCACCCCCAGGCCTTCCTATCAAAAGGGAGTCGTGGAACATGGTAACACCTCCCTGGGCATTTACAAAGACTCTGTCTGGTTCTGGTCTCACTGCAACAGCCTGCTTCCCCACCTGTGATTTATACTTGCCCTGTCCTCCCTGTAGAATGGGGACCTCACTTTTACAGAGAAGGCACCCTGGGTGTCTACTGAAGTGAAGACTGGACACTTAGTCCAACCCACTAGGCCAACCATGATGACCACTCGCTTAGTGGATGAACATGTCTGATTGCTTTCAGGCATTGAGCGAGGTCCCAGGTCCTTGGGGCAGCTGGGAAATAGCCTGTCCAAATTCCCATCCTGTTCTTGGGAAGATTCTCTAGCACCAGCAGACATCCTGGCCATCACCGCCCACCCTGTACCATGGGAGCTGAGCGTCTGTGACCATGCAGGATGTAGTCCATGGCACTGGCCCCAACCTACGTGAAAGAATGTGAGTGATGACATTATCTTCCACAGGCAGGTGCAGGGCCACTGGCTCAAACGTTTGAAGTCATCCTCCAGTGGTGGAATTTGACCATGCTGGTGACCAGGGTGGCCATGTCAATAACTGTGACAAGGGAGGAGACAGTCCACCTTTCATGCTGATAGGTTCTAATAGTCAGCTTTTTGAAATCCAGAAAAAGGCCATAGGACAGATTTTCCAGAAGAGAATTATTCCCAGGGACTGCCAACTCTCCTCTAGAGCCTGGCCATCCTCCTGGGATGGGTGTCCTAGTCAGCCCTTCCCTCGAGCTCACCCTGGGCCTTCTCCCGTGGGTGCTCTGCTCAGCCAAATCCTCCTTCCAAGTCCCAGGCTTTTCACTTGTCCCTGCCAGCTTTGTTACCTCGATTCTGCATTTGAGAGCCACTCACCTGGTCCCCAGGTTGTGACTCAGCATTTATTCCCAAGTCCTGGAGAATTTTCTTCTGTCATCTCCAGCAACAAGTGGTTGCAGTTTTCATTATCATAAGACAAGAAGGAAAAAAACTGTAGCTGAGAAAATAGATATGTGCCTTCTACCCTACACTGGAACATCTTGACATTTAAATCCAATTACCCTTTTCTCATTCTTGATGAGGATATGACATACAGCTAGAACATTCTGCTAGATAAATATATCATATCTCTGACTGCTCAAAACTTCCTGGGACTGATTTGGGGATTCTGCCACTGTTCTTCCCCCATTCACCATCAGCCTGTGTGAGAGTATAGGGTCATGGATTGGCCAAGTTAAAAGGCCCTGAGAATATTTGCCTGGAAAATTTGGACAGCATCTGATCTCTGCTCTTCATCACGTCATTAATTGGGAAAATGGAACAACTGCAGAAACAGGAAGACTCACGAATCTGCAGTCATCCAGGACCCCCAGACCCAGATTTTGGCAAAATGCCCAAACCAGGTGGCCCTAGGTAGAGTGGGGTTAATTAAACACATTCCCACATTGCTTCAAAGCTTCAGATCCCCTCAGAAGCAAAGAGTAACTGACTCTAAATGAAGCAGAAAACCAGTAAGGAGCCCTTGTGCTATTATTTTAATGTAAATATTAGTTCTCTTTTTTGGTATCTGAAAAGATGGAGCACAAGTTCTTTAGCAAATGCACACACTGTTTCCTGGCTAGAGAAGGAAAGAGTGGGAGGTGAGGAAGTTGCCATGACTAATTGGGGCTGCGAAGACCCTGTCTCCTCTGCCGTTCCAAAGGACTCCCTGGCTTGGGCTGTGTCCTCAGAGATCAGAAAAAATCTCCCCACCCAGCCTTGCCCTCCTTCAGAAACCCATTGACCATGGAAAGTTATAGGGTTTGCCTTGACTTCTTGTTCCATTTTCGTTTTGAGAGAGAGAGAAAGCAAAGAAAAATGTAAGTTCATATAGTTTTGCAGTTCCAACTGTTAGCTCTGACCACCTAACCTCTTCCCCTTCCTACTCCCAGTTATGACTATTTCTAGTCCGTTTGCAGAGACATGTTTAAGCAGCTCTAAGATGGTGGCTGGTGTTGAGCCAAGAGGTGGCGCATAATTAGTGTTAACATGGCGTAATCTACCTTTGCCTGACTAGTTAATGTCTCTTCTGCGCTAGTGGTCAACAGATGTTCCTCATTCTTAATTGGTACTGTGGCGCATGCTCCAACCATCCTACCTAATCCTAAGCTGATTGACTGCCTTAGGTATATAAGACATTCTCTTCACCTGGGTGGGAATTGCGGGTTGCAGATCGCAGAACGCGGGACTAAGAACTCACCTCTAGGTCGCAGGTTGCAGGACACAGGCTGCAGGCTGCAGGCTGCTCGCCATACGCCTTACGCTGCACCCAGCACCTCTAAGAAGCGACTCACCTCTAAGAAGCAGACCTCTGAAAGCGTAGCACCTCTAAAATTAAGCAAAGCCACTCTTTCTCTAAGCAAAGTCTCTCTTCCTCTAAGCAAAGTCTCTCTTCCTCTAAGCAAAACCTCTCCTCTCTTCCTCTCAAAGCCTCTCTTCCTCTATAAACTAGTGAACAAGCAAGTAAGCAAGGAAGTAGCCTAGATAAAGATAATAAAAGTAGTTCATTCCCACCTCCGATAAATTCCCACGGGATTGTTGCTGCAGGCGGCAACACCAGTTGACCCTTCTAACCCCATGCAAGATGGGGTGTTAATGAGCAGAGAAGGGCTAACCCCACCCTCCCCATTCTGACTTTGCCCACCCCTCAGAAGTCATGGAAGCAGGTAATCATCTCTCCCTCCCTCCCCTTCCATCATCACCAAGCAACCAGTTGTCTTCCTCCCCCGAGGTTCTGATCATCCTCATATCCTGCAGTGTTTGCAGTTGTTATTCCACATTACGCCGTTGCTTTATCCCATGTGATCAGACTTGGTTAATAATTAGACATGAAGTCATCCATTTACTCTTTGCTTCAGATCACAGCGTGATACTTGAGTGGTGTGTACATTTGTGAATGCACGGGTGTGCACCTGTGTATCTGCTTATGTGCTGAATGGAATTCAAGGCGCATCCCATCAGCCCCAAGAACATTCCCAAGAGTTCATATGTACTTATAGATTTGTGCAAAAAAAAAAAAAAAAAAAAAAGAAATCTCTTCTAATACTCCTCATGCTAGGTAAGAATTGAAAATGAGATCTCTCTTTCCTGATATCTAGTCTCTGGGTATCTCTCAGAAGAAAAGATGGTCAAAGGATCTGAAGGGGTCCCAGCTGACAAAGGTTCCATAGAGAAACAAGCAAACCACACTAAAGACTGAGATGCATCAGACTGCTGGGGTAGAGGAGGGCGTTCCTCAAAAACAAGGGTAAGGACTGGGACACTATTGCTCTCCTAGTAAGCCTTTGTGTCATCATTGCTTTTGGTGCTGGGGATTGAACTCAGGGCTTTCGACACGCGAGGCAAGTGCTCTACCACTGAGCTACCCACCAGTCCCTTTTTATTTTGTGTTAAGACAAGGTTGCCCAAGCTGGCCTTAAACTTGACATCTTCCTGCTTCAGCCTCCCCAATAGCTGGATTACAGGTCTTAGCGTCTGTGCCCAGGATCATATGTTACTTTTTAAAAGAAATTGTTAGTACTGGAGAAGTGGCTCAGTGGTGGAGCACTTGCCTAGCATGCACCAAGCTGTGGGTTCCATCCCCAGCGCAACTAAAGAAATTTTAAAAGGATTTACTTAAATACATGTTCCCAATCAATTTGTAACAGATGCCTATAACTTGTCCTGGAATGAGATGCAAATATGACCCTGTACTGTAACCATCCAGCAAACTTTAGGAGCCCTGAGCAGAGAAACTCAAATTGGTTCCATAAGAGCACACCTCACACAGGTCCCTCTGACAGTACCTCATAATGGGCTGTGGGATTCCTAGGAGGAAATTTCTAATCCTCGAGGATCAGGGGACCTTTCCAAGGACTGCTCGGAACTGTTCTCAAGGCTGCAGCTCTCTGTTTGTAGAACTGTCTTGCAAACCATGCCCATTACCTCCTGCCAGTCTGAGGAGATCCTCAGATTTGCCTTTGGTCTGTGTGGTCATGTGCCATGGGACAGAGACACTCTGCTGGACTGGGTCACTTCAGAGCATTAGTGGAAACAGCTTTTCCAGGGAGAGGAGAATCCTGAAACAGACCCAGATTGGCAGACCCCCCAAGATTAGACCACAACATGGAGTTTCAGCCAAAAGTACAGAGAGAGGAGTGGATCCTAACATTTTGCAGTGAATCTTAACATTTGGGCTCTCTCTCTCTCTCTCTCTCTCTCTCTCTCTCTCTCTCTCTCTCTCTCTCTCTCTCACACACACACACACACACACACACACAGTTGGACACTTTATTCACCTCTTCAGTAGATTACCCACCTGTCTTCCTCACTAGAGACTGAGGCTCTCTACAGATATGTTATTTTTATATCAGTCCCAGAACTGGTATCGTGTGGTACCGTACATCTACAAATCTTGACTTCTGAACAAGTAGGACCCTGAGGAGCTGTCCATGGTGTTAAGGCCAGTGTAGGTCATATCAGTCAATCATGCCGATGGCCAGAACCTCATGTGGGTTTATCATGGTGTTCACAGACTTGCCATCTTACACTTCCAAAGCCTTTCAATACCAGAGATCAGGACCGGGGGCTAGATCTGGGGTGTTAAATAATACCAAGAGCTGTCCATGGTGGTGAAAACAGCCTCCCTTCCTTTTCCACTTGTCTGAGCTGCCACCGCGAGGTCAGAGGTGTCTGTGGTACCAGGCCTTGGTTTGGTTTTAATCACCTGATTGCCCATTGCTCTTGCTTCTTGGTCTGCTTAGACCCCAGCTGGAATCTGGTCTTTTGCTACCAGTCATGGTTCTGCCTATTACCTCAGTCCTGCCAGCCCCCAACCAGGCTTGGCCTCTGACTGCAAACCTATATTTCCACCTTCTGTGGGATGTGGGGTTCCCTGGGAAAGCAGAGGAAGAGTCCTATGTGGAGGAAGTTTGTGGGGACTGTACTAGGATGGAAGACAGGAGAGCTATAATAGCTGTAGAGCAAAAAGTGTATGCCTACTGTCCATTCTAAGTCCATGTGAACCATTTCTGATTCTCCTTTTGGACAGGGACAGGAAAGAATTCACTTTTCTGACCAGTGGTTGCATGCCACGTACCTCAGGGAATGTAAAATCTTCCCTAGCAAAGATAATGCGTGTGACATCATGGTTGCAGTTGGGACTACAACTTGATAAGAGTTTGTCGTACTCTTCTAGGACCTATTTGTTTTTTGTAGGGGCGAGGTGAGTGAATTACCTGGAAGTTTGATAGTGATCACTGTCCCTGCGTCCTTTTGGTCTTTTTTTTTTTTTTTTTTTTTTTTTTTTTAGTGCTGGGGATTGAAACCAGGGCCTCACTCTAAGAACTGAGCTATATCCCCAGCCCTCCTTTTGGTCTTTTAAAGTGGTGTGAACCTCTGCCATGCCCCCAAGAAGTAATATCATGTTGGATTCAATATTTTGACTCAGAGAAAGTGTCATTTTCCAAGGCTTCCACTAGGTGCTTCCTATTATGGTATTTATGGTATTTCTTATTCCACAGGCCAGGGGCTCTGCCAGTTATCACAAACATCCATTCTAATCATACATTCACGGACAGCAGAAATGAGCACCAGCTGGGAGTTTGTGAACCCCACATGAGCCAGACGTGGGCCATTCAATACCTGTCCCCATATACTCTCACTCTCCTAGAGGTGCCACAGTGACACTACAGGTTCCCAAGTGTAAATGTCAACTTGAGCCAAAATCTAAAAAGACTCGAGTGCTTCTTTTCCCCTAGTGTATACCTATCCAAATAAATGACTGGGGGAGGAATTGGGGAAATGTTATCATATGCGCTTCCCGTGATGTCCTAGAGCTTCATCCTGGGGACCTGACATCTTCTCTGCTGAGTTCTGAATCTGAGAACCAGGCAGGGAGTTGTGCCTTTTTATTGGAACATCTGCCTTCAGCCTCCCAATCTTCCTTTCTTGATTTCCCTTTGTTGTGATGTTGGCCATTACCTTTGCTGGCTGTCCATCTCTCTTGCCTGTAGGGATGCCATGTTCCATTAACTGTCTCCATGGCTCTCTGCAGGTCAGCCCCTCTTGACTGACATTGCTGCTTATTGGGATAAGTGTGCACACTTTAGTTAGGATGGCCAAGCACCACCATCTGGTGCTATTATTTCAGGATTCTATCATCCCCCATCAATAACAGGGAGTCTAGGTCTGTAATAGCATCTCTGAATTCAGCCCTGTCCTGCAGAGCTGGGGCACCACTGAACTTGTCATTGGTGCTGGCACCTCCTTCACCAGTGCTTTCTATATTGCTTTACAAAAGGGAGTAATACCAAGTTGCCCACAAAACAGTCAGTGGTGCGTTTCCCAGCTTTTCATAGTACATAGAATGTCTTCAATAGCATGATCAACACTCTGAATCTTTTGTCTCTTCTGACATAGCAATTTGATTATTTGTTTCATTTAGTGCAGGCCATTGACTTCTCCATGTTTCTAAGAACCATCTTGTAGTATGCCTGCATAGTCTTCTGGGGTCCATGCCAGATTGTCAATACTGCACCCCAGGAGAATGCTCCCCTATCAGTTATTTCTCCTTATCCAACTTGGAGTCTTGCTCTCCTACCCAGCACCCTCAGCACCAGGCTCTCCGAGTACTCTCCTGGCTTCTCCTAGTTCTGGGTCCTTCACTTCTCTCAGGGTATCATTCCTTTCTTCCCTTAGCAAATCCAACACTTCCCCACCTAGGTTATATTGCAATTTAACTGTAGTCATTTGTTTAGTGAAGAAGAGGTGGGAGTAGATCCTGGGGGCAGGGCATGTGTTGTCTTTTGCAACAGAGACCTCTGCAATGTCTCCAGTGAAAGGTGACCACCAGCAGGGCAGGAAGCTTCTGCAGCTGGAGAGTTCAAAAAATAAGGAAATTCAAGACTGACTCACATGTCCATTCAGATATCCCTATTCCATTTCTGAGTGTCCCATTCCTTCTCAGTCAGGTGCTTAATAATGCCAAGAATTCATCTTCTGAAGTTGCTCTTATCATTAAGTCCTGGGACTGGTTGGTCCTCTAGTTTTTGTAAAAAATAGGCTGCCAAGCTAGGTGTGATGGTGCACATTCATAATCCCAGCCCAGGAGGCTGAGGCAGGAGGATTGCTAGTTTGAGACCAGCCTCAGCAACTCATCAAGGCCTGAAACAACTTAGCGAGACCCTGATCTCAAAATATAGTAAAAGGGACTGGGATGTGGCTCAATAGTGAAATGCCTCTGGGTTCAATCCCCAGTTCTTAAAAAAGGCAGTTGCCAGCTAAACCATGGTCCCCAAGCTACTATTTGCCATATTTCTCAATATCTGGATATGCTTTGTACAAAACCAGAGTATTTCCTTCCGCTGGTGTGCCAGCCTAGTTCACCAGTAGTAAACATTTTAACAATGGCCGTCCTGCCACTCGCCTCTTAGGGCCACCTGCTCCACCTACCACCAGTTCTGGGGACCTGCTTGTTGTCTGGTCAGCAGGTGATTCTACCCTAACATTTCATCATAGCATTTTCCCTCTCAGACCACTGGCAGCAGATTCTGAGGATCTGCAAGAAGTGTAGCGGTGGCGAGAGCTTGGTGCCCTTGGATTGACACCTGTGGGGGAGGGGAAGAAGCAAGAGTGGACAGAGGGGAAATCAGGCTGGAGTCAGTCAGCCAGTGCCACATGGAGCTGGGATGGGCTTTGGCAACGCCCTGAATTGATGCAGAGGGGACAGGGCCTTTGAAATGTGATGATTTCAACCAGTTGCAGAAGGCAGGTGGCCCCAGGGAAGGACTGTGACCTTGTTGAGGTGACTTTCATCTGAGAGCGATCTCTGGAGGGAGATTCAGCTGTGAGCTGCCTGGCTATGCTTCCACATCTTCCCTGATCCCAGCCTCCCTGCACCCTTGCTTCTGGCTCCCAGCGCCACCCCGTTTCATCCCACGTGGGGCAAGGACTGCCTGAAGCTGGCTTTCCGTGTGCAGAGAGGAGGGGGCAGTTTTTATAAATTTGCATACTGAGGGATCATTGAAAATTAACGGTAGCTGGTGTTATTGAACCCACTTCCCTTCTCAGTTTTATAAAAGCCTTTTCTTTCCAACTGTTGCCATTTGGTTTCTGAGATACAAGCAAGATCTTTGCAAAACCAAAATAGCTTTTTTTTTTTTAATTTTAACATGACACTTCGGAGTTTGAAAATATATTCACACAATTTTCTATCAATTTAATTGAGCTTTAATTTATAAACAAGAAAACACATTCATTGTGAGTTTTGACAAATGTATCCCATCACCCCAGTGAAGATTCTCTCACTCCAGAACATTCCCTCATGTCCCTGCTCACTCAAGTCCCTGCCGCCCACCCCTAGGCAACCACTGATCTTATTCCATCGCCAGAAATTAGTTTTGCCTGTTCTAGAATTTTATATAAGCGAGATCCTACAGGGTGTACTCTTACGTCTGGCTTGTTGTGCTCAGTATAGTGTTTGTGAGATTCATCCACGTTGGCATGCATATTGGTAATTTGTTGATTTTCACAGACATGTCTTGCCTCCTTGTATGGATGTGCCATAATGCATTTATCCATTCACCTGTCGATGGACGTGTTCTCTCCGTTTTCTGTCACGGCGTGCCTGGACCCAGGCAGTGTCATCCCTAATGAAGTTCAGGTAGGAGATGTGACCTGTACACACAGCCATCCATCCGCCAGGAGCGCAGACCACCCGACTTCAGCATCATATGGCAGCAGACCTTAGGAAACGATGATTTGGTCAAATAACTGGTACACTTTGTTATTTCTTCCAAAGCGTTTATTTTTCCATAAACTGCTCTAGGCATTTTCTTTGGATGCTACTTGAGTTAGCATCCTGCCAAGCAATATTAATTCTCCTTTTTTAATTCAGGGTAATAGTAATTGAGGGGCAGACCTGCAGAGCAATCCGTTTTGGCACATGCATGTCAAACAGACTATATATCATGACATCAGACATTTTGAGAAAATTGCTTTTCCTCCCTGAATGCCAAGTCATAAATAATTTCAGGTTGGGGAGAGCTCTGGTAAGCATGTGTTTGACTCCTGGAAATGGCCTGTAAATACTATGCAACATAGAATAAAAGATGAGGGGTCAGATTTGTGGGGTCACTTTTATTCTGGACCTTGCTATAACTTATAGTAGAAACTGTAGGTGCCACACTAAGATCTGCTTTAGAAGGTGGATGCACCCATTCCCCATGCCTGGGAATGTAGATGGATTGCCGGTGGCTCACAGCTGCCCCATAATCAGAGATTGACCTCAACTGACAGCAACCTCCACTCCTTGAATCAACATTTCCTCTTGCAGGTGGCCTGCCTCCATCCACACTCTGGTAAACCCATTCTCTTGGGGAAAAGAAAAGAAAGCCCTTATCTGAAGCATTTGCCAATTTCTATGGTGTAAATAGTTCCACTATATCCAATTTTAAACTGCCTTGCAAAAAATAAATGAGTTGCTTAGGGGTATAAAACATGTGAAAAAATTAAGAAGGGAAGGGCCGGGCACGGTGGCACCCGCCTGTAATCCCAGCAACTCGGGAGGCTGAGGCAGGAGGATGGCGAGTTCAAAGCCAGCCTCAGCAAAAGCGAGGTGCTAAACAACTCAGTGAGACCCTATCTAAATAAAACACAAAATAGGGCTGGGGATGTGCTCAGTGGTAGAGTGCCCCTGAGTTCAATTCCCAGTAACGAAAGAAAAAAAAGGGGGTGGAGAAAGGGATGATAACCACAGAATTCTGGATAGTGGTCACCTCCAGGAGCAGGAGGCTAGCTGAGATGGTCACACACGTAATCTCAATGATATCAATAGACTTACCTTTCTTCACCTGGGTGGTGGACCTTTGGGTGTTTGTATTGTTATTATTACTATATTATTATATTATTATATTATTAATATATTATTATATTATTACCCAGGGCCTCGCATAGGCTAGGCGAGAGCTTTTCTTCTCAGCTCCTGTTATTACTCCTTGTAGTGCATTCATTGTTTGTCACATGTTTTCTTTTGCATGAATGAAATGTCCATGGCAAAAACAATTCCAAGGAAGCCTTTTAATTGAGATTGTTTTCACTGACACTTGTGGGTCAGGGCTTTGGGTGGAGGCTCACAGGCAGGTGTACGCAGGGGTGCGACTATAGAGCTCTCATTCCCAGTGAGTTCTGGGGGAGAACGAACAAGGTCCTGTGGATGGGGGTTTCCAGTTCCCTCAGGAGATGCAGGAGGAAGAGGTGAATGGGGACTGTTAGCAACAGGGCTGGTTCCCCTGCTTCCTCCACCACAGACTACCCAAATTACCAGTGGGGAATGTCACCCCCATTCATCCAAAGCCAGTTCTTCTGACCTGGAGGCACTTGTCAAAGCCAGGCCTAACCCATACCTTCTAAATGTGTCCCGGGTACTTTCCAGGCCCAGGCACCCTGCTCCCCACTTTACATTTCCTCCCTGCTACCCCTGACATCCATTTTTCTCCATTTGTTCATGTGAAGAAATGCAGGATCTGATCAGGTCGAGACCTGCCAGGGCTCCACAGCTGGCAAGAAGTGGAGACACAGCCGGCCCTGCAGCCCATGCTCCTGCCACCTCCAAGCAGGCTCACAGCTCCGTCCCCTCCAACAGCCCCAGGTTCCCTTCACCAGAGCCTGCCTTCCCCGAGGGAAGCTTGGCTGGAGTCCCAGCTGGGGAGGGAGAAATAAAAGTTCTGGCTCAGGCCTGGGAACCCAGGGGCTCCTTCGCCTAGCCATAGGCCAGGTCATTCACATTGTCCTTTGTTCTAGAAGACACAGCCTTGGGTACAAAGCCACAGGTTCCCCATTATAGAGAGTGAAACTGAGGCGAGTGGGACACTGCTGGCCACAGGCTTTCTGAGAGTGCTCACAACTCAAATCCTGCCACTCAGAGCACCTTCAATAATCTGGAAGCCAGTGCATCAAGGAGGGAGGGGCCTTGCCCCTGGAACAGGCGTGGCAGGACCCAGGGAGGAAGGAGGTGTCCACACCAGGATTGAAGGCAGAGAGCAGAGTCCAAGGCAGCTTCCTGGAGCTCCCTGCCCATAGTGCCCACTCTCGAGGGCACCAGAGGAACTCTAGCAGCTAAGCAGGGTTGGGCCTGGGAGGGAGACTGAGAGGAAGTCAGAAGGGGACCCCCAAATCAAGAGACCCTGTGGGGTGGAGGGAAGGGCCAAGTGCTCTGAGAAGAGCAGGCAAGAGCCACCACGTCCTGGGCATTCTGCAGGTCACTTTGGGGTCCTTCTGGCACTAGACCCCTGGCTCATGGAGTGCCGGTGTCTTGAAAGGGTCCGCATCATTACAAGCATTATGCAATAGCCATTGGCAGGCACTCTGGATCTCTGGATGGTTCCCGTCTCACACCTGTCCTTGGACTGTGTCCAGAAGGGCATGAGGTCTTCTGTGAAGCCTGGAGCCCTGGATAGGGCCAAACCAGGAATTGGACACATTTGGGGGATCAAAATGCCCAAAGAAAGCCCAGAAGGCTTAGGTCTGGGGGGACCTTGAGAAGGTGTGGGCCCTCCTCTGCAAGGAGGTCCCGAACCTGAGAATCTTGGGGGTGTGATGACAGGGCGGGAACACAGGGTCACGGGGGCGTGACTAGGGAGGGTTCCTAGAGCTGGTCAGTGGAGCTGGGAGGATGTGTTTTGGGGCAGGGGCCTGCTGCTTGTCCAGGTAGGGGCATGGCCGGGTTCCATTTCTCCAGGACTCAGAACTCCATGACCTCTTAGAGGTTCTGGTCACCAGAAATTCATGCGCCAGGTTAGACCAGTGTTTCTAGTTCATTCCCCTTGGGAGCTACCCCAGGACCCTATGGCCTGGACCTAAGAGCCACCTGGAGGAGAAACCTCAAGGGGCAGTATCTCCAGGTATCCTGGGCTGTCCCCATCTGCACTGTCCATCTCCAGGCTGCTGGCTAGGCCATCCTGGAAGACTACCAGAGAAGAGAGCCACACCCCCACAGCAGCCAGGTCCTGGGACCACCTTTCCACCAAGGATTCAGATTATTCATCTTCTTCAATAGGTTATGCATAGGGGATCAAAGGGGAAAAATGGGCAAAAACAAATGAAACATTCTTTTTAGCTTTCCACAAGCATAAACACCAAAGCCTCAAGGTTCTCCCAGGAGATGCCAGGCACCAGCTGCCCTTCCCCAAGGCAGGGGAGAGGCACTGCCTAAGCCCCTCAGCTGGGGGCTCCAGCACCCCTCAGCCTGAGCCTCTTCCCCAGAACAGCACCTGTGTCCCTCAGCAACAGGCAAGTGCACCCCTGCCAGCCATATCCATCAGGCGGGGAGGGTCTGAGGACTTCATTATGAGCCCAGATTATTATCAAGTACAGAAAGTCAAAAACTCTCCTTTTTAAAAGGAATCCCATCTCTTCTTAACAACAGATGCTATTGCGGAAAACGGAACAAAATGGAAATGACAAAAAAGGCGACTAATTAACTTGGCTGGAAAGGCTTCCCAGCAAGATGTCAGAGATGCTGGGGCAGGGTGCCCAAGGCCTTCCCACTGTCCCCACCTCGCCCTGCCTGTCCCAGCTGCCCAGCTGCTGCAGCGGGCCCCATATGCTTGGCTGATTCATGGCTCTGCAGGGTGTTGGGGAAGCATGGAGCCGCCCTCCCGCTGTTCAATAACTGATGACCATTTTTCTCCAATTAAACTGAAATTGAAGGATCCTCAGACTTAGACATCCAAGTAAAATAATTAGTGCTTAAAATGTTAATTGTGCTCAGATGTGCCTTTGCCTGTGGAGGCAGTCTGCAAGCCAGCACGCGCGGAGGTAATTCTCCGCCCCCCACCACTCCCTGCCAAGCAGGCTGGCCGCCCCAGGAACCCCAGCGCCGGCTATGCAAGGACAAGACCCTGGGCGCATTCTGACTGTGTGCACTGGTGTAATAGTAGTGGGAGACCTGCTGTGACCTCTCTTCCCAGCCCCCACCCCTGCCCTACCCTCTGCCTGGCCATCCCACTGTCCACAGGCACTGACAGGTAGTGTCAGTCAATGGTTAGAACCAGTGCATTGCAGTCAGGTTCAGTTTAGACCTGGGCTGAGCCACGCACCATACCAGCAGTGTGCACAGAAAGAAGGACTTCATCTCTCTGAGACTCAGTGTCCTCCTGCCAATCAGGGATCATAAAACTTACCCTGCTGATGGACCAACCACCTGAGCCGAGACCATTTCTTTATCCATCCCATGTCCTCAGCACAAAAGCTGGCATGCATCAGGTCCCAAATGAATAATTACAGAATCAGTGTTTCCCCTTCACCAGGGCTAGGAGGGATGGGGCAGAGAGTGTCATCATCATGTCCTCTGCTGTGGGTAGTGAGGGGGTCCCATGTGGTCGTTCTGTGACTGCTGACCCTGCCCCCTGCTTGCCCAGGGCTGCGGGTGAGGCTTCTAGAAGCTCTGGCCACCTGAGCCCTAAGAGGAAGGGACGTGGGGGCCACCCACACCGATCACAATTCCACCAACCTACCTGACTTGGGGGAAGCCCCCGCCCCGGCCCCTGGGGCTTGCCCTGCTTGTTCTTTGCTCACACAGGAACCTCAGCTTCATTCTCCACGGAGATGACATGCCTAAGAGGCTTAGTCTTCTTTATGCTGTGCATCCTGAGGAAATCTACTTAGATATTCCGTGTTCCCTGATCCGCCACATAATAAGATTCCTTTATCTCTTGTTGTCATGGGAAGTATATATTAACTGATTAATATTAATGTGTTGGCCGATTAATATTAATATCTGAGCCAATTCATACTTCACAAGGAAACGATGTTGATGAGCGCCGCAAAGCCCAGACAGCTGTCGGGTTCGGGCAGTTCCCAGGGGAGTCGGCAGAAGTCGAAGCTGACCCTTTCTGTCGCTGCTCATTATGGACACTGCGTCATTAGCAATGTCTGTCAGGGCTGGCATGGAAGTGTGTTTGGACTCTGATTGTGGCAATTAAAATCCTTGCCATCCAAGACAGCGTATTTTATCATTTAAATAGCATTTTACATTCTCCTAACATATTTTGCCAGCAACATTGTTAAATTAGGTGATAAAAGGTTATTTTTGCTTCTGAAGTTGAAATACGTTACCATTATTTCTTATCTGCCTGGAATTAGAAAGGTTTCCGAATTATATGTTCTAAAGGTTTCATTATCAAAATTTGCCAGACTTTGTAAAACAAACAACACTTTTTTTTTTTTTTTTGCCCTGTTTTAATCAAAGATGGATAGAAGCTTTGTCTTCTGACATTGGAGGTTGCTTTTAGCATTTGGTGGAAAAAGAAGCAATATCCTTCCCGGCAGCCAGGAGCATAGATTAAGGGCTCTGAGGGAGGCCCATGGAAGGGGGGCCCTGCTTTCCTTTGATTCAGAGCCACCACTGCTACTGTCACGTGTGCTGCTTCCCTGAGCATCAGAAGAACCAGAGAAGGTCAGGGAGGTTCAAGTTTCCTGTCACTCTGACCCACAAAGTGGCATAACCAAAGGCTGCACCTTTCGCCAGGGGGACTGGACCGGAGCTTGCCTGTGGCTATGTAGCTTCCACATCTCTGGCTCAGGCTCCGACTCCCTTTCTGCTCCCCACCTGTCCAATCCCAGCCGTTGCTGAACCTCAATCCTAAATTCTTTCCTCAGAACTTAAAATAGTGCCCATGGTCCATCGCCAACCCTCATGGTCTACATGCTACCCGCCCCCCTTCATGCACCATCCACACACCATCCGTGTATTATCACGCTCACCTGTGAGCCATCCACGCATCCATCACCCACAACCCAGGTACCATCCCACCTACCATCCTCTCTGCAGTGTCTCCCGACATCCCGCTTGCCATCAGAGTAGCCCCCAGTGTCACTGCCTCCCTGCCTCCTCATCACTGTACCATTGCATCTATCACGGAAAACACCCCCTGACAAATGACCCCCACCCCATCCAAACCTCCCAGGTAAATGGGCCCTGAGCCAGGGCTGGGAGTGCATACCTGGGAATGGATTACTTTCCACCTGTGTCCTGAGTCACCCGGAACCATGAACTCTTAGGGACACACTGTCTTTGCTAGATGGCATTCTAAGCTAGGGAGCTCTTCCAAGGGTACCTCTCTCTGCCACCAGCTGAGTTCTGCTGAGATGAGTAGATCTGGGCCTGAAACTTGACCCCAGTCCCACCTCCTCCTATCCCCTTTCCCTCTGTTTTCAGTGCCAAGGCCAAGACTAATTTCACCGAGGAGGAGTTTCATGCTCTCACAGACTTCTGGCCAGAGCTGACTGGGTTCTATTCAAATCTGTTATGGAGATAAACCCTGAAAATGATTTTACTCCCTCTGAGCTCTTCCTCTGCAGGGCAGGGTTCTGATTTCCAGGAATCACTGTCTGCCAATCACCTGAGTGAGAGATGTCACCCCTGGAGACACTGTCTGCAGCCTGTCCTCGTTCACCCAGGGAGCTCCGCCTTGCAGAGCCTTCCTAGCCTGGCCTGGCCTTACATCTCTCACTTGGGGATGCAACGGATACACGGGCTAAAAGCTGGAAACAACATTCTCAGGACATTTGTCACCATGTGCTGCCCTTGGAGCCCAGGACAGTGCCTTCCTAGGGATTTCTGGCTTTTGCAAAATCCCTGCCATCTCCAACCACCAATCCTCACAAAAGCCTTGCGGCATTCAGAACCTTCTGATGCCCCCATGGAAACTCCCCACCACCTGATGCCACCTGTGTCCTGTGCTCACCCTGCCCCCAATATGTGTCATTACCCAGCAGCCCCTCATTCTGCAATCAACTCTCAAACAGCAAACACGCGAGTCGCCATTATATGCATCCCCCGTGTGATTCATTGCCATCATCACAATATTTTGTTTGGAGCTGTAAACCTCCAGACATAAATCAAGTCATTAGAAGGAGTGACGTTTAATCCTGCAGAAGATGCTGCGGCGGGCTGAGCAGCTCTCTCCCTCAGCTCTGGAATCATTAATTCTGGAGAGGACGGCCCCACCCGCACCTACAGGGGCAGCTCCTCACCTCCACCACACACAGTCATGGAAAGCCAAAGATGCAAGCTAGGCTGCTTTTGTTTCCTGGAACAGCACATTTCTTGACTGCAAAGAGATGCCCCAAACACCTGCCTAGTGATCTAGACTGGGGTCTTAATTCCTCTGGAAATGCAGGCAGCCGGGAGGGGCCACCCCTGTGCCTGTGATCGGCTTGCACTAGTTGGATTTCAAAGGAAGCAAGAAAACAACTCAGAATATCTTTGACGCTCCTTTCACGGTGACCCCAGCCACCCTATGCACAGCCACTACATGGGGAGCATATTCTATTTGCAAAGCCAGCCAGGTCTAATTTCCAGAGCTTTGCCAGATGTGCAGGCAGAGGCTGAGAAGAGACTCACTAAACCCTGGAAGAAATATTCAGGGACTTTGAACAGCATCTTCCAGGGACCCCAGCCGCCCCTCTTCCCATCCCCAGGCAAACCCTGGCATTGGTGTGTCTGCCTTTGAAGGCTTCTCCCCAAAATGCTGGGGCGGAAGAAGACTGGGGATCTGGGCTGAGGGATTTCCTTGGAAGACCTTGGCACATTCTAAGTACACATGACAAGTGTGAAAATTCTGGATGACATTTCCAGTGTTTGGTTTTACTTGATGTTCTTGTGCTCAGAGTTAATGAGGGTGGCATTATGCTCCCATGTTGGCGTGCTTCAAGGAAGTTGAAAGTCCCCAGGCTGCATCATACGGTTTGTGTCCATGCTATTTCCAAAGCTGAGGCGTGTGGCCCAGAACTGGATAAGGGACACTCTTTTCACCCAAGCTCAGTACTGTTTCCAGCTGAGAGTGGTACCTGCAGGTGTTTCTCAGGTCTGCATCTAGGTTCAGGGTGGCCCAGGGTCCCTTTCGCTTCCACTGGCTCCTCCATCTCCCTAGACCTTCTTTCTCTATGGAGGATACTGGCAGCATGCTGGGGAGGGGCCCCCAGAGAGTTCCCTCACCTTCGCCCTTTATACCCTTGACTCACCAAGCCCTCCTGACGGGTGGTTCCACAAAATCTACCCTCCCCCTCACCCCACTCCTCTCCCAAGTTCGGGCCCCAGCACTCCTCATGCACATCAAGCTGGGTCACAATCCTAATCCATTTTCCTGCCGCCTTTGGGCCTCACTCATGTCCAGCTGTTTCTGAAGCACTTCCAGAATAACCTTCGAACCTTGGAGGCCCCTTCCCCCACTCCTCCCTTAACTCAGTCATGCTGTCTACGTGTCAGAACTGGTCACCGCTAATCACTGGACTGGGTGCTATAGTGCATGGGCCTGTGGTTCTAGGTGTAAGTGAATGATGTGGGCATGTAGCTCAGCCCCACTGGAAGGTGCTCCCCATGATGGTCTGGAGCCACCATGGTTAGTTCACTAGGCCTGGCAGATTTTGCTGCTGGTTGGAAGAGTTCTGCTAGTTTTGGAGGGTGGGGCTATGCAGAGCAAGGGCTGGCCATCCAGAAGGGAGAAGTGGGCTCTTGCCCTAGTGTCCATAAAAGGTGGTTTTCCCATAGCCAGTCACTGCCAAGTCCATGGTTGGCATCTGTACTTGAAGGTCTCACCTCCTAGAGAAGCCAGTCAAATCCTCAAACCAGAGGTTTCCTGAGCTGCTGTTGCCCCAGCCCTTGACTGACTCCACTCCAAGTTCAAGGCCTTGTCCTGGAAGATCCCCTCTCCTCTCAAATTTGGACTGCAGAATCTAACACCCGCTCAGCTCCCACAACCCTCCTCAAGCACTCCCAGCAACTTCTGACCTTACCCTTGCAATTCGCCACTTGCCAGAGGCTCTGTTCTGTACAGAGGCACACGGGATGACCCCTGAAGCTGCTCCTCAATACTTTTGGGATGCGGAGAGGACACTGGAGACAGGAAGGGCCTGGAGCTGCAATTGCCCATCCTTGGTGCATGAGTCAGGACTGGGATCGAGGGGCTGCTGCCTAGACTCCGGGAGCCCTCTGGGTATAATCAGTGGACAGTGCATGGCCATCTGGGGAGCCTTGCCAAGGAGCACAGCATCCATCCCTGCGCCTCTGGGCAGCCTGTTTCAGTCTCGCCTGCAGACCCCCCACTCTCCCCAGGGGGGTCAGAAGTGCTTCCCCCGGGATGGAGCGGCCTGCAGCGGGGGGAGGGAGTGCACTTCAAAGAAGCATCAGCTAAGGCAGATTTACTTTCGTGGCTCTTCAGGCTATCACAGGCAACAGCTGTGACAGGTCTGACAGCCACAGGCCAGCTCAGTAATTGACGCTGCAGCCAGAACGACACATCCCGAGGCCACAAGAGCTGGACAGATCATTATCTTTCAGTTGGGCCACCATGGTAATGAGGCTGCCCCCACTGGCTGCCTCCAGTGGCCGGCCTCCGTTCCAGTGAAGGCTGCGCTGCTATGCCCAGGGTGCCTGCTACTGTGGGCCGCTTGGTGTTGCTGGCACTTTTCTGGCACCTCGGCAGCCTCAGGCCCCCTCAGGACTCTTATTTTTATTTTCTAGTAGCCCCATTGCAAGAATTTGCCATTATTTGGATCACATTGGGCCCCTTCCTGCAGCGCTGGCTGGAGACAGTCACCAGGGACCCTGTCCCCCAGATAGGAAGAGTCATTACATCTTTTCCATTTGGCATACTAGGCACAGCACTGTGAAGCGGTGGCTCTCCATGGGCCCCAGAGAAAGGCAGGGCTCAGGTCCAGGTCCCAAACCTTCATCTTGCTTTTTTCAACACCCTACTCTCCCTCTCTGAAGTGCTGGTCCCAGGCCCTCCCCAAGCTGTCTGGCCAGCCATGGTTCATCTCCTGGTTCCCCTTCCTCCACCTGCCTCTGGATCTCTACACTTGGGCGATCCATAGACATCCCGAACCCAACAGGAGCCTGCCATCTTTGCAGGAAGTGGCACAGACTGCTAGAGTCAGAAACCAGAGTCTTCCTCGCCCTGCTCCAGCTGGTGCCGAGGCGAGCTGCAGCTGGGTTGCACTGGCCCACAGGGCTGAGCTTCTGTGTGGAGCTTCTCAGCTTGAAACCTGCCCCCTCGAGGGAGTATATACACCCCAGAAATCAGCAAGCACCACAAATCAGACTCCTCCGGTCCCTACCCCCCTGGGAGCCAGTTGTTGGACATTGGCCAGCACGGCTCTATACTGATGACCCCTCCTCTTCACATCTTCCTCCTCTTTCTTATTATCATCTGGGGCCAGGCCTGTGACAATGACAACATCTCCTAGCCTATCTTGCTGCTTTATCTTCTCTGCTGTTCATCTCAGAATGCCCAAGTGTCCAGAAAAGGTGGTTTTCCCACAGCCAGTCACTACCAAGTCCATGGTTGGCATCTGTACTCACCCACTAGAGAAGCCAACGAAATCCTCAGACCAGAGGTTTCCTGAGCTGCTGTTGGTCCTTAAATTCAAAGTAACTCCATAGTGAGCCCCTCCAGACTGCCCTGGGCCTGAGGAGATAGTCTAGTGCCTTTGCCGGGGCTGTACTACGGCCCTTCCTCACTAGCCAGTCTCCATGCTCCTTCCTGTCTTTTTCCGATACCTATCTATCCCTTCATCTAATGAATCTCACTGTCATGGTGCAAGGCCACCAAACTCTGCCAGGAATGTCCTGTTCATTTCCCTTGGATGCCAATTGTCACAATCCTTAGGCAATATCACCTAAGGACTGGACTGGCTGATGTTGCTGCTGGCCAGTGACTCACTTCTTGACCATGGGATTCTTGTAAATCCCAGGTGGGCAAGAGCCCTGACCATCCCATTCATGGCTAAGATACTGTCACCAGTGCCTTAGACACTGCCTGACCCATACAGGTGCCCATCTGTGTTGAATAGATGAACCAATGGCACTAAACTTCATGACTCTCCTGCCATGGGGGAATCCAGGGTGGTGGGCCCGCTACTGATTGAGCTGCCAGTCATTGCCTGGGAGGCAGAGATGGGGAGTGCCAGGGGCAACACGGTGTTGCCAGTTGCTTCATGCAGTTCATTTTTGCTCATCTGCTGCAGTATTCACTAACTCCTGCTTGTCCTTCCTGGCCCATGCATGTTGAAGAATAAATGGAGGAAAGAAAAGGCATGGCCTGCTCTAAGCCATGTGCTGTGAACTCTCAGAGACGACGTGGGGACGTGAACATAGACGAATTCCCCACCTAGCACATGCCAAGTCACATGCAGCAGAAAGCATGTGCTTTGAAGCACAGATGTGCACAGCGATGCATTGCCTCGGCATTTGTGATACAACAGATCCCAAGACACACAAATCCAATTTTCTCAGCACAAGTGCAAATGGTATAGTGCATGGCACGTGCGTGCTAGGGATATGCATACCCTGATCGTGGACAGAAGCACTGTGAAACAGCAGCTGTGGACCCCTCCCTGTCTGCAGGGGTCCATGCTACACACGGACATGCTCAGGACTCCCCTCCCTCCACCCACTGACGGGCAGGTGGGTGGGTGTGGGGTGGGTGGGACAGCTGTTGGGTTAGCGGACCCGCTAACCGGCTGGCTGTTTGACTGACAGGCTGCTGCAATGCTCGACTCTTTGACAGCTCCAAGGGAATTCACAGCCAGGACTGAGCTGACAGGGAACTACCCAGTCGAATCGTGGATCCTAATCACAGAGGCGAGGGAATGGAATCACTAAACAAAACAAGTAACCGTCAGAGCCATCAGGTGCCCATCAGCCTGAAACAGGAATATTCCTGATTCCCTCCCCTGCTGACACATCCCAGAGTCCTTGTGCTGGATGCAGGAGCTGGGCTCAGGGAAACTCAGCTAATTCAAAGGGATCCAGGGTATCAGAACACCGGAAATGGGCAGCTTCCATCCAGTGGAAACTGTGCCCATTGCTCTACCTTATTTCATTTGCTGGTTGGTGAACTTGCAAGATGGGTATTTTAGCCCATTTTACAGATGAGGAAACAAATTCAGTGAGGTTGAGGATTGAGTTCAAGGTCTCTGTCTCTCTGATATACTGACTGCTCATTAAAAGCCAAGACTCAGTGTAAACTCTCCAAACAAAGGAAGAAGAACCTCTGATCTGAAGCAGAGGTTGGGAATCACTGTATGATCCTGCTGTGGTTTCACAGTGTCTATCCAAGATTCATGTGTTGGAAACTTACACCCCAAATCCATATGTTTGATATTTGGAGGAGGGAATTTGAGGAGATACTTGGGGTTAGATGAGGTCATGAGGTTGAGGGTCCCTTGATGGGATTAGTTGCTTTCTAAGAAGAAGAGAGACCTGAGGTTCAAGATCTTACCTTCTCGCCACATGATGCCGTCCGCCATGTTGACACACGCAGCAGAGGGCCCTCACCAATGTCAGTGCCATACTCTTGGACTTCCCAGTCTCCAGAACTGTGAGCCAAATAAGTTTTTATTCCTTACAAATTTCCCAGTCTTGGGTATTCGGTTATAGCAACAGAAAATAGTCATAAGAAAGGCCCCACTATGACTAAGTATAGTCATCGCAGAGCAATTGGACAAAGTCCACTGCAGAGACCACGATGTGAGGCTCCAGGGTAGAGGCTGTTATAGGGGCAACCACTGCACTTCCCTGGGATATGTGGCCTGTATCCCACCTCCCACAAGTCCGTGCATTGATCACAAAGCCACCTTCAGGATCCAGGTCAGCTGATACCTGTGTCCAAGGCAGCCCTGCTTCCTAGAACCTCATTTACAAGGACACCAGCTGCTCCTGTGTCCAGGGCAGCCAGGGTGGACATGACCATGACAGATCCAAGTCTCTAGGCTATACCCTGGGAACCTAGCAGAGAATTTAATAAGTTGCATTTTCCTGTGAACACTAGAGAGAATTGAAGGCCCTTTAGTGAAGCTTCTTCCTTCCAAATTTTGTGCCTGGAGTCCTGGCTGCCCTCTAATTGCTGAGTGTATGGATCTTCAGTTTTGCATCTCATCTACATACATTAGCAATTTGCTCAGATGAAGGTAGCTGTTCACTGTAAGGAGTCAGAGGCCCATGGGGTCAGTTTGCCCCTCTCCCCTGGACCAACAGAGACTCGAAATGGCAAGGCCTGGGTTGGTAGGAAAAGAGCAAAAGGAGGGATCTCTACAAGAGAAGGCCCACCCAGGAGCAAGCCCTCAACCGGCGTGCCACAGAGGGCAACAGAAGGCAGCCAGCTAGGGATATCCAAGGTCAAGGGGAGCCAGGGTTTCCTGGGCACCCAGTCAGGGGTCGGGGTAGACAGATCCTTTAGCTTGCTTGGGCTGCTCCTGTCTGCATCTGGCCACCCAGGCTGGCACCTGCCACCCACACATGCAGGTCCCTCCCAGGCTGCCAGGGGTGGATAACCCCAGCCAGAACCCCAGCCTCAACTTCCACAGGGAGAAGCCTAACACCCGCCCACCTGCAGCACCTGCTGTCAATCTAGGCAGCATCTGCCTGGCCAGAGGCATTTACTGAGCTCCTGCTAGGCATTGTGTCAGAATAACATAGATAAGTGTAGTCCACCCAGAAGAATCCATCGTCACTGATACAAAGATCCAACCCAACAAGGGAAGTAGTTCTTCACTTCCTCCTCGCTGTTCCTGCCCTGCCCTTGGAATTCTCTAAAGTCCCCTGAAATCACATCATCCCCTTGTTCTGGGTTGATCGTGTCTCTCCCCACAACCACAATGATGCAGTACCCATAACCCAGCGTCCAGTACCCATAACATGGATCTTACCAGGTCTTCACACCAGGGAATCAAATTAAAATGAGGTCCTCAGCATGGCTGCATTCCAGTGTGACTGGCATGCTTATAAGAAGAGGAGAGAAACACACATGAGAGAAGACAGCCACGTAGAGAACGGCGGAAGCTGAACTCATGCTGCCATGAGCCAAGGAACCCTCAGCTGACAGAATCTGGAAGGGCGGGGAAGGATCCTCTTCTACAGACTTCAGAAGGAGAATGTGACATAATACTTTTTCATTTGAGTTGCCTGGTTTGTGATATTTTGTTACTTCAGCCACAGGAAATGGAGACACCTTCTGTCTCTGTTAATTGTATGTGCCGACTTGGCTAAGCCATGAGACACAGCTTTTTGGTGTAATTGTTGTTGTAAAAGTATTTCTTAGATGTGATTAGCATGTGCGTCCATAGTCTATGAGGACAACAGAGAGCCCTCCATAATGTGGGGGGCCTCACCCAATCAGTTGAAGGTCTGAAGAAAAAAGATTGAAGCTCCCTGAGGAAGAAGGAATTCTGCCTCCAAACTGCCTTTGAACTTGAACACTAGCATCAGCTTTTCCCTCCATCTCCAGCCTGCTGGCCTGCCCTGCACATTTCAGTCTGCCAGCCCCAATCACTTGAACCAGTGATTCCTTCTACTTGCCAGCTGTCACCCTTAGTGGGCCCTGGCATCAAAGATCGGGACTTTTGCGAGGTACCCAGCAGGTCTCTCTTTCCTCTCCTCTCCTCTTCTCTCCACATATCTCCTATTTCTGCAGAACTCTAGCAAATACATCCCTCATTCTGAAACCTCCCCCACTTCCTATGGAGTGGGGCCTGGTGGTTCCCTTGGGGTTTTCTCCTCTGAGCCCTGGGGTGGTGGGGGTGGGGCGAGCACACCCACCTGGCTGCCTTTTCCTGCTGCCAGCATCTTGCACCTGGGTGGGCGCCCCCACAGCTCCTCACTGCGGTGTGAGTGGCAGAACCTTCTAATTGGGACTTAGTAAGAGCAGAGCAGATGCCAACAATCTCCATGGCTCAGACATCAATCAGCCTTCTGTCCCAGCCCTGCCACTGCCAGGGCATCTAGGCTAAGGCCAGGCTCCGACTCAGGATCATGCACACGTGAGGAACCAAGCTGCAACTGGGGACTCACCTCCAGGGTCTCCCCTGGCCTGGGGCCAGCCTGAGCCAAGGAAAGCGGCAGAAACACCTGGAAGTCCCCTGGCCTGTGGGTCAGTATAAGTGGACATATGAGTGGACAGTGCTGATGAATGTGGGGCAGCCTGCCACACAGTGAATCTTCTTCCTGAATCTTGGACATGGAAAGTGGCCAGGGAATCATCTCAACCAGGAAACTCCAGGAGAACCAGGAACCATAAGCCAAACTCCACACAGGCAGGATTGGCCCCTACGGGTCTCTCTCCTGCCTGTCCCTCTCAAAGATTAACATCTTCAGGACAGCTTTGCACCCCCAGGCCACAGTGTTTGGAGCAGCAGGACCCCTCTCACCACTGCCCATCAGGGTTATGAGGTTGGGATTTGAGCAAGCAGAACAGCTGTCCCCGTTCTCAAATGTGACTCACCTGGGGCAGAGGGAGGTCAGTGGGGCATGAGGCACTTCCAGCCCTCGGCTCCTTGTTCACCCCAGTTGGTGTGGGGTGTCTACACAATCTGACCAAAAGCTGGACCCCAACTGCCACTTGGAGTCACCCTGGGCATCAGAGATTGGGGCTTCTCTGTGATACCCACCAGGTCTCTCCATGTCTCTGGAGAGGAGCAGGCAAAGGACCCCTCTCCCCAACAGCCCAGTGCTGGTGAAGCCCCTCCCAGCTGTGCCCCAGGCCCAGCTGCCCGTCCTCATTGGCCCTCACCTCGCTCTCGCAGGAAACCAGGCAGGTTTTCAGCCCGGAGAAGAGAACCTTTAGCCGACGAAGAGTTCACAGCATGGAGCACACACTTGGCAGTGCCCATAACTCACGCCGGGTTTATTCTCTCCGCTGCTGTCTCTTACCCTATCACCTGTGTTTCAGTCACTCTGCGAACGTCATCTGTCCCGAAAGAGAAAGTGGTTGTTTATTTCTTAGTGTAGGGGGAGACGGAGCTCCCTTACAGATTTTTAATATTACATGAGAGGAGTGGCCAGGTGACCCAGACACTGAGAGTGGAGTAGGTATGCGGCTGACCTAGGGTTCTCCTGTCTCTCTGGTGAAGGTGGGGATGGGGGAGGGGCAAGGCAGCACCTGGGGCACTGGGTGGAAGAGGAGGCTTGGGTCATAGCTTGTGTTGGTGCTCAGCAAGCCAGTGGGGGGTGTTTTGTTTTATTTTGTTTTGTTTTGGTTGGGGCAGGTTAAAATCTACATGGTGTTCATTTAGGGACTTGGGAGGGGCTGGCGGGTTGAAGTGCTGCCTCTTGTCCACTTAGGTCTCCCGTAGCACTGGTATCAGTCCTCGCAGAGCATCAGAGCAGCGGGGTCCACTGTCCTTCTGTGGGCTCTCCATAGAGTTGTCCGGCAAAAGGACAGGTGCAGACCCCGGATTTAAGACAGCCAGGGTCCCTGGGTTTGGCCTGCCCAGAATTGAAGGTGGTCTTGGCTTCAGCCTTTATCTGAGCAATGTGTGGAAAAAGCAGCTTCCTAAGTGGAAAAGATGGGGACCCCGTGCTCTTGGCAAGTGGGGACATCCTCTCCATTTCTTTCATCAAGCTTCAGTCTGTTCGGAGTTAGGGTTCATCTTTGCCTAGTGAGCACACAGCTTTGGGCACCCTTGCAGGCTCCACATAACATCTGTTCTGGTGGCAAGGCCACCTTCTTTTCCCAGAGGGCAGCTTCAGAGAGGTTGGCTTGGTGGGCAGACGTGGCCAAGGGGTCAGGAGACTCACTCAGGCCTGGGCTCTGTCTAACAGCAGCTTTCCCTCCAGCTCATGCTAAGGGCTCTAGCCGGCCTCAGAGTGGGCCAACCATGGAAATGACCTTAGGCTCAGAGTCCGGCCGTCCAGGAGACACCCTTCTGTCCAGTCGGCAAGATGGAATGGAACAGGACCCACAGCTGTGGGGGCTGCAGCCTTGATAAGGACATCCAGCTTCCCTGACTGGCAGGATGTCTTTGGAAGTGGCTCCTGAGCCCCACTCTTGGCCAAATCTAGCGTGACTCATTTGCTCCAGAAAAGGAATATAAATAAGCGCCATCACACCTTGACAAGTTGACAGGAGTGACAAGCAGGGTAAATTCCCATATCTGAGGCTCTGAGGAGGAGAGGTGATTTAGCAGACCCAGCTGCCATCACCAGAAGAAAATAATTAAGGAGAGCCGGTGGTGTAGAGGAAAACCGAGCGGCTGCAGCGGGTCCCTTCTGGTGAAGAGATCTGTCATCGCTGGCTGCAGGAGAGAACCCTCACGTGCCAGAGGAAAAACAAGCTCTGGCCACTCAAGCTGGAGACAGCTGCAGAGATGGGATGAGGCAGATGGGGGTGGCTGGGGAGGGGGGAAGCAGGCTCTGGGGCTGAGAGGGGGACACTGGTGGGGGGCTTAAATCTAAAAGGCTCCCCTCAGGCCAGGCGCCCACCACTCACACCAGTTCCACATAGGGCACACTCACATGCACATGATACACACACACACACACACACACACACACACACGGGAATGGCCAGGAAGATGGCAAACACTGTCTTTGCCCTGGGAAAGGCATACCCTTGTTCCCAGCCTAAAGGGGATCAGCAGAAGGCAGAGAACATGCCCAAATTCTGCTTTGGTTTCCATCTCTCTTGGGACTTGATGAAGGTTCCAGAAAGCTCAGGGAATTTTAGGTTTTTCCACCCACAGGTGACCTTTGCCCCCGCCCCACACTTGCTTGCTAATAAATGAAGATATGTGGGCACAGCCTCAGACTGATGAAGTCAAGGTTATAGCACTGGGTGGATCTAATCTGTACCCTGTGGGGAAATCTGCAGGTCAGGGAAGACCTAAATGCCCTCTTGCCAACTGGGCTCCAGCCATTGGACCTCTGCCCAGTACACAGAGATGGCTGGGGAAGTGCTGGACCATCAGAACAACCCCCTTCCTGCCCCAGGCAACAGCCAGGACTTGGTCAGGTGTGGCCAGGCACAGAACTTTCTGGAAGTTCCACCTCTCTGCTTGTTTAGGGGGTGGCAACTTCTGATTGTGACTGAGGTTTTTGGCACAGATGTCCACTCACGTGGCACAGGAACAGGAAAGAACTCCTGACACCCCATTGGTTAGGCAGGGATTAGAAAGGTGACCCAGAGTGGTGCATGGACTTCCTGAAAGGGAAATCTCCTGAGCTCCCAATACCTTCCCCCCAAACGGACCAAACATGACATGAAGCAGAATCCTCTCTCTGGCCAGAGGTTCACCACACCAGAGTTTGTCAACCTGAACTGTTCTGGCTCAGTCCAGGTGAGGGGTCTCCTGGAGAGCAGGGGGAACATTCCGGTACTTGGTCAGTGATGTGCAAACCTCTCTCCCTCTTCCCCAAGTCACCAGCAAGTGTTTGCTAGGCAGTCACTCTAAGCCTGGGCTCCATGCAGGAGGAGACAAGATGAGCCAGATATGGTATCTTCCCACCAGAGTGTCAGACACAGCTGAGAAGATCAAAATCACAAAGTGAATGCCAAGGTCAGGGAACTTCTCAGAGCAGGAGGAGAAGGAGTGCGTTCCATCCTGGGTGTGGGCCAGGTGTGGTGCTGATGTGTTATATTCCAATTACAGAGAATCCACATCAACTAGGACCAGGATGTGGCTAACAGGGTGTACAGAGAGGATGGATAGAACTTTCTGAACAGTCCTTTTCCTGTGACTTAATTTCAGGGTGGGGTGAGGTGAAAGGTGGTCTGTGAGAGCCCTGAATTCCACTGGGCAGGTTTGTGGGCTTACATGGGCAGCTACCCATCCACACCTTCTAGGTCCCATCAGGAGGCGAGATGCAGACAAGAGAGCATCAGCGGGGACGATTCTTTGCTGCACCCCTATTTCCTGTGTGGTTAAAGGATGGAGGAAGTCTACACTGCCCTCAGAACTACCTTTTCGCAGAGTCTACTCCACGATCTCTCCAGCTTGGGCATCCACAGGCAAGAGCCTGTAAGCAGGTCCTGGGAGCCATGTACTACTTCTGCTGCTAATACTGCCCTCTCCTCTGCTTGCTTTCTAGGAATAAAGTTCAACATCAGACCACAGCAGCCCCACAACGTAAGTTCTGAGAGTCAGACAAATCTCAGCGTATACAGTCTGGAGAAAGTTGGGGAAAGCAGGGAAAACAATTGTTTGGAGCTGATGTAGAATCCATTCTTGGAAAGAAAAATGTGTCCAGTTCTCTCCAGGAGCCTTGGGAACAAAGCACAGGGCTTTGGGTTCATGAATTTCCCTGTCCGGGTAGATGGCTCCTTTGGACCATGCTAATAGACACGGTAAATCTGAGCCAGGCTCTTTCAGAAGGCTTTCCCTGCCCGCTGTGGTCAAGTGGAGGTTTCTGGGAGGACTACGCCATCTTGTGGTGGACATGACACTTGCACCTCAAATCCTACCCTTTGGCCATATCATGGGCAGCTAGTGCAACCAGGACTCAGACCGGAGGGTCACACCTACAGTATCAGTCTGTCTCCCTCTCCCTCATCTCGAATCACAAAGGGTCAGAAACAGCTGCTGTGACGAAGGCATGGTTTGGGTGACCCTTTGTATTCAGCTTTCCGGTCCACCCTGGTAACTATTTCTCTTCTTGTCCCAGGACCACCCGCTGGGCAGTTCCCAGGATGGTGACTTGAAGACATTCACAGAAAGGGTCATCCGAGACTTGTCCAGCCGAACCCCAAGGGACCTCCACATGAGGGTGCCTGACCAGCCTCAACCGCACCCCAAGACGGGAGCCCAACTGCGACTCCTGCAGCGCCGACGCCGTCTGCTTATCAAAAAAATGCCAGCTGCGGTGGCCATCCCAGCCAACAGCTCATCGGAGACCTTTGTTCGGCTGGGAACCCAAGCCCTGGACAGCCACTGGCTTGGCCTGCACCAGAGCCAGCAGGAGCGCAAGCGGGTGATGCAGGAGGCGTGTGCAAAGTACAGGGCGAGCAGCAGCCGCAGGGCCATCACGCCCCGCCACGTGTCGCGCATCTTCGTGGAGGACCGCCACCGTGTGCTCTACTGCGAGGTGCCTAAGGCAGGTTGCTCCAACTGGAAGCGGGTGCTCATGGTGCTGGCCGGGTTGGCCTCATCCACTGCGGACATTCAGCACAACACAGTCCACTACGGGAGCGCCCTCAAGCGGCTGGACACCTTCGACCGCCAGGGCATCCTGCACCGCCTCAGCACCTACACCAAGATGCTTTTTGTCCGTGAGCCCTTTGAGAGGCTGGTCTCAGCTTTCCGTGATAAGTTCGAGCACCCCAACAGCTACTATCATCCTGTCTTTGGCAAGGCCATCCTGGCTCGATACCGGGCCAACGCCTCGCGAGAGGCCCTGCGGACTGGCTCTGGTGTGCGGTTCCCGGAGTTCGTCCAGTACCTGCTAGACGTGCACCGACCCGTGGGCATGGACATCCACTGGGACCACGTCAGCCGGCTCTGCAGCCCCTGCCTCATCGACTATGACTTTGTGGGCAAGTTCGAGAGCATGGAGGACGATGCCAACTTCTTCCTGAGACTCATCCACGCTCCACGCAACCTGACTTTTCCGCGGTTCAAAGACCGGCACTCGCAGGAGGCGCGGACGACAGCCAGGATCACCCACCAGTACTTTGCCCAGCTCTCGGCCCTGCAGCGGCAGCGCACCTACGACTTCTACTACATGGACTACCTGATGTTCAACTACTCCAAGCCCTTTGCAGACCTGTACTGAGGGGCGGGGCCAGCCGGCCAGGGGCGGGCCCTGCCCCCGCCCCCGCCCCGCCCACTCACAGGCGCTGGGGCATCCCACTCTCCTTGGTTCCTCATCCGGGACCTGAGATGTACTCACAGCATCGGGGCGCTGAGAACCCAGGAGCCGAGTCTCGGGGATGCAGCAGGCCTGTGGGAAACACAGGCTGCAGGCCTTGGATGGGGACCCTGACCCTTGTCCCATACCCACTTCCTAACTCCTTGACTGAGGGAGATGCCCCACGGGCTCAGTCAAGAGCTACCATGACCAGGGAAGTCTGAGGCCCGGAGGATGAGGGCCCCAGCGGTGAGGGATTTCCTGCAGTCCCTTCGCCATTGCCTTGCACAAACCACATGGTTTGCAGCTTTTCTATGACCCGGGGAGGGGGGGAGAATAAAGCACATGGTTTTCAGAGCAGCTGTGTCTCCTCTGCGTGGTGGTGTGGGAACACACGGACTTTCCCCTTGCTTTCTGGAGTTCTTTCTGCCTCAGGACAGCCTGAGCCAAGCATCTGCAGTCCCTGGTACAGGGGATCCTTGGGCAGAGGCATCCCAGATGGGAGGAGATAGGCCTGTCCCCACAGAGGCCCACTGGGATCCTTTCTTGTCATTGCGACTTGCAGTGGGCCCTCTGAGGTCTGCTAGGGCAGTGCAAGCTCTCTGTAAGCTGCTGATTAGGGCTGCCACTGGGGTCCATGGGGCACTGGGTGTGGTTCTCCAGTGGGGGAGTGTTGCCACCCCAGCCTTCTGAACCTCTGGGCTAGGCAGGGCTTTGGCCTAGAGTTTTCACCTGCAGACCCCTGACTCTGACCATGACACTTGACCCCATTTACCTGACAAGACCACCTTAGGGCTGCCGGGATTGCCCATGCCTGGTTGAAGCAGTTCTGGGGGAGGAGAGGGAAAACTATAGAAGAAACTACTCCAGAAGGATGCATTTCACACCAGCAATGGTTCTGAGATTATCAAAAGTCAGGGCGATGCTGGAAAGGTCTCGGAGGCAGTGTTTGTTGGGGCTTAGGGTGTGGGTGTGACTGCGCTGTGTTTGGTAACCCGGGGGATGCACTGCCTGACTGTGGGGGTCTCCCTGTCTGTCAGCCCGTGTCTGCCAGGAGCCTCTGCCTGCCCTTCCGAATCTTTCTGTGGGTGTCTTCGCAGTCCCTTCCAGGAGATTGCTCCCAATCTGTTCCCACTGGCCTGGAGAGATCCTGCAGATCCTAGGAGGACGGATGCCATGGGGGAAGCGGAGCTGGATTCCAGCCAGGCTCACACTGGCATCTCCCCTTCTGCCTCTGCTGTGGGCTCTGAACCCTTGCCCAGGCCGAGCAAGGAGCTGAGGCTGCTTCCCGACCCCTCAGGTCCACGTCCACCCAGGAGCCTGGAGCAGGGGTGCGCCTCCTCTCTGGTTCCAGCTGCAAGTGGAGCAGAGGGTAGGAAGGAAGATGTGGTTCGGGCTTGAGGGGTTCAGGACTCATGGAGGCAGAAGGCAGAGGCCAAGGGGCTCAGAAAGGCTGACCCACACCTGGTCAGGGCCAGGGCCGCTGTGGGAGGAGGCAGGGAGGGCCCCTGCTGGCAGTGACCCAGAGACAGCTGCCCCTGGGCTGTGGGGCTCACAAAGTGAGACTGAACTCACAATGCAGGAAAAGTGTCCCTGGGCATGGATGCATTTGGTGAAGCCTGGGGCAGAGTGTCACATGTCATCTCCTCAGCAAGGGGACACCTGGAGGCCCAGCTGGGACAGCCTGCAGGCAGCTTTACCCCATGCTGCTGCTTAGAGACAATCAAGATTGCCCTGGGCCACCCCTACTGTGTGTGTGTGTGGTGTGTGTGTGTGTGTGTGTTAGGGACAGGATAAGACATCCTCACCATGTCATCTCTCAGAGACACCCAGGCCTGAGTCGGATGGATGGGCACACACAATGCATCTATCAAAGGGACTTTCTTTCCCAGTGGTAGCGACAGCAGACACAGGAGCCAGATATGACCATCATCACCACTCGATGGCCTCCAGCATGACCTCTGGCTGGAGGCCAGAGGTCCCACCCTTAGGTTCCACCTGGAATTCACTGAAGGGATGCTGGATCCAGTTCCAATCCCAACACTACCCCAAGCCTTATAGGGATTAGAAAGGTGAACTCAGGTGTGTGTGTGTGTCTTCCGTGGTGTCTGGGCCTCTGCTGTGGGAGTAGGTGGGTCATGAGCACCGGAGCCAGTGTGTGTGTCTGTCTGTCTGTGTGGGGATATTTGCGTCTGGGGGAAGGGTGTGCATGTATGTGTATGAGCCTTCATGTGTCTGGGGTGGCACTGGACAGTCTGAGTCCCTCTCTGGGACTTTCTGCTTCACTCATCCCTGCCCTGACCCATTTGCTCATCATTTCATGGGCAGAGTCTGGAGGGGACCATTTGACCATGTCCCTGAGTAGGGGCCACAGACAGCTCCCAGAGGTCGAATAGGCCCATCCAGTTGGGAGAATAACTGTTAATCCCCAGTTGGGGCTTCTCTGGAGCAGCCCCCAATGAAATTCCCACTAGGCCCTTGGCCTTGACTGGCTGGACCTCCTGGATATAAGCCCTGCTCTTTGAGAGGTGAAGAAAACAGACATCCAAAGCCTAGGTCCTTCCTGGGGCCTGAGAGCTCCAGGGGCCGTGAGTCTCCTGGGAAGATACGACACAAGGCCCAGACTGGTGGACAGGTATGAGTCAGGCAGCTCTGGCCTCTGAGGCAGGCCTCCGTGCTCTCCCGTGTGGCCCGGTGGCCCCTACAGGCCTGCCCAAGGGGCCCTGGGCAGAGTCAGGCAGACAGTGGACCGAGGAACAGTCCTCCAGCACCCTCCTCCACTCTCAGGCTGGGCTCTGTGCAAGTTTTGTCCTCAGAGATGAGCTGCCTCACTGGGGGATGTGAACCTGTGGACAACCCATGGCCCCGAGGGCTGGAGGTCACCTCCTGTCCCTTCCCCTCATCTCCCGCCCTTTCCTTTCCAGGGAGGAAAGGAGGTGAGTGGTCTGGGCTCAGATACTGCCCCCATCTCTGGGACCTGCATCCTGGGTGGGGATTAAGCAGTGCCCTGGAGGAGCCCCTG
Organism: Sciurus carolinensis; assembly: GCF_902686445.1. Lineage (NCBI taxonomy): Eukaryota > Metazoa > Chordata > Mammalia > Rodentia > Sciuridae > Sciurus > Sciurus carolinensis. Next base: position 41,853,805 of record NC_062228.1, read on the forward strand.
GGAAGCCCCCCGGGGTGTGGGGACAGAACAGTGTGAGCCCTGGCTGCTGTGCTGGAAGGGGCCAGCTCCTGCTCCTGGCCCAGGTCTGTGGAGAGGCCAGCGCTGCTCCTGGGCTCCTCCCACTGCCCAGAGGGACGTTTTGCAGACGAGGCTCTGCTGTGATGTGGAAGCCAAGAAGAGAAGCCAGGGGGTTGGGCTGAGGTCACTCCCAGGCCCTTGGGCTGACCTGAGGAAGTGAGGAATAGAGCAGGCTAAAAGTCTTGAAGACTAGGACAAGGGGCAAAGGTCAGAGGTCAGAGATAGTCATTACCAATCCTGGTGCTTAGGTGGTCCTGCTCCATTGCATGGTGCGCCCACCTGAACCAGGAGCTCACCACCGTGCCAAGTGGGTGGTGTGCTGTGCCTTCACGTGCATTCCTAATTCACCTATCCAGTGGCCCTAGCCAAGCACATGTCACGGTACCTTACAGATGTGAAGCTGAGGTACCAAGAGGCTTGGCTGGAGTTGCACTGCAGCCTCAGGAGTTCGAGGCAGGACACCTCCTCCCCCAGCCTTCTCACTGAGCACCCCCATCCGGACCTCTTCAACACCTGTGCGGTCTCCACTGCCCCAGAGACCATCCTTGACCACCAGGTGGTGCTAAGTACTTGCAACTGAGCAGCTACCTTGCTATCCCTAACTGAGCCACGAGGTGGCAGCAGTGCTCCAATCATGCACAGCTATTGGGGATGGAGCATTCCCCAGGCCTGAAGGACCTGGCATCCCCAGCCTCCCTACCATGGGGTGACTGGGCCCGGCCTCTCCATTGTCTCTGGGCAGACCCTGGAGGTTACTCTTCAATCCACCAGTTCCAGGGACCCAACTGTCCTAATACCAAGTTCCCCAAAGCCCCCAATTCCCTTCACGGATCACATGGGCCTAGGGTAGGGGCATCAATCACCTGCAAGGGTATGTGCTCTACTCTCCAGGAGAGGGATGTGGGACCTTCTTGGACCTCAGTGAGGACACACACACATGAGCACACATACATGCAGACACACACACGCAGGCACAGATACCAGCACATACACAGTAACTGCACACACATTCACATCCTCACACACACATGCAGACACAGATGCACATAGACACACAAACACACATGGACATGCACAGAAACACACACCACCTCTTAGTGGATTGAATAAACAGGAAGGCCCAGAAAGTTCACTGTCTTCTCAAGTGTATGTGCACTTTGCCCTGAGTCCTGTTCTCCTCCTGGTACCTATCAGAGCTCTCTCTCTCTCTCTCACACACACACACACACACACATACACACACTCACACACTCACCCACAGGACCCCAGTCCCTTTGTCTCTACTTTAAAGATGTCACCCAGGCTTGCCCCTCCTCTCCTGGCACATCTCAGGCTTTCCCTGGAATCACCCCATCTTAGAAAACGAAAGTTCCACAACCCCTCCAGCGCTTGCTCCATTTCTGTCCTCTCCTTCCCAGCAAAACACGCCCGTGTCTGCCTCTCCCGTGTCCCACCTGGGCCACACACTTTCCCACCTCCAGCCTCTGCTCTCCTACCTCCCCATCTCAGCCCACCATACCTGCATCCTCCCTCTCACCCTGCCCAAGGGTGCCCTGAATCCGTGCTCTTTCTTCCTCTCCAGTGCTGTTGTCTGAACATAAGCCTCTGTCCTCTCCCACCTGGGCTCCTGAAGCAATAAGAAATAACTGTGGCTCTTACTTATTGCTCTGAGTGTTTCATATGTGTCATCGTATGTCATCCTCGCCACAGCTCTGTTAGATAGGTATAGTCCAATGACATTCTCCCCATTTTTTACAGATAAGGAAATGGAGACACAGAGAGGCAAAACGACTTGCTCAAGGCCACACAGCTCTTAAGACGATGTTCCAGGATTCAAAGCCCAGATGCTTGCCCTGGTGTCCACAGCCTTATTCATTAGTATGCTTCCTCTTTGGTGCTCCCACAGGGTAGAAAGTTCTGAGGTAGTGGATTATAAATTCCACAATCACGGGAGCAGGGGAAGAAGGGGGGACAGGCCATCTCCAGGCGCGTTGAGTGCCCATTAAGGTTGATGATGATAAATGTCCAGGGACCCTAATGTGCCATCCTGCTGCTCACGTGCAACATGACAAAGGCCGGGGCTGGCCCTTCTAGGCACGTGTGACAGAGGAGGGCAGAGGACAGAGAACGGTAGCCCGAGAGAAAGAGTCCTAACAAGGAGGGGGATGAGGGCAGGCAGAGACAAGGCCAGGGCGTCTGTGGAGGGGGCGACAGCGGAGTTGATGCCATTTCCAGGATGGCAGGGCAGACTGGCTGGAGGTGTAGGGGGTGGCCAGGCTGGGCAGGGGGAAAGGTCACTGGATGGAGATGACCTTGGTTCCGGGATGGTAGGCAGGCCTCATCCCACAGACATCTGCCTCATTCCTCGCTGGGGTCGGGAGCCGCCCTCGCCCACACTCATGTCTGCAGCCGGCTCCATCAGAGGCAGCCGGCTGCCTGCCCGCTCACCTGTGCCAGCCTGTCGCTCCTTGTCTGCCTGTTGCTTGTGACTTTCTGTAATTCTGCCCAAGTGCCTGGGCCAGTCTGTCTGCCTGGGCAGGTGGCGGTTGCCAGGGCTACGAGTCAGGCTGCTCCTTGGGGTACAGAACCCAGAGCAGGGGTGCGGGGGACAGAGTGAATTAATAGGGCCACACTAACTGGATTTGGACCCAGGCTGCTGATGCCTGGAGCCTGCTCCTGGGGAGACCCAGGGGTGTGAATGGCTATCCCCACAGCCCCAGAGACCTGTCGTCCCGTCCCGGTAGGAAGGGATAAGGCCAGCAAATCCGGGCCAGGAGGGGAAGCTGCATTCCTGTTCTCCAAATCCATGTGCTGAATTTTACTTTTCCTTTTATTTATTTCTTCTTCTTAAATCCTGTTTCTCTCCCCGAGGCATCTAATCTATTATTTAACATTGGATTGTGCGATTGAAACTCCCAGGCAAATTGAAAATTATTTGTGTTTGAGGTTTCAGGCATGAAGCTGAGACAACCATTTCTGGGAGATCCTGGGAACCCAAGTGAAGGCTGAGGAAGGACCCTAGTGCAGCCCAGCTCCTCGGAGGGGCTGGGCGGAGCAGGGCAGTGGGGGACCCAGGCCCCGCAGGCCTCCTGCACCCAGAGCCACAGCTCCAGGGTCATTAATCTCCACGCGGCATTTCACTTGGGAAATGCCGTCGACACCTCCCACTGGCCAAAGTCCTCAAGAGGCCGAACAGGTGCAATCAGTCACCCTGGCCCTGTGCCCACCCTGGGGGAAAAGCCTCGGTCACAGGAGAATTAATGACACAGGGACAAGGGCTCACCATCATTTTTCAGAGGCTGACTCTCCATGGAATTGCAGCCAGAGCTGCCAGCCTAAGGGAGTCAACAAGGACTGAACCTGGGTGCTGGTTGGTGACCAGAGGCCAGCGCTCCAGGTGGGGTTGGGGTCCCTGGCCTGGGGAGTGCAGTGATTAGTCCTTCTAGGCCCCATCTGGATACCCAAAGGCTGACAGAACGTGTGACATCACAGCATGGGGCTCAGGACAGGAATCAGGACCACCCTGCAGTGATGGCCTGGGAGTGAGCAGGAATATGGCGGGAACCCTGAGCTAATGCTGCAGTGCATGTGCAGGACAGGAGCGGGGGTGGCGGCTGACCCTAGGTCAAGTGTGACTGTGTAGGCCGCAATAAGGAGAGGGGATTTTGTGTGGAGAACAATGGGGAACCATTGGAGGGCTTGGAGAAGGGGAGTCACACTTCAAGTGTCCACATCCAAAAGGATCAAAAGTGAAACTGGGAGGCCAACATAGTCCATGCAAGCTGCTATAACAAAGATGCCATAGACTGGGTGGCTTAAACAACAACTTATATCTCTAAGTTCTGGAGTCCCAAAATCAAGGGGCCAGCAGACCTGGTGTCTGGTAAAGACCTATTTCCTGGTTCATGAAAGGCCATCTTCCTGCTGTGTCCTCATGTGGTGCAAGGAGAGAGTTCCCTTGGCCCTCTTTTAAAAGAAGATTCATCCCATTAATGAGAGCTGTATGCTCATGACCTACTCCCTCCTCAAGGCCAACTTCCCGAGGGTTAGGATTTCAACAAAGGACAACATTGGTGGGGGGACACAAACATTCGGTCCATAACAGAGGGCAGCCACATACATCTATTTGACATTTAGAGTGGCCACATGTGGTCATGCCAGGACCCAGAATCACAGTGAGGTATGGCCCTCTGCCACCCTGATGGTCACTGGAGCTTCCGCTGTCCCTGTAGGAACACTGGTCTGACGCCCCTGCCCCTTTTGTGAACTAAACAGAGTTGGACACCGAGACCCACTGGTCCCATGGCCAAGGCTAACAAGTGGCTCAAGCTGATGTGTGTGTCTGTTTAGCATAAATAACACTTTGCAGCCCACAGAGAATATGTAACCTTTTCAGAGGTCTCTGAAATAAAATCAAAATGTTTGTCACAGATCTCACACACATGCCTACACACGCACATCCCAATAAATTCCCGAGAAGAGAATGTGAAAGCCATGTCTTGAGACAGTGATGGTAAGACATGGAACGGCTATAGCTGGAGCCTTGTGGCAGCAAGTATTAGAAACTTGATGGCATCAACTTCAGGTGAAGAGGGCCTTTGTGTGAGGTTGTAAGATGGGGCATACTCAGCGGGATGGCAGGAACCTGAGGAGGGCCCTCTCTACAGAGGTCACTCTGCCCCCTCAGTGGGCCTTTTCCTGCTTCTCTATCCTATTGTGGATCCATGTCCTCGGCTCTTTCTGTGTCCATGGCAGAAATGCAGGGCACATGGTGTGGTTCCTGCTGCCTGCAGAGGAACCAGCCCCTTCTCCATTCCTAGTCCTAGTCCCAGAGAGACAACTGCACCCAGAAGTTCCATCTCTCCAAATATGTCCTAGAAACTGCATGCAGGTGGACAGAGCTATTCAGTGCTGCTCCTTGTAGCATTATGGGAACTATCAAAGTCTTCCCAACAGTAGGAAAATGGATGCTCCACGCAGGCTACTAAATATGAAATAGCCACTTATAAAGAAAGCAGGAGTCTGTTTTGTTCTTTGGTTCAACAAATGCATTCTGGGCATCTACTCTGTAAGACCCATGGTGCCCAGTGTCGAGCTCACCATACTGAGCAGGAGCAAGCCGCATCCCTGCCTTTGCAGAACTCAGTCCACTGGGGGGCGGGTCTGCCTTCTAATAAGCACAAATAGCAATACCCACAAGTGCAGCATCATGCCCTTCGCAAAGGCTGTGATGGAGATGACCTTTGCAGAGGAGTCAGGGAAGTCTTCCTGTAGGCAGTGACGATGGAGCCAAGATCAGAAGGCCAAGTGGGCGAGGAAGGGAAGAACATGCAAATGCCCTGGGGTGAAAGTCAGGTGAGCAAACAGGAGCTCTTATTTTTGGATATGAAGTGCCCCTCAAATATCCTGTAATGTAGGAATATTCAGAAGCAAAACGATTGGATTATGAGAGCAGTAATCTGATCAGTGTGGTAACTGTAGGCAGATGGAGCATGACCTGAGAGGAGGCGAGTCACTGGGGTTGTCCCTGGAAGGATTCACCTTCCCTGTAGCCCCCTCCCACCCCCTCTGCTTCCTGACCCCGCCAGGAACTGAGCAGCTTTCCTCTGCTGGCTCCTTCCCCCATGGCACGCTGCCTTACCTTGGGCACGGAGCAATGGAGTCATCCGTCTATGAACTGAGACCTCGGAACCCATGAACCCCAAATAAACTTGTCCTCCCCTAAGTTGTTCTTGTCAGGTATTTTGATCACAGCAACAAAAAAGCTAGCTTTATAAAACAGGGGTCGTGGGTGTGACACTGAGGTGCGACCCAGACTCCTCTGGGAATGAAGGACTTCTCCCCCTAGCCACTGGGGTGCTACTGGCAGGTGGACCCCAGTTGTTGGCCCTCTTAGGGATTTCCTGGGCTAAAAGCAGCTGCTTTCCCAAGATCACACCCACACCCCATGATTCACTGATATACAAGTGTAATGTTTCAGTTTTCTCACCCCAATAATTCTGAAGGGTCATCCCAGCTTCAAACTCCCGGGAGCTCAGCTGAAGCCTTTGTAGGAATTGCCTCTGTGGTAGACAGAATAACAACCCCCCCAAAAAAGATGTCTACATCTCAATCCTCAGAAACTTTGAATAGGTTGTCCTATATGGCAAAAGGGGTTTCTCAGATGTGATTAAAGTCCTTGGGATGAGGAGATCATCCTGGATTATTGAGGTGGGCAGCATGGAATTGCAGGTCCTATAAAAGGAAGACAGGAGGGTCAGAGTCAAAGGAAATGGGACAATGGAGGCAGAAATGAGAGCAATGGAAGGATCCAAGGAGGACAGGAAGACTCTAGAAACTGGAAAATTTTAGAAAATGGGTCTTTCTTTAGTGTACCAGGAAGTAAGACAACCTTGCTGATCCCATTTCATACTCTGGGATTCCAGAACTATGAAGGAAGAAAATTGCTGTTTTAAACCACACACATGCTCATTTGTTACAGCAGCAATAGAAAACTAATACGGCATTCAGCCCAATGTCTTCCTTTGCCCAGCCCTGCTTGCCTCCCCACCATCGCACAGATGTGAAACCTGAGAACCCTTCCTAATAACCTCCTGCATGCTGATATCTGTCAAGTTCTTCTCCCAGGAAACACGACCCACAACAGCCTGAGAAAACGGATCCTGGGGATTTTGGAGCTTGATCACCACTGCCTGGCAACAGTGGTAGGTGGAACACAGACAGCCCCTGTCATAAGGTGGCAATGCAATTGTCAAAACTTTCACCATTGGATTGGCATGGTTTACCCCTGGAAGAAAGTGCAATCGTGGGACAAGTATCAGGCATGGGGGAAATACCAAGAGAAAGCAGAATCAGTGGCGTTTGGTGGTTCTCACTAAGCTGGACTAACACTTTGAAAAAAATGATAACGAAAGACTGAGAGTAATTAGAGCTAAACGTGAAAGCCAGAGGGCCTCCTCAGTAGCATAGAAGGAAGCTCTCATCTCCTGCAGTTGGAGGACAGAGACAGCTGGAGACCTCAGAACAGCTGAGTTCTAAAAAAACTCTCAACCTAAGTAGATCCGCTCTGCCAAGGTCATGCAAGGTTTGGGAAAGAATGGCATTCTGACATTGGGGAGGAGGAATAAGCCCCCAAATAAATCTTCCAGTTGCCTTGAGTCTTCTGAGTCTGCAGATGTGGCCCATTCTTTTCTATTAAGGGTTAATGTTGATTCTTCCCAGAGATGCAGAGATCTCTGTCGTTTAAGACCCTATACACCCCTTTCAGGATCTGCCCCCACATCTCCTCTGGCTAGCAGGACAATAATTAGGGGTCAAGTCTCAACCTAACTGGGCTGGGAAAATGCTGGGTTTAATAAGGGAGGAAGGAACTATAACCCAAAGGAGCCACAGCACCTATAGTCCCTATATGGAAGGAGCCAGGAGAGCCCATGGGGACTGGATTCTGAAGGTGTTCAGTCCATGGGAGATGGGACACATAACGTTGGAATATGTTGGAGAGTTTATCAATATGAAAACACTTTCCTGAGACATAGGATTTACTCTCTGGCAAGGGTCATGAGAAGTGGTACAAAAACACTACCAAGGTGGTCCCTAAAGACATGGAAGAAGTAACGGCCATGGGCCAGAAGTGAGGTAGACACATGCCAGAACTAGTGTTCAATGGTGGAAAGGGGATTTAAAAACGCCACAAAGTGGGCACGCCCCAGGTGCTGTGCAAGGCCAGGGAATAAATAGAATAGAGCTCTTCCCCTAGAGAGCCTGGGGCAACAGGGAAGATGCTCACAAGAACACCAGCATCACCACGGGGTCAGGTAGCTCACCTCTGTGAGACTGGAACCTATACCATGAGCAGTGTGAGATGTATGAGCCGGGGGCCTGGACCCCCTGCCTGGACCCTGCTGGGAGAGGCTGTTATGGGACTTGGAGCACCGATAGCAGTGAGAGCGAGAGGACCCCAAAACAACAGAAGTCCAGAGGTGACATATAACTATCAGGAGGGAGGTGGGTATAATTGTTGTAGTGATTGGCAAGGTGATCACAGCAGCCAGGGTAGCCTACCCTGCAGAAAGTTGTTGTGATGGTTAATAAAACAAGGTATTCCCAGGAGGCTAAATGGATGGGTAGCCAACTACTATACTCCCCAATCTGTACCATCCAAAGAAATCAAGAATAGTAATCATCCCGGTTTTTTTAAAAAAGTCATGATTCCTTGCCTCGTTTCGGGACTTGAGTGAGCATTCAGACCAGGAACTCAGTGATGGAAGGAGAGGTCAGGCCCCAGGACGACCCTGTAACACCAAAGGGAGTGTGTGTAGTGCTCAGGCCTCTACCCCTCCCCTTCTCCAAAAGGATTCTGGGGAAAGGGAACATCCAAATGGATCTAGGACTGTGGACAGGGACTGAGCTGACACAGCTCCTTGAGACCTGATGTATCATGGAGGCTGTCCATTAGAGAAGGGGCCAAGAATTAAATGCCATGCTGTCCCAGGTCTGCCTTCCAGAGTCATGGGCTCCCTCAGCGGTCATTTCCCTTGTGTGAAATTGGAGTTGATGTATTAGTAGTTGTCATGACACCCACATTGACTCCCTGGACCACAAGGTGAGAGATTTGTAGTAGAGTAGGCAAAGGAGAAGGCTCTGAAATTACCCTTTGACCCATGTCAAGATAGTAAATAAAAAACATTATTGCATTATTGGGGGATGGCAGATATCGGTCCTACCCTTTAAGGCATAAAGGATACAAGGGTAGGGTCTTCATTGTATCTCATTGAATTGACCAGCTTGGCCGCTGTAAAATCCAGTCAGAACCTGGAGAATGATGGTGAATTACTGCAAACAGCTAAGTGGTCAAAAGTACAGCTGCTGTGCCAAATGTGGTACCCTTGCCTGCACAAATTACGATCAAAGCGCACGATCATCCTTATCCTTGGTCATCCTTATCAGGGTACAGTTTATATTCTATTGGAAAAGATGGTAGTATACATTTATAGTCTTTGCCCAGGAATAGGTTAGCTTTCCAGCCCTCTATCCAATTATAGTTGCCAAAACTTGGCATTGGCATTGGCTGCATCCTGCAAATTCATCGTATCAATGACATATGCCAATCAGAAGGGATAAGCAAGGATCAGCAAGTACACTGGAGGCTTTGCCAAGACCCATGCACACTCCAGAGGGTGAGAGATAAGCCAGGTGAAGTTTCAGGGCCTGGTACATCAGCAAAAAATTTAAGAGCTCCATTGGTTTGGGATATGCCAAGACATCTAAAATAAAGAACAAATAATGGCAGGCGCCACCTCCCAACTCAAAGAGGGGAGCGCAATGATTGTAGGTCTCTTGGGGTTCTGAAGGTATCATCCACATGCAGGAATAATGTGAACCACATACCAGGAGACAGAAGAAGCTGCCAGCTTTGGGTCAGTCCAGAGTAGGACCAGAATGCCAGAGGTCCTGGACCATAGGACCCAGAGGACTCTATGCTATTAGAGATACCAGTATTGGCAAATATATCCCAGAGTGCTTAGGGCAAGCCCCAAAGGGAGATTTTACAACACAGACTTTTAAAGTTCTGTGACAAGGCTATTCCATGTGGAAAAAGTATAAAACTTTTGAAAAGTAGCTCCTGGCATGCTCTGGGCCTGGTACTAGTCTAATCAGAGGACCCCAAGGGAAACGAAGCCATAATCTCCTCCCCCATGATCTGAGTCCCATCAGACCCACCATATCTGATGGTCAAGTGAGCACAGCAGCATCCATCATAAGACAGAAGTGGCATAGGAGCCTGGAACCTGGACTCCCGTGCCTGACATTGTTGCCCCAAGGCCTCTTCCTCCACTCAACTTGAAAGTCACAAGATGGGGAAATGACTGTCTAGGGTAAGAGGAAAATCCAGAGCTGGTTGGCCCGCCAGCTCGGGACTGGGTCCAGAGCTTGTGTCCTCCAGACCCGGACTCACATGAGCCACAGCTGGGGTGTCTGAGGACACTGGAATCAGAGTCCCAAGGTGGCACAGGCCAGTGGTTGCTGAGGTCCCATGGACACCTCTTTGGAATCCTCACCTTCAAGGTCCTGGCTTGCCTAAAACAAATGCCCTTCAGGGGCATCCTCCCATGGTCCTGGCTGCCTTCTGTTCAGAATAATCTCTTTGGCAAAGGGCCCCTTGGCCACATCCTTAGTAGAGTCTCCCTAACCTGCTTTTTTATTTTCTCCATGGAAAGGCTGAAAGTTTTCCAACTCTTTCCATTTTGATTCCCCTGTAATTTATGAATTCATCTTTAAATAATTTCTCTCTCATTTCCTATAAGCCACCAAAAGCTTGAATACCTTGCTGTTTATTTCTTTGGCCAGATAATCTAGTGTATTGTCCTTCCACAAAGTCTTAGGACACAGATACAATCCCACTAAGTTTGCTGCTGTTGTTTCACAAGGAAGTCCTTTCCACCAGTTTCCAATACCTTGTATCTCATCGTCTCCTGAGACCTCATCAGAATGGCCTTGGTACTGGTCACAACCAATCAAGTAATATCTAAGAAGATTCGGGTGATTCCTACATTTCTTCTCTCCTTCTGATTCTCTCACCACACTTGCCCTTAAAACTGTTCATGGCAATCTAGATTATTCCTAGCCTACTTCTCCACATTCTTCTGGTCTCAACCCAATATCCAGTTCCCAAGACACTTCCACATTTTCAGGTATTTATTACAGCAACAGTCCCATTTCTGGGTACTGGTTTTCTGTCATGGTCTACTTTGTGTGATGTGATGCATTACCTGAGGCTGGAAAAAGTCTCATAGACTTATAAAGAATAGATATTTACTTCTTAAGGTTTTGGAATCTAGAAGTCCAAGATATGGCCTTCATGTTTTGTGAAAGCCTTATTGTGTCGTCCTAAGGCAGAAGGCAGAAAGTAGAAGTGCAAGAGAGGGCAAGGGGGAGTATAGGAACTGGGGGACATTAATCCACTCATGAAGGTAGAATCTTCCTGACTAATTAACTCTTTTTTTTTTTTTTTTTAAATGCTGGGGATTGAACCCAGGAGTGCTTAACCACTGAGCAATATCCCCAGTCCTTTTTTATTTGTATTTTTTGAAATAGGGTCTTGCGAAGTTGCTGAGGCTGGCCTTGAACTTGGGGCCACCATGCCCTAGACCTAATTAACTCTTAGAGGCCCCACATCTCAACACTGTCCCATTGGGGATTAGGTTTCCGACACATGAACTTTGGGGGACACATTGAAACAGAGCAATTTCTTTCATTCTGGAAGGAGAATTTCGTCAGGAATAAACACACATTCTAGGTATGGGATTGCCTTCCTTGCCCTCAGGTCCTGAGCCAGACTGCTGGCCAAGGGTTTTATAGAGCTTTTGCTCCAGCGGCACAGGATCCTGCATAACATTGTATCAGATGAGTGGACTCATTTTACAGCAAAGGAGGAGTGAGCGTGGGCATACAGCCATAAGTCACATTGGTCATCTCGTGTTCTGTATCCTCCTGAATCTGCCAGTCTGACAAAGGAATGGAAGAGCCTGTTTAAAACATAAAGTATCGACTCGGAGGTGATATTTTACAAAGAGGGTGCCATTTTCCAGAGCAAAAGGTACATCTTAAATGGACAATAGGTTGGACATGGCTCTATCCATGTATGGAATAATCACCCTCTTCCTCAAAGTTGCCCACATCCTATTTCCTAGAACCTGTGAATAAGTTACTTTACATGGCAAAAGGGACCCTCTTGGCAGGATGTGATGAAATTTAGGATTTGGGAAGATTATCAAGAATTACCTAAGTGGACCCAATGTGGTCACAAGGGTCCTAACCACAAGAGGGAGGCAGAAGAGTCCTGGTCACAGTGATTCCATGTGAGAAACATTTACCAGATGCGGCTGACTTTGAAAATGGAAGACAGCAGCCAAGGAAAGGGCCAACCTGTAAAAGCTGGAAAAGGCAAGGAAATAGATTCTCAGAAGGAATGCAGCCTACCTGCACCTTAATTTTAGTCCAGTAAGACTTATGAGCTCCTGAACTTTGTATTCACTCACCAAGTTGGTGCAGTTTGTTACAGCAGCAATAGGAAACTAATACACTATGTCACAGACGAGTGGGGTCTGGGAACTAAGGAATAGAAGTAAGAGTGTCCTGCTCACCATCACTCCTGCCTACCTGTGAATCCATACTTCCCTTGTGCACAACTCTGAGCTCCAAGGACTTAGAGTTCCTGGATCCCTTGTGAGGTGTGCTCTATCTAGGCACACTGCGAGGGTCCCACTGAGCTTTAAATTTGCTTGCTGCTTGGGCACTTCCTGCTCCTCTTGCCAAAGGATCAGAAAGTAGGAAGAGTCACCCTCTTAGCAGGAGGAATGGATCCTCATCAGCAGGTAAGGTAGCACTTTGTTACACAGGAAGGCAAGAAGAAATCCATTTGGTGCCTGGTTAATGCACACTCAGGTGTTTCTTGGTACACCCTCACCCATTTTTGACAGTAAACAGATAAGTGCAGTGACTCTGGCCTAAGAAGGTCATGTTGACCAGGATCTCAGGCCTTTTGGGGATGAGTACTTGGTTACTGTACCAGGTAAGCCACTGAGAGCAGGACAGCTGTTAGCCAAGAGTGGGGTGGGGATCCAGAATGCATATGAAAGGAGAAAGAAGAAGTATGAGTTGCAGCCTCCAGGCCAACAGTAGCGGTGGGGGTAGTAGTAATCCCCTTAACCTTCCTCTTCCAAGTTCCCCCAGGGAAAGGGAGACCAGAATGCTGGGGGAGCTATTCCCTGAAAGTATAGGCAACCCTCTGCACTCTGTCACGTTTGTATCCATGGGTCCAAAGAACTGTGGATCAAAAATACTGAAAAAGAAGTCAGGCATGGTGGCACATGCCTGTAATTACAGCAGCTCAGGAGGCTGAGGTGGTAGGATTGCAAGTTCAAGGCCAGCCTCAGCAACTGAGCAAGGCCCTAAGTAATTTAGCAAGACCCTGTCTCAAAATAAAAAATAAAAAGGGCTGGGTTAAAAAGCACCCCTGAGTTAAATTTCCAGTATCAAAAAAAATGAGAAAGAAATGTATGTCTATACTGAAAATGTACAAATTTCCTTTCTTGTCATCTTTCCCTAAACAATCCAGTAGGGCAATTCTATTGTATTAGGTATTACAAATAATCTAGAGATGACTTATTAGATTATATAAGGTATTATATATAATATTTGCATTGCATCAGATATTATATGTAATCCAGAGATGATTTAAAGTATTCTGGAGGATGTGCATATGTTATATGCAAATACTATGACCTTTTATATGAGGAACCTGAGCATCTGTGTATTTTGTATCCACAGAGGGTCCTGGTACCCATCTTCCATAGTTACCAAGAAATAACTGGTTTTGTTTTGTTTTGTTTTGTTGTTTGGGGGGGGGGTTGTTTGTTTTTGTTTTGAGAGTTAAACCCAAGAGTGCTTTTACCACTGAGCTACATCCATAACCCTTTTATTTTTATTTTTTTAATTTTGAGACAGTGTCTCACTAAGTTGCTTAGGCCCTCATCAGTTTGCCAAGGCTGGCCTCAAACTTCAATCCTCCTGCCTCAGCTTCCCAAGATAACTGGTTCTGAAGTGGATACTACTCGTGCAAAGGGTGAGCTGTGCTGTACTCCATGATGCCCCAGGCAAGTCCCAGCTTTGGGGAGTATTGACTGCAAAAAGTCTTAGCCAACATCTTCCTTCAGAAAGGCCCCATGTGAAGAGAGATGCCTTGCCCAAGGTCAAACCCCATCTCCAATGACACATTCAATAATCAACATGGGGACATAGAGACCCCCTGACTCACCCTAAGGCAGGGGTAACTCTGCAAACTTGGCTTCTGCTGATACTGCACAAGACCTCAACTCTTTCTGCCCACTCCGTTCTTGCCCTCCTTTCACACTGATGCAAAAAGCACAGCTTTCTAACCCTTCAGGGACCTTAGTCTGTAAGAGAGTGTGCGGGAGGAGAGGCAGCAGACCAGAGAGGTAGGTCGGCCAGTGCACACATCCCATTTAGGATAATGTTATTTTTATCATGAAAACGAGAAGTCTTTGCAAGGTTTTAACAGCAAGCAGCTCCATAATCTTTTGAAAAGATCCCTCTGGTTATTATGGAGAAAGCAGATTGTGAGGGTGAGACTGCAGGGCAGCAAGACCAGAAAGAGAGTTACTGCCCATATCCACATGAGGGACAACAACAGTTGGACCAGCATGTAAGTGACAATGGAGAATCGTGGGTGTGTTGGAGGAATAACTTGCCAGACCTTGGTGATGGAAATGGAGACGTGGGAAGGAAGAAAGAGGTTTCTGGGCAACTCCCAGCTTCCAGCAGGCACAACTGAGCAGTGGGTGTGATGGGGACATTAGGAGGAGGCCAGGTGGGGAAGCAGGTAGGATCAAGGTTCTCAGCTGGGACCTGTTGAGTTTGGGGAGCATCAGATATTCCAGAGTAAGCATCAAATGGGTGATAGGCTCTGCAGGTGGGAGGAGGTGAGCATGAGTTTCTGAAGGCAAGAGTGTGAGGAGAGGAAAGGAGAGAAGCAGGGAGGAGAAGAGGGGAGAGGGGAAGGGAGAGAAGGGAAAGGAGCCTGAGAGTGACCAGCTAGAGGGGGACTGCAAAGGGGAATGAAAACAGTGGGCTGAGCTGGGGGGGCAAAGAAACCGTGAGGCCTTCTGTGGATGCCAAGGGCAACAGTCAGTATAGGCCAGGTTGTGCTGCAGGAAAATAAATCCCTAAATTCTTACACACCTAAAATGACGAAAGTCTCTTTCTCCCTCACTCTATACATTCAGTTTAGATCAGCAGAGGCTCCGCTCATCAGGATCTCTTTGGAACCTAGACTGATGGAGACTCTATCTTGAACTAGCTTCTTAATAGCCCTGTAAGAGAAGGGAACCTGGGAATGGAAAGTTTCTGCCTCCCATTTTGCTGGCAAAGTGATTTACAGGGCCTCATCTAATTTCAAAGGAGGTAGGGAAAACAGTGTCACCACAGAGCCCCCAAGGAAGAGAAAGGGGAGTTCTTGGGCTGCACTAATCACTAACACCCTGAGAAAAGAGCACCAAGAGGAGGGAGTGGCCGTTTGAGTCATATGCTGCCCAGAAGCTAAGTCGTTTGAGGGCTGAGAAATGTCCTTTGAATCAAATGATAGAAAGATCTTTAATGACCTGAGAAAGAAGTGTTGGGATGGGGGACCTGGGGTTCAGGGAACAAAGGTAAGACAGACTGAGATGGGTTGGGGAGGGTCTGGGAGGTGGATAGGAGACAGGAAGGGAGTGTGGCTGGAGACAGGGAGGGAGGAGCCTGGATACCAGGGAAGGTTAGAGTTTGGTTTGTGCTCTTTCATGGGAAGCAACTTCAAGGTGTGTAAGGGCCACTAGAAAGGACTCTTGAAAGGGAGAGGTTGATGGTGCAAGAGTAAGAAAGGACCGTCTAGAGGGTGAGAGGACAGCCTGCATGTGTTCAGAGACCTGGGACGCTGCGATTTCCTGCCTAATCCTCCCAAAACATTCTACCAGGGCCTTGGCCAGCCTCTTCCTTCATTAGGATAACATTCACCCCATGGTGGCCCAGGATGGCTGTTTGTGGGCTGCGAGGACAGAGCCCAGGTGTCTGGGCTGGGAGTGCATAACAGAACCCATCAGGCCCTACATGGGGAATGGAACCAGGTGTGGGGACAGAGGGAACCAGGGACAACTGTTCCCCAGTAACCACATTCCAGCACACCACTGGAAGAAATCCACAAATTCCAGGTTAACTGGGCCTTCCAGGTCATTAGGAAGGTATATTTGTTAATGTGGGGCGGGAGATAATATTGAATTGGATTTAATGGAGTTAGTGTCATTTATACCTTTTAAATATTTAGATCTATGATACATGGACCTCCACTTATCCTCTCTGAACCCCCCCAAAAATGTTAGGACTGGGTGGAGATATGAAATAAATTCACACATAATATTACATAATAGTTATAGTGTATATGTAACCACATACTTCATATAATACACTATATAATTCTCCATAAAATCATAAATCATAGAATAACATGTATAACATCCCAATCTCATTTGTGTTTGTATGTGTATTCACACACACACACACACACACACACACACACGATACAGTTTATATTTTTCGGCTATTTCTATGTGATACAGAAGCACAGTTTCAGCAAGAGGCATTTATTTCTCCTGCACCTGCAGGTGGCTCTCCTAGTCCCACCCCACAGGTCTCATTCTGAGGCTCAGCCTGAGGGGGCCTGCAGCTGCAGCCTGGGGCATGTTTTCGTATGGCAGCAGAAGACAGGCAAACTCGGTGCTAGAACAAACATCAAGTCTGCCGGAGCCATTATTTGCTAACTTCCCTTTGGTGAAGCCCAACATCAGGATACGAAGTTCTTTCTGTCCACCCGAAAGGCAGGTTGTGGCGAGAGTCAAGATGTCTCTAGGTACTATAGGGCAGGAAAAAATTGGAATCAATAATTTAACCGCTCACATGTACCAAACTGAGGTTCCCTAGGAAGAAGAAAATGAGCTTGCCAGAGTGTGGGGGGATTCATTTGTAATTAGTTCTAATTACTAAAAGAATCAATGTTTTAATTTTTTACAACTTATTTGTATAAATAAGTATTCCTTCTGTAACAAAGCAAAAATAAGAGGCTCTCGATTTTCCCCAATTCCAGTCAAAATCCTCATGCAAAATTTTTACTAGTTGATTCATCTGGAAGCCTGGCTAGCCATTTTGAAAAATACATTCATTTTTTTCAGTTCCAGACCTTCTAGATGCAAAAGTTAATTCTAAAAGGATAAGAAGGACTCTTGAACATAAAATCAGAACCGTAAAAATTTGCAGGGAGATAGTATTTTGAAATGTATCAAGATGCGTTTTCTTTTTGTACTTCCTTCGGTGACCTTCCAGTTTTTCAGCCAGAGGCTTGCATGGCCTAGAGGTGGAGGAGGAGGGAGGGAGGGAGGCTGGGAGAGCAGAAGAGAGGAGGGAGGACGTCAGGAGGAGGGGAGGGAAGAGGGGAAGGAGGGGGAAGAGGGAGGAAGGGAAGGAGGGGGAAGAGGGAGGAAAGAGGGGAGGAGAGGTGGGGGAGGAAGGAAAGGGAGGAGGAGGGGAGAGAGAGAGAGAGGATTGGGAGGAGGGGCAGAGAGGAGAGGGCAGAGAGGACCAGGAAGGGAGAAAGAATAGGGGAGGGGAGTTGGCTGAGGGAGAGAGCTTAGGGCAGGAGCTAGAGGTCCCCTGTGGATCAAAGGAGCAACAAGAGAGGGTGTCTACCATGCCCGGTGATGTGCAAAAAGCAAGTGACAAACACAGGATTCCAGAAGAGACACACTTCCATGCCATTTATGTCCAAGTTTGAAACACACACAGCTGTCTCCTTGTTTATGAATGCATTCCTATGTTGCCAAAAGTATACAAATATGCCTAGAAGTGACACAACTTCAGCTGGGGAAGGAGAGAGGGGTTTAAACTGGTCTGTATCCTTTTGTTTGGTTTTTAAAAGAGCGATAGGAAACAAGTATTTCTAATCGTAGGGTTTGTTGCATCTGGGTGTCTGTTATATTATTGTCTATAATCTGAAATACAGGTTGGGGGAAAGACAGCTTGTGGATGGGTATGAGTAGTTTGATCTCATATTTTAAAATCGCAAATGTGTGCATGTGTGTTCAGGGTGTCTTTGGGTCTGTGCTTCCGTGTATCTGTGAATATCTGGCTGGGTGCAGTGGGACATGCTTGTGACCAGTGACTGGGAGGCTGAGGCATGAGGATCGCAGGTTTAAGGTCAACTCAACAACTTAGTGAGGTCCTGTCTCAAAATAAAAAATAAAAAGGGCTGCGGATGTCGTTCAGGGGTAGAGCACCCCTGACTTCAATCCCTCGGTGCCACACACACACACACACACACACACACACACACACAAACACACACAATCTGTTTTGTGGAGCACTCTTTTGTGTCTGCATTTGCATGTGAGCATGTGGGCATCTGCTGTGCCTGTCTCTGTTACTACACGTATCTGTGTCTATGTGTGTGTGCAATTGTCTATAGTTGTGATTTTTGTGTCTTTGAGCAAGTGCATTCATGTGTGTGTATCTGTGCGAGTCTGTGCTATTGTATGTGTGTGCACACTTGTGTGGACATGAATAGGAAACAGACTGGGTGACTATGTCAAATCACTGGGACTTCCCTCTGGGAGGGGCCAAACAGGATTTTTTTTTTTTTCCATTCATTTTATCGAGGTTTATTACTTTTTTACAATGACCTTGTATTCTCTATTTTTAATTAACGTGCATTAATTGTACATGTGAATGGGGTTCCTTGTGCTATTTCAATCCATACGTACAGCGTATACTGATCAAATTCATCCTCCCTTTAGCCACCCTCTCCCCTCCCAATATTTTAAAATGCATTTTAAAAGACTGTAAAGTGTTTCCCAGCATGAAAATAAAAAGAATTTCCCAGCAGACCCTCCGTGCCCTCTGGGGCTCCTCCCTTGGGTTATGTTGCCTTTGCCTCTTGGGCCCTGAGCAGAGGAGCCTGAGGACACTTCCAAGCCTCGCCCCGGGGCACAGCCCAAAGTAAGTAGGACATTTTTCTAAAGTCTTATATTTTATCTTTAAATGTTAGGCAAATTTTACGCCTTTCCCCTTCAGGTATACATGTTTATCTTAATTATACAATCACAAGGTATTAAACCCCAACTCATGGAGTCAAGGGGCAGTTCAAGTGGTCTCCATTGTAACTTCCTGCGTTCCCGAGAGCCTCCTGTGGGTGGGCTCCAGGCCAAAGGCACCTGGGGAAGGAGAGGGGAAACCTAGGCCTATCCAGAGCTCTTGGAAGGGTCAGTTGAAAGAGGAAGCTAGCCAAAAAAAAAAAAAAGAAAGAAAGAGGAAGTTAGCCACCGTCATTTTCAAAACAATCCACACTTGCCGAGCTTTGTGCATATGTCCACACACAATTCTCCAAGCACTGCCAACCGCTAGGTCCTCTCACTCTTCCCACATTACACATGAGGACACTGAGACTCCAGAGGTAAAGCCCAAGGCCACCCAGCTGGACTCACACCCCCAAGTTCATGCCCCATTCAGACTGTCTCCTATGGGACAGGCCCAAGGGGAAGGAACTGCCTGAGACAAGAAAGAAGGTCAGTGTGCCAAGCTTTGGTCCCAGGAAGGGGCAGGGCTGACTCATCAAAGGCTACTTTCCTTGCTGTATAAACTCTTTTCATGAGAAAAACTCTCTTGGACTCTTGCAAAAGACTCTGCTGAGCCCTGTGTCCTGTGAGCCCTGGTGGTCACTTAAGAGTGGTAGCCATATATCACTGCTTAGGGGCAAGACTCAAGTGTTTAAGGCTGCTGCCCAGGGATTCAGACAGGACCTGTACTGATTGAGAAAGCTTGAGGACCCCAAAGAGGGGCCTCACTGGCCTCTCTCCTCTGCAACAGCCTCATCTGAACAACAATCTCAGTAAATGTTCCGGTCCCTGGGTCCCTGGGTTTCTTCCCAATGCCTGGCACTGCCTGCGTAGACATCCATTTCCCTGTTTCCCCAGTTGCTGTTGACAAGGAACAGCTTCGTTCCCTCATGCCCCAAGGGGCCGCTGGGAGGATCTCAGTACTTTACTGGTGCTGCTCAGGAGAGTGGAATGAGCCCTGAAGAG
The DNA here is from genome assembly GCF_902686445.1 of Sciurus carolinensis. NCBI lineage: Eukaryota > Metazoa > Chordata > Mammalia > Rodentia > Sciuridae > Sciurus > Sciurus carolinensis. The sequence continues at coordinate 41,873,562 of NC_062228.1, forward strand.
GAACCCAGGTGGAGGGCCTGGGGCCAGTGGCCTGGCTTGGTATCCTGGAAGTAGCTACCCTCTGCCAGACCACCCCCATATTTGGGACTTGCATCTCCTGAGGGTTTGGGTAAAAGATAGTTGAGACCATTGCTACCTTCAGCTTTCCTGGAGATACCTGTTGGGAGTTTGGGGGTCTCTCTTCACTGTTCAGCTTCTACTTTCCTTCTAGCTCAGGGTCAACAGCTTAGAAAATTTGGGGGTCCCAGTCCTGAACACAAAATTCTTTCTCTCTTCCTTCCCCCAGGCAGAGCTCAACCTTGCTCATTATCCTTTTTTCTTCCAAGGGTTTGGGGCAGTAACCCCAGATCCACCAACCGCCTCCGCCCCCCACCACACACACACTGAAGGGGGAACCTGATTGGCTGAAGCCAATCCCTATCCCAGCAGTAGGCTTGCAAGGTGGCATGCTTATCCAGTTTGGGCCAAAAGGGAGGGTCGTGAGAGCCACTGGGATGACTTCCTTGCTTTCCATGGGTGTGAAGAAGGTGTGTAGCTTTGAGCTCCATTAATCTCGAGACTAGGGAAGAGCTGACATGAAGACAGCCCAACATGCTGAAGACAGCAGAGGCAAGTGGAGCAACCCAGGTCCTTGATAATGCTGCAGAGCCACCCAGTCAACTCCAGGGTCCCTCCACCCACCTGCTATTAGAGAAGAGAATCAAGTTCCTCATCATGAAGCCATCCTGACACAGCTTTTGCTATTTGCTTCTAAATTCACATCGACCTTTTTGAGAATTAGGTAAAAAATGCAGAAACTTATTGGGAAATGGCCTAAGCTCAGAGTAATTGGGGATGGGGGCATTTCTGGCTCCCTAGAAGCCCATCCACAAGCCACCAACACACTAAGATTCCTGGGCAGGAGGTCTCAGGCTGGTCTCATGGCTCTCACTCCAAGCTGGCTCCCAGGGAGGGCAGAATTGGTTTGGTTCTGAGCAGCATGCCTGGGCTGCAGGCAGAAGAAAGGAGGGCAGGGGTGGTCTGCAGCATCTGGAGACAGCCCCTGCCTTCCCATCCACCAAATTGTAAAGCCCACACCTAAGCATGTTGCCTGCGACTGGGTAGAGTCCAGAGAGTGTTGGGGGTCTTGCATTTTTCTCTTCAATGACAGGCAGGGGAGATCTGGTTTGGGGAGGCACTCGTGTCCTACATTCCCTCACTCTGGGGGCTCAACCAGGAAGGAAGGTTGAGGGGGATTCCCAAGAGGCCAAGTGAATGTGCTCTGGGTCAGCCTGGCTCAATTCTAGCCTGTACAGGGACCATCTCTGAGTCATGGGCACAGACCTAGAAGGGTCTGGCTTTTACCCCAGAAAGCCTGAGGAGAGTCAGGAGAAGATAGCCTTGCCCAGTACCCCAACTCTTCCCACCCTGCAAGATGCAGCTCCTGGTCCCCTCAGCCTATTACTCTGTTGGCCTGGTCACAGCTTTCCTGAGGTTAGGTTAGACAGACTGTGATTTCACTTGGGATTCATTTTACCTGCCTCATTAAGGTTCTAATTTTTAAACAGTCTGCAAACAACAATAACAACAAAATGCAAAATCACACTGGAAGCCAACCTGAAACATCTGGAAACCTGAGGTCTTGCCCTGGGTTTTGCATACCACACATGGTTTTATACCCTGCAAATGACCTGCCTGACCTGCCTTGTGCTTCATAGGGTGATGTGCAGAGGAATGTCAAAGTGAGCCCAGGTTTGAATCTGCTTTTTTAAACGATAAACTGCAATGGCTTAAGTGCTAGTCAAATCTTAATGATAAAGCAAGGTCTGATTAGACTCACATCCAATTTTGTTTCTTGGACCACAGTCATCAAAGAAGATGTATTCCACAAGATGTGCAATATGTTTTCAGTCCTAATTATACATTTTCAATTAAAAAATGAAGTACCATTGTCTTATATACCACAGATCATTAAATGCCTATCACAGGTCATGTCCACATCTAAATGTAAGTGATGGTTGACATTTAGCCAGGAACTTTTAAAACACTTGAGAATAAATTATGACCCAAACTTACTCTTCTTAATGACATGTATAAAGTTCAGTTCTTTAATAAAAGGGCTCAGGAATATGAAAACAAAGTCCCCAGCAGTATTAAAGAAAGAAAGGTCCTTCAAAATGGTCAGTTTTTGTTTTGATTAAATTGTGCATTTTTAATATAGTTGGTATAAAGTGAAACTCTTTAAAAAAACATGTAGGAATTTAAAATAAAGTGGAACATCCTATTTTCAGGGTCAGCAGTACAACAGTGAGATCTGTCTCTTAAACAATGACACTTAGTATCTCTGTAGTTCTATGAATACTTTTGAAGTGTCATATTAAAACCAATCTCGTGGCCTTGAGGCAAAGGGAAGCAATTAGTCTTGGAGTTGTGAATAAATAAAAATCCATTTATACACCCGTCCTTGACATGTACCTTGCAAATCTTAGAAACTTCATCTAGTGGGAAAAGAAACGTTAAATCATGAATACCAATACTAATCACATTGCCATGTGGCTTCCTAAAACAGTTGAGTTTATACCAATCTTTTAAGTATTAATTTATATGTATATATTCATCCATATTGAACACAAAACAAAGACACACTGGCAGCGACCTAGAAGAGAAAAGAGGACGGAGGGGCACGGGGGGCCACGAGGGCCATAACAAGCAGGTTTTCAGTGGGTCCTGGTTCCTCAAACGAGCCTGGTGCATTTTTCTCATTCTCTCCTCAAAGGAATGGGAAGTTTCTGTCCTTGAAGCTGGGAGCACCCCCACACGACATCCTCCATTGGTGACCTCACCCAGGATTTAGGGAGGACCTCAGGAAGTCAAAGTGTTTGTGCCTTCTTATTTGGGTCCGTTCCTTCAGTGGGAGGTGGTAGTTTACTTTGCTGTTCGTAGGTCCCGTAGAACATTGGGTGGATTGGAGCAGTGGGCGACAGAGCTGAGCGGACTACTCAGTGGGCCTGGCCTGGTCAGGTTGTGGTGGTATTTAGCCAAAGCTGGGAATTAGAAACCCCAGGGCTCCAGAGCATGGGAAACAGAGTGGGCAGCCATGGGCTACGTTGCACGGATCCCTGACCTACTTCCAGGGCCCCTTTCTGTTCTCGGAGCAGCTTAAAATCCATAAATTAAGGAAATTAACTGATGGGGCCTGCGGCATCTTTGTAAGCTATTTAAATCTATAAATTTACAACATCTTCTGCATATATCAAGTAATTGAACTAACTGCAGGGATGTAACTTTAATGAGAAAATTTCCCCCTTCTCCAGTAGTTCGAGATCTAAAATAAATAAATAAATAAATAAAACCCTCCCTTAGGAGGAAAGTTTCTGCTTATTCCCGCGTGGAGAAGTTACAGAAACACGGTCCGGACGCTCCTTCGGCACGCAAGGTCCCCTAGTCTGGTGAGGCAGGCCCCCACTTCATCATGCTCCGATAGCCCTCCCCGCGACCCCCGGGACTGCAGCCGCTAGAGGGCGCCCAGGTCCGGCCGAAGCTCGTGAAGGGGCCCCCCCCGGCGCTCTCCAGTCTGGAGCGCACCAGCCCTCCAGCCTGAGCCTGGTTCTGGCCCGGACGTCCCGGGAGCCAGGCGGGGGCGCAGTGTGGGCCGGGCACACCGGCAGCGCTCGGTTTCCTAGGAGCTGGGAAATGGTTGTAGAGGAGGAGGGACGGGCGGGGCGCAAGGGAAAGAGGAGGAAGAGGAAGGGAAGGCGGTGGGAGAGGAGGTGAGGGAAGGGGCAGTGGACACCGGGACCGGAGACAGGCGTCATGGGCGCAGGCCCTGGCGCGCTGGGAGCATTGGCCGCCACCGTCTCCATCGCGCCGCGCGCGTAAAGGAAATGGCGCGTCTAGCCGGCGGCTGCCGGCCGGGTGCCCCCCGCGCGCCCCTCCCCCGCGGTGGCCGACCGCGTGTCCGCAAACGTCACTGGCGGCGCAGCTCCCCGGGAAAGGGGCAGCAGGGGCAGAGACCCCGGGAAGGGGGAGGGGCGGCCCTGGCCCGCGGCTCCGTTCCAACCCCGGCCGACTCGCAGCCCAGTTTCTTCCCAAGTCCCGCCCCCAGCCCCGGGCGCCGCGGCGGCGGCTGCTCTCCTCTTTGTAACCGAGGAGTCAAGAAATGTGAGAAACGTGCCCTGTGTTACTTATTTGGGAGCCGAAAATTTATGCCCAGCTGAAAGCGCCCGGGGAAATATTACATCAGATGAAATGACAATGATTAAAATCAGCTTCTCCCCCGCCCCCTCCCCGAGCCCGGAGGAGGCCCGGGCGCCGCGTGGCCGGCCGGCGGGGGGCGGGGGGCTGGGCCGCGGAGGGCGCGGGGGCCTGGGCGCACCGCTCCCGGGAGGGTCCTGGCGGAGGCCCCGGCGGGAAGGCAACGGCTCCGGGAGAGGCGGGTGGGGATCGTTGGGCGAAAGGAGGGGAAACAGCGCATTTTTGTCGCCGAGCGCGGCAGGCGCGGGCGCGCGGAGCTAATTGCGACTCTAATCCTCTGCCCCGAGGCGCAACCGAGCCCCGAGCCAGGAGTCGCCGCGCGCGCCCGCTCGCGCTCGCCGCGCAGGGTAATTTGGAGCCGGATCGCTGCCCTTTGCGTCCGGGCTGGGCCGCGGCAAGGCGCGGGCTACGGGCTGGGGTGGGGGGCTGGTTTTCTCTCTAGCAATCGGGGGAGGCCGCTGGAGAGAGAGGAGGGAGGAGAGGAGGTGGGAGCGGCGGGAGGGCAGCCGGAGAGCGGCGCGAAGAGGAGGAGGAGGCGGCGGCGGCGGCGGCGGCCGCGAAGAGGGGAGGAGGCGAGGGGAGGGCGGGGAGGGAGGCCCCGGCGCGCCGCGCCGCGAGGGGCCGCGCGAAGCGGGGGCCGGGGCGGGAGGGGTGGGTGGGGGGAGGGTTGGGGGCGAGAGAGAAAGTAACTCCAGGACGAGACCGGAGCGACCCGCGCAGCGAGCATAGGCGGCGAGGCTGCGCCGGGCACCCGAGACCGGCGGCAGCGGGGGGCGGGGGCTGCGTCCGAGCCCGATCCGCCGCTCCGGCTCCGAGGTAAGCCCAGCGCGGGAGGCCAACGCTTAGCGCCGCGCACCCCTGTCCCCAAAGTGGGTGCGATACCGAGAAAGTCTCCCGGGCAGGGTCCGGACGTGGGCGGGGGCAGCTGCTTTGTCCCTCTGCTGGGCGGCGGGGGCTGGCGGCGCGGGGGCGCCCAGCACAAAGGCCTGGCGCGAGGGGGGGTTTCCCACGTGGGCTGGTCCTGGCCGCGGGTGGACCCTCCCCACGCGGGCGGGATCGGAGCTTCCTGCCGCGCTGTGTGTGTGTGTGTGTGTGTGTGTGTGTGTGTGTGCGCGCGTGTGCGCGCTTGCAGGTCCCCACACTCTGGTCCCAGAACAAGGCCGAATGCCCTGCAGAACCGGCGAGTTTCCGGGGTCAGAGACCGACTCACACAGCTGGGGCTTCGGGGCGCACAGGCCCTAGCTTGGCGCCCAGATCAGAGAAAGAAAAAGTCTCTAACGGGACAGATGTGCGTCCTCTGACGCCCACCCCCGGAGTCCGAAACCAGGCGGGAGGGGCTGACGCACTGGTGGTCGTTCCAGGCGCGCGGGGTGTGAGACTGGGTGAGGGCCGGGCTGAGACCCGATCCGGTCCTTTCTGCCCATCAGCACCTTCCCGACCTAGACGCGCACGCTGGGCAAACACCCGCAACATCCCCACACCCCCGCCTCCGCACCAGCGCCTTTCTGTCCTCACGAAGCCCCCGACTGCAGAAAGATAAAGCTTCAAGTTTTCACTCCATGTCTCAAATGTGCATGAAGGAATTTAACTGCACGAGTGAATAACAGCATTAGTTTCAATTAATTTTTTTTAATCCCGGCAACAATAAACTTTGAGAACAAAAGCGCTTTTACGTCCTTAATTAGGCGAGCTTCCCATCTGTGGTCTCGAAGTGTCTGCCTCTTGATTTAACTTTGTCCCCGCCCCCGCCACACACCCCTCCCTTTCCAGCCTGGCGCTTCGGGTGCCGAGGCCACCCCGCCCCGCGGCGCCGGGAGCATTAGCCCAGCCGGCTCCCGTCGCCCCGAAGTTCACACCGGCCGCGGGTTGGGCGGCTGGGCTGGCGTGCACCAGGTGGCCCGCCAGCCTTCCTCTGGGTCCACCCACTGGACAATTCTGTAGGCCACTGGCACTAGTGCCCCGGGCCAGAGCCCGGGGCGTGGAGCTGAAGGGAGCTTGCGAGGCGCCTTCTGTTTACCTTTTATGGTTAAAATAACAGCTTAGCAAAGAAGCGACTTCACGAAGAAGCGATTTAGTGAAATCGTCTCAAGCTGCCGCAGCTCAGCCAGTTTAATCACCCCCAGAGAGCTGAACAACTGCGAGCACAATGGGACACAAAATCATTTTGTGTGTAAATGAGCGTGGCATTCTGCTCACTTCCCTCTGCTCGGGCGGGCGGGGCTCAGCTGCGGGCGGGCGCGGGACCCGGGTCTCCCGCCGCAGCTTGGAGAAGCGGGTCCATACTGGGCTAGTTTGCAAACCCACGGGCCCTCTCGCACATTGCTGCTGAGGCCCCTGCAACAGGCTGCTTGGCCTTGAGTCTTAGGACAGCGACAGCGGGGAGCGCTGTGACTGGGTAGTGATTTTGATGCTGGTGTTGGTGGAGTGCACTTGTGTTTCTTAACTGCAACCACTTTTATGCTTCTGACCTCAGCAGTGGTCTCGGGAAAAAGGGTCGTTGTCCAGCACAGATGCGTTTGTCCAAGGGAGCAGTGGAGATTCGGGTCAAGGCGTAACGAACGCCTGGGGCTTCCAATGGTGAGTTTCTCATTTGCCCTGAACATCAGATTGTGCTTTTGATGGGAAAGAGGCTGTGTGAGAGCAGGATGGAGCAGTTCAGGTGATGGGTGCTTAGTGTTAACTGTCACTTTCGAGTTATGTCTTGGTGGTAGGGAAACATTGTGCGTCCGCTTGGATAGAATTTCAGTTGGAATTCCTTCCCGTTCAGTTTATCCTCAGCAGTGTCTTCCCTTCTGACTCCTCCCCCAGCAGAGCCTCCTAGGGCAGAATAATTCATTCCTGAGGTCTGTTTTGGTTTCTCAGAACTTCCTTGAGATAAGTGACCTGGTTTTCTTTTTTAAGCTTTCAGGAACTCAGGAATGCCAAAAGTAGCAGATGGGGCAGCCAGCTCCCAGTGAGGGCATAACCCTCTACCCCCACCCCAGTTTCAGGTCAGGGAATTTGCCAGGGCACTCAGGGCAGAGCTAATCACAGGAGAGTAACCTTACTTAAATTTGCAGAATTCGATTCTCATTGGACCTCTGTCCATGTTTTAAAATTCAGTGTTGAGTTTCAAGGCACACATTTAGAAGCCAGAGTTTAACAGGGAAAAGCAGCCCCTCGGGTCCCCAGGATTTCATTTGGTTTCTCTCCAAGGGTTAAACCTATGAGAGAGAAGTGCAGGTTAGGTGTGTGGAAGCTTGTGTGTGTGTGTGTGTGTGTGTGTGTGTGTGTTTTCAGTGTGCAAAGCTCCCTTCCCTCCCCTTGAGACAGCCCCAAGTCAGTGGAAGGAGCTGCAGAAACCTGCCCTTCCCCACCTCTCCTGCATGAAGCCTGCAAAGTGCCCTGGGGGTGGCTTCTTGGGACTGAGGGACAATCTTATTTCAGGTAGCTGTGGCACAGAGAAAAGTGGCTTAGTAGCTCTGGGGAGGAGGCAGAAAAAGAGTCCATTTGCTGATTGCTGTCTGGCCAGCTCTCTAATGCCTTGGGGGCATGTAATCCTGAGGGGGTCTGGAATACATTAGGCATAGAAAACACCACGGTGGGGGTCTGCTGAGAAACTGGGAGGTGCAGATTAGCAAACAAAGACAGGTTTTCTCTGCTATTGGGAGCCATAGGGGAGAGGTGGCTTTCCCAAGTGACTTTCCCTTATCCTGTATCCTGGCTTCTGCTGAAAGAGGCTTCCCTGGGTCCAGCCAGTTGCAAACTGCATCTTAATACAGTGGAGAGAGCTCCTGAGCTCCCCGGCCCATGGAGGGTGGGGGATCCTTCCTGTGCTGCAGTCCACAAGGTTCCCGGCGAATGCAAGAGGAGACACGCTTGGTAACATGGCTCTAAACCAAAATACCAGGAAAATCAGATTTGTTCTGAAACATTTCGGGGCAATAATGGTGAGCATATGTTTCAGTACTGTCATTAGCTGAATTAGCAGACATGGAGCTGCCCAGAAAACACATGTGAGTGTGTGTGTGTGCGCACACATACTCGTGTGTGTGTGTGTGTGTGTGTGTGTGTGTGTGTATGTGTATGTGTAATCTATGCCCAGGAGGCCTGCTTACGAGTGTGAAGACAGGATAGTGGCAGGTGGAATATGGGGGGCTGTCTGGTATGTGTGGGGTCCCAGAGACGCTAAGCATCTTTGACTCCAGGGGGAATTGGGTGCCCATGACTCTGATTTTGTCCCCGATTCCCACAGATACTCTGGGCAGCCATGGAAGCCTAGATGCCTCACCGGAAGGAGCGGCCGAGTGGGTCCTCACTTCACGCACACGGCAGTACCGGCACCGCGGTGAGCCTGTAGGGTGGGCTGGGTCTGTTCTGGTGGCCCCCTCTTTGCCTTTTTCCAGGGTGCCTGCTCACTGGCTGCCCTTCCTCAGGGCCCTGGCACTCCAGAGATGGCTGTTGACTGACTGTACAATTATGTATTTTTTGAAACAAAAATGCTCTTAATTTGATGTGAAATTTACTACATGTATAAAACTCAGCGCCTTAGGTGCTGAGGAAGTCACTAATTTAGAGGTGTCTCGTTACTGAGACAAACTTGCAAAAACCCCTGAATCCCAATTCACAAATTGGTGATTCGTTTGTCAAGGGATATTTCACATCTAACACATAAGCCCGCGACCTTTAATTAGAATTTTGCAGTTTGTTTTATGCCCCTGGAGGCTGACACCTTGAAAATTTTTTTTCTTGATTTCTTATTGCTAATAAGCATCTTTCTTTTTCCCTCTGGTCCTTTGAAGAAAATGATGCAAATACACTTAATTACAGTGGTGGCCGTAATTTGTCAGCGGAATATGTGATCAGGCACAAGCAGAAGTGATCTGATTAGATCTGTGATCACACTTGCAATAAAGGGAGTGTATGTCTGTGTCATTTAGAAACTCTTGGTTTTCGCTTTATTTCTATTTCTAGGAGGGAGGAAATATGTCCCGGCTGTCTCTCACCCGGTCGCCTGTGTCTCCCCTGGCTGCCCAGGGGATCCCACTGCCAGCTCAGCTAACCAAGTCCAATGCACCTGTGCATATCGATGTGGGCGGCCACATGTACACCAGCAGCTTGGCCACACTTACCAAGTACCCCGATTCCAGGTAAGACTGAACTTTTCAGAATGCCAGGCATTTCTATCTTGTGATGGCACTTCCCTGCCAGCCCCCTACAGGGCTCTTCAGGGTGTTCTGCCTCATGCAGACACGGGGAGCTAGGGCTTGGGAGGCATAGTCTGCATGTCCAAGACTGGCTGGATTAGGGATTGTGACCCTGTACGGCGGCCTTGGTTGTGTGAGGTTGCCTGATCTAACACAGGCTTGACTTATTCAGAGCTCACCTCAGCTGAGCCTGGCCAGCAGCTGACTGGGGAGTCTCACGTACCTTCAGATCTTGAGTGAGACTGAGGTCTTCCTTGTTTGTGAGCAAGGGATACTAAGTACATCCTTGGGTCCTGTGTGCATAGAGGTGTTCGATCCTATTTCCCGTTTTTGCCTTTGGGAAAGTACATAAGGAGGAGGAGCTGTAGCTTGCCCTCTTTGTCTGTTTGGCTGGCCACTGCTGGACCCTAAGGGCTAGCAGCAGGCTTCCCTCCGAGCTGGATGTCAGTGACTGATTAGGAATTCTAGGTCATTCAGGAATATTTGAGGCAAAGACTGATCGTGAACCTCATGCCCCCATATGGGTAAAGTATCTGTGACCAGGCCCCTGGTCGGGGCTTGCAGGCTTCTCCCAGAAGGGAGCCTCCTAAACTGCTGACACTCAGGCTGTCCTGAGCCCACCTGAGTGAGGCACAGGATGCCCCTGACTCCTGTGCTCTTGCCTCTTGGGTGTTTCCCTCGCTGGGTGGACCTGATTTCCCCATTGGCACAGCAGCAGGCTGACCAGAGGTGGGCTGCATCTCTGTGAGTATCTACAGGAGGTGGCATGGCCTGCTGCTTGCCGTTTGCTTCTGGCACAGTGAGGCGGCCACAGTTCTCTGGGGCTGCCGAGGGCTGAGCAGTGGGAGGGCCAAGGCTTCCGGGCATCGCCCTGATTTTATACATTTAAAATAAGAAGAGGAGTTAATTAATTCCCTAGATACTGAGGGATCATCTCTGGGGAGCTCGGTGTCAGGCTGCCTCATCTCGGGTGTGGTTGCTGAGAGCAGGGAGGGTTACAGGGTGTGGAGGTAGCTGCTTTTGGAGCTTATTGAGGGCCAGGCGGAATGGCCCCTGAAGGAGGGCAGAACACTGGAGATGGTTGCTGTGTCCAGTTCAGAATTTGGGGACTGTGGGGAACAGATGGTAGTTGGGGCTTCATGCCCCCAGCTTGGCAGAGGCCAGGCATGGGGCCCTTATGCATTTGGAGCTGGGAGAGCAGCCGCCTTGAGACCAGGTCAGTGGCATGGGCCTACATGCTGGCTGGCAGAGCCCTGTCTTGGGTAGGAGATGGATTCTGCTTATTTAATTTGAGTTTTGCCTTCTGCGGCATTCCCGAATTGTATGAAATAGATCATCCCTTAATCGGCTGACGATGTTTGTGAGTGAAATTCATAAAATCTTTGCCCACAACCCTCCCGGAAGAGTGTTTCCAGAAGTCAGACATTTGGCTTTCTGGAGCAATTGCGTCCAGACCTGGGGGAAGGGGAGGAGGGCCTCCTCTTCATCTCCCCACTGCTACCTGGGAACAGGGAGGGCAGGGGTGGCCTTTGCTTCTCAGACCCACAGTGTGGTTCATCCTTGCTCCCTGGCTGGGGAACTGAGGCCCTTGTGGCCCCGCGATCTGGTATATGGAACCCTTGACTGGCAGGATGTGCCCCGGGGGGGAGGAGTCAGCAATCTTTCCCAGGGCTGGGGTCGAGATGAGTCTGTTGTTCTGCCTGAATGGCTTCTGGTTTGAAGTAGAGCTGCTCCCCAGGACTGAAGCTCCGGCCTAGAGGCCAGGGGCTAGTGAGACCTGTAGGACAGCCAGGGGACAGGGGTGAGGCCAGGCCTGAGAAGTAGATTGCAGAGCTGTGTTGGCAAGGGCCTCTCAGATCTCTCTCATCCTTCTTTCAGTGAATTATTATAATTTAAAACTTTTTTTCAACAATTTTGGAACAAAGATCTATTCCCTCATGCTGTGTCACTGACGGTCACCTGCACATGGAGAATTAAGAGTGCTGATTCTTAGTGGTAGTTTCTGGATATCAGAAATGTCATGCCATGGGCAGAGCTGTGGGGGTCCCTGTGCCCATAGCACTATGCTCAGGATTCTGGTTCTGACGGGTTAGGATGACCTGGGTGCTGGAGGGCCTGGTGCTGGGTGCCTCCGCTGGTCCTCCCAGGAGCAGTCATTGGTCCTTACCCAGAGACACAGCTGCCTGAGGCTGGGGGTAGACTTCCTAGGTCTGCTTCTCCCCTGTGTCCTGCCTGCTGGATGTCACTTGTCTGCTGCCATCATAGCTCCCTGCTGGTGTCCATCTGGCTGTGGAGAACAACAAATGGAGATAGCTAGGAGCTCTGGGACAATACAACCTTGGGCTGAAACATCCAGGAACTTGGACCCAAAGCTTTTTTTAAAAGGGGAGGAAAAAGAAAATGAAGACAATACGATGCTTCCCTCTGCACACCAGGGGCTGGGGGTGGACAGTCCTTTTCTGCCCCAGAGGGTCCCAGCTGCCGCAGTGTGAACTTACCAGCTTTCTCCACCGAGGACTTCTCAAGTTGGCTCCCCATACCCTGCAGCCTCCCTCAGGGTGACCTGGGGCTAGTTTCCACATGGACACATACATGGAGCCACCTACAGAACCAGGAGGTCATGGTGGGAGCTCACTCTTAAGACCCTGCAAGTGGCAGAGGGTTCCTTCACAGTGATTGTCCTGACCCTCCCTCAACCTGCTTGCATCCTTGGTAGGCTTGGATGCCCAGAGTATGAAAGGCCTTTGTGCTATGAGATGCACTGCTGCCAGTCGGTCCAGGAAGAGATGCTGAACTGTGGAAAGATCTAGAACCAGCCAGCTCTAAAACAAGGCAGGTCGAAAACCTCCCGGCCTTGGATCAATAGACCAACCTAGAACCTAGCCAGCCCTGGAACGTGGGTGGATTAGGAGCCCTCTAGACCAACAGGATGATCTACAGCCTCAGCCAGCCCTGACGTCAGAGGGATTTGGATCTCAGCCAGGCCCAGCACGTTGCTGCTGCATCGAGCGGCTGAGCTCAGCCGGGAAGGGTGTGGAACATTCCCAGGGAGACCAAGGCTTTGGATTTGCTGACTCACCTGTGGATGTGGCTCTTAACCTCTTCCTGCTTATGCCTTTTGTGGACCTTCAGCTGTCTGCCAACCTCTGCCCATGGCACCTAGCTGCCTGGCTCAGTCACTTGTCTCCAGGGATGCAAGGGACCCTCAACTCTGACAGCTGAATGTCCAAGCTCCAGGCCATTGGACACTTTGAATACTGGGATGAGCCATGAAACTCACGAGGTTTTCCAGCATGGGCTGTGTCCCACAGGACTACTGTCACCAGGTTTGGGCTCGGTGGCCTTTGGAGCCCTGAAAGGAGTAGTATCTGGGTGGCTGAAGCTCTGGCTCCACAGGCTCAGCCCTCCACACCCCTGTCTGTGGTCTCTGACCCACTCACGTCTATCCACGAAGTGTCCTTGCCCTTCTGTGCTGCTCCACTGGGACAGAGGCCAGACCACATACCTACAGCAAGAACAGGGGACTGCGCAGCTGCTCTGAACGTGGGTGGAACCTTTTGGCTGATGCCAGGCCACTGGAGCATTGGATGGTGTGGATGGGAGGCCCTGAGAGGGGCTTTGGGGGCCTAAGCCCCTCAACTCTTGCCTAGCTAGTGTTCCCCAGGTACACACTGGCAGTGACAGTCAGGACCTTGGAGAGGTTGGGAGTAGATAGAGAGGTGGGCTGCTGTGGGGACAGAGGGGCATCCCTGGAGGAGCACAGGCTGGTGCATGCCCCAGCCATGCCAGCTAGGCTGCAGTCCCAGGTTGAGCCACCCTTCTCCAGGCTTGCACGCCAGCTGTTGCCCTGGCAGGGTCTAGAGGGGTCCCAGTATGTGGCCCTGTCACTAAAGGAGGTCTGGGGTCATCGGGGAGATGCTGTCAGCCTCCCTCCTCTGAGCCAAGTTCTTGGCTGCCCCCAACCATCCTTGGGACTCCTGACTTTCCATAGCTCAGCCTGGGGTCTGCTGCTCCAGGCGTTGGGGAGGCACCCACCCTGGCTCTGAGGTTCATTCTTCCTTCCTAGAATGGACAGGGACAGTCCAGGGATTCTGCAAGAACCTGTTACATGTCCTGTGTTTGTTAGAGCCACTTCTCTTCCAAGGACAGGGTGCCAGCACCTGTCTTCTTCCTAATCCCCGCCCCCAACAGGTGTGCACACGCTCTGCTCTGGCATGTACGAGTGTCTGTGCTGTGGCGTGGACATATGCTTACATACTATGGTCTGTGTGGGGCTGGGGTACACGTGCACACAGGCTGTCCCTTCCACCTCTTCTGTTTCCTCTGTGGCTTCCTAAGCAAGAAGCCATGGGATGTCTGTGATTTTGTGTTTCAGAGTGACTTGTGTTGGTTGGTATACATGTTTTTACCTGGAGATCTGTGTGTTGCAAGGGAAGGGACCTGTGACCCCTTGCCTGTTGCCTGAATGTGCTGCGTCTGAAGCTCATTGACCTGGGCTGGGTGAGGAGGGTATGGGTCCCCAGTGACTGTTGGATGGCTTACATGTGTCCACCAGGTGTGTGGCTGTTGGTGGGGTATCAGATAGTCAGTGTGCATTCTCTGGGTGGGTCTGTCTGGCGAGGATATGTGTACTAGCTCTGTGACCACCTGGTTTATGTGTCTTGCTATAGTTCTTCAGGCCTGTGACGTGTCAGTGGGCTAGCATATACAGATGGGTGTGTCCCTCTTTGACTATGGATTATGGGTGTAAGTGAGACTTGTGGCGTGCATGTAGCTGCCTCATTGTCCTGTGTGACGGTGGCCTGGATGCCTCAGGTGTGTGCAGATGACTGTCAGGCCTGGCATGGCCCCACAAAGCCCTTCACCCCCACAACAGGGTGGGCCCTGAGGAGTGGGGGCAGGGTAGGGAATGCCCTCCTTCCCACACCCCACCTTATCTGTCACTTCCAGAATAAGCCGGCTCTTCAATGGCACTGAACCCATCGTCCTGGACAGTTTGAAGCAACATTATTTCATCGACCGGGATGGGGAGATTTTCCGCTATGTCCTGAGCTTCCTGAGGACATCAAAACTGCTGCTCCCAGATGACTTCAAGGTAAGTCCACAACCAGCAATTCCCTTGCATGGTCTGTGCTGTGGCATTACACAGGGGACGCTGTGACTTAATAAATGGACCCCGTGGTTGTCATGACAACCATAAAAAGTTAAATGATGAAGCCAAGGGCTAAATCAGTTTTTCTGAACTAATTTTGTTTTCTCACATTTTTAGCTTATTTATCGGGGTGTAACAACAATTAGGCTGCAGCACTTACCCCAGTGTAATGTTCGTTGCATTTAAGGACCACTGCGTGCTTGAGTGACAGGAGTTAGAGGTTCATAAATCTTCCTGGTTGGCAATTTCCAGAGGGAAAACCTTGATGATCCAGATAGACAACTGTTGCCCCAGGTCTCAGGATAAGCCTGTCCAGGTTCACCTCATCCTGCCCAGCCCCTCCAACCACCAGGAATCATGGGAGGAAGGAAACTCAGACCTATCTGTTCTTCCTTCCCTTATTTCCTTCCTTTATCTACCCAGAGGACCAGTAGCCCTCGATCTCTTTTGTCCTTCACCCAACTCAGTTACTGAGTGCCACTGAGTTACTGAGTGACTGAGCTTGAGCTGAAAATACAGTGGCACAAAAGGAATCCACAGGCCCCACCTGTGAGCATCCAGTCTAGTGGAAAGATAGACATTGAACTTGGATTTCATGGAGCAAAATGTTTCAGAGAAGAGTGTTGTGAGAGCAAACCGGGAACCTGGCCCAGGTGGGTTTGGAAGAAATGGGTGGTGACGAAGGAACCAGGCAGCCAGATGTGAAGGCCTTGGTGAGGGACTGAAAGTGGCAATGGGCTTGATACATCCCAGCAGTAGAGAGAGGGGTCAAGCCCAGGGCCTTGTGCACTGGAAGAGGAAGGGTAGGAAGGGAGGCTGCTGTTTGATGGCAGGGTCTTGGTGAGCGGCTTGGTATTTGGCCTTGACCCTGCATACATGGGAAGGGTTGTGCGTAGGGGAAGGGCCAGCAGACTGATCAGCTGAAAAGATGACCCTGGTCAAGTGGGATGCAGGGAGAGTGGGTGGGAATGGGAGGCCAGTTGTGGATGAGGCCACTTCCCCAGAGAGATTTGCTGAAGGCCTTGGACCAGGGTAGAGGTAGAAGATAGAGCAAGGTGGCGACTGACACTTAGGGAAAGGCCGCAAATAGACATGGGGGTGAATTGGCTTAGCACTGAGCCCTTCCAGTGCTGAGCTGGGTGCCTCCCAGCTTGTGTCCTGAGTCCTGAGTTGATGAATACAAACTCAGGCATTGAAAAGTTGGGGACATGTGTTACCCCATTCCTTAGGGGAAGAGCTGGTAGAGTCAGTCGGAGACATTTTGGGCTATGAAGAAAGATGGGATTCTTTGGCTTACAGATGTCATATTAAACCCCAGGAGGTGGATCCCTGAGGAGTCTTTGTGTGGAGGCAGGAAGAGTCCCTAACCTGTGATAAAAGAGGGGTTAAGACTTAGGACTCTTCTGGGGCAGTTCCAAAGGCCAGGGAGGTGAAAGGGACTTAGGGCTCATGGGATTGGCCCTGCTTTTAGGGTTGGGCTTCCTTGCCTTTCCTCTAGGGGTCTTCAAGCTCACCAGTCACCTCTACACTGAACCCCAATGAGTAGAGTGAGTCATGGGCCCAGGCCACTTGGGGCTGGGGCTGATATGGGTGCATAGGAATAATATCAGGATCTGAGAAGTAGTTGGTGTGAGTTCACCCAGCTAGGGAGTGAGCTGCCTGGTGAGGGGCGGGCTTCATCTTCACAGCCACCTCATCATACTCTGTGCTTGCTCAGGCAAAGTCAGGGCCAGGCATTTGCTAGGTTTTATCTCCTTTAATTCTCATCTCCTTCTCTAAGATGTGTGTTTATACCCATTTTATTGACGGAGAAACTGAGACCCAGAGAAGGTCAGTAACAGGTTTATAGGTCTTGGGGCTATAGAAGATGAAGCTGAAAATCCAACTCATGCAGGTCTTCCTGGAGATTAACTTTTGACCTGCTAACTGGAATGTGGGTTCCTCCACAGTAGGTGAGGGAGAGGTGCCCTGCGTCTAGCCGGATGTCTTTTCTGGGTAGGATTCTAAGAAGGCACCTGGTCCTCAGGTATAGACATAGACTCCCACTGCTCAAGTGTGAGTGTAGCCTCCAGGTCTTTTCATGAGGCTTCTTAGCCCCAGGGGGATGAAGTTGCCCACCACTGAAGGCCAGAAGGAAGGGTGCAGGGAGGGAGTCTGGCACAGGTGCACGCCAGCCCAGCAGCTAGACTCCCCATGCCTGCGCATCTGCATCCGAGCCTCATTTGCCCTCTGTACAATAAGGACGACCATCCCAATCCACACTAAGCCTGTGGGTCGCAGTTCCTGCAGAACTGTGAGAGGAGGGCCCCTGGGTTTGGAAAGGACTGACCGCCTCCCCCTACCCTGTGTGCACGTGTCCGACCCCTTGTGCGCATGTCCACAGGACTTCAGCCTGCTCTATGAAGAGGCACGATACTACCAGCTGCAGCCCATGGTGCGCGAGCTGGAGCGTTGGCAGCAGGAGCAGGAGCAGCGTCGCCGCAGCCGGGCCTGCGACTGCCTGGTGGTGCGCGTCACGCCTGACCTGGGGGAGCGCATCGCGCTCAGCGGAGAGAAGGCTCTCATCGAAGAGGTCTTCCCTGAGACCGGGGACGTCATGTGCAACTCCGTTAACGCCGGCTGGAACCAGGACCCCACGCATGTCATCCGCTTCCCGCTCAACGGCTACTGCCGCCTCAACTCCGTGCAGGTGAGGGCAGCCCGCCCCACCTCCCGCCGCCAACCGAAGCCCTGGGGCGGCAGAGCGAGACCGAGGGAGGCGCAGCCCCTGAAATGGCGAAGCCCTGTGTGCCATCTTACAGAAAAGGCAACAATGTGTCGATGCATAATTTATGTCTCGCTCATAATTAAATGATGGCGCCCCGGGGGATGGACTTAAAAAAAATTGATCTCTACTTTTTCCCCCCCAAAAGGATGTTCTATAAAAACGGCCCAGAGTATTTTCAACCAAGTATGTGTCATTTGACACCCAGAGTATGACTTTAGATTTAAATGAAACCCAAGCACCAGGAGAGGTGGGACAGAGGTGGAGTCCCTTCCTCATCCTGCTGACCTGGGAGCCACCCTGGCACCCAGCAGCCTCCCAGATCATTTCTGAACTGGCTTTTCCCAGATTGGGTATAAGGATTGAGAAACCCAAATGGAGTGGGGGCGTTCTGTTTTCCAACAGCTCTTTCTGGACCCAAGAGCAGGCTTGTATTTCAGGGTTAGGGCCGAATAGACTTTGTGGGCAAAAGAGCCTCCCACGCACACATTCTGCAGGCTGCCATCAGAACTTGGTAGTTACAGGACACAGATGTCAGTGACTGGAACCCACCCTCACAGAGGCACAGACCCACAGGACACAGGCCTGCAGAGACTCACAGGCTGAAAGGACTCCCCTCTCTTTCTTTCCCCCAAGAGCTCCTTTGAGCTGATGAGCCCCCAGGCCTCAAACCATCTGGGACTCACAGCTCCAGGAAGCAGGTGGCTGCCCAGAGGCAGGGGGCAGGGGCTGTCCATTATTGGGGCAGGAGAGGGTGCCTGGGGCCTCGTGTGGGGGGAGAGGGGCAGATTACACCCTAGAGAAGGGAAGGGGCCAAAGGATCTTTTTTCTTCTCCAAAGAAAAGCTGTGTACCTCCAAGAGCAGCGGCAGAGCCTGGGTGGAGCAGCCCACCCAGGTGGGATAACTGGAGGGTTCCCTGGGCTCGACTGTGTCTGTCCCTCCTGTTGCGGTGCCCAGCTGATGGTACAGCTGGGACCTTTGTCAGTGAGTGAGACAGATCTTAGCCAGAGAAGGTAGCTCGCGCTGGCTGATATCTGACTGCCGGCCAGGCCAGGCAGCTGGGTACTACTGACTCCTGTTTCTTCCCTGGCAGGTCCTGGAGAGGCTGTTCCAGAGGGGTTTCAGCGTGGCTGCATCCTGCGGGGGTGGCGTGGACTCTTCCCAGTTCAGCGAGTATGTGCTTTGCCGGGAGGAGCGGCGACCGCAGCCCACCCCGACTGCTGTCCGGATAAAGCAGGAGCCCCTGGACTAGGCTCTGCCTCAGTGCTCATCTGAGGCCTCTCAGCCCTGGGTCACCCCCAGGGACCTGGAAACAGTTCTGGGGAGTCCTGCCTGTGTGCTTAGCAGTGGGCATGAGACTGAGGGTGGGGCTGGAGGGCTTCCTCCCAGGGAGCACCAGGGCCCCAGGTGTCGTGGCAACAGAATGTGGGATGCTGGAGGCATGCCCACCAAAGGACTGTTGATGTGACCTGGAGATGCTGTGGCTGGAACTCCACTGCCCGCTCTCCGAGCCCCTTGCTTCCCAGCCCGGTACAGTGTCCTCTGAGGCTCAGGGACCTGCCGAGGCAGGGTTAGCAGAGGCATCCCCAGCCACTCCAGAGCAGCTGATTCTCCTTCTCCACTCACGGCAGACTCTGACAGGTCTCCTTGCTTCAGAGATGGCTTATTTTTCTACAGTATTTAAAATGGAAGTAACTGTCACTGCACAAGTCAAAGAGGCCAACAAGGACCAAGCCTTCTTTATCTGGTGCTCAGTTCTCAGTTGGACGTGCAGCAAGCCTGTATGGTGGATGAGCTGCAGGGTGCTCAGGCCCAGCTGGGGTTCTGGGGACAGATGCGGAGAGGACAATGCTACAGGAGCTGAAGCAGGGCCCCCAAGGGGCAGGCTTTTGGGAGGAGGGCTGTGGGGGCTGGGTGGCTCTGTACCCATTTAGACCCTCTCCTTTGCTGCTGTCCAGGGCTCAAGCTGTATTTGGTGGGTCACCTGACCTACTCGTGCCCAGGGGCTTCCAATCCCATCTGCATGTACTCACCTGGGTCCCTTGAGAAGTCTCTCACCATCCAGACCAGCCATGGGGCTGCACCTTACCTCAGGAATGGGCCTCATCACAAAGAGGCCCATCTGTCAGCAGCATCCTCTGGGTCCCCAGCTCAGGGAGCCACCCCCAGCTCCAGTTTTTCCACACTAATATGCACATTGAGTTTTAATTAAACTCGTAATGCTAGCCTGCCTGTGAGACCTGGGCATGGGTGTATCTAGTGCTCTTGACCCCAGGTTCCAATGAGGACTGACCCTGAGAGGTCCTCACAAACCTGCTGCCTCCCAGACAGGCCCAAAGATGGACACCCCTGGCCTTGTCACACTTCCCCATGTGCTGGCTCCTCCTGAGTGGAGAAACTGCAGAGATCTGGTGGGTGGGGTGCCCAGTTGGCACTGCCCTGTGTATAATGCCTGTAGACTTGTACATGACTCCTTTAATATTGTAAAGATGCTGATGTACAATTGCCGTGTGTTTGTGTAAACACATTACGTTCTAGTTCATGCCATAAATGATGCTATAAAGCAAAAGACTGAGGCTCCATCCTGTGCAGAAGCAGCAGCCGGGTTCCCACATTTGATGTTGTGCAGGGAGGTTTGGGGGTGGAATTCCTCCCTCAGGTCCTTTAGTTCAAATCCAGGAATAACCAGCAGTGGTAGCTGGGGGAGGGGCGGGGGCCTGAGCTGGGTGTTATTTATTGCATTTGGGTATTTCTTAGCTGCTTCTGCCTGTCCCCTCTGGGCAACACAGATTCTGAATTCCGATTCACAGCCCCTAACCAGATGCAAACAGGGAAAGGCAGACAGAAGGTTTCTGGGAGCTTTTGAACCTAGTCTTAAATGTTTGGGATTTTCCTCTCTCAATCTCTTTTGGTTGGAGGTGATATTCTCTTTAGAATTCCATACAACCACATAAGAAGGTGGCAGGCCGTGGATTAGGCCCACCAGGGGGACAACCGTGCAGCCAACATGAGAACTACAGATTGCCTAAGCAAACTGGATCTGAAGAGCCAAGGGGAGGAGTCTAAATATGTCATACAGGCCCCCCCATTTTAATGAAGCTTTTTGTATTTTTCTTCAAAGCCCCTATGTTCTAACCCATGAGGACCTTTATATGCCTGATAAAGTCTACCAGACTTGACCTGCCTGGGAGCACCGGAGCAGAGACCAGCAGCTTCCTGTCTGAATCCCACTACACAATCTAATCTGCTGGACAGACTTGCTAGGCTTCTCCTCTGCTTAGCAACACGCCTACTGCTGGCACATCTGCATTTTGGCTCACATCTGAGGAGGAGAAAGTGTTGTGTTTATTAGGAAGGAAGTCTTATGAAAACAGCTCAATGCCATGTGTGTTTATGGATTTTTCTGGCATAATAGCAGGGGTACTGATGGGTTGAGATTCTTTAACATTCTCAGACTTTTTGAGCCTTTTCAAAAAAAGAAAGGGGGAGGAGAGTAACTATCTTATTAAAATGTCACTCTTTACCCATTAAGTAAAATCAAAAGGTATGATTTTATGCAATTTTGTTGTTTTATTTTATGTGGTGCTGGGAATTGAACCCAAGGCCTTGTGCATGCCTGGCAAGTGCTCTACCACTGAGCTGCACCCCCAACCCATGAAGTATCATTTAACATCAACTGGGGAGTTTCTGAATTTGTAGGGAAATACTATGTTCCCAGAGTAATTCTCTCATTCTCATATGCCTCGTCTCCATAAACAGTAAGTACAAATTATCCATTCCTTAAAGCATTTCTACTCTTCCTGGAGTAGTCTTTTGAAGAAATAACAGCAGTATCAATGTTAACTTCTGCTCTTCCACAAACCTCAAAATTAATTATTCTTAAACAAAAGCAACTGGACAGAGCTGTGCCCACGCTGTTTCCCACCAAACTAATGCCAGTGCAGAGAACCAGGCAAAGCCACAGTAGGCATCTTCCGCTGCTGTCCCCTCACATGGGCTCAAATATAGGTCACAACACTAATAATATCTTTTTTAAAGTGTGTGTGCGTTATTTTTTTTTTTTTAAAGCTACTACTTGACTGTGTTCCTTAGAATAAATAAAGGATATTTTATAAATTATACACAGCTCCAGCACTTTGTTTTCAGTCTACCAAGGAAGCCACGAGAAGGTAGTCTGTCTTGGGTGATTACTTGGGACTTGATTGGCCACTAAATAGGGCCTTGAGTATCTATTCCAAGTCCAAATCCCAAAGCTTCCTGATCTGAGGATCCTGGTGAGGACTGGGCCCTAAGCAGCGGCGTGGGCCATCACCACCTAGCACACACTGCCACAGTCCCAGGAGTGAGGGCATTTGGACATGGTCCTCCTTCACCTCTTCCAGACCCCCAGCCCTGGGCTCTGGGGTTCAGGGTGTGATAGGCCTTTTGCGCTGGGTTGGTTTCATGCATGTGTGTGTGAACAGAGCCACTAACGCATTTGGAAAGATGGCAGGCAAAGTATATATGTGAGAACTGGAGCAAACTGTCCACTAAGCCCTGTCCAGGAGAAGACTTGAAGTTGACTGAGCCCAGCAGAGCCTGTCCACTACCCAAGAGGAGACCTATGTCCCTGGAGGATGCTGTCTACCAAGATGGTCCCATTCCATCAGGCCCTGTTCTCCTCCTTGACTCCAGAGACAGCTAAACAGTTGCACTGAACCAGAAAGACAATCTAGGACACAATATTGGAGTGTCTAAGTAGGTGACAAGGTGGAATGTATAACATGGGAGCTGCCAGGGGGTTTTCAGTTGAAGGCAGGGCATTTGCTTCAAAACAATAAAGAGCTAGAGGGACAACCCACGGCCAGAGAGGGCAGCTACTGACCTTGAACCTTACTTCTCAGCTGCTATGGTATTATAAGAAGAGTGACATGGCCATGTGATGGCCATGGTTTTAGTTGTTTTTGTTTTGTTTTTTGTACTGGAATTAAACCCAGGACTGCTTAACCCTGAGTCACATTCTCGGCCCTTTATTTTATTTATTTATTTAGAGACAGGGTCTTGCTAAGTTGCTTAGGGCCTCACTAAGTTGCTGAGGCTGGCTTTGAACTTGCGATCTGTAACCAAGTTGCTATGATTACAGGTGTGTGCCTCGACACCTGACCCACTTCGGTTGACTCTAAGAGGCAGACAAAGGTGTTTAGCCACAAAGCTCAAGGCAGCCCCATAAAGTGGTCTTGTTTCATGTGTGATAAGGGCACAGATGGCCCTTTTTCTGCTCCCCAAAACCCACCCAAAGGAGGCGGCTCCTTGGGGCCCCCCTGCAGACATCTCATTTCTAGTGGGGGCTTCGATTTGGAGTTATCTATCCTGAAAACTCTGGGTTATTATATAGGGTAAAATCTTACCCTGTTCATTGCCACAAGTTGTTAGACTATTCACAAATGGGTGTCCTTAAAATTAAGAATAGAGGAATGATTTTCATGCGTATTTGTCAAAAGAAGCTCTTGCCTTATTAGTGTGAGAATTCACATTAGACCAAAACAAGGTTTGTTGTCAGTATCCATGGAAACCTATAAAGGAGTTACAAAGATAAAGCTTTAATGCCCAACATAAAGCCCAAGACAGTTTTCCTGCTTTATTTCATAACCTTACCCTGATCTAAGGAAGATGGTCAAGGGTACCTGCTTAGAGAAAACTACACAGTAACAACAGTAATTTAGATAAAACCGCTAAACTCACTAACTGGGGTCCAGAGTCAGAGAAATGTTCCCTCCAGAATCTCTCTCTAGTAAGAGCTTATTCCTGGCGACGCATTCTGGATGGCTCTGATGTTGTCTAGAGATCTTAGGAGGTAGCCCTGCATGGAACAAGACAAAGAATAAGGTATTGGTGGCCGCTGAGAGCAACTTCCTGCCAGGAACAAGACGTGTGCTGACATTCTCTTAAGTCCAGGAAGGGAAGTCCCAGACCCAGGGAAGCTAACGCTCCAATCCCTAGGCTAATTCTTGGTCTGGTTTGGGATCCCTGAATGGCAGCTCTATTCCCACAAGTCCCCAAGCTCCTGCCTGACCCATGGTAAGCTCTCTATACCTCAGAGTCTAGGAAGACACTCTTGAGGGTGGGTGTCCAGGCCTGGCTGACAATTGGTAGCTGTTTTTCTACCAGAGTTTCTATCCCTGCAACACCTACGCCCAGCCCCACCTACTGTAGAAAGATGTGTTGGGTAGAATTGATGCTATTTGGGAGGTAAATCAAGCACCGTGACCCGGGAAAGTGAGCTGAGATGGCTGCTGGTTTCAGACTTTGGTTATTCAAAGGGTCCCTACTTTGTCTCCCCAACCACTGGAGAAGAAGAATCTTTTGTGAAGGCCAGCCTATGCCAGTCACTGTGGGGGACTGGAGGATGACATATCCTATGGGCTAAGAGAAGACATTGTTTATCCACAAGAAATATTTACCTTCAATTGTTTACTTGAGGATCTGTAGCTATCTGGAACAGAAACGTTATCTAGTTTCCCATTTTGTCTTGACACCAAACACAGATTGCCCCCAAATGCCTGAATTTTCATGTAGAGTCAACAACCTCTCAGACCTCCACACTGGCCTCTTCGTAGCCAAAGAAGCTTCTCTAAAATTCTAATGAGAGACCCAGAGAAAGAGGCTGCCACGCTCCCTGGGGGAAACAAAAAAGAAGAAGGGCCAGAGGTCAGCTGCATTTGGATTTTTTTCTTTATTTCCATTACTCAGAACAGCCAGTGGTGACAGCCATCCCTTGGCTCCCAGGCAGTGAGGGACAAATGCTCTTCCTTGACCCAAAGCCATGGCAAAGGAATAACAGCAGGGTCATCAGAGCCTGACTCCTGGGATCCTCCTTACACAGAAACCACAAACTAGGATAACGTCTTCAGGAGCAGAGGCAGAGCCTGGGAGCTGCAAGGAGGTGCCAGCTGTGCTGGGGCAGCCAGTATGACCACCCCGCGCCTCGGAGCACACAGGCCTGTGCACCCCTGACTGGATGGGCAGAAGACGCTCCACCAGCCGCAGCTGGAGCGTCTGCGGGCCAAGAGCGCTGCTCGACGCCCGTGTCTAGAATGTCACCAGAGCTTCCTTCTCTGTGTCCTGGACCAGGTTCAGGGCTCCCGAGGAAGCTGCGGTTTGGTGCGAACAGACTGCGCAGGGAGGGCTGGGCGGCTGCTCCCGCCGCGGACGCGGACCACGCCCTCCTGGACGCGAACACGCCCCCATTTCCCGGGGCCCTCGGAGACACGCCTGGCCCTGCAGCCAAACAGCAGGAAGGCAGATTTGTACGAGTAAGTACAAGGTCCTGGAATTCTCGCCCGGTTGCCACACACTGTATGGAGAATAATTGGGGGGAGGGGGGGGAGATTGTGCAACTGCCCGAGAAGCCGGGGCGTGCAGCGAGGGCTTTCCAAGTTCTCAAGTTCTCATCACAGGGGTCCAGGAAACTTGGGACAAAGCCGGACGCCACCTTCGAGTGTCATCGATGCCTTTCTCCAACAGGGAGGCAGTATGGCTCTGCGGAAAGTTGAAGAGTCAGGGTCCAGGCTGGGCCGACCGGAATGACGGTTGGCGAGGGGACCACGCCTTCAGCCCCAGGCGGCGGCAAGCAGCAGCGGTGGCAGCAGCCCCGCCTGGCAGTGCCTAATGAAGCACAGGGCAGTACCCAAAGCCCCCGGGCTGGACGCACAACAGGTCTCTCCCCCTGAGGGAGGGGGTGAACCTGGGGGAAGCCCCACCCAGAGACTGACAATCCCTCCCGCACCCTATGGGACCTAAGCCTAAGCAGCTGGGCTACATACTCAGCCCCAAAGAACCCCCATGGGTGGGTCCATCCCGGGGGGCCCAGTGAGTCACTTCCCCAGGCCCGGAGGCCTTAGTGGAAGGTGCCTCCCTCTCCGGCAAAGCATCCTTTGTTCTACTGCTGGCTTCACTTCACAACCTCTCCCTCCTCTGCTTTGCAAACTCAGGTCCCTCGGGGGTTAAGGGCACCAGCTGTGAGCAGCACAGAGTGGGCAAATGCATGCCGCCTCCAGAGTGCTCTGGCACTGCAGAGTCTGAAACTGGCTCTCTTGCTTCCTCTGTCCCCTGCCTTTCAGGACCCTGGCTCTCCCCCTTCTCCAGATGTCTGGGGAAGCCCCACCTCCTCACACAGGTTGTGGGTGTGCAGCCTCCTGGGGAGTGCTGATCCTGGATGTGCACCAGGAGGGAGGGTGGTTTGAATGTGCTCACCCTGGCCGGCACCGCCCGGAGCTGCTGGACTGGCCTCAACACTAATCTTGCATCAGGGAGAAGTTTCCAGAAATCACCACTCACTCTCCCTCCCTTAGGCCTCCCCCAGTTCCCATGCCCTGGTGGAGGAACCTTGTGGAAGCCCAGCCCAGGGAAGGGAATCCATCAAGCCACCTCCCGACACAGCCTCTCCTTTTGCCTTCCAGCTGCCACATGGGCAGCTCAGTAGAGTCAAAGTCTGGGAGCTGATGAGGTGAGCAGCCGGCGAATCTCACATGTGTGGTGAGCACTGGCCTGTAGACCACTGCATTCTTGTTTTGAAGAGTAGAAGACTAATTAAAAGAAGAAAAAAAAAAAAAAACTTGCATGCATAAAGAGATCCTCAAAATTAAAAAAAAGGGGGGGGCTGTCCTAAAAACAGGAAAGATGAAGTCCATTATGGAGCATCATTTGACAACATATATTTACCTTTCCATAAATATTTTTTGAATGTCTACAATCTACTGGCACTTGTAAGACCTGTGGCCCAAAAGAGGGCTTACTAGAGGCCAGGCTCTGAGCCATGTATGTCACCTGTGTCATCAGCTCATCAAGTCCTTACACTTATCCCCAACCCCTCCCCACCCATGGGGAAAGAGCAATTAACGTTCTCTTACACAGAAAAGGAAGGTGTAAATTCCCTCCCAAAGGAGGGGCAGAAGAACAGCCCCAACAGGCTCCAGAGCTTATGCTTCTGCCATTCAAAACAAAGGCCAGTGCATTGGTTTCCTATGTGGCTGTGACAATAACCACAGACTCAATGGCTTAATACAACTCTAAATTTGAGATGATACATTTTTCATCTTATAGTTCTAGAGGGTAGAAGTCTGAAATGGGTCTCACCGGACTAAAATCAGAGTCAACAGAGCTGTGTCCCTTCCTGGTGACCCCAGGGGAGAATCTGTTTTCTGTTTCCAGCTTCAAGAGGCTACCTACATTCCTTGGCTTGTGGCCCCTTCTTCCAGCCTCAATTCCAGCAATGTGGCATCTCTGATTGTGTCTCTTCTGGACTCTTATAATTATACTGGGCTTACTTGGATAATCCAGGGTGATCTTCCTATCTTAAGGTCAACTGACTAACCTTAATTCCATTTGCAACCTTAATGTCCCTGTGTCATGTAACCTAATATGTTCACAGATTCCCAGGTTTAGGATATGGGCGTGGATGGGGGAATTTTTCTGCCTGGTAGCAACTTTACTCAAAAAAATCTTAATTGAACACATGCTGTGTTTCAAGCACTGGTCTAGGTGCTGCTAAGACTACAACGAAAAAAAATTTCTGACCATGTACATCTTATATCTTGTGGAGGGAGATACAACTAAAGAAATGAGTGAACTGTATCATGGGCCAGATGTTGATAAGAGCTAAAGAGGAAAATAAAGCAGGAAGAGGGGCAGGAGGACTTGTGAATTATTATTTTGGACTGTGTGCTGGACATCTACCCTCATGCCCTGCCCTGTTCCTGGAGCTGACTTCAGAAGCAGCATGAAGGGGTTCCCTTATCCTCTGGCTTCCTGTTGGATGTGGCTGATGGGAAGCCTCTTTAGAAGACTGAAGAATAGAAAGCAAATGAGGTTAGCAATTTTCATCTCCCCTCCCAAGGCCTCAGCCCCTGTTGGAGGCTTTTACCCACAGAGCCCACCTGGCTCGGAGAACACCTCTCTTTCTTCACCCCTTCAGGCCTCAGGATGGTAACTATGGCTGGCTGCACCAGCCCTGAGGGGCACTCATTACCCCTTCTGCCCACACCTTTGTAAATAGTACGTTATTAAAGTCTCCTTGGATTGTCCAAATTGGAGGTTACCAAGAAGGCCTCAGAGTAACAGTTAGATAAAACCCCAAAGAAGGTAAGGCAAGAAGCATGCAGGTGCCTGGTAGTGGGAGAGTGTTTAGGGCAGAGGTAGGTGCCCTGAGGTAAAAGCACCCACAATGTGTTTGAGAGACAGCATGAAGCAGGTTTATGTGGCTGGAGTGAATGAGGAGCAGGGGAATGACAGGAGATGAGGTCACAGGGGTGCCTGGGCTAGGGGACATCAGATCATGTAGGGTCTTTGAAGAAAATGCTGCCAGTGTCCCACCTATCCTTCAACACTCCCCTTCGGGCACCCATAGACCCATGGCTTCCTACTGTCCCTGCAACTCCCAGTCTGAGAGTCCTTTTTGGGCAGGTGTCCCTTGTGCATGGGGAAGACCAAGAAGTTAACAGCCCTGGGAGTAGCTGTCAATCAATATGAAGGTGAAAAAATACCCAATGTCTTGCCTCTTGCATTTGAAAATTACAACACATGCTCAAGGCAGTCTCTCAGATGTCCCCAGTGGGGTTGAGCTCCAGTTGCCCACATGGTAACACCCCTGTGGGCATATCCTGTGTTGACTTCTTTCCTTTCCCTGTTTCATTTCTGTTTCTCACTCCATACCCCCAGGAATCACCTCTCTAATGAACTACTATTTTTTTTTTATGACATTCTGTCAGGTGACCCATGATTTCTATTTGTCCTGTAACTGCTTTTGTTTTAATTGCATCCTCCCAGGTGTTCATGTGGTGGAAGACTTGGTTTTCAGGATGGCAGTATTGGGGGAGATGGAATTTTTAAGAGACCAGGCCTAGTGTGAGGCCCTTGGGTCACTGGGGGCATAACTCAGAAGGGGTTAGGCAGCTCTCTTGGAACTCTTGAGTTCTCCTAAGAAGGCTGTTGTAAAGGAGCAAGCCTGGCCCCATCCAATAGCTGCTCCTGGTCAGGATGTAATCACTTGTTCCTGCATGCACTTCTGTCACTGCCAGCTGTACCATGAAGTGATGCAGCCAGGTGGCAGTGCCTGGGCTGTGTGATTTGAACTTTTAGCCTCCAAAACTATGAGCTACATAAATTTCTTTTTTTTTTTTTTTTTGTCACAAGTGATCTATGTCAGGTATTGTGTTATAGTGATGAAAAGCTAGCTAATCCACTGGTGATATTCACTTTGATCACTAGACTAAGGTTCTGTCTACCAGCCTTTTCCATAAACTTAATTCTTTTGTCTTAGTAATTATTAAGTTTTTCATGGGTATTTACCTTGAAGCTATGTAAGTACCCCATTCCTCATCAACTTTCCCATCTATTCATTTATCTGTTCATCGGTGAATTCTTATTCATTAATTTCTTTTCTTTCCACTGGGTTGTAAACTGCTATTTTCATTATTTACTTTTGGTACTTCAGTTGTCCCAGAGTTGGCCGGTGGGAACCCCTTTCTTGTTGCCTTCCATGTTTTCTTAATATGTCCTCGTCCTTTTTTTTCTTTTTTTTTTTTAGTATTTCCTTCCCTGGCACAAGCTATTTCAAGCTCATTTTACTTTCCCCCCAAAGTCAGCTCCTCCTACAAAGAACTCTGGTTCCTTTTGCTGGAGAACAGTGTTTAGAAGCCAAGAGAAGGAACTAGGTGTGCTCATTGCTGTTGGGGTGTCTGTTCTCCCTGGCCCCCTCACTGGAAACCACTAGGGAATATCCATGTATGTGTACACACGTATGGCCTTGTGATTTGATGCATATTTGTTTCTACATTGCTTTGCTTTTAGAAAATCATGAATTGTCACCAATACTAACCTAACACCACGCATCTCAGTGCGTCGTTCTCCTTTTCCTATTTGTATCTCTCCAGCAGTGAAAGATATGCTCTCATATCCTTCAAATAGCCCACTGCTGCCCTCCCCCCATCGTTGACTCCAACACCTTCCTCACCCTGCTCCAGCTTACACATGGTCTCCATCACAGCACTAGGCAGAGGCCTCCCTACCCTCACCCTGCATGGAGCTGCTCTCCTAGAAAGGTATCCTTCTCACCTCTCAGGCTGCAAACTACCCTGGACCACTGCAGCAACCTCCCCTGCTCAGCCCCACTAATAAACTCTGAATGGTTCAAAAGAGAAAGAAGAAACTTGACAAAACATCAAACATGAAGAAGAGGGGCTATGGCTGTGGCTCAGTGGCAGAGCGCTTGCCTAGCATGCGTGAGGCACTGGGTTCGATCCTCAGAAACACATAAAAATAAATAAATAAAATAAAGGTATTGTGTCCATTTACAATGAAAAAATATTTAAAAAACGTAAAGAACAGGTTAACAAATCATATACACTGTATA
The DNA here is from genome assembly GCF_902686445.1 of Sciurus carolinensis. NCBI lineage: Eukaryota > Metazoa > Chordata > Mammalia > Rodentia > Sciuridae > Sciurus > Sciurus carolinensis. The sequence continues at coordinate 41,903,286 of NC_062228.1, forward strand.
GCTACAGTTTATATTTAAAAAAAAAAAAAGTACAGGCCAGGGGAGTAGCTCAGTGGTAGAATGGGTGGTAAGCATGAGTGAGGCCCTAGGTCTAATCACCAGCACCAAAACCAATTTTTAAATTTCGATTTTAATTGACGCATAGTCATCGTACATATTTGTGGGGTACAGTGTGATATTTCAATACGTGTTACAATGTATAATGATCAGATCAGGGTAATTGGCATGTCTATCAGCACAGATATTCCTCATTTATGTGTCAGGAACATTCAAAATCCTCTTGGCTCACTTTTTTGAAATATACAATTAATTGTTGTTGACGATAGCTCTCCTCCTGTGCTGTAGAACTTTAGAAGTCACTACTCGTATTCAGCTACACCCCTGTACCCAGTAACCATCTTCTCTCCATATCCCTTTCTCCACACACTTCCATTTAAAAATTTTACGTGGAAAATAAGACTGTGGGAATTATACTAAAATTCTAATTGCTGTTCTTGTGAGTTAAAATTTTGAGGTCTCTTTCCTTTCCCCCATTTTTCAAGTTATCTGTAATATAGTATTTTTCAGTTAATATACATATATATCAAAGGGATATCAAATCATCTCAAGCAGTATGCAGGGTGCTCAGGATTTATGCTATTGTTCCAAGAAGGTAATCATAATTTTAACAGAAGACCTGGAGAAGAGCAGGTCTATTCAAAACAAATGTGGATCAGAATGCAAATGTCTTGTGAAAGTCAAAAAATAGAACCTGAGTTCTGGTTCTGGAACAAAATGGTACTTTTTCTTGCAACTCCCTATGCTATCAGGCCTAATATTAAGGCTCAGTGTCATGAGCTATCTTGCACCTGGCAAAAGCAGGAGGGCCTTGAATAGCCTAACTGCAAGTTCCCCTCCTCGTTCTGCTCCCACTTATAAGGTTCTCTAGCCAAACAACCCTCCTCATTAGAGGGTCCAGGAGCAGTTCCTCTTTATCCTTGAGTATTGGGTTTTGGGAAGATGTTCCCTTAGGGACTAGGCAGCATCTTCCCTCTGGTACTACAAAGCCTTCTCCCACAGCCCCTGCCGTTCATTTGGTTCCATGTGCAACTCCCATGGGATCTTATGTGGCATGTGGTGTCCTCCTGCCCCAGGCTATGAGGATATATGACTATTTAAAATGCTGCTGATCTCATCTGTCCCATTTCAACAGTCATGTATCCAACCATCCCACAAACCTTGGACAGAAATCCCTCCCTCCTCAGTGGATGAAGAGGAGGTAATTGGGCTTTTGGGCTGGGAATGTAGCTCAGTGGTAGAGTGCTTGCCTAGCATGGATGAGGCCCTGGGTTCAATCTCTAGAACCACCAAAATCAATAGCAACAATACAAAACACTGTCCTCTAACTACAACTAAGTACCCTGGGAGTTGTTTAACAGACAATGATTAAAAGAGTCTTCAAGTTGGAAAGAAGATAGATAAACTAGGGACCTCAGGATTTGAGGAATGACAATGTAGCAAGTTCTTTGAGGTTCCTTTGTTAACTCCCATATTGCTGGACATAGTGATACATACCTGTAATTCTAATGCTTCAGGAGGCTGAGAAAGGAGGATTACAAGTTCAAGTCTATCCTGGGCAACTTAGTAAGACCATGTCTCAAAACAAATTTTTAAAAAATGGATTGGGGATGTAGCTCAGTGGTAAAGTGTCCCTGGCTTCAATCTCCAGTAACACCCCCCGACACACGCACACACGGAAAAGAAAAATCTACTCTTTCTGAGATATGGACAATGATCAAGTAAAGGAAAGGCTTAAAAGAGACCTAGTGGAGAGCTCCACTGTCCCTCTACAACAGAAACCCTGGCACATGGGCTGATTCACATGTTGCAGCTGTCAATCAAAGGAGTTGTCCGGCTGGTTCACCTGTAGGGACAGCACCAGCTTAGTTCTGTGTTTATCTGGCCTTCATCTGGTGGCATAAAAAGACCCAGGCCAAGTAGCTTCTGTACCCCACCCTGCCACAAAACTTTCATCAAAAGAATGTGGTTCACACAACAGGCAAATACAGGGGAAGTGCCTATTGCACCAAGTAGATATCACCAAGAGACCAAGTAGTCACCCCAGCAGCACTAGTATTAACCAGTCCAGAACCACACTGAAAATATTTTGATAACCAAACTGTCACTGGGACTAATGCCTACAAGTATATGACAGAAACTATATACTAAACCTAAACAGAGCAACTGCTTGCTAAAACAGATTTAAATAGTATCAAGAGGATCCAAACATGATAATCAAAATATTCAGTATATAATTAAAATCACCCACATATCAAATAATCACAATTTCAGTGAGAAAAGACAACTGATAACCAATACTTATATGAATCCAATGTTGGAATTACCCAACAAGAATTTTAAGCAGCACCACCAAAATGCTTCACCACTTACAAATTCTCTTGAAACAAATGGAAAAAATAGCAAAAAAGAACCAAAAGAAATTATAAAACAGAAAAATATGATAACTGAAATAAAAATAAAACTCCCTAGATAAATTCAAAAGCAGAATAAAGAAAACAGAAAATGGAAGCAATGAATGTGAAGACAGAGTGATAGAATTTACTCAACCTGAACAACAGGAAGAATAGCCTGAAAATAGAGCTCAAGTGTTCTGTTGAATGCTCACAAGAGATAGCATTCAGATAATCAGAATCTCAGGATAGAAGAAAGAAGGTGAGGTTGAAAAAGAAGAAAGAAATAGTAAATAGAAAAAAAAAAGAAAAGAAATAGTTTTTTTCAATAAGGAGAAAAAAGAAAATCTACAGTATAACAGTCATATAGTAATGAAACCTCCCAGAGTTCAGTAGCCTGATGCATGAGAGGTACCTGACAATGAACTTCAAGCCTCCAGCAGGCGTAGATCGGAGCTACGGCTTCCAGGATTATCCAAGATGGCTGCTCTGGCTTCCAAATGTCTTGGCAAATGGGGAGCTGCAGCTCAGGGTGTGGCTGTGGTCAGGCAGGGGTCCTGGAGGTTGGGTGTGTTTGGTGTGGTTGTGGGATCCTGGAAGCCAGTTGCAATCAGCTGGTCTGGGGTCCTGGTGATAGGGTGCAGTCAGTTGGTCTGGGGGTCCTGGCGGCAGGGAGCAGTTAGTCAATGTGAGGGCCCCAGAGGCAGGGAGTGATCGGTAGGGCTGAGGGATCCTGGAGATGGGGCTCAGTCAGTCCGGCCAGGGGTCCTACGGGGCCTGGCTGTTGTCTCAAAATAGCGGCAACCACGTGTAATCAAACCTGCAGGGAATGTAACAGTGAACTTCCAGGCAACAGCAGGCAGCTGGTGCTCCACTGGCGGCGATCAGTTTGCTGACTGTTGTCGGACGATCAGGAGGTGAACTTCGTGTGTTGGGTGATGGATAGGTGTAAGGCAGGCGATGGACAGGCAAGAGGCAGGCAAATGGCAGATGATAGGCGCCTGACAGTGAGCAATCAAGAAACAGATATCCTCTGCTTGAAACTGGAGTTACAGAGCGACAAGGAACCAAGAAATAGTTTTTTAAAAAACCCACATCAAAATGTATCATCTGAATTAAACTTATAAAAACTAAAAACAAGGGGAAAAATCTTTAAAATAGCCTGAAAGAAACAGTGTGTTACCTCTTAAGAACACCAATTCAAATGACAACAGATTTCTCATTTGAAACCATGGAGGCCATGAGGAAGTGGTATAATAATTTTCAAGTGCTAAAAGAAAAGAACTACCAAATGTAAATCCTCTATCCTTCAGGGTTAAAGGGAAATAAAGTCACTCTCAGACCATGGAAAACTCAGAGAATTTGTTGCTAACAGGTGTATCCTTAGAGGAGGCCCTCCAAACAGAAAGAAAATGGTAACAAAAGAAGAAATGAAAGAAAAACAATGAAACAGGTAAAATTGGAAGCAAATATGATAGACCCTCCTTTACCCCAGGAGTTCCTTTAATCATATTTTGTGATTAAAGCAGAAGTTATAATACCATCTAGGGGGTTCAACGTATAGATGTATAGAATAGAAAACATTTAAGCAAGTATGCTTAAAAATTGAGGCTAGTAAAATGATCTAAATGGAAGTATGGTTAATACACTCTGCTGAGATGATCCAGTGTTGACAGTCATAGGCTCTGATAAGTTAGAGGGGTATAATAATACCTAGGGCAACCACTAGGAAAACTACTCAAAGCAATATACTAAAAAGAAAGATGTCATACGGAAATCTAAATGGAGGTCTAAAGGTGTTCGAATAGAACAGCCCACAGGAAGGCAAGAAAAAAAAGAACCAGAGGGAGGAGAATCAGAGGTAACAAGCAGAAGACAAATAATAAAATGGTAGATTTGAGTTCTAACATAATAAAAACTTTCAAATACATGCTTTATTCACACATTACAAGGCAGAGATTAGCAGAAAATGTACAAAAACACAACCTAAGTATATGGCATCTACAAGTCACTTCAAACATGATGACATAAGTTAGGTTGAAAGTAAATGGATGGAGAAAGATACATCATACAGGAATTAATTTTTAAAATACAGGAGTAGTTATATTAATATCAGATAAAGTAGACTTAAGAGCACAGAAAATCACTATGCACGAAGAAGGATAGTACTTAATGGTAAAAGGATCGATACTGCCTTTATCAAGAAGATCCAGCAAGCCTTAATGTGTGTGTACCAAACAACAGATGCTTAAAATACAAGAAGTAAAAACTGATGAAGATGAAAGGAGAAATTGACAAACCCACAACTATAGTTGAGGATTTCAATGCTGTACCCTCAGTAACTGATTTGAGTACTAGACAAAATACCAGCAAGGTTATACTATATAAGAAATAAACAAAACCAGGCTGGGTGTGGTGTTGCATGTTAGTAATCCCAGTGACTAGGGAGGCAGAGGCAAAAGGATCACAAGTTCGAGGCTAGCTTCAGCAACTTAGCAAAGTTCTAAGCAATTTGCTGAGACCCTATCTCAAAATAAAAATAAAAAAGGGCTGGGGACATAGCTCAGTGATAAAGTACCCCTGGGTTCAATCCCCAGTACCAAAAAGAAAAGAAAAAAGAAAACCATCAACCAGCAGGATCTAACTGACATTCACAGAATAGTCCACCTAACAACCACAGAATATATGTGATTTTCAAATGCCCAAGACACATTTACCAAGACAGACCATATCCTGCACCATAAACCTTAATGCTATTGCTTGTCTCCCAAAGTTTCATCTGTTGGAAGCTTGATCCCTAGAATAATGGTGTTAAGGTGATGGAATCTTGAAGAGGTGTGGCACAGTGGAAAGTGACTAGGTCAGGAATAAGTTAATGCTGTCTTTTGGGAGTGGGGTATGTCTCATAAGAGCGAATTAGCTCTCTGAAGTGTAGGTTGTTACACTGGCTAGGTCACCCCACATGCATGACCTCTGCATGTGGTCATTCCCTCTGCCTCTTTACCATGTTGTGAGGCAGCCAGGGACACCTCACAAAGATGCCACATCTGTGCCATTTGGACCCTCCAGCCACCAGATTCATGATCCAAAACAAGCCTCTTCACTTCATAAATTAGCCAGCCTCTGGTATTTTGTTATAGTAACAGAAAATGGTTTATGACACTTAACAAACTAAAAATTATTAAAATCATGCAGAGTATGTTCTCTTTCCAGAATGGAATCTAACTAGAAATCACAAACAGGAAAATTTCCAAACACCTTGAATTTAATCAACATACTTTTAAATAATTCATGGGTCGAAGAGGAAGTCTCCAAGGAACTTAGAAATTGCCTATCACTGAGTGAAAATGAAAATGCAAACTGTCAAAACTTGTGAGATACAACTAAAGAAGAGATAATGTCAAAATACACTCCACTGTCATGTATATCTAAAAAGAACAAATAAAATTTAAAAAAGAAGAGATAAGAGGAAAAGTCATAGCATTAAATGCTTATGTTAGGAAAAAATGGAAAGTTTCAAGTCATTCATCTAAAATCCCACCTCAAGAACTTAGAAGAGTAAATTACACCCAAAAAAAGTAGAATAAAAAACACAACAAATGTAAGAGCAGAAACCAACAAAATGGGAAAAACAGACAAAATTAAATAAAAATCTACTTATTCAAAAAAATCAATAAAATTCTAGTAAGATTGACAAAGACAGGAAAGAAGACAAGCATGATCATAGGTTGCCAAAGGAACTTATCAAGAACCTGTCTCTAAAAATATTTTTTTATAATTTTTAAGTGATCTTGGGATGTGGCTCAGTGGATAAGTGCTCCTGGTTCAATCCCTGGTACAAAAAAGAAGGAGGAGGAGGAGGAAAATCTTAGGTTCATATTAATTGATTCAGAATAAACATTTGGCAAAATTCAACACCCATTTATGATAATAATTTTTGGTATGTTAGGAATAGAGAGAAACTTTTTCAGTCATGCATGTTTAGAAATTCTGCAGCTTATATGATAATTTTTTTGAGATTGGGTCTCACTATGTTATTCAAACTGGCCTCAAACATGCAATCCTCCCACCTTGGCTTCCTGAGTAACTGAGTGACAGGCATGCACCACTCTACCTGTCTTGCTTTACAGTTGATAGTAAAAGACTCAGTGATTTTCCCTCCTGTGTCAAATCTAAGAATGTCCACTTTTACTGCTCCTATTCAACATAGTATTGGAAGTTCTAAGCACAGCACTAAGACAAATAAAAGAAAGAAAAAGGCATGCAATGGAATGGAAGACAATAAACCTGTCTCTATTTGCAGAAGGCATGTTGTATACAAGGAAGATACCAAATACCAAGAAACTCCTAAAACTAGTGGAGAAAAAAAAAAGTTCAGTGAGTTCACTAAGGTCGCAGGATATACAAAACTCAATTGCCTTTCTATGTACTGAAGAACAAACAAGAGGAAACAAAAATTAAAAACACAATACTATTTACAGTTTCCCCAAAGAAAAAGAAATACCTATGTGTAAATCTAACAAAACATGTAAAGGATCTATATGATGAAAATTACAAAATGCTGATGAAAGAATTAAAAGAAAACCTAAATATTTGGAGAGGCATACTATGTTCATGGATTGGAAACTTAACACAGGAAGAATGTCAAGACTGGGTAAAACAATCTGTAAGTTTAATGCAATTTTAATAAAAGATTCTCAGCAAGAGAGGGCTGGGACTGTGGCTCAGGGGCAGAGTGCTTGCCTAGCATGTGTGAGGCACTGGGTTCAATCTTTAGCACCACATAAAAATAAGCAAATAAAAGCATTCGGTCCATCTACAACTTTACAAAAAAAAATTTTTTTTTAAATATTTTTTGGTTGATATAATAAGTTTATTCTAAAATTTATATGAAAAGACACAGGTCTAACTTGACCAAACCTTGTTTTTCAGTGCTGGTAATGCTAGGCAAGCACTCCTACTCTGCAATTAAAATGATCTATTGCTACCCACAATAACTTTGATGAAATTATTTTGAGAAAGAAAAACACTCTCTATAGGATAATACTGCATGATTCCATTTATGTAACATTTATGAAACAATGTAATTATAGAGATTGAGAATAGATTAGTGGTTGCCAGGCTTCATATGGGCTGGGTGGAGTGGGGAGAATGTGTATAAAGGGGCATGCGAGGCAGTGTTGTGGGGATGGTACAGTTAAGTATCTTGATTGGGGTGATGGTTACACAAAGCTATATGTGTGATAAGTTGCACAGGGCTACACATGCATGCATGCACACACACCCACACATGAGAGCATGGGTGTGTTAATCAGCTTTTCATCATGTCATCCAAGTGCCTGGCAAAAACAACTTAGAGAAAGAAAAGTTTCAGTTTCAGAGGTTCAATCCATTATCAGCTGATTCCATTGCTCTGGGTCTAAGGTGAGACAGAACATCATGGCAGAAAGGTGGGGTGAAGAAGCTCATGGTGGCCAGGAGAGTGGGGGGAGGTGTATAGGAAAGATGAGCCATCATTCTGGAGCATGTTCTAGTGACCCACTTCCTCCAACCACACCCCACCTGCCTACAAGTACCACCCAGTAACTGCATTCAAATAGGAAGGGCTGATTAGGTTACAACTCTCATAATCCAAACATTTACCTCTGAATATTTCAGCATTAACACAGGAATTCTGGGGGAACACCTCATATCCAAACCATACTAATGGTAACTAATAAAATCTGTAGATGGTACCAACTTTCACTTCCTAGTGTTGATTTTTCATAATCATTATGTAAGAAGTTCCAACGGGGAGAAATAGAATAAAGCATCTATAGGACCTTCCTGTACATTTCTTTTCAATTTCCTGTGAATCTATACATTTCAAAATAAACAGTTTTAAAAAATAAAACTTGAGACTTTGAATCCAAGTTCCTAATCTCTGGGAAGCCCATCTTTGTTCTGAAAGGGGTTCTGTTTTATCCTGTTCCCTTTGCATAGTGCCCCTGACACTTACTGGTGCTCAATAAATATTTTCCCAATGATAATATGAAGGAATAAAGACATTGGGGGGGGCGGGTCCTTGGAGCATGGTGGCGGGGGGTCCTTGGAGCACACAGCATTCCCAGGCTGTGTTGTCTGATGTGTTGGCCTGAATGTTTGTCCACACCAGGACTCATGTAAAAAAGCTCCAAGTTTGGCAGAGAGCTGGACTTGCTGCAGCAATGCACACAGGCAAACGATACCGAGCAGGAGTCTTTAGCATAATCAGTCCAGGTCGGGAGGTAAGAGGAGCACACAGCTAATGTGCTGGAGCTGTGGAGGGTTCAGATCTCATTTTCCTAGAGGGCACGTGGGAGAAAGACTGCTGGGGAAGTGCACGAGAAATCAGGTGAAGGCAAAGACCCAAATGCAAGCAAGAGAGGTATTTGGAGTGTGGTGGGCAGTGAGGGGGACAAGAGAGGAGGCAGGAAGGCAGGTCTAGTGGGATCTGTCTGTCACCACACAACCATCAGAAAGCTGCAGCCCTGGTGGGTGGGGCTGTTGGCACTGCTCAGCGTTCCAGCAGTTGCCAACATTGCTAGATGGGGCTGCCTCCTGGCTTCCAGTTCCCACCTTCTACGCCCAGGGCTCGTGCCCATCTGTAAGCTGGCAGGGGAGGCCTATTTCACAATCCCTCTCTCTTTTTCTTCCTCAATGGAGCATCACTTTTCTTTTTTTTTTTTTTCTTTTTCTCAGTTACATCATGAGATCTCCAAAGTATAGCGATCAATGCAAGGTGATATCGAGGAGGTGGGATGAGGGTCTGAGTGGACATTTCTCATGGGCCCGGTACACCATACCCCCTGAACTGTAAATCAGACCTGCTCTGGGGGAGCCCTCTGCCGTCCTTTCTGTTCTTGGCAACCCAATGTGGGCTTGTCTCTGGCTGAGGACAGTGACCTGTTGCATGTCACCCTCTCTAGCCGCCACAACTGCTTCAGAGATGAAAAAGTCACCCAGGCATCTCTAGAGGGACCTCTAGCATGTGTGTTGGGACTCCCTGCCTCCACCAGAGCTGCTGGCTACTTCCTGGCTTCTGAAAAACTCCAGGAAGGAAACCAATTTCAAAGAAAGAGAGAGAGAGTTGAAGTCTGGGGGAGGAGACTGAGCCCTGATGAGGGTCTCTCCTGCCTCCAGTCCTGTCTGCACCAAGGCCTCTGGGCTTTTCAGTTATCTGAGCAAATGCACAGTCATGGGTCATGAATCAGTATTCCAGCCAATGATCAACTGTGTACACGGCAGTGGTCCCATTAGATTATAATAAAGCTGAAAATTTCCTATCACCTAGTGACATTGTAGCTACCATAAAATCTTTGTGTAACTTAGACAACCATAGCACAACTTACCCAAACCATAACAATGGATAACTGATGAAATCTGTGAATGGTACCAATGTCCATTTCCTAGTGTGGAGTCTTCATGATCATGTTTGTGGTGATGCTGATGTAAACAAACCTGTTTTGATATGTTGAGATGCACAAAAACTTACCACTGTTACAGCTGCCTACAGGAGCAGTAACTCATATAGTCCAGGTGTGTGCCATACAGATTTGTGTAAATGCACTCAGTGTATGATATTCATATCACTGCGAAAGCACCTAATGACACAGTTATCAGAACATATGTCTGTCATTAGGATGCAAGATTGCATTTCCCTTTTTTTTTTTTTTTTGTCTTATGCCAATTTGAGTTGGGGTTTTATCTACCCTAGAATTGTCATGGACCCCACATGTGCATTTTGAAGATTGCATCTACTGTTTAACAGAATAGGGAGAACTCCCAATCACTATGAGAACTTGGGACCAGCCCATGATACCTTGCAAAGGGAAATCTCGTCTAAGGAGCAGACAGAGGACAGAACCTAGCAGACAAAAGTTAATACCTTCACTGAACTTCATGGCTGCAAATGAGGGTGAACTATGGGGCAGGTATTAAAACTTCTAAGAAGTACTTAGGACTTGGAATCCCAGTTTAGGCTTTAGGACATCCCCCATAGTGATCCTACAGAGATACATAAGAAACAGGAAAAATTGTAAAGAACATAATTTATATTCTTAACTTTGAAAGGTAATTGCATCTAAAATATAAAAGCAAAAATCATGCAAATGGAACAATCTGAGGACAGAAACATTCTTGGAGATAAACAAAGTTGATCACTAAATTTTAAAACGTGAGAGAGGCTGTGAACAGCAGACCAGATAATGAAAAATGAAAACCGAATCAGTAAATTAGAACACAGGCTCAAGAAATTCTCCCAGGAAAATTCTAAGACAGATTAAAAACCATAAAATACCTATGAAGCTAGACTTAAGTCAGAAAAAGCAGGATCATTAAAGATCATCAAAGAACCAGTGGAGAGCTTCAGAGCCAGCAGCGCAGTGGGCTGAGCTAACAGAACCCCCACGCCCACATGACACAAAATGCACATGTGGGGTCCATGACAAGCACACAGAAAGAGTGCATGAAATGGAATAATAGCCACTAATCCTGGTAATTAAAACACTTCGAATGCACAATGGAACACGTAAGAATGGGAGAAGATTGAATCCCTGAGTACCTGAAATGGAGCACCAACGGAAGGCCAAAGAAGTAAGCTAGTGGCAGCAGGTCACAGGGGTGTGCGCCAATAGTCCCAGCTACTCGGAAGGCTGAGGTGACAGGAGCACTTGAACCCAGGAGTGTAGGACCAGCCTGGCCACCATAGTGAGAGCTCCTCTCAAAAAATAAAAAGCGTATGTATAAAGAAGGAATTCATCAGGAAAGAGAGTCAGCAGATGTACCATACAGGAGGAGTATCACCCAGGAATTCAAGATAAAAGAACAAGTTGAAAAGGATTATAAATAAAGACGTAAAGAGAAAAATTTTCAACATTTCACAATGTATCATGTATCAAAGTATCAAGGGATAGTTTTTTTTTTTGGTTTTTTTTTGTTTTTTTTTTGCGGTGCTTGGGATCAAACTCAGGGCCTTGTGCTTGAGAGGCAAGCACTCTCCGACTGAGCTATCTCCCCAGCCCTATGATTTTTAAGTTAACTTAAATTTTATTTTTAAATTTAAAAACGGAGAAAGTAAAATTAATAATGTTAAGATTGATAAGATGACAAAAAAGATTAATTTCAAAGAACTCTAGGAGTATAAGATGAAAACAGACAAAAGGGCTACGAATGATAATAAAATAAGTAGAATCTATGCGAAAAGAACAGGAAAGTTTGAAAGTGTGTGTATTTATATACACACATAAACAAATATATGTACCAATATAGACGTATCTATATTTGCAGACATAGTAATATACGATAAAGAACTGAAGCAGAAAGAAAAAAGACTTTAAACAATGAACAGAGTCTCAGTGACCTATGGGACAATATGGAGCAGACTAACATAAAAGGAGATACACAAGGAAGTGAGGAGGGATTTTATTTCTCCTTAAGAAATAACAATCCAAGTCTTCCTTGAATAGATGAAAAAAATTTTCAGTGATAAATCAAAGAACCCCTACCACCCCAAAGCAGTACAATCACAAATAAATCATTAAATAACTGAAAATAGACAATAAAGAGAAAATTTTAGAACACTTATATTTAAAAAATATTTACAGCCCTACGTGATGGCACACACCTCTAATCCCAGCAGCTCAGGAGGCTGAGGCAGGAGGATCATGAGTTCAAAGGCAGCCTCAGCAACTTAGGGAGACCCTAAGCAACTCAGTGAGACCCTGTCTCTAAATAAAATGTGAGAAAAAGACTGGGGATGTGGATCAGTGGTTAAACATCCCTAGGTACCAAAAAAAAAAAAAAAAAAAAAAAAAATTAGCTCAAGATGAAATTAGTATCCAAATAGTATAATCTAAGTGCATCCAAAATCATTTTCAAATGCATCTTGAAATCCACCTTTAATTTAGAAAAGCAGGTTATTATTTTTCCATATTTTTATTGGTGCCTTATAATTATGCATAATGGCAAAATTTGTCGATCCATGTTTGTAGATGCAAACAATAAAACAATATAATTTAACACTGAAGGATAAGACCTCCTAAAAGGCAGCTGACTATATCATGCTACCATAATAGTCACTGTACGAAGAATTTTAAAAGGCACATTACGTGTAGGGATTACAAAGATAAAAGTGAACGTTATCAGAAACAATGCAATCAGGAAGAAAAGGAAACATCTTTAAGTGCTAACAGAAGAAATGATTACCTTTGCTGAATATAGAATCACAGACCGACTTATTTGTTTATTTATTTATTTTCAGCTTTTCAGGGAATATGTCCCCAGGAGAACTTCCCCTCAAGAAATGGAAAGGAAGTTCTCCAGGTTGAAGGAATATGAGACTGAGGATAGACTTGGATCAACACAAAGAAGAGACAAGAGGTGGAAATGGGAAGTAGGTGGATAAATAGAAGGTTTTCCTTTTTGTTTTAAAATTCTCTTAAAGGATATTTGATTACTTACAGCAAAATAGTAAAATGCATCATGGGGCTTATTGTAAATGTAGAAGTAAACTACCTGATCACAACTGTACTAAGGTGTTGTGCCACCGTACAGTTCCTATGTTGTACATGAAGTAATGAAACATGTGGAGCATGCTGTGTGAAGTCTAGGTGAATCCTACAGTGTGACTAAATCAGTGGTAGAGTGCTTGCTTGCCTGGGATGTGTGAGGCCCAAGGTTGGATCTCCAGCACTGCAAAAAAACAAAAACAAAAAAGTGGTAATAATCAAAAAAGAAGAAGGCAGAAAGAAGAAAAAAAACACTGTAGATGAAACCAAAAGAAAATATACAACAAGAGAGTGGACTTAAATTCCACCATATCAATAATTACCTTAAGTGGGGATGCAGAGATTATCAGACTGGATTAAAAAGCAAGGTGAGGAGCCCGGTACAATGGTGTGCTCCTCCAGTTTCAGTTATGTGGGAGGCTGAGGCAGGAGGATCACTTGAGCCCAGGAGTTTGAGACTGGTGGGGCAACATAGTAAGACTCTATTAAAAAAAAAAAAAAAGCAAGATGTATTTATGAACTATTTAAGAATCACCTTAAATATAAGAAGATAGAAAAATAAGATAAAAATAAATACTATACAAATATGTATGAGAAATCTAAAGTAGCTCTATTAATATGATACAAGGTAGACATCAGGACAGAGTATTATTGGAGATATGCAAGAAAATTCCATAATGATGAAAGGATCAATTCATAAAAAGACATAAAACTCTCAAATAATATACACTTAATAACAGGGTTTTAAAATTCATAAAACAAAAAATAACTAAAAAGATGTTAATAAAATTACAGTCATAGATGAATATTTCCATACTCCTCTTCAGTAATTAATAAAACAACTAGACGAAGTACCAGTAAGAAAGCAGCAGACTTAAACAGTATTATCAAATAATTGACATCACTGACATTTATAGAATAATACAATAATGACAGAATTTTTTTCAAGGCCAATTGGGCCATTCACTAAAATAAACTCAACTATATGCTACAATATATTATTCCATTAAACAAGTATCAATAAATTTAAAGGAGTTGATATCATGGTGTATGTTTTCTGACCACAAAACGATCAGAATTAAAAATCAATACCAATATTTTGGTATTGATTTGGATATTTGGAAATTAATATAGTTTTGAATAATCCATGAGAGAAGAAAGAAGCACAAATAATATTAGAAAACATGTTGAATTGAATAATAATGGAAATGCAACACATTAAGTTATTAGTACATAGTAAAAGTGGGGTTGAGCACACCAAAACTTTGAGATTTTTATGCAAATGTTCAGAAGAGAAATCTAAAGCCAATGATCCAAGATTCCATCTTAAGTAGCTAGAGAAAGAAGAGAAAATTAACCAACAGGAAATAGAAGCAAAGAAATAAGTAAGTGTGGAAATAACTTTAAAGTGAACAAACAATAGAGAAAATCAGTGGAAAAAAATCCTGGGTCTTTGAAAACAGCAATAAAATTGAAAACTTCTAGTTAAATCAATCTCTCTTACACACAAAAAAGTCACACTGACCAACATGTACGAAAGAGGACTCATTTCTAAGGATATTACACACATTAAAAGAATAATAAGAAAACATTGCAAACAATTTTGTGGCAACCAACTTGAAAATGTAGATTAAAAAAAAAAAGAAAATGTAGATGAACTGGACAAGCTTTTCAAAAGCAAAAAATATCAAAACTGACTCAGGAGGAAATAGAAAGTCTGGGCAATCCTCTATTTTTGAAATTTTAATTAGTTAATCATTGTTAAAACTTCTGACAAAAAAAATCTGAGACCAAGGCAATGTCATTGGGTACATCTAACAAACACTTAAAAATAAATTATTCGTAAGCATGCATAAATTCTTTCAGAAAAGAGAAGTCAGTGTAACCCTAGCTACCAAACTTGACAAAGATATGACAGGAAAAAAAAAAAAAAAAAACAAACTCCAGGCTGATGTACCTCATTACTTAGATGTTTAAGTCTCCAACAGTATTTTAGCAAATTAGGTTCAACAATATATGACCAACAGGATTTACTTCAGGATCGCAAGGATGGCTTCACTTTTCAAAATCAATCACTGCAGTTGGTGCAGAGGTATGCATCTGTAATCCCAGCTACTCAGGAGGCTGAGACAGGATGCTCACTCTATTCCAGGAGTTTGAAGTCAGCCTGGGCAACAGAGCAAGACCCTCTCTCTCCAGAAAAAAAAAAAAAAAAAAAAAAAGGTACATTCCAAAATAAATCAGTATGATTTCTATCTTAACAGCATAAAAAAGAAAAATCCATCGGATCATCTCAATAGGTGTAAAAAAAGATGCATATCACAAAATTCATTATTCATTCATGGAAAAAATAACCTCACCAAAGGAACTTCTTCTTTTTTTTTTTTTTTAAGGAACTTCTTGAACCCAATAAAGGTCATCTGTGGAAAATCTACAACTAATATAACCTTAATCATGAAAGACTGAAAGATTACATCCTACAATCAGGAATAACAAGAAACTCACTCTCACCACTTCTATCCATTGTAATGAATATCCCAGTTAATGCAAGAAGGTAGGGAAATGAAAGTTAAAAACACACAGATTGTGAAGAAAGAAGATACTATACATAAAAAATCCTGAGAAAAGCTCAAAAGCCTACAAGAAATAATAGTAAACTTCGTGAAGTCTCAGGATTTTAAGCTCAATATACAAAAAATAGTTTTTCCTCTTCATATACTTGGAATATCTTTTCATTCTGTATAAATACTTGAAAAAAATAAAATTCAAAAAATTTACAATAGTATCTAAAACCAAGATATTATAAAAGAATAAACTCAACAAAGACATGCAAAACCTTTACACTTAAAGCTGTTAAATAGTGTTGAGATAAATTAGAGAAGACCTAAATAGGTGAAGATATTTTTTTGTCCATGGGTTGAACACTCAATATTATTAAAATGTCAGTTTTGTCCAAGTGGGCCTACAGATTCAAAATATTTCCAATCAAAATGTCAGCAGATTTTTTTGTTTTGATAAAAACTGACAAGCCAATTGTGAAATCTCTATGGAAATGTAAGTCCTAGAATATCCAAAATCAATTTCAACAGAAGAAGAGCAAAGTAGATGGATTTACTATGAAGTAACTAAGAATTTTGGTAAAACTATAGTAATTGAGATAGTGTAGTGTCAGGATAGACGTGTGTTTCAGGCGATATAGAGTCTGAAATTTAGATCGAAATAGAGGTCCAGAAACACACCTACACTTATACAGTTATTTGATTTTTGACAAAGGTGCTAAGGTTGTTTGATCAAGAAAATGAGAGTCTTCACAGCAAATGGCACCAGAACAATTAAACATTCGTACGGAACCCCGAGTCTTACCTTGGGCAAAAATGAACTTGAAATGTGTTAATAGACCTGATTGTAAAATACAAAATTATAAACTTTCTGAAATTAAATATAGGAGAAAGTTTTTGTGATCTAGGCAAAGGTGTCTTGGATAAGATACAAAAACCCTATTTGATAAATTTTATTTTCTTTATCAAAATTAAGAAATTTCTGCTCTCTGAAGTACGCTATTAAAATAAAAAGGGCACAAAAATGGAAAGAATTATTCTTAACGTACATCTTACAAAAGACTTGTTTAATATCTTAGAAAAGCTCAAAAAATTTTAAAATAGACAAAAGATTCAGACATTTCACAGACTAAGAAACACATAAAAGAATGTTCAACATTATTAGTCATTAGGAAAATATGAATTCCAACAGCAGTAAGATACCACTAAATACCACCAATATGGACTAAATTTTAAAAAGTTGGCAATACCAAGTTTGGGTGGAGCAATAAGAACTCTGGAGGAAGTGCAAAATGGTTTAATTACTTTGCAAACAGCTTAACAGTTTTTATAATGTTAAACATACATCCATCATGAGACCCAAAGACTCCACACCTATGTATTTACCCTAGAAAGGGAAAACATATCCATACCAAGACTTGTATGCAAATGTTTATAGCAACTTTATTCATAATAGCTGAAAACTGAAAGCAATTCAAAACAACAGAGAAGTGGAAAAACAAATTGTGGAGTATTTACAGAACACAATATTATTTAGTAACAAACAGGATGAACCATTAGTATGTGCACGGGTGAACCTCGAAAATAAAATGCAAGGGAAAAGAAGTTAGTCACAAAAGAAGGCTTCCACTGTTTTTCCATTTATGTGAAACATAAGTAATGACAAAAAGCAGATTGGTCATTGCCTGGGGCTGGGGGTCAAAGGGCAGATTGGGCAGGGGAATGTGGGAGCATTCCTAAAGGTGAAGCTATGGGACAGGAATTTCCATATCTTCTTCACAGGGTGTGGTTACATGGTTGTATACATTTATCAAAATGCATCAGAGTCCACTTAAAAATGGGTGCATTTTATCGTGTACAAATTATGCTTCAATACATTGGGATTAAAAAGGGAAAAAGAGGAAAATATTTTTATGCCATTGGGGGTAGAAAGGTTTTTTTCCCTCTTTTTTGAATAAGATGTAAAAACTACAAACCACAAAGGAAAAGGAGAATTCTGTTGCATTAAAATTCAGAACTTGCGCATATCAAAAGACACCAACTTCAATGTTAAAAAACAACCACAGATTGGGAGAAGATATTTGCAACCCTATGTAACTGAAATAAAGATTAGTATCCAGAATATCTCACAAGCTTTTACAAACCAACAAGAAGGACACACTCTAATGAGGAAAACATGGCCAGGATATCATTAGGCAAATGACAGGTGAAAACAATAAAAAGTCTGTAAACATGTGAAAATATGTTCAAACTCACTATCAAATATGAAAATATAAGCAACAGTGGCAAACTCTGATGGTCTGATAACACACACTGTTGGCAATGGGGAGTGGTGACAATGGGGACAAATCTGTGTTCCCTCTGGGAGAGCATCTTCATAGAATCATTTGAAGAGGAATTTGCTGAGAGCTAGGGAAGATGAAGATGCACGGGAAAGTTCCTCATTTAGCTATTTACCCCACCCCTCCCATAGGTGCCAGGAGTTATTAAAATGTGTTGAGTACTGCATTATTTATTTCCTCCAAAGTGGGAACATCTTTCCATTAACTGAGCAATCATAAATAAAATGTAGTATAGTCATGCAATGGAAAACAATTCAATAACTAAATGAATAAATTAAATGTATGCAGCCACATGGCCAGTTTCCACCAACCAACTACAATCAAAGACTTGGTGGCTTAGCAAGACCCTGTCTCAAAATTAAAAAATAAAAAGGTCTAGGTATGTAGTTCGGTGGTAGAGTGCTCATTTAACATGTGCAAAGCCCTGGGTTCAATTCCCAGTACCACACACACAACCAACCCTCCAAACTTTTTTTTCAGAAAAAAAATTGCATTTGTATTAAACATGCACATTTTCTTGTCTTTATTCCCTAAAGAATATAGAATAATTATTTGCATAGAGCGTCTACATTGTATTAGGCCTTATAAGTAATCTAGAAATGATTTAAAGTATACCGGAGGGTGCAAGTAGGTTACATGCAAACATTATACTATTTTTTTATGGAGGACTTGAGTATCCTCAGATTTTAGTACCTATATACGTGTGTGTGTAGATACAGACATAGAGATATGTCATCTTTAGGTATACATAAAGGATGGATACAGATCTATCTATAGATATGTCTAGATCTACATCTCCATATTCATTTTATGCGGGATTGCTTTCAGGATCCCTGTGGATACGCACGTGTATCCTGTATGTAGGTATACGTACAGACGTGTGTGTGTGTGTGTGTGTGTGTGTGTGTGTGTGTGTAAAGCGAGAGCTATGAAAGGATGTATACTGCTGAGAAGGGAGGTGTGTGCCTGGACCCCAAGAAGGGATTTCCACTATAGACCCCCAAAAGGGGGTGGTGTTGGGAAGAGGAGATTGCTGAGAACTGCCCGCAGATAAGGGGTTTCCCAGACTCTAGGACGCCTGGCACAGACCCATCTCCGACTCCCCATCAGAAAGGCAGCTCTTTTGAACGTGAGGGCCGCCGCCGCCCGGCACCTTACCGGTGGCAATGCGCTCGGAACGAGCGCTGGTGAGACTGACGCTCCCACACCACCTGAGCACGGCGGAATGCCAGATGAGCGAGCGGAGAGGGCCTCCAGGGCCGCTCTGTATCACAACCCGCCTGCGTTTTTCTTCTCTGCTACCATCCCGCTTACTTCGGCTCCACAGACTTGCTTTGAGGTTGGCACTTTCACGTTTTTAATATCAACTCGGATTCTTAAGACACCGGCATCAAATCCTAAAAAAAAAAAAAAGAAAGAAAGAAAGAAAAGAAACTGCCTTTCTAATTTTCCAACTGCCCTTTGTCTCCATAAAGGATAGGTGTACGAGGAGCTTGTAGGCTGGGCCCTTTTTCCTAAAAGAGAGATCTGCTTTCTCTTTCCCTTGTATTCTAACCTCAACCATCCCAAACTGGTTTAGGGTTGGAGCCTGCTGTGATTTTTATACGCCTGTCTTCTGATGCTGCTTTCTGAGACTCGGTCGTGGGGAGGTGGGAGAGGAGGTGCCTGCCTGAGGCTTGTCTCTGGCCACGGCCCTTCCTGAGTCCGCCTTTGCCTGTCCTCCGAGAGGAATTTAAAAAGCTTCAGTATCTGAGCTGGACAGGATCAGCCCCTTTTGTATGGATCCCTGAAAACTGTGGGGAAGCGCCTTCCCCTGAGAACTCCTGGTGTGCCTTCCGCCCTCCCCATTCGCCCCCCTCCGGACTGGCTGCCCTTCAGGCTGGCGGGTGTGGACCACATGAATGGGCTCCGATGCCCCGGGCCTTTAGCTGGGTCCAGCCTCGGGGATTCTTCAGCCCAAGATGAGAATGAGGGACGGTGAGGGAGGGTATGTGATCCTGCAGGGCCACCTTCATAAGAGGTCACTGCCCAGGGAGCCTATCACATAGCCCTTGTTTTCTTTCATGCTCACCACCAGATTCTTGAGACAATATCCTAAAATTGAATTAGACCAGCATTGCCATTTTCTTAGCAATCTCTGTCTTCCTCTCTGCCTCCTTCTACTCATTCCTTCGTAGCATCTATTTATGCAACAGCAGCTATGTCCTAAGCCCTGGGAAGATGAGGAGGAGGAGGAGTTGACTCTGATCCCTGCCTGGAAGAGAAGTGCAGGTATAGAACTTTGAGGACCAGCTGGGGGCAGGACAGTGGAGAAGGGTTTCTGTCTGCAAGGTGTCCTCCCAGGCATGATTGCAAATTGACTTTCCTGAGTAAGATCTGTCACCCTACACTGAGCACTCGCCTCAGAAGAGGCCTGTGTTAAGCACCTCGGCATTAGGAACAGGTGTACATGTTGGGGCACACCTCTTTACTGGCATCCTGAAGATTCCAGACTCTCAGAGGAGGCCAGGTGACTGGGAGTCAACACTGTGACTAATCAGTTCTGGATAGGTATTCACAGTGGCAGGAAGTCACCATTTACTGGTGGACTGACAGTGGCCATTTTTGCTTCCCCAGAGGGCCATGGGAGTCAGTCTATACCAAGAACCTGTGAGTGGGCCCAGGAGTGAGATTTTTTTACACAACAAAAATATACAAATTTTATTCATCAAATAAATCTTAATAAAGCTGGGATGGGGATTAATTGGGCATTATCTAGAAGAGCTGAACATGCATATGCCCTTTGACCCTAGAAATCTTCCAGCATCTCCAGGGTAACATCCTTTGCTCTTGCAACCCAGGAGGGATGAATACTGGCTGCCTTTTTGGGAAAGCTTGGCCAATTTTCCCCTTCTATTAAAAAAAAAACAATAAAAGCCATAATCACAAACCAGTTTCCCAGCACATTTTCACTAACACTTGCTACCTTTGCCTCTGTGGTTTGAAGCCCCTGTCCTGCTCTCTTCCAGCTGAGGTGGGCTGGAGAGAAGCATGCTGAGCAGAGGAAGTGACACAACAGGACTCTGAGACAGGGCGGAGACTGAAGAGGTGGCAGGGAAGGATGACCACAGTAAAGATGATGCACAACCAGTGTCAACCACGTCCAAGGCCCTGTGCCAAGGGCGTCGCACATTCACTCTCACGCAGAGCTCACCTGAGCCCTGTGGGCTAGCATGGTCAATCCCATTACCGGTGAGGAGACCGAGGGGAAAACAAGTAAGTAACCAACCCTCAGTGGCTCTTTGCCATGAGGCCCTACAGACTTGAGAGAAAATGTTGAAGAGAGGTATACTTTGGGGGGCAGTCTAGGGGTGCTGCTGCACAGGGCAGGTTTAGGAGGGGCAGGAAGAAGTTAGGTCCAGAACAAAGACTGTATGTGTGTGTGGGGGGGGGAAGGGGGTGTTGAGCACTGAGGGAGCCCTAAGCAGAGGGATTCCCAGGCCCAGCTAAGGGGTCAGGGCCATGGCGGAAGGGAGCAGGAGGTGGGGGAGAGCCCAGGAGGGCGGCCCTGCCACTGTGGTGCTTCAGGCGGAAGCCACCCTCCCACCAGCCCTTTTTCATTCACATAAAGCTGGGTTTGTTTCCATTTATCTGCTTGACTTTTCAGCCAAGATGCTGTTAGAAAAACATATTGCTCTAATTTAATCCACATGTGCATCTCCGGGACAGAGTCTAAAAGGAAACTTTAGGTCTTGAGTCCCAGATCCAGTGTCTCAGTCCTGTGGATATGGCAGGGAAGGACTCTGTCGCCTGGGGAATGCTGACTACCTTTCAGGGCCCTCCCTGAAGCCACCGATGCCCCGCCCCCTCCCACCCCCTCTGTGCCCTGGGCATGGAGGTGGGAGTGTCATTGGGAAAGGAAATATGTGAGGTAGTGTCTGAACTGCTCCAGCCCCTGCCCACAGCCCCAGAGTGTTCAGAGGCCAGTGGGCATAGGGTGGGGGGTGGGGTCAGCACACAAAGAGGGCTGACTTCTAATCAATTCCATCTACTCCCTTCCTCAGAATCAAGGTCTTAACTCTGGGGCATGCAGTGGTGACATAAGCAATTTGTCCAGTCATGTGGGGAGAGGCTGTCTGCAGGATCAAAGCCACAGATGACCCAGGGCCAGGACTCCGAGGTGGCACAAGACCACATACAGTCTCACTCCAACTCCTGGCTGTGCATGGAGAGGAGTTTAGGAAGCTGATCTTGCAGCATAGTTCACTGGTCAAGAGCCAGCAGGGAACAGTCAGTGTGCTCTTTCAAGACTGTCTTCTAATTTGACTCCTATCATGTAACTTATTTTGAATTTAATTATGTTATTTGGAGAAAGTAATTGCTTAAAATGAGAAAAACTAAAAGGACCTATCTCACAAGGCATGTGTTCTTGATTGGTCTGGAGACACACACTAAAGCACCTAAAAAGGTGTGATTTTGAATCAAGATCGGGGGTCCTTTTGGTGGCTTCCAAGTTATGATCATTAGCCCACGCAGAAATGATGATCCTCCTTTCCCAAGTTTGCCAACTCCAGGGTTGCTCTCTCTATTCCAAAACCCCTCAGCAAATGCACGTTAAAAACCCCAGCATACGAAGATATTGATACCTGAGGCAGCACAGGAATGCTTACACAAGCAGCTCATATCTGGGACCCCTCTGTCCCTCATGACTTTTGAGAATTGAGCCCACACACCCCTCAGCTGGGCACAGTCAGTGGCAGCCTACACAACCCTTCCAGGTGGTGTCTCAAAGGATTTTTCTGGAAAGAAAGGATTTGGGAGGATTATAGGGTCCTTGATTTGCACTAAAATTGATTGTGATGATGGTGGCGTCAACTATGAATATACCGCAAACGTATTTTTAAAATGTTCTGGGTTCAATCCTCAGCATGGCAAAAAAAAAAAAAAAAAAAAAAAAAAAAAAAAAAGGCAAAGGAAATTAAATAGTAGCTAAGAATGTTGGAAGTGGGATGAATTTCCATTTGTTGTCTAAATCAGAAGACAGTCCTTGTCACATGTGTGCCTGGGCAGTATTCTTGGTATTATTCTGCCAAAGACAGAGGACTCTCTAGGGACTTACATTGAACGTTTTGGAATCTTCCAGGTTGCCAGGACTCCCCTCAATCTCCACACAGGGGCTCAGCTGTGCAGCCAGGATGCAGCTCTCTGGAGCTTCTTCCAGACTGGGAAGAACTGGGAGCCCTCCTGAGGCATGGCCAGCACTCTCTAGTGCCCTCCACAGGTGGGCAAGAACAGGGAGGCATTCTGGATTTTGCAAGGACTGGCATCCAAACAGGTTTGAGCAGTTCTGGCTCTATGGGGATAGGTCAATCGCATTCCCTGCCAAGACTTTGGTGAACCCCACATGGAAAAACTAGTAGGCAATTATACATCATTTAGCAAGAACCCGGGGTCAGCAAGCAGTCAGAGAATGGAGAGCTGGAAAACTAGATTCACAGCTCTCTCTCCCTGACCTGTGGATCCCAAACTGAAGGCCAAGAACACTGCAGCTGGAGGAAGGAATGGGAAGCCTAGGTAAGGAGGGCCCCAGGGGCAGATACCAGCTGCTGCACATAGGCTCCAATAAGGAAATCTGGCCCTATGAGTTAGCGCACCTCCTTAGTTGGGCTGGGCCTAAATCTGGGTTTATCAGATTGGTCATTTCAAGTTCCTGTGACCAATTACAATGAAACTGCCTTTCCCCATTAACCAAGTTGACAATGGTAATACAAACATGTGATCCCTGGCTCACCAGCATGAAGGTTAATGATGGCTGCCTGTGTTCCTCTGATGGAACCTTTCTTCTGGTTTAACAAGAATTTGATATGATTCTTTTTTTTTTTTTTTTTTTTTTTTCACCAAGGACTGGGTCTCTAGACACCACTCTGTACAGTAACCCTGTAATCTTAGGGTTTAATCAAAACATATTCCAACAACCTATTCTGGTACTCCAAATGAATGTTTATTTTAAAACAATTTGCTATGGCTTTTTTTTTTTTTTTTTTTCTTTTTGAAGGAAGAGAGAAGGGAATTTCTTTTCTTGGAGCCAGATTTTTCCTAAGCAGGTCTATCCACTCGAAAGACTTGTGTCAGACGCTCAAGTCATAATTAACCACAGAGCTGTTTGGGAGATGGGAGAGGGCATTTGACAAAGAGTTAACAGATGTCATTTCGGTGGCTGCTGGCCCACTGCTGCTGGGTCATTTGTTGGATGGAAGCCGATTCTGCTGCTGTCGTAAACAGAGAGTAGTAATAATTATATGCAGGCTGCATTAGGCATAACAGATTGGATATATAACGTTCTGTTAAAACCCAGCTTATATCCTGTTTCTCTGGAGATACAATGGAGCCGACCCCTACCTCCTAGTTTTGGAAGTCGCCTCCAAGGATCCTCACAGACTTTCCAGGAGGGAAATAGGTCACGTTCTTTCATGGCTAATTCTGCAGAGGTCCAGGGATGGCATAGAGCTCTGCTCAAAAGCGACTCGGGCACGCACTTCAGTCAGCCAGCGCCGCAACCGCACCACGGAGCTGCCTTTTTCCATTTGAAAAATGAAAGAATTAAATTCAAAACAAACAACTTCAATTTAACACCAAACTACAGGATAACCAATCTTAAAAATGTCACAGCGTAATGGATCTTAATACCCATAGAAAACACAAAAAACAGCACCATTGTTCCCCAGCCATGCAGAGCAACCTCGCAGAATCTCAGTGAAGGAGAAAGAAGGGAAAAACACCTTATTACTTCCAACCCCTGCGAGCCATTTTGGTCTCCAAAGGTTTTAGGCTGCCTGAGGCCGTGTGTCTGCAGTGTTTCGGGAAATGACTTGCCTTCGCACGATCGCGGCTCTGTTCTGCAGCGAGCCTGCCTGCCCCGGAGCAGCGCCGCTCCATTTCTGGTTAACTCTTCCTTCCCGGGCCTGCCGCTTGCAGGAGCAGGACAGGGCCCAGGGACGTGGAGGCCACTGCACACTGCAGCCTGGCCTCCTGAGGGGTGGCCAGGACTGTCATCTCTAAGAGCGATCAGCTTCTCAAAGGAGGTAGCTCCAGCAGACCGGCCAGCTATCCTCACTGCTCTTTGGAGACTCTATTCTCAAAAGGAACTAACTACAAAGCAACTGTCACCAAAACACACAATGCGCTGAAGCCAGGGGACACAAGTGAGGATTTACTGACCAAGACTGTACAACCCACCCTTTCAAGGTTCCCAGTAGGGGACAGCTCTTGCCTATGTCACAAACTCAGGTGAGGACACTCTTCTGGTCAGTAGGATGTAAGCAGTGTCCAGCCTGCTACCAGGGCATGATTTGGGCCTGAGGAGTTTTACTTCCCCCCTGGCACTGACTGAGGGAGACCCAGTGACAGAAACATGTTTGCTGTGCACCTCAGAGCTGGGAGATGACAGAAAACCACTTAGGACTTAAGAGGTTAATACAATTCCTAAGTGTTCAGCAATCACTGCAATTTAGTGCCATTTCGATTATTACACAATAAACAGACCATGTTGTCTCGAAGCAAATTTTTATGAGTATAGCTGAAGGGGCTGCAACTTATTTAGCTGCTGAAACTCAGAGTGAAAGAGCATTTCTGAATGCTAACACCACGGATCAGAAATACAGGTAGCAGAGAAAGGTTATTCTCAGGTCACCGCTCTGGCAACTCAACACCATGACCTTTAAAATGAGTATGTCGTTAGGCGGAAATAAAGTTCACCAAAGTGTTCTTTACACAGAACCATTTTAATAACAATATTGTTGCGTTTCAGAGTGAAAGATTTGGGAATTTCCAGAAACATGTTATGCTGAGGAAAGAACATCATGTTAACATGGGCTGGGAATATGTGAACCATTTTGGCTACCTTGAATATGCATTGAAAACACACACACACACGCACACACACACACACACACACACACACTCACACACACCAGTCCATTCTTATACACCAGGCACCGCTATATTATACAGGTACTTGGGTATAATGATCACAAGCCAGATCAAATTTCTAACGTAATAAGAAAATCAAACATTTAAACCAGAAAACAAGAAGGTGAGGAGATACTGTAACTCTCAAAACCTGTGCAGAATTTCACTGTACAGTGAGTTCTAAGAGGCTTTTCCCCTCCAAGGCTCACACAGTTTCAGATTCAGGAATGTGAGCTTTCCCCCAGTTCCACCCATAGAAGAAGGAAATCACCCCAGATGTACTTCAGGATTCAAGGTTAAAATGTGCACATGTGTATAGAACCTTTATATCTATACATCTTAAGGCTTGCAAAGAGTTCCCCACTTTTATGAGGTATCTGTAGTGACCAAGCAGACCTCTGCTGAGTAAGATAAAGAGGTTTAGTCCCATTTTACAGATAACTGAGGCTCCACCAATAAAGAAAAAACTTTGTTAGTCCACACTTGTTAAATGCCAGGAACCCCTCCATAAAGGCATGATGTCTTGGGAGAAGGAGCATCTAGGCCCCCTTCTTGGGGGAATTTGATAGTTCTGTAGCTAACCCTCACGCACCAATGCACACTCAGGGGAGATGGGAGCAGGACAACGCTACAAAGGTGCACTGTGATACCAGGATGTGAGGAGCAAGCCTGCAGCTGAGAGATGGGTAGGGGCATAGAAACACAATCTCCATCGGGTAGCAGGAGGGGTACCTCGTGACAGGGCTAGATCCTGGGGCTGCTCTGACTGGTACGTAGAGCAGAAAGGAGGTCACAGCTACTGAGACCAGGGAGGAGTATCCACCCCAATTCCAGGAGACCAGCCTGCCTTACTCCTGAAATCCTACCTTTAAAGAACAATCGTCTCATACTGGGTGCACATGCTAATACGTAACAAGGAATTCCACTGTATGTACAATTAAAATACACTAATAATAAAAGAAATGAAAAATAAGAATAAAAGAAATGAAAAGAAATAAGAAAAGAAAATGAAAAGGCAGTGGCCTCAAACATGGGAATTCACTAGAATCTCCTGGGATGTCTAGCAAAAAGGCATATTTCTGTGTGAATAGGTCTGGGGTGGGGCCCAGGGACCCAAGTGAATGGACCACTCAAAACAGGAAAAGAACATGCCTTGAGAAATCCTAACTTTGGATCACATTTCTTTGTGCAAAGTTTCCTTCTTAGGTTTTTCAAACATGCTATGCTCCTTGGAGGTTAACATATTCAGTAAACGACATGAGTTTATGAAATACTATCAACCAGTCTCCAGTCCTTCTGTCCATCCATCCACCACCTTTCCTTCCTTCCATCCACCCACCCATCCATCCTGCCCAGACACCAATTCCATGGCAAACCATGTTCCAGGCACTGGAGTGGTAAAAGGGGTCCCAGCAGGCACATAAGGGGGCAGACTTTCAGGGAGTCGATGACTCAGAGAAAACACTACTGTGGGAGTAGGAGGCCCAGGGCTGGATGAGTCCACTCCTGGCCTTGCCTTAGCATCTCAAGAAGCAGTTCACTGTGACAGATGGCTCAAGGCAGAATTTGGGCCCCAAGAGCACTAGTCATCTCCTCAAGGGATCAAGTTCTTTTCCCCTCAGAAAGGAAATGCAATTCATGATCATTGCATGGTGAGACAGAGACCCAGGAATGAGCAGGCAAAAGCAGGAATAGGAAGACAATGACAGTGGCAGCCACAAAGAGCAAATTCTGTACCTGAGGCTGCTATAGAAGTCCAGGCGAGGCCTATTAGGAGCCCAGAAGCCACCAGACTTGGAGCCTTCAAAACTTGATTTCGAATTCTCTTTGAAATGTTTATAATTGGCCACTCATAAAGCTATCACCCAGACGGTCCGGTCTCAGGGCAGTGTCTCAAAGGAACGCAATCCGTCCACCCACATGTAATTTCAAAGTAAGGCCAGTCCAACCCTGACATTCCTGAAACACTCTGAAGGTGATACACAGACCACAGCACTGCTTCTTAATCCTGTCCCAGATGCCCAAGTTCTTGTCTTTCCAACTCTCCGAGGCACCTTTCCCCAAGCCCCGCCCTCTTGAACCTGACCTTTTCCTCTCCTTTTCTTTCTGATCCTGCTGTTCAAAACTCCCCAAGGACCAGCCTGGTTGGGGAGAGAGGGAAGTTGCTGGATCGCGGGACCCTTGAATTCCTTATGTGAAAAGCGGAGACAAAACCGTGATCTCACAGACTTGTGGGAAGAGTTCAATGAAATATATATAAAACATTTAATAAAGGAATGGGTATCTGGTAGACATTAATGAATGTCTGTTCCCATAGGAAAACCCAAATGTGTGTGTGTGGCGGGGGGTAAATCTTCCCAGATTTTGTTTCTTAAAAGAATTTATTATTTCATATAAAATGAAATGTAGTATAAAAATGGGTTCATCAATTTGGGGGAATGTTCTCATAATTTATGACCAGGAAAACTGGGGAGTAAAGTTACTGTTACACAATATTTTCCCCAGACAATTCCCATATTGATATTCTAATGAAAATAGTCTCCCAAATTCTGCATTTTTATGTGTCTGTGCTAGCATTTATGTTATATTCTGAATTAACAAACATCAAACGCTAAAAATTACATATGCATAAAAATTGGGAAAGGGATACACATCTTTTGTAAACCTCAGTGGAGCATATTCAAACCTCTAGCCCTACAAGATACTCCCAGATTAAACCACATGGTAACTTTGAAATAGGGGAACATTAATGACTACAAAACAATAAGAAGGCTGTTTGGGCATGTGCTAAAAAAAAAAAAAAAAAAAGTCTTTAAAGCCAGACTGTGTCCTTGTCATCCGATGCCTCCTAATGAATATCATTCTCCATAAAGAACCTTCTGGCTCACTTACTTCTTTCTATTTGTTAAAATAGCACTCAAGTCATTTTATGGAACCCAGAGTTAACTCAAACCCAAAACAAAATAAAAAGGAAAGAGTGTCAAAAGAACAAACTTTTAAACTCTGTACTTTTTATTATTAGATGCTATTTCTAACTTGTTAAAATTGATCAAATAGAAAGCTGTGAAAAGAGAAAAAATTAAGCCAACTAGAAAAGTGTGACTTGGATTTAATATTTTATAATTGCCAAGGGACATACTGAGATCAATGAATTTTTGCCTGAGATGAACGTCAGAAAGAGATGTACTTCAGTCTTTTAGGGAACATTGGTCTATTTAATTCTTGTGTCTGATGCATGTGAAATAGGCCTGCCTCGGCCTTCTTTCTTTGCCAGGGGCGTCACCGGCAGCGGACATTACCAGTTTTAATAGGCCGCTGTCTGAGGAGTGGCAAGGGATCCGATAACCCATCGACTCTAATGGATCTGCCTGTTTATTCACTTACACCTTTTTTTTTCCCCAGCTAATTTTAGTTTTGCATGCTGAGTTGTTTCGCTTTGAATTAAATGAATAGAAACAAAGGGAAAAGGCTGCGGTGCTAATAAACCATGATTAAGTCCCCGGCCCCTCTCAACTGGCTTCTCCACATACCAGGTATACAGTCTGAGAACAGATTCACTGTGGCGTTTTCTCCACTTGTTGACGAAATTAGCATTTTATACATGCTCAAATTTAGAGGAAAAATTAGATTATTTAAATCACTTTATGTATAATGTGCTTGCTGTTTGCAGTAGATCCAAATGCCCAGCCTCAGGCCCCAGACGTCCTCAGATTTCAGACACCGGTCACTGACTTTTCCTGCCGGGGGGGTCACCCCAGAGCTCTCTGCAGGGTCATACAAACAGGACAAATGCCGAAATGCTTTGCTTTGTCTGAATGAAAAGCCAAAGAGACACAAGGAGGCTCTGCCTAGGTGCCCTTCAACAAAAATAACAGGAGTCAGTGGTTTAAAAACACCCACACCCCAACCGTCTCTTTGTGTCTGGAAAGCTTAAAGAAGGTCCCCGAAATCTTTCAAGTGATGCCTGCCACAGGATATGAAAGGGATAAGGATGTCCAATATAAGAGGGGGTGGGGGAAGGGGCCAGCATCTCCTCATCTTCTGAATAAAAGCCATTTTCTGTTGTGGGGTTTAAAATTGATGGAAAGACTTTAACAGCAGATCTGGTAGGCAGTACCTACCCCTCACCTCCTGATTGCTAGTGGACCCAGGAGGTGAAAGGGGCTGCCACCTCCCCAGTGTCCTACAATGGAGGGTGGTGCCCTAAGCTTTCAGAATACATTCTCCACTTGTGGGAATGAATAACCACGGCCTACCCCAAACCAGAGGATTCACCCCAAAACAGCTCATCCCAAAGGTCACACTGCCCCAGGGTGACACCACCCTGCTTGTCTCTGTTGTCTCCTGGCAGAAAATGAAATAATCCTGTGGCCCAATCAGAAGTGAAGGTAATTTTCAAAGTAATATGGAAAATACTGAGAGAATTTTGACTTGTCTGGAGAAATAGAATGTGATCTGTCATTGAGTCAAACAAACATAGGTCTCGAGGAGTATTAAATAGAATACCAACAGCTATCAGGATGAAATCACTTTTAGACAGAACAATAGCCTAATACCTACTTTTGCCCACACACAATTAAAATGGGGTAACTTTTCAGAACATTTCTAAAAGCTAGAGTCTGTCACTGTAAGAAGAAAGCCCCTCCGTATCCCAGCTGCATCCAGTTCCCTACAATGGCTTTTCTTTTCCTTCTCCCCAATTCTCAGTAAAGCTGGAAGTCAGTCAGCTCACAGACTCCTCAGCCCTGCCTTTCTTGGACTCACATTTCTCTGCTTTCCTCCCTCCAAGCCCTAAAGCACCCACATCATTTTTCCTTCATTCAGTAGCATTTCTCCAGCAAATATGCATCAATTTCTATCCCACGCAAAACCCTCAATGTTGAGTCCTTGACATGAAATGAAGAAGTGCAGTGTGTAGGGTCCCCTGGCTTACCTCCCTGCACAGTGTCACTCATCCAGAGTCTAACAGACTCTCTCTCTCTTGTCAATACCCAGGTTGCCATAAAACAATTTACAGGCCCACAACACAAGCCTTCGGAATTACTGTATGCACATCCTCACCCTGCAAGAAACTGCACAGTCCCCAAATCATTGTATTTCCCCTCCATTTGCATGTGTGGACCTGGACCCTCACTCTCAGACCCAGTGTGCAAAGCAGAGGAGGAACAACAGACTCAAGTTGGAAGTGATTTACTTCATTAGCTGGGATTACAAGTTTAACTTACAAACCAGAGGTCAAAATTTCTCATTAACAAGGGGGCCGTGAATTGCTGCAGGCTTTGGTTCAAGAGGAGACCACTCTTATTACTAACTACACATTTCAATCTGTCTTTGATGTTCTCCTTCTTCCCTCCTCCCTTTTATTTTTTGGCAGAGGAGCTGATTTTAATTGTGGCACTACAACAAGGCTCCCTCCATCCCAGGGAGCAGCCTCCTGTCTGCCACTGCCGAGCGAGCGAGGCTGCAAGATTGGGTGCAGTCCATTGCTCAGGGCACATTTTAATGGCTCCCCTTTCCTACAAGGCTTGGATTGTTTTCCACGTGATTCTGGTTAATTTAGCTGCGGGAAAGGGCATCGGTTTTCCTTGTGAGCTTCTGATCCCTCTGCCTCGGCGAGGTGAAATATATTAAAACAGAGAAGGAGGCGTCATTGTAACTTGCTGAATGCAAGGACCACACATTCTCCAACACGCAGAATAGAGAAAGGAGTTTGACAGAGACCATTAGGCTTTTAAAAGCACTCTTTTGATAAATCAGCTTTGGTTGTTTACAAAATACTCAGACTGTCTTCACGGGCCTCTTCTCTTCAAAACCATTGCCAAGGGTTAAAAGAAGCAACTCAAATGAGATAAAACCTTTGCAAAGTATGCTATACCCAGAATCTCAAAACCCCACACCACAGAATTCTTCTCCAAATAAGAATACCAGGCCAATACAGCAGCAACTCGGGGCATCCAGAACATATAACAGGGATTCATATGCACTTTTTTTCTGCGAAGTTCAAGTCCCCTGTGCTGGCCACGGGGACACCATGATCACTGTAACAAAACCAGGGCTTCAAATGGAGTCCCTAATGGGAATGATTATAATATCTACGTATTTAGAAACATAGAAGTTATTGAAAATAACTACATTTTTATTCCAGTCTAGTCTGGTAAGAAGGTCTCATTCAAATCACTTAACTTTCTGTGTTTCTCAGTCACAGTTAATGTGCAAGAACATGGCCATGAACTGTTTGTTTTCCCTGGGAAATGTTTTCTTAGTTGCTGTGTGAAGAGCCCATGGTTGGAGTAGAGATCATGGATGGGTCCCCAATGCCCAGCAGAGGGTATTAAGGATATTAAGGTGCCCACATCCACAGAGGCAGCTTCCAGAATCTGGGCTGGCCCACACAGGACTCCGGGCATGTTCCCAGAATGGCAGTTCGCTGTGGAAGTCACAGTGCTGAACTGGAGTGTAGGGGAAATGGACACAAAATCTCCCCAAGCTAAGATGGGCAGCTGCGGAGTTCTGCCTGCCTGGTTCCCATTTGGTGCTCCCGGGGGCTTCTTGTCCTTGGTAGAATGGCTGCTTTTTTTTTTTTTTTTTTTTTTGCTTTCTTTACTAATCAAATGATCAGTTTATGTCTCCAGTTCGCTTTAACAAAAACACTGGTTAGAACTCAGGAATCTATATGACCTAGGGGAAAGGAGCTGTTCTTAGCCAGGGACAGTCAGAGACAGACCTGGGAGGCCATGATGGCTCAGGGTCATGGGGGCCAGAGGCAGCCCAGCCAGCTGGGCTGGAGGCCACTTCTTGCCGCCTGGCACCCTCGGCTTACCCACTGCCTCAGGCGGTCACCTTGACTGGCTGCGGGGGCATCTCACCATGTATGGGGTACCGCCCCCTGCAGCCTTTCTGCTCCAACAGGGGGTTACCTTAACAACGAGACATCTTAGAAAGGTCATTATTGCTAGTCTAATTTCAAACAGGCACCACAATGAAGGGCTGTCTTTGTGTGGGATTAATTTTAAAACCTCAGGATTTGATGTCAGTGGGAAAGAACCAGCGTGGGACTCACACTGCTGCCTCTCCTGCTTCTGGCCAGCGCCGGGGGCTCGTTTCTTAGGAGATGAAACCTCTGACAAGCCCTTCAGTCAAGCTGAAAGCAGGCAGCGGTCCAGCAACACCCACAGGCCTCCCGGGCATCCTGTGACCCCTCCGAAAAGTCACATTCACTTTGCTCTTGAGAAAGGAAAAATAATGCTGGAGGCGTTTTATTTTAAACCATGTGAAATAAGGAAATGTGAAGATGCGAAAATGAAGTGAAAAAAAAGTTCGAATTCATTTCCCGTCCTTGCAACGGCTTAGAAGCCAAACTGGTTCATTTTGAAAGCGTGTAAAAATCTGATCCATTCACCAGTAGGCAGAGACTACAAAATGCTTAAGGTAAAATATGTAAATATGTAAAATTATCTGTTGAAAACCATCTCCTTTTGTGCTTGAAAGAATTTTTTTCCAAGCATCTTTATTTCTATTCTGCATTAATATACTGTTGAGCCAGAAAGTTACTTTTTGGCAAAACAACAAAAACCAAGGTGTTGAAAACTGAAGGATTCTAAAATGAAGTCCACAGATAAAGGGAAGGACAAAAAGGATTTCTACCTTATCGTTCACTTGGCTGGCATTTTTAGTAATAATTTAAAGAATATCATTAATATAACAAATTATGGAATCCATTTTTCAAAAGCATCGTTCGCCTGAAAACTTGAAACAAAACTCACCTTCCAGCCTCTGCTATCATTTCTTTTGGAGATGGGGGTCCCTCTCCTCCCTGATTGTCCTCTGCTTCCACCTGACCCAGCCCCCACTACCCTCACAGATGGAACCAGGGCTCCCTCAGCAGTGGGTTTAGACACACCACAGATAATTGGCCACTAACAGCCTTAGATTTCTAAATAGTCTCAAATTAATATTTTAAAAACATTTGGAAGAATGACAGAATAAATGTCTATAATTATCTTATTATCATTCATTTAACTTAGGAATATATTTTATTGCAACCAAAATGGTTTAATTATACAACTTCCAATTTACAGAAATAGAATTTTTGTTTCTTTCCCCTAATCCCATTTCTTTTTTCTTTTCATTTCCTTTTTTTTTTTTTTTTTTTTTTTTTGGTATCAGGATTGAACCCAGGGGCACTTCTCCATTCCCTTTTTAAAAAAATATTCTATTTTGATACAAGATCTTGCAGTGTTGCTTAGGGCCTCCTAAGGCTGGCTTTGAACTTGTAATCCTTCTGCCTCAACTGCTGGGATTATAGACATGTGTCATCCATGAATCTTCCCTAATCCCATTTCTTTCAGAAAGAGTTTCAACCAAAGAATGAATCACCCAACATCTCAACCACAATCATTTTCTGTCTCTTTCTGGGGAAAAATATCCCTGCTGACTGATTATCCTGCCTCACTTGTCAGGGATGGACGGATGCACAGAAGTTTGAAATGGTGTGTGCCTGAGACCAAATCTGTTGAGTTTCAAGCCAGGTGCACAGATTCTTCAGTGAAGATACCATATCGCCTGAACCTGCTTTTATTATAACAGTATTGTGTGGGGAAAGGGAAGGTGATTAAAACTGAAAAATGTTTGTTCTTAGTATTGCCAACCCTTGAGTACTTTCTGAAAAAGCAGACAAAAAGTAGAAGGTTTTCTCAAGAAGTTTTCGAAGTTTCTTATTCTTCTGCGAACACTCAAGTTCTTATTTCTCATTTCCATCTTTTGCCTGTTCAGATCTCTCGTTTCCTCAATAGGCTCAAAATTTTTAAATTTTATGACACAAATAAACACATAAGATATTGTCCAGAAAGGCTTCCTCACTCCTCATGTCAGTGGAAGGCGGGTCTACAGGCCTCTCTTACACCCTTCCTGTGGACTGGACAGACCTGCACCTGCCCAAGAAAGACCAGAGGGGAATTAGGAACCTAAGAACATCTGAACAGACCCAGGAAGATGGATCTAGAAGCTGGAAGAGTGGTGTAGCATGAGGATTCTTTGTTCATCTTAGTTTTTTACGGTAGTATTTATTTTAAAATATAGAAGTAAAATATTATTTAGCTCATGACTGGTTTGGGGGCACCTCCTGAAACACTGACCCCAGACAAAAGTTTCATTCACCTCCCAGGTCCTGGCATGACTGCAAGGAGGGGCTTCATCCTGGACCAGTGCATGGAGGAGTCTTTGCTCTCAATACTCCCTCAGAGGACAGGTAGCAATGTCTTTACTGACCTCTTTCAAGCCAGTTTCCTTGAAGTCTCCTTCCTTAAGCCTCATTCCTTCACATAGATTTCTGAAACTGGCAACAGTAAAATTCCAACTTTAAGAAAACCAGGATGGGAAAGAGTTACTGAATTAAATGAGAGCTTTTCTTACACATCACACTAAAGGTAAATTATTCTGCTTAAGTGCCATCAGAAATCACATTTGCATCAGGCAATGGTTTGCTGTTTTGATAAAGGTCTTGAAAAGGCAGGAAGAGAAGTATTATTAACATGATTACCAATAACCATTACTGTCACTTCCCAAGTGAGTGCCATGCATGGAGGTGAGGGCTCTGTAATGTACATTATTCTTGCTTAGATCCCAGCAATACTAATTGTAAATCTGAGGTTGCATAAAGCTATGCACATCAGTCATAGGTTGAGCTGGGGGGTGGAGTCAGCTTGAACTCCAAAGTCCACATGCCATGGAGACTTGGGAGTGGGGGAGTTTGCTCTTACTCTTTGCTATCTTGCACATTCCTAGCTCTGTGTAGGGATGCTGAGCCCAGGGCTGAGGGTTGACCAAGAAGTTGCAATCACAGGTCCACCAGGTAAGGTTGACCAGGTAAGGTTGAGGATGCTCAGCTCAGGGCCTTAGGCACGATCCAGCACAGGCAAGTTCTGTCTGCGAGAAGGGACAGAACTCCTATCCTGCTGGGTGACCCTGGGCAGCAAAAATGTGCCTAAGACCAGTGTCCACTTCCTCTGGATGATCCCTTCAGGGGACTCAAGAGCAGGCACAGGGATTTTTAATTCTATGCAAAAATAATCAAGACTTCCTATTGGAGTAACAGGATAAACAGATCTCCAGCTTCAGGGGAGGATCAGCAGGGTTGTAGGAAGCACCTGAGCTGATTGTCCCAGCTGGAAACTTAAGCATCAGGAAGTGCATCTCCGTGTTCCAGTCTCCTGAAATGTTACCCAAGCAAGGACAAAGTAGTTTCCAATACCCAGTCCAGCCCAGCCCAATTCACCTTCTCTCCCTAGTGGTCCCTCCAGGATACCCAGGCTCCTTGGCTTTCCTAGAGGATGTCTGCCTAGAGTCCCTCTCACCTCACATTCTTTCAGCTTTTCATTTTTTGTGTTGCCAAAAGCCCATGATGCATTGCAGCTTTCTCCCAGCCAAATCTTTTAAAAATTAGCATCTATTGTATATGCTTCCAAAGAGCCTGTAACTTTATTGAGAAGGCTAAAGTCCCCTTGGACTCATAATCCATGGTTACCCACTTTAACTACCTAAGAGGAAAACATTGAGCTTGTGTATACTTTTTCTTCCTTTCTTTTCCCTATGTTTTTGCAACACACATTGGATTCCATTAGAATTATGGAGTATTAGTTGTTATTGATGAGTTTTGTTGTTGTTGTTTTACACAAATTACATATATAGTATTCTGCAAATTGTTGTTTTTTAAACTCAGCCATACCTCTTAGAGATCTATTTGCATATATATAGGTCCAACTCAGTTTTTAAAAATTGCTGTATGAAACTCCATGCTGTGAAGATGCTCCAATCTGTTTAGGCATTTTGATATTGATGGGCATTTAGACTTCTGCTGTTACAAGTGATGTTCTTTCTGTGCACATATATGTTTCTTGAGGGTAGATAAGACAGAAGGGAAATGGCTGGATTGCAGGGTGCATTTCTAGTCCTAAAAGACACTTTTAGACCCCTCTAAGCAGCTGTCCCCCATCCATGGCCCACCAGCAGCCTCTGAGAGGAAGTGTCCTTCCATCCTTGAAGGTACCTGATCCTATCAGATTTTTAAATGTCTCCCATTTGGTGGGTGAAAAATGTTACTTTATTTGCATTTCCCTCAGGATTTCATGAGGTTGACTTTTTGCTTTTTTGCTTTTTGGTGGCGGGGGGGCTAATAATTCACAAGCCATCTTTCACACCTCTTCATTTTGAATGTTCATAATGAATGTGATTTTCCTGTTCATATTCTTTTGCCATTTAAAAAGACTAAGTGGTTTTTTAAAAATTGCTTTTTTTAAAAAAAAAAAAAGGCTTGTGGGGGGTATGACTGACATTTTTAAAACTATATTGATTGTATACAACTGGATGAGGACAAGTGCAAAGGCAAATGGCTTGGGAGACTGAGGCAGGAGGATTGCAAGTTCAAGGCCAGTCTGGGTAACTTAGCAAGGTCCTAAGCAACTTAGTGAGACCCTGTCTCAAAATAAAAAATAGAAAGGGCAGGAGATGTGGCTCCGTGGTAGAGTACCTCTAGGTTCAACCCCCAGAACAGAAACAAAACAAAGCAAACCCACAACTGGATGAGAATAAGTATACACCCATGAAACCATCAGCACCATTATGGTCATAAACATGTCCATCACCTCCCAAAGTTCCTTCCTCCCCTTTATAATTATTATTATCATTTTTGAGTGTGTGGGTGGTAAGAACACCTCATGTAAAATCTACCCTCTTAGCAAATTTGAGCACACAATACAGTATTGTTGGCTCCATTACTGTGCTGTGCAGTGGGTCTGCAGAACCTGTTTACCGGTGGTATAACTGACCATCAACCCTGATTCCCCCCTCTCACCAGCCCCTGGCCAACCACCTTTCTGCTCCCTGTTTCTATGTGTCTATTTTAGGTTCCACATCTGAGATCACACAGTATTTGTCTCTCTGTACCTGCCTTAGTTCACTCCATATCATGTCCTCTAGGTCCGTTCATGTCACAGTGGCAGATTTCTGTCATTGAATAGTTTTCCATTGTGTGTATACACCACATTTTCTCGATCCATTCATCCACTGGTGGAAACTTAGACTGTTCCCACATCTTGGATGTTATGAATAAGGTTATAATGAACAAGAGAGTGAGGGCAGGTGTCCCTGAGATCCTGATTTAAATTCCTTTAGGTAAATACTCAGAAGTGTCACTGCTGGTTCATACGTTAGATCTATTTTTAATTTTTTTTTTCAGGAGTCTCCATACTGTGTTCTTTCTTTCCTTCCTTCTTTATTTCTTTCATTTAAAATTCACATTTTTTTATATCTGGAATTTTCCATAGTTGACCATGGGTAACTAAAATCATGGAAAAAGAAACTGCAGATAAGTGAGCACTATTGTATTCTACAACTCAGATGTTTTCTCTGCAAAATTCCAAAATCTCTTCTATGCCAAACTTGAGACTTCTTGATTCCTACGATGCCCTCTGTGAAACATGGCTCCTTTATTCAATAATTCCCTCCTTGTTGCGCCCTGCCCAGATGTCTCTGCCGGACCAGGCTGATCCCACTCACCAGAGGGAGACTTTAAAAATTCAAGGAAGATGCTCCAAGCCCTAGGCTCCCCAGTGGCAGGGGTTCCATTGGTTCAGGTGTAAAGGTGAGGCTGCCAGAGGTCAGGTGTCCATACTGTTTTCCATAATGGCCGCACCAATTTTCATCCCTCCCCCCATAGCATGCCAGTGTTCCCTTTCCTCTGCATCCCACCAGAACTTGTCACCTTGACTTACTTTTAATAACAGCCACCCTGAAGTTGGAGGTGACATCTCCTTGTGGTTCTGATATGCATTTCCCTGATGTTTAGTGATGTTGAGCAGCTTCACTTACACCTGGTGGCCGCTGGTATGTCTAGTTTTGTCTTTGCAAACCAGTACTGCCCCCCTGCCTGAGCAGTAGCCAGGACATGTGGGATTTGGAAACCCACAATTCACTTTTTTGATGTGCACAGTTGTCCGAGGCTCTCCCAGATTCCTTCAGACAGAGATCAAATAACCACTTCTTCTGTGAAGGTTTTCCAGTGTTCCCATGGCATTTGGAGATTGCCAATCCTGGTTGTGAAATGAGCTGGCAGTGACCAGGTCCTAAGCAACTTAGTGAGGCTCAGCACATACACCCCACCTTAGCACCCACCACATGGTGCTTCTACATAGAGCTGTGCAGCCATGGATGGGTTGGTCTTAGCCCTGGTCTTGGCCCAAGGTGGGAGGCTTTGTGGTGCTCCACCTTCAGGAATCTCTGCCAGCTAAGTGCTGTGTGCAATCCCTAAGCAAATACTGTCCCCACGTCCCTTAACCCTGCTACACTCATAGATGCTAACGCCCAGTTCTATGACTCTTCTCCAATCTCCCAGGGGGCCTTGGGAAGACCAGGATTTGAACTCAGGTTGGCCTGGTTGCCATGCCTGTGACCCTGGCTGAGCTCCTGAGCTGGCCTGCTCTGGAAGCTGAGGAATGTTCAGCCTGGTCCAGTCAGGGCCCAACTATGGTACCCTGCCCCAAACTGCTGTCACCAGTGTCTGTACCCCTAGTCCTCAGAAGATAATGGGCAACAGGTAAGCACACAGAGGATCACCCCTGAGCTCAGAGAGCCAGATTCAGTCAGAAATTCAACCACCCCTGGTGCCCCTGTCCCAAGAGCCATGAGAGGGGCAGGGGGCTCCCAAAGTTCAACAGATCAAATTTTGGTCAAATTTGAATGCCTTCCACTTAATATTAACATTTAATATGGAAAAAAACCTAATGATGACCAGATTCCCTTTTTGAATTCCAGTCCTCTCAGAGAGCCTATCTCTTGAGGTGATGAGCTAGTGGCACCTGAATTCATTACTGCCTGATTAATTATGCTGCCTTTGTACAAGGGAAACAGGAACTTCAATCAGACATGGCTGCCATCCCCGGGCCCCATAATCTCGACAGGCTGGTCACTTTCAGGAAGCCTGTCCTCTCACCCAGTGCAGTCGCCATTGAATCAATGTGGCTGACGGCAGTCGGAGAGCCTGGGATTTGGTATTCTTTCTGCAGAAATGGGCATTTGGGCAGTTGAAGGAGCAGGAAGGGTGTACCAGGTCAGATGCTGCACAGTGGAGCTTTATTCTCTGTCATAGAAGAGGCCTGACCAGGATCTTGAACTGCCCTGTCACACCAGGGTTTTCTGAAACTAGATGTAAGCCTGGGACTCAGCAGGTTTGGCTTTGACTCCTACCCTGTCACAGCTGTATCGTGTGACCCTGGTCAAGCTACCTAACACCTCTGTCTCTATTTTCAGAGAGACAACACTATTTGTCTCACAGGGTGGTTGTGAGTGTAAACTAAGAAAATATACTGAAGCCACTCTGGTTGTCCCTGAGTGGCTCCTAACATGGCCAGCTTGATTCAACTGCTTTGCTGCCATCAAGTCCAAGGTGAACAATCAAAACAGGAAGTGCTGATTTTCATTACTAGGCTGTGTGTGAACTCATCATCTTGCATTGAACCTGTCCCTCACCTCCATTCCACCATGAAGTTCCAGGCTCTGGAAGAACACATACTTTTCCAAGTAGAGAACACATACTTTTCCAAGTAGTTGTATAAATCCAGGCCACACCAGAACAATCCACACTGCCAGTTCTGCTGAGGTGCTCACAGGGCTTGACTTGTTCTCCCACAGGTCACTTGGCAGGTATGTCCCTTCAGAGAAGGGAGGGAAAATACAGGCCCCAAGAAGGCCCCAGACAGTTGTTCACATCCTATGTGGGAGTGGGGAATATGTGTGCAAAGATGTGCCCAGGGAGGCCAGGAGAAGTCTAGCAGTGGTTCTGGGGCACCTGAAATGGCAGTGAGGATATTTCCAAACAGAAGCCAGGACTGCAGTTCAGTCAGGGAAAAGCCTGGGTTTAGGCTGTTCAGAAACAATTACAAGTCAACCACCAGAACTCTAGCCCAAGAGAAGCCTGGGGCTTGGATACCCCACTTTAACCCATGGTGCAAGCCTACCACCCCATGTAGGGCAGGGCTAGGGCTTCTGAACCTTCACTTGGACCCGTCTCCATCTAGGCCACAAGATGAAGGCCTAACAGCGATGTGGTAACAGAATCCCAGAAAGAAAGATCTACTAGCTAGTGTTTCCTAAAGATAGGAAGAAGGGAGCCTGGGCAGGAAGACCAAGCTAAATCCACCTGTGGGAAAATGAGGCCATGGTCTTGTTATAGTTGGGATCTTGAACATTCTTAGAGAATGAGCTTACATGGGTGCACATACATGTCAAAGGTTTGTTCCCCAGGGTGGTACTACTGGGAGATGGCTAAACATTTAAGAAGTGGAGCCTAATGGGAAGCCTTTAGGTCACTAGGAGCATGCCTTTGAAACAGGTTGTGGGACCCCAGCCCCTTTCTCATTCTCTTGCTTTCTGCCTACAAGCTGAGACTTTTGCTCAGCCATTTGCTCCCGCCATGATGTGTGGCCTCGCCACAGGCCCAAAGCAATGGAGCCAATCAATCATAGATGGAACCTCCAAAACTGTGAGCCAAAATAAACCCTTCCTCCTTGTAAGTTATATACCTCAGGTATTTGGTTACAGTGATGGAGAGGGGAATAACACAGGCCTCTCTAAAATCTCCATTTTGAGCAGCTGAATATATAAGATTCAAACTTTGAAGGTTTAAAAGGAAGCTCATTTGATTTTCCCCCATATTTTTATTGGTGCATAATAGTTGTATATAGTGATGGGATTTGTGGTTACATATTCATACATGCACACAATATAACAATATAATTTGGCCAGTATCATTTCTCAGTATTTCCCTTTCCCTCCTCTCCTCCCACCCCCAGTCCCTTTCTTCTACTCTTCCCATCTCCCTTTGATTTTCATGAGATCCACCCCCACTGCTATTTTCCTTTTACCTCTCTAGCTAAAAAAGCTCATTTTGAAACATATAAAAGATGCACAGGCCACTTAATCAATGTTTTGACCTTCAGGTGGGGGCAGTAACCACCTTCCTTGGGTTTCCAGGTGTCCAGACACAGGTTTGCCTGATGGCCTTCCCTCCCTTCCTACTTCACCACACTGAGCTTACATGGGAAACAGCATGCATACTGTCGGTCCCTTTGCAGCTGTTTTTCTGAGGAGGGGAGATGTGAACCTGCCAAAGGGCCTCTAAAAATATTGAGGGAAAAAAAAAAAACAAAACAGCAGGGAATCATAATGCCCTTGGAATCCTAATGCCCTTTAGACTTGTAAGGGATTAGCAGATGTGCTTAAAAGTGAAAAGCCCACTGCTCTGGGCTGAATCCACATGTTGAAGACTCCCAATTATCCTTTGGGGGATAATTAGGTCTGGCTGAAGTGATAGGGGTAGCGTCCTCATGATGGGAACAGTACCCTCATACGAAGAGATGCCAGAATTCCAGCTCTCCGCCTTGTGAGGAGAAAGCAAGAAGGAAGCCACCTGCAAGTCAAGAAGGGGCTGGTCAGAGCCGTGACCTGCGATTTTCCAACCTCTAGAACTGTGAAGAGCATGCTTCTGTCACTGAAGTCACCCAGTCTGTGATATTTTATATGAATAGTCTTCTTTTTTCTCCTTGTTTGATTCTCAAGTCATATTGTCAACCTTAAGGACCAGGAGAGTAACTTACACCAGCCAAAGAAGCCATTTTCATAGACTTGGCTCCTAATGAGTATGTAAACCTTCCAGAAACGGCCAAGAAATGCCAGGACCCTGATAACCAGGCAACCCCCGTGAAGACCAAGGCCTTCTTCCACCTCCCAGGCTCAGTCCTATCACCCAGCAGCCAACAGATGGCTGGTGTGAAGATCCCACATATGGGGTGGGGGTGGGGAAGCAAAAGGAGAGAAAAAGGTAGAGGTAACAACAGCCTTCACCCTGCCTGGGGCATTTGGGAACTTCAACCTATTGGCATAGCGGACACAACCTGACCTGATGTCCCCACATTATACCCTTAAGTCCAAGAGCTCCATTAATGTGAAAGAAGGTCCTCAGAAAACCTGCTTCTCAGCTGCCTGGTAGGCTGGGGAGAGCACTGGACCAAGAGTCTAAAGATATGGTGTCTACAGATCAGCTCCTTCGTTTGTAAGTGAGGGCTCTGGGTCAAGCTACTGAACCTCCCTGTGCCTTGATTTCTAATCCACAAGTATATCAACATCTTCCCCACTGGGCTATTGAAGGAGTCAGTGAGATAGCAAGTAATGACACCTCTATAAAAACTGATTTTCCTTTTGAGGTTCAGTGGCTCGTGGTGGTAATCCCAGTGACTTAGGAGGCTGAGGCGAGAGAATTGCAAGTTTGAGGTCAGCCTCAACCCTTTAGTGAGGTTAATGTCTCATAACCAACTTTATGAGCCCCTGACTCAAAATAAAAAAGGAAAAGTTCCAGGGATATAGCTCAGTGGTAAAGCATCCTGGATTCAATACCCAGTAATCTCACCACCCCCAAAATTGATCTCCCCTCCCATTTTGGCCTCTGTTTCAACTGATTTGATCTTTATTTAATAAACATTTCAACATTGAATAGAAAAATATTTCCCATTCACTTTTTCTAAAAAAGAAAAAGAAGATGGAACAATATTTTGGAAAGAATGTGGGTCTTAAGTAAGGGGAAAATAAACTTATGTGGTAGTTCCTGCTATTGTGCACCATCTCAGGCTGTCATCTGCCTTCTTCCTAGCTACAATTTCTTCATCTGACAAGCCGGGAAATGAATCCCGCTTCATAACGTTGCTGTGAAGAACAAAATACTGCTGTCAAGTGCTTTAAATAAGGACCTGGCAGAGAATAGTAACAGGAACAGCAGTTTATTATATTAATCTGCAGACTAGAGCAAATGTGAGGCCTACCTCTTCAGGTTGCTATAAAGATTTCAGAGTTAAGACACATATAAACCACTTACTAGAGTCCTCACTCATTTTCAACTGTTAAGCAGTTATTCAAAGGAAAACAGAGTTTCAGTCATCTGATTATTGCTTTACAATTTGGCAAAAATCATTTTTTTTCATCTGTGAACAAAGGATTTGTCATCTGGAAACTTTAATGAGGAAGATATTTATTTCACCATCTCTGCAGAATTACCTGCTTTCTTTCCCAGTGTGCTTATTCCATCAGTGAGATTCAGATATAAGATTCCCCTCTGGGTCAAACATCACAACTCCAAAACAAAAACACGTTGCTCTGGACAAGGTCCCATTTGACTAAGGTAAGGTCTTTGCTCTCTGGTGCTTGCAGATATTCTGCGGGAGTTTTCCCATGGGGAAGGAAACAAGGCAGTCCATAGCCTCTCACAGACTGCTATCCCAGAGGAGAGAACCAGGAGTTCAAGGGCACCAAGGGTGAAGCAGAGAGATTCCTGTTCCTGTGTATCCTTGGCTCCATGATGAAAGCCACAGGGGCTTCAAAATTAAAGGCGACTATTCAAATACTCCCAGGTGACACAGTGCGTGTACAGCTGGCCCCCAGGAGAATATTCTGGGCAGGGTTGCTGCATTCAGGTTCGGCAACTGAGGGAGGGCAGAGAGGCATTCTAGGGAAAGGACGGCCGATGAGGAGCAAAAGAGAGGTGGGGCCAGGGAATGGGGACAGCCACTTTCAGTCTCCCAGACAGCAGATTCTGTCATCACAGAGATGGTCACTCCTTGACTGACTTCTGAGCTAGGTCCACAGAACTGTCCCAACCTCACTACTCCAGTGGCATGCATGCACTGGCTCTTCTTTCCTGGCTCCATGCTTCTATGTCTGCTGCACCCTTTGCCAGAAACACCTGGATCTTTGTTATTTGTCTGTAGATACCTATTCACTTATTTAGGGCAGGCTGACATGTCCCTTCCTCTGCAGAGGCTTCCTTAGCTCCAGAAGGCAAGCTCCCTGGCTATCTCATTCAGCCTAGAACCCACAGGCCTAGAACAGTGTCTGGTACATAGTAGGTGATCAGTAAATAGTTAAGGAATGTCGAAAG
The DNA here is from genome assembly GCF_902686445.1 of Sciurus carolinensis. Lineage (NCBI taxonomy): Eukaryota > Metazoa > Chordata > Mammalia > Rodentia > Sciuridae > Sciurus > Sciurus carolinensis. The sequence goes on from NC_062228.1 coordinate 41,948,085, forward strand.
GAAAGGACAAATGAACTCTCCAGGAAGAGTGGCTCTCTTGTCCAGCTCCTGTGCCTTTTCTATAGTACACACTCAGTGTTGGGGGGCTTTTCTGTGCACGTCTGTCTCTCTTGGGAGCTGTGAGCTTCACCAGCTCCTATGAGTCTCAGGGACACTGTCTCTGAGTTGCTGTAACAAAATGCCTGACCTCACAAACACATGGGATCAGATGAACTGATTGAATGAAAGTTAGAAAAATATATTTCCTTTGTCTGACACTGATAATGTGCCAACTTCCTGTGGTCACAGGAGGTGTATCCATCTTTCTGTCTCCCAACTATGTCTTGAGTCACTGTTGGCAGAGAACGTCCTTTTCCAACTCCATACATTCTACCTTTCTTACCCTTATCCTCAAAGTATGTCTTCACGTATTCACTGGGTTTCAGTAGTTTGTTATGACAGGTTTTGTAGTTTGATACTAGTTAGTTCATTTATGTTTAACCTAATTACTTCCATACTTAAGTTTAAATCTAAAATTTCTTTTTTTTTTTTTTTTTTGGTCTCATCTACTTAACGCTCCTTTTCTTTGTCTTTTGCCTTCTTTGGAGGTAAAACATTTTCATGTCATTTCCTCCTCTATTAAATGCTGATTTATTATACAATTTTACCATTCCTTTAGTAGTTCACTATAAAGATTATACTATGACTGTGTCTTCTCAAAATCCAAAGTGAGTGTATTTGGAGGTAGGGCATTCATTTAAGTAGTCAAGGTTAAGTCAGGGCATAAAGGCAGGGCACAGATCCCATGGGATCTATGGGATTAGTGCACACACATGAAGAGACACCACAGTTGAATCTCTCCCTCTCTCTCTCTGCCACATGAAGCACAGCAAAAAGGTAGTTATCTGCAAGTCAGGAAGAGAACCCTCACCTGATTCTGACCATTTTGAACTCCTTAGCCTCTAGAACTGAGAAAAAATAAATTTCTGATCTGTGGTATTTTGTTATGGCAACCCAAGCTGACTAAGAAGGATTACATTATGCATCATTCTCGACGTATTAAAGTCTAAGATAAAATAGTAATTTTATAATTTCTTAAAAATGTAAGAACTTTTACATATTTAAGTCCCTCTATTTGCTCCTTCCTATCTTTTTATTGTCATGCATTTTAATTTTTATATATTTTATTAAAAATAAAATCCTAAATTATTTTTTTATCAATCTTCATTTATCCATTCATTTACCCTCTCTGTTTTCTGTAGTCATTTCTTCCTATATTTCTAAAGTTGCCTCTGTGATAATTTTCCTCCTGTTTGAAAGAATTGCCTTTGGTATTTCTTTTAGTGCAAGTTTGCCAGAGGTAAATGTTCTCACTTTTCAGTCTTTTAAAAAACATTCTTATTTAACCTTCATTCTTGATCACCATTTTGACTTATTATTTACTTATTATTGTAGAATTTTAGATTGGTTTTTGAACACTGTTATCATTTCACAGTCTTATAACTTCCATGATTTCTGTTGAAAAATCCTACCATGGCTCCAATAAAGGTAATATGTCATTTTACTCAGCTGCTTTTAAGATGATCTCTTATTTGTTTTCAGTAGTTTTACTATGAAAACTATGACTTGTCTAAAGGCAATTTTCTCTGTATTCTTATTAGATAGGGTTCTTTAGGCTTATTGGATCTGTGATTGGTATTTCATCAATTTGGGGGAATTCCTGGCCATTATTTATTCAAACATTGCTTCTATTCATTATCACTCTCTTTGAATTATTATTCTTGGACATTAGTTACACTTATCCTAGCATTATGCTCAATAAGTGACATGTCCTTTATTTATATTATATAATTTTCTTTCTTTGTACTTTGGTCCAGATTGTTTTCTCTGATGTATCTTCCAGTTCACTAATCCTCTTTTCATCTGTATCTAATCCACTTTAAGTTAAGCTACTTTGTTCTTAATGTGTTCCATTTTCAGTTATAGATATTCTACTGATTCTTTTTAAATATTTTCATTCCTTGTTGATATTCTTCACTTTGTCTTTTATCTTTTGAAATATACTAATCAGAGTTTACTCTAAAGTCCATATCTGACAACTACAATAACTAGATTTCCTGTGAATCTGTTTCTACTGGCTATTTCTTCTTTTGGTTTTGAGTCATTTGGTCTTGTCTCCTGGTATGCCTAGTAAATTTTGATTAAATTGGCACATGCTTTGTATAAAAAATTATAGAACAGGATCAATGAGATGCTATAGGTAATGGCATCCTTCTCCAGAGATTTTCTTTTGCTTTTGTCAAGCAGTATAGATTATCAATAAGAATGTCAAGCAGTATAGATTATCTTCATCTGGTTCAAGTAGAAACTACATCTTTGTGAAACTTGGTAATGTTTTTTTATTTGCCCTTACTACTAGTACAGCCTTTCAGAGGCTATAACCAAATGTCCAAGGTATTAGTAGGGTCTTATTGAGACAGTCAAATCTTTGCTCAGCTTCTTAGCCTTGAAAGCAATGCTCCTGGAAGCAAAAACCTGCAGGGGAAGAAAAGTGCCAAAAGTCAGGTTCATCCTTCTCTGCTTCTCTTCTCTTCAGGAATTTGCCCCCTGAAGTTCTCACTGCCTGGGTAGTTCTCCAATGTTTTAAAGCAGATTTCAAAAATTATCTAGCTGTTCTAACTGTTCAAGGTAGGAGGTTTCGTTTGATCCATGCTGGTGTTCCAGAGTCAGGAGCAGAAGTCTAGAGCATTCCTTTCCATATTTCCTCACCTATAATGATGGCGAGCACAAAAATTAAGGTTTAGAGTACTGGCTTTGGAGTAATAAATTCCATCTTGGTGGTTTAAAAAAGAATAAGTTGGTTAAACTGGTTGGAAAGAGTAGAGAATTACAGTTTTCTATTAAAGTAAATCATTCTAATTAAATTACCATAAGAAGCTTGTGAGTAGTCACTGGAAACATACATCACAGCTAACTTTCAGTACTTTTTCCCACAGTGAAGTGTATCTTTTGATTATAGTGACAAGAATTAAGGGAGCTCCTAGCATCCCCAGCCCTCCACCAGTCTCTGAATCACTTTGCAAGATGCTTGACAGTTCCCCAAGAAGACAATATGTTTGATTCTGCAACAGAGCTCAAGTAGATCCATTCAACAAACATACAGCAACTAACTTTAAAGATTCCTATCTCACTCATCCAAAAGTTTCAGAAATAGCTCTTTTAAATTGTAAACATCCATAAAAACTGAGAGGATGAATAGAACACACAAAATAATTTTGCACAATAGAGTAGAGAGGTGATATAGCCAGCTACTTGCCAAATGGTTACTGCTGTTGCTGGGTTTTTCTTAACAGGTGGTTCATGTCCATGGGGGAAAGAGCCATCAAATCATAGTTTGACCTATTATGGCAGAGTATCAGGATGAACTAGTGAACCTGAAAACTAGTCTGCATACTGGACCTTGAATTGCATGCACTATAGAAAGAGAAGGATCAGACTACAGCAGGTACCAAGGCTGAAGGCATCTACTCACAGGTTGAAGAGTAAGTTGGCTGGGAATAAATACAGGCAAATGTATAGCTAAGTTTATTTAGTGAAATGCCTTGAGATCTGAATAGGTTGAAGGCTGTAGACTGGCTAACACAATCATGCTTTGGTCTCCAGAAACAACTGGGAAACTCAAGACTCAGAGCTCAAGTTGGCTTGCTTCAACTAACAAAGTAAGGGAGGATGAAAGAAATTCCTTGGGTTGGGGCCCAGTCTCTCAACTCCCTGAAGAGACACAGAAGAAAAAAATGGTTCCCAGAAGGTTAGTAACACAGAATCTGTTAGGACTAAGTGGGTCCTTCCTGTAGATCTGGTCTAACCATCTTATCTCACAGAAGATGAACTGACATGACCCAGGGAGCTCCTTACCGCCTGTTGGGACTCATATCAACCATCAATTGTTCTTCTTCTGAAGAGCCTTCAATGCTTCCATTAGTTGGCTTCCTCATTTGTCATTTTCTAACCTCAGCTGTGAACTCCATAATTTTAGGAATTCAAGAAGACCGAAGTCCTCAGTAACATTTGCTGGATGGAAGTGAGAAGGGATGTTCACAAATCACATAGCATCTTCGTTGTTCTGAGCCCCAGCCCAGGCAGCTCAGCCAGGCTCCAACATGGGTTCATAAGTTTGAGAATACCCTGGAAAAAAAAAAGCTCAAACATGATAATAGAATAATACAATGAAACACCACATTCCCATTGCTAACGTCCAGTCTTGTTTCCATCTATATCTTCACTCACTTTCCTTATTCCTCTATCAAGTTAATTAGAAATAAATTCCAGATATATTACTTCATAACATTTTAGCATGCATTTCTGAAAGATGACTTTTAAAATGTAGCCATAATACTATTGTTTCTAAAAAAAAAAACCTAAGAATACTTTTTAACATTGCATATCAAATCAATATTTAAATTTATGTGACTACAAATGTCACTCCTTTTATCATGTGTTTGACTTGGGATCTAAATCTGATTATCTTCGTGCAATTCATTATTGAAGAACTGGGTCATTTATCCTGTAATCCAACATCTGGATTGTTGTGATTATGTTCTCACAGTGTTTTAATATTTTCCTCTACACTTCGTATTTTCTACGAATTGGTAGCTGATCTAGATGAGGTGCAGTCAGACTTAGGTTTGATATGTGAGGCTCAGGGGGAAATGAGGGGTCTCTAGATTATTTCATAGTTGGTCCTGAGTCTTCTTTAAAAGACACGTAATGTGGGCTGGGGAGATAGCTCCATGGTACAGTGCTTGACTAGCATGTGCAAGGTCCTGGGTTCAATGTCTAGCACTTAAATAAGTAAATAAAAGGTTGACCAAAAAGATACAGATTTTGAGTTCTTTCTTTTTACATTAGTTTGTTAGCAGTCATTGTCGATCATGCCTAAGTCCATTAATTCATTAGGAATGCAAAATGGTGATATTCTATCTATTGTTCCTTCCTAGTCCATTAACTGGAAAATCTTTTTTAGAAGGAAAAATTTCCCTTGGATACCATTTAGCCACTGAAGACCAATCTGAAAAGAATTTAACCAAAACCACACTTTCTCTCTGCAGGAGGATGAGTATCTTTAAGCAAACCTTATTTATTTTCTAGCCAACAATTAACCCAAAGGCCCTGGGCCTGACAACTGCAGGAAAGGCTCTCTTGCTTGAATCTTCACCCACCAGTCAGCTGCAGAGGGCTTGCCCACCCTGAGATTTTCTTAAGGAAGCATTGCTGCAGGGCTCACTCTAAAGTTCTGGCCTTTCTCTTTGAAAATGTTTTCTCCTGTAATTAAGGGATTTTCTAATTTGAGGAATAGATAAAAATTCATCAAAATTATATTTTCAAAAAGTCATAAACCTGAAGCTGCTAAGATCTGGCTCCAGGGAAATCCCGAATAGAAAAAGGATGCTAATCAGGACAGAATTTAAGACAATAGTTTATCATCTTTCATTTCCAGGAAAGAGAATATCCCAAGGAAATGCCAAGTAAAAAAGTGATATCAGTCATTGGTTTTGTATTTTGAGAAACTGACCAACTTTCTCCATCAAACGTTGATTGCAAGTCTGAGTCAAGGGTAGGCAGATAAAGTAATCCTCCAGCGTACCTCCTCTTTGGGTCTTCACGTGCTGTGATTTTGAAAAACTAGACTAGGACAATTAGAGACTTTATCAGGAAGGAAATGCAGGGCGCTTAGTTTCCAACACCTGGCTTCCTTACATGCCCTTGGGTCCATGCCCACGCCAGGCTGGAGGAGAGTGGCCCCTGTCCTGCTCACTGCAGAGGTTAAAAGGAATCGCCACTCCTGGATTGAGGAAAGAAGGCTCCTTGTCTTCTTCATTAATTTTATGAATCTGGAGACCTACCAACGGCTCTCTGGCTTGGTGCACCCCCAGTGGGCGCCCAGAAATCTCAGTCTCCAGACCCTTTGGTCTACCTCAGAACCCGAGGACTCAGGCCCTGGGGAAATCCTGGCTCTGTCAGCTCCTCCTCACTGGCTTCGTGTTTTGCTAACTCACAGAGCAGCCTTGGGACAGTCTGCTGTGCCTCAATTTCCACGACTGAAAGTACCCAAAACCCCCGTCGGAGTGCAGCAGGGGACCCACCAGATCGGAATGGGGGAGCGGGGCAGTAGGAAAGGAGTGGGGACTCCGGCTCGCGGGCCAGGTCCAGCCCTGCGCCTGGCCTCAGGGCTCGCCTTCGGCCTGGGCGGGTGCTGCGTCTCCCGGCCGGTTCCGGGAGGCTGGGCGGGGCGGACCCGGCTGGGCAGCCCCACCGGAAAGACTCGCTCATCCAGAGCGGGCGGAGGCCGGGCGGAAACAGACTTGTCGCCCCGCCGAGGCCCTCCTGTCCCTCAGCGCAGCCCCACCGGGGTCGGGACAACGCCAGGCTGCGGTTGGCGCAGCCCCAAGCCACCCGCTCCACGCCTGCCCCGCCGGCAGGTCGCTCCCCCGGGTCACACCAGGTTCTGCCTCGAGTCCCGGGACCCTAACCCGCAGAGCCTCAGTGGGGGAAGGGAGGGTATAGGGGAGGCGGAAGGGTGCCATCCGTTGCCAAGAAACCCGACCCTGGCCCCGGGCTCCGCCGCCCGCATGCGCCGCGCAGCCACCTCCCGCTGTCCCCAGGTCGTCCAGCTCCACTTCTGGAGCTGGAGTGCTCAGGCGACCCCAGGCGACCGGAACCTTGGACTGCGGCTCGTAGGGAAGCCAGACTACCACCTTGGGCCCCAGAGCAGGGACGGGAGTGAGGCCCCGCCCTGTCACCCTCCAGCTGGACACCCCGCGGGCCGCCGTTTCAGTCTCCAGCTGGGGCTCTGAGGCTAAGATCTCCAAGCTGGGTGGCGCCGGGCTTTAGCCCCCAGCAGAAATCTATAAGGACCTGTCGGGGTCGCCCAGCTCTGATTCGAGCGGGTTTGGAGAGTCCAAGAGCGGGTCCAGGGCTTGGGGTTAGTGGCTAGGCCATCTAGGCAGCTGGGACGCACAGGAGCTCCTCCTCCCCACCGCTTGATGGAGACCAGGGGACCAGGGAAGCAGGCCTGGCCTTGCCCAGGATGCTGCCCTGCGCACCATACGGTTCAGGCACAGTTCCTAGACCCGGGATGGGAACCCATTGCTGCTGAGAAGGAAAGGCTCCCCTAGGTCTCTGCTCACGTCCTCTGGTGGGCCACCTTGAATCACATGGAGCATCTTACAGGCCCTCCAGGAAAACTGAAGCGATGCAGTCCTTTACACGAAGGTGCAGCAAGTGAGCAAGGACCCTTTCTGCAAGTGGCAACAAAGTTCTACCTAACTGGGCCCTACAAGGAATGATGTGGAAAAGCAGAACACATGAGCACGTGAGAGCAAGGTGCATCTTAATCGCTAGGCATGGTTTAGTTGGAAACCGGTCTGGAGACCAGTTAAGAGAAATATACAAGCCCAATGCACAGGACTTGGCTTCAGGAGACCCTGGTTCTAGATCTGCCCTGTCCCTTATTCCTGTGTGACCTTGGACAACTTATTTAAAGACTCTGACCATCACAGTGTTCTCATGAAAAAGAAAAACAAAAACAAAAAACCTGTCTTACCTCCAGAGTACAGAAAAAAAGGGAGGCACTTAAATTACAACTTTTTGCCTCTTTTGAAGCTCCCTACATGAGGGAGATTGTCTTGGCACCCAGTAAAGATGTGTAACTGCCGAGAATGTTGGGAAAGAGACCATGCCATCCTCAAAGGAAGAGAACTTAGATAAGAACATTATTTTTTATCCTATAAAGACATAATCCAATTCTGAAGCAGTGTAAAATTTAAGGAGTCATTAGAAGCCACTTATTAACTTTCTCTATCAAAGAAACTGGTGAAGGGTAGACAGGAATGCTGAGTGCTTTAGATTGGAAGAGTTAAGAACATCAATTACAGAACCACAAAATCTGCGTTGGAATCTTTCCTCTACTATTTACTAGCACTGTTACCTTAAGTAATTGATTTAACCTTTCTATGCCTCAGTTTCCTCATCTGTAAAATGGAGAAAATTGTGGCACCAACCAATTGGTCTACTAGAACATTAAGTTAGGCAATCAATGTAAAAGTGCTTGATGTAGAACCCAACACATTGTTAGCTAATGCTTTTCCTATTATTCAAAGTAGTTCCTGTCCTTCCCTCTGACTAATTTTCATTGTAAAATGTTCAAATATGGCAGAAAAGTTGAAAGAATTATAGAGTGAGCACCTGCCTAGGTTCTGTAATTAACATTTTACTATACTTGCTTTATCATATACCTGATCCATCCCTCCATCCATTAGTACATCTGTGCTGGTTACAATTGTGTAGTAAACTTAAGTGTCTTAAAACAATAGCCACTGTGTTATGCTTATGGATTCTATGGGTTAGGAATTCAGATAGGATATGGTGAGATTGGCTTGTCATTGTTCTAGGATATTTGGGGCCTGAACTGGGAGACTTGATGCCTGGGAACTGGAACCTACCAGAAGTACATTCATTCACATGCATTGGGAGTTGCCAACAGTTTCGAACTTCCTTTGAATATGGCAGCCTCATGGTTGTTGAGCATTTTACACGGCAACTCAGAGCTCCAAGTGTGAGTTCTGACAAACAATGCAGAAGCTGCACTGCCTTTATAACCAAGCTGTGGAAGTTATATAGTAGCATCTCCTATTGTTCAGAGCAGCCATTGGTTCAAACAGAGGAGAACTAAATTCCACCTCTTCATGGTCAAGTGGCAAGGTCACTTTGTAGATGATCCATGGAATGGGAGCTCTTGTGGCCATCTTTGGAGATACCATATTTGCCCCTTTGGTCACAATAATTCTTATGCAAAATGTCTACTCCCTCCTAAGGAACCCCTTCCCCCATCTCATTCCATTAAATTACCAGGCGTGGCTCAGGTCTCAGATTTCTTCATAGAAGTCAAATCCAGTGGGCATAATACTCCTGAGGTATATAGTTTCTTGATCCTCTTTTCTATTTGAAGACCTATGATTAAATGCAGTCTCTGTATTCCCCACCCCTACCTCACCCCCAGCATATAATAGATACAACAGCAGGACAGGAGAATAACAGTTGCTCCTCTTTTTAAAAGGAGAAAATGCAAGGCACACAGGAGGGAGGGAGTGGATCATAGCAATTCTGAAATATATCTGGGCACATGTACCACTTTCTTAGGACTCTGTCTTACTCCTTGGGAGTCGTTTTCCTTGGCTCTGGGCTCTGCTCTCTGGGATCTTAACTTTGCCCTCCCAGTCCTCTTTCCTTTTCTAGAGGAAATAGTCTTAAAACTAAGTAGGCTTCTTTCCGAGCCTGCTTCCTGCCTATACAAGTACAGAAATTCTAAGGCTCTTTTCATTTTGAACTCTCTCAGCATTTTTTCAGGCCAAATGTATTAGTCCATTTTCATTACTATAACTGGCAGGATAATTTATGAAGAAAACGGGTTTATTTTGGCTCATGGTTCTACAGGCACAAGGTCAAGGGGCTGCATCTGGTGATGGCCTTCTTGCTGGTGGTCCTAAGATGGTATAGGGCATCTCATGACAAGAGACAGAGGACATGCATATCTATTCTCTCTCTTCCTTTTCTTATAAAACCATCAGTATTCAGTCATACTCTGATGATTTTATCTAATCCTAATTACCTCCCAAAGACCCCACCTCTAAACACCACAGTCTGATTAAGTTACTACCCTCTTAATGCCTCACAATGGGATTAAATTCCAACACCATGAACCCTTGGGGGACAAACTCAAACCACATCCAAAGCAGAGCACCAAGCTAATTCAATTCCTTTAAGACTTTGGGATTTCTTCTCTATGGATTTGTAATCCACTTCACAAAACAAAGTCATACTCATAAACACCTTCAGAATAAGCCTTTCTCTACTTTGGGCCTCCCATGAGGTTGCTATGGGACAATGCCCACAAGACTCTTAGGAGTCTATTGTTTAACACAGAGGATCTACAAGGTACATTGTTAATATCTTTAAAAGTCCTTTTGTCTGGTTGAAAGAGTCTACAAGGCACAACCTTAAGACTCCCTGATGTCTTAATAAAGAATCACATAGCTGGGGTTCCCCTGTGCCCCTAGATGTTTTCCTGGACTTGATCTTTGACCTGAAACTCACTTTTACGTTGGAATGAGAAATAGTTTTTGAACCCAATTATCCCTGACTTCTAAATTCTGTTTGAAACTAAAGATTTCTTTCTTTGGTTCATCTGTTTTCTATCCACTTCTCACGATGCACAGTTAAAAGAATCCACTTTTAACATTCTGCTTAGAAATCTCCTTACACTGAGGGTGATTTGATGGCTAAGGCTAGAAATAGCTGGAGGCTCTTTTAGTTTTGTCTGGCACCTAGAATACGATGACTTGAAAATTAAGACAACTGAGTGGAGTGATTCCAGCTGGCCTCTCAAATGAGTTGGCTTCATTTATAGCATGGTGGCCTCAAGGTAGCAGGACTTCTTACCCGATGGCTCAAGTTCTCCAGTGAATGAAATGGAAGCATCATGAACTTTTCTGACCCAGCCTATAAGTTTTACAATATCATTTCCACTGAGCCCCATTGGTAAAAGCAGTCACCAAGCCTATTCAGATATCAGGAGAGGAAAATTAGACTCCATGCCCAGAAAAGGGAGGGGCATGATTTCATGGTACCAGAGCATGTGGGAAGGGAGATGTTGTTGTGGTCATTTTTGGAAAATACAATCTGCCTCACCATCCACATTTTGATGCATTTCAAAGTAAGTTACAGACATTGTTACACTTTCTCACCAAAATGTGAGCTCGGACTGCCCACTTCCTCACCAACAGATGGAGTTGACAGTCTTTTACATCTTAATCATTTGGGTTGGTGTGTCATAGTATTTCATTGTGGGTTTAAGTTGCATTTCCCAGATAGCTAATGATACTGAGCCCTTTTTATGGATTTTCAGATCACTCATATCTTCCTTCACAAAGGATCTTTTTAAATTTTTTAGTCATACTTTGGACTTCTTATTACTGAGATAATAAGGGATCTCATATAATCCTAGGTACTAGTCCTTTGTCAGTTATGTGTTTTATAAATGTTTTCTTCGATCTATAGTTTGTGTTTTCATTTTTTAATGGTATCTTTTAATGAGCAAAGATTTTTAATTTTATCAAATTCTTATCAATTTTTATCTTTTATGGTGATGCTCTCTGTCCCATATTACATATTTGCAGACTCCAAGTTGTGAAGATATTCTTCTGTTTTCTTTTACAAAATTTTTGGTTTTAGCATTTATATTTAGGTCTATGAGCCATGTTGAACTACTGTTTAATGTGATATCAGGTAAGATACGGAGGTTTTTTCCCTCTGTCTACTTAGCTAAGCTAGAACTACATGTCTGTTTCCTGTGTGGTACCAGGTCAAAGATAGGCACAAGAGAAATTGGTGCAATACTAGGTGGAAGTGAGGGATTCACCATCTGTATTAGTTAGGGTTCTCCAGAGGAACAGAATCAACAGGAAGTATGATTATAAAAAGGGACTTAGTAGATTGGCTTACACGACCAGAAGCTGAATAGTCCACAATGGCTGTCTGCAGGTTGGAGAGCTGGAAGAAGCGGTAGCTGCACAGTCCAAGAGGCAGAAGCTCCAGAACAAGAAGAATCAACAGTGCTACCCTAGTCCAAGACCAAGGTCTCTGGAAACTACCTGGAAAATCACTGGCAGAGTCTGCTTTGGAAGAGTGAAGAAGCAAGAGTTCAATATTCTCCAATGATCAAAGCAGCAATCAAGAACCCATTTAAGAAGAGCTGAGCTTGCATCTGCTTCCTTGTTTTTCCAACTTTTATTCCATCCAAGCCACCACCCTATTGGGCAGTGCTGCCCACGCTTAGGGAGGGTCTCCACTTCAGTTCACTATCCCCCATTCAACCCATTCAATCATTCCTAGACATGCCCTAGTGGACACACCCAGAGGCCTCTTAATCATTGGCATCTATTAATACATCAAGTTGACAATTCAAATTAACCATTACACCATCTTTAAACCCCAATTCCCCATCTAGGACAAAGCACTTTGTCACCTGCTGGCTCACTTGTTGATGATGGGCAGTATCCAGGCACATAGTTCTTCCAATTCCTGCCATCACTTCCCTCTGCTTGGCAGTCCTGGTCCAGCTACTTGTGTATTTTTCAACTACCAGGATTATTTGTAGCCATGAATTCAGGTACATCTCCATGCCAAAGAGCATCAGCTTCTTCTGTAAGGCACCCACAGCACTGAGGTTAGCAGTGATAAGAGATAGGTGCAGGGTCAAGTGTGTCTGTGTGGGTTCCAGTTTTTGCTTTAGGGCTCCAGTTTATCCTTGTACCCTGCTCCTCACTGCACCTTTCTTTTCTGTCTTCAGCCCGGCTGATTTCATACCCAGCACCTAAGCAATAGCAATACTATCTCATAGATAGTCAAATCTGCTCTCACAGTGGATAAAGTCTAATCCCTATAATCAAACCCTTGCAGTGGTCCTGTTTTTCTGATACAAAAGTTGAGGTTCATTTTTTTTCTACATGGAAATCCAGTTGTCTCAGCACCATTGGATTGCTTGGCACCTTTGTAAATAATAGATGACTGCACAATTCATCCTGCTATTATCTATCATTATAATGCACCAATAAAAGCATTTAAAAAAACTATATGACAATACTCATGCACATCTATTTCTAGGTTCTCTATTCTGTTCATTGATATATTTTTCCATCCTTTTGCTGGAACCACTCTCTCTTGATGACTGTCATTTTATAGTAAATCTTGAAATTCCATTCCTCCTTGAGAGGGACAATCCCTTTTTTTAAAATGTAAAATACTTCTGACTTCTACATGTAGCTGTTGCATTTCTAGCACATGTTGGCTTAGCAAATAAAAATAGCAAGAGAGTTTGTGAATACTCTAAGATGATCTTGGATTTTATGTATCACAATGACAACTGCAGATAATCTGAAAATTGGTCACCGGTGCACAGTTGGGCATCAGTGGGGTTGTGTGTTATCCCTGCAATGGCCATGCATCCCTCAGAGGGAAAGGAGGTGTCAGCTCCTCATGTATTCTTCTACCACCGGGATTACTTGCAGCCATGAATTCAGGTGAGATTTCCATAGGAGGTGGAGTCCTTTTCTTCTAGAAAATCATCAGTTAAATTTTCTGATTTTCCTAGATTTCTAGGTTTCTCCCAGAACTGAGCAAGATAGACAGAGGTGTGGGAAAAGATACTGCTTGAGACAGACTTTCCAGAGAGATCCTGAATTGGCTATCCCAAGAGAATTTTTATGACTTCTGTGTCCCCTTCACCCCAAATTTATGCTTTTGTCCTAACTCCCAGGACCTCAGAATATGATCTTATTTGGAAGTACGGTTGTTGCATATGTAATTAGTTAAGGTGAGTTCATACTGGAGTAGGGTGGACCTTAATAAGGCTGCATTTTTATAAAGTGGTGACATTTGGACACATGGACACAGAGACAGAGAGACAGCAAGGAAAGACTATATGAAGACATAGGAAGAACTCACCAAGGAAGCTAGAAGAGAGGCCTGGAAGAGAAGGGAGTGCCCAACCCTGCTGATGCCTTGGTTTCTGAGCTGTGGCCTCTGACCTGTGGGGCAATACATTTCTCTTGTTTAAGCCACTCAGTTTATAGTTCTTTGTCAGAGAAAAGTAATATAAGAAGTAATTAGAAAAGTAATAAAAGAAGTGTTAGAAAATTAATATAAGAAGCAAACCTTTAACCCTCAGGGGCCAGCACTGCAGGGAACAAGGCCTTTCCTTTGGTGACCAAATGCTTTCTTATTTCATGTGGCTCTGGTAGGAAGCCAATTTGAGCAGCTACTTTTGGACCAAGAATTCGGCTCAACAGAATTATGTCACACCTCCCCACACACATGTGAAAATTCATGTCAAGGCTGTAATCCCCATTGCCTCAGATGTGACTGTGTCTGGAGGTAGTGCCTGCAGCAAGGTGATGAAGTTCAAATGAGGCCATTAGGTTGGGCCCTAATCCCATCTGACTTGGGTCCTCACAAGGAGAGCAGCTTAGGACACACAGACACCAGGGGCACAGACACAGAGTAACAGCCACATGAAGAGCAGCAGAACAGTGGTCATCCACCGGCCAGGGAGAGAGGTCTCAGGAGGAACCAACCCTGCTGCCACCATGACCTTGAACTTCTGGTGTCCAGGACTGTGAGGAAATAGATTTTGTTCTTTAAGCACCCAGTATGTATTTTGCTATGGCAGCTCTAGCAAACTAACAGAAAATTTTAGGATTAGATGAAAGTCAGAGTTATCATTGTAGGCTTATGGTTTTCAATATAGTAGTTCCCCCTCATCTGTGGTTTCACTCTCTGTAGTTTATGTTACCTGTGGTTAAAGATAACCTGAAAATATTAAATGGGAAATTCCAGAAATAAGCACTTCATACATTTTAAATTGCATGCCTTTCTGAGTAGTTCTGTCCTGCCCAGAATTTGAATCATCCCTTTGTCCAGTGTATCCACACTGTGTATACTACCTGCCTGTTAGTCACGTGGTAGCTGTCCCAGTTACCAAATCAACTGTCACGGCGTCACAGTGTTTACACATAGGGTTTTGTACCATTTGAGGTTTCAGGCATTCACTAGGGGTCTTGAAACATATACCTCAGGGATTAGGAGGAACTCTGTATATATAAAACAGATGTAAAAATAAATGTAGATGTAAATGCACATCTGCATGTTTGCATACATGCAGGGATTTATAGACGTGAACATTTCTATCTCAGTTCACTGAGAATCCCTGAGAGCAATGACTTCCAAGAGCCATGAGCTCACCCAGAATCTAGATGATGCTTTCTAAATATCATTTTCCATTAAAAGGGATGAATTTGGGACATCTTCTCATGGAGAGAAAGTCAGAGCTCCAAGAAAGTTGGAGATGTATCAAAGGGACACCAGAAGGAGCTACCACTGGACAAGTCTTGGATAATCATAGTCTACTGAAAAAAAGAAAACCATGAGCTATACTCTTATAAATAAATAATTGGGAAGAACAGTAGAATGTTTCCCTACAGTAGAATACCAAATATATGAGAAATGATGGAGAAAATCCTCATGTCACAGTAATAGGTAATTCATTCAAGAATCATCAATGGACACTAAAACTAGTGGGTGAGAGTTTGATGAGAAATGAGATATTAATTGTGTGTCAAAGCAGATACATATGAATATCAGATACATATTGCTAAGTGAAATAAGCCAACCTAGCAAACCTATATACTGTATGATTTCCTTTATACAACATTTTGGAAAAACAAAATAGTAGATCAGGGGTTTTGAGAGAAAGGAGATTTAAATAGGTGAAGCATAAGTACTTTTTAATGGGGGGAAACTATTCTGTATGATATAATAATGGTGGATACATGCCATAGCATTTATAAAAACAATAGGACTTTACGGCACAAAGAGTGACCCTTAATTTATGCAAATTATGAAAATCTTGTAGAAGGGTAGAGAACCCCAGGATGGAATATAGATGGTAACAAAAAAAATTAATTATAACTTCGCTGAAGGAGTTGGGGAAATAGGGCTAACTCAAGTAACTATGGAAACAAGTGGGAATGAGTGGTAGCTGAAGACTAATGACAAAAGAAACTATACATAGCACTGAACTCTAGTTGGTAAAGTTACTTCCCAAGAGGGCAACGATTGTAAAGAGGGCAATCATTGTAAAACCACCCTACTTATATATATTGGAATTGAACAAGTATATAAATGGGTGGTTGAAGATTGGAGCCAAAATTTTCACTATTAGAATGATAGTTCACAGACAAGCAAGGAGAGGGCAGAATCATGGATGTGGTAAAGGATTAGAGTTGGAGACATCGTATGAACTTGTTCTTAGGTTAATATAGATTAATCTGGCTGTATACAGGAATATTTATAGAGCTGTGCATGTACACAGGTTTGTCTACACACTTATGTTTTCTTGCTTTGTCATTTGAGAAGACCTGGAAGCAATATAACCCCAGAATCAATGAGTGCACCTAGTGCTCAGACCTTGGTTTAAGACCATTCTCCATTAAAAGGAACCAGAGTTTAATGGTTAATTTTATGTGCCAACTTGACTGACCCAAGATGCCTAGATATTTGGTTAAACATTATTGTGGATGTGTCTGTGAAGGTGTTTCTGGGTGACACGTTTCCAGAGGAAATGTCAATTTGATTCAGTAGACAGAGTAAAGCAGATTGCCTTCCCCAGGGTGGAATTCCTTGAAGGCCTGAATGGAACAAAGGTGCTGAGTAAGGGAGAATTTGCTCTCTACCTTCATGTCTTTGACTTGGGACATTGGTCTTCTCCTGCCTTTGACATGAACTTGATCTAAAACATAAATGATTGGCTCTCCTTAGTTCTCGGTCCTTCTGACTCAGATTGAAACTATACCATTGGCTCTCCTAGGTCTCCAACTTGCCAAATGCTGACATTGGAATTTGTCAGTCTCCATAATGGACCAATCCCTCATACTAAATCAATCATTCAATCATCTCTCTATCTATCTATCTCTTATTGATACTTTTTCTGTGCAGAATCCTGATGAATAAACAGGGATCCCCTGGGGAAGTGACTCATTCTAGGACTGCTGCATACATAAGAAAAGTCAGAAGCATCTTATGGTGCCCAAATAAGAAAGTGCTCCAAAAAAGTGAAATTATTGAGCTATGTCAGAGTGACACAAGGACTAACTGAAAGACCTTCCAGTGGCTAAGATGGAACAATTTGATCAACAAAATAAATAACATAGTATTAGACTATAACCTAAAACATATCATAGAAAACAATGACTCCATACTACTATAGATACATTGTGGAATAAACAACTAAATGGAGGGAAATAGACAAATCTATGCAGAACCTACTCTGTCTTCAAGGAGATTGACCATAACTTCCCCTTCCTTAGCAGCCTAACTTCCTTCCAAAGAGTACAACATGGAAAGGAGAAAATGAACAAGTATCTTTACTTTGGTGAAACCTAACAAACACAACCTCAGCCAGGTTACCAAAATCATGTTGATCACATGTATCCTTGAAACCATGTGGTGAGAACGGTACTTCATCAATGTGATCTTCCTTCCCCAAACCTATGACCCAAGTCTAATCATAAGAAAAACAACAGACAAATTCTATAAAACACCTGACCTCAAATCTGAAAAGGTTATCAAAACCAAGAATAGTGAGACACTATCACAGCCAGGAGGAGCCTCCAGAGAGATGATGACTAACGAATGTGGTGTCCTGAATGGGATCCTGGAACAGAAAAAAAGAAAAGAAAAAAGAATATTTGGTAAAAACTAAGAACATCTGAATAAAGTATGGACTTAGCAATAATTTATCAATTTTGGTCTGTTGATTATGAGAAGTGAACCATAATGATATCAAAGGTTGACAATAGGGAAAATTGGGTATAATGTATATGGGAGTCCCCATACTATCTTCACACTTTTTTGTAGGTCTAAAGCTATTCTAAAACAAGATATTCATTTAAAATTATCTTTAAAGTCAGCCTACTATACCCATTAATGCATACCCACAGTTATAGCAGCAAAATTCACAATAGCCAAATTATGGAACCAGCCTAAGTGCCCATCAACAGATAAATGGATAAAGAAAATGTGAGATATATATATATCTCACACACACATATACATACTGTGGAATTTTTATATAATCATAAAGAACAAAATTATGTCATTTGCAGGAAAATGGATGGAATTGAGAGCATTATATTAAGCAAAATAAGCCAGACTCAGGAAATCAAGAGTCATATATCTTCTCTCAAATATGGAAGCTAGAGAGAGAAAAAAAAAAAGGAAAAAAGAGATGGGGGGAAATCTCATGAAAATAGAAAGAGACCAATAGAATAGAAGAAGGAGATGGAGGAAAAGGAATGAAACTGACCAAATTATGTTATGTGCGTTTATAAATATGCAACAACAAATCCCACTATTATATATAATTATAATGCACTAACAAAAATAAATAAGTTTTAAATTTTCTTTAGGACTTAAAAATGTTTGATACAATGGTATCAAAAAAAATGGAGAAAAATCATTATTGAGGCCTGTCAGGTCCTCTGGTCACTCTGTGGCACATTTGCAAAAGACATAGGTTGCATGGAGGAGTGAGATACATTTGGGAAATTCTGCTGGTCAGGGCAATGCTGCTGGTGCTTCTGCCCTCCAGTCACTAAGCTGTCCTTGTTCTCTATTATGGTCTGAGTGTGTCCCCCAGACACCATGTGTTGGAAACTTAATCCCCAACGTAACAGTTTTGAGAGGTGGGGCTAATGAGAGATGATGGGGACTCTGCTATCATGAATGCATTCATGTCATTTCCCAGGAATGGGTTAGTTCTCGAGAGAGTGGGCTTGTTATAAAAGCAAGAGTGACTTCTCAAAAGAAGAAACACCAATAGACAATAAATACATGAAAAAATGTTCAATATCATTAGCAGTTAAGAAAATGCAAATCAAAAGTACAGAGATTTCATCTCACACCTGTCAGAATGGCAGTCATCAAGAATACAAATAATAATAAATGCTGGAAAGGATGTGGAGGAAAAGGAACACCTTTACATTGTTAGTGGGAGTTCCTCAAAAGGCTAGGTACGGAGCCACCATATGACCATTTCTTGGTATTTATCCTGAAGAATTAAAGTCATCTTACTACAGTGATACATGCATACCCTTGTTCATAGCAGCAAAATTCACAATAGCCAAACCATGGAACAAGGCTAGGTGGCAGATGAATGGATAAAGAAAATGTGATAAATATGCACAGTGGAATTTCAGTCAGCCATAAAGAGAAATAAAATTATGGCATTTGCAGGAAAAAGGATGGAACTCGGAGACCACTGTGTTAAGTGAAATAAGTCAAATTCAGAGGGTTAATGGTCATTTATTTTCTCTCATATGCTGAGGCTACAGAGGAAAAAGGAAAACAAAGTTGGGGGTAGATCTCTCCAAATCAAAGGGAAATCAGTAGAGGGAAAGTGGTGGAGGTGGGGAGGGAGGGGAAAGTGCTGGGGAGTGATATTGGATAAATTATATTGTTATGTTTTGTGCATGTATGAATATGTGACAACAACGCCCATCAACATTTACAACTATAATGCACCAATAAAAAAATGTGGGTGAAAAAAAAGCAAGCATGCCCTCCTCCTGCTCCCTTGCTCTCAAGTTCTCTTGCCTTTCCATCTTCTGCCATGGGATGAGGCTGGCACCTTGATTTCTTAATTTCCCACCCTCCAGAACTGCAAGTAAAATATCCATCTTTATACATTTCCCAGTCTGCAGCATTCTGTTATAGCCACACATCTCATCCATCACGTCCCTAATAGTACTTGACTAAGGCACAGTTTTCATCTGATGCTCTGACCCTGGATGTGGAGATCTAGTCATCACTAAGCTGCAGTTTCACTGGAGGAATCTCCCAAGCATTCTGCAATGCCTGTAAAATGCTTTCTAAGTGCTTCAGAAGTAGACTTGAAGATCGCTTTACATATTTTTCTTCATATTTTTGCCTGTATTTACTGTTTTGTACAATTACCTCTGACAATTTTGTCCTTTAAACCTTAGATCTAGATAAGTGGTGATGAATCAATAACATTGGCTTTGGGCACAATAAAATAATCTCTAATCATAGATTAGTCAGTAACCAACCTATATTTTCCTGAGGAAACCCACAGTGAGGCAGACCTTGACATTGATCCCTGTCTCAGACCTGAGCTCCTGCCTGGTTCAAGTATGACTTCGTGCTATGGATTATCCCTGGAGAACGCTCCAGATAAAAATAACAATAAAAATAAGTAAGTAAATGAAGTAAAATAAATAAATGTCTCTTGACCTCTGACCTTCTCCAAAAGAATAATAAACTAAACAAATGAAAAATCTCCATAGTGCACCCAATTGTAGAAGTGAAGCCCACCTCTTGGCTTTAATAGGAAACTTGTAATGACTTCAAGTTCATTCAGAAAAGTCGCTTTACTCTCAGAGTATAACTCCTAGGACTGACCATGGCTGAAATCACTCTCTTTTACCAAGGTGTAGGCAGAGTTCGGAAGGACAGGCAACCTGCCCACTCTCAGAGGGGCACTTACTCTGCATTTGACATCTCTGTGACAGGCACGGGCTACAATTTACTTTTATACTACCACTACCAACGTTATTTCTATTGCTAGTATTACTATTACTACTATATACTAGTATTACTAATACATCTGCTGCTGCTATTACTAATTTTATTAAAGTTACTATTTCTACTACTACTTCTATTGCTAATCCTTCTACTATTACAACTACTACTTCTACTATTTATTTCTACTATCATAACTATGGCTATTACTTTGACTATTACTTCTACAACAAGTACTTCTACTTCTAATACTATGGCTACTGCTATTGCTGCTGCTATTACCACCACACACTGCAGACAGAATTTAGGAAAGTTCATTGGCCTTGTCTTCTATCCCTGTTTTTAGACTGGTCTAAGTATGCCACCAAATGAATGGATTGATAGGAAAACTATCGTCTTAGTGACTGGAGTTTAAAGTTGGTTTTGGCAAGCATCAATCAATTCATGAAGCATGAGTCAATTTTTGGTTCTGATTGATTTTAGGAGTTTACCTGAAATATCCAAAACTGTCTTGGCCCTCGGCTACAGGAAAAATAACTCTATGGGGTTCTTGAAACTTAAGAATTTTTTTAAAAAGATTAACACACTTTATACAGAGAGTAGTTTGAGGTTTACAGAAACATTGAGTTGGAAGTTCAGAGATTTCCCATACAGTCCCTTACTCCCAGTTTCCACTATGATTAAAGTCCTTCACTGTTGTGCTTCATTTGATGAGCAAATGTGGACACATTATTATTAACTAAAGTCCATAGTTTACTTTGGGGTTCACTCTGCTGTATATTCCATGGATTTTCATATCTATGAAACATTAATTTCACTGCCCTAAAAGCCCCATGCTCCACCCATTCATTCCTCCCTGACTCTCTCTCCTCCTGATCCCCTGAATAACATGGATCTTTTTACTTTCTCTATACTTTTGCTTTTTTCAAAATGTCATCATTTGGAATCCTACACTATGTACCTTTGCAGATTGGCTTCCTTCACTTAGAAATTTGCACTTGCAGTTCCTCCAATGTCGCTCCATGGCGCCACGCTTCCTTTCTTTCCATTGCTGTGTGTTCCATCATATGGATATACCTCATTTTGTTTAACCATCATCCATTGAAGGATAACTTGGTTGCATCCAAGTCTTGGCAATTATGAATAAAGTTGCTCTAAATATTCATGCTTATTTGTGTGGATATAAGTTTTCAGCTAAATTTGGACAAATTGCTGAATCATATGGTAAGACCTTATTTAGTTTTATAAGAAACCCCTAAATTGTTTTCTAAAATGCCTGGGCCATTTTGCATTTCTGCTAGCAACGAATGAGAGTTACTGTTGCTCCACATTCTTGTCAGCATTTGATGTTGTCTGTGTTTTGAATTTTAGTCATGCTAATAGGTGTGTAGTGGTATCTCACTGCTGTTTATATTTGCAATTCCCTGAAACAAAGGTGATGTGGATCATATTTTTATATCTTCATTTACTGTTTTTTTGGTATGATCTTTTGCCCACTTTTAAATTGGGTTGTTTGTTTCATTTTTGTTAATTTTCAAAAGTTCATTTTCCCCCTCCTTTTTAAAACTTGGTGCATTATAGTTGTACAGACTCTTGGGACTTGTTGTTACATATTCATACATACACACAATACACAATATAACAACATAATTTGGCCAGTGTCACTCACCAGCGCTTCCCCCTTCCCTCCCCACCTCCCATCCCTTAGTTCCTTTCCTCTATTTATCTCCCTTTGACTTTCATGAGATCCGCCCCATTTTTCTTTTCCTTATCCTCTCTAGCTTCTGCATATGAAAGAAAGCATACAACTCCAACCCTTCTGAGTTCCACTTATTTCATTTAACATAAAGGTCTCTAGTTCCATCCATTTGTCTGCAAATGACATAATTTCAACTTTATGGCTGAATAAAACTGTGTGTGTGTGTGTGTGTGTGTGTGTGTGTGTATATATATATATATATATATATATATATATATATATATATCGCATTTTCCTTATCCATTCATCTGTGGTTGGCCACCTAGCCTGGTTCCATAGTTTGGCTGTTGTGAATTGTACTGCTGTAAACATGGGTATACATGTATCACTGTAGTAAGATGAATTTAATTCTTCAGGATAAATACCAAGGAATGGTATAGCTGGGTCATATGGTGGTTCCAGGTCTAGCCTGAACTAGTTCCTTAACTCCATACTGATTTCCATAATGGTTGTACTAATTTACAGTCCCACAGTGTAAAAGTGTTCCTTTTTCTTTAAGAGTTCATTGTATATCATGAATACCAGTCTTTCACCAGACACATGTTTTGCACAGATTTTTCTCCTAGTCTGTGGATTGTCTTTCCATTCTCTTAACATTCTTCTTAATTTTAGTGCAGTCTAACCTATCAATTCTTTCATTTATAGATCATGTTTTTGGTGTTGTTGCCAAACCAAGGACACCTAGATTTTCTCTTATGTTATTATGTAGAAGTTGATTGCTTTGCATTTTATGTTTAGGTTTATGAAGATCTATTTTTTATATATTTTTGTTTGTTCTTATTAGTTATATATGACAGTAGAATGCATTTTGACACATCATACATAAATGGAGTATAACTTCTCATTTGTCTGGTTGTATGTGATATAGAGTTACACAGGTCATGTAATCATATATGCACATAGAATAATAATGTCCAATTCATTCTAATATCATTCCTACCCCCATGTTCCCTCCTCTCCCTTCATTCCCCTCTGTCCAGTCCAAATTACCTCTATTCTACCCCCTCAACCTTATTGTGAATTAGCATCAACATATCAGAGAAAACATCTGGCCTTTGGTTCTTTGAAATTGACTTATTTCACTTAACATAATAGTCTCCAGTTCCATCCATTTACTGGCAAATGCCATAATTTCATTCTTCTTTAAGGCTGAGTAATATTCCATTGTGTATATGTAAGTTGTACAGCACTTCCTTTATCCATTCATCTTTTGAAGGGCATCAAGGTTGGTTTCATAGTTTAGCTATTATGACTTGAGCTACTATAAACATTGATGTGACTGCATCACTGTAGTATGCTAATTTTAAGTCCTTTGGGTATAAATCTAGGAGTGGGATAGATGGGTCAAATGGTGGTTCCATTCCAAATTTTCTTAGGAATTTCCATACTGCTTTCCATAGTGGTTACACCAATTTTCAGTTCTATAAGCAATGTACCTTTTCCCCCACATCCTTGCCAACATTTATTGTTGCTTATATTCTTGATGATTGCCATTCTAACTGGAGCAAGATGGAATCTCAGTGTAGTTTTGATTTGCATTTCTCTAATTGCTAGAGATGTTGAACATTTTTTCATATATTTGTTGATCGATTGTATTACTTATGTGAAGTGTCTGTTCAGTTCCTTTGTTCATTTATTGATTAGGTTATTTGGGTTTTTTGGTGTTAATTTTTTTGAGTTCTTATATATCCTGAAGATTAACTCTGTATCTGAGGTGCATGTGGTAAAGATTTTTTCCTATTCTGTAGGCTCTCTCTTCACATTCTTGATTGTTTCCTTTGCTGTGAAGAAGCTTTTTTATTTTGATTCCATCCTATTTATTGATTCTTGATTTTACTTCTTGCGCTTTAGGAGTCTTGTTAAGGAAGTCGGTTCCTAAGTTGACATGGTAAAGATTCGGGCCTACTTTTTCTTGTATTAATCACAGGGTCTCTGTTCTAGTGCCCAAGTCTTTGATCTGCTTTGAGTTGATATTTGTGCAGGGTGAGAGATAGGGGTTTGATTTTATTTTGCTATGTATGGATTTCCAGTTTTCCCAGCACCACTTACTGAAGAGATTATCACTTCTCCAAAGTATATTTTTGGCATCTCTGTCTAGAATGAGATAACTGTACTTATGTGGGTTTCTCTGTGTCTTCTATTCTGTACCATTGGTCTATGTATCTGTTTTGGTGCCAGTACCATGCCATTTTTGTTACTATGCCTCTGTAGTATAATTTAAAGTCTGGTATTGTGATGCTTCCTGCTTCATTTTTCTTGCTAAGGATTGCTTTGGCTATTCTGGGTCTCTTATTTTTTCCAAATGAATTTCATGACTGTTTTTTCTGCTTCTAGGAAGAATGTCTTTGGGATTTTCATAGGAATTGCATTAAATCTGTATAATGCTTTTGGTAGTATGGTCATTTTGACAATGTTAATTCTGCCTATCTAAGAGCATGGGAGATCTTTCCATCTTCTAAAGTATAGACCTATTTTTAATAGTGAACTCCAGGGGATGGAACAGACCATCAATGTTTGAAAAACCCCAAGTGAAAATACTAAGTAATAGTTGAAGGTTGGGGTTGAAAACACACCCAAGGGTAGCAGCTGGCTCACATCCCACTGGAAAGATGGTGAGTTCCTCTCTCATGCTGAGACACTGGAGACTTCTCCCCTAAGGACATGCTTCCTCTCCTGTTTCCTGATTCGAGTGCAGGGAGTTGATCTTATCAAGGTGAGAGGCAGGAACAGAAATATTCCCACTGGACAGCTCAAGGTCACTTCTGTCTCTATCTTCAGAATCATTCCCAACCCTGCAGGAAGGGTGAAAGAAAAGATCTAGCCCCATAGAAGAGAAGAGAAATCCCTTCTGCTACTTGGATTATGGGGAGTACAGGTCAAAAAAGGAAGTGAGAATTTGAAAGTATTACTTGTTTTCTATCATCACTTCTTCCAGTATGAACATTACCATTATCGCCATTATTTTGCAGCACTGTTGTTTCTTTGCAATTGTTTCCGAGGACAGGATAGAGGCCAAGTGTGCGAGGTCCTTGTACAGGTTACATTTCTGTATCATAGCACAACTCCTTGGTTCAGAGGTGGTGACCTGGAGCTGAGCACAGTGGCACATACCTGAGGCTCCAGCTGCTCAGGAGGCTGAAGCAGGAGGATTGCTTGAGCCTGGGAGTTCAAGGTCAGCATGGGCAACATAGCAAGACCCTATCTCCAAGTAAAAACAACAAAAGAGTCAGAGGTGGGGGCTGGGAAAGGGATGCTGTTGGGCCTGGGTCTCCACAAGGGAAGTTTTTACTGTGCAGATGAGCCTGGAGCAAGCATCTCCTGGGGCTGGGGCTGCATCTTCTCTTCTGCACATCTTCAAGACCACCCAAACCCAATCAGGGAAAAATGCACCCTCCATTTGGAATCTATTGAGAAGCAGAACCAAAAGGGCTGGGTGAGTGACTGGGAGGACAGTCAGGAAGGCCTCTGGCTTAAGTGGTCCTACCCAACAAGGAGGAGAGTCTAGAGAGCTCTGCTTAAATGTGCTAGGTCTGAAGTACCTTTGGGACATCCGAAAAGCAATCCAAGCCAATAAATAAGAGCAAGGGCTTCTGTTTCCAGGGGGTGCCCTGGGTTCTAGCTGGAAAGGGGCAATCATGGAGATAAGTGGTCCAGCAAAGACCCTTCTCTTTTTCCGACCTTAGTATTAAAATCCCTTTGATGGTCCAGTGGGCCTTAGGCCAAAGGAAGAAAAGAGTTCATGAAAAACCATTCAAAGAACTAAAAATAACTCACTTATTTCTCAGCTAGACTGGCTTTGCTCAAGACTTGGAAAAGGCAAGGAGAAAAAAAAAAAAAACTTGAGAGCAGAAATCCATGGCAACAAGCAACTTCTGTTTGTGGATAGCATCCCAGGAAAATTAAGTGTCTGACTGTTACAGAGTAGAAGTGAAGATGAAGTCATACGTGTCCATTTTAATTTTCTCTGATTGAGCCAACGATCTGAAATTCTGTTGGACAGGACATATTCTACCTCATTTCAGGAGTTTTTAACAAAGGTGATAATACATTACTACAATTGCTGGATTGCAAACTGGCTTTCTAGAAGATGGATTCATTATCTAGAAGGGAGAATAGAATGACAGGGATGAGTGTTGATTAGTGTAGATTCTCGTTTCTAGTTCAGAGGGCTGAAACAACACTTTCACTTAAACTGCCGATTGCCCTCCTTGGATTCTTTTTAAAACTTATAACGGATTTCAAACGTACAGGAAAAGTAAAGCAGTCCATACTCAATTTTCTCTAAATATTTCATGCACATCTATTTGACAATCTCTTTGGGGTTGTTCTATTCTCTCCAGTTCTTAGAATGTCAATTCTTCTGCCTGTTGCAACGGACTCACCCTCGTGGTGATTTGTGATTTCTTGTGAACTCAACTTCAGTAGAAGCTTCTTTTTCCAGGAGCCTCATGTCTTGAATTGCAAAAAAACAAAACCCAGCCTAAGTGGAGGCCCTGCTAGTGGTATGGTCTTCCTACCCAGCACCCTGGAGCCTGGCTCTTATTTCTGACCTGAAGGTCTGGCAAAAACACTATTCACAGGTGTGTATGGCAGAGCTCAGTCTCTCAGAAAGGCCTAGCTGCAGAAGGAAGAACAAAACCACAGGTGACCCCGTGTATTTTGAAAGACACCCCCTACCCACCCCACTCACACACTCTGAGTACTGGGGCCTGTCCTGACACCCTTCCCCATGAATACGGACATTCATTCACATCTTCTGCTTCCTCCTACCAGGACCTAAATCCAGCCAGCAGTTTCAGCTGTTCATACTCCTCACAAGGTGAAGAAATGCTCGCACTCTAGAAACCGAGAGGGTCTCCCTGGGTTTGCCGACACAGTCCACGTTCCCATTTCACAGGCTGGGAGAAGGAAATATCAAGAAAACTGTGATTCCCAAATACTGTGACTGGAAGGAAACTCTTGTCTGATTTTTCCTCCCTGTTGACTGGAGGGACAGTCTGACATTGGCCATCACACATTTTTTTCAGGTTGCTGTAGGTGGGACTCAACTAAGTCAGGTTAAAGAGATGGATGACACCGAGAAAGATAAGGGAAGGGTCACCAGAGGCCTCAGAACTTGGCGTGGGAAGCAAGATGCAAGGAGAACAGGAGCAGCCAGGCCTGATTAGTGAATGATGGCTGTGGAGATCCAGAGAGGAGGGCACCAGGAAGCCCAGGGCAGAGGAGAAAGAAGAGGGGGGCGAGGTTGTGGGCAGGTGCACGGGAGGGCAGCTGTGCCAGCATGCACGTGTGGAGGTGTGCAGGTGTGCAGGTGCACAGGCGTGCAGGTGCACGGTGGGGCAAGCCAGTGTCTTCTGGACGAAGGGAGAAGCTGACTCCTCTGGGGCCCCATTATCCAACCAGTGTCCCAGTTTTGGCCAAGAAGTTGCTGTCCTTTGAGCCCCCTTCATGGTGGGGGACCTCAGGGTTCTGGCGCCATTGTTGCAATCAACCCTGCCGACCTGCTGTACTGACTGAAGCGGAGGTCTTGAACTTGAAGACATTTCCAGGTTTGGTGATACCAGAGCCCAGTTAAAGGGACTCGGTCAAGGAGAAGCAGCCAAGCCCACACTGGCTGGCTCTGCTCTGGCTCTCAAGGCTGCTTATGTTCCTGACCTCTTGGGTCATTTAGATGAAATGAGAATTCCTGCCTATAGGGTCAGGCCAGAAGAGGGAAGGGAAGGTAGATCCCAGAGAAGGGGAAGAGTGACGGGGTGACACAGAGCCATGAAGTTCTGTTACCCAACAAAACTGCAGGACAGTGAGTGAGAAGTTTCTTGCTGGGCACCTGTAAGTCAGGACCAAGTGATTGGAGAGGCACCTGGCATGCAAACCCAACCCCAAGACATCCGACTGGGGGATGTGAGACAGGCTTTTGTAAAACCTGCCAGCTCTGAGCCCTCCAGTTCCAATCCTTTTCCAAATACTGAACATGCTCAAACGGTGGGGTTTCCCGCTGGGCCAGGGGCATTACAGGTAAACACACATCATGTGATTGTCAACCAGCATTTGTGGAATATCCTCCAAGTAGCAGGCACCAGGGGTCAGTGGGATCAAGACAGACCAGGACACTGATCTGTCCCCAGGAAGTTTATATTCAAGCAGGAGAGACAATAAAACTACAAATATACCAGAAAATTTCAGAGATCATTCTGAATGCTAAAAAGAAAGTAATAAGAGTTGGTGGCATGCAAAGCAACACAAAAGAGGTGGGTGTGGTGGAGCTGATGAAGGAGAAATGTGCTTCCAATAAAGTAGTTTTGAGCTGTGATCTGAAGGACAAGGAGAAGCAAGCCGAGAGAGCAGAGGGAAGAAGTTTCCAGGGAGAGAAACAGCCAATGCAAAGTCCCCGAAACAAGAAAGGGTTTGAGGAGCTTCTTAGACTGGCAGAGGCCAGGGTGGCTAAAGTCTCTGGGAGGGAAGAGGGTAGAATTGGAGAGGAGCCAAAGAGAGGTAGGGACAAGGACAGGCAGGCCTTGGGTCACAATCACAGTGGAAGTCTATTCTGAGCACAACAGGAAACCATGAGACAGTTACAGCTGGGGGATGACATGATCCAAATCACCTTTTAAAACGTTCCCTCTGGCTGTGCATGGAGAATGAGTGACAGAGAACCAGAGAATGACAGGGCACCCAGTACAGGCTGCACTTTGTCCAGGTGAGAGGGGCTGGAGGCCTGAGCTAGGATGGCAGGGAGAGATCACATCCTTGTCCTGGAGAACTTTCCAAACATACTTGACTATAGAACCCTTTCATGGGCTGCCTGCAGCATTCCACGGAACTCACTTTGAGAAACATGGAATTTGTTCTCCCCACTTCAGCTAAATCCTTATACAGGAAAATCACCTTCTTCTCTGGTTTTGCCCATGCCAGTTGGTCTGGGCATGAGGTTAAATACCATGTCTACTTGATTACAGATTTCAATTATTCCAAAATCTTGGGATACTTAGGCATCGCCTCTTCCTTTCTTAACATAAGGACTCAGAAAAGGATTTAGAAAACCAGCCAACTCTCTATGCAGTCATTCTTTACAAACACCGATTCCTGACTGAATGTCCCAGAGGATGTTAGAAGGGAGGATAACACTTTCTGTCCACAAGCAGATCCTGTTTTTTCACTTGATATCTTTTTTTTTTTTCTCTCTCTTTCTAATCTGTAGGAACAGCAGAACTCTGCAAAAGTGGCATTGCCTTGGAGGTTAAATGGTGACTTTTAAATACAAATTATACACCTTAAAATACAGGCCATCATTCTAATCAGAATAATTACTAATACTATATGTGCCAAGGCAAAGGTGAAATCCAAGAGATACAATTTGCCCTTAGCGGGATCAATTATCATACCTCACTGTGCTGCAGCGCGCTTCCTCTGTTCCCAGGAGCAATAGATTTTGCAGGAAAGATTCTCACCTAAATCCT
Organism: Sciurus carolinensis; assembly: GCF_902686445.1. NCBI lineage: Eukaryota > Metazoa > Chordata > Mammalia > Rodentia > Sciuridae > Sciurus > Sciurus carolinensis. Next base: position 41,977,491 of record NC_062228.1, read on the forward strand.
ACTGTTATACATCATCTGCAAAACATGACACTAATGTAAGCATCTTAGAAAACACTTACATGTACACATGTAAATAGTGGGAAAATAAAACTAAACAGAAATCAGCAAAGTCGCTGCTCTTCAGGGAATGAACAAAAGGTAACCGCAAACAAAGATGCACCAGTATCTTCGACAGTCAAGATGACTTATCATCCCAAGATGTGTCTGGGACTAATATTGGGTGATATCACGGGGCTCTGCAATGGCAGTGCTACACATTCCGGCTCCAGGCTCAGATCAGCTGCTGTGCCCAGGGACACATCACAGAGCCCACCTGGTGGCACATAAAATACACTTCATGCTTTCTGATTGACAAGATATTTGGGGATTAAGTCAATTGCTACAAACTATAATACTTGGATGTACCATAACTGAAATATCCTGAAATATGCTGTGTTTGAATTATTGGAACCTGCTGGCATATGCATATTAAAACCCAATGATGATGACCAGAAAAGCCCATCTAATTCTGCCTCCAACCGATGACAGGTACAGTCTCTTGTTCTATAAATAAAAAGAAAAGTCAAAGGAAACATGTAGCCCTTGGGTTTTGCTGCATTTCTAAGATCAAACTGGAGACAACATTTAGGCATGGGAAATAGAAGGTATTGTGCATCCACGCAGGAGCTCACCTCCACCTGGAGAAGGGAGCTCAAGTGAATTCTGCTCGTGGCCTTCAAGTGCAAGTGGACACTGATGCTCTTTGGTTCTTTCCCTTTGCCTCATCTGAGTCAGGTCTGAGAGAGAGTCCCTCAAATTTCCTTCCCAAGTTACTGTTATGACTCTCCACAGGCATATGCTCCTGACCCATGGGAAAAATGCAACCTCAGCACACGCCTTCCAGAATGTTCAAAGCAGCATGACCAAAGTGGTTTGCTCGGGAGGTTGCATATGAATTTAGGTCTCAAACTCCAGATGATGGGTTTCATTTCTGGGCAACACTAATGCTTTTCTAAAACTTCCATTGGCATGGCACCATAGAGAGATGCTGGCAGGCCAACCATGGGTTAAAGGTTGGCACACTCTCAGTTATCTCATCCCTGCCCCCGCCCCTATTCCTAGAGCCTCTGGTGTCCAGAAACTACAGAGAACTCTGGTGGGTGGATAGGGAGACAAGATTTCCCTGGGGAGCAGCACTATACAGTGTCTGTAAGGGCAGCCCAGGGGTTCTGGGGCAGGAACCAGGTAAATGTCGTCTGGATTCTGAGCAGGTGCAGCTGGCACAGAGAGGTGAGGCTGAGTGGAGGTGAATGGGAGGAGGTGGAGGAGTCAGGTGGGGTGATCTGGGTGCTGCAAGGGTCGCAGTTTATGTGCAGGTGCAGAGGAGTGTTAGTCCCTGTGAGACTGGCCTCGCTGGAGAGGGGAGGGAGGGTGTAGACAGAAACAGAGAGTGCCAAGGCTGGACCGAGGGATTCTCAGAGAAACCCGATAGTGTTAGCACACAGCCCAAGGACCAAGGACCACTGTCTGGAAGGAAATATTTTGCTATTGCATAGAATAGGGCTCTGGAAAGGCAAGGCCAACATGAATGCACTTAAAAGGCACAGTCCACACCCTGTCCACAGGAAAAGATGGCAAACACATTCCTAAAAGTAGTAAAGAAATGGAGGCAGAGTTAGCTGTAGAGCACAGGATGCTCAAACTCATGCTCCTGCTGTCCCCTGCCATGGGGTCTGTCACTGAAATCAAGCAGGTGTGTGATTCTGAGAGGAACCCATGGGAAACAGTCTGCCCATTCTTTCCCCCGGAAATGAGGGGGCCCTTGTTTAGAGAAGCTCTGTAGTAGGGCTCCAGCAACATAGGAGCCTCAACAGCCTCAAACATTGCAGCTGACTCTACCCTGAATCAGAAAACCCAGTTCCAAAGATGACTTGGGTAGTTCAATGAGAGATTAAGCAGAGGCCTGGCCTCAATGTCTTCAGTAAGAATTGCCTACCCTGCAGGTTAAAAACTTAGCATTCGAGATCATAACCAATGACTCAAAACAAAAGCAAAGAAGCTTCTTTCTGGTAACTAACACTTGGTGCATGCAGGTCTAAAGCTTCCTGGGATGTTCTGAATTCAGCCTCCCCTTTCCTAGGCACCAGCCCAGCAGGACCAAGCAGAGCTCTGTCAACAGGCTCCAGAGCAAATAAGTCCCCAGAACCCCAGAATTAGACAAAGGAAAGCAGACCTGTGGGACACAGGCAGCTTCGATGCTGGAGAGAAAGTCCACAAGCCCTTTCTCTACCAGCGGCTCGTTGTCAGTTCTTACCTGGAATGTCTTTGGCCCAGGTCCAGATGAAATGCCAGTTAGAAAGCTCTGCCCGCCTGCCTTCTCCGGGCAGACAGCAACAGTGGTGAGCTCTAATCATTTACAAAGGTCACGATCGGGAGCGAGCCCTGGAGCAGTCATTTAAAATTCGATTGATCCCTATTTGTAGTCAGGGAAAGAAAATGGGCACTTGGACTGTATTGTAATTATGAGGCTTCCAGGCAACGGTAAATAGATGTGCAATCTCTATACTGGAGAATACCTGGGAGAAGAAATTATTACTCTGGCATAGCACGTTGCTAGGAAAGGTTGAAGATAAAATTGCGCATAAAAAAAATCAATCATCTTTTAGCTAATTTGCCTTGCTCACCACCCATCAGGGTTATCATAATTATCAGATGTCTGCTGAATATATTAAGAGAGGGGTCTACTTGCTCAAAATGATCACCAAGAAAGCAAAGGCCTTAAACTCAGTGGGAATTCCAGGGAGGTGACATTTAGAGATGGGTAGATTCCAGAGGCCAATGAACACAAAGGAAGAGCTTCGGGGTGGCTCTCTCTGAGCCTCTTGCTGAGAGATAGGTTCCTCAAGAGCTCTCCAGAGCATCAGTTCCCTGTGGGCATTGTCAATGTCATCTCAATGCCCACCCTGCTGGGAAAAGTGGCCTGAGAGGAGAAGGGTCTTGTACTGTGAGTGGCAGGAGGAAAGCAAATGGCTGCAACATTCTATGCTACTTTGTCCCACTGGGTTGGTCCTGGAACTTTGACATACAAAACCTATTCCCTCACAATGACCTCCAGAAATAAGTATTATCAGCCCCCTACTACTGATGAGGAAACTGAGGCTGTGTTAGTCAGTTTTATGTCACTATAACAATTACCCAAGATAGTCAAATTATAAAGAAAAAAAGGTCTTGGGCTTCTAGTTTTAGAGGTTTCAGTTCATGATTGGTTGGTCCCACTGCTTTGAGGGAGGGAGTACATGGCAGAGCAAAAACACTCATCTCAGGTCAGGAATCAAAAGAGAGCAAGAGGGAGGATCTGAGGACCCACAATCCCTGTCAAGGGCATAATCCCAGTGACCTGAAATTCTCCTACTAGGTCCTACCTCTTAAGGTTTCCACAATCCCCTAATAGTGCCTTGCTGGGGACCAAGCCTTTACCACAGGGACCTTTGGAGGACACTGCAGATCCAAGACATAGCAGAGACCCAGCACAATTCAGAAACGTGGCCAAGGTCGCACAGAGCTACATGGAAGAGCTTGACCAACCCAGGGTCAGACGCAGGTGGAGACTGGGGCTCCACCCTGGTCCAGGCCATGCCACACCAGTGCCGCTGGAAGACCTGAGGACAGGGGCTGTCAGCGGCCACTCTCCAGTTCTGACTCTGGGCTCTCTTACACACTTTCTGTCTCTTTGCAGCCTTAGGAAATTCAAAGACACAAGCCAAAATTGACACTTGCTGGATGGGAACATTCCCTGTGGGGGCCAGAGGTCCTCTGGGTCTACTTCATGAGCTGGCACCATCTGGAGGGCCCACCTCCGTTCTGCACTACCGACTCCATCTGATCAGTGCTACCACTGGTCTGACCTGCACTGGCCTCACAGAAGTTCCACGGAGGCCGCCAGTGAGATTGGCAATACCGTCTCCAGAGTGATGCCTCTTCAATCTAGACCCCCCTTTTCCCATGTGGAAAGAGTCAACACCTCCCAGCAGAGGTAGATCATAGGAGGTGGCTGGGGGCTGAGGGAAAGGCCAGATGAGGATGTCAAAGGGAGCAGTTTCTGTTTTGTTGATTTTTTGTTTAGAAATTGATCCACCATCACAGAGCAAAACCTTTAAAAGGGCTCAATGTCATACATAGGTAATTCTGCTTCTAAAAATTTATTCCAGGGAGATAGGGTGTAAATACAGGTTATGCACAAAGATGCTGATCACCAGGTCATTTACATCGTGAAAAACTAGAAAGAAACTAAACATCCAAAGGGAATTATGGCCTAGGAATCACATGGGTTATCAGATAGCAATCATCATGTTTTATATAAAGAATCCTAGAGCTGTAAGGAAAAGTTTATAAAATGATGCTAAATAATCCCCACAACAAAAACCCAGGTAAAAAATTATATAAAATATTATAAAGAAAAAATGCATAGATAACTATGAGTGTTACTGGTGATAAAGCTCTTTTTTCTTATCTTTTAGTTCTTTTCAAAACTGTCCACAATCAGCTAGCATCATCTCCTCTGGTCTCCTGTGGCTGGGGTCCTGGCTTAGGCCATGGGTCAGCACAGAGATGGTAGCCCTGGGACCCCAATTTGGGTTTGCCAGCTAGTGCTAATTTCCTTTTACAAAAACTAAAGTAGCCATGATATAAAATCTATCATCACAAAGTATCATGACCATAACTCCTACTCATCTGCAGAACTTTTTTAATCTGCCCAAACAGAAACTCTGTACCCATTACAAACAATACCCTATTTCCTCTCTCCCCAGCTCCTAATCCGGGCCAGGTACACCAACGGTGGGAAGCAGGCACGCTCCGAAAGCTGTTATAGTAATGGGTTGATTTGCAAAAACCTACACCTATTAAAGTTACATTTTCCGCTACCCAATCCAAACAGCTAATTAATTAATTAATTGATAGAGTTCTCTTAAACAAGCACAATACCTGCTAACAACCCACACCTGATAGAATACATTACCTGCAAGTTGATGCCAGGTAATTATCAAGTTTCTACTCTATTTAATACAACACATTACATCATTGCTGTAGACCAGTAACCCTGGGGATGGGAATTTTGTCCCCCCCCTTGTATCATTTTATCCGGTAGTGATAACAACTGATAATCCAGGCAGGCCTGTCCCTGAGATACTCGTCTTTGCTCACATGTCTCTCACCCACCCAGCTCAGTGACCACAGAGCCTCCTCATCAGCCTCCCTGCCTTTACTCTTGCTCCTTTGGCATTCATTCTGCTCAAGAAAACCAGAGCAACCTTTAAAACTGAAAATCAGATCAGGCCATTCCCTGTTCCTAAAATGCCAACCAGCTTCACGTAGCAACTGACTCACACCCTCACCAAGCCCCCAGTACCTGGTGTGCTATGATCCCAGCAGCTCCGCCCTCCTCCCCTCCACTCACCTTGTCTCTCATTGCTCCAGGCTCATGGCTTCCTCCCTCTGCCTTGAACACATGCCCCAGGGCCTTTGCACTGGTACACTTTCCCCTACTTTTCTGCCCAGCCGGGTCCCTTTCATCATCCATGAGTCAGCACAACTGCCACCTCCTCAAGCCTTCCCTGACTAGCTGAAGTGGCTCTGTCGCTCCCTAGCACATTGTTCTCATTTAATTCTTCATGTTTCTTATCAGGATCTGAAATGATTTTTTTGTGAACATATTTATAGCATCTGAAATTATTTCTCTTTTATTACATGTTTATTCTCCAAGGACAGAAGCTTTGTGTGTTTTGTTAATTGCTGTATCCTCAGCAACTATTACCAATTAGGTTCTTCATAGCATTTATTGACTAAAAGAATGATCTTTAAAACAAAAAAAAAGTCCTCCTTTTATCCCAAGCCTCCTTCAGCCTCTGCCCTATCCTCCGTCCCCTCTAACTAGTTGCCCCTGCTTCTTGTATCACCCATTCCGATGGCTTCCAAAGCTTCCTCAATGCCTGGGCCATCCTGCCTGCACTCCCCATGGGAGGCAAACCCCGCCCGTGGCTGACAGACCCAAGGTCAAGTCCACTATCCTGCTCCTGGTACAGGGTTCCCCACGCAAGCATTATTAGCCCAAGGCAGGATCTCAGTACTGAAGCAGATGCGTGTCATGCCCGCAGCCTCCCATCCTTCCGAGGGGCGATTTGGAGGTGTCTCCACGTGGTTTTGCAGAGGATCGCCAGCAGGACTACAATCCAGTCCCCAGCTGCAGTCTCCGGGTCACCATTCACCTTTCTAAGGGTGTCTCCCACTCCGGTTATCTCTGCACCTTCCCGCTGCTTCCTGAGCCCCGTTTTGCACCCATGGCTGAATCTCACACTAGCTTTCAGTGGGGCCCAACTTGGTGTGCTGGCACTTTGTGACTTGTGGCCATACCATTCCTATCTTTACTTCCATGTCTGTGTCAAATCTCCCTCCGCCTCCTTCTTTTAGGGATGCACGTGATTACTTTTAGGACCCACTCAGATGATCCAGGAAAGACTCCCCATCTCAAAATCCTTAATCACATCTTTACCCATATAAGGAAGCTTCACAGGTTCCAAGGATTAGGAACTGATATTGGCGGAGTTGGGGGTGCATTATTTACCTACTGCATGTTCTGCATAACCCCTCCCTGAACTATTGCAAACAGCCCCCAGCTGGCCCTATCAATCCATTCTCCCGGCTCTGCTCAGACGTCTTTCTGAAAGGCCAACCTGCTCAGGTAGCTCCACGCTCAAAGCCCTAGGATGGCTTTTGCTGCCAGCAAGATATGGAATCACCGCCTGGCGAGGTCCAGCCCCTCTGCACCAGCGCCTCATCCCGAAGCTCCAGGCTCCTACGCGGTAGCCCATGCTCTGGGGAACCAGGTTCCAGACGACTGCAGTCAGGCGTGGAAGCGGATGCCAGATTAAGAGAAAGCAGAAACCCAGGTTTGGTTTGGTTTGATATTTAGTGGGTAACCTCTCAGTATTCAAATGTTGGCAGTTAATTTAAAGAGAAGGAGAATGCAGTTGGCGCCAGCCGCGCAAGGCTGCCTGTGAGCTGCCTCTTTGCACCCTTTGCCCCAGCACCCAGCGGGTGTGTCCTTTCTGTCCCCAGGCCTTTGCCTGCTCTTAACCCTCTGCTGGAATCATTCCCCTGGCCCTGTCTCCCCCACCTCAACGCCCTCCTTTCTGTCCATTCCCATGCCCCGTTCGGGAAGACTGGCCACCGTGTTTCCCCTGGAACGTCTTCGTCCCAGGAAAGACTGCAGAGGTGTTGCTGACCCGGATGTCTGTCTCCCAGGGGACCATGAGCCCCGGAAGGGCAAGGGTGAACCTCTTAGGGCCTGCGAGAGAGCATGGCAAGTAGGGGGCACTCAACCGACACACTGGTCCCCCTTAACCCCGGCTTCACTTTCCAGGGTCTCAGTTACCCTCAATCAACCACGGATCCATAGCCAGCCACGGACATCATCACGGCTCCAGGACCCACGATCATCCGAAGCAGCGATCCTCCTGACCTATCAGCAGAAGGTCACAGTAGCCTAGCTGTGTCCTAGTGCCTGTGTCACTTCGTCTCATCCCCTGGGCATTGTATCATCTCACATCATCATCATGAGAAGAGACGCAAGTCCAGGGCAGTTAAGAAATTCTGATAGATAGACACATAACTTTTATTATAATACATTATTATAATTGTTTATTTTATTCTTAGCTATGGTTATCAATCTCCTACTGTGCCTGATTTATGTATTTATATATTTATAGGAAAAATTATAGTACAAAGAGAGTTTGGTCCTAGCAGCTATTTCAGGCAGTCATGGTGCTGCTTGGAGGGTCTTGGAATGTAGCCCTCATGAATAATAGGGAACGACTATAATTCTAGAATTATGAATATAGTTCTTGCTCTTAAGAAAACACCAAACATTTTCTTTTCAAGTCATAGCCACAAAAATATTACCAAATCTGGAAATAAAAATATGATTTAAGATTTAGATTTAAGGATTGTTTACTACCCCAGCAAAGGACCAGCAGGATAAACTTAACACCTTCATTTTATTTTCGTTGGAGATGGGGGTTACTGGGAATTGAATGCAGCAGCAGTTTGCCACTGAGCCACATCCCCAGTTCTTTTTTTATTTTTTTATTTTGAGACCAGGTCTCACTAAGTTGCTGAGACTGGTCTCGAAACTGTGATCCTCCTCCCTCAGCCTCCTGAGCCATGAGGATGGCAGGCATTTGCCACCATGCCTGGTGCTGACACCTATATTTCATGAGCAGATTTGCTACTCACTGATTTGAGGGGGGTTGCCGTGAGCACTCAGCATACCCATCCTGCCTTCAGTAGTCTACACACACCTGCACACCTCTTTATCCAAATCCATCAACCCTAGGGTGGCCAATATTAATCATTCTTATGAGTGAAAACAGCACCCACTTGCCTGCCTTGTATACCACTCCATCTTACTTGGCATTGTAGCATCTCAGAGCACCTGTGTGGGAGGAAGGAGGCATCATCACTTTAGGCAAATCAAATTGCTGGAAGTTTATCACTCTTCACATTCATTTTTACTGTGAAGAAATCCTTCCAAGTTTAGAATGTTTCCTTATCTCTCCCCCCCAAAAAAAATCCATTGAAAGAGCTTCTTAAACAACAAACACACAAAAGAATACAGCTGAAGCCCAGAAATGAAGGTCTTAAAATCAGCTGGGTCATCAACAGAGCATTGTGTAGGTGGATTTGGGAGCACATACTTGTGTACTTGACCCAAACAAGGTGGAGCCATTCGTCCCGAAACAGGCCAGAAGGTCTGCACTCTGCAAATCATGTGCTATCAAGATTGATGCTCCAACTTTATAATCAAGCAAATGACAAGGTTTTCTAGTGCTAGGAGAAACTGCTTTGCAATTAGCAGAGTCCATGGTGCTGCTGGACTTTGGAGAGAACAGAAAGCAGCAAGCAATTGCTGTTTGGGTGCGTGTTCTGGACTTGGGAAGTGTGGCCTGGGAGGCAGCCGGGAGGAGGCAGTCTGAGAGCGCCCAGCCATGTGGGGCTCTCCACACAGGTCCAGGGAGATTGAGGGGATGTGAGAGGACTCGCAGCCAGGAGAAAACCTTATGGGGCTTTCAGCTAACATTATAATGCTACTTCCCTTTCAGGGTAGGAGGTAGGTATTTCTTCCACCTCTTCATATTCTTCTAACTCATGTGACTAGAGCAAATTACCTGCAAAAAGAAAAAAGTCTGACACCGAGGGTCTCTTTAACTGCAGGGAGGTACCAGTTTTAGCAGAACACCAGCCCCCAGTGAACAGGCCTGACACCATGGCCCTTCCTGAAAGACTTCTCTCAGGGGCGCTGGGGCTGTGAATGACCATCCCAGTGCCCAACATCATACCTGTCAGATACACACGATGGTTGAATGACTCTGGAGGGATTACAGATCAAATCCAAGCACCTTCTCCAACCCTTGAAAATGACAGAGCCTGATGACAGTTGTGACCTCCATGGAGCGGTTGAGTCTGTGCCCCTCTTGACCTTCCCCAGGAAGATGGGTCTAGGATGCTGGAAGCCACTAAGTCAGTATCTAGACATCTTGATGAGCCTCCCCCAGGAATCTGGAAAGCTCCCTCCACAGATGGGACTTGTCTGAGAAGGAGAACATGGTTTCAATCCCATGGAGGCACCTTGGGGAGTTCTGAGTTAGAAAAGGAGCCATCTCCATGTCCCCTGGGGGATCAGCCTGCTGTCTGGCAGAACCCTGAGCACTCACCATGCCAAAGAGAAACTTTGTTTAAAAAAAAAAAAAAAAAAAAGCAGGGTAGGGGGACACACCATAGAAAGTTGATAGGGATGTTACAGCCTGCAGTTGGCATTTCACAACCAATTTGGAAGCAGTGATACGTTCTGGTGGAGTTGAATTCATCATCATATCCAGCACCATTTGGATGGTGGGTGGGAATGTGGCTGGATTTTCCATTTCCATGTCTATAAACCAGTAAGCTGTGAAGCAGGAAGTCTCACATAGTTACAGGATGCAACCGCTAGACTCTACGAATAGAAGGGCATTAATTCATGGTGCTGTTCATTTTCCAGAGCTGGAAACCTCTTCCTGGATGCTCCTCCCTTCTCACCACTCAAGCCCTGTTGGACCCGAGTCTCTTCTGTCTCTGCTGGTTAGCTCTATGCCTGGATGGTAACACAGCCTCTACCATTGCATGATACTTTAGAAAATAATGTGAAAAGCACACCCACATTGTACAACTGGAGTAGGGGCAGGAGCCTCCTTTATAAATTCAAATCTGATCCTGTTTCCACTCTGCCCTAAATCCTCCAGTTCTCTCTGCCCTGGGCCCTACTGCAAACCCCGTGAGTCAGAACCTTAATGAGCCCTTGTAGCCCCAGGATACACCATGCACACTCCCAAACCTTTGCTCTTGCTGCTCCCTGTCCAGAAAATTCTTCCCCATCATGGCAGTCTAACACATTCCGCTGCATTCTGTAAAACTCAATAGCAGTGACACCTCCCCTGTTGACATCCCCGTCCCAGCTGCAGCTTTTATTCTTCCCAGAGCATTCTCTACCTTTCTGCAAACATGCAACACTTCTCTTTGGCACTTGCAAGCATCTTACAGGCAGGAGCTGGGTCTTTGTCATCTTTTTATCCTTGTTTATTTGCACAGACCCTAGGACAGGACAGGTGGTCAAGCCACACGTGAGGACCTGCATCAAGTGTGCATGGGAAGTGCTGCATGAAGGTCCATGGCTGCCACCTGGATCTTCAGGTGTTCCATGTTCTGGTGTCCTGTGTCCCATTGAAGTGAGTGTAGTTAAAAATAATGTCTTGTATATTTCCAGTTAGCTAGACGAGAGGATTTTGAATATCCTCACCACAAAGAAATCATCAATGTGTGAGATGGAGGCTGTGAATCCCCAGGATTCCATCATTACACCTTGCTCTACGTACTGAAACATCACATTGCATCTCCTCATATGTATGATTACTATGTGCCAATTTAAAGTAAAACTGATGGGCGGGGCTAGAGCTCAGTGGTGGAGCACTTGCCCAGCACTTGTGAGGCACTGGGTTCAATCCTCAGTACCACATAAAAATAAACAAATAAAATAAAGATATTGTATCCATCTACAACTAAAATAATTTTTTAAATGAATAAATAAAATGGAACTTAAAATTCTCAAGGTCAAATAGGTTGAGGCTTTAAGAGAGGTGGCTTTTTTTGCCCGTGAGATTCAAGTTAGAATCCACCATCAATCTACCCCCTTGATTTCCTTCATTGAGTGGTTCCAGAGTTGTCTGGGGACAGGAGCTGTGCCTGGGGAAAGGTGTCAAAGAAGCCATGCACACCTCTGCACCCCCTGTGGTGTCCTCTAAGCCTGCCTGGGTTCCTGCTGGGCCAGAATGTCCTCGAGTCAGCCACCAGAAGCCTGCCAGCCAGGGCTGGAGGCTCACAGCAGGCACCTGCTAAGTGACTGAGAAGCAGCCCAGGCCACATCTGGAGGCTGGACAGGCAGCCCTTTGGGGACTGAGTGGTGCCTCCCTCCTTTGCAGCCACCAGGCTCCCTCTCACTCATTCCCTGGCCTTCCCAAGCAGCTCACACCCTAGGACGTGCCAGGCATCTTCCATATCTTTGCACCCCCTGCCTAGAAGGCCGTGTCTTCCTTGCCAGCTCTGCTCCTCCCCCAGGGGCCCTCACAAACTCCCTCCCACTGTGACTTTGGACCCCACCCTAGTGCAGTCAGGATGGCCCCAGAGCACTTGCCACACTGTGTGCTAATAACAGGTTGCTTCTTCAGGCGCTTTTCATCTGCACGTGAGGTCCCAAGGACAGGGAGGCTCCATGTCCTGGTCTCCCCTGGGGTGAGGTGACATTTCAGATTTTAGTACATAGACATCCCAAAGGGTGCTAAGAACATTCTAGAAAACAGTTCTCCTGGTCCACACCCTTTCCCAGGAAGAGAAGGTGTAAAATCCTTTCCTTTCTCTAAAGAAATATTTGCAAATCTTTTGCCAAAATCTCCACAAGTGAGCCTGCACAATTACTGCAAACACTATGGAAAAGTAAATAGGTTAACAGTGTTTAAGGTATTCATTCACCACAAAGTCAAGGACTGGGGTTATTTAATCAGATTCCTCAGCACAGACACCCCACCCCCGGACTTTTACTATCCACCTTCCCACCAGCTGCTTTTTCCTAGTCTATGACACTTAATTCTAATCAAGTAGTTGGAGAGAAAGCAACTGAAACTAATATCCAAAGTGACCTATGCAGGTAAGAAAAAAAAGGCAACATACTATTTAAAGTCACCACTGCCTCCATGATTGGGTTCATAGTTTGAACAAGCCCAAGTAGTATTTTTTAAAATTAGATTTTTTTTTTTTTTTTTTTTTTTTTTGTACCAGGGGGTTGAACTCAGGGGCACTGAACCACTAAGCCACATCCCCAGCTCTTTTTATTTTATTTTTTTTATTTTGAGACAGGGTCTAACTGAGTTGCTTGGGGCTAATTTATGATCAATGTGCTAAGTTGCTGAGGCTGACTTTGAACTCGTGATCCTCCTGCCTCAGCCTCCTGAGCCGCTGGGACTGCAGTCACGAACCACCACACGGGCTAAAAATTAGATTTTTTTAAAAGGCTCATGATACACCTAAAACCTATTACAAAAAGAACATCTCAATCAAAATTACCTGCTCTACTCTGTTTTCTTCCTGAGGAGGCAGGGGCCCCAGGGGAGGCTGAGGAGAAAGGGCTGGTCCAATGGATGCTCCACTGAGGCCTGGTTTCCAGAAGCATCCCCCTCCCTCGGTACAAGTGAACCACAAACCAGTCAGTAGACCAGATCCCAACAGCTAAAATCCAACAGCTGTGTTTTTCACTCCACACCCTCTTTCTCCAGATGAAGGGCACGGATTCATGGAGGGGAGACAAATATTCCGGGCCATTTTTCATACCCTGACAAGAAGTAAATTAGGAAATCATGTAAGTACAATACACGAGCCATCCCTTCCTATTGATCACATGTAATTTACATCTTACAAAGATGTGAATTCTTGCATACTCACTCCACAAGGAAAATCTCAATGATTTATTCATTTCAAATGAAAAATAGAAGGTAGATGAGAAGAATGACTTCACAGACTGCTCGGTTCTCGGGGCACTGGTGCGAGGCTCTCTCGAATACTGCCCCAAGGCCTCCGTGTTCAAGTCCCTCTAATTAACAAGGTGAATCAGGCGGCAGCTCTCTAATTAGTGAGCATGACAAGCCAGCGGAAACAGGCAGGCAGGCTGGTGCACAGAGCTGGCCAACAAAGACACAGCACATTCCAAGGGGGAAAATGCAGATTTCTTCTAAATAACTATAAAAAGTAAGAAGGTCGGAGGAAAAACGGCCACCTAATTTTCATTCCCGTGGTTCATTCATCCTCGGGGATAACTCACTCCTTGCTAAGACAGGGTTTGCCTCAGTTATTTGTACAAACCATCACTTAAAACACTGGCGTCTGAATTTTTTTTTTTTTCTTTTACTGTGATGGAACACTTACCGTGCGATCTACCTTCTGAACCAACAGATGCTCAAGCCTTCAGTACACGATCATCAGCAGTAGGCACAATGGTATTGGACCTCAAGAACGAATGCATCCTGCTGAACTGAAACTTTGTGCCCAGTTGATTAGTAACTTCCCACTTCCCCCTCCCCCCAGACCACCGTCCAACTCCGCCATTCTAAGATTTTGACTATTTTGGATGCCTCACTATGTGGAATCCCACAGCATTTGTCTTTCCATGAACACGGGCGTTTCGACATGAATTAACAATCAGCATCTCGGTTTGAGATTTATGATCAATTTATGTGTGTTTTGGTGCAAACAAGCAGTGCCTGCTGCTGCTTATCCTTATTCATAATTCTTCCTAAAACCAGACATGCCTAATGTAAAACCCTCTCTGGTGACTTATTTGGTGCTATTCAGTCCAACAGGACACACTGCAAGGAGCCCCCTCCAAGGGGTAAGAACTGGTGGCAAATCTGACTCTAAAAAGAGGGCAGTGCCTGTGGCCCCAGGGTCACATCTGGGTAAGCAACCTGGCTGCACAACCTGGCTGTAGGTGAACTGGGCTCCAGCTGGAAGCAGGTCTGGCTCACCGGCTGTTTGCCCTGATTTTATTGTGTCCTTGCTTATCTGCCAACCAGAGATTTTTCTTCCAGGATTGTCAGCAGTCTTTCTGAGTGTGCCCAGCAGCTAAGGAGGGGTCCCCCGGTCACTGCCAAACCAGCTCTCCCCCTGCCTCCACCAAGCTTCCTGGGTGTGACCTGCAGTCACCACAGCAGGACTGTGTGCTAAGAGCCCATTCTGGTGGGGACACCTCACATTCTTCTCCTGATTGACATGGCTGCAGCTGCTCCCTGGCAGCCTGGAGGGAGGGCTGCAGGACTTCACTGAGGGCTGTGAGTGACCTCTGCATCCATTATGTTCCAGCAGCTTGCACTGGGGCTCTGAAGGTAAGTTCTTTTAGCATAAGGGACTGTTGTCAGGTAAATGCTGGGAACCGTCTTGTGAGTGCAGAACACACTGACTCAGGTTCAGATACAACGTATATCAGCCGAACATCAGCTCTGTGCCAAACCCCATGCTGGGCACTTCCTCAGTGGCATCCTTGACATTGCTGCTGTTCTATAGTCAGGGAAACTGGGTACTGAAAGGGTTAAAAAGTCTGCCTGGGGCCCCTCGACTAGAAAATGCCACTGGAAGAATGTGAAGGATGGGTTTTTAGCCCAATCTGCACCGATCCTCTCCTTTCTAAGATTCATGTTCTCTGACCCTGCTTGCAAACCAAAGGATGTCACTTTGTAAAACTGTCCTCAGCAAAGGCAGGTCACAGCAGCAAACTCCACCACCAGGGAGTAACTCAGCAGTTATTTGCAGTGCACCATCTTCCTACCTCTCCCTGGAAAAAAATAAGAACAATGGGTTTAGAAACGTGGGGCCCTTTTACAAGCAGCCTTACCCCCACCCCATCACTCTCTGGAATACTGAAACTTGGAATCCATTATTTAAAGGCAAATATATGTGAAAGAGACCTGAAAAGCAGTCACTGAGGTGGGGAACTGTGGCCACACAGGATGTCACACTTGTTCCCACTCTGGTGCCACCTGGGGTTCCTCCCTGCACAGCAGCTTCCAGGTTTAAGTTTTCCAAGGGTTTCTCTCTGCATGTGCAGAGAATGTCCCCTCCAAACCTCATATTACATTTAATTGCCATTGCAACTGTATTAAGAGGTAGGACTTTTCAGAGCTGATTGGGTCACAAGGGCTCTGTCTTCAAGAATGGATTAGTGCTGTTTTCTGAGAGTGGTTTAGTTATGGCAAGAATAGTTGGTCATAGTTTTGATCCCCTTTTGCACCCCCTCCCTGTTTCATAGGTGCTCACTTGCCCTTCCACCTTGGTGTGACTAATCAAGGAATCTCTTCCCAAAGGCCGAGCAAATGCCAATACCATGCTTTTGAATTTCCTAGCCTCCAAGACCATGAGCCAAATCAACATTTTTATAAATTACCTGGTCTCAGGTATTTTGTGATAGCAACAGAAAACAGACCAACACAATGGTTTAATGCTACAGCAAATGCCAGTGTACAGGAGGGCATCCAATAAGTTAGTCAAAAGCAAGGACTTTGTCCCCTTCATCTGCGTGTGTCTATGCTTGATAAAGCATTTGGACAAGGAAGCTGCTCTCCATAAATGAGTATTTGTGAAGGAATGAGAGAGAAAAGGTGCTATCAATTCATGTTCTTTTGTAATCTCTATTCTTTATGCCTCTGGATGAGCCATTTGTCTTTCCATAGTCTCAGCATTTTCAATCTACAAAATAAGAGAAAATCTGTCAACTTCACTGAACTGCTTCCAGAATTAATACTTATAAAATGTAACTCTAGAATATGACTGTCAAATTATGAAACAAGGACTCTTTCAGAAATGCAGTTAATTAGTTTCATCTGAAGTGAGTACTATAGATAAAAGCATATATTGATCTTTACTTGGTCAAAAGCTTATGGTCACTTTTGTTTAATGACAAACACTTCTGTAAATGAGTCATCTGAGCTAATTTGCAGCAGCTCTTTTTGCAAGAAGCATGTAGAAATTTTAAATTTTCATTTTAAAAAAACTTACAACATGTTTTGGGTGAATTGCTAAAAAGTGTCTGAACATTTCCAGCAGATAGTATGTGGTTAGAAATTCTAAACTAACAATTTTTTAGGGATTTGCAAAGCGTTGAATGAAACAGACTAAGTTTACTTAAGCTTAGGGCAAAATGGTAAACACCCATTTAAGTAAATTATAATTTATCTTTAGGAATATCTTTTAGTATTAATGCCTTCTGTATATATACCCTGAAATGTTTATTTTATCTGAAAATAACTTTAAAAAAAAAACACTAGACAAAATTTATTAAGTCTGCAAATATCTGTCCTTGCAAGTAGAAATCCCTCATAGCCAGAAAATCACCTAGGGCCACACCGGCTTTGCCCAAGGATGGTTTATATTCTTAGGACATTTCTTTCCCAGCAATGTCAGGGACCAGGTCCACTGTAATGAACAGTCTTAATTCAGCTGGTGAAAGTCTGAAACAGGATATATTCCTTTCAGAGGGTTGCCATAAAAGTGTACCACTGTGTAGATTTAACAGAAATTTATTGTCTCATGATTTGGAGGCCCAAAGTCCAAGATCAGGTATAAGCAAGGACTCTGGTCTTTCTCCCCATCCACCTTGAATGGATCAGTCCCGCTTCTAAGAGGCACATCCTTTTGGAAACAGGAACCCTCCCATTGACAGGATGACAATGGAGAACCAGCCTTGATGGAATTCTTGTAAATTTTTTTCACTTACCTCTTGAGTCAAACAGCAAGTTCTGCGTCCAAGTCAAAGGAGCCGGAGCCAGAGCCAGAGCCAGATCCAAGGAGAACCCATGACAATCAAGAGAGGCTCTGAAAAACTAACTGAAAGGCACAGAGGTTAAGAGCTTTCGAGTCATGCGGTCCTGGCTTCAAATTCCCAACTTCTTCAACATCACGGCTGCCTAATGGGTCTCAACTTCAGTTTTGTTACCTGCACAATGGGACTGATTTTCAAAGTGTTCAAAGAATTAAGTGAAGGAATGCAGCCAGGATGCCTAGGATGCAACCTGGCACAATGCAAATTCAAAAAAATTTGTAGCCATCATCCAGCGCATCATGACAGAGGCATTCCACTTGTCTCAGCATTATGAAGATGTGCACCATGCGTGTGGTCAAAAGTCAGCATCAATGACGGAAATCTGGGGACACTGGCCTGGGGCCTGCACTCCAGCTACGAGACCTAAGAGTCAGGCCAGCAGGCCTTGACTCTGTCTGAATTATTCTTTTTTTTTTTTTTTTTTTTTTTTTTTAATTTGAGATGGGGTTGCACAGGCTGGTCTCAAACCCCTGAGCTCAGAGAAGCTGGGACTGCAGGCATGCACCACTGTCCCTGGATCATATGCGTGTCTTTAACCTCCAGTCTTACTGCTCCTCTGACTTTTCACCTATTTATTCTTCATTATCTCCCCACCCACAGCTTCCCCACCTCTATTCTCCCAGGTGCCCAGATGAAAAGCTTGGAACGACTCTTAAATCTTCTTTTTTTTATTTCTTAAATTTGTATTAGTGCTTGGGAGGCTGAGGAAGGAGGACTGCGAGTTCAAAGACAGCCTCAGCAAAAAGTGAGCAACTCGGTGAGACCTTGTCTCTAAACAAAATACAAAATAGGGCTGGGGATGTGGGTCAGTGGTTGAGTGCCCCTGAGTTCAATCCCTGGAACCCCCCCAATTGTATTAGTGCATTATAATCATACATAATAGTGGGATTTATTATGTCATATTCATACCTGCACATAATACTGCTCGAGCAGTCCCATTCCCTAGTACCTTCCCTTTCCCTCCTCTTCTCCTTCCCCTCGACCCATTTGCTCTACTCTACTGGTCTCCCTTCTATTGTTACTATTATTATTACTATTATTATTTTGTACCAGGCATGGAATCCAGGGGTACTTAGCCACTGAGACACATCTCCAGCTCTCTTTTATTTTTTTTCTTTGAGACAGGGTCTCCCTAAGTTGGTTAGAGGCCCACTAAATTGCTGAGGTTGACCTTGAACTTGTGGTCCTCCTGTCTCAGTCTCCTGAGCTGCTGGGATTACAGATCTGTGCCTGGATATTATTATTATTATTATTATTATTATTATTATTATTTGTTCTAATTAGTTGTACATGATAGTGGAATGCATTTATACATTTTGATAGAACACACATAGAGTATATACATAGAGTGTAATCTCTCATTTTTCTGATTATACATTTTGCAGGATCACATGGCTCATGCAGTCATACATGAGGTAATAATGTCTGTTTCACTCTACTATCCTTCCTGCCCCCATACCCCTTCCCCTCTCCTCACTCCCTTCTACCTAATACAAAGTAACTCTATTATTTTAATTAGAGCATTAGAATTATAGATACATGGGATTCCTTGTGTTGCATTCATACACAGACATAGCATAATTTGGTAGATTTTGGTAGATTTCATTCCCCAGTACTTTCTCCCTCCCTCTTCATTCCCTTCTTTTACCCTATTGGTCTTCCTTCCATTTCCATGAGACCCCCCCACTATTTAAAATTCATTTTCCCCCCTCTCTCTGTAGCTTTTGTATATGAGAGAAAACATTCAACCCTTGACTTTGGAGTCTGGCTTATTTCACTTAACATGATGTTCTCCGGTTTATCCACAAATGACATTATTTCATTCTTCTTTACAGTCGAGTAAAACTCCATGGTGTATATATACAACATTTTCGATATTCATTCACCTATTGACTGTTGATGGGTACCTATCTTAAATCTTCTTTACCTCATACTCCATGTCCAGTCCACCAACAAATACCATTTGCTCAGCCTTCAAAATAAATCCAGAACTCAAAGGCTTCTCTCCTCACCTCACACTTCCAAGGGGGCAGGACACCAGCTTCAGCTCCTGACCAGCTTCCTGGCTTAGACCTCTTATAATCTGTTCTCAACATGGTAGCCTAAATGGACCCGTGATCAACTGCATCAGGTCCTGACCATTCCATTGCTCAAACCCTCTGGTGACTCCCTGTCCTACCCAGAGTAAAATCTGTTTGTGTTGAAATCTTAGATTTGCTGGTTGGTTATGTTGTTTTTCAACCCCTGCTGTATTTTGGTGAAAGGCGACCATGGCTTTTACTAAATGGTAGTAGTGGGTGGATAGAAAAGACAGATGAAAGATATTGGGGGGAAAGTACACAGTTAAATCTAACAAAGTAGGGGAAAGTACACAGTTAAATCTAACAAAGTATTCCATTAGAGTAATTCCTACCCCTTCTTAGCTTAGGAAGTCTTCCTTTTTCAAGAGGTTTGATGGAAATTTACTTAAGATCTTAATGTGCTTAAGAAATATATATACATTTTTTTGTCTGCTGTTCTCATCTCTTAGCTACAAAGATCCCATGAACCTTTCCTGACATTGAACCACAAAGGCTTTGGAGAGGAGGGGGAGAGCGGGAATGGGCAGTTGTCATTTTCCCTTTAGGATGTCAGCCCACCTTTCTGGGCTAAAATGAATCTGTATTATATGAACAATCAGCTTATTGATTCATTGTATTTACACATAACTAGAATAATGTAATTAATAGATATGTGTTAATCAATATCATTATTTTCTTTAAGTCAGAGTCAAGATAAACAATCTATAAACATCAATGACTTTAAGGATATGCAGGGCTGGGTAGAGCACTTGCCTAGCATGTGTGAGGCACTGGGTTTGATTCTCAGCACCATATAAATATAAATAAAATAAAGGTCTATTGACAACTAAAGCAATATTTTTTTAAAAAGGATATGCAACAAAGATATTCCAATGTATCAGTTCACTTGAACCCTTTTTACTGTCTGTTCAGTAGATTTTCATATTTTAACCATTTTATAAGTCTCACAGAGAAATTCTAATTTGTTGTAGTAGAATCTCCCAAACATGTAAAAAAAAAAAAATTCCCTTCCAACTCTCATAAATCACAAACTCACATGCTATAAGATAGGCAGATTTAGGAAAAAACTGACCATGCTGTTTATACTAAGAATGAAAATAATGGCATTTATTTACTTTTAAAAATATCACTGGGTGGGGGGAAAAACATTTTTTGAACAACATGCAAAGCAGCATCTATTATTCAATTACTATAAAATCATTGGAAATCAGAAAGCTCTCCAACTAACTGAAAGATAAGTATTTTCCACACAAATAGGAAATTAAAAACAGATATTCAAACAATGCTTCTTTATTCACCTAGGAAACAATTAGTGATATATTGTTTCATTAACACACAAGCTGAGTTTAGGAGTCTATTTTTTATTCATGTACATATTTTTTAGTTGTAGATGGACACAATACCTTTGTTTTATTTATTTATTTTTATGTGGTGCTGAGGATTAAGCCCGGTGCCTCACACATGCTAGGCAAGCATTCTACCACTGAGCCAAAACCCCAGACCCTGACTGCTTTTTGATACTTTGGAAAAACAGGAATTTTTACAACTGTTGGAACATTTGGCTACTTGAATGGAAAACTGCCTTTGATGTGAGCTTGCTGAGTGACCTTACCTGAGAGGAAGACAGCAAAGTCAACCGCAAGTCTAAAGAAGGCCCAAGCAAGGGTTCCCAGTCAGGTGTGGGTTTATCCACACATGGTTCATCCATCCAAGCTCAGAGGTCAAAGTTGGGTCCAGGTCTTGTCAACCTAAATAAAAAAAAATTTTTTTAATCCATTTTTTATCTTTATTGGGCACCATCAACTTAGGGACAGAAACTTGAAAAGACTGTACCAAACGGAGTTCTTTCCATATTCAATACTCACAGTCTATGTTGTAGGGTTCAATGAATGTGAATTTTTACACCCAAACCTCAGGAACCTTATCAGGTGCCCTTCTGACTTTGCTCATTCAAGGCCTAAGACATACATTTCTACCCCCCGCCCCCAGGCGCTATGGTTGGGTCATGGCTTAATTGTGTCCCCCAGAGATTCCTGTGTTAAAGGCTTGGTCTCTTGGGGGGTGCTACTGGGAGGTGGTAGACCCTTAAAGAGGGGCCTAGTGGAAGGTCCTTAGGTCATCGTTGGCATGAGGTAGTTCTCATGCCATCCCTTGGTTGGTAGTTCTCACATGACCCCTTGTGTTCTCAAGAGATGGTTGTTAGAAAAGGAGCATGCTCAGCCCCTCCCGTCCTTCCTCTGTTCCTGGGTCAAGATGCAAGCACTTGCTTTCTCTGGCAGGCATATCTGCCATTGCTGTCTGTGCGATGAGGTGACACAGCTAAGCAGTGGGTCTCACCCCAGAGTCTGAACTTTTAGATTATGGACCTTCAAACAGAGAACTAAATAAATGTCTTCATCATGAGCAGCTTGTGTCTGACGTTTTGTTATATTGACAAAAACCTGACTAAAGCATTGGGCGTCTGCCAAATGCAAGCCTCCTCCCATTCATGCTCTCAGCTTGGGCCTCAGAGGCACAGTGGTCCAGGACACCTATGGAAAGCTGGACCTGCATTTATTCTATGGCTGAGTCTCACTCAGAGCTCACTCGGTAGCGTTCAGATGACTCCCATCTTGCCCACCCATTCTTGGTCTACCCCTAGCCCAGTGAGACCAACTGAAATTCATACTCATGAAGGGCTTGGTGTTCTTCCCAAGCCCAGAGTTCTATCTTCTGCCACCACCCAATTGTGGATAAAGATGTTCAAGAAGGGTGACCCTCCTTTTGTCCCAAAGCACCATCAATAAGGCTCCAGGTCATTCGCCTCTTTCCTCGTGTTTCCTTCGGGGTTTCCCACATGTCAAGACATCACCCCTGACTCACGCTGAAACTGATTCTTAAAATAATGTCTCCCACGTGAAATATTATCATTGTCGCTATTTTGAGTCCTGCAAGTGCTTATGACACCTAGGTGCAAACACACCTCCACTGCGTTTGATTCCTTCCTTCTTTCCCTCTCTGAGTCTCCTCTTCCTTTTTTGTTTCAATGGCTTCTATGTTCTAAAAACTGATAAGTGCCTTTTTCATGAATTGTTAACAAGAATCTTAATCTGGGTTCCATATTTCTTTCAGGTTTCTTGTCTTTTGTTTTTGTTGTATAAGAAATAAAACATTACCACTAAACGGGAAGCCCACGCTGCCTTCCTTTGTCCCATCCCCCTCCCTCCAGAGATAACAGGAACTTGTTGTCTCTCCTTCCTGTTCATATTGTTGGGATTTTATAGTCTTCACATGCACTATGGGTTGGATGTATCCTCTAAAAAATGCAAGTGCTGCCTATGTGAGAGTTTTAAGTGGGGCTTTTTAGAGGCGATTAGCCCCTGAGGGCTCCTCCTTCATTGACAGGACCAAGGTCATTATATAAGAGGCAGGCTTGGGTTCTCACATCCTTCCACCTCCTGCCATGTGGGCACACAATATCCCTCCCCTCCAGAGGATGTAGCCTCTTCCAGGCCACTGAACCTGCTGGCACCTTGGCCTTGGACTTCCCAGCCTCCAGAACCGTGAGAACACAAATTTCTGTACTTTATAAATTACCCAGTCACAGACATTCTGTTGTAGCAGCACAGATGAACTAAGACAGCATGCATCTTTGGAGAATTATAGTACTAGTTGCCTTTTTAAAGTTTGTGTTATTGTCATACCATTCAATATGTCCTTGACCTCATCCATATGTTTTCAAGATTTATCCATGTCGAGACTCATAGGTCCAGTTCAATAATTTTAATTGTTTTATGTTAACATATTATATAAACATATTTTAATGCTTAAAATCAATTCTCCTATTGATATACACAATCCCATTTTTTATGACCACTAATCATGCTGCACTGAAGACCCTGATATGTCTCTTGTGTTCACGTTCAAGAATACCTGAAGGTTTATAACTAGGTTCGGAATGATTGTGTCAAAAGGAGTACATAAATTCAACTTTCAAAAGATTCTGCCAGCTGAAGCACAATTAGCTCTTCTAATTTGTGCTCTGACTTACAGGGTGACTTCATGTTTCTCCAATCTGTTGCCAAAGCTTGTAAGGTTTTTCTTTTTTTCTTTTTTCTTTTTTTTTTTTTTTTTTTTTTTTTTTTTTGGCAATATGATGGGCCTGA
Source organism: Sciurus carolinensis (assembly GCF_902686445.1). NCBI lineage: Eukaryota > Metazoa > Chordata > Mammalia > Rodentia > Sciuridae > Sciurus > Sciurus carolinensis. The sequence continues at coordinate 42,000,698 of NC_062228.1, forward strand.
AACATTTTGTTGCTTTAATTTTCAATACCCCAATTTCTGGTCAGTTGACCATATTTTCATGTTTATTGGTTCCTTTAGCATCCTTCTCAGATCATTATCTGTATCTTTTGCCATTTTTTTTTCTACTGAGTTGTTTCCTGGTGTTTTTCTTTTCTTTTTCTTCATGTATTCTGGATATAAATATTTCATCCACTATGGAAATTTTTTAAAGTCTTTTCTTCACTGAGCTTGCATTTTAAGTTTAGTTTTGATGACTATTGTTAAGAACTTTTACAATTCTATTCTGGTCTAGTTTATCAATTATTTCCTTTAGATATACTTCTGGGTACTTCTCTCTTAAGAATATCAAAGTTAGAACCTCTATTTTCTTATTGAAGTTTTAAAGTTCTACTTTTATTAATTTGGTCTTTATGGGGAATGTATAATTGTATCTGAACTAGGTGGAGTTTTAATTTTTTTTTCAAGACAAGTTAGTTTTGAAGAAAAAAGGGCAAAGAAAAACACTTTTATTTTGAGTAATGGTGTACTAGTTTTCACCAATCCTACCACTAAGAACAATTAGAGAATCTAGAAAAAAAATTAGAATCTGCTCAAAAGTTCCAGTGAACTTCACTGATAGCAAAGAATTATCAGGTTAGGATCTGGAAAAAGATAGATATCCTGGGAGTATTTGGGCATTTGGGACCACTTTACCCCAGGAGGCATTTGCGAATTCTGAGGTGGGAAGCCAGAGAAGCCAAGAGGTTAAAGCTACAATTGTGACATCTTTGAAGTGAGAGGGATGGGTATTGAGGGCTGCCAAGTCGGAAGAGGACTCACAAGCCCCCATCAATTTGACATGACACCACAAAAGTCTGTATCCTGGGAGTAGGTTTGAGCCAGAGTTAGGCTCTTACAGGAACTGCAACTCAAGCACAAGTCATCTCAAGTCCCCAAATTGTATTAAAGTGGTCCTGGATAGCTAATGTCCCCCAGCTGCTTGACATAAACAAAATCAAATCCACTCTGGAGGGAACTAACAGGATTCTAGCTCTCAAAACATTCTATGAAAAATATTGCATATACATTGCCCAAAGTACAATGAAAATAACCAGATCATAAGAAAACAAACATTATGAACTAAAATCAACAAAATAACATGTAATAGAAACAAACACACAGGAGCCGCAGATACTAAAACTATATCACACAGATATTCAAATAACTGTACTTACCATGTTCCCAGGAGATGAAAGATAAGATTTGAAATTTTTAGTAGTTACCTGGAAATTAAACAGAGAGACATAGAAATCCAGAAATTAAAAAATAATATTAACCCAAATTAAGAGTTTGATGGATGGTTTTTACAGTAGACTATACAAAGATGAAAAGAGAATTTATGCAGTGGAAGATAAAGCAGAAAAAAAATCAAATTTAAGCATGGAGAGATAATAGGTTGGAAAAATTCAGAGAGTAAGAAATAAGGAAGACACAGGGAAGAAATCTAGCATACCAGTAATTGTAGACCCAGAAGAAGAGAGAGAATAATCACAATGACTAAGAACCTCTCAAGATTGTTGAAAACATCAAACCATCAACTGAGGAAGCTCTAAGGACATGAATGGGAATATGTACAAAGGAATCCACACCAAAACCCATCCTAAGAAAACCACTGAACTAAAAGCAGAGAAAAACCTGCTAGAAGTGCATGTCATAATAACTTTCAAAAATAAAGATGAAATTAAACATTTCTGTACAAAGTAAAATTTAAAGGGAATTAAACACTAGAGTTGTACTAAAAGAAGTTGTGCTTTTCAAACCAATGGAAAATAGACCCAGTAGAAACCAGGAGTTACATGTGGGTAAATTGAAATGAATATTACCTGTATTAAATATTATTATAATACATTGGGGATTACATTATTTACAGAATGACAATACTAGGCAACAGGGCATTTTAGTCAGTAAAAGGACAAAAAGAATTATTCTATGATTCTTGCATTTTTCTGGGTGGGAGGAGATAAAGATATTAATTAATATTAGGATTATGTAAGTCAACTATATATGTTGTAAGTAGTAAAGGGTAAACATCTACAAATGCTTAAAAGGGTATATAACATGCAGGAGAGGAAATAGAATTATAGAAAATCCTCTTCTGAATTATTAAAAGAAGGTAAGAAAGAGGAACATAAAACATGCTGGAAAAATAGTATTAAGTAAGATGACAGACTCAAATCCTGAGATAGCAATAATGGGGAAAATATAAATGGATTAAATGCTCTAATTAAAAGACAAAGAGGAAGTGAATTTTGAAAATATGATCATAAATAATTTCCAAAATTTATATCTAAAACGTAAGGATAGGGCTGGGATTGTGGTTCAGTGGTGGAGCACTTGCCTAGCATGTAAGGCACTGGGTTCCATTCTCAGCACTGCATACAAATAAATAAATTAAAGGTTCATTAATGATTAATATAAATTTTTTTTAAAAAATAAAATAAAATGTAAGGATAATCCATGCATACCCATGTTTATAGCAGCACAGATCACAATAGTCAAACTATGGAACCAGCCTCATGTCCTTCAGTGGGTGAATGAATTAAGAAAATGTGGTATCTATTCACAATGGAGTTTATCCAACCATTCAGAAAGATGACATGATGTCATTTGCAGAAAATGGATGGAACTTGAAAATATTATGTTAAGTGAAATAAGCCAAACTCAGAAAGTCAAGGATTGTATGTTTTCTCTCATATGCAGAAGCTAGAGGAAAAAAAGAAAAAGAAAGGTAAGGAGGCAGGGAGAAAAGCGAAAAGTGGAGGGATGGGTGGAAAGATGTCATGAAAATGGAAGGGAGATCAGTCAAGGAGAGGGAAGGAACCAGGGGGAGGGAGGAGAGGAGGAAAAAGGGAATACCAGGGAATGATATTCGCCAGATTATATTGTTAGATGTTTCACAAATATAAAGATGTAATGATGAACCTCACCATTAGGTACACCTATAATGCACCAATAAAGAAGATGGAAAAAAGAAAAATAAATAAATAGGTAAAACATAAGGATACAGAAAAGTTGGAAGTCAAAGGATGGAAAAAGATAAAACCCTGCAGACACTAACTAGAAGAAAGCTGTGTGGTTATGATATTAGTAAATCACAAAAGGATTTAAGGCAAAAAGCATTACCACAAATACATAGGAAAAATTCATGATGATACATGATTCAACTAACGAGGAAGAGAAATCCATCCTAATTGTGCATGAAAATATTAATACTGATTCAGAAATATATAAAACAAAGTTTAAAGGAAACCTAGAGGGAAGTAGATAAATAGGTATTCATGGTGGGTTTTAACATCTCGGTATTAGAATAAGCAGACGAAAAATAACCAGAAAGTGTATAGGTCTGACCATGATCAAAAACTTGACTTGATCACAGTATGTAGATTAGTGCTTTCAATTACTAAAGAAAACGTTTAAAGCAAATTTCAACAGATATCAAATGAAATAATAAATGATGTTTTCTGATGTCATAAGACATCTAGAGAATTCTTAATAACCCAGGTCAAAAAAGAAATTACAGTGAAAATAGAAAATATTTTTGATTAATGAAAAGACCAAACAGATCATGTTAGTGGAGTATCACTAAAAACTCAGGTTTAAAAGAAATTTTTGCTTTAAATGCATGTATTAGGGGGGATCCCAAATCAACACACTAAGCATCCACCTCAAGAAGTTAAGAATAATTAAACCAAAGAAAGTTGAAGAAAATAAAAATAAAGAGAACAGTAGAAATGAAACATCAAACCAGCATAAAATAATCAATAGAACCATAAGTTTTTTTGGAAAGACTAATAAAAGGGATAAATTCACAAGATAAAAAAGGAAATGCATAAATAACTACCAGCAGGAATGAACAAGTAGATGTCACTATAGATCTTACAGATATTATAGAGAGGATAGTAATATGTGAATAATTAAATTTATAAAAATATGATGATTTTCTAGTTGATTTCTAGCTTAATTTTACTGTGTGCAAAAAAGACTGTATATGAAGTCAAAACTTAGGGTTCCATAGATGACCAATTTTGAAATGTTTTAAATGTGCTTGAAAAGATTGTTTATTCTTCAGCTGTTGGGTACAGGTTTTAAAATAACACAATTACGCCAGGCAAGGTGACCCATGCCTGCAATCCCAGCTATGTCCTGAGTTCCTATCTTCACTTGATATTTTTGTTTCAGTGATTTCTACTTTCTTGCCACCTCATTAATTCATTTAATGATTTATGTAAAAAAATACTTTTCATCTGGAGTTTCTAGTGGTTTCCAGTGGGAACATTTGCCAGTGTATGTCATCCATTGAGCTGCCAATAATGAAAGTCCCCCAGAGCGATGTTTCTGAAATACCAAACAGATCATTTCACTTTACTCCTTAAACATCTTCAGTGGCTCCCCCATTGCGTTCAGAATCACATGGAAACTCCTTAGTTTGATATTCAAATATTTTTTGATCTGGTTCTGCCCACCCCTCAGGCCTCATTGAAAGGGCCATCATGAGATACTCTCAACCCACATAGGATTCTCACCTCCCTGTCTTTGTGTGTGTAATCTCTACTCTAGCCCAACTTCAAGGCTCAGCTTAGGCACTGCTCTTAAAGGAATCCACCCATAACTTAGTCTGGGTACATGCTCTTATATTCTGTTCACAAGCATTACAAGCTCCTGTGCTGTAAATCATCGTTTTGCTAGATCAGTCCCTATAAAAACTGCAGAATATGATTTCCTAGAATAAGCTATGACTCATAATAAATATTCATCAAGTGTTTTTAAATGAATGAATGGAAAAACCATCATTGCTATGGGTCAAAGGTTGTTGAGCATTAGAATGAACTATGAATTCATAAAAGATAAGGAATTTGAGCATGAAAATTCATAACCCAGTAGCACTCCCTTATCCACAATTTTACTTTCCAAGGTTTCATTTACTTCTGGTCAACTGTGGTCCAAAAATGCTACATGGAAAATTCTAGAAATAAACAATTCATAAGTTTTAAATTGCACAACATTCTGAGCAGTGTCTTGTTCTGTCTTGCCTTTCATTGACTTGCTACATCTTGTCTGGGGCATGAATCATTCTTTTATCCAGTGTATCCATACTGTATATGCTATCCACTTATCAGTTACTTACTAGCTATCTTTGTTATGAGAGCAACTGCAGTGGTATCATAGTGCATACGTTCAAATAAACTTCACTTTACTTAATAATAACCCCAAAGGGCATGAGTAGAGATTATATTATTATGATTGTTATATTTTATTATTAGCTATTGCTAATTTCTTACTGTGCCTAATTTATAAATTGGACTTTATTGTAGGCGTACATATAGTTTTTTTTAAAGCATGATATATATATAAGAGTTCAATACTCGCCATGATTTCAGGCATCCACTGGAGGTCTTGGAATGCATCCTTTGCAGATAAGAGGGGGGAGATACTATATTTTTTTAAATTTATTTTTATTGTAAACAAATGGGATACATCTTGTTTCTCTGTACAGAACTACTGTATTTGAACTCAGAAAAGCTTTAGGTAACCTTAATCTGATACAAATTTCCAAAAAATTTTGATTTCTTAAAATTTCTCACAAGCCATGTATTCTGAATCTTTTCTGCAGAAAACCCTCAGGCAATTCAATTGAAGAAGCATTGTCTTCACCAGCTGGTATCTGCCTTATAAAATTCTGAGCAGCACAGGTTGTCCATTTCTGAACTGCATTTTTAAAAACCTGCAAGTTTCACCAAGTAGAGCAAAATTAAACCAAAATTGGTGTTAAGGCAAGGGATGAAATGGGAACAAGCAGGAGGAGTTTTGATTCTTTATGGATATGGTTATTAATTTGTGCTTGAGTTGATCTGAAGATACTCTAGTTCAGAGCGTTAATCTGTACTTTCAGGAGCTTTCAGAACTGTCCTGGTTCTTCCTTCCCCTTTATAGCAGTTTGCCAGCAGTATTTTCATCCTCTACCATAATCAAAAAAGTCCCATTTGAAATATAAATCCCAGAAACACAAAAACTCCAACTGCGACCAAAAAAAATTATATGCAAAAACACTAATTTTCACTTTTATTGTTCCAGCTGTTATACTGTTAATTGATACAACCTATTTATTCATAAATAAATGTATTCATAGTAAAAATATGGATAATCAAACCTGATGTAACGGTCTGTCTAAAGATTTAAATTCTTTTGACCTTAGAAAATTCTTAAATGTGATTATTATTCAGTAACTAGAAAAGACTCTTAATTTACAGTACTTTCTGTGGTTTGGTGAAGGTAAGATTTCTTACTCTGCTAACTTGGGTAAATTACTGTTTTGTGGTATCAAGCTGAAGAGTCAATTAAGGATACATGGCTCATTCAATTATGCCAATACACATATATCTGGTCTATGATACTATGATACTCCTCCATTAAATGAGGAACTCATTAAATGAGTTCTACTCATTTAAAGCCATTTAAAATTTTATATATTAAAATGTATGGTTTTTACATTGCTACCATCAGAAAACAATAGCCAACAAAGCAACCTTCACTTTAACAAATGAGCATCTTAAAATGATATGATCAAAATTAAACGATGCTAAGTCAGATCTACCCATTCTATATGCCAATCTCCTTGAGACAGCTAGTGGTTGGACTCTTTCTAGTTGCAAAGGCTGCTTTAAAATGGGGCTACCAAGGCCCTAGTCAAAATCTCATGTTAAGCTGGGCACAGTCGTACATGCCTTTAACTACAATGACTCAGGGCTGGGGAGATAGCTCAGTTAGTAGAGTGTTTGCCTTGCAAGCACAAGGCCCTGGGTTTGAGCCCCAGCACTGCAAAAAAAAAAAAAAAAAAAATTCCAGTGGCTCTTGAGGCTGAGGCAAGAGGATTGCAAGTTCAAAGCCAACCTCAGCAACTTAGAAAGGCCTTGAGCAACATAGTCAGACCCTGTCTCTAAATAAGATATTAAAAAGGGCTGGGGATGTGGCTTAGTGGGTAAGCACCCCTGGGTTCAAAACAAAACACAACAACTCATGTAACCCTAGGCATGTACCTGGTACAAAAACAAAGCACAACACTCAGGTAACCCTAGGCATAACCCATGAAGGCAAGGATGAGATAACTATTCCCGAAGCTATCCAAGATGCAGAGAGAGGCTGAGCAAGGCACTCATGCTGGCTGTCACCCTGGATCCTACAGCAATAAAACTCTACTACTTCTGTGTTCCTAGTGGAATACTAGTGTAAGTCTTGTTTCCTCTCTTGCACATCTAGAAACTAATGACACTCTCAACATGTTGAAAACTTAACTTTTATCCGTGATCTTGGCATAACTGGTCAGCTTGTAGCCTTGAACATGATGTTTAATCTTGAGTCATTGTTCCCTCTACTAGAAATTCAAAATGAGCCCATTGGCTTCACAGAGTTGTCATAGGAAGCTTTGTGACAATTGCAATTTCCCTTCTGCATAGCAGATCTTGAGGATGGGGACTCCCACAGTCCTTGGCACACAGGGAAAACTGATAACTATATAAATAACCATTAGTTAATCATTTCTGCATAACAAGTTACTCCAAAATGTAGGCACTTCAAACACAGATGTCTCATCTCTTTCTGATTCTGAGAATTAGCTAACTGGGAGCCCTGTAGCTGAGCAGTTCTAGTTCTGTTTTTGCTGAGGTTACAATCAAGCTGTTGCCTCGGGCTTCAGTTAGCTGAAGGCTTGACTGGGGGCAGGGAATCTACTTCCAAGCTCACTCTTGTGCTGTTGTTAGACCTGTTTTTCATTGACTATTGGCGGGAGACTTCCATTCCTCTCTGAGTAGTCCTCTCCTCATGACGGCTCCTGACATGGCAAGCATCTTCCCTTGGAAGAAGCAAGGAGGAAAGCAAGAGGGAACCCCTGCGGTGGACCCCACAGTCTCTTTTATGACCTAATATTGAACATAACACACCATCGCTTCTTCCACAGGTCATACAGACTGGTCCTGGTACAAGGTGGGAGGATATTTCACAAGGATCTGAATTCTGGGAGGTGAGGATTATTGGGGTCCATCATGGACCTGGAGATAGCATTAAGTAGATAAATATATCCTTTAGGAATCTTATGTGTCCTATATATTTGGTTCCCAAGAGGAAATTTCCTCTCCAAATTACTCCAGACCCTTGACCTATTTGTCTCAGCTGAGTAGGGTCCTTAGAGGGTTGATCACAAATCATTGGTCTATATTTCTTAACTAGTTGGAGGTAATCTGCTAACATTTATGAGTAAGAAATACCCTCTTCCTCTGGAGTAGTTCACAACAAGAATCCTGGTTAAGTGAGTCTACTTTAGAAACTCAAACTTGTTTTTAGATGATAGCTTCAAGGTCTAAACTGGCTGCAGAAGTCGGAGAAGCCACCTGGCCTTGATACCTGGCCAGAATTTTTAATATATTACCATTGCAATGGAGGATGATGATACTTTACCTCTATGTATCTGATTCTTACTTCTCTCCTTGGCTGGATCCAATCAGGGAACAAGGGCATCCTTTATCAGCAACTCAGACTCCTAGAGAAGTAATGCCAAAACAGTAAGAAAACTTCATCTAATGGCACTGGGACATTTTACATAATTATAGTGTAATGGGCTCTATTCTCAGTTTAGGAATATTATTCCTTGTGTGTCCTCACTGAGATGGGGAAATTTTTAAATATATTAATTGTGTTACTTTTTCCCCCTGGAAGTTTAAATCCTTAAAATGTTTATCTTCATAGAGTGCTTACTCCCTATAGAATGCAAAACTGAAACTTCAGCAATGGCAGTGTAATGCAGGAAGATTTTTAGTTATTTGCACTCAAATTGCAATGGAATAACCAAGGGTGCTATAGAATTGCTATTCTATAATACTCAGTCACCTCTTTCTATTCCACTGGACTCCAGCTGAACCTACCTTTATGATCTAACTCTTATGGAACTCTTTCTGCTTGACCTGTCTAGGAGAGAGCTGTTCAATCATAACATGTGTTATGTTTTAACTATTGGTTTTTGATACATCAGTTGGCTGGATCACCTGGGATCCTGATTGACATTTGCTCCTTGAGAGACTGGGGGAATATTACAAAAAGGACTGTCTAGCTGAATGGGCCATTCGCACTGACATGAGTGGGAAATTCTTTGAAAAACACATGACATTCTTTGTTCCTAGGCTGCACTGGATCCTGCAGATTGTCCAACCTGCAGAGTGAGCCTTTGTGTTTGTCTCTGGGCCCCTGAAGTTGAACTTAATGTAATTCTGACTGGGTGAAGTTGGATCCAGGCACCCAGAGAGGTTTAGAGGAAGGAAGTGGCTTAGAACATCTAAAAGCTAAAAGCACAGCCTGGAGAAAAGACTTTCGATTGTAACAGTAGAATATGTAATAATAATGGTTTAAACAAAAAAGAAAGAAGTAGCAAGTCATGCTCCCTGCCAAAAAAGAATGGAAAATGAGGACAAGTTTCAGCCTTTAGGAATTAAGTATATGTTTGTATATGAAAATTGGAGATGAGGCAGAGGCAAGCACCTAACATTCCCATCCACACCAAATATTATTTTGCTACACCAATGTAAGAAAAAGAACAAGGGTCAGTAAAGAAAAAGAGTTGGAGGGAGCGTGGATTAGATTCACCCTGGAAGAGCAGAATTCATGGCTTAATGTTGCCGGTTAGGAAATATGCTCCCCTTGCTTGGAAGTATTTATATTCAAAACAATTTCTGTATTGGATTTATCTATAAGCCCAGGTAGAGGTGAAGGTGCATATAAATTAGAGACAAAGAGTCTGCCATAAGCCATAGCATAACCCAAGGCAAGGCAGAGGATCCACTAGCAATAAGACAGACTATGCAGCCAGGAGAGAGCACAACCCAGGGCAAACATTCTCACGGCAATTCACAGAAGCTCTAATTTGGAGGCACCATGTAAGGGGCAGTTTATTCTGTGCAGTTATATTGTTGCACGTATAAAATGATCCCTTATGTCGTGTCTGCAGTTTTCTGTAATTGCCATATAGTCCTGTAGTGTAAAGAAAATATCCATTCCAACTTTGGGGGCGTTGCCCACCCCAATATAAAGATGAATTCCTACCCTCATGTTTGCACAATGTGTATACAATAGCTGGCTAGATAGGGAGAGGTGTGAAGTTCCATCCTACTCATCTTGCCTTGGTCTTTCCATGACTGGCCCCCATCCTGAAACTATCTAGAGGCCCAGAACCACATGCCCATCATCAAATTAGCATACAAAAGAGTTTCCTCCGGTTTGGGGAGCTATATGTCAGAACAACAGGAAGAAGACTAACTATACCAAGAATACATCTGATTATATATCACAATATTGCAGGGGAACTACTGCCACCTGGACTCACTGTTTGAACAACAGGACATGAACCTGGAAGCTGGGATGTGCCTATCACTACCTCTGACGCAGGTAAAGAATGAAGCTGACTCCCGAGGAGAAGTGGAGGCGAAGGGCATGGGGAGAAGAAGAGAACCTAGGTATGAAGCATTCTGGTATATGCTGGTTCTGGTGCTTTCTGAGCTCTGAGACCCTGCTGCATGGCTTATTTATGGACCTTGCTAGATGATCTTGTGTCTGAATAAATGGATGTCATTTTCCCTGATTTCTTTCATTAGTTCGAATTGATCTGTTATTTGCCACTAAGAGTCTTAACCAAGATAGGCTTTAAAACTTCATATAACTTAATATACCTCATATTCCTCTTGCCTAAATTCCAACCACATTGTTCACCCTCTCCACCCTCCTCCCCCAAAAGTCCAGAGTGGACTAAAAGATAGGAAAATACAATATTAATATAGAAATGAGTCTTGGGGTTAAAAAAGATAATTTCTAATATAAGAGAAAATAATTATGATACCATTCCCTGCTAGCTATATTCCCAGCTTTAGAGCACAAGGTAAGTACTAAATAATTTTTTTAACTGAATTTAACTATACTGACTGGATTTTAATGTCTCACACCAAGGCGCAACACTGAGCATCATACTTATTGGGGTAATTTTGAAAGCATTCCCAGTGAATGAGGAATGAGAAAAGGATAAATGTTATTCCTGTTATCATCTAATGCTTTCCCAGAAATACTAATCAGCACACAAAAGAAGAATACATGGTATAAAATGCTATATAAAGTTTCACAAGTTGGAGTAGATGTACTTTTCCTCATTCCTCCATCTAACTACGCTCAGCCTTTAGTATCTATAGGCTTCACAACCAACCACAGATTGAAAATATTCAGGGGAAAGAAAACTACTGAAAATGTACAAACTTTGTATTGTCATCATTCCCTAAACAATAGATTTTAACAACTGTTTACATATTATTTGCATTGTATTAGGTGTTGCAAGCAATAGAGGTGGTTTTAAAATACATAGGAGGATGTGCATGGGTTATATGTAAATACTATACCATTTTAGATAAGGAACTTGAGCATTATAGATTTGGCACCCACAGGGATTCCTGGAAACAATTCTCTATGGATACTGAGAGACAATGGTCCAACTAGAAATCTTTGACATTATGTACAATATGAAAAGGTAGAGAGAAATAAAGCAAACTACCTGGGGATCTGAGGACCCAAGGAATGACACAGTAGCAAGCACTCTGGATTTTCTTAAATATTCTAGACTTGTAGCTTAAAAAACTGCAATCCAGAAACACCAAAATGCATAGACAAAAACAAAACAAAAAGCCCAACAAAAATTTGCTTTTTCTAGCCAAAGAACCAGGAAAGAGGCAGGTGGGCAAGACAGAAAATGTTTAGACAATAACTACTCTATTCCAGCCAAATATCACAGAAAACTGGATCTCATGTGGCCAGCAAAGGTTGAGGGGGAACCTACACCTTCACCCTCACCAGGCTGCAATGAACTACCCCCAATCCTCTGCCATGGTGGTGTCAGAAGCCTAAAAAGGAAGGTCTAGGATTGCCTTCTCCATCTGACAGTAATAAGGCACTGCCTACTCTCCCCACTGGAGTAGTGCCAAAGGAAACCTGAGAAGAGTGGAGATTATCATCACTGTCCAGCAGCAATGAGGCCACCCAATTCTCCCACTGTGTTGTCAGTGGCATCCATATGGAGAGTAGAAATGAGACATTTTTCCCAGCAGGTGGTATCAGCAGAGACCCAAGAACTGGAACTCCTGCCCCCAACCAGCAGTAATGATGTTGTGTCAACAAAGGCAAGTGAAAACCTGAACTTCAACCAACTTCCAAAAGTAATAAGGCTAAATAAAGCAGCATCCCATTCACCTACTGGAGTGGTGTCAAAAGGAACCACCTAACATACAGGATTTAAATAAGATCTAGATTCTTATAACACAATACCCAAAATGTACAGGTCTTCATCAAAAATCACTCTTACCAAGTGTTAGAAAAATCTCAACTCAAATGATGCCAATTGATTGATCATTATCAATCAATGCCAATAACAATACGACAAATATTAGAATGATTTGATAAATACTTTAAACCAGCAATCACAAACTGTTTCAACAAGCAATTAGGAACAAGTTTGAAATGGATGAGAAAATAGAAAATTTAGTAAATAAATAGAAGACATATAAAAGAGGCAAATGGAAATTCAGAACTAAAAATATGTAATAATTGAAGAAAAAAATTTTTAACTCAATAAATGGGCTCAATCTGGAGAGTACAGAGGAAATGTAACAGAGGAAACAATTGTAAAGTTGAAATTAGAGTAATAGGAATCACCCAATCTGAACCAAAGAGAAAAAGAGATTTTTTTTTAAAAAAATGAACAGAGTCTGAGAAATCTGTGAGACTATAACAAAGGTTTGATTTTTGGGTTTTTTTTTTTTTTTTTTTTTTTTTTCTGTGCTGGGGATTGAACCCAGAGCCTTGTGCTTACAAGGCAAGCACTCTATTGACTGAGCTATCTCCCCAGCCCTATAAGGTTTTAACAATCAGGTCATCAGAGTATCAAAAAAAGAAAACAAAGAGGGTGAGGCCAAAAAGTATTCAAAAAAGATAATGGCTAAAAATTCTCCAAACTGGGCAAATGGCAGGCTCATAGATTCAAAGAAGTTAAGCAAACTCCAAGTCGAATACACTCAAAGAAATCTACACCAAGACACAACTTAGTCAAATTTCTGAAAGTTGAAGGAAAAGAATTATCTTCAAGGCAGTAAGAGAAACAATACCTTACCTCTAAGGGAAGAACAATTTGAATAACTGCAGATTCCTCATCAGAAAGCATGAAGGTCACAAGGAAGTGGTACAACTTTTAAGCGTTAAAACAAAAGTACTCAATCCAGAATTCTAATTCAAGTGAAAATGTCTTTTAGGAATGAAGAAGAAATCAGGACATTTTCATGAAAGAAAATAAAACAAAGAGAATTTTTGCCAGCAGGCTATTCCAAAAGAATGAATAATGAAAGTTCTCTATGCATAAATGAAATGATATAAGAATGAATCTTGGGAGGATAAGAGAGTAAATTCATGGCTAAATACAATACATTTTACTTTACCTCTTGTGTTTTCTAAATTTTGTTTGACAGTCAAAGAACATTATAAAAATGTTATAAGAAATGGTTGAAGTTTTAGAACTTATAACTATCTAATGTGGTTTTCTAAATATATGAACAGGAAATACTTAAGACAATTATTAATGGGGAAGCATAAAGGGGCATAAAGAGAGGTAATGTTTCTATACTTTACTTGAAGGTAAAAGGTCAACACCAGTACACTGTAAGTTCTTTCTACCTTATGTAATACATAAAGCAACCACTATGAAAGATATACAAAGAGATACAATTGAAAAACACTATAGACAAGTAAGAAGGGGAAATTCTAAAAATGTCCATGGGAAGTCAGGAAAAAGAAAACAGAGAAATTAAAATAGTAGGCTCAAGTCCTAATATATTAATAATTACAATTAATGTAAGTGCCTAAACACACTAATTAAAAGATAAAGATTGGCAGAGTATTTTGAAAAAATAAGACCCAACTATGTGCTGTTATGAGGAACTCACTTTAAATATAATGATATCAGTCAGTTGAAAGTAAAAGAGTAGGAAAAGATATACAAGTAGATACTCGAGAAAAACAGGAATAGCAATGTTAATATTGATAAAGTAGATTTATTAGCTTATTTTCTGGACTAATAAGAAAACAGGTTTATTTAGCTCACAGTATGTGAGGCTGAAAGTCCACTATTGGGCAGATCCATCCATTTGGCTGCTGGTGAGGGCCTTCTTGGCTAAATCATGACATGGCAGAGGAACAAAAATAAAAATAGTCAAATTCAGAGGAGCATGTGGGTGTCCTCACTTTATAATGACCCACTTTGGCAAGAACTAACTCACTACACAGGTCTAGCATTAATCCCTTCTAGGACAGTGTCCCTCCTGACCTAATTACCTTGCAATAGGCTCTACCTGTTAAAGGTCCTGCTACCTCAGCATTGCCACACTGAGGACCAAGCCTCCAGCACATGAGCCTCTGGGAAACAAATCACATGAGGACCAGAGGAGGAGATTTCAAAGCAAAGAAAAATTACCTGAGACAGAGAGGCACATTACATATTGATAAAAGGTCAATCCACCAAGACATAGCAATCATGATTGGGATGCACCAAATAAAACAGTTGCAAAATATGTGAGGTAAAACTTACAGAATGGAACAGAGAAATAAAAAAACTCACAATTATGATTGGAGACTCAGTCTCAACAATTGATGGAAAATTAGACATAATATCAGTAGTGATACAGGATATGAGAGAACTGAATGATGCGATCAGCCAACAGAATCAAAGAACACTCCTCCTAACTGTAGCAAAATACACATTCCATCCAAGCATTCATGGAACATATTCCAAGATAGACCATATCTTGGACCAAAAAAACAACTTTAATAAAATAAAAGAATTAATATCCTACAGAGCAAGTTTTCTGACCATAATGGGATTAAACTAGAACTCAATAACAAAAAGATAATCAGAAAATCTTCAAACATTTGGAAACTAAACAACAAACTTCTAAATGGGTCAAAGTCTAAAGAAAAATCACAATCAACTTTGAAAAAAAAAGAACTGTTAGACCTGATAACATAATTTTTCAAAGTGGTCAGTTCCTAAATAAATATGTAAAAAGCAAACATATTCAGTTGGAAAATATAATAGCAAAGTCAACCTATTCACAGTAACAATGAACAATAAAATGTTTAGGAATATACCTAACAACAAATGTGCTGGAGTTACATGCAAAAAAAATACATAAAACTGAGGACAATTAAAAAAAAAAAAAAGAGAAATCACGTAGGTGCAGAGAAATATACTCTAAAATTTATAGGGATAATGAAGGAATTAAAATCACAAACAATTCTGAAAACAGAGACAAAAGTGGGAGGAATCAGTCTGCTCAATTTCAAGACATTTTACCGATATAATAATCAAGGCAGTAGTGTTTTCTTTGTTCTTTGACAGACAAATTTAATATTTGAAGAAATCCATTAATTCTCAGATAAGTCTGTAAATGTAAGACAATTCTAATACAATCTTTATGGAATTCACCTGGGAAAAGAAACCCCAGATTCAAGCTATGAACATCATGCAAAAGAAGTATAATGATGTGAGACCACTGGAATAGACAGCTATTATAAAGTCTCAGTAATTAAAGTATTTCACTGATGAAGAATTAGAGACCAATGGAACAGACTAGAAAGTTCAGAATCAGATCCATGCATATGACTACCATCTGGATCTTGAATGTTCCCTCAAGGGCCATGTATTGACGGCTTGATCTCCATCCAGCCTTAGCACTATTGGAAGGTGGTGAACTCTTTGGGAGGTGCCACCTAGTTAGGTCATTAGGGGAGTGACTCTGAAGGAGACACTGAGACCTGAACCCCTCCTCTCTCTCTCTCTCCTTGTGCTTTCTGGATACCCTGAGGGGAGCAGTTTCCTTTGCTACATGCTCCCACCATGACGAACTGCCTCACCACAGGCCCAAAGGCAGTAGGGCAGGAACCATGAACTGAAGCCTCTGAAACCATGAGACAAAAAAAAAAAAAAAACCTTTCTTCCTCATGCGTTGATTCGACTCAGGTATTTGTTATAGTAATGAAAAGCTGACTGACACACAATATGTGCAGATTTACCATCTATGTGCACAATACAATTGTTTTATATGTTTTGACTAGTTACCTAGGATTTTTACTTTATTTTTTGTTGGGGGCAGGTGGGCAAACAGACCTTGTATTTCCTTTATGCCAGCAATAGATATCCCTGGTTGCTTTCAAAGAATAGACTATAGAGGGTCCAGGCAATAAAAAGGAGGCCAACTGCACAGCTCTGCAGTAATCCAGACAAGAGTTGACAATGATTTGGAACAGTATAGTGTCAGGGTTCTGTGGAAAGTGCTCTGGGTGGCTTCTGAAGATAGAAAACACAGAATTTGCTGAAGAGAAAAAGAGAAAAAGAATGGATTCCAGCATGATAGAAAAACTGGAAGAATACAGTCATCTAGTCCTAAGATGAACAAGTCCTGAGAGAAGGTGCAGATTTGAGGGAGGTTTCAATCCAGTGCCCATCATATATCTGAATGACAGAGAATATAGGGCATGCACATGGACATAGACATCTGTATTTTTCACACTTTCCATAATGAATTATACTATCTTATTATAAAAAAAAGTTACTAAAAAAAGTCTTTGCCTACATTTCACTGAATTCAGAACTTCAGAATCATATTCATTTCTAGAGTTAGAAGATTTACTCCTGAACAGTTCAGAAGAGATTGAAAAGTGCATGTGAACTTCCCTGAGGAGATGGCTCAGAGTCCTAGAGAAATCCTTGGTAGAAGGAAGGGAGAGCCTAGTACTCACACCTCCCAGCACAGCTGACAGACCCAGCCTATGACTGAGGAAAGACACCAGCCCCATATGCTTTCTTTTATCCCCTCTTTAAGCACAGAACTCAAAGGGAAAAAGATGTTTGCTCACTCTGCTGAGGAAGACAAAATGGTGACCTAAATACAGTGGAATGAACATTCAATAAGGGAAGTGGACTGAATCCACAAACATTTATTAGGTACTTACTATTTGCCAGGTTAGCAGACACAAATGAGATGAGAACAAGGAAGGAAAAAATGCAATCATGAACAAGAAAGGTGTGTTAATCAGTTTTGGGGCCCTGTGATCAAGATACCTAGCAAGAACAATTCAAAGGAGGAAAAATTTGTCTGGGGCTCATGGGTTTTCAGAGGTGTCAGTCCATGGTGGGCCAAGTCCATTGCTGTGTGCCCAAGGTGAGGCGGAACATCATGACCAAAGAGCAGAAGAAAGCTGCTCAGTTCATAGTGGGGTCAGCAAGCAGAGTCACAGAAGGCATGGGAAGGGACTGCAGGGAAAGATGCATCCTTCCAGGGCATGCCCCCAATGGCCCCCCTAGTCCAGCTATGCTCCATATGCCTATAGTTACCACCCAGTCAGTCCTTTCAAACTGGGATGAACTAATTAGATTACAGCTCTCACAATCCTATCATTTTACCTCCAAACATTCCTGCATTAACACAGGAGCTTTTGGGGGGACACCTCATATCCAAACCATAACAAAAGGAGAAGGAAAGGAACGTTTATTAGCAACTGCTCAGCTATCACTTATTTCTAAGCTATGAGGCATCTGAGTTTGCAGAAAAGTGGTTTATACTCCAACACAAATGCCTAGATACGTCAGGTCCAAAACATTTGACAAGCACAGTCACAAACTGGTCCAAACATCCTAACCAATCACCAGGCCTGCCCAGGCAGGTGATGGGGAAACCTACTGAGAAATGAGCTCATTCTTGGTCCTAAAGAATAACTGGAAATGTCTTACATGTAACTAGCCTTCCTGGACTTTGTTTTACAGAAATTTAAGCTCTTTTTCTTAAAAGATTAATTTCACTTTTGATTGACACACAGTATTTGTAAATTTTTATAATATACAATGTCATGTTTTGATGATAGGAGGGGCATGGTGGGAAGGGGACAGAGCACAAACAGAAGAACATGAGTTTCCCTTCTGGGGAAGGACTGTCAGCAGGTGTTACAAACAGTGGGGACAGTGAGGTCTCAGAGGGAGACACTAGCTTGGTGGACTCTGCAAGGCCAGGCCTGAGCCCCAGGCTCCCAGTGTTCACTAGGATCTCAGGGCCAAGCTCTCTGCCTTCAGGGAGGCAGCTGGCTTGACCATAAGGCTGTCAGGGGGGCCGTGATGTGAGAAGATGGGTCTCTTCCCTCATTGTTCAGATTCTTGTGAGACACTCCATTCCACTCCCCAGCATGGCTTGGATCAAATTTCCTCCAACCCAGTCATGTGGGAATTCAGAATCCAATTTATTTTGATTTAAAGGAAATAAAGGGAAGCTTCATTTCTTTCACAAGGGGGTCTGTGGACTAAGATGAATAGCCTTCACTGAGGTTTCAGAGCCCCCTAGTCATTAATTTATGGAGCAAAACTGGACAGAGGGAGTAGAAGAGAAGATGTTCAATTGGGGCTATGGTTTTATAGCTCTCTGAGGACAGTTTCCTTCATTATACAAATAATCTTTTCACTCTTGCTATGGGCAGCCTCTGGACTGGCTGCTGGCAACACAAACTTAACGAGGACACAGGCCCTGCCATTAGGGACATTAGTCTGGAGGAAGAGGCAGATGTGCCCAGAAATGATTTCTGAATTCTATGTGGCTTAAAGAAAAACAATCCAGAAGTTGAGTTTGTCACTTTCATCTGAGGAGAGCCTTCCTGCGAGGTCAGTGGATGGTAACAAGGCACTGCCAACTTGAAGCAAGTGCAAAGTTTTGAAGTTTCAAGGACAAACAGGCACAGGGGTATGCCTGGATAATTCAGTCCAATTCAGTGATAGTTACAGCATCTTATATTGGGAGTTCTGCTCTTCTAAAGATCTCTATAACCAATAATATTCTGAAATCATAGAAAAACCCCAAGATCCCTCAATAAACAGGGAACCAGAATGGTGCTAGAGGATTAGACCTGCATGTCGTCACAGATTGCAAAAGACAGCTGAAAATGGTCTGCATGGAAAAGTTATGTACTTTAAATACTAAGACTTCTTGACCCAGAAGAGGATCTTCTTGATCTAGAGGAGATCACATAGTCATGATTTATGCTCTTTGCATAAGTCAGAGGCTCATCAAAAAAATGGAATCACACTCAAATTGGATCAATTGAAGAAGGTTTAATAAAGGAATTACTCACCAAGATGTGAGCAAAAGGAAATCACAAAGGATGGGCAGGACCCTAGGACCAGAAAGATCAGGGGTCTTTGACCATGACTGTCATGAAAAAGTGAGGCTTCTGCCATTTCAAGTCAGAGGCCCCTGGGAAGAGAAACACCTGGCAAAAACGATGGTCCCTAGTAAGGGACTCCACCATCCCTAGACAAGTTCACAGGGAAATTTCTGGAGGAGTAAGCACCCTGGCCTCACTCTTTCCACACTCTGATATTCTGCTGGGGCTCCCAATTGGTTGGATTCAACTGGAAGGCAGATGGCAAGGAAGCTGATGAATGTATCCATGCAAGTCAGTGTCGTGGCACAAAGATAAGGTTGCAAAATAATGAGGAGATGGCAGGGATGGCACGTGGGAGGCATCTAGCACACGGTTACTTCTCAGACCTCAAGAAAGCAGTGGTAAAATAGTAGAAACTATTCACTCCCACACCAGGACGAGAACAGGAGAAAGATCTCTGATGCATCGGAGAGTTCCACAGAGGTTTGGTTGAAAGGAATGGACAGGTGTGAGTTAGCTGGAGAAACAGAGGTGCTGCCGCTTAACACAGGTGAGGGGTCTGCAGCTGAGGGCAGGGAAACAGTTATGAAAGTTCTAGACTCAAACTGTCAAATTGACAAGCACAAATTGAGTAATGGGGCTGAAAACTGGGAAATTAATGAAAGGATCCATATTCAGAGTCGTCAGTTCTGCCATAGGGCTCCTCAATTCCAAATGAAAAAAGAAAGTTGGCAGGTAGATATTAATTCTACACTTGGCATAGGGTATCATATCAGTCTTCAAGGTACAAGGGCCTCTCAAAGGCTAATCGAGGTGAATGTGAAAGACCCAACCTAAATATCAGTGAAATATTAAAAGAGCAAAAAAAAGCTAAGTAGTAAAAAACTGCTTAGAATCATATTATTAGATATATCATAAGTAATATTAGAAACCAAGAGACAATGGAGTATGACTTTCAAATTTCTGAAGGAAATTTGTTTTACACTTAAAATTCTATACCCAGCCAAATTACCAGTCAAGTGTGAGGGCATATCTTAGTCCATTTTCTGTTGCCATAACAGAACACCTGAGACAGGGTAATTTATTATTTTATTATTTTTGATTTACTATTTATATGCATAGATAATATATACACAAATAGATTTATAACACATTATATTTGCCTATATATACGTGTGTGTGTGTGTGTGTGTGTGTGTGTGTGTGTGTGTGTGTTTGAACATTTGAACCTAGGGGCATTTTACCAATGAGCTACATAATCCCCAGTTCTTTTTAATTTTTATTTTATGACACAGTCTCATTAAGGTGCTCGGACTGACCTTGAACTTTCAATCCTACTGCCTCAGTCTCTGGAATCACTGACTTTGTAGGCAAGTGCCACCCTGCCTGGCTAGAACAAAGAAACTTTTTTTTTTTCAGGGGTGCTGAGGATTGAACCCACGACTTTGTGAATGCTAGGCAAGGGCTATACCACTAAGCTACATCCGCAGGTTCCCAGACTGGGTAACTTTTAAAGAAAAGAGATTTATTTAACTCACAGTTCTGAGGTCAAAGATGGCAACGAGGAGGGGCCTGAGGCTGCCTCAACTCATGGTGGAATTTAGAAGGCAAGAGGGCACCTTCAGGGTCATGTGGCAAGAGAGGGAACAAAAAATAACAAGGAAACGGAACTTACTTTATAACAACCCTATCTCAGCACAGCTAATCTAGCCTGTGTGAGCCAGAATTCACTCCCAAGAGGCAGCATGCATTTATTTATAACTCCTCCCTCATGACCCAAATACCTTCCACTAGGCTCCACCTCCCATCACTGCCACGTTGAAGAATTAAAACTCAACAAGCGTTTGGGTGGGGACAAGCCATATTGAAATCATAGGCCCAGATAGAGATACAGTTTCCAGATTTATAGACATGCAGAAAGTTTCCTTCCCATGTGCCCACTCTGAAGGAATCACTTGAAAATTTAGCCCTGCATGATGAGGGTCTAGCTGATACAGAAGAAAATGTGGAACTTGAAGGGGAGGAAGGCACCAAAATGTCAGCTGAACAGCATCCAGGATGGGAGCAGGAAGACAGTAGGTTTTAGAAGGAAAGTCTCTGGGACCATCTGTGGGGGAATTCCATAGGAGACTTTGCCTGAGCTTTCATAATCCCTGAGAATATGAAAGTTCATAGAATGCAGGACAAAAAGGAAAGGCAACTAGAAACTCTAGAGAAAAACTAATAGCAGCACAATAAAGCCTTATTAAAATATTGTGAAATCAAGGCATATCTGAGCAGAGGTGGACTTGGAAAGAGAGCGAAATAAATTCTAAGGGATGGATAAAAAGAATCCTGGAAGGTGCTGGTGATACAAGGAAGAAAACATGTTTCTTCTTTCACCAAGAACAAAGAAGGGTAGCCAGCAAAATGATGGAAATTATACAGAAAGATACAATCTAACTTTAACGTAGAAAATGTGACATGATTGTGAGCAATTATTCAAGTGTAAGAACAAATTCTTTTGGACATTCTTCTGTGAAGAGTACAGGAGAGGAATGCTTTGCTCTTAAGATCAAGAACAAGACAAAGAATATTCAACATTGTACTGCAGGTTCCAGTCAGGGAAATGGGGTGAGAAGTACAAGTCACTCAGACTGGAAAGGCAGAAATAAAAATTACCTTTATTCTCAGATGACATAATTTCCTATGTAGAAAATCCTTAGACAGTCGCTTTTAAAAATGACTACAACTAATAAACTAATTCAGCAAGTTGGTAGGATAGAAAACAATACACAAAAATCAATTGCATGTTTACACACTCTCAATGGATAATTTGAAATGAAATTAAGAAAGCAGTTTCATTCACAATATGAAATCAAAAAGAATAAAACACTTCATAATAAATTGTTAAATTTAAGACTCAATGCAATCCCCATTAAAATCCCAGTTGGATTTTTTTTTTTTTTTTGGTGGGGAGGGCAGAAATTGACAAGCTGATCTAAAGTTTACATAGAAAATACAAAGGACACAGATTAGCTAAAACAATCTGGAAAATAAAGAACAAATTGGAAGATTTATACATTTCAATTCTAAAACTTATTACTTCACTTCTATCATCTGGACTGTGTGGTACTGACATAAGAATAGACCAATGGAAGAGAACTGAGAATAAAATGAAAACCTTTATATTCATGGTCCACTTATGTTCAATAAAGATAACAAAGCAACCTAATAGAGAAAAGAATAGTGTTCTCAATAAACCATGCTTGGATAACCAGATGCTTGGACAGCCACATACAAAAAATAGCTGTGGAGCCTTACCTCACACCGTACACAACGCTTAACCCAAGGTGAATCATAAATCTAAATGTACAAACAAAGTCTGAAAAATGCTTAGAATAAAAATAAGAGGACGATCTTAGAGACCTTGGGCTTTTTAGAGGATGGTATCAAAAGCACAAAAGATCAAAGAAACTGATCAATTGGATTTCATTACTCCCTCTAGTGGATTTAAAATATAAACACATTTCGCTTTTTTTTTTTTTTTTTTTTTTGGAAACTATAGTAAAAGATATTTCCATAACAATCACACTAATCAGTGACCATTGTAGCAGTCACTATGGTAGATTAACTTTGCTTTTCTGTGAAGTGCGACAAGAAGGGGGCATGAAGGCATTTTCTGGGGTTATAGAAATGAGCTGCATCTTGAGTGTGGAGTGGTTACACACCTGTACTTCTTTATCAAAACCAATCAGTTTAAGGACAAAGTCTGTGTTTCACTCTATATAAATCTCACCTCAGTGAAATTTTTCTTTTACAAAGTGATCGCCCTGAGGAATGACAAGAGAGGGGACAGGAAGATGGACACAGTGCTGCTTTTTCACTATAGGCTTTCAATCCTTAAAATAAAAAAAATTAATGCATGGGTTTGAATTACTTATTTTAAGTTTTGAAAAATCAAGTGTGCTCCAATTTGAAGCTTCTTCTTATCCTTACTTCAGAAGAAATTCCTGTCTGGGAGGGTCTCAATTAGCATCAATGACCAGGTTCCCCTCTTCCTTTCCTCGTGTCCCTCCAGAGTCAGAACGCTGGTCCAGGGGGTCCTGGAGCAGGTTCTGAGTCAGAAGACTTGCTCTTGAAAGCTGCAAAAGAAACAAAGTTGTAATCATTTATTCTCTGTCATGGGGCCACTGTACTGAACACAGAATCTCTTTAAAAGCTTTAAAAGTCAGAATCTCAAAAGCTTCCATTTTTGAATGCTAAGGCTTATTTGCATATCAAAATTGCCTCAGGATAGTAGGCAGAATTAGAAAATTAAGGAACAACATTAGAAGGGAGAAAAAGAAGTAGGACAAGCACATCAATGTATAGAGCACTTCCCTCTGTCACCAGCAACATTCATAAATAAAGTGTAAGACTCAAAATATCATGGCTGTTGCAATTTGGGTTAGACTATTACGGCAAATGTATTTACTAACTCGACAAACAAATCTTTTTCATTAAAAAAATACACATCTCAACAGCATCACTCCCTCTAGTGGATCAAAAAAAATCATATTTATAAAGAGTTCATCTTTTGGGGAACAATGGTAAAAGAAATTCCCATAAGAATCATCACCCTAACCAGTGGTTACAGTAATGGTCACTACGGTGAATTAATTTTGCTTTCCTGTGTAGTAAGGTTTTTTCTACACCCTCCCTTCTTAAAAAAAATTTAAAAAAAACTTCATCTGAATAATTAACCACTCACAAATCAGAAAATGATAGACATTTCAAACATGACTTACAAGGATAAAAATTTGAAAACTATTGAAGGTAGTATTATCCTCAATATAAATCATAAATATTCAAAGAATTGCACAGTCGCTCTCCAGCAACATGCAAATGAAAAAGCCATTTCAGCATGTATTTGCCCATATGTCACTCCAAAGTGTTTGTTGAATTGAATTGGTGATGGTTTTTAATAAGTAATAATTCAAGTTTCATATCTACTTATTTTATAAAAGTAAATGTTCCAATATTATCAAATTATTCATTAGACCCTCTAATCTCAAATGCTGTTTAGAAGTCTTAGTGAACATTCTGTCATACCATGACTATACCTCATATTTGAGGGCATATATATAATATATAAGTAAGAAAATACCAGTCTGAGTTGACTTGACTTTTGAGTGTCTCACAACTCAGTCACAGATGCCGCAGCTAGAGAACAGACACCTAAAAGGGGCAAAAAGAATAACATTCTGTTGGGCTGATCTCTGTAGCCTAATCCAAGTGCCATGTTAATAACTAAACAACAAGCCATGTTATTCAAATATTTGGGACTGGCTTTACCATTGCAAGTAACTGAATGGAGTTTCACATACTTTTTTTAAATGAAGAATTTGGAATAAGCACACATCTTAGAAGTTCAGGCTCTTACAATAGTGAATTCAGGTAAAATACTGATGACAAGGTTTTCTATGCCTGGGAAGTAACATTTAACAGCAGGCAAAGAGACACATTTCCCACCAAAATCTAATGCCATTGCCATCAACAACCCCACAGAGGCTCAGCTACCTAAAATGGAAATGAAAATATAATGTATGGAAATATTCTCTTAGAAAAACTCCTTAAGGCTTCACATGTATTAATGTATTAGTTTGCAAACATTAAGATCAAAGCCAAAGCAACAAATACATCCTAAAAAGTTTTTCGTCAGATTTTTATTAACGATATACAAGTAGCAAGGCATAAAAAATTAATAGGCTCAAGCCTTGAAATGTCAAACCCAATGATCTGTACCCGTGCTCACCTCCTTTGCTTTTTGTTTCAGTCTTGCTGGCTCTGGGTCTTCTTGCCTCAAGCAACTCTCCATGGTTAAAAAAGGAGAAAGAAAGGTTAACAGATGGTTTAAGAGCCCCTCATCTGTTGCAGTAAGTTAAAAAATAGCAAAGGAAGGAGAATCGGATCCAAGGTGTCAAAAACACAAGGCCTAAATTCATAGACGTGTAATTTCAAGCCTTTAGGCTTACCAATAAACTGTTAAATATTCTGTTTTAAATAAAATCTACTGTAAGTTTTTAAAAATCAACCCAATTGACTTATAACGTGGCTAACTCTTAAATTTGAAAATAAGTTTCTATTCTTCTTTTAAGTAGTTGGAATGCTGTTGGTTGAGTCCTTCCACCCTCATTAGGCCTTCTACATAATTCTGTGGTCCCAAATCTTTCATTTCCAGGAAGGTCCACCCATCCGATGGAGAAGCAGTTGCTGTCATGCAAAAGAAAAAAAAAAGCTGTGCATAATGTACTTTTCCCACTTCCCAGATCCAAAAATATCCTGTGGTGCCAAATTTTCAGTCCCCAAATCTCTTGAACAATGAAATCAATCCTTAATTGCTAACAGTTCTTTGCACACACGTCTATCACAGAAATGTGTCAGAAAAATGAGACAAGACTGCCTCTTTCCATGCTGTTTAGCATGTGCTGACATATGAAGAACCCAAAGAACCATGTGCTCAAGAAAATAAAAATGAAAAATATTTGACTTGAAACTCGAAAAGAAAAATTTGGCCTGTTTTAATCTATATTTATTTGCAACATATTTAAAACAGACAGAATGAAGAGTGACCACACTAAAACCAAACTGCATCCACTTCATCAGAAGACAATGACCGAGACCACCATCAGAGGGACCTAAATTTGGGCACCGACACCAGATGGTAGTTGTGAAGAGAGAGGAGACTGCTTCGCTCTTTGCAGAATGAGCTTCCTGCTGCTGGACTGTGGGGACAGGGGGTGGTCTCCCATGACTGTCACCAGTGCCTATTCCCAGTCCTGGCTTTAGTGGCTGGTCCCTCCTCATCAGGCACACAACTGTCCCATGGCAGAAATCACTGGTGTCCACCCACTTTTCCTTCCTTAGATAAATGCTGCAGATTCTCCCAGCTATAACAGGATCTACCAAACCAGCCTCTTGCCCATCATTCCCTCCTGTCCTCCATCCTCAAAGCCTCCTCACCTCCTAGTGAGAAGATTAAAAGGCAAATAGAGCAGTAAACAAGAGAACGCAAATGAGGGCAGAAAATAAGAACCTCTATTATGCCTAGTTTTATAACTAAGGAATGAGGTGGATGCTGGTGTCATTTCCTGAGATGGGAAAAAATCAGGGGATTGGAGAGAGAAACTCAGGAGCTTGTTTGGGGACACCCCCCACACACACACACAAAGCTTGCTATATCATCAGAGGATCAGGAGAAGAGGATAAGTAGGTGATGGCATAACTCAAAGGAGAGGTCCTAACTGCAGGTAGGACAAATGGAAATCACCATAATGACACTTCTGGAAAATGTGAATCCACAGAGAAAGCAGGCGAGTGGTTTCCAAGGGGCTTTGGAGAGGAGGGAGTAGGTGATGGTGACTTAATGAGTACATGGGTTCCTTTTCAGGGCATTGAAAATATCTTGGAAGTAAGCAGAGCAATGGAAGCACTTCACTGTGAATATAGTAAATGCCTCTGAATTGTACATTTGAAAGTGATTTATATTTAATTTTATGCCGTGTGAATGGTAACTCAATAAAACAAAAGTTAAAAGTTTCGGATAGACAGGAGAAAGGGGTTCTGAAGTCTGTTGCACAGCAGGGTGCCTACAGTCAATAATAATGTATTGTATGCTTCAAAAACTAAGAGTGGAAATTTCAAAGGTCTCACCATGACAGGTAAACAAGTTGATGGATATGTTAGTTGACTTGATTTAATCATTCCACACTATACATGTATATCAAACCATCACATTATACCCCCTAAATGCATATAATTATGATTTGTCAAAAAAAAATATTGATAAGAAAAAAGTAAGGAAATAAAAACACCTGGGAATCATCAGCATAGAGGTGATAATTAAAGTCATGGGGCTGAATGAGATCACCCACAGCCTGAGAGCGGACACTGATGAGCTGTTGCCTGGGGTGCTTAGAACACATGGAGTTTAGGGAGAGCAGAGAGATGGGCGGGGAAGTTCCAGAAGGAGCAGCCAGTGAGGAGAGAGAAACTCTGGGAGAGCATGCAGTCCCAGAGTTCAAGAGAGGAACCATTGGAAAGGATATCATGAGGTCCTATCAAATCTGCTGCAAGTTCAAGTCACCTGAGGATCAAAAGTTAACTACTGAATGTGACAGGATAGAGGCGCTCGGTGAAGATCTGTGTGGGAGGAATGGTGGCAACAATATAGTGTGACTACAGTCGTTTACAGAGAAAATCTGGAGAAGCGTGCTCTGGAAGTTGTACCTGGGTTTGTTTTAATCAGGTTTGGCAAAGCATGCAGACAAAGAAACGATCGTCAGATCCCAAGATACAGAAGACGCAGCATGGCCCTCGGGGCTACGTGGGGAAGCACAAGGGCCCATGGGGAGACAGAAGAGGAAGAAGAGAGCGCATGACCCAGAGCCTTTACTGGGGTTTTCATTGGAAGACCTGGGTAAGACAAATCTCGGGCTGGATAGCTTGAATGATTTCTAGACTATGGGGCTGGCCTCTAGTTGTCCAGTACCTAGTCCTGGGCTGATTTGGAGCAGGGGGAATATTGGCTTAGTATGTGAGAATTTGATAAAGGAGATAAGTAGGGATTGGGGCTCTGGACTGGTTGGTGTGTATCAAAAGTATGCTTGCAAGGAGTTACTTGCCCTCTCTGGGAATTTCTCTAGGAATTAGTTATCCCTGGGGCAGGTGGGGGCAGGGGGAGCAGTCTCTCCAGGATGAGGGCCCCAAGTGCCAGAGCATCAAGATTACAGGACATATGAAAATATCAATGCAAAGTGAAAACAGGAAGTCTAATCAACTCTTGAGAAATTTTGCTATAAAGGGGAGCAGAGGAAATGTGATTCTAAAGGGGGAGGCATGGAGAAGAAATATTTTTGAGAAGAGAGAGTGTATAATACACTTTTATACTGCTGGGAATGAAGGAATGGAGAGGAAAACTGGTAAATGGGAGGATGGATGGCCAAAGTCACTGGCTGGGAGAAGGGATGGGGTACAGGACAGGAAGAGGGTCACTTACAGCAGCAGGAGAGCCAGGTAAAACAGAGGCGGGAAGCTGGTGGGTCTGAGTTGATGGCTGGCGATGAAGCAGTTCTCATTTTACTGCTTCTTTTTCCTCCATGAAATAAGAAGCAAGGTCATCAACTCACCACGAGGAAGGGAAAGGGTACTGAAGATTGGAAGAGAGAAAAGAAAGCAGGAAACGGTGGTTTTGAAGAGCGGCAGAGTGAACCAATTGCCAAAGTGGATTTGTAAGACCAAGCTGTGCTGAGGGCCCGCTTGTGGTTTATGGTCATAAAATTCAAGTTGAGCCAAGTCCATGTGGTATTGGTTGAGGGGGAGAGACTTGGAAATTGGAAGTATTCTAAGAGGGTACAGTTCTGGACCACACACATACAGTTACATTTGTAGTTCCCTAAAAAGGATCGGAAAGATTTAATTCAAAAGGGAAAAGATATTGTCTCCAGGAAGTGGAATTATGGGTACTCTTTGCAAACCTATTTATTTTTTGGGGGTGGGATCTTAAGATTTTGCAAAGAATATGTATTTCAATACACAAAAATAAAGCTATCGCAAAAATGAAAAAAAAAAAAAAAGGAATTTGAATCCAGCAAAATTAGGTTAGGAAAGAAAGCAACTAACCCAATTTCCTATATAAAAGCTATTGCCCTAAATGCAGATGCTTTTGTGACTTCTTACTTGGATATTAATGATAATCCTCTATAACAGGAAAATACTAATGAATCACATAGGGGAAGTGAAGAAAAGCATAATCCTAGAAAATGCAAATCTGAAAAACTACTTAAAACAGAAAAGGATGTCTTAACCGGACACATATACACATATGTCCTCTTCTGAGACTTTCAGGTGAAACAGTTGGGGATGATCTTGCAGCTGTCCCTGGAAGGTGGTGCAAAGAGAAACAATTTCCTGCCAGATTGCCCTGCAAAAGCAAAAGATGAAGGACACATTGGAATGGCCAACGACGCTGATCCACAAACTCATGACAGACCTGCTTGTCTGCAGCCCTACTCTGTTCTAGGATGGCTAGGACAGATGGGCCCCACAGCCCTTTCCTTGTCACATGGCAGACTGAGCACAGAGCTCTGATTTGGGAGGCGTTGGGGCTCCTCCAGCTCTCTGGGCCCTGTAGGCCAACAGGGTATGGAGTCCTGATCACCCTTGGGCAGCCACTCCAGCTGGTGGCTGGCGCTTTCCAAAGATCCTGTCTGTCAACCACAGTTGTTTCATCTAAAAACAGAATCTTCTGGAAGTGTCAATGTTATTAGGACTCACTGTCTAAGCTTGGTCAAGTATGTCAAGAAGGACTGACCTGTGTGCTTAGGGGTAAAAGAAAAATGCCTGATAAGTTTACACAGATGCACCACACTTTAGTTTGTGTGTACTGAATCTTATTCTTAAGTTCTTGTTGGAAGACACCGGGAAGGTACTTGACAGAAAGACCCTTCTTCGCCTCCTCCCACTTTAAATTTTAAGGATGATAAATTACCATGAAATTAATTTAGTTTTGCTATTACACTTTTGCTGTGAGTCCTGAGCCCAGGATATTTTTAATGTTAAAGTCTTTGTAGATGTAACATTTTCTATGCCTGAAATACCTCAGTGTATAATACAGACATTGGAAAAATCTATTAATATTTTGTAAAATGATATGTCTGGTATAGCATTTGACTTTTTTGGGTGTGGGGGACGAACACCATTCTACAAAATGTTAGGGATTTTATTGGATGAACTGCAGAACATGACAGATATACTAATCCCAGTGGATGCAGTTAGAGCTTTCCATGAAATAGGTTTCGAAAGATTATAGCTCATATAACTGGAAATGGAAGGAGGGGTCCTAAGACACACACCCCCCATCCCAATAAAAGGGGAAAATGCTTTTCTTAGTACTTTGGGGGAAGAAAAAAAGCCATCCAACAGGCACAGAGACCATAAATCAGAGGTTCTTTTTGGGATTTTATCATCGATTTAGAACATTCCAGAATGAATGGCTTGTTTCAGACACTTGCCAACTTTACAAGGTTGGCGAAAGTGAAGCGGAATTCTGCTTTGCCTGACCTCATTTAGGGATGGGAATGCACATTCCTTTAGAGTCTGAAACCCTGAGTTTTCATGCTTTAATCTTTCAAACTCCCGTCTTCCCAAGGCAACCTCGGCTTTCATCAGTGCCTCTCTCATAGTCATGCCTCTTATAGTTTTATAATATTTTTAAAAGGTAATACTAGAAGAGTTTAAGGCATTGGTATCTATTTTCCATTAAATAAAGTATCCTGACGCTGTACTGCGGTGTCACCATCGTGCGAGCGGTTTTAATTTTAAACCCATTTCCCCCATTCTGAGGATATTAGAACTTCACCCATGGCACTACTCCCTCATAACTTTCATTTTTAATTAAAGAAGTTAAATTTGCAACAGAAAACACTTTGCTTTCACGTTAGCTTTGTTAATAAAAAGGGAAAGTTAAAACCGGTGTACCTGTGGATAAAATCGGGTGCCCAAACCCAGTTTCATCCTTCTCTCATTCAGCTAAAAACCTGCACCCGTGACAATCAAAATAAAAGAAACAGGGAAAGATGAAAATATTTTAAGACCAATTGTTTGGGCAGATTACGGGTCTAAAAATTGGACTGGATATTTTCATTCAGCAAAGATTTCATAATTCTAAAGACATTTTGACAACTGATACTTAGATAACTAGTCCCGAGGAGCAGCAAAAACCCCAAAGAAAGTGAAGTAGAAATAATTCTTCTCAAAAGGAAACATGATAGGTGCTGATGCACAAGAAGAAAAATTTACAATTATCAAGTCTAACTAAAGAAGTAATATTGAGGTATAAAAACCATATACAGATGTAAAAGGGGTTTTTTATAGTATGAATAAATTAAAAATACCTTTTGACTTGGTTAATGTAAAGGAAGAGAAAAATCTGTTGTCTTTACCAGTTCTGTGTGTCTTCTAAAATCAGACAAAATTTTAAACCAGCAAGCTGAAAGAAACCCCTCCAGATTCTCAAACTATCTTTCTAAACCATTTCCATCTTCTACTTTTTAGATAGATACTCCTGTTTTAAAACAAAAAAAAAAACCCTAAAAACTTGAAATAGAATTTTTTAAATAGTCATCATACTAACCAACAAAAGCAAGAAAAAATATAGTTGAAGTTTTCATTGAACATAATTTTTTTAGGCTTTATGAAAGAAAGATGGAGGACTGACCTGTGGTCATCTCCTGTCTCTCTCAAGACCATACTAAAAATTTAAGGAACTTTAAACAAACGTGTAAGTTCATGAAGAGAAAGATAACAACAAAAAAAAAATTCCTGTACATACTGAATTAAGAAGAGATTTACCATCTGTCTGATGTATCTGAAAACAAGAACAACAAAAAAGAAATACCCTACCTGTGGATGGATGTGTCAAGTACTAATGTGTGAAAGACAGTGTGAACCAAGGCATTCTGGTTTACACCAAAAGATGGGGAAAATACACTCTTCTCTCTCCATCGAATGCAGTTATAGAAATGTTGATGGCATGCTTAGATCAGTTATTCAAGGACTCCAAAAAGAAAAAAATAGATGGAGTTTCTGCACTATTCAGTTGTCATAAATTAAAATGTCAAACTTTATGAAGTCTGACCTGAGATTATAAATTATTTGGGGATGTTTCTTTTCTGATTCTGCCCAGAGTCCAACCTGAGAAAACCATGTTTCCTTACTGGATCATCTCTTGTAACTGTTCATCTGTGTGTTGAGAGCTTTTATCATTGAAGGATGTGTTTCTAGTTCAACATCCCTGACACTTCACCTAGAGATATAGCCTTCTGTTTTACAGATCTGTGGGTCTCTCTTCAAAAACCCTCACCTTCCACAGACCCAGGGCCTTGCATGTAGCAGGGAAAACTCAGGACTCCAGGTGTCTGAAAATTATCACACAGCCCTAGATACCTACTTAGTAGCAAAAGGATTTCAGGATACCTAGTCTATCCTATTGCTGAAAATGAAAAGAACCAGGCTTTCTTTTTTATTTTCCACTTTCTCTAATTTTTACACTAACTGATTTCAAAATACAGATGCTCCTTGACATACAGTGGGATTACATCCTAATTAACCCATTGTAACTGTAAAATATCCCATGTCAAAACTGCATTTCATAGACCTAACCCATCAAGCACCGTAGCTTAGCAACACAGTACATCGTAGTATCAGTTGCTGACCCTGACTGAGAACTGACTGGAAGCTATGGCTCGCTGCTGCTGCCCAGCATCACAAGACAATTTTGTACTATATATCAGTGACCTATAAAAGATTAAAATTCAAAAAATTGTTCAGTTCCTACAGATTACTTATCACTTCTGTATCACTTTTGTACGGTTCAAAAGTTGAAAAATGGTAAGTCAAACCATGATAAGTTGAGGTCTGTCCATATATTAAAAAGCTATATTAATCAAAATAGCATGGTACTGGCAATGAAAACAGACACCTAGACCAATGCAAGAGAATAGAGAACCCAGAAATAAATCTACACATTTACAGTCAATTGATTTTTTTATGAAGTTTCAAAGAACACACAATGGAGAAAGGACAGCTTCTTCAATAAGTGATGGTGGAAAAGCAGAATATTCATATATAGAAGAATGAAAATCTTATTTTACACCATAAACAAAAATTAACTTCAAATGGGTCGAAGTCATAAAAACATTAGACCCCAACCTATAAAAATACTAGAAGAAATATTAAGTAAAAGCTTGTTGATATTGGTCCAGATGGTGGTTTCTTGGTCAAGACTCTAAAAGTACAGTCAACAAAAGCAAAATTTGATAAATGACATTATGTAAAACTAAAAACTTCTTCAGAGAGTAGGAATCAATCCGCAAAGTGAAGAGACAACCTACGGAATGGAGAAAATATTTGTAAATCAAGCATGTGATAAGGGGTTAATATCCAGAATAGATAAAGGAACTCAAGCAACTCAATAGCAAAAAATCAGAACAAATAGCCTGATTAAAAATTGGACAGAAGACCTGAAGACATTTCTCAAAAGAGGATATAAATAGCCAACAGGTATATGAAAAAGTGTTCAACATAACTAATCATTGAACAAATGCAAATGAAAACCACAATGAGATAAAACCTTATACCCTTTAGAATGGATATTATCCAAAAGACAAAAGATAACAAGTGTCAATGAGGACGTGGTGGAAAGGGAACACTTGTACACTGTTAGTGGGACTACATGTTAATAGAGCTATCATGGAAAACAGTATGGAGGTTCTTAAAAAATGTCAAAATAAAGGTACTATAGGATCTAGCAATCCCACTACGGGTGAGCATTCCAAGGAAAAGAAATCAGTATGTCAGAAAGACATCTGCATTCACGTGTTGGTTGCAGCCCAGATATGGAAGCAACTCAAGTGATGGATGAATGGATAAAGAATGGATAAAGACAGTGAAATGCCATTCACCCTTTAAAAAAAAAAAAAAAGGAAGTGATGTCATTTGCAACAGCATAGATGAACAGGAGAACATTATACTCAGTGAAATAAGCCAGGCGCAGAGAAATAAACACTGCATGATCTCACTTATATGTGGAATCTAAAAAGGTTGGATTCATTTGAAGAAGAGAGTAGAATGGTAGTTACCAGCAGGGGAAGTTGGGGGGCAATGGGACAAAGTTTCAATAGAACAGGAGAAATAAGTTCTGGAGATCTATTGTATAGCACGATGGCTATAGTTAATAAATATGTATTATATACTTAGAATAATGTATTATATTACCTGGAAGGTAAGGTCTTAAATGCTCTCACCATGAAAAAAAAAATGATGACTACATTAATTAGTTGATTGTGGTAATCATTTCACAGTGTATGCAAACATCAAAACATTACACTGTACTTTGAAATACATATAATTTCTTATTTGTCAATCATACCTCAGTGAAGCAGAAAACAGACAACTGAAGCTAATTCTCTTTAAAAAAAAACATCTCTTTTTAAAATGGACATTTGAACATATGTATCCACTTTCACTCTCTCCCTAAACCTCACTAAAATTATAGTAAAGTTATTTTCTCAAAAAATGAATAAATAAAATGCATAAACCTGTAAGAAGAGGAAAGCTAACAAAAGAAACAATAACAACAAACTTTTGAAAGTTGGAAAGCAGGTACAGCAGTGACTTACCAGGGCTGGGGATGTAGGTCAGTTGTACAGTGCTAAAAATAATAATAATAAACCTTCCCTATGCAGCACTTAAAAGTACACCCGTATAATGTCAAACCTTTATAAAACAGACTTCAGCATTTTGTGGGTCTCAATTTGCTTTTTACTCTTAGGTACTATTTCCCCAACTTACATGAAATTTCTTGAGAAGAGAATCTCTATATTATCCAACTTTAAAATGTTTCACAGCATCAGACTCCAATTAGGTAATTACTTAAGCACTTTCATTGGGTCGGTTTGTAGACTACATACCCAACTGACCTTCATGAAAGCCGATTAGCTAAAGTCCAATTAGCAGTCAAAAATAAAGGAAGAACATCTCTCTTCTGCCATTTTAGGTCCTGCCACCAAAACATGTGCCAGTCATCCTGAATGACAGCAAGTGGCATATCGGAGACCCATCTATCTATTTACTGCAGGGTGACCTGACTAGTTTAGCATTTAGCAATCAGACTTCTAAGTAGCAATAAACCCCATGCTGAGTAGGCAACAGATGAAAAAAAAAAAAAGATGCCTTTTATGGCACTTCATGATAATGGCTTTATTGCCAAAAGCCATATTAGCAGAAGATGGAAGATTCAATTTATAGAATCTCCTGAATGTCTGTATGTTCAGCAACAGCCTGTTTATGCCCAAAAAGAGATTGGAGCCTGTGGAAAATGTATCTGAAGAACAACCCACAATGGTACTCTGCGAGGCCAAGTCAGAGTCCATATTCTTTTCTTTTTCAAGTCAAAAGGAGACAAAAATCAACCAAATAAATGAGTGTATCTCATCCTAAACTTCAGAGCCAGTACAAAGCACTCAGAGTTAGAACCATCTCACTCATTGTGATGATCTAAAAGTCACTTAAGACAACTCAGAGGACTGCCAGAAAAACTTCCTTCTTTTTGAGACAACAAAAACAGATGGAAAACTGCTGAAATGGCTCAAGTATGTGGCACTTTTATAACATTTATGTGGCTCTTGAAAAAAAATCAGCTTTAATTGACTTTTTGCTTCCCTTGTCCTAGTTCTGTCAAAACCTCTTATGGTTTCTTTTTTCTAGGGTTTGAAGTTGGAGAATAAACCATTCAGGTTGTACCTTTAATTATGACAATTCAGAAGCAATGTAATCCTTCTTCACAGGTTGTTGCCAAAAAAGCAAAGGAGAAGGGTAGTGAAAGAAAAAACTTAATAGAAAATCTACTTTTAAAGATGGTATTGAATATAAAACAAACAGATGAAATAAACTAGCCATAAATTTCTTTTCTTCTGTGTGTGGGAGGGTGGGGTACTGGGGATTGAACCCAGGTGTGCTCTACCACTGAGCTCTATCCCCAGTTGCAGCCCCTTTTTAGAAATAATTTTGGGTGACCAAGGCTGGACGCAAACTTGCCATCCTCCTGCCTCAGCGTCTGGAGTCTCTGGGATTATAGGTGTGCACCAACATGCCAGGCTCCTAAGTCCTTTTGACATCACTTTAAAGCCTCTGTAAGCTTCCTCCCTATTTAGTATGCTGAGATGTTTCAGTTCATTTTGTATATTTTCTGCCCAGAATCTAGAATCAGTCATTTCTCCAAGAACCTTGGTTTCTTTAGCAGGAAATGGTATTTTAAGATTTGTGTTGGTCAAATTTCTGTCACTATAACAAATAGCTGGAAGAATCAACTTATAAATAAAAAAGGTTTGTTTTGGTTCAGTGTTGGAAGTTTCCACTGGCTCCATTGATTTTGGGCCTGTGTTGAGGCAGCACATGAAGGCAGGAGCATGCGGATGAGCCAAATCAGTCACTTCATGGTCAGGGAGCAAGGAAAGAGAGGAAGGGAATGGGGTCCCACAATCCCCTTCAGGTGTGTTCCCAACCCAACGACCTAGAGACTCCCCCAGGCCCCACCTCACAAAGTTTCCACCACCTCCTGACAGTGACATCCGGGGGAGCAAGTCTTTAACAGATGGCTCTCTAGGGAACATTTAAGATCCAAACTATAGCAAGGCTACATTCTGGGCACTGGGAATACTCATTGCTATGCCTTCAGTCAGAACTACAAATATACATATACATGAGCACATGCACACACACACACACACACACACACACACCACACACACTCTTAATATTTCTTAAAAAAATACTATAACTCATGAGTTTACATTGATAATTTCTCATTTAAACACAAAAACTCTTTTTTCACATCTTTTCTGTATTACATCTCTACCTCCTTTCTTTGCATACTGGAAACACTAGTACTCTAAAATACAAGCAATGATAGAACTAGAATATCTCTTAATTATTCATCTTATCCCATATTATATATGCAACTATCTAAAATTAATGATACTAATATTACCACCACCCACCTGATCATTGAGAACAGTTTAATTTTTTTTGTATATTTTCCCCTTTCTGCCATCTTTTACAGTTGGAGTGAATCTACAATGTCAGAATATGTAGACATTACATACCATACTCTTTCTCTTTTGTCTTCATTTTAGACTAGGTTCTAGACATAACCTGTATGTTTAATCCCTACCACCAGCCCTCATTTTGATCTAATCTTCTGGGTTGTCTGAAGCTCTTTGTCTAGTAGATTCATCAAGAAAAAAATTCATGGAAACACTATTTTCTGCAAATCAACAACAGTAATTTTCACACTTCAAAGTCAATTTTTCTGCATAAAATATCTTTGGTTCATATTTTCCCTTGAGTCTCTTAAACATAGTATAAACTGGCATGAAGTAGTGCTGTTAAAAAGAACTCTGATTATAATTGAACAAACTTTCTCATCTAAGTCACTGGGTCTTCCTTCTTAGATAATCAAAGGAATTATTTTTCTTTCAAGTCCAATTAATTTACTAGAATACATCTTGGTGTTGGTCATTGTGGGTTATACATTTTGAATCAATATTCTCAGGTCCATGGTGAACTTTTTAATATGCAACTTCAATTTTTTTTCAATTTTAGGAAAATTTTATAAAATTATAGCTTTTATTGTTTGTTCTCTGTCTTTGCCTTAGTTTTCTTCTTCAGGAACTCCTTTGCCTATCTTCTATATTTCTCACTTCTTCTATACTACTATTATCTTTCTCTTCTTTTTTTATGTTTTTCTCCTTTCAGCTATTGTTAAGACATTCCCTATTGTTTTATGTGCTTATATATCTTCCAGTTTAATATTTATTTCTAAAATTATTCTTTTTTTTTTTTTTTTTTTTTGGTACTAGGAATTGAACTTAGGGGCCCTCAACCACTGAGCCACATCCCCAGTCCTTTTTATATTTTACTTAGAGACAGGGTCTTGCTAAGTTGCTTCAGGCCCCACTAAGTTGCTGAGACTGGCTTTGAACTCGAGATCCTCCTGCCTTTTCCTTCCCAGTGCCTGGGATTACAGGCATGCACTACCTTGCCTGGCTTAAATTATTCTTCTTAGCTTTTTTTCTCCATTCTGCCAGTTTTTCTAATCCTGATGTATTTTGTTCTTTTGTGTCTTTTATAATTTTCTTAGTATCTTTACCTCATTCTGAAATAGAAGGTTACAGTTTGGGCTTATTTTGTGGGCATGTTTTTATATGTGTTTTCATTGTAAGAAGGGATGTTAAATCTTTAAACAAAATAATGATTTGGTATGGAATTTCACCTTCATTGCTTGCTCGTTTTTATGTACCATTAGTTTTCCTGAAATCTGAAAAGAAGGAGGGCCTCAGGTACCTTTCCTAACTTCACGGAGCCCCCACCTCTGTTATTTTTCTGAAGCATTCCAAAATATAGAGTCTTGTTGTTTGAGACTTCCTGGCTCTATCCCCTCCAACGTTTTCATCTAGACTTCTCTTCTCTTCCTCTCCATTGTCCTCTCCTTTGTCCGCTCAACTTAATTTCCACTCCTAGTACCTGCCTCTCAGGGAGGAACCCTATCCTGGAAGGGATGATTTAGGAGAACATGTAAGAATTTCCTTCAGGCCCTCAGACCTTAAACAGTAGAAAATGTGTGCTCACACATGCTAAGAAAGGGCAAATCTGCAAGGTCCACTGCACTGTCCAGTTAACATCTGTTTGCTCTCTGGGGGTGCTCCTGTTCTTAAGTCTGCCTAGTGTCCCAGTGGTTCTCTCTGCATTTCTCCACATAGATGCTGATAATCTAAAGATCTCGTGGCTGTCATTGTTTGGTCATTGCCCATTGTTATTTTGGGGTTCCTGGGGATACCTTGTCACTACTTTTGTTGTAAATGTCATCCATGGGTTTTTGGTTTCCCATCTGATGCTCCATTTTTATTTGTAAATTTGGAGAGATTAGAAAACCCCTCCATCATCTTCCCAGAATTCCTAATTATCACTGATAATTTAATGGGATCGTGCAAAGAGCTAATAAGAACACCAGAGAGCAGGACAGGTCTCCCTGACGTTTTTGTTTATACATTCATCCAACTACAAGAAATTGGGGTGAACCTAAAATCTCCAGGTATTATAATAGGTACCCCAAAACTGTCCCACCAACTTAATCAAATACTCGATGTGTGTGTTTTTTTCCCCATGTCCTTATTTACTACATTGACTGTAAGAGGCTGACATTTATTTTTTCTTTATACTTTAATTCCATCGCATGCATAGTGAGAATAATACCTTTTAAATATTAAAAAGATATAAACTTTCTTCCCTTGTATTGATATTACACCAAATAGGTCAAGCTGAGATCTAGAGTTTGAGGCAAAAAATCAGTGCATAACCAAGAATGGATAGGTCCCGATTCATCTTTTCATCTCAAAATAGGATTTGGGGAGGACATAGGAAGAACACCACCCTTGATGCTGAATGCTGAGTTTTCTTGAAAAAGAAAGACCTCTCCCAACTCTAATTCCACAATTCCTCTGTGAATATTCACAATCCAAACTGGGAGGACTAACCCTAGGGAAGACCACTTCCTGCAGTAGAGAGGACTCAACCTGTAATACATGGACAAGAATGAATAAAAAGACACCGACAAGGTGAGAGAACTTCACAAGTGTTCCACCTTGAGCTGAGTTTGCACAAAAGCAGAGTCTACAGCATACGTTCTTTTGTGATCACAGGTAGCAGATGTGCAGATAGATTGTCCACCATCATAGACGCAGGTGGCATCATCCTATGGGACTGTTCGAGGAGACTGATGAATTATGTCTTATAACCACCAACAACAATGCAGGGAAGAAAGGAGTGGTGTTTCCCCACTGGTCCCTAACCCCCATGAGCTAAGGCTTTCCCTGGAGGTATTGTCTCCCCTATCCTTCCAAGTTGCCCAGGTGGGAGTGTGAACAGACATCTGTGGGTATCTCACATCCCAGCATCAGGGGCCCGAGGAACAAAGGTGTTGACAGGTTTCACTTGTGCAGAAATAGTCACTGTGTAGCCATGTCTAGAAAAAGATGGGAGTGAACAGGAAGTGTCCAAAACAGGACCCCATGAAGTGTTTCCCACAGAGAAAGTGAACATTTAAATCCAATGTTCTAATTTTCATTCAATCGCTTTCTGTAAGAAGTGAAGATCCATAGAGTCCATTGACACTGGATTATTTTTTTCATTTCACATGCAGTTAAGGACATGAAAAGTGCTGTATAATATAAAAGAAAACGTCATTCATCATATTGACAGAGAGCAAACCTATCCCCAGTCTGATGGAAGATTCACTTCTCTCAGATCATGTTCAGCTGCTCCTCAGCCTTGCCAAGCAGATGAAGAGTGACTCCTCCTGTTCAACAGCATCTACTGTGTGTCCTCCTTTAACAGCCAGCTTCCCCCAGACCAATTGAGAAGTCATTTTTTTCCAATGAATCAGTGATATCATAGCGAATTCTCTGTATCTTAATGTAAGTTTTTAATGTCCAATATATTGTTCTCTTTAGTACCCTCTTCAATCAAGATAATATTCTTACAATACTGTTTGTCTACCTAGCCATTTACCCTAATATAATGGAAATATGTGTCCTAGCCTATTTTGTGTTACTGTAACAAAAACCTGAGGATGCATATTTTGTTGATCAATTTATTTGACTCATGATTCTGCTGACTGAAAAGTTCAGGGTCTGGTGAGGACTCTCTGGCTGCATCACAAGATGGCAGATGGCATCACAAGGCAGCAGCATGTGTGAGGAAGGAGGGAGCATCAATGGTTAGAGAGGAAGCAAGAGACCAAGCAGAGGCCAAACTTGCTTTTTTAACAACATACTTTCAAGAACTAACCTGATCCTCTAAGAACTACCATAATATATCTTCCATAATATCTTCCAAGGGTGGTGCCCCATGACCTAATTATCTCCCTCATAACCACTTCATGGGGGAATTAAGCCTCAACATGAGTTTTGGTGGGGACAAACCACATTCAAATGATAAAAGGGTAGCTGTGGTAGAGCAGTTGCCTAGCATGTGTGAAGCACTGGGTTTGATTTTCAGCACCACATATAAATAAATAAAAAATAAAGGTCTATCAACAACTAAAAAGATATTTTTTAAAAAATGATCACAGTGACTCTTAACACCCTAACGTAAGTGGTCACACCTTAGTCATCTCTGAATACCTAGGACACATCACATAGAATCAACTCAATAAATTTTAGTTTAACTGAAATTTCATTCAGAAATGTCTGAAGAATGGTTATCTTTTGGTAAATGCACATTTAAGGTGTTGACTGTAGGCCTTGATGGGCTTTCTTTCAGTCTCTGGTCTTCTGCTTAGTTCCTCAGAGTACTAAATCATCCCTGGGTTGGATTCTGGCAGGGTCCCCCCAGTGTCAAATGACAAGGGCCAACATCCACTGGCTACAATCTGGGTACTACATACTGCCCTATGTCCTTGACATGTTTTAATTCATTTAATGTCCCTATCAACCTTATAAGATAGGTACCATTACCTTCCCCATTGTCCAGATGAGAAAATTGAGTGAGTTAAACAGCTTGTTCAAGTTCCCATCGCTACGAAGAGGAGGCTTTATTTCCAGTATTTAAAACGTTTTTAGCTACTTCCGCTCTGAGGGCTGGTTAACACATCCGCGGTAGGATTTTGTACTTCTCTTGGATACTGTTTTTGGTTCCTCCCTGAACATCCCACGGTTTCTATACCCCCACTTCTCTAACAGATCCAGTCTCCTTTCTGAGAATTTAGAGCCAGAGAGAAATAACTCTGGGTCTTGCTGAATCGATCACATTTGTGTCCTACTACCCACTACGAAGGAGGGTTCCTCCTGGGTCAGTGGAGGAGCTGAGCTCCTGAGGACTGGCTGTGTGCAGAGCGTGATGCTCTGCCCTCCAGTCTCTCAGAGCTTAGGAAGAAGCACTAAACACGTGATCACACAAGGAACACAAAGCCTGCAAAGGAGCATGCCGCAGAATCCAGGAGGGGAGATGAAGTTGGGCAGGAAGGCTTTCTAGACAACATTTAGACTGGTGGAAAAGAGAGGAGACAGCACCTCCCACAGAGAGACTGACTCCAGACAAGGCACAGAAGCAGAACGCAAATGCTAGTGTTATTCTGAGCTACGCTTGTTGAACTCCTTGGAGAAGAAAAGTGTTAATAGGAGTTATCACTGGTGCTTGAAGATGCTCCGCAGCAGTTTAGACAGAGGAGTTGGCAAAACATGGCCCTCAGGCTGCTTTGTTTTTGTGAACGTAGTTGTCCTTCGATGACCTTGCTTCATGTACAGTCATCTGTGACTGCTGATAAATAAAATTTACAAGAGGCTATTGCTTTGAACTGAGTTCCTGCACTAGGCCCAACAGACCAGACCAAAATGGAGTCACTCATGTTAAGTGCCACATGATCAACCGCAACTTTTAGGATGCAGGAAAATCCCCCAACAGACCATTCTTTTCTAAAAGCAGGAGATTCCCAGCAACCAGTCAAAATGGGCCCACTCAACATAAGCAGGCATGATATGAAAGTCCCCTCTGCCTTAACCCTGGCAAGGTAAATGTCCTGAAGTAACCTGATGTCGACCAATTCACATTTTTGTCTGATGCTGTTTCTATATTCCTTCACAAGGTACCTTCCAAAAACTGCCTGCTCTACCATATCCCTGGATTCCCTTTCTGTTTTTAGATAGGATACTGCTGCCTGTTTCATAAACTACAAATAAAATCCAAAAAAGACCATTTAAATCAATCTGATGACATGGCAGGGGGGTTGTTGGTTGTTTGTTTGGGAATACTGGGGATTAAGCCCAGGGCCTCATGTGTCCCAGGCAAGTCCTCTGCCACTGAGCTACACCCCAACCCTTTTTGTTCTTATTTTATTTTTAGACAGGGTCTTGCTAAGTTGCCCAGGTTAGCCTCCTGCTAACTTGCACTTCTCCTGCCTCAGCCTCCCAAGTAGCTGGGATCACAGATATGCATCATGGCACCTGGCTGAAATTTTTATTTTTTAACATTGCTTTTTCATTAAAATGTCGGAGTTGAGAAATTGAGGCCAAATAATCTACCAAGTCTAAAATATTTACTAACAGGTCTTTACAGAAAAAGTTCTCTGACACACAGTCTAGAATATCAACCCTCCAAAAGAAAAGCTAACAAAACCAACGGATGGGCACTACAGATGTACTACACTAAAAAACATTTATCTAAAAACATTTAGCTAAAGCAAATTCAAAAGCACAAAGTGTCTCAACAAAATATTCCATGAGGAGGAAATGAAAAACAACAAGGTAGGTCAGCAAAGGGAGGAACTACCTTAAAGAAAAACCACTCAAAGGAGAAACCAAGCCAACTTAAAAACCGAAAATAAGCCAAATGACTGGGAATACAAATCATATCTCAATAATAACCCTGAACATTAATGGCCTAAACTCATCAATCAAAAGACATAGACTGGCAGAATGGATTAAAAAGAAAGACCCAACAATATGCTGCCTGCAAGAGACTTATCTCATAGAAAAAGACATCCACAGACTAAAGGTGAAAGGATGGGAAAAAACCTACCACGCACATGGACTCAGTAAAAAAGCAGGGGTTTCCATCCTTATATCAGATAAAGTGGACTTCAAGCCAAAGTTAGTCAGAAAGGATAAAGAAGGACATTTCACACTGCTTAAGGGAACCATAAATCAGGAAGACATAAGGATAGTAAATATTTATGCCCCAAACAATGGTGCATCCCTGTACATCAAACAAATCCTTCTCAATTTCAGGAATCACATAGACCACAACACAATAATTCTGGGTGACTTTAACGCACTGCTGTCACCACTAGATAGATCTTCCAAACAAAAACCAAACAAAGAAACCATAGAACTCAATAACACAATTAATAACCTAGACTTAATAGACATATATAGAATATTCCATCCATCAATGAGCGGATTCACTTTCTTCTCAGCAGCACATGGAACCCTCTCGAAAATAGACCATATGTTATGCCACAAAGCAGTCCTTAGGAAATGCAAAAAAATAGAGAAAAACCACTTGTGTTCTATTAGATCATAATGGACTGAGAGTAGAAATCAATGACAAAAGAAAAAACAGAAATTACTCCAACACCTGGAGACTAAATAATATGCTATTGAATGAAACATGGGTAACAGAAAACATCAGGGAGGAGATAAAAAAATTCTTAGAGGTCAATGAGAATAACAATACAACATATCAAAATCTCTGGGACACTATGAAAGCTGTACTAAGAGGAAAATTCATTGCATGGAGCGCATTCCAGCAAAGAATGAAAAGTCAACAACTAAATGACCTAACATTACAGCTCAAAACCCTAGAAAAAGAACAGAATAACAGCAAAAGTAGTAGAAGACAGGAAATAATTAAAATCAGAGCTGAAATCAATGAAATTGAAACAGAAGAAACAATTCAAAAAATTGACAAAACAAAAAGTTGGTTCTTTGAGAAAGTAAACAAAATAGACAAACCCTTAGCCACACTAACAAAGAGAAGGAGAGAGAAAACTCAAATTACTAAAATTCGTGATGAAAAAGGAAATATCACGACAGACACCACTGAGATACAGAACATAATTAGAAGCTACTTTGAAAATCTGTATTCCATCAAAATAGAATCTACCGAAGACATTGACAAATTTCTAGAGACATATGCTCCTCCCATCCTGAACCAGGAGGACATACACAATTTAAACAGATCTATATCAAGCAATGAAATAGAAGAAGTCATTAAAAACCTACCATCCAAGAAAAGCCCAGGGCCAGACGGATTCTCAGCCGAGTTCTACAAGACCTTCAAAGAAGAACTCATTCCAATACTTCTCAAAGTATTCCAGGAAATAGAAAAAGAGGGTACCCTACCAAACTCATTCTATGAAGCTAATATCACCCTCATACCCAAACCAGGAAAAGACACATCAAGGAAAGAAAATTTTAGACCAATATCCTTGATGAATATAGATGCAAAGATCCTTAACAAAATATTGGCAAACCGTATCCAAAAGCATATAAAGAAAATCGTGCACCTCGACCAAGTG
This sequence comes from Sciurus carolinensis, assembly GCF_902686445.1. Lineage (NCBI taxonomy): Eukaryota > Metazoa > Chordata > Mammalia > Rodentia > Sciuridae > Sciurus > Sciurus carolinensis. The sequence continues at coordinate 42,045,654 of NC_062228.1, forward strand.
GGATTCATCTCTGGAATGCAAGGATGGTTTAACATCCATAAATCAATAAACGTAATCCATCATGTCAATAGACTTAAGGATAAGAATCATATGGTTATTTCAATTGACGCAGAAAAAGCATTCGACAAAATACAACACCCCTTCATACTCAAAACACTAGAAAAAATAGGGATAGTAGGAACATACCTAAACATTGTAAAGGCTATTTATGCTAAGCCCATGGCCAACATCATTCTTAATGGAGAAAAACTGAAACCATTCCCTTTAAAAACGGGAACAAGACAGGGATGCCCTCTTTCACCACTTCTATTCAACACTGTCCTCGAAACTCTAGCCAGAGCAATTAGGCAGACTAAAGAAATTAAAAGGATACAAATAGGAAAAGAGGGACTTAAGTTGTCACTATTTGCTGATGACATGATTCTATATTTAGAGGATCCAAAAACCTCCTCCAGAAAACTTCTAGACCTCATCAATGAATTCAGCAAAATAGCAGGCTATAAAATCAACACGCATAAATCTAAAGCATTTTTATACGCAAGCGACGAAACAGCTGAAAGGGAAATGAGGAAAACAACCCCATTTGCAATAGCCTCAAAAAAAATAAAATACTTGGGCATCAATCTAACCAAAGAGGTAAAAGATCTCTACAATGAAAACTACAAAATATTGAAGAAAGAAATTGAGGAAGAACTTAGAAGATGGAAAGATCTCCCATGTTCTTGGATAGGCAGAATTAATATTGTCAAAATGGCCATACTACCAAAAGTGCTATACAGATTCAATGCAATTCCAATTAAAATCCCAATGATGTACCTTACAGAAATAGAACAAGCAATCATGAAATTCATCTGGAAGAATAAAAAACCCAGAATAGCTAAAACAATCCTTAGCAGGAAGAATGAAGCAGGGGGTATTGCAATACCAGAACTTCAACTATACTACAAAGTAATAGTAACAAAAACAGCATGGTATTGGCACCAAAATAGACAGGTAGATCAATGGTACAGAATAGAGGACATGGACACAAACCCAAATAAATACAATTTTCTCATACTAGACAAAGGTGCCAAAAATATGCAATGGAGAAAAGATAGCCTCTTCAACAAATGGTGCTGGGAAAACTGGAAATCCATATGCAACAGAATGAAACTAAACCCCTATCTCTCACCCTGCACAAAAATCAACTCACAATGGATCAAGGACCTTAAAATCAGACCAGAGACCCTGACTCTTATAGAAGAAAACATAGGTCCAAATCTTCACCTTGTTGGCTTAGGATCAGACTTCCTTACCAGGACTCCCATAGCACAAGAAATAAAAGCAAGAATCAACAAACTGGGATAGATTCAAACTAAATAGCTTTCTCTTAGCAAAGGAAACTATCAGCAATGCGAAGAGAGAGCCTACAGAGTGGGAGAATATCTTTGCCACTCATACTTCAGATAGAGCACTAATTTCCAGAATATATAAAGAACTCAAAAAACTCTACACCAAGAATACAAATAACCCAATCAACAAATGGGCTAAGGATATGAACAGACACTTCACAGAAGAAGATCTACAAGCAATCAACAAACATATGAAAAAATGTTCACCATCTTTAGTAATAAGAGAAATGCAAATCAAAACTACACTAAGATTCCATCTCACCCCAATTAGAATGGAGATTATCAAGAATACAAGCAACAATAGATGTTGGAGAGGATGTGGGGAAAAAGGTACACTCATACATTGCTGGTAGGGCTGCAAATTAGTGCAGCCACTCTGGAAAGCAGTGTGGAGATTCCTTAGAAAACTTGGAATGGACCCACCATTTGACCCAGCTATCCCACTCCTCAGGCTATACCCAAAGGACTTAAAATCAGCATACTACAGAGATGCAGCCACATCAATGTTCATAGCTGCTCAATTCACAATAGCCAGACTGTGGAACCAACCTAGATGTTCTTCAATTGATGAATGGATAAAGAAACTGTGGTATATATATACAATGGAATATTACTCAGCTATAAAGAATAATAAAATTATGGCATTTGCAGGCAAATGGATGAAATTGGAGAATATCATGCTAAGTGAGATAAGCCAATCTCAAAAATCCAAAAGGCAAATGATCTCACTGATAAGCGGATGATGACACATAGTGGGTGGTGGGAGGGGGGCAAGAATGGAGGAAGGAGGGACTGTATAGAGGGAAAAGAGGGGTGGGTGGGGTGGGGGAGAAGGAAAAAATAACAGAATGAATCGAACATCATTACCTTAGGTAAATGTATGGTTATGCAAATGGTATACTATTACTCCATGTACAAACAGAAACAACATGTATCCATTTGTTTACAATAAAAATAAATATTAAAAAAAAGCACAAAGTGTACTGCCTTCTCTAAAAAGGCCTCAAAGAAGATAATCTGAAAAACTGGTATTATTGTCTCAAGTAGAACTTGTTCCCACATTTCAAAAGATCCAAGAGCACACCCTGGTCTATGACTAATGAGACCAAGAGTCCCACAGGCTTTGGGATTCTAAGAGCCAAATTCTCTCACTCATCATAGCAATAAATATAAAAATATCCACAGGTTGTCTGCATGTTGTTAAACACATGTTAAATAAAAGAAAACATACACTCCATTAATGTGAAATAACTTAATAAAAGTTTAGTTAAAGAAATAAGTCTACGGAGATAAAAATAACTGAATTAAATGTGTTAAAGCCAAAGTCCTCTTGCCAAAAATATCACTTTGCAAGATGATTTCCTATCTCCCTGAAACAATTAAAGGAGGCTATGGATGTCTATATATGCTTATATATTTATAGAAATAGAGAAAAGTCAAGCATGGTGGCACACCCCTGTAATCCCAGCAACTCAGGAGGCTGAGGCAGGAGGACCACAAGTTCAAATCCATCCTCAGCAACTAAGTGAGGCGCTAAGCAATTTAGCAGGACCTGTCTCAAAATAAAATATAAAAAGGGTTGGGGCCATGACTAAGTGATTAAGCACCACTGGGTTCCATCCCTGTTAGCAGGAAGAGAGAAAGAGAGAGAGAGAGAGAGAGAGAGAGAGAGAGAGAGAGAGAGAGAGAAGGAGGGAGAAAGAAACAAAGGAAGGTTAGGGAAAACACAGAGATAAGAGGCATGGTAGAAGGAAGTTGCACATTAGAAGACACAGACCTTTGGACTGGGGTTGTGACTCAGTGGTAGAGCACTCGCCTGGCATGTGTGAGGTCCTGGGTTCGATCCTCAGCACCACATAAAAAATAAAGGTATTGTGTCCACCTACCACTAAAACAAAATATTGAAGGAAAAAAGAAGGAGAAGGAGAAGAAGAAGACGACGACAACACAGACCTTAATCGGTCCCTCTGACAGTAATGCATCATGTCCTCTCACCCAGCTCTTGGCCACCCTGGGACTCAGCTCTTCTGATGAAGACACCCTGCTCCATTATCTCTAAGGGCTTTTTCATTTTGAGATTTACGAAAATTAACAGAACATTAGGATATATTGTAGAGCAAGAGGAAATTGATTAATCTAATGAACATAAACACATCAAATCCTTTCACCGTCTTCTGCCATCTTTCACTGACAGTATTTAAAGAGATTTTCTACACTCAAAATCATAAAAATTACTCCATGAAAGACCTAATAGAATCTAGACTTCCGAGAACCTTGATGCGTCAGACCCTCCCCGATCAGAAAGAAAACTGTAGAGAAAGAGCAAGGAATAAACACAGAAGTCCCCTGAGAAGAGTAATGCGGTTAAGAAATAGCCCGTGGCCTTCGGCAGCTGTATGATCACCCACTAACGGGGCTCGCTTGAAGAGTACGGCGCAGAAACAAGGAAACCGCACGCCCACATTCCCTGCTCGGCGCTCATCAGCTGCAGTAATGAAGGCTGCCCTCCAGGGAAAATTAGAACGAGACGTGGGAAACGGCACCGAGCACATAATAAAGGAACAGGGAACATGTTAGAGAAAAGCTCAGTGTTACCACAGGAGCAGAGATAATAAAAGGGAAGGGGAGAGAGGACTGTTTATCCCATGTCTTTCTCTTACCCGGGAAACACACCCAGGACGCAAGGATCCCTAAGACTTGTAAGGTGAACTATGAGATCGGGGGCCAGTGCGGTGGCACCAGGAAGGGGAGGGGCCCCTGGGCGTTTGGCACAGAATGCTGGGAGGGAGATCCTAGGATCCTTAGAGAGTGGTCAGGAGCTCAGAGTCAGGCAGAGAGGCTACTCAGTCGACCAGGTGCATAAGACTGGGGACCACTTGGAGAAAAGGTGAAGGTCAAGAGCTGAGAGAGGACACCCAGGCAGGGGAGAGATGGGGATGCCAAGGGACCTAGGGAGCATATGCTGCAGGAAGAACCAGGAAGGAGAGGACTGAACTCCAACCTCCAAATGAATGACAGTGTCATTTGTGACCAGAGCAAGGGCTGCAAGAGACCTGGGAACGAGGCGTGCAAACAACTCTTTCCAGGATGTGACTGTGAAGGTGAGTGGAGATAAGAGAAAGGACCACCTTTTATTTATTTATTTTTTAGGTGTGGGGTTTGTTTGGACATATTCATAATTGCATATAATATAATTTGCTCCACTTCAATCCCCAGTTCTACACCCTTCCCTTCCCTCCTCCCTTCCCCATCCCCTAACTCTATTGGTCTTGGAGAAGGGCTCATCTTATAGAAAAAAAAGTGAAATATACAAGAAAAAGAAGGGATGGTCTTCAGCAATGGTTTGCAAATTATGAGTCAGGATCCACTAGTAGGTTGAGCAGCATGTTAATAGATAGGATACAGCAGAACACAGCAGAAGATATCTGAGACCATCCAAATAAGAATTGCTTCCTGAAACATGTAAGAGTGGAGAGAGAGAGAGAGAGAGAGAGAGAGAGAGAGAGAGAGAGAGAGATCCATTCCAATGAAAAACATGGGCTCAGTCAAGAACTATGGAGGCCATGGGCAAGGCTGGAGAGAACAGAAGAGGCAGGGCTGGGTGGCATGCAGGGCCAGGGGACGTTGTCTTGGGAACAAGTGGGAAAAGGCTGGGGTGTTCTCACAAGCAACAAATCAGATTCTTGGATTGCTCCCTCTGACTCCTTCCCTCTTAGATCCACCATCAAGGCTTGGTCATAAGACCGGAAGTGAGGGAGATATAATATTTCCAAAAACTTTTAGGGTAAGTTATGGGGAGGAAGGATGAGGAAATGGCAGAGCAGTCAGGGACCTGGAGGACCCAGCTGAGGAGCAGGTACAACGGGGACATCTTAATGAGAAGGACACCAGAGGCACTCAGGACGCGATGTCTGATAAGTCAGGAGTTCCCAGTGATGACCAGGCCAGCGTACTCGGGCTGAAATGAGATGTGAAGGTCAATGGGACCACAGGCACAAGGTGCTGGACAGGTAGCACATGGCCACAGTGAAGACTCCAGGGACAGTTGCAAGGTTCAATAGGTGGAGGGAGATTATGAACTGGGTGCTCAAGTTCTTATGAACAAGGCCCTTGGGCTCCACTTCCCTGGGGAACAAAGTCACTGTCCTCTGCTGGCCTGGAAGAGAGGCTGTCCCTCCAGAACAGAGATGCAGCAGGAGGATCTAGGGTGCTAAGAAGCCCTGAGGCAGCTTTTCACAGATTTTCCTGGTTTGAGACCCACCGTCATCCTCAGTCTTCCTAATCCTAAACCTTTTTTGGGGATTTTATCACATAAATTTGGATTTTTAGCTTTCCCCCTGCCAGCTTGGAATAGAGCTCTCTTCTGTCTGCTCAGTTACCTCTCATGTGTGTGCTTTAGAGCTTCCAAAATGTTGTTGCTATTTTCTCCTTTCTTGTTCTTTTTGTCCTTGTGGATTATTTCTTTAAAAAAAAAAATCCCTTTACTCTTGTTTTGGTAGGGTTTCAGGCGGGACCAAAAGTAAACACATGTATTGCATCTGCCTTTTTACTTCTGAATCACTTTTATAATTGCAAAAAAAAATAGTCATACTCTATTCATTTCTGCACACAAGAATGTACGTTCTCCTTGGTGTATTAGCAAGGTACCCCAGCCTCCTGCCTCAGGGCAAGTTGATGGAGTTGACTGAAGGGTGTCCAGTCATGCTGGCAATTTTCTCCAAGCCAAGCACGTCCTCCCGGCCAGACCCCCAAGGGCTTGTGTCTTTTAATGAAAGTTACCACCGCACTGGGGGGAAAGAAAATCACAACTGTCCTGTGAGCATTCCACCCCATAAGTAGGGCAGAATCCTCATCCATTTAATCAAAAAGTTTTAAAACATTCTTTCACTATAATGTGCACATATGGAACCCAAATAAATGATTAAGAAAAATGGTTTCATAAGAGAATGTAATTCCTTCATGATTAAGTAAAATGCCATCTATTTAATCCTTCCTAAAGCTTTGATTGCAAAAAAAAAAGTAGTTTCAGATGTTGTGCCATCCCATACAGGATCCAGAAGTGCAGTAAGAGAGATAATCATAGAATCAAAGGATCAGAGGCAGAAGGAACCTGAGCTACCGGTCAACTGTGATCAGGAGAACATCCCACCTGGGGGTTTTCCAGAAACGTTCGTGTTGGGGCCTTTGTGTGACCTCAGGAACAGACTCCCCAAGGACTGGGCCAGTCATGGACATTATTTTATTAAATTGCCCAGGTGACTCCACCAGGTACCAGGCACCCCCAGAAAACCATCGTTTGTCTGTCTTCATGCCGCTCCTTGCACCTGGGCTCGAAGAACTTGTGCAATTCCCCAGAGGCCTGGCAAAGAGGCAATAACAAGCAGGCTGGCATATGCTCGGGGTCTTTTACATCACTCTTCATTCTTTCCTTTATTTATTTATTCTTTCCATAACTATGTGTCAAAATCTACTATGTCCTAATAATGATAGCAACACTTATGGGGCACTGAGAACCTGCTTGGTACTGTTACTTTCCAACAGGAGTTACCTCATTTAATCCTCACAAGAGGGTTATGAGGTGAGTTCATTTAATAATCCCATTTTACAGGTGAAAAAGAAAACAGAGAAGTTAAGTAATGTGCTCAAGGTCACACAGCAAATAAGTGGTGGTTCTCAAAATTGGCTCTAGAGCCTGGGCTCCTTTCTAACTGATAGGGATCAGCTGTCTCTCAGGCTATCAGTTTCCAGGAAAAAAGGTATGAAGTGTAAAGAGAAAGCAAGTGCATGCTGGGACACAGGAAAGTGATATTGCAACCCAACATAGGAAGTGAGGTGTAGGTAGGCACCCGGGGGCCATCAGAGCTGAGAGAGATGCCCTCCCAGGGGTTGGGGCCAGTGAGCTGAGTCTTGAATGACAGAACATGGGGCTGGAGTGTGTCAGGGTGGAGGCAAGAGGCCAGGCAGCAGACACAACAGAATACCAGGGGGAATATCACCGAGGGGTAATAGAGTCAAGTGTCAGCGCGTGCACCAGGAGGCAGGGGCGTACCCTCTCCTCTTCCTTTGAGGCTTTAATCCACCAAGTCCCAAGTTTTCAGTGCTGTGAATATTTCAACAAAATTGACAGAGGTGCATTAATAGAGGTTGGAAATCATAATCTAGGGTTTATACATTCATATATATATTCATACATATCATGTATTTTTCTCAAAAGAATAGGCCTCTAAAAACACAATAATTATTTCCAAGTTACCATAAGTGGCATCTGTGTTGCTCGGTTTAAGTTTTCATAGGTGTCCATTTCATCGGCTTCTCCTGGGTACCCCTGCTGACACCCTGGCACAGCAACCTTTGTCTCTCACCTGGATTAGTGCAACAGCCTGTCCACTGGTCTCTCTGCCTCCAGCAATCCACAAAGCAGGCAGAAGGATCTTTTTAAAGAAAACAAATCTGATTACGAGTGTTCCTCGTCACTAAGGTCTTTCAGTGGCTTCATGTTTGGGGAACCCCACATCCTTGGTCTTAGGAGGTTTCATCTCCATTTCTCTCACGACTTATTCCAGACACCCACACCCTTGCTGCCATGCCCGGGCCTCGCTGGTTGTCCCTCCATGTCTCCCTCACACTTCCGATCACCCGGGGCCGTGGTGCCTATGGCTCTCTGGGTTGTAAGAGCTCATCCTTCAGCTTTGTGCCCAGCTACAACCCTCAAATCCCTATGTCACAATTCAGCTGGCACTTCCTTGATCAGGCACTCTTTGAGTACCCAATTTTAACTCAAGTTTCTTTGTATACTATCTAAATATTTGTATTTTCTTCTGGATTCTCCATGATTAATTTTTTTTTCTAAATAAGCACTCTACCACTGAGCTATACCCCCAGCTCACACCACAATTTCTTGATTATTTGTTTGATAAAAGCTGCTCCTACTTGACTCCAAGATCCAGGAAGTCTAGGAAAATGTCTTTTTTATACCCAAACTAACTAGCCCCTTTGCTTCATAGACTCAAATGTATTAAATATTTGTGGATAAATGACCTAAATGGCCTAAGGGTGTAAAAAGGAAAGTTTAAAAGACAATGATCATTAAATTTAAGTATACAGTAGTCCCACTTTATGCACTAGAGATACATTCCAAACCCCCCAACCATGAATGTCTAAAACCGAGAATAGTACCAACCCTATATGACTATGTTTTATTCTTATCTTACTCAAAAAACTAAACATGATTTTTTTTTTCTCTCCCCATTATGTCAAGAACTTTCATCTTTTTGGTCAAAGGAAGCACTTTACATCTTTGTTTAGCATATCGGTCTCATCCACCCTAATCAGACTTTGACCCCATCTCACCACGGAAACTTCCCCCATCTGGTCAGCAAGAGCCTCCTAATGATCAATTCCCAGCAGAGTGGTCTCCCCACTACCAGTTTTGTTTTCCACAGTTTCAGTTACCCAGCTCGATTACAGTCCAAAACTATTAATGGAAAATTCCGGAAGTAAACGATTCATAGCTTTAAATAGATTTTATTACAAACTATTGTTAGGATGGTTCCCTTTTAGTATTAGCGATGGCTGTTGATCTCTTAAGGGGTTCAATTTTTAAATTAAACTTATCACAGGTACACATAGACAGGAAAAGACATGGCCTATCTGGGGTGCCGTCCTATCCCCAGTTTCAGGCATCCACAGGACACCTTGGAAAGTATTCCCTGCAGAGAAGGGAGGACTACCGTACTCAATCAACAGAACCAGCACTTCGCCGTACACCCGCTTCACTCGGGTTTGGGGACAGGTTTCCTGTCTTCCTCACAGGAAATGGCTAAGTAAACAAGCTACCGTTCGCGAACCTAAACACACTAAGATCCTGATGTGTGTACTACAGTCCTGAATTAAAGGCTACCCAAAATTTGCTGTTGTGACATACCGTATTTCACCGCGTAATGTTCGCCACTGCACACTCTTTGCACCTTGTTGTCGTCCCCGACCCCCCGACCCCGCCGCGCCGTCCAAAATGTGGTTCACAGCCCTTTAGCCTGTAATCCTCGCATGGTGTAATTCCATTCCTCGCGTTGCTTAATAGGTAGATAGAGCAGCAATGTATCTGTCAGTGGCACATGGATACACATTTGTCTTCCTGCAAAGTAAGAGCTGCGCGCCTAAAATTCTTAGGGCATTCCTGAATTTCTCAAATTCTTAGTGTATTTCTGAAAGGACTTGCAACATTTATTTTTTATTGTTTTGTTTTGTTTTGGTATGGGAATTGGACCCAGGGACGCCATACCACTGAGCTACATCCCAGGCCGCTTTTAAGCCGGGTGTGGTGACTGCACACTTGTAATTCCAGGGAAGGCTGAGGCAGGGGATTCCAAGTTTGAGATCAGCCTCAGCAAATTAGCGAGGCCCCAGGCAACTTAGCGAGATCCTGTCTTGAAATAAAGTTATTTAAAAAAAAAAAAAAAAAAAAAAAAAAAAGGTTGTGGGCTAGGGAGATAACTCAGTCAGTAGAGTGCTTGCCTTGCAAGCACAAGGCCCTGGGTTCAATCCCCAGCACCCAAAAAAAAAACCAAAAAACAATATAGTTGTGACAGAGCCTAAATTGCTGAGGAACTAGTTAAATTGCCAAGATTGGCCTCCAATTTGCCTCGGCCTCTGGAGTCACTGGGATTTACAGGCGTGCAACTCCACCCCTCACTTGCACGTTTTGTTAAGAGCACTGTGGTACCAAGGGATAAACACATCTTAGGTGTGTGGCGCTGAACCCCAATGACTGCTGCCCAAAATCTTGGGACACGGATTAAATTTTAAGTCGGTACTTAGCAACACTGTAGTTAAGTTTTCTCAAGAGGAATGGCTCAACTCTAACGCACAAATCGCTAACAACTAATGTGTTAACTTTTTTTTCAGACCAGAAAAAATGCTTTCTAAATAGTCACCTAGAAATGATGTGCCTTGATTTGAACTATTCAATTTTAACATAAACTTATGAGTATTCCATGCATTCTAATCTTACACCAAAGACAAGTTAGTAATAAATGATTTATAAGTAATATCAGCACCATTTTTTTAAAAATAATAAAGCTTCATAATAGTTGCACCCCACCGTTTTGCAAAAGAAAATTAAAAATTGGCATAAAATCTGTGACGATTATGTGGTGAAATATGGTACCCACTACAGATGTATAGTTAAACCCACCTACTACAGGAGCAAAATTAAATGGATAATTATTCATTATGAGGCAATCACCTTCACCAGCGGCCAAAGTTAAAATAATAATCGAAAATACTAATCTGGTCCTTAGTTTTAATTAATTTTCTTTAACATGATCATAATCACTTAGAAACCTGCCCAAATGAGTGCTAATTCATATCACTGAAATAAAACAGAAAAGGGATTTTTTTGTTTTAAGTGCTTTTCTAATTGTTTAACAAAATTAACACTCCTAAAATATTTCATGTTTAAATTGTTCACTGCCAAAGCTCAAGTTAGGTTTCCCAATGGAACAAAAATACAGAGTCTGAGAATTAGGGCAAAATGGCTTGTTAAATGAACTAAGACAGAGTCTGAAATACAAACATTTTTTGTGAAGTGTTCATATTTTATCAGCCAAACTGAACTATAGAAAATCATCACATGTCTAAAAAATGTAGAGGAAAATGTGAGCTGCTCGTTTTCTATTGATTCGACCTTCTGTTACTTTAATGACCTGATCTAAAATGACCTGGCAGGCTCAGCATCACCCCCGGCTCCATGTCAGCAAAAGGACCCACTCTGTCCATCACTGACATGATGCAAACGCTCAGCTGCCATTCACCAGCAGGGGGCACTGCACTGGGGCCTTTCTGTAGGCGAAACCACTCAAAAGCTGAAGACTGAAACATGGATTTCAGGAGACTGAAAAATTCATGTCATCATCTCGAACAAATACATTGCCACACAATCGATAGGGCATCTCCAGGTATGTCCCAGTATTCCTGAGGTCTGAAGCTTAGAATTACTCTCAAAATGGTATCATGGTTGAGTCTACAAACATTTGAACATTATTAGAAAGCAGGCTACCAAACTCTTCTCATGAAGATTGCTTCAATTCACAGTTTATTTGGCCCGAATTATTTTCAAAATAGGCTAAGTTATAAGTCAGTGAAGTGCCCAAATATGAAAAAAAAAAAAAGTGGTACATTATCAGTATTTAAGTTAAAGTCAAACAAATTAGCCTGAATTACATATCACATTTATGTATAGTAAAATAGGATTATTATTAAGACTAGAGAAAACTAATAAGCACTGAAATATAAGCATTACTATATATTTTACTTTAGCAAGTGTTTTGCAAAGATAATTTTTAAACCATAAGAGAAAGGAAAAACATTTTTAATCATAGAATCTTGGAGTTGATCTGTCACGATACAGTGAAACCTTCTCATAAATGTGAGAACCTGAGCAGAAAATTAGTTTTAAATGCTCACTTCCAAGAATCACTGTAGAAATATGATAGAATTTTGTCCAAACACAGACATAAGATTAGAAAGTCACTTCACCAACTTTTTTTGATCTAATATCTTGTCAGTTAAAACCTTGTTAGCATGTTTTTCAAATGGATGTATATTAATATTTATAATTTATTTAGAACAGTGTGCTGACATACTGTGTACATTATAAAACATGTACCAAAATGTGGCATTAAAGAGAATAAAAATAGAAGCCATATGATTTTTTTCTCCCATGCCCCCAAAGATTATTTTTTCTTGAATATTGTCTAATGATCACTGAACTATACCGATATCTATGTTTCATATTTAAATTTTGGCAGCTGGTGCTGCTGTAACAAATACCTAAAATTGTGGACAAGGTTTGGAATATGATCATGGGTAAAGGCTAGAATAATTTTGATCAGCATCAAAGAAAAAGCCTAAATTGCCTTCAATGGGTTGCTAATAGAAGTCTGAATTTGGGGGCTAGGAAGTTAGCTCAGCGGTAGAGTGCTTCTCTAACCTGCACGAGGCCCTAGGTTGGATCCCCTGCACCACAGGAAGAAAAGGAAGTCTGAATTTAGAGGACATTGCTGGTATTGGCTCAGAAGAAATGGAGAACATGTTAATGGAAGATAAAAAAGGTGAATTCTTGTTATGTGGTGGAAGAAATCTTAGTTAAATTTTCTCCTGCAGTTACGTGGAAAGTCCAACTTTAAGTGATGAACTTGGTTGTCTAGCTAAGAAAATTTCTGGGCCAAGTACTAAAGGTGGCTCTCTGGTTTCTTCATGCTGCTTATAGTAAAATGTGAGAGAGGGGAGAGAAATTAACCCACTTTATCCTGTAGTCCCAGGTATGGAACACCTATAAAAGTTTAAATTGAGCAATCAATGTACCACTTATGGTAGCTTTGAAATAATATTTGAATATGTATTATACTCATAGAATTGAACACCTGGGACTTAATGGATTAAGGAACTGTTAAACAAAAAGGAATCAGATTCTATTATTTTGAAAAGTCTTAGCCTCTTCAGGTAGCAAATAATACTGAATGATATCCAGAAGAAGAAGCTGAAGGTGTGACTTGCAATCTTTTTCTAAAACCTCAGGAAGATCCAAAGTTAGAGTATTCAGTCACACAAAGTTCCCTTTGAAGAGATTGGGGCATGATGTATTTTCATAAAGCCTGTAAGAGCTAAAGGAAAGCATCCCTCAAACCTCTAGGTGGAGCCCCAGGTACAGGGTGGGGGACTCATCTCAAAAAGAGAGGTGTAGTTACAATGGAGTGCATCTGAATGAAATCCAGAAAAGGCCCACAAAGTTCTTGAGAAAATCAAATCAGCAAGAACACTACAGGCACAGACTTAAAGGGGAAAAGAGCCAAAAAGAAAAGGAAGCTGTAGGATCCCCTCCTGCAATGTTATTTTCTAGAAGCAGGCTGATTAAATTGCTCAGTTGCAAGTATATCTTTCATGAAAAGGGAAGAATAACTTGAATGACTCAAGAGACAGAACCAAGAATCCACAAGCAGAGCCACAAAACAGGGAATTACCGATATTCCTTGACCTACTATGGGGTTATATCCTGATTAACCCATCATAATTTGAAAATATCATAAATTGAAAACGCACTTAATACACCTAACATCAGAGTTTAGCCCAGCCTACCTTAAACATGCTCAGAACGATGACATTAGTCTACAGTTGGGCAACACAGTACCCTGTGGGGTCTCAGCTGTTCAGCCTCAGGATCACAGGACCAGACTGGAACTGTCAGTTCACTGCCGCTGTCCACCTTGGCAAGAGTGCCATTGCAAATCGCTACCTGGGAAAAGGTCAAAATTCAAAATTCGAAGCATACTTTTACTGAGTGTGTATTGGCTGTGCATCATTGTAAAGCTGAGTAATCCTAAATTGAACCATTAGCAAGTGGGGTACCATCTGCATTCCTGAGTTCCGGAACCTAATCAGGTAACTCCCAGCGTTCGCCTGGCTGGATTTCAGAACTGCCCTGGAACACGGCTCCCTTCCCTTTCATTTTCCTCCTTGTGAATGCAAACATCTATAGACAGAACCCTTTGTGTATTTCACCATTGTAATTGGGATGGGGGCAGGGGCGTGGCTCATAACTAGTCTCAGGAATTTTACAGATGGACATAGAGAAAACCCAGGAGCCCTATGCATACCTAGACCTGATTTTTACAACAGTCTGGACTTTCACTGGATGCTATATTGGGATGAGACTCAGGAAGGAAGACCTCAGGAAAGGGTGAATGTTTTGCAAACGGGAGGGATGTGAATCACTGGGAATTCGTATCTGGCAGATGAACTCTAAAATGACCCTCAATAATCCCCACATTCTAGTAATAACAGCTTTGTATAAGCCCCTCTCCTCTAGTGTGGACAGGACCGGTGGCCAACTGAAAGCAACAAGGGAAGATGGGATGCCACCTCTGTTACTCTATTACATGATTTAATATTCCACCTTGCGGACAGGCACAGTGGCACACGCCTATAATCCCAGCGGCTCAGGAGGCTGAGGCAGGAGGATCTTGAATTCAAAGTCAAGTCCAGGCAACTTATCGAGGCCATGAGCAACTTAGTGAGACTCTGTCTCTAAATGAAGTACAAAAAAAGGACTGGGGATATGGCTTAGTTGCTAAGTACTCCTGAGTTCAATCCCCGTACCAAAACAAAAACAGAAACAAAACAAGATTCTACCTTGCTAGTAGATTCACTCTTGGAAGTCTTTCCTTTACTAGCCATGAGGAAATAAATGGCCATGTTGTGAAAAACCTAAGTGACAAGAAACTGTAGGTGAATTCTACAAGTTGAGGACACTTCTAGCCAACAGCCAGAAAAAAAAAACTAAAGCTCTCAGTCCTATGAGCTCAAGGAACAGTATGTATAGATTTTATACATGATTAATAAAAATGTATGGTCACACAGAAAGAAAAAGAATGTTGCCAACAACCACACATGAGTGGTAAGGGCGTCCCTCCACCAAAACTTCCAGATGGACAATCTTTGACTCTTGGTGTGTGCTGATCATTTAATATAACTATTGATATGCTTGTATTAAGGCCTATGTTTTGATTTTTATTTTTCCCATTTTTTCACTTCCCTATTCCCCTTTCCTACTTGCTTTCATTTATTTGAACACTTTCAGGATTCCATTTTAATGTATCTAGTGGGTTTTACTAGATTTCTTTGGATAGTGTTTGTTTTTGAGTAGTTATGGTTCTTACTTAAATTTTCATAACCTTCTTAAAATGAATGTTGTACCATCGCAATTGTTTAATCCAATAATATTTTTTTCTCTCTGGATTTACTTATACAAACAGCACAGGAGAACACCAGTCCCCATAGACAGGGGCTCAGGGGTCGCACCAGTCCTTCTGTCCTCACACCTCACAGAGGTTTTTACTATGTAGCCTTTGCAGGGACCTGGGCACCCTCGGGCACCTTGGGCTTAACCTCCTTAGGCTTTACAGGGCCTTGACGGCCTCAGCACGGCACTCATGGCCTTGGTGTTTGCCTGCATCTCAGGGCTTTCTTGTGCTTCTTGGCAAAATGCACATTTCTCAGGAACTTGGGTTTGACACCCTTAAGAGATTCACATGTTCATGATCAGGGTTTCTTGATGTCATTTCTGTGCCATTTTCGGGATTGCTTGTGCATGGTGTGGTTCTTGGACTTGGCCATGTCTGCACCATAAGCCACTGCTCCCAGAGCAGTTGAGACCTGAAGAGTTCCGTTAATATTTAATACAACCATTGATAAGTTAAAACTTACATTTACCATTCTTTGTTTTCTGTTTTATGTCCTTTTCATTATTCTATTTGTCCTTTACTGCCTTCTTTTATGTACATATATTTTCTATTGTATTATTCAAATTTCTTTATCATTTCTTTTATTATATGTCTATATTTCTAGTTATTTTCTTCATGAATTACAATATCTTAATGAATAACAACCTAGTTCAGATGAATACCAACTTAATTTCGATAATATTCAGAACTTCTCTCCTATATAGCTTCATTCCTCCCCTCCCTTGTGCTATTATTGTCATAACAAGTATCTTGAGACATTATATGCTCATCAGTACAGATTTATAATTTATCATTTATAATTATTACTTTATGCAGTTGTCTTATTAATCAAACAGGTTAAAAAAGTTGCAAATATCTCACTTTCTTTTATATGTGCTTATAGTTATCTCTACTGCTGCTCTTTATTCCATCATGTGGATCTAAGCTACTGTCTAGGGTCCTTTCATGTTGACCTGAAGGACTCCCTTTAGTATAGTCTACAGGGTATGTCACTAGCATGATGTGTGAAATGCTCAGTTTGTGTTTATCTGGCAATGTCACAAATACTCCTTATTTTTGAAAGATAATATTGCTGTTTATAGAATTCTTGAGTGACAGACCCTTCTTTTAGCCCTTTGAATATATCAACACTTGTCTTCTGGCCTCTATGGTTTCTGATGAAAAATCAACTGTTAACCTTACTAAAGCTCCCTTGTATGTGATGAATCACTTCTCTCTTGATACTTTCAAGATTCTTTTTTCTTTTTCTTTTTTTTTTTTTTTTTCTTTTTCTTTTTTTTTTTTTGGTACCAGGAATTGAAACCAAGGTTGCTTAACCACTGAGCCACATTCCCATCCCTTTTTTATTTTGAGACAGGGTCTCGCTAAGTTGCTTAGAGCCTCACTAAGTTGCTGAGACTGGCTTTGAACTTGCAATCCTCCTGCCTCGGCCTCCTGAGCTGCTGGGATTACAGACATGCACCACTGTGCCTGGTCTCTTTTTTCTTTTTGAAACATGTGGAATTTGACAGCTTAATGATAATATATCTGGATGTGGTTCTCTTTGAATTTATTGTATTTGAAGTTTGTTGAGTTGGATATGTAGATTTGTTTTTTCATCTAGTTTGGGAACTTTTCTGCTATTTTTTCTTCAGATGATCTTCCTGACCTTTTCTTTATTTTCTCTCCTGGAATTTCATTATACATATGCTTGATGGCACTCCACATGTCTCTGATAGTCTGCTCATGTTTATCATTTATCTTTCCTTACTGGTCTCTGGTTAATCTCAATTATCCTACCATTAAATTCACTAATTCTTTCTTCTACCTCTTCCAATGTGCTGTTGAGTTACTCTAGTAAATTTATGTGCATGTGTGTGTGCACACACACGCATGCTGCTGATTTAACCCGGATGTACTTTACCACTGAGCCACACCCCCAACACTTTTTTTTTTTTTTTGAGACAGGGTTTCACTAAATCACTCACGGCCTTGCTAGGTTGCTGAGACTGGCCTTAAAATTACATCCTCCTACCTCAACCTCCTGAGTCACTGAAATTATAGATGTGCACCACACTAGGATCTAATGTATGTTTAATTTTAGGGATTTTAATTCTCAATTCCAGAATTTCTATTTGATACTTTTAATAATTTCTTTTTATTGATATTCTCTATTTGATAAGATGTTATTTTGACATCTTCCTTTAGTTTTTTATACATGGTTTCCTTTCATTCTTTGCATATTTTTAAAATAATTGGTTTGAAGTCTTGTATAATAAGCGTAATGTCCAAGCTTCTCCAGGGACAATTTCTACTGACTGTACATAGGTCATGCTTTATTTTTTCTTTGAATTATTCATATTTTTGTTGAAAAGTGAACATTTTAAATAATATAATATGACAGCTGCGGACATCACATTTTCCCCCATCCCAGAGTTTATTGTTGTTTGTTAGGTGAGCCTTCTGAACTGTGAAGTCTATATTCATTGTTGTGTGTGCTCGGTTAGTCTTGTGGTCAACTAACGATTAGGTAGAGATTTCTTTAAATTCCTGAACACAGTAAGTCTCCCAGTGTTGCTGAATGGTTCTGTGTGGATGTGGAGGCACACCTTCACAGGAACTCAACAAGATGATTTAAAACTCTGCCTTAGCCTTCGTTTCCTTACAAAAAGCTCAAAGTCAGTTCAAGAGGAGAACTTGGGGCCTTCTCAGGTCTTATCTGAGCATGTGCACAGCCCTGGGCATACACACAGCCCTGTGAATGTTCATAGGAATATGCTGGAACTTTTCAAAGACCCCTGGGGATTTATCCTTCTCCATCTTTTCCTTTTATGACTTTTGGAGTAATATATCATTTGCCTCATCGCTTACCTAACCACCTCATGCTGCTGTATTGATAAACATTTGCCACTGACTGCTTTCCACAAACATCCTCTAGGAAATAGCTGCTTGCCCTGGGCTACCAGTCAGGTCAAATAAAGACAGCCTTGTGAGTGGGTCTCCCAGAGAACCACCAGACAGGTCAAATCATAGAATTCTCTGAAAAAGGATTTTTTTTTTAATTTTTATTTGTTCTAGTTTGTTGTACATGACAGTAGAATGCATTTATGCATTTTGATAGATCATACATAAATGGAGTGTAATCTCTCATTTTTCTGATTATACATATTGTAGGATCACATGGGTCATGTAGTCATATATGTACACGAGGTAATAATGTCTCTTTCACTCTACTATCATTCCTACCCCCGTACCCCTTTCTGGAGAAAAGATTTTTAAAGGAACTTCAATACCACTGCCTACTCCAGTGGATGCCAAACTACTGTTTTTCACCATAATGTCAAACTTTGGGTCTTCAAGATTACCATGGAGTTAAGAAGGGAGATGTTAAGGGAGAAAATTAAGTCACCACAAAACTCACTGTTTTACTGAGGTTCAGCCATTTCTCTTGAATTAAATGTTCTTCAAAGCTCCATAGTTTTGAAAAGCTGAGTCTGATGACTTTGGGCAGTATCATTGTGGATGAGAGGGTTCGGGATGTTCTTTTTCTGCCATTTTCACTGACCTCATCCTCTACCGATTCAATATAGAGGATGGAGAATCATATCCCCAAAGAGGACCCTTTCTCCTCATTTCCATGGTAACTGTCCTATGCATTCCATCAATAAAAATCTTATCAGATAATGCTATAATTTTTGCTTTCACTCATCCTACATATTTTAAAGAATTTAAAGGGAGGGAAATTATCTACTATATTTATTTAAGTATCTACAATTTGTGTTGCTTTACCTTATTCCTAAAGTCCCGATTTTCCTTCTGGCTTCATTTTCCTTCTGCCTAAAGAATTTCGTTCAGCATTTCATCAGAGCAGACCAGCTGATGACAAAATCTCTTAGTCTTCCTTCACTTGAGAGTGCCTTTATTTCATCTTCATTGGCAAAGGACATTTTCCTTCGATATAAAATTCTGGGTTAACAGTTCTTTTCTTTTATTTTTTTGGTGGTGGGGAGCATTTTAAAATATGGTTTCTTCCACTGTTTTTTGGCCTCCAAAGTAGCTGATGAGAAATTCAGTCATTGAAATCATTGTTTCCTCTGTGGTATTAGTCAGGATTCTGCAGAGAAACAAAATAAATAGAATGTGTGTATAGATACACACACACACGCGCGCGCGCGCACCCAGACTTATTTTAAGCAATTGGCTCATACGATTATGGAAATCTGGGAAGTCCAAAATGTGCAGGGTATAGTCATAATGGCAGTCATCAAGAATACAACCAATAATAAATGCTGAAAAGGATGTGGAGAAGAAGGAACACTTTCACACTGTTAGTGGGACTGTAAATCAGTACGACCACTATGGAAATCAGTGTGAAGGCTCCTTAAAAGACTAGGCACGGAACCACCATATGACCCAGTATCCCGCTGCTTGATATTTATCCTTAAGAATTAAAGTCATCTTATTACAGGGACACATGCTTACCCATGTTCATAGCAGCACAATTCACAGGAGCCAAATGGTGTAACCAGCCTAGGTGTCCATCAGCGGTTGAAGAAAATGTGGTATATATGCAGAGTCAGGTTTTATTCAGCCGTAAAGAAAAATGAAATGATGTCATTTGCAGGGAAATGGATGGAGCTAGAGACCATCATGTTAAGTGAAATAAGTCAAACTCAAGAGGTCAAGGGTCTTATGTTTTCTTTCATTTGCGGAAGCTAGAGAGGAAAAAGGAAAAGAAAATCGCAGAAAAAGAAAAAGCCCATGAAAATCGCAGAGAGATCAGTAGAGGAAAGGGACCCAGGGAGGGGAGGTGGGGAAGGAGGGGGAAGTGCTGAGGAATGATGCTGGCCAAATTATATTGTTATATTACGTATATTGAATATATAACAACAAATCCCATCAAAATGTACAACTATAATGCACCAACTGGAAAAAAGGTGGAAGTTGGGTGTGATGGCACAAACCTGTATTCCCAGCAGCTTGGGAGGCTGAGGCAGGAGGATCACAAGTTCAAAGCCAGCCTCAGCAACAGCGAGGCACTAAGCAACTCAGTGAGACCCTGTCTCTAAATAAAACACAAAATAGGGATGGGGATGTGGCTCAGTGGTCGAGCATCCCTGAATTCAATCCCCAGTACCCAAAACAAAGGTGGAAAAAATAAATGACAAAAGTGACTCACAAAATTAATAATAATAATAATAATGCAGGGTGAGCTAGCAGGCTGGAGACCCAGGGAAGAGCTGATGCTACAATTGAAGTTCAAAGGCCATGAGGCTGGTGATCCAAGAAAGAGCCAATGTTCCAGGTCAGGTACCAAGACACATGCTTCAAATTCCTTCTTGCTTGGAGAAGGTCAGTCTTCTTGTTCCATTCAGGCCTTCAACTGATTAAAAGAAGTCCACCTATTACAAGAAATGATCTGCTTTAGTCCGTCCATTTAAGTATTAATTTCAATCAAAAACATCTTCACAGAAACATTAAGAATAATGTTAGACCAAATATCCCAGGCCAAGGGGATATAAAATTAACCACTGCATAAATCTAGAATTGTTTTTATCTGGCTTGCTTTCACGGTTTCCTTTCTCTGGTTCTTAGAAGTTTTATTACAGTGTGTCTGGGTGTAGAATTCATTGAGTTTTTCTAATTTGGGGGTCACTGTGCTTCTTGAAGCTATAAGTTTTATGTTTTTCACCAAACTGGGGGAGATTTTAGCCACTGTTTCTGCTTCTTAAGCAAAAAGAAGAGGTCTTCTCTTTCACATTTGTCTTTACCTAGTGTGCAATTACAGAGCTCAGGTTGTCTTTGGATCCATGTGGGAAAACGCCCCAGGAACTCTCCACTGATTGTACTTCACATTCCGATTTCCTTTTGCCAGTGAGCCTGAAACCACCGGCGGCGTTTCAGATTTCTCAGGTAACTGCGGGATGCATCCCACCCGGGCTTGTCAATTCTGTTTGGTGGGAGGACAAGCCGGGCTGTGCCTACTCCATCTCCCCTGGAACCACAGCCTCTGTTCTCTCAGCTCCCACATATATATATGTATGAATACACAACTGGTGTGACTGCACCCTATACAACCAGAGGAATGAGAAGTTGTGCTCCATTTATATACAATGTGTCAAAATGCATTCTATTGTCATGTACAACTAATTAGAACAAATTAAAAATTTAGTGAGTTATGTACAGTGATCACAATACAGTATTTTGGAGAATTAAACTCCTATTTTGCTAGAAGAAATCATCATGTATAGCAAATAATACAAGGACTGTATATTATCATGTACTTTACAAGATGCTAACAATTTCTTAAAGATATCTGAGAACACTTATTACCACTATAGCCAAGAAAATGACAGTTGACAAGTAAATTGAAGGGTCTGAAACAGTCTCTGACAACAGTCCCCACCCACATACAAAATGATGGCCAATATTAACCCTCAAGTTACTTCTAAACTCAAGCCCAGCACAAAACCTCTGTATCAGAAAATTACAGATCATGACACTACTAAAAGTGTCACAGTTAATATAACAAAAATAGTATGTAGTTTAAGTGTATAAAGCGAAACATAAAGAAACAGAATGTTTGTTGTTTTAAATGTAGGTACGTAGCACTCAATTAGGCTTTTTTTTTTTTTTTTTTTCCTTTCCAGGGCTGGGAATTGAGTCCGGGCCTCACACATGCTAGGTACGCATTCTACCATTGAACTACATCCTCAGTCCCTGAATCAGGTTTTTCAATAGTAAAATGCTGCAATATGATCACCCCCAAACAAAACAAAATGCACACAAAATTGATGTGCTATTTCTATCACATTCTGAAAATCCTATTTGTAATTGATAGCAATTACAGCAAAAGGGGAATAAAACAGAAATGAAGAGAGACAGAAAGCATTCCGAAAACAATGGTAAACACTAACAAGTAAGCAAAAAAGACTCAAAGTACCACCAACAAAGAAAAGAGAAGGAACTGAAAAATACTTTTTTAAGAACTATAATTCTAAAGTCTTCATGAAATAAAAGAAGGACTGACCCTTTGGATTTGCAGGCACCCCACATACCTCTGAAAATCAACTCAGAATACTCAACACTGAGACATAATTTATAAAATGATGGAACTACAAAGAAATATCCTTTGGGCATTCTTGAAAAAGACAAAATGACTTTTTATTGGTGCATATTAATTATCAGAGTGGTGAGTTTCGTTGTGGTATATTCACACATGCATATAACATAATTGGATAAGTTCCACTCCCCAATACCTTCCAATAAGGAAAAGAAGAACAGCTTGGTGTCAGACTTTGGTAGCCACCCTCGATGCTAGAAGACAGAAGAGCAGCATACCTAAGCTCCTTAAGGAAAGAAAAGGACTCCTAATGATTATATCCTGCATAACTTTCAAGTACGAATTCCTCAACTAACTCTTATGAGCCACAAGATATCAGATAAGCTCTTCCTTCTTCCTCTTCCCCCTCTTCTGCCTGAAGAGTTCAGTCCTAACTCAGCCATCAGGTAGGGGAGAGCAAGGTGGTCACTTCCAGGGGGGAGGGGGGAGGGTAGGAGCAGTCACAAGGCTGGAAGTGGAAAACCTTGGCTCCTGTGAGTCAGTTGGGGAAAGTGTTCACAGAGCAGGGGGCCTTCCAGAGCCTGAGCAGGAAGAGACAGGCATCCACACAAAAGGGGCAGCCTGGAATGGGGTGTCCACCCTCAGAGGGATACAGAGTATCCACACACAGATCAGCCTGACAGAGGATGTGAGAAGGATAGTCTAGGACAGTCCCAGGCCAGGGAAGGAGGCATCCTGTGTGTGTGTGGAGGGAGGATGGCAAGGTATCACTCTGTAGGGAGTTAGGAGCTGAATGGGGTGAGGGATGGCCTGACATGGGATGTAGATGCCTCAGCAAGATAAGAATGGCCGCCACACAGGGGCAGTCCTAGCACAGGTAGTGAGACCCTCAGCAAAATGAGAAGGCCAACTATGCAAGGGATGAAGGTGGCAGAAAGATGGGAGATGTGTTACATATGGGGGGATGGAGCAAATAAGTCAATATGCTAAAGATAATAGGAAGCAGGTTTCTCATTCCCAGAGGACAGGGATACAAATAGGGAAAAAGATCAAACAAGAATGAACTCTGGGGTGTTGAATGGGAATCGGAGGTATCAGCATGACTCATAGGTATGACAGATGACATGAGATTAGGTTAGATGGATGGATAGGGTGCATGGAAGATGATACATGAACAGAAGGGTGGATGGAAGGATGGATGAATAGATGATGGATGTAGACACAAAGGCAGATCTGTGTGGTGTATTACAGACATATATCCCTTAACTCACTCACTGAGAGTGCCTGGGGAAAACTATATGCCAATATTAATGAGTACCTCTAGCACCCAGGCCTGAGTTTCTAAATATCATTCCACATTAGAAAAAAACAAGTCTCGCTGGGCATGGTGGTGCAAGCCTGTAAACCCAGCGACTCAGGAGGCTGAGGGAGGAGGATCACAAGTTTGAGGTCAGCTTTAGCAAGTTAGCAAGGCCCTAAGAAACTTAGTGAGACCCTGTCCCAAAATAAAAAATAAAAAGGGCTGGGGATATAGCTCAGTGGTTAAGGAAATGTAAGGAAATTTTCAGTGATTGATGGGGACATGTAAAAGGATCACAGAGTGAAGTTAAAGAGGCTCTTCCTAGTCAAATCAGAGACAGTTTGAACATCAAAATAAATAATGATAGTAATAAAGACTAATCTACCAAATAAAGTTGGAAACCTAGAATCTGGCATAATTAATGAATTAATTAGAAGTTTGATGAGGAACAGGATATTTATACAGTTTCAAACTACCCTGCCACAAAATGCTAATTAAGGAGAAAAGAGTAATTTCAGTAGAAAAGCCAGGCAAGTACCACCTGAATCAAGTGAACACAGTGAGTGGGACAATTCAAAATTCTACAGCACCGGATAGGATACATGGAGAAAAGCGTAGATTCGCTTTTATAATACTAATGTGTAACTCGGATCTAAACATGAGATGGCATCAAATAGACCCAACTTAAGAGTCATTCTACAAAATAACTGGTCCATTATCTTCCCAAATGTCAAGGTCATCAAAGTCAAGAAGAGTTCAGTCAGAAGAATACCAAAAGACAAGACAATTAAAAAATAAATGTTTCAAGATAAGTAAGCCCCCAATATTGTATACTTAAACTTAAAATTTTTAGCCTGGCTCAGTGGCACACACCTGTAATCCCAGCAGTTTGGGAGGCTGAGGCAGGAGGATTTCAAGTTCAAAGCCAGCCTCAGAAACTTAGTGAGGCCCTAAGCAACTCAGTTGAGACCCTGTCTCTAAATGAAATACAAAATAGGGCTGGGGATGTGGGTCAGTGGTTAGGTGCCCCTGAGTTCAATCCCTGGTATTAAAAAAAATTAACATATTTAACTAGAAATACTTAGAATTATTTGTTATTTATCTAAAATTCCAATTTAGCTGGGCATCCTACATTACTTGTTAAATCTGACAACTGCACCACTGAGTCCCTTTTGGGTCTGTTTTGAATTGATGGAGATCTTGAGAATGCACTTGTGATCACTCAGTTTCACCCCATGAATGATAATTGTAGAAGTAATGGTAATAATAACAGTAATGACAGCAGCAGGCATGATAGCAGCATCGGTAGTAATAATCTTCCAGAGCATGATTCTCAATGCGCTGGACTCACAGCAGAGCCAGAGACTCCGGGGAACAGTCCAAGAACCACGATGGCAAAGGGAGAAAGGCAGATGTCCACAACTCTTTTTAGAAACTAGAGAAAGAATCTTCAGAATCAAAACTTCAAAAAAGTTTGGGAAGAGACTTCTACATAGCTGTGATTTATTTTAGAAGTAAACACCTTTTCAAGACAATGCTTTCCAACAAAAGAAGCTGATGGAAAGGGAAGGAATACTCTGGGAAAGGGATCACAAAAGGGCCTATGTACAACATAGTTAAAGAGAAATGATGTTGCTGGACGCCAGCGCATGCTTATAATCCCAGGACTCGGGGAGGCTGAGGCAGGAGGATCATGAGTTCAAAGCCAGCCTCAGCAAAGGCGAGGCACTAAGCAACTCAGTGAGACCCTGTCTCTAAGTAAAATACATGTAGCTCAGTGGCTCAGCCCAAAAAAGAGAGAGAAAGAAATTGTTATCTTTTGTTGATCATAGGATCCACAGCTGTGTTTACATTCAAGTCATCAGAGCTCATACATACAACAGTGTTAGCAGAGAAGGAAGTTAAAAATCATACCTATGAAACAAAAAATAATAATAATCTTAAAATTACTTCTTAGACTTCTAATTACTTAGTTTTATTTAGCAAATCTGCTGCTTTTGTGATTTCTACTTAGGCTCTAATATAATCCATTGCATAAAGTGGAAATCTGAAGTGCTAATTACCTGGAAGAGGGGAAGAAAATAATTCCCTTCCACATTTAAGCAACTACAATGTTCTTTGCCCTCAAGGTGACATCAAGGTACAGGGGCTTCCAGCAATCTCTGTAAGGGACCATCCCAGGTACTGACAGGCTCATGATCTGATGGGACCTCACAAAAGCAAAAGGCCTGAACCTTCATGCTCACCCCTGTTCACCTTTGTCCCAGGTGAGCACAAACGGGGACCTATTAGAGCTGCCCATCTAATCTCATATTTTCAGGCAGTTAATCAGTGGGACCTAGGGTCTACTGTCAACAGTCAATGCCTTATACTCAAAAGACTTAAAATCAGCATACTACAGTGATGAAGCCACATCAATGCTTTTTACAACAGCTCAAATTACAATGGCAAAACTATGGAACCAACCTAGGTGCCCTTCAACAGATGAGTGGATAAAGAAAATGGGGTACCTAAACACAATGGAATATTACTCAGCCATAAAGAAAAATGAAATTATGGCATTTGCTGGAAAAATGGATAGAACTGGAGACTATCATGCTAAGTGAAATAAGTCAATCCCAAAAAACCAAAGGTCAAATGTTCTCTCTGCAGATGCTAACTCACAATAAGTGTGGTGTGGTGGAGAGGAATAGAAGTTTATTGGATTAGACAAAGGGGAATGTGGGGAAGGGAGTGGGGATGGGAATAGAAAAGACAGTAGATTGACTCGGACATAACTTTCCCACGTTCATATATGAACATACGAGCTGTGTAACTCCACATCATGTTGAACCACAAGAATGGGAAGGTATACTCCATGTAGGTATGATATGTCAAAATACATTCTACTGTCATGTATAACTAAAAAGAACAAATTTTTAAAAAGTCAATATCTTCGACCCTCATCATATCCCTACTTAGGCTGATGCTGAACTTCAGCCAACACAACAGCATTGATTTAACACATATTCTATGTCAAACCCTTGAGTAGGCAGAGGAGACACAAAACTAATAAGGCACACTGTTTCTGTCCATGTAAAGCTCAGTTTTGTAGGAAAGATAGACATGAAAAACAAATGACTGTCACATACAGCAGCAACCACCTAAGTAGGCATGATTTAAAGATATTGATGCACAGAGGAGAAAGATATGAACTCAGCTAGAGTAATTCCAAGGAGCTCCAGAAGGAGAAAATATCACACAGTGTTTTGAAGAAGGAATATGAATTTCCTAGGTTGCTGGGATGGACAGGTGCTTGGTGAAGAACCTAGAGATATTTGAGATCTTCAAGCAGATCAGGATGACCAAAGCACATACAATTGTCCCTCAGTATCCACAGAGGAATTGGCTCCAAACCTTCCACAGATAACAAAATCCAAAGATACTCAAGTCCCTTATATAAAATGACATAGTATTTGCATATAACCTGTGCACATCTTCCCTTATCTTTAAATCATCTCTAAATTACTTATAATATCTAAAACAATGTTATGTGAATCATTGATACACTGTATTGTTCAAGGAATACAGACAAAGAAGAAAATCTGTACATATTTAATACGGAGGCAGTTTCTGTTTTTACTATTTTTGATTCACATTTGGTTGAATCCATGGTTGTAGAATTCACAGATGTGGAAACTGCAGATCCAGAGGACTGAGCGTATATGGTACATGTGGGGACAAGATTTGAGAAAGTGGAGACTGACGGGGAGAACTGGATTCTATGCTAAGGAGTTTAGACTTTATTTAAAGGTAGCAGCACAGCTGGGCACGGTGGCACACTACTCTAATCCCAGCAGCTCAGGAGGCTGAGGCAGGAGGACCACAAGTTCAAAGTCAGCCTCAGCAACTTAGTGAGGTCCTAAGCAATTTGGTGAGACCCTGTCTCAAAAAATATTTTAAAAAGAACTAGGGATGTGGCTCAGTGGTTAGGCAACCCTGGGTTTAATCTGTGGTACTAAATAAATGAACGAATGAATAAAGCAGAATAAGAGTTCTCCACAGGCAAGCAATGTCAGATTTAAGTCTTCAAAAAATCACTCTGTTGGTTGGATGGAGCACAGTAAGACCAGAGACCCATCAGGTGCAGCAAAGCAGTTAGACAGGTCGACCTCGGGGTTCTGCAGCCCTGGATCAAATGCAAGTTCACCACGTCCTAAGTGTGAGCTCTTCACTGGCCTTCACCCGCCTCAGATTCCTCACCTTGGAGGAATGTGGTAGCACATAGATGTGCTACCTGTGTAGTTTCACACAGCCAGCCCTTTGAAGCACTCTATCATCCCTGACTAGAAAGTCTTAATCATTCTTAAATAAAGGGGCCTCCATTTTCATTTTGCACTGGGCCTTAAAAATTCGGTAGCCAGTCCTGTCTCACCTGTAAAATGGGTGATATAATAGCACTTATTTTGACCACTGGATTATTGGGAAGTTTATAATGCAGAAAGTAGTGCCTGGGACAAAATCCTCTGTAAATGGAAGTCATTTTTGTTACCATTATTATTATTAAACTCCCCACAACAGGAGGAGCCTATAAAGTAAGATGCCAACAGAAAGACCAGAGAAGGGAAAGCAGAGGGTGGAACCGGCAAGCCATCCTTCTGGATGGGGAGGAAGGAACCTGAGAAGGAACCAGAACTTTGATAAAATGTCAGGCTACCTGCTAATATCCACAAGGTTGTTTCCAACCTAATGCAACTTCAACATTCAAATGCACCTCTTCTCCAAAACTAGAGCTCCGTGACTGTTTCTGTGTGGATTGCGGCAATTGTAGAATATCATGCAGGAAAGGCTAAACTGGGACTCTGGTTCCAAGAATTGGAAGGAAAAGAAGCTAAGTCCAGAAAGCAATCCTTTGAGAAAAAAAGAGCACATGGGATCAGGTTTCAACAAACTATCCAAGCTTTTATTATGCTAATCTGAGACAATTTAATTAGAAGGCTAAATAAGCAAGTGTTAGAATTTTTACTAATGCAAAAAAAACCTAATAGGTTGAACCATTTGAAATCACCATTTCTATAATCAAAAGTGGTCATATACCAGCAATTTCATATAGCTCAACTCAATAGTTCCTGAATATACAGGTAGCTTCTAAAAAGCAACACTAACCAACAACATAACAGTAGTACAAAGAACACTTCTCTTTAAGAAGAAAAATAAAAAGCAAAGTTAGGAATCTTAAAAGTGTATTGTTTATTACTCTAATGATCAGAGAAAAATAAATATTAATTTTTAAAGGAAATAATGCAGGAAGAAAACAAACATTTTCCTGGAAGACATCCACAGGAATAACAAATGAACAAACATCCTGACAAAAAACTATAGCTGAAGAACATATGTACGGGTAAAGAAACAAATATGCCATAAAAATAGTTTTATATTTGAATTACGGGCATATTACAGCACATGTTCAATAACAGGAAAAAATGGCAATTTATTGAGACATGAACTCCACTTGATAAAAAAGCAAATTAGTGACTGGGTAATTCCTCTATTTATTATTTATTGAACTAATAGCAAATGCACAAAGAAATGAGCAGAAGGCTTTAAAACCTATTGGAACTCTGTTCGT
This sequence comes from Sciurus carolinensis, assembly GCF_902686445.1. Taxonomy (NCBI): domain Eukaryota; kingdom Metazoa; phylum Chordata; class Mammalia; order Rodentia; family Sciuridae; genus Sciurus; species Sciurus carolinensis. The sequence continues at coordinate 42,074,794 of NC_062228.1, forward strand.
GGAATCGGGCCAATCAGATCTTCCAGGCGGTTCTAACTCATGATATAAAAAGCCCTCTGGAGCATTCAGATGGGCTTTTTTAAAAAATATACACAGCTGCTTGACACCAGGATGCCACTATGGGGTAGGTTAAATGGCTACCAACAGATACGAGGCCTCCAGCACTTTCTAATTCTTAATCTTTTTTCATTCTAGGTCTAATGATATACTTAGAATGGGATGGAGGTTGCAGAGTGGGTTTTGATCCTCCTCCCTTTCCCCCAAAAAACATTAACAAATGCTGGGGACCAAAATTAAGGTGTTAAAATATAGGAAAATCCAAGATAAAAAGGAACCAAAGTGTTGAGATGATTTTGCTCTGTTAGAAGAGCTGATATTTGTCTTTCAGTAGCATCTGACTGATTGTTCCCTTCTTCAAATATCTTCATGCGTCAGCAGCCTCATCAACTCTCCTAGCTTTTTTTCCACTGGCTTCTAGCTCTCAGCTGCCCTAGCGAATTTTCTTCACCTTCCCAACTTCCAACTATTGGAGCTCCCCAGGACTCATTCTGAAGATCTCTGTTCATCTCTATACACCCAGAGAATCTCATCCTGACCTGTGGCTTAAAATACCACCCACAGTCTAGGACCCTAACTGTATCTCTCCAGCCCCCACCACTCCCTGAGCTCCACACACATATAGCAAGTTGCTGGTTCCACATTTCTGTGTGCATGTCTAATAGGTATTTTGAACTCAATGTGGCTAAAGTAACTCTTGATCACCCCAATCCATTGATTTTCCAGTCTTCCCCATTTCACTAGAGAGGCTAAAAACTAGGAGTCATCAGTCACAGTCCACCTTCAATGCAGCCACAAATTCTGAGACCTCTATCCAAAGCATATCCTGAATCCCACCCTTTATCACCATCTCTACCTATATCACCTCCTCCCAGATACTATAGACTCTCACCTGGCCTATTATAATAGCCTTCCAAGTGTCCTCTTCTTCCATTCTTATTCAGCAACCCTAGTTCCTCACAAGCATACAGAGTCACTACTTTACAATCAGATCCTGCTTAAGTCCTCCCATGACCTCCCACCAACCATAGCACAAAGTGTAAACTCTACCACTGTGAGACATGGGAGCATAAAATGTTACAATTGCATTAAAGAACAACCTGGCAATGCCTACTAAACCTGAATATCAGAACACCTTCTGATACAGCAATTCTTCATCCTGGTTTCTCCCTGAGGAAATCTCTTACAAAAGTTCTGTAAAGAAATGTTCATTGCAGAACTCTAATAGCGAAAAAGTAAAACATCTAATTGTTCCCAGTAGAAAAACTGATCATTTTTTCACATAATACAATATTATACGCTAGTTAAAAATAAATAAATTTTGTTCTCAGGCTCTATTACCCTATTATAGAGACTGAGGATTTTTTGATGCTTGGCCACTGACAGCTTCCAAGCCTCCTTCTCTCTCTCTCCCTTTTGCACACAAGTAGGCGTGCCTATAAGAAAGACCAGGCGCTCCTCCCAGGGCATTGGCAGGGAAGCTCAAATTTCTATGCATAATAAACACCACAGTCACTGCCAATCATCCTCACTATTGTTCGCTCCAGACCAAACCCAACCTCTTCTCCTTCACAGGATAACTTTGGATGTTGATTTTGTGAGTAATAACTGAATTTCATACCCATTTGTGCCAATATGTCAATATATGCATTCTGACCTCCACAAATTCCTCAGTAGCATGTGGAATCTTCCCAGCATCCAGCAGGAAATGTTAAGCACCTAAAAGATATAACAGTTAAATCAACCTCAAAAACATAATGTTGGCTGATGGGGGAAAAAGTTGTGGCAGGATAGATACTGTATAATATCATTTAGGTAATGATCTATCCTATTTCTAATAATTTTTTACCCTAATGTCTATTTTTCTTGCCACTCATCTTTCTTTTGGTATCTGCCATATATATCTTTATCATACTTTTATTTTCAACCATTCTATACACTTAGGCTTTAGATGTGCTTCCTATAAATGGCTAATTTTTAAAATGATTTTTAAAGTCTTGTTCAGATGATCTTTGTCTTTCAATTGGAATATTTACTGCATTTATACTTTTTGCAATTTTGTGAGTAGAAAGATTTATCTTCAGATTGTGGAAATAAATTTTTCTTCAGGATCTGTTTTCTAGTTTTCCATTTCATTCTTTTCCTCTACTGGTTAGGCAATAATGTTCCCTTTGTTCTTTTAGAGTTAACTCTAGAAATTTAAACACAATTAACTTATTCACAGCTAACTTGGGCCAGGCCAGAACAACATAGGACTTCAGATCACTTTTATCAAATTACCCTGCCCCAGATTTACAGGTTATTGTTCTCATAGTTTTTTTGTTTAACTTTGTTTTTAACCCCAAAATCATTATTATTGTTTTGTACCATCGTGTTTGTCCAGCTTTACCCACACATTTATTATTTTCTTTGCTCTTCATTTATTCTTGTATCTCAGACTTTTACCTAGAATTGCTTTACTCTTGTCCAAAATATATCCTTAAGACTAGTGCTATCTGACAAAAATACAATGTAAGTGCATGTGCAATTTTTAGTTTTCTTGTAGTGAAATTTCACAGAGGCAGGAACTTCCAAGGATTGAACCCAGGGCCTTTTGCATGCTAAGCACATGTTCTACTGCTAATCTACACCCCTAGCCCCTGGTAGCTGAATAAATAAATAAATAAATAAATAAAATAGGTAAAGTTAACCTTTTGCAATACATAGGCTTTCTTAAAAGGGGCATGCATATCCAAATTCCAAAATGACAAACATGGGCAATTAAAATTAGTTTTTCTGGCAGAAGTGGTGGTGCACACCTATAATCTCAACAATTCTATAGGCTGAAGCAGGAGGATCACAAGTTCCAGGCCAGTCTGGGTAACTTAGCAAAACGCTGTTTCAAAATTTTAAAATTAAAAAAAAAGGACTGGAGATGAAGCTCATAGTAAAGCACCCCTGGGTTCAATACCCAGTACAGTATTTTAATCAGACAAAGTTAATTTCAATAAAACAAAACTACCCCATGACAAAAGCTTGACTTGATGTACTTTTTCTTAATTAAAAACATCTACGAATTACTGTGAGCAAAGATTACTCTGTGATTGCTAAACAAATTAGTATGCCTCAATTCCCTCAGGAAACTGCAGATAGCTGTGTATGAACATAATGAATGTTAGAGTCTAAGGGACTTAAGGTGACCTCACAACTGAGTTTTACTTGTGCTAAGCCATTTCATGTCCACTCTCTTCAGACTTTTAAACTGTATCACCTATTGTGCAAATATTGTTATATTGCCTATGGACATTCCTCAGATTTTCAGGAAAAAATTTATGACAGAGATTTTAGCCCCTTGGTGAGCTGGAACACATTTGTATCTACTCGCAACAAAGCATTTTTCAATGCCAAGAATTTTGTGAGTTGAACCATTAAAACATTAAAAGTTTGAAATTGTTCCTGGTGGGAGTAGTCTCTCCCATGGAAGTCAGCACCACTACAACGCAGGACTTTTTTGGGGGAGGGTGGGGGCGGGAGGCACAGGAATTGAACCTGAAGGTGGTTAACCACTGAGCCACATCCCCAGCCCTTTTTTATTTTTTTATTTTGAGACAGGTCTTGGTAAGTTGCTGAGGCTGTCTCAGCCTCCCATGCTCCTGGGATCACGGGAGTACACATTAGGATTTCTTTTTAAGAACACACCACTAAACCCTCCTATATTTACACTGCTAGTTTCCCGCTTCAACTTCATCATGTAATACAGTGGTTTTTGAATTGCAGGTAGTGATCTTATGAATAGATCACAAAATCAGGATAAAGGATTTCCAAAAGTATTTTATAGAAAAATAGAACACATTAAGATAGAAAATACCAGATTATATTATATGTACTAGGGATAAATATTGTTATTTTTGCTTTGGTTCTTTACATAGGGGTTTACATTTTTTAATCATGTATGTCAAGACTGTCACATAGACTATATTTCTACCTTTGGTTTGAATTTAAAAATTGAATAAGATTGGCAGTTTATAAGATTGCAGTTTCAAACAAGAAATCATTCAAAGCGTACCTCTAAAATGTATGAAAAAAATATCAGAAATGCTGATATTTTTTATCAGCATTTATTTTAAAAAGAAACCCTGTAAAGAGCATTGTCTGGTCCAGCACTCCACTGGAGAGATGAAGTCATAGATGTCGGAGCCTTTTTGTGGTTTTCAGGTCAGACATGACAGGTGTCATGAGCAGAGGCCCAGTGAAAGCAATCCAAGATCCCCACGGTGCCTGGTGAACTTCAGATTTTGTCAATTCAATAATTATATACCTTATGAAATATAAAATAGTGCAGCCCCTGGGAAAACAGCATGGTGCTTCCTCAGAAAATTAAAAAATAGGATTATCATACAATCCAGTAATTCCACGTCCTAAGTATATACCTGAATACATTGAGAGCAGCCTCTCAAAGAGACATTTGCACACCCATGATCACAGCAGCTTTATTCACAACAGCCCGAAAGGTGGAAGCAACCTAAGTGTCCATCAGTGGATGACTGGACAATGGGATATATTCAGCCTTAAAAAGGAAGGAAATGCCAACATATGCTACAATATTGAGCGTCAAAGATATTGTGCTAAGTAAAATAAGTGAGTCAAAAAATATAAATAATGTATGATTCCATTTAGATGAGGAACATAGATGAGTTCAATTAATAGAGAAAGTAGAATAGTGATTGGCAGGAGCTGGAGAGAGGGGATGGGAAGTTATTTAAGGGGTGTCAAGTTTCAGTTTTGCAAGATTAAAAGAGTTCAGGAGATTGGCTGCATAAAATGTGAATGTACTTAACACATAATCACTTAAATGATGATTATGATAAAATTTATGTATCTTTTACCATAATTTTTAAAAAATCCACACTAAGACACATCACAGAGAAACTGCAGATAGTCAAAGATGGAGGAGAAAAATCTACAAAAGAACCAGAAAAGGAGATATTACCTATAGAGGAACTATAGCCAGCCTGAGTGTTGATATTTCAATAGAAAGTGGATTCCAAGAGACAGCAAAATATTATCAATGAACTCAAGAAAACTAGCATTACATACACAGAGGGGAAAAAAAATCCCCTTCCAGAATAAAGATAAAAAAAAAAAAAAACAAAGAAAACTCCATTTATAGTAACAACAAAGATGAGAATATACTTAGGAATAAATTAGGAAATATGCAAAAACTGCATGAAGAAATTTATAAAACATGCATGAAAGATACAGAGGCAGACCTGAACAAATGGAAAGACATACTTGTTCTTGTAAGTGATGATTAAACATCATAAAAAGGTCAGTTTTCCCTAAATTAACATAAATTTAAAGCAGTACCAGTAAAGAATTAAATTAAATGCCAGGCAAGGAGGCACACGCCTGTAATTCCAATTACTTGGGAGACTGAAGCAAGAAGGATTGCAAGTTCAAGTCCAGACTGGGCAACTTAATGAGACCCTATCTCAAAATAAAAAATTAAAAGGGTTGAAGATCTAGCTCAGGATAAGACGCCTGCCTAGCATGTGTGAAGCCCTGAGTTCAAAATCCCCAGTACTGCAAAAACAAATTAAATTAACATCAATTCCGCTGAACTTTTTCAAAAATATTGAAGAGAATGACATTAGCCTGATACCAAAGCTAGACAAATACATAAGAAATTCCAGTAGCTCGGGAGGCTGAGGCAGGAGGATCGTGAGTTCAAAGCCAGCCTCAGCAAAAGCAAGGTGCTAAGCAACTCAGTGAGATCCTGTCTCTAAATAAAATACAAAATAGGGCTGGGGATGTGGCTCAGTGGTCAAGTGTTCCTGAGTTCAAACCCCCGAACCCAAAAACAAAAATAATAATACATGAGAAAATAAAACTACAGACCAATAATTCTTATGGATGTTGGTTGACACATACACACACACACACACACACACACACACACAAAATCCTAAAAAAAAATACCAACCAGGGCTAGGATTGTAGCTCAGTGGTAGAGCGCTTGCCTTGCAGGCATGAGGCACTGAGTTCAATCCTCAAAACCACATAAATAAATAAAATAAAGGTACTGTGTCCATTTACACCTAAAAACAAAAAAAAAATTTTTAACCAACCAATTGAGTTCAGCATAATTTAAAAGGATTGTGTTGTATAACCAAGTGGAATGTATTCCCAGAATGCAAAGACAGCTCAACATACAAAAATTCAGTGAATGACACCACATAATTAGAATGAAAAGATAAAAACTCATATGATCCTCTTAATTGATAAATGATAAAAATAATCAATAAACTGGGCATGGTGGTACACACCTATAATCCCAGCTACTCAGGAGGCTGAGGCAGGAGGATCACAACTTCAAGACCAGTCTCACAACTGAATGAGACCCTGTTTCAAAGTAAAAAATAAAAATAAAAATGAAAAGGGCTGGGGATATAGCTCAGTGGTAAAACACCCCTGGGTTCAATCCCTAACTCCAGGGAGTCAGGGTCGGGAGGTGGACATTAAAGTAGGAATACGAGGAAACATCTTCAACACGTTAATGCCCATTTGAAAAAAAAAAAAAAGCTCAGCTATTATCACAAATCAATAGTGAAAAACCTAAAATTTTCCCTCCAAGATCAAGAACAAAATAAGGATGCCCCATTTTTGTCCCTTCGGTTCCTCACAGTACCAGCCAGAGTAATTACGCAAAAATAAATGAGTAAAAGGCATTTAAATGGAAAAGGAAGAAGCAAAATTATCTCTGTTCATTGGTGACACAATCTTACATTTAGTAAACCTTAATATTCCCCCAAAACTTGTTAGTGTTAATAATCAAATTTAACAAAGTTGCAGGATACAAATCAATACCTAAAAATCAGGGGCGCTTCTACGGAGTAGAAATGAAAAGAAAATTAAGAAAACTTCATTTACAATGGTATCAACAAGAATAAAATACCTAGGAATAAATTTAAACAAGGAAGGAAAAATCTACACACTGAAAACTAAAAAATACTGCTGAAAGAAACTAAAGAAGATACAAATAAATAAAGACATTTGGTGTTCATAGATCAAAAGACGTAATATTGTGTTTTGGTTTTTGTTTCTTTAATAAGGGAAATTGAACCCAGGGGAGTTCTACCACTAAGCTATATCCCCAGCCATTTATATTTTTATTTTGAAGCAGAATCTTGCTAAGTTTCCTGTGCTGGCCTCAAACTCGCAATCCTGTCTCAGCCTTCTGAGCAGCTGGGATTACAGATGTACACCACTTCACCCAGCAAAGATTTAACATTGTTAAGATGCCAATACTACCCAATGAGGTCTACAAAGTCAATGTAATTTCTATCAAAATCCCAATTGTGCTTTTTGTAAAAACAGAAACATCCACCCCAAGGTACCATAAATAACCAAAATAGTCTTAAAAAAAGAAAGTGGGAAACCTCATACTTTCTGACTTGAAATCTTACCTCAAAGCGACAGTAACCAAAACAGAAATAAATCATACATGATCAACTGATTCTCAACAAGGGTATCAAGACCACGCATTGAAGAAAAGACAGTCTTTCCAACAACAGTGCTGAGAAAACTGAGTATTCACTCCACAGAATGAAATTGGACCCGTGCCTAATACCCATAAACAAAATTTACTCAAAATGGATCAGAGACCGAAATGTAAGTGCTACAACTCTAAAACTCTTGGAAGAAAATAGGGACCAGAAGTTAGAAACAACCCAAATGACCATCAACTGATGATGAGTGGACAAACAAAACAAAAGATAAATCTGGTAAAATAATCTTCAGATATAAAAATAATAAAGTCCTGATACATGCGCCAACATGACTGAACCCTGAAAACATGCTGCGGGAAATAGGGCAGACATAAAAAGACAAATATTGGTGGATGTGATCAAAGTATGTTATTGCATGTCTGAATATGCCCCCAATGAAACCCATTAATCTGTGTAATCAAAATGCACTAATAAAAAAGGACTAATATTGTGTTCATGCAATATGTAAAATACATCCACATACGATTTCTAGAATAGGTCATGGAGACAGCAATACAGGATCAGTGGGGAGGAAAGAATAGAAAGTTATCACCTAATAGGTACAGAGTTGCTGTTTGATGTGATGAAAAAGTTTCGGAAATATTGTAATGGTTATACACACTGTGGATGTAATTAACGTCACTGAACTGCACACTTAAAATGGTTAAAATAGTAAATTTTACTGTATATATACACATATTATACACACACACACACACACACACACATATATATCCACCAAAAAAATAGAAAGAAATTGTGATGGACTGACAGATCTGACTCCATGAGAATGTTATAGGCCAGACTCTAAGGAAAATGACTAAACAGACTCCATTTTGCTCTGAAGACTCCATGTTACATAGGAAATAAGTTTCTCCCATGGGAACACCCCGCCTCTGTGCCCATTATCAGTTACATGTTTAGTAATATACAATGGCAACTCCTATGTAGTAAAGAATTGCTCTCTTTTGATTCCTATTGCTCCTAAACAATGTACCATGTGAACAGTGATTGTGTGGATGTTAGTAACCATTCTTTAGTTTGTACATAGGAAGGGTCATTTTGACCCACTTCCCCCTCTGTCGATGATCTCATGATGTTAATGTGTAATTTGAACAGACACTTATGATTAATGTGATTTTTGGTATAAGAACCCCTACAACCCTGTGGTCAGAGCTGTTCTTCCAATAGCCATTTTTTGGGGGCATTGTGTGAGAGAGTCAGCCAGCCGGCTTAATAAAGACTCTCAAATTTGGACTTCTCAGTGGTGATCGGTCTGTTCTTAAGTTGTGCCCCATAACAAAATGAGCATGTTCTCAAAGATGACTACAGACATGTCAAAAGGACAAAGGAATCACTTTGTAGGAGTCCCCACTGGCCAGACTGGGACAATTTAAGCATCAAAATAAAATAATACCTGTAATAAAGAATATTAAAAATGCTGTTGATTAAAGTAATTCAATCAGTTCATTTTGTGTTGCTATAACAAAAGACCCAAAGTTGAGTAATTTACAAAATAGTTTATGTGGCTCATGATTCGGGTGTCTGGATGGTCCAAACCACATGGCACCAGCATCCTGATAAGGACCCTGTGGTTCAACAAAACATGGAGGAGAACCAGAAAGGGAACCTGCCCCAGGCAGAAGGGACCAAGCACAGAGCGTGGCCTTGCTTTGTAACAACACACCCCGCTAAGAAAAATTCAGTAACAAGACACACAAGTGACTCCTACAATCCCCTCGTGAGGGTGGGCGCTCCAAGACCCCATTACCTTCTACAAGGTCTCACCTCCTTCCGGTTCTACCACTTCTACACTGTCACACTGGGTGCCCAACTTCCAGCACTCTGGGGGACAAACCACATCCAAACTGTAGCAGAAAGAGTCCATGAATCCACACCGCGGTAGATGATAGATGACAGCAGAAATGCAACCCAAAAACACAGAAAGAATGATGGAATTAGAAGTCTCTGTGTGACAAGTATAATAATATTAATAATCAATTTAGGCAAGAATAATCAAGAATAATCAATTAATATTAATAATATTAATAATCAATTTAGGCTAAACCTAATAAGCAAAAGTTTGAATAACAAAATTTACATAGGCTCAATGCATTCCCAAGAACATATTTATTAATTAAAAAGGGTAAAATTACATCGGAGAGAGAGAATCTATCCAAAGAGAGGAGACAAAACAAATGTATTAATGTTATGTTTGGGTAATACAGGTAAAAAGCATTGAGTTCTTTTTACTGTTCTTACAACATTTCTGTATAAGTCTGAAATTATGCCAAAAATCAAAATAAATAATAAAGTTAAAATACATTCTAGACAAGTGAAAACTGAAATTTCATGATCAGTGCACTTGAACCAATGAAAATTTTAAAGTATATATTTTAGACATAAAGAAAATGAATCCAAAAAGAGAAAGCAATCATGAAATTCATCTGGAAGAACAAAAGACCCAGAATAGCCAAAGCAATCCTAGGCAGGAAGAGTGATGCAAGAGGTATCACAATACCAGACCTTAAACTCTACCATAGAGCAATAGTAATAAATACGACATGGTATTAGCACCAAAATAGACAGGCAGACCAATGGTACAGAACAGAGGACACAGAGAGAAACCCACATAAATACAGTTATCTCATACTAGACAAAGGTGCAAAACACATACAATGGAGAAAAGATAGCCTCTTCAACAAATGGTGCTGGCAAAACTGGAAATCCAAACACAGTAAAATGAAATTAAACTCCTATCTCTCACCCTGCACAAAACTCAACTCAAAATGGATCAAGGATCTAGGAATTAGACCTGAGACCCTTCACCAAATAGAAGAAAAAGTAGGCCTTAGAACCAGACTTCCTTAACAAGGCCCCCATTGCGCAGAAATAAAAGCAAGAATCAATAAATGGGATGGATTCAAACTAAAAAGCTTTTTCTCATCAAAGGAAATAATCAATAATGTGAAAAGAGAGCCTACAGAGTGGAAGAAAATCTTTTCTACACACTTCAGACACAGCACTAATCTCCAAAATTTATAAGGAACTTTAAAAACTTTACACCAAAAATATAAAGAACCCAATCAATAAATTGGAAAGGAACTGAGCAGACACTTCACAGAAGATATACAGATGATCAACAAATATATGAAAAAGTGTTCATCATCTCTAGTAAGGACAAAAATGCAAGTTAAAACTACCCTAAGATTTCATCTCACTCTAATTAGAATGGTTATTATCAAGAACACAAGCAATAATAAGTGTTGGCGTGGATGAGGGGGAAGAGGCACACTCATACATTGCTGGTGGGGTTGCAAATTAGTGCAGCCACTCTGGAAAGTAGTATGGAGATTCCTCAAAAAACTTGGAATGGACCCACCATTTGACCCAGCTATCCCACTCCTCAGTTTGTTCCCAAAGGACTGAAAATCGGCATACTGCAGTGATACAGCCACATCAGTGTTCATAGCAGCTCAAGTCACAATGACTAAATTGTGGAACCAAACTAGATGCCCTTCAATTGATGAATGGATAAAGAAACTGTGGTATATATACACAATAGTATATTACTCAGTTATAAAGAAGAATAAAATTATGGCATTAGCTGGTAAATGGATGGAGTTGGAGAATATCATGCTAAGTGAAATAGGCCAAGCCCAAAAAAACCAAAGGTCGAATGTTCTCTCTGATAAGTGGATGATGATACATAAGGGGGGTGGATGGAGAGAAGAATGGAGGAACTTTGAATGGTGTATAGGAAAATGGGGCAGGAGTGGGTCGGGGAAGGAAAGATAGTGGACTGAGATAGTATTACACTATGTATATGTATGATTACATGAATGGTGTGAATCTACATTGTGTACAACCATAGAAATGAAAAGTTGTACTCCATTTGTGTACAAATCAAAATGCAGTCTGTAAAAATAAAATTTTAAAAACTAAAAAGAAAAGAAAATGGAACATCAGCAACAGAGGAACATGCGAAGAACGAAATAAGCAGTAAATATGAGCATACAGGTAAACACTGACCTCTTAAAGGAACAATAAAAATGTGTTGGGGTTGGGGGTGTGGCTCAATGGCAGAGCACTAGCCTGGCGTGCACAAGGCCCTGGGTTCCAGTCCCAGCAACACAAAAAACATAAAAATTGAAATAAATTTTTGGCAAGATTATAAAAATAAAAACTAAGACAACAATAGTAACAGATCATAATGGGAAAATAAATGGAGAATGTTCAAAGATAATTACATTATTCAGATGGATTGTGAAGGCCTTGATTAAACATGACACTTTGATAAATTTTCAAATAATTTTGAATTCTAAGGTAACCACTTGGGGCTGGGATTGTGACTCAGTGGCAGGGCGTTGGCCTAGCATGTGTGAGGCACTGGGTTCGAATCTCGGCACCACATATAAATAAGTGAGTAAAAAAAGTCTTTCAATATCTAAAAAAAAAATTAAAAAAAAAAAGTCACCACTGGGGTGGGTTGGACGATAAAATCATTTTTTAAAAAACTAATCCAAAAGTCAAGAGCAAAGGGAAAAAACAACATGGGAATCTTCACTCTACAATTCCCCCAGTGATCCACACGTACACTAACCCAGCCCGGTTGCTACAATTCTATTCCTACTAATAATTTCTCAGAAATATTACTAAATAAGACCTGTCAGTTTCAAAACAATAGAGAAGTTTTCTTCCTTCAAATCCTAATCTATTTAATTTCCTAATCAATTTTAACCTGTGTTTGAAATCAATCTTAATTTCCATGGTCACTCTGATGCAACACAGCAGAATGTCCACAAAGATTATATTCAAAGTAATATTCATTTCTCACTTGAGATCATACAAAAAGTAAATGAGCATGCATCATGATTTATTGTACCTTCTATAATACAGCATAACCAAAAAATCCCAGTTAACAGAATTTTAATATAAGGGTAATTTAATGTCATCCATTTCTTAAAACTATAATTAAAATATTTTATTAGCTCAAACAGTAAGTTGAAGGTAACTCTCAAAAAAAAAAAAAACCACAAAACAGCTAAAACCACTTGCTGCTAATATTGATGCTTGACCTAGCATGGGTATTCAATTTCCAGTTTAAAAGGATAGGCAAACAATTAATAAAAAAAAAAAAAATTAGAAAGCCCGGTCTGTGTAACGGAATTTCACTACACCAGGAGCTGACCCAAAGGGCAGTGTTATTGTAACTATTTTTGAGATTTATAACATAGAACTTATTTTGTGTCAGTCACATTTTGATTTACAAAATAGCTAACAATGCATTTGACATGACAACACATGTAATCATCCCTGTAGACAAGAATCTAATTTTATTGCACATGAAAGAAAAATACACATTGTTATTCTCCTAAAGATCTAATGAGTTATGAGATAAATTTAAATTATTCTTAGAAAATCATCACCTGCTTCAGCCAGCTAAAGTGAAGAGCTAAGCATTCACCAAAGAGATAGGCACACACACACACACACACACACACACACACAAACACACACACACACATTTTTCTCCTGTGATTTTATAGCCCTGACAAATGCGCTACATTGTTAAAATGCAACCAATCCTTTAAGGTTCCTCTCCAATGCTACCTGGTCCATGGTCTCTCAAACTGGATTCTTTCACCAGTGGGTAAATCTCTGGCAAGCTTCATTCCATCCAGAATCTTAAGCTCCTGAAACCAGACAGTTTTTCCTTCACCAGGGCTCTGTGCTTTGCCTCCCCCACTGACGATGCCTTACTAAAAAAGAGACTCTTGGTAAATTACTCCTGGGGACCCATGAGTCAACGTGCCAATTCACCCAATTAGTTTGCTTTTCCTACCCAAATGTCATTCACACGTCTACAATATATACTTCTTTGCTGAAAGAATAAAGAGCCAGCTCAGAGAATACATTTGTTTTGCCCTAAAAGTAAGCACAATAATAACTTAAAATTGTTAGAGAAATAAATCCACAGCCCAAAGCCTTGTCATTCCTATTATAAGCGCTACCAAACCTGAGCTGTCGCCCCTCAATGCTTCCAACCAGGCCCTGATTTGTGAAGAGCAAAGGCCACACAGAAATCACCAGGCCTTCTCTACCAGGGGGAAAAAATATCTGAGCCACTCATCAATGGCTTGTTTTTTAAATGATAAAGAAACAAAGAACATTGAAAAATCAAAACTGCAGCATTCGACAAGTGACCGAAACTTTGCTCATGAGAATATCAAACAAAACTAAGCTATTTTCAAAGAAAGTAGAAACAAGGAATAATGAAACAGGCAAGAATAAAACACTAAGAGCAAAATAAATTTATACATAAGACAACTATTTTTCAAAATTCTTGCTCGGCTTTGGATGTTCTGTTTGCCTCCCAGCTACAAACACATTCTTCACACACGCTGGGAAGGCTGGGCAAAACTAGTCAGCATTCAGAGGCTTAATCCACAGTCCCGGTGCTCTGCCTGTGGGCCTAATAGTCAGACAGCCATTTGTCCTCGGGAGAGGTTAAGGGTTGAAATGCAAATATGCAAACAACTGAGTTCTTTCCCTAAGATCGCTAGAAAAACCATGATCCCTATTGCTATAAAAATAAAAAATAAAAAGGAAAAGAGGGACAGGGGAACTTGCAATCTTAGGGATTTTTTTAAAAATATCTTAGTATATGACAATTTAGCGGGAGAAAATGATAGCAACAAACAGACTTTGTCCTGGGTAAAATCTATACTCTGGAGGAAAGGTTGACATATGTGTGACAGTTGATTTACCAGACTCACTAAAGATTTATTGATTTATCAATCAGTGCCTAAGGCACTTGATTCTCCCCAAGGGAAAATTAACAATTCCAACTAAACTAATATATTCTATTATGAACTAAAATGAATGCAAAAATCAATCTTGTCACTATGTACCACATCCAATTACCAAAAACAAGCATCTATCCTTTGGGGGAATAATACCTAAAATTTAAAGTTATTTAACAAAAGGAATAGTGCATTAAATAATTGTAACTGAAGCCAATAGACATTTTTTAAAGGATGGTTTTAACAAGTTTTACAGGAAATAAGGGCATCACAGAAATGTAATTGCATAACTAAGTAAGGAATATGAACTTTTAATTCAGACTACCCAGATTGATTGATGCCTTTAGGGCTTACTAGATACATTCTCTTGGGCTTCTCTAAGCCTCAGTGTTATCATCTGCAAAATGGAGAGATACAGTTTTCCTTAGGAGAATTAATAGTGACAATGAGTGTAAAGAATTTGACATAGTGACTGGTACACGTTAACCTTCCATATAGTGATTCCATTTTTGCTACTGTCGTTTTAAAATCAAATAAATTGAACCAGGCACGATAGTGTACCCCTGTAATCTCAGCAGCTTGGGAGGCTGAGACAGGAGGATCTTAAGTTCAAAGCCAGTCTTGCAACTCAGGGAGACACTGTGAAAAATAAAATACAAAAAAAAAAGCTGGGGATGTGGCTCAGTGGTGGTTAAGTGTCCCTAAGTTCAATCCCAGTGCCAACAATTAAAATTAAAATAAATAAAATCATATAAACTATAATATTATAATGATGGGCTACAATATAGACCTGGGGCCAAAACAATCAGTATGACAAAGTGCCTTTGGAGCTTCCTCAAGGGTCCTTCAGCACCATCAGTTTGCAGTTATTTCTTGATTAATATATATTAAATTTTCTTTCATGTTACCTATTAATCAGAAAAACCTACATCTATAAATATATTCTAAAGAAGGGATCGGTAAACCATGGCTCATTTTTTTTATTTATTCATTTTTATAAATAAAGTTTTATTGGACTGCCATCACGTCCACTCATTCATATATTGTCTATGGCTGTTTCAGCACTATTACAATAAAGTGGCGTCGCTGTGACCCAAACTGTATGGCCCACTGTAGTAATCCTCTTACCTCAGGTGAGTGGGTAAAACCAGATGCAAATCAAGAGAGAAACAAGAAATACGCTACGGTTTTGGTACTCGCAGTCCCTGGAGGAGCATACATGCAGGGCCATCCAAAGCACCGACAGGAAGCAGAGGGAAAAGGGGAACTGGGAGCACGTGCTTTCATCATAGATTCCTCTGGAAGGAAAGGGTTGGGTGGGGCAATCAGATTTAGGATTGACTAGTTCGAAGAATTTCAGGGAGCTCCGAGGCTTAGGGACTATTACTGTTATCAGGTATCTCTCCCTGGGGCAATTCAAATGGCTGTCTAGGGGCCCAGAGTGGGAGAAGTGAAGTGGTTTGGAGTGTGGACTTTACAATTGCTTCAGAAAAAGAACTGGCTGGTCTCTACCCAGGGCCTCAAAATTGGGTCAAGACAGCATTTTTTTTTTTTTTTTTTTTTTTTGGGTGCTGGGGATCGAACCCAGGGCCTTATGCTTACAAGGCAAGCACTCTACCGACTGAGCTATCTCCCCAGCCCCAAGACAGCATTTTTTAAAACTGTATTATTCCAACAAATCCTAAAACATTTATTACCTGGTCCTTTACAAAAGTGAAATTTATTGACTACTGAAGGCTGGACATCTTCTTAGGTTGGAGGGGAAAACCCATACCTTAACTGTGCTTTTCATAAAGGCTTATAGAAATAATTCAAGGAATTTAAAATACATAAAATATTCCCAGGCAGGGACTAGGGATGTAGTTCAGGGACAGAGCACTCACCTCATATGTGCAAGGCCCTGAGTTCAATCCCCAGTACTACCAAAACTTTCCCATGCAGAGAATGAGCAAAAGATGCCCTTAGAAGTCATGGGGCAGTTGGGTGTGGTGGCTCAGGAGGCTGAGGAAGGAGTATAGAGAGTACAAAGCCAGTCTCAGCAAAAGCGAGACTCTAAGCAACTCAGTGAGACCCTGTCTCTAAATAAAATATGAAATAGGGCTGGGGATGTGGCTCAGTGGTTGAGTACCCCTTAGTTCAATTCCCCATGTCAAAAAAAAGAAGAAGAAGAAGAAGTCACAGGGCTACTTCTTAGGCCCAGAGTAAGCAGGGAAGATTCTGTGACTGAGTTCATGGCAGTGGAGCCCAGAGCACATAGGCTCAGGCCCTGAAGTGTGACAAACCCAAATTCAAATTTTGGCTCCACTACTTATCAATAGTATGGCCTTAGCCAAATTACTTGTATTGGTTATCTGGGGCTGCATAACACCATGCCAAAATCTAAAGCTTAAAACAATTATCATTTATTATCTCATATAGTTTCCAAGGATCAGGAGTCTAGGAGTAGTTTAGCTGAATGATTTGAGTTTATGATCTCTCACATAGTTACAGTCAAGCTGCCAGCCAGGGCTATATCCATCGGAAGCTCCAACAGGGCTGGAGAAAACACTTCCAAGCTCATTCATGGGTTGTAGGCAGGTCTCAATTCTTCACTGGCAGTCAGAACTCTGCTCCCTACCACATGGACTCCTCCATAAGCTACTTGAGTACCCTCGCAATATGGCAGCTGACCTTCCATATGACTTAGTCTATTTTGTGCTGCTATAACAGAATACCACAGGCTGCATGATTTATAAACAGTAGAAGATTTTTTTGGCCCACAGTTCTGGTAGGCTCTTCTTTTTCAGTCATCTCATGGTGGAAGGCAGAGGTGGAAGGGGAAGACAGATTTGGGGTGCACAGGAAAGATCCACGGGTGTAATAGGCAAAATCAAACTCCTTTTTATTATACTCTCATGATAATGGCATTGATCCATTCATGACCGCGGAACCCTTGTGACCTAATCACTTCTTAAATGTCCCACCTCTCAACACTGTTAATACTGGGGATTAAGTTCGCAACACAAGAACTTTGGGAGATACATTTAAACCACTGCACCAAGAACCAGGGATTTGAGAGAGTGAGAGAGTAAGACAGTGCCCAGGAAGGAAATCACAGTCATTTATAACCTAATAACAGAAGATACATTCCCTGACTTCTGCTGTATGTTACTGGTTCTGCAGACCAACCTGGTACAATGTGAGAGGAGGTTACACAAGGATAACTTGTCCAACTTTCAGTTCTATCACCTATAATGTTGGAATAATAATAGTACCTGGCTTATTGTTGTTATTCCTAGCGCTGTTAATTCTACAACAATAACAAAAAGTGAAAAGGGGGGGAAAAACACACCTTTAGCACCCAGGGAAGTTCCCCTCCCTTGGTAAGTTTTCTCTCTACATCATGAGTCGTAACTTTATCTGGGAAAATAAAAATCCAACAAATGCAAATTAGTTTCTTTTCCTCCCACTTAACCTTAAATATTTGAAACAGGCACCCATAAAATAATTGGCCAAACTTACGATTAGCTAAATAGTTCAAAACAACGCAGGTCAACTACTTCGAAAAAAAATTACGTAAGATATTGCAGAAACTTCAGAAATATCTGAACATTCAAGGACATTCATTCATTTAACAAATATTTATCAATCACTTGCTATGTACTAGGCATTGTTTTAGGAGTTGTACAAACAACTTTGAATACAACAGACAAAACTCTCTGCCCTTATGGAACTTGCAGGCTAGTGGAAAAACAAACAAATATACAAATAGTTTTTAAAAACAGAAAGCATGCCTGTTATCCTAGTGACTCAGGAGGCTGAGGCAGGAGGATCCTAAGTTTGAGGCCAGCCTCAGCAACTTAGTGAGGCCCCAAGCAATTTAGCAAGACCCTGTCTCAAATTAAAGAATTAAAAGAGCTGGGATGTAGCTCAGTGGTAAAGGGCCCTGGATTTAATCTCCAGTACAAAAAAAAAAAAAGGACAGAACATGTTAGCTGGTAGGAAAGTGTTAAAATTATAAATAGGATGGTCAGAAAATGCCTCCCTGGAAAGGTATCATTTGTACAAAATCCCAAAGGAGGTGACAGAGCAGACCATGAGGAAATGTCCTAAAAGGGTCAGATATCTGACCTTCAGAACAGCAAGGAAGGGAGTGTCTGGAATTCAGAGAGGCTAGGAAGGAATGGCAAGGTAGACAGTCAGAGAAGGAAGTGGGCATGGGCCACAAGCATAAGTAAAGCTTCAAGGTTGTTGTGATCACTTGGATTTTACTCTGGGGAGTACAAATCGGATTAGGGACAGAAATGTGACATGATCTGATTTACATTCTAGAAGGATTATTCTTTCTGTAGTATTAAAAACAGACTAAGGGGGTGAGGAGCCAGGAAAGAGCAGGGAGAACAAAAAAGAGGCTATTATAAAAATCCAATGGGGGACTGGGGACATAGCTCAATTGGTAGAGTGCTTACTTTGCATGCACAAATCCCTGGGTTCAATCCCCAGCACCACAAAAAAAAATTTAAAAAAATAAAAAATCCATTGGGATAATATGTGCGTGTATGAATAGGTGGCAACAAAGCCCATTTTTATGTACAAACAGAATGCACCAGTAAAAAAGGAAAAGAATAGGGCTGGGGAGATGGTTCAGGCGGTAGACCGCTTGCCTTGCAAGCACAAGGCCCTGGATTTGATCCCCAGCACCACACACGAAAAAAAAAAAAAAGGAAAAGAATAATAAGAATAATTCAGTGGGGAAATAATGGCAACTTGAAAAGGAAGGTATTACAGAGATAGTACACAGCACTCAGGTCCTAGATTTGAACAGTAGAGTCAACGGAGTTTGCTAATGGATCCTATGTGAGCCATGAGGGGAAGACAAGAGTCATGAATAGCTTCGAAGTTTTTGACCTGAGCAGCTTAAAGAATGGAATCACCATTTACAAAGAGATGTAGGAAGAGCAATTTGGTACCATCAGGAATAGTGTTGGGGACACATTAATTCTGAGATAGCCAGATGAGATGGTGGTAACTCCAGCTACTTAGGAGACTTAAGCAGAAGAATCATGAGTTTGAGACCATCCTAGGGAAACAAATGAACAAAGGAAAAAGTTGGAGATGCCCATCTGACTTCCAGTGAGATGAGTGGAAATACAAGTCTGATGCTCAGGAGAGAAGTCTGAACAGAAGATGTCAATCTGGAGTTTCCATTAAGGAGATGATATTTAAATTCTTAACACTGGATGAGATCAACAAAGGAAAGAGCAGACAGAGAAAAGAGCAGGCCTGTGGTCTAAGCCCTGGGGCACTCCAGCATTTAGAGGTGGGAGAAACAGAAAGAAGTAAAGGACTCCAAAAACGCGTGACCAATGAGGGGTGAGGAAAACAAAGAGAGTGGGGTCCTGAAGCCACGTGACCATGGAGGAAGGAGTGACCAACTGTGTCAGATGCTGTTGGGAGTTCAAGTAATATGGGAATATGAATTGACCCACGTGTATAAAGAGCAGGCTGCACTCTGCCCGGAGTTACTCAATTTTGACTACAAGTGCTAAATTAAAATGACTTGGCATTTTATCTATGCAAGTTGATTGGACACACAAAACTTGTCAAGAAAAATAACCACCAGCTGCACAGTTATATGGCACAGACCAATAAATAACTTACTTGTGCTAATAAAAAATTACCACCTATGAACTTATCAAATTAAGTCAGAGGCACATTGACTCATGAATGTATCAAGATCATACCAAAAAAAAAAAAACAGGTATGTGAGTTTATCAGAAACACCAGACCAACAAATTATGCAACCACTTCATCCCAGACCCATAAAAGGAGGGACCCTGGAGACTAGCAAAGAAACACCCACCCATCACCTTGTAGTGGACCACCCGATGATGTACTGTCAAGGCCTCCACCCAGGAGATGCACCAGTTGATGACCTTCTCTGAGTCTGTCCCCAGAGGACAGAGCAATTCCTCCTTCCTGTTTGATGCTGCCCATTTCAATCTCCGCCATTCCATCTGGTCCCTTTGCTCCATTACAGTTCCATGACTAGGTTGTTAACCCCTTAGCTGACCACCTGCAGTAACCCTATGCATTTTATCAACTCTGGGCTTTTGCTCTTTCTACTGCCTCTTAAATCCTGTGGGCTCTTTAACCCTTTTCTCAGCCTCTGTAACCTAACACCTCCATTTGAAGTGTGATGTCTGATAAGAGGGTTACAGATATTGGTAATTAAGATTGAAATGAAATAAAAGAACTTGCAACTGCTATGGTATGACTGCTGAGTGAAATCAGAAGGCCAGTGAATTAAATCTGATGAAACTCGCCAGAGCTTCATGAATTTTGATATTCAATAAATTCCGACATTGTGGAAAGACACAAATGTGCCGGTCTACGTTAATGGAGTAACACGCTCATGACAATTCAGCCACATGAAGGTCTCTGGTGAACTTGACATGAGAAGTGTTGGAGGAGTGATAGAGATGAACACCTGACTGGGCCAGAAGGAGAATCTGAGACCATGAGTATAGATAACACAAGGATCAGGGCCATAAAAGTAAGCAGAAAAATAGGGGTAGCTGGAGGAGAATGTGGATTTCACTTGATCTTTATGTAAGCTAATGGGAATAATCCAGAAGCGTAGGGAACATTGATGATGCAGGAAAGAAAGGAGAGAATTGCTGCAATGAGTCCTTGAAATGGTGAGACAGGAAAAGACCGAGTCTATGGTGGAGGGTTGGCCTCGGACAGGAGCCCAAAAGCCCACCCACAGTGACAGGTGCGAAGGCAGAGTTTGTGGACACAAAGACAGGAGGGTATGCAGATGTGGTCCTCAGTGCTCTTCCCCTCCCACTGCTGATCAGGCACGGTAGCAATGGCCCTTCTGTTGACCTGCATGCATCTCTAAGACCTTTGAGAAAGAAACCATGTTGATCAGCATCATATCATCAATTCCTGGAACAAAGCCTGGCACACAGTAAGTCCTCAACAATATGGTGAATGGTTCAATGCAGAATGAGTGAACATCAATTTCCCTTTACAGACATTTAAAAATGATAAAGCTAGACATTTTAATGCAATATGACAATAGTACAAGACAAAACAAACAGATCAACCAAACAGAACAAGAAATATAAAAACTAGCCTGCTGTGGTTTGGACCTTAAAAGTCCCCCAGAGGCTCAGGTATTGGAGGATGATCCCCAGTACTTTAGAATGTGGAACTTAGTGCAAGGAAGTAAGGTCCTTGGGACGTCCCTTGCAGTGGTATCAGGACCCCAGTCCCTCCTTTCTCTCTCTTTTCCTGCTTCCCACTCATCATGAGGTGAGCACTTTCCTCCACCAAGAGCTTCTGCCATGATGTGCTGATTCCTCACAAGCCCAAAGGCAGCAGGATCAAGTGACCATGGACTGGAGCCTCTGAAACTGTGAGCCAAAATAAATCATTCGTGCTTTTAAGCTGATTTTGTCAGATGCTGTCACAATGATGTCACACTGACTAACCCAACACCCAAGTGCAGATATATTGGCAGGGTACAGGGAATGTGTGTGTATACACATGAAGATACAAAAAATATATGTGCTAAAAGTAGCATTACCAATAAACAATATTAGCACAAATAATAAATACTGTTAATACAATCTGTTAAACATTCAGGAAAAAGTCATGTTTGCTATGTCACACTGCACACAAAAATGAATTATAGGCTGGGCGTGGTGGCACACGTCTATAATCCTAGCAGCTCGGGAGGCTGAGGTACGAGGATCGAGGGTTCAAAGCCAACTTCAGCAACTCAGCAAGACCCTAAGCAACTCAATGAGACCCTGTCTCTAGATAAAATATAAAAAGGGGCAGGGCATGTGACTCAGTGGTTCGATGCTCCTGAGTTCAATCCCTAGTATGAGTAAAAAAAAAAAAAAGAATTACAGGTGAATTACAGATTAAAATAGCATGATTACATAATTTTACTCTCAAATGGTTCTGGGAAAGAATTTTAGATATATAGATTGATTATTTTAAAAATTGGGCAAAATATTAATAATATGTGTATACACAGGTATACTTTGTGCTAGATATAGAGTTGCAACTTTTTAGTAAGTGTGAAATTATTTCCAAATAAACTTTTTAATTCAAAACATAAAAAAATTAAAAACAACATGCTCATCAGAAAAACAGGCACAGGACATGAACAGATGATGCACATAAGAATAACCATATGAAAAAAAAAAGAATAAGCATATGAAAGAATGTTTGTGATAGTAATACAATTGCAAATTAAAGTATCTGTCCCTTGATTCAAGTCTTGCAATGACCTCTTTCCAATTAGGCTTATCTTGACTTCTCTAATTAAAACTGCAATCCTCTCACTTTCTGCTCCTTTAACTTGCAGGGTTTTTTAAAACACTTGTTGCTTTTGAAAATATTAAATGATTTGCTTAATTATTTCATTTGTTATTTATGTACATGTCCTCCACCAGAATATAAGTTTAATGAGGTCAGGGATGGTTTTTTTCACTAATCTACCCCAAGCACTAAAATAGTACCTGGTACATGGTCAACTATAGGTATTTAATGAATGTGGCAGATTGACAAAGCTTTTTTTAAAAATGATAATAATTCCATAGTAGGCAAGAGTGTGAAGACTCAGAAACTGCTGATAATAGAGCAAACAATTAAATGAGCCATATACACTCATACAAGAAAACATTAAACCATTAAACTGATACGCAGTGTGACAAGGTGCTCATTACATTGTTATGTGGAAACTACAAATTATAAAATTGCATCTATAGTGTATTTCCCCTGTCTTTTAAATTTTTTAATTAAAAAAAGCAGATTGTATATAATAAAATATTATATATGAATATAATAAAATATTATATATGAGGTGAGATTATAAGTATTTTTTACTTTCTTTTGACATATTTATTTTTAACAATGAATATGTATTAGATGTGTAGCAAGTGAGAAAAAGAGTTTAATAGGAGAAAATAGGAATTACCTAGTGTTATGGTTTAGATATGAGGTGTCCCCTCCTTGAAGTTCATGTGTAAGATGATGCAAAAAACTTTAGTGGCAAAATGACTGGGTTATAAGAACTTTAACCTAATCAGTGCATTAATCCTCTGATAGGGATTAACTGGGTGGTAACTCTAGGCAGGCAGGGTATGACTGGAGGAGGTGGGCCCTGTGGGTGTGCCTTTGGGGTTTATATTTTGTGAGCTGAGCTTAGTCTCTGCTTCCTCATGCCAGATCTTGAGATGCTTTCCTTGGTCACACCCTCTGCCTCACCTAGGGCCTAGAGCAATGGAGCCAGCTGTCTACACACTGAGACCTCTGAAATCATGAGCCCCAAATAAGCTTTTCCTCCTCAAAAATTGTTCTTGTCAGGTCTTTTGGTCACAGCAGCAGAAAAATCGACTAAAACAACTAGTCAATATAAGTAAGCTTTCCTGTTTCAACAAGATAACAAGAAGCGTAAGAAAGTATTTTCACCTATTATTTATTTTATGAGTAACTAGAAGAGATGAGTTCAAAGGCTTGAAACACAAAGTAAAGTTAAAGAGATGGAAACATTAATTACCCTGATTTTATCAGTACATCTGTGTGCATGTATCAAATCATTACAATGTGCCCCATAAATGCATGCAATTAAAATAATTTTTAAAAGATAGTATTTTAAAAGATTCTGTATACAGTTCTATATTTTTAAATTTTAATTCTTTCATTTTTATTCCATACATTTTCATACAGTATTTTTGGTCATGCATGTAGTGTTTTCATTCATTTAATAGATATTTACTGGTCAGGGGCTGTAGCTCAGTGGTAGAGTGCTTGTCTCCCACATGTGAGGCTCTGGGTTTGATCCTCAGCACCACATAAAAATAAAATAAAAAGGTATTGTGCCTATCTACAACTAAAAAATATTTTTTAAAAAATTAGATATTTACTGAGTGCCCACAAAGAACCGTATTTTTAAGTTGCAATTTCAATTGTTTTTATTTTTTAAATATTTGTATTAGTTGCTGATGGACCTCTATTTTATTTATTTATTTATATGCAGTGCTGAGGATCAAACCCAGGGCCTCTCACATGCTAGGCGAGTGCTCCACCACTGGGCCACAACCCCAGTCCTCAAATGATTTTTATTTTAATTGTACAGATTTACGAGGCACAGTGTCAAAATTCAGTACATGTATACAGTGTATAATGATCAAATCAGGGTAGTTAACATTTTCCTCTCCTTAAAAGTTTTCTTAAATTTTTGATTAACAGGTAGTGTTCTATAGCACAGTGGGGTAACTTTAGTTCACAATAACATAGTATGTTTTATAAACCACTAGAAGTCAGAAGCTTGAAATCTCCCAACCCAAAGTAATGATAATGAGAAGGAAACAATAATTACCTTGATTTTATCAGTACATATTATATACTTGTATTGGAATATCACATGGTTCCACATAAATATATACAATTATAAGACTTATTAAATGGAAACTAGCAAGCAAAAGAGATAGGTAAGCAAATGTAGTATACCAAAATGTCTTCCCTGTTTTCTGTCGTTTTTAAGCTACAAAAAGTATAAACGTGCATTAAATAAATGACATGAAACATTCCGAATAAAACATGCATTCTCTTCTCAGTGAGACCCGTATAGTTTTCTGTAACAAAATTCACAAATACTGACCATGCCTGAAGCCAAACCAAGTCTGCAGGCTGCACACAAATCTGACTTTTAAAATGCCTAACCAGTCAGAGCTTCCTTGGGCTTGGGGCTGGGGCATGTGGTGATGTGTGAAAATCCCCAACCCCCGCCAACCAGACAACCCCCCACCCTGCAAAAATGACAGGAAATGACACCATTTATAGTGAAAGTTAATTCAGGGAGGTTTAACCCCGCAAAACAGAAGAGTTTTTAAAAAAAAATCCCCTGTTTATGAAATTCTAGATTCATTATGACACATTGGTATGAGTCCCCAGGACAGGAGCATATATGGCAACACAAGAGAAAACACCAAACATCCTTTTAAATCCATCAGATAATTATACAGACTATAAAGATATTTTGGCAACTACTATAAAATACTGCCCTCTGGTGTTAAGGTCATTTCATATTTATTAGCAAAATAAAAAGAAGATATGCCTTTCTTAAGTATAGAAACTACTACCTTCAGGGGTTTACGTTTCTGACTTGCAAAAAATCTGAACACAAATCCCCACAGGATTTTACTGGCATATATTGTGGACACCTTCCCCACTGTGCCTGAAAAATCCCAAGTAATGTTATTACAAGCTGTCTCAGCCAATTCATGTCAGAGAATCTTCTCTCCAGGAGCTAACACTCAGCTGTCTTTTACAAAGAAAAAAAAAAAAAGTATTTTAAGAGTTTCTGCTGGGAAGAAGTTTCTAGAAAATAAACTAAGGCTTTTATTCCTCAAGAAAATTTCTACTAATTTTGAGAGAGAGAATAAAAATGGGACTCATATAACATATGCAGCATGTCTAAAAATTTGAAAGAATTTTTATGAGAAACAAAACTGATGCATTAACCAAGAAGCGGGCAGTAACCGACACTATATTGATCGTCCTATCCCTAATTACAAGTGCTTCAAGAAAATAATTGGGGAAGTGGGTTCCAACAGTTACACACACACAGGAATTCCACATGCAAATTACATTAAGCAACCTGGCTTGGAAAAATTCAAAAGAGTAATTAAATGTAACACTGAGCCACCAAGCTAAAAACAAGCTCTGAGAGAGGTTGTTTCATTAAAACACAAGAAAATAATGTTTATGTTTTCCCACATCGTTAGAGTTTGCATAAATAGGGTCTAACACAGTTTATATAAATAATGTCTAATTCTCAGTCTTAATATACATAACCAGCATAAATAGCTATATATTTTTTTAATTTGTTGGCTCTGAGACTGGGAATTTGTAGGTATTATAACATTTATTAGAAAAAATATTTACCTAAATTCCACCTTTGTGTGTGTGCACGTGCTGGGGACCAAACCTATGGTCTCATGCATGTAAGGCAAGTGATTTACCAGAGTTACACATTCCAGACTTAAATTTCACCATTTAGAACGGAGGTTTTGTTTGTTGGTTTGTTTGTTTGTTTGTTTTTTGTGGTGCTGGGGATCGAACCCAGGGCCTTGTGCATGCAAGGCAAGCACTCTACCAACCAGCTATCCCCAACCCAGGAAGAAGCAGTTTGTAAGAAATTTGTTCCTGTATTCCACTCATTTTATATTAGACCCCTTTAATAAATGTTTAACAAAATGCTTATTGAAATTAATCAAAATATTGTCTAAAATAATTTTATATAAATGCATAAAAGTATTATTTTTTAAAATTAATATTATTTTTTATTATTTAATATTTTAAGTCAGTACTTAAAATGCAGCAGACATTAACAAGTACTTTGCCAGAATTATCATATTTAATCCTCCCCAAATTCCACCAGGTATCTCCCTATTTACAGATGAGAAAAATTACATATAAACAATAATTTTCCGAAGATCACACAACTAGAAAGTAGGAAATGGCATTAAAATCCAGGGATTCTGAATCCAGATGCCATGTTCTTCATTTTCTATTCTAGTGATCACTAAAGAAGAGTATATTTGTACAAATTGACTATCCAAATTTGGATACAATGTCAAATGAGGTCATTATCTTTACTAAAAACATCATAGGTAATAAAGATTAAGACCTCTAAATTATAAAGCGCTCTTACAAATAAAGAAGAAAACAACCCAACAGAAACACTGAGGGAAGTCTGAAGTTAACAAATTCATATCATCTGTCTTGACCTGTCCTAAATCTCAAGGGTCCATATCCCCTGACCTACTTGTTTTCTCCATTCGAATGTCCTTGATTTATCAAAAACTTAGGTGGGGTGGCTATCACATTAGTTTCCTAACACTGCCATAACAAAATACCACAAATTGGGTGGTTTAAAACAAAGTTTATCCAATCATAATTCTGGAGACTCTTCGTTTCAAACTCAAGGTGCTAAGGGAGGTGCATGCTCGGACCAACGCTGTAGAGGGGAGCACGTTCCCGCCCTTTCCAGCTGCGGTTGTCGGTGGTCGTTGGTCGCCCGCAGTGTGTGGTACACCTCGGCTTAGGGCAGGCGTGTAACTCCTGTCTCCACTTGTCCTCTATCTTCTCTCTGTTTCTGTTTCCATGTATCCAAGTTTCCCTCTTACAAGGACACCAATCATTAGATTAGGGCCCTCCCTAGTCCAGTGTGACCTCATGAAATCTAAAAGAACTTATTTTCAAATAAGGTCACTATTTAGTCAACTTTTTCGCTGCTGTGACTAAATGACCTTACCAGCACGACTGTAGAGGAGGAAGAGTTTATTTGGAGGACTCACCATTTCAGAGTCTCAATCCATAGAAGGCCAGCTCCATTCCTCGGGGCACCAGGTGAGGCTGAACATCATGGCAGAGGGGTGTGGTACAGGGAAACAGCTCGCATGATGATCCTAAAGCAGAGAGAGACCCCACTCACCAGATGCAAACATTATATCCCAAAGCCATGTCCCAATTCCCACCTCCTCCAGCCACACCCTCCACTTCAATTACCACTCAGTTAATCCCTATCGGGATTAAATCATTGATTGGGTTAAGACTCTTACAACCCAATCATGTCTCCTCTGAACCTTCTTGCATTGTCTCACACATGAGCTTTTGGGGGACACCTCATACCCAAACCCTAACAGTCACATTCACAGAAGCCAGAGGTCAGGACTTGAACTTATCTTTTGGCATAACGAGATTCAAGCCAGGATGGTGGTATTTCAGGTTCCTGAGAGTTTCTCCTCTATCAGGGGGCTGTGTGTGTGTGTGTGTGTGTGTGTGTGTATTTCAAACATATAGATTGTGCAAATCTGTGTGTATATATACATATATATACAACACATAGAAATACTTCTAAACACACACACACACATGTACCTGCAAATACATGAGATAAAATGACACTTAAGACAAAAAAGCATTATTAAAAATAAAGAAACTGGGGCTGGGGCTGGAGCTGTAGCTCAGTGGTAGGGCACTTGCCTCACACATTCGAGGCACTGGATTCAATCCTCAGCACCACATAAAAATAAATAAATAAAGATATTGTGTCCATCTATAACTAAAAAATATTTTTTTAAAAATTTTAAAAAATAAAGATACTCATTACTTAACAAAACACCCCCAAAAAATTCATCTTATAAGCACTTATTGACATGGTCCCAAAATCTATGACTTGGATATTCTTTTTTTCCAAAAAAAAAAAGAGTTTTAATTCTGAAGTAACCTCCCAAATAAAGTCCCCAACATTCTCATTTTTTTTTCATTATTTTCTTACTTCTAAACTATGCCATGATATTCTGGGAAAATATTCCAAGTTTTACTTTATAGAACTTTAAGTAAAATTATGAAAGTGGTAGTCATTCCTCTGGGCAAAAGAAAAAAAATACCTTAAAGGCAATTCACTTGAAGAATTATCAAGAATATTCTATGTTTGGACCTGAACTTTTGAGTTTGTAATTTAGCATTAGCCTGAAGTAAAAACTCCTAACTTGCTTACAATTTCCTCCCAGTACAGACTCAAAGACTGAATTAGACTTCCATTTTATCAGAAGCTGCACACCCATGCAATGCTTATAGGCTCTCAAAAAACATGGTGACTTCAAATCCAGCAGGGACAGACCCCAGGAGAGCACCCATACATCAACTTCCAGAGAAGTCATCCACAAAATGAAGGTAAGGGACAAAGAACTACAAGAAAGAAGGGGATTTTTTTTTTAAAGACTACAGAAAGAAAAAGGGGACTAAGGTAAATTAATTAACAACAAATACATTCACAGAGTTTATTAGAAATACGTCATATTACATTTAAAAGGAGAATAACTTTGGTAAATTTTTTTTTTTTTTTGTACTGAGGATCTATCCCAGGGGTGGTTTACCACTGAGCTACATCCCCAGCCCTTTTAATTTTTTAATTTGAGACAGTGTCTCACTAAGTTGCTAAGGGCCTCCCTAAGTTGCTGAGGCTGGCTTTGAACTTATGGTCTCCTGCCTCAGCCTCCTGAGTCCTGGGGATCATAGGAATACACCATCAAGCCTGGCAAGTTTGATAAATTTGACAGTATGAAATGATGACCACAGCAGGAAAAATGGCTAGAGACACAGATACCCTGGCTCCCCAGGCAGCAAGGAAGTGTAAAAGAAAGAAAGAAAGGAAAGAAAGGAAAGAAAAAGAAAGAAAGAAAGAGAGAAAGAAAGAAAGAAAGAAAGAAAAGAAAATGGTATCAGTACTTTAAATTTACTCTGTGCTACCAATTATACCTAGTGATGAATTCCTAGTGAGACCTGAGCAAGTTTACTAGAATGTTAAATCCTACACCTTCAGTCTCAATGCCCCTTATTTCTACAGTTAAAAAGCACACTGTGTTTTCCTTCACAGGTTAAGCAAATATTGACTGGATTGATCTGCATTATGTTAGTAATACTACATAATCATCACAAACTCAGCCAGGTGGGGTGGCACACGCCTATAATCCCAGCACCTAAGAAGGCTGAGGCAGGAAGATCACAAATTCCAGGCCAGCCTCAGCAATTTAGCAAGATCCTCAGCAATTTAGCAAGAATAAAGAATGAAAAAGGACCAGGGATGGAGCTCAGTGGTAAAGCTCTCCAGGATCAATCCCTAGTATGAAAAAATAAATAAATAAATAAGTAAATAAATAAATAAATAAATAAATAATTACAAGTACAATATATATTTGGGAAAATGAGTTCAGATTTCCCTTGGTATCTCTAAGGACTGGTTCCAGGATAGCCTCTGAATACCAAAATCTGCAGATGCTCTAGTCCCTGATATAAAGTGGCACAGTATTTACATATAATCCATCCACAACCTCCTGTGTACTTTAAATCATCTCTAGGTTACTTGTAATACTTAATAGTGTCAATGACATGAAAAAAAGTTGTTCCACAGTATTATTTAGGGAATGATGACGAAGAAGAAAATCCACACGTGTTCAGTACCAATGCAATTTTTATTTTTCTGAATATTTTCAGTCAGCAGGTGGTTGACTCCACAGATTTGAAATCCATGAATATGGAGGTCCAACTGCACTTTTTAAATTTTTTTTTTACTTGTAGATGGAAACAATACCTTTATTTATTTAATTTTTTTAATGTGGTCCCAAGGATCAAACCCAGTGCCTCACACATGCTAGGTGAGTGCTCTACCACTGAGTCACAATCCCAGCCCCCAACTGCATTTATAAGTATTTTTTTTATATCAAAGGGATTTTCTAACTCAGAATCAATCAGAAGAACTCAGTTAATACACTATATGGGTGCCAGCACATTTCTAAAAGCTAAAAAACTATTAAGAGCAAGGCTCATTCTGTGTAACTGATTTTCTAAATAAGGATAGGTAGTCAGATTTTAAAATATGAACTGTAATTTGTAAAAGTAACATTTAAAGTTTGGAACCCTTGCCCAATGCAGTGAAGCACACCTGTAGCCCCAGTTGCTTGGGAGGCTGAGGCAGGAGGATCGCTTGAGCCTAAAAGGTCAAGGCCAGCCTGGACAACAGACTGAGACCTCTGTCTCTAAAATGAAAGAAAAAAGGAAGACCAAGAAATAATTTTTGAATCTTTTTGGGGAAAAAAAAAAAAACTAACATTTATTAAGTGCCTACTAAAAATCAAGTGCTTTTTACATATATCTATATATATACAGAGAGAGAGAGAAAGAGTCTTATTAACACTACAAGATTGTAAATTAGTACAATCACTATGGAAATCAGTATGGAGGTTCCCCAATAGACTAGGCATGGAACCGCCATATGACCCAACTATACCACTCCTCAATATTTATCCTAAAGAATTAAAGTCATCATACT
Source organism: Sciurus carolinensis (assembly GCF_902686445.1). Lineage (NCBI taxonomy): Eukaryota > Metazoa > Chordata > Mammalia > Rodentia > Sciuridae > Sciurus > Sciurus carolinensis. Next base: position 42,106,086 of record NC_062228.1, read on the forward strand.
GTAGTGACACATGCATACCCATTTTTATAGTGGCACAGTTCACAATAGCCAAACTTTGGTACCAGCCTAGGTGTTCATCAATGGATGAATGGATAAAGAAAATGTGGTATATATGCCCAATGGAGTTTTATTCAGGCATAAAGAAAAATGAAATTATGTAATTTGCAGGAAAATGGATGGAACTTGAGACCACTATGTTAAACAAAATAAAACAAACTCAGAAGGTCAAGGGTCATATGTTCTCTCTCATATGTGGAAGCTAGAGAGGAAAAAGGAAAAGAAAGGATGGGGGGCAGGGATCCCATGAAAATCAAAGGAAGTTTAGTAGAGGAAAGGGACCAGGGACGGGGAGGAGAGGTGGGAGGGGGAAGCGCTGGGGAGTGACGTTGGCCAAATCATATTATTTTGTATGCACGTGTGATTGTGTAACAGTAAGTCCCATCATCATGTACAACTGTAATGCTCTGATTTTTAAAAGTGGAAAAAGGAAAATAAAATCCCTCCCCACAAGCTTTCCTCATGAAGTCTATTGTATACACCACAACTCACAAGCATTAAATGGTTGATTCAAAGACATAATAGCTGGTGAACCACAACTTGAATTCACATCTCCCTGATACCAAAGCTTATATATACCACCCAGCATATAACACCCACCCAGCAAATGTTTGGAGAACGAATGTTTAAGAGCCCTAATTTAAAATTTTTAATAAACCAAGACTATAAAAGAAATCCTAAGAAACCAGTTAGTTATATGTAAAGAGAAAATCATTTTTCTAATATATTACCCATGTACATCTTTATCTTGCTTATTTATTTTTATGTGGTGCTGAGGATCGAACCAGGTGCCTCACATGGGCTAGGTAAGCGCTCTGCCACTGAGCCGCAACCCCAGTCCCAATACCCGTGTACATCTTTAACTTCAGATATTTTAAAACCATTTTTAAACTTATTCTTCTATCTCATGGTTCTGATTGATACTTTCAGAATATACTTGAAAATCATGTATCAGCAACTGAGACTCAGTCCCCACAAAATGACTCTGGAAAAGAAAAAAAAAAAAAATGACCTTGGGATAAAGAAGGGGTGTTTTGAACCAGAGCTTAAGTCCTCTCTTCTGTGTTCCCTGAGAATACAAAAGGGACGACTTTTTTTTTAACTCGGGATTGAACTCAGGAGTGCTCAACCACTAAGCCACATCCCCAGCCCTTTTTATTTTCTGTTTTGAGACAGGGTCTTGCTAATTTGCCAAAGCTGATCTCAAGCTTGCAATCCTCCTGCCTCAGCCTCCTGAATCCCTGGGATTGCGGGCATGTGCCACTGCGCCTGGCAGGGACAACTTTTTAAAGAATAAAATCACAAAAAGGAAAAATTGATTTGCTCATTGATAAAGGCCCACCCACAATGTAGCCACAGAAGGACTACATGAAGACAATTTTCCAGACTCCAGGACTGTAAAGATGGGAACACAGCCAGATTCCACCAATGTCACCTCAAACAGCCATACTACATATTTGCTTCATCTGACCCTCATGTAAACAGATTCTACAGACAAAACTTCCCTTCCCTCCCATTCTGGTAACTGCTGTTCCGTTCTCTACTTCTATGAGATCAACAATTTCAGATCCCACATGTGAGTGAGATCATGCAGTATTTGTTTTTCTGTGCCTGGCTTATTCCACATAACACAATATCTTCAGGTTGACCCATGTTGTCACAAATGACCAGAGTTCATTCTTTTTAATGACCAAATAGTATTCCATCATTGTACATATTTTCTTCATCTGTTGTTAACAGTAACATTTCAAAACAGCTAGAAGAAGATTCTGAATGTTCTCACCATGTAGAAATGATAAACGTTTAAGATAAGGGATATGCTTATTATCCTGGTTTGATCCTAATTCAATCCAAATATCACATTGTACTCCATAAGCATGTGCAATTATTATGTATCAGCTATTAAATACTTTTCCCATCCAGCGAAACAGACCTACAGTGTTCTGCTATTCATCTTCATTTGATGCTAGAAACAAATGTACCTTTTTAGAATCATACCAAATGACACATCCGATCACAGTCTCTGACTTGTGACTTTGGCACAGCTCTGTGCCCAGCCTCCAAAGCTGCTCTCCCAGTTTGTCCTTCCAAATGGCTTAAGTGTGTCCACCCAGAGCATGGCAGGTTAGGAGAATCTAAATATTTTTGATACTTAGATTACAATTAATATGAGATAAAGTGCAGTTCTTCTTAAATAAAGTAAATGCTCTTTTTAGGAGCTCTAAATTATTTGGGGAAAAAAAAAAAAAAGAAGGCTTAGTTGCTGTCACAAAGCGTTTAGAAACAACCCCCCGAGCCATAAAACTGGTAACATCAAAACTAGCAGATAGGGCTGGGGATGTGACTCAGTAGAGTGCTTGCCGAGCATACATGAGGCACTGGGTTCCACCCCCAGTATTACCAAAAACTAAATAAATAATAAATGAACGTGGATGCCTAGTTCCACATTTAAAAAAACTAGTGGATACAAAAAGTGAAGCACAAAATTTAATGGAATCATAGCCTTAAAAAAATATATTTTCCAAAAATTCTAAAATAATGATAGGAAATTCTCACATGTATGCCATCAAGAATGGAAGGCAGGTGAGTTTCTGGAACACATAATTATACAGATTCGAGACCTGGGTCCCAAAGTCTCTTCTGGCAACTTCTCAAACCACACAGCTGGCCTGAACCAGCCGGCAGGTGTGTCCACACAGCCCCCTCCTGTGCTGTGTTCACCCACCAGACAGAGCCACCAAGGACTGCTATGATTTTAAATGGACAGTAAAATGAAAAGACTGTGTGTTAATAGAGGGCAAGAGCATTGAACAGGAGAGGCAGATTTCAAAAACTGAAAAGATTATAGAGGAAAACTAACTCATAAACGGGACAGAATATCACATCAAAAGGCAGAAAATGAAAAGACCAAAAGAATGGGGGTTCAATTGGCGAGAAGTTTTCTCTATTGAAATCACCATTTAGAAAAAAAAAAAATCAGAATTTTTGCAATGTTGTTAAAATGTTCCTCTTAAAAGAAGACGTGTTTTCATGCAATATATGTCAAAGCACAAAATACAACTGTTGAGCCTGAGTAGAATAATTGGGGCCAATAATCCATACATTGTTTTCAGGTATTTTATGAGCTACTCAGTTCCTCTCCCAAATTCCCTCCACTGGGTATCAGGTTCCCTATCAGAAACCTCAGTCAGAGAGGAGTTGGGATAAAGGGCTAATTAATCAGCAAATACATCGGGCAGCCTACGGTATGCAAGCCGTTGGGCTGGGCCTGTTCATATGCCAGCTTTGTAGTACCCCCTCAATCTAGCATGCCAAGCTCTCCACCCAGAGAACTCATATAATTTTCTAGATTGATCTCACCTGCCCCCTTGCCACCATTGCACAGCATCTTGCTCACTGGTACCCTACCTTGCCCAACCCCCTCTCCCTCACTTTGTGTGCCAGCAAACCCCCTGCTCATGACTGGAGATTCAGGGCAGAGTCCTCCATGAAGCTGTCTGTAAAGGCCACAGCACAGTGACTCCCCCAGATCTTCCTCCATGTGTTGGGGTTTTCCAAGCACATCTAAATTCCCTGCCACGCCCCCAGTTCAAGGGCCAGGAATGTGCCTTTACCACCTCTGCCTAACAGAGCTCCTGTGATCACTCACCAAATCATACTGAGAGCTAAAGTACCATTAAATTATAATTATAAAACATGTGACTATGGTTTCTAACATAGCCCACAGACAAGAGTAAAATAATCTTTTAGGGTTCACGGCATTTTTTTAAGGGTCTGTCTTCAACACATAATAATTGTAAATGTTTATGGGGTGCAGGGTGATGTTTCGATGCATTGTGTAATGATCAAATCTGGGTAATTCACATATCCATTGCTTCCAACATGTATAATTTCTTTGTGGTAAGAACATTCAAAACCTCTCTTCTTACTAATTTGAAGCATACAATGCATTATTGTTCTCTTGTCCTACTGTGCAATTGAACAACTGAACTTATTCCCCCTAACTATAACCTTGTGCCCGTTGACCAACCTCTTTGTTGTTGTCATTGTTGTTTTTTTGTTTTTGTGGTGCTGAGGATTGAACCCAGGGCCTTGTGCTTGCAAGGCAAGCACTCTACCAACTGAGATATATCCCCAGCCCTGACCAACCTCTTGACAGAGTAACATTTCTAGGTATCGTGGAAAACTTTTCTTATGGTGTTATTTCACTGCAGCTTTAGGAAATTTTAGAGGCTAGGGATGTAGGTCAGTGGTATGGCATGTGCTTGGCATGTACAAGGCCCTGTGTTCATATCCAACACTCAAAAAAAAATAAGAAAAGAAATTTTAGAAATATGGTATAAAATATCATCTCTCTTGTCCAATAGAAAAACTATGTTGAAATCCAAGTCTCAACATCACAACCCAACCCACAACCCTCCTGAGTTCCCCATCTTTGCATCTTGGTGAAAGCACATGGAGCACCATCCACTCAGCCCCCAGGTCAGAGCCCTAGAATCAAAGCTGCACTAGACCTTGCACAGCACAACAGACCTCTCCTGTAGTGTTCTCTAGGTCTTCCTCTGCCCTCACTGGCCTCCACTTAGCCTCCTCTATAGACTTCTGACATCCATCCCAAATGTGGGCTTGGGTGTTTTTCTTCCCAGTCCACATTCTCTCTAGGAAAGGATAATGCAGGTGCCCTGCCCAGACCCTCTCGGGCTCCTGTATGCTGATGCTTTGCCTACCTTCAGTTGTAATGCACTTTCAATCCCACTGGCAATACCTGTGCTTCTTCTCTGGGGTTGTCAGACTCACTCTGTTCACTGGCACAGAGAGCCAGAAGTGCCTGAGAGGTTTTATCCACTGTGGGGATCTTTAATAATGGGTGACGTGGGAGGAGGAATGCCCCCTACTCCTTGGTGAAAGACTGACACACTCTAAGGCACAATTTACATTCACAGGTGCCCCATCAGATCATGCCAAAGTTCATCCATTGCAGGACTTTGGTATGATATTGCATTCATGCTTGGTTTCCTCCCCTTTCATGTTTTGCTTCCCACAGTCCCTTACAAGTCTCCCCTGGGAGCAATTTCTTAATAACACCTCACTTGCACATAAATACCTGTGTCAGGATCTGCTTCCAAGGGACTCACTTTGGATAAGGAATGGGGTACTAGGAAGCAGATTCTAAGGCAGCTGTGTTAGTCAGCTTTCCATTGCTGTGACAAAATACCTGAGGAAATAAAAACTAAAGAAGAAAAGATTTATTTTGGCTCACAGTTTCAGAGCTTTCAGTCCAAGATCAACTGGTTCCATTGCCTTGGGGCTGAGGTGAGGCAGACTATCATGACAGCAGAAGCATGTGGCAGAAAGGCTACTCACCTCAGGGAAGCCAGAAAGGGGGGTGGGGGGGGACAAGATATGCCCTTCTGTTATATTTTAGGTGAATGTCCCCCAAAAGCTCACCTGTTAGGCAATGCAGCAATGTTCAGAGGTAAAATGATTGAATCGTGAGGCTCTGACTTCATCAGCAGATTAATCATTTGATGGATTCATAATCTGAGTGAACTAACTGGGAACTGGTGAAAACTGTAGGCATGTAGAGTGTGGCTGGAGGAAGTAGTCACTGGGGGCATGGTCTTGGGGATTATGTTTGTCCCTGGCTCCTTCCTGTCTTTCTCTCTGCTTCCCAGCTGCCATAAGTTGAGCAGCTATCCACACTCCACCAAGCCCTTCTACCATGATATTTCTGCCTTGGATCTGGCCAGCCATGGACTGAATCTTCTGAAACCATGAGCCAAAATAAATCTTTCCTCCTCTAAATCATTCTCGTCAGGTATTCTGGGTCACAGCAACAAAAAACTGACAAATACACCTTTGAAGTCAATTATCTACTTCCTCCAGCTAGACCCCCACCTCCCAGTGTTTCTACCACCTCAACAGTGCCATCAGCTGGGGACCACAAGTACATGACCTTTGGGGGACATTTAAGATCCAAACTATAACAGTAGGATTCTGGAGTCGAGTCACTCTCCAGCCAAATGGCAATGGAAAGTTCATTGTTGATAATAAGTGAGTTAATAATAATACAGGACAAGCTATGTGACTGCTTATCTCCTTATCACTAGTACTGTCACTGTTGTTGAATGGAATACAGGAGAAAGGGAAGCACTGGATCATTAACTCTATTTTTAGTATATGAAAGGCATGGAAAAATAGTTATACCAACTAAGGAATCTGATGGTCTGTTGTTTGGTGCTATTGAAACGCCAAAGAAAGAAAATGACAGTTCAGGACAGAAAATTATCAACCAAGAGAATGGTGTGAAAATCAAGATGCCTCTATGGAAGCATTTAACAGTCATTTTTACTTTCTTACCATTGGTGTTACATGGCATATTCCTTGATTTAATTTGATTTCTAACCTATTGTATCCTTATACTTAAATTGGGCAGGGGTAGTTGGTACCCAGGATTGAACTCAGGGGCACTTGACCACTGAGCCATATCCCCAGCCCTGTTTTGTATTCTATTCAGAGACAGGGTCTCACTGAGTTGCTTAACACCTCACTGTTGCTGAGGTTGACTTTGAAATTGTGATCCTCCTGCCTCAGCCTCCTGAGCTACTGGGATTACAGGCGTGCACCACCGTACCTGGCCTTAAAATGTATTTCTTATAGGCAGTATATAGTCAGGTCTTACTTTTTACCTAATCTGACAACCTAGTTTAATTGGAGTGTGTGCAGCATTTACATTTAATCTGATTATTGATATGGGTATGCTTAAGATTTATCATGTTACTGTTTGTTCTGTTCCATCAGTTCTTCATTCTTTTTTTCCTCTTTTTCTGCCTTATATTAGATTATTTGTGTTAGTCATCTTTCTATAACTATGATAAAATATCTGAGATAGTCAACTTATAAAAAGAAAAGATTTATTTTGGGTCATAGTTTTGGAGGTCTCAGTCCATATTTAATTGACGCCATTGCTTTTGGGCCTGTGGCAAGGCAGCACATCAGGGCAGGAGCAGTGGTAGAATAAAACACTCACCTCGTGACCAGAAAAATAAATAAATAAATAAAAATTAAAAAGAAAAAAAGAAATATATATACATGTACACAACACATACGCACAAGCACACACATATGTCTAGGGTTCACAGTTCCCTTCAGGTGCATGTTCTCAATGACCTTAAGATCTCCCACTCAGCTGCCTCTTAAAGGTTCCACAGGTTCCCAGTAGCACCACCCTGGGGACCAAGGCTTTAGATGCATGGACCTTGAGAGACACTCAAGATCCAATCTATAGCAGTATTTCCTATTAATCCAGTTTATCTCCTTTGCTGACTTATTAGTCATAAGTTTTTGTTGTGTGCTATTTTAGTGGTTGCATTAGGGTCACCGAACCTATGGAGTAAGACAATTCCTGGTTTCTGGAGCTAGGAGAAGTTCCAAAAATTGTTCTTCCCCTGGACTAGATAATAAGTTTAAAACCTTACCATGAGAAGGACTTCTGGAATGGCAGAGTGAAGAGGTCCTTAGACCCTCTTCAATGAAATAACCAAAACTGGTGAAAATTATTTATTAAAAAACAATTTATGCTGGGTGCAGTGGGGCATGCCTGTAATCCCATCAGCTTGGGAGGCTGAGGCAGGAGGATTGCAAGTTTAAGCCAACCTCAGCAAAAGAGAGGAACTAAGCAACTCAGTGAAATCCTGTCTCTAAATAAAATATGAAATAGGGTTGGGGATGTGCCTCAGTGATCGAGTGCCCCTCAGTTCAATCCCTAGTACCCAAAAAACAAAAAGAAAAAACCAATAATTTAAAGTCTCTGTAAATTGTCCTAATGGAATACAATAAATAAGGAAGCATTCAATAAAATGGATTAAATATTAGTAAGTGTGATGGACTGACAGATCTGACTCCATGAGAATGTTATAGGCCAGACTCTAAGGGAAATGACGAAACAGACTCCATTTTGCTCTGAGACTCCATGTTATGTAAGAAATAAGCTTCTCCCATGGGAACACCCCATCTCTGTGCCCATCATCAGTTACTTGGTGTGACATGTTTAGTAATATACAATGGCAACTCCTATGTAGTAAAGAATTGCCTCTTTTGATTCCTATTGCTCCTAAACAATGTACCATGTGAACAGTGATTGTGTGGAAGTTAGTAACCATTCTTTAGTTTGTACCTAGGTAAGGGTCAGTTTGACCCACTTCCCCCTCTGTCGATGCTCTCGTGATGTTAGCTTGTAATTTTGAATCATAGCAACAGACACTTATGATTGATGTGATTTTTGGTATAAGAACCCCTGCAAAACCCTGTGGTCAGGGCTGTTCTCCCCATAGCCATTTTTTGGGGTCATTGTGTGAGACAGTCAGCCGGCCGGTTTAATAAAGACTCTCAAATTTGGACTTCTCAGTGGTGATCGGTCTGTTCTTAAGTTGTGCCCCATAACAGTAAGAACACTCAATCTGTGGCATGAGTCACTACTCACTCTCTTCCCCAATCTCCAACTGAGCATGATGAGCATCCTACTCCAGGCAAATGCAGCCAAGAACACAGGGTTCCCTCTCCTACCAGCTCCCAGTCTAGGGCTATGGTCTCTCTCCACGAGGGGCACCAGCATCTCTCATCTCCCATCCCACAGCTCTTTTCTAAAGTAGAGTGATTGGGAAGTCTTGGACTCTTTTCCTTTACCCAATCTCTACTCATAAAGCAGAAGTTCTACTTCAAGCTTGGCAAGTAGCCACACATCATTCTTGCCCATTTGGCTCATAAAGAAAATGTTCCATGCCAGAAGAGGTAAGGTGAGAATATTAGAAACTACCACCCCTGTCTAATACCCTATTCATAGAAGCAGCAGTGTCACTTAAAAGAAGTTGGTTGCTATTCCCACTCCCAACGTCAGAGCAACAGTGAGAAGTTATGCCTAGGGAGAGCAGCAGGACGTAAAAACAGAGACCTACAAAGTTCTTCCCAAGGGAACTGACTTTACTCTGATTAGAAGTGAACACAGTCTGGAGAAGTTCAAGTCTAAGGGTGCTGTTGAAAACAGTGGAGATTCTGGTGTTGAAGAGGCTGGTAGTGCCACGAGAGCAGCAAGCACATTGTACACCAGTAGGAAATTTAGCAGAAAGAACCAGGGAAAAAGGCAGTCTGCTGAAAACTCAAAGACTACTATTATTAAGAGACTTAAGTTTAAATGCATGGGAATACATAGCAATTTCTGCCCTCAGGGCATTATTGAAAACAACAGAGCAATCATATGGTAGTTAATAGAGACTAACAACTGTCTGTAATATTAACAGAGACAGATAGCTTAACAGGAAGATGAGGGAAGGAGACAGTCAAAAGAAGCCCTGATAAACCTTCCACTGTCATCCCAGGGTGACTGTACTCGTGCCCAAGGCTGCATCTCCTGAGGATAAACATCAGAGGTTGTGCACAAGGGAATCAGACTTCACTGAAATAGTTCAGTAAAGTCATTGAACAGGTAAACAAGCAAATAGCAACAATAGCAATTCCCAGGGAGGATCAGAACCCCAAGTTATTATGTTTTCTAAAATCTCCAAATTTCAACAACAAAGTGAAACATGGAAAGGAATAGGAAAACTGACCCAGACTTGGGGTGAATAACAAGCAAAAAAACCTTCCTTTGAATAGGACTGGATGTCAGATTTAATAGATAAAGATCTCAAAGCAGTTATTACAAATATGGTCAAATAATTAAAGAAACCATGCTTAAAGAAGTAAAAGAAGGTATGATGGCAATTTATGTCCAATAGAGAATATATATAAAGAAAGGTTTTTTTTTTGTTGTTTTGTTTTGTTTTTTTTGGTACTGGGCTTTGAACCTAGGGGGTGCTTACCCACTGAGCCACATTTCCAACCCTTTTTTATATTTTGTTTAGAGGCAGGGTCTCACTGAGTTGCTTAGGCCTCACTAAGTTTCTGAGGCTGGCTTTGAACTTGAGATCATCCTGCCTCAGCCTCCCAAACTGCTGGGATTACAAGCATGCACCATCTCGCCCAGTGAGAAAGAAATCATTAAAAATAACTAAATTGAAACTTCAGAGTTGAAAATAATAACAGCCAATGGAAATTTCACTAAAGGAGTTCAACAGTAGATTTCAGCTGAGCAGAAGAATGAATCACAAAATTTGAAAAAAGACTAATAAAGATCTATCACTAATCAGACCTGGGGGGATTAAGAAAATTAATAAAGCCTTAAAGATATGTGGGACACATTTAAGTGCACCAAAACATGTAGAATGGGAGTATTTTCAGAAGGAGAGAGAAAGGAGCAGATATATTTTTATATAATGAATTAAAACTTTTCAAATTTGATGAAAAGCATTAATGCATGCATTCAGAAGCTCAGTAAATTCCAAGTAGGATAAACATAAAGTGATCTTCATCCACAACCATCAGAGTAAAAATGTTGAAAGTCAGGTACAAAGATCAAGTCTTGAGAACAGCAAGAAAAACAAAGAAGCAATAAAACAATAAAACCTGTTCATTATGTACAAGGGAACCCGATAAGATTAACAGCTTACTACTCATCATAAACACTGAAGTCCAGAACGCAGTGGGATGACATATACAAAGTTCTAAAGGAAAAAGAAAAGTGAATTAAGAATTTTTTTATACAGCAAAACTTTCACAATAAAGACAAAATAAAGACATTCCAGAGAAGTAAAAACTGAGAGAATTATTGATAACTAACCATCCTCATGAGAAACACCAAAGAAAGTTCTTCATGCTGAAAGGATGTGAGTTCAGAACAGTAATTTTAGTCCACTAGAAAAAAAGAGAAAGCACTGGTAAATGTAACTATTTCAAAACAGTAACAATTATAAAATCTTTTAAAAAAACAGTGAGTCAGGCATAGTGCCATACACCTGTAATCCCAGTTACTCAGGAGGCTGAGGCGGGAGGATTGTTATGTCAAGGATACTGTGAGCAACTCAGTGAGACCCTATCTCAAAATAAAAATTTTAAAAGGTCTTGGGGTGTAGCTGGTGGTAGAACACTTGTTTAGCGTGTGTGTGCCCTAGGGTTCCCAGCTACTTGGGAGGTTAAGACAGGAGAATCCCTTGAGCTCATGAGTTCAAGACCAGCCTAGTCAACTGGTCAACTTGAAGGGCAAGAACTGCTCTTCATCTCAAAAAAAAAAAAAAAAAAAAAAAAAAGTTTAACATAAAGTTACAATGTGACCTAGGAATTCCTAGGCATATACACCAAGAAAAATGAAATGTACATATAAATGAAATATATACATGTATATATATATATATGCATATATATGTTTATAGAACAAAAAGTCAAATGTTTGTAGCAAAACAATAGCCAAAAGATAGGGAAAAAAAACAATGTCCACCACTAAAAAGGGAATAAAGGAAGTATATCCATACTGTGGGATATTATTTGGTCACAAAAAAGAATGAAATACTGACACAGGATGCAACGTGGATAAATCTTTAAAACTTTATGGTAAGTGAAAGATGCACCCACAAAATTCACATATTCTTTATATGATGCCATTCTTAGAAAATATCTGAGCAGGAAAATCTAGAGACAGAAAGTGACTGCCCGAGGCAGGGAGAAGAGACTGGAGGAAAAAGAGTGACAGCTGAGCGGTGCCGGATTTCTTTTCAAGGTGACAAAAACATTCTAAAGTTGACTGTGGTGACAGTTACATATATCGATACATACATTCAAAAATCATTGAATCATATACCTTAAATGACTGACTCCTACAGCATATGAACATATCTCAATAAAACCATTTTTAAAAAACCAACAAACCTGATATGAAAAAGGTTAAGCAAACAACAATATTTTAACCATGACTTTTAAAACTTTACGTACAAAGGCAATAACGTGTACAAAAACTCCAACTTCCTAAATACCCAAATAAATTTAGAGAATACAAGAACAAAAATAAATAAAGCAGAGAAACAGCAAATATAATAGACATAGTAAGTATAACAATATCACAGAATTGAGACCATTAATAACTGTGAATGGACATAAGCCTATTGAGAGGATTAACTAATGTATCAAAAGAGGAAGATTTTCAGTTTGGTTCACAAAGCAAGACTCAACTATATGCTGTATACAAGAGATACACATGAACCAAAGCAATTGAGAAAGGCTGAAAATAAAGGGATTAGCAAAGGCTTAACAGGCAAAGGGAAACAATGAGAATGCAGTGGGGTAGCAAGACCAGATTTGCACTTTAAACACTTCAGTTTCTGTGTAGAGAGTGAATTGAGGAGAATGCTACATTCACAAACCAAAGATGGCCTGTGTGTATTGGCGCCTAACTTGTTCATTTCTTCCCTGCAGAATGGCCAAAAGCCCATTGGCATTAAACTTAAATTTTTACACATCCAATCATGTTTTAAATAGCCCAAATAAGCAGATTTGTAGCCATTTTGGGTCTGTCTGTTTTGCACACTCCGTGAAACTACACCCTGCAGATCCTCCCTGGCAAGGTCAAAGCATGGAGACATAAAGCTTGTGTGTACTACTGCTCTCTTGTGGTCCTCCCTTTTTTCTTGCTAGGTCCTCAAATTCCTCCAATCTCCAACAGGGGGCAGTCACCCATAAGATGAAGGATAGTGGCCCGACTATCCTTCCTGAGAGGGTTGAACAGGCCTGGCGCTCCACAGGTTAACAGAGGTAAGAAACAAGGAAAAGATGGTCATGCCTCTCTGAAAGCGTCCCTGGGACCTGCAAAGCCGAGGAAAGAAGTGTTCCAGAGGGGAGGACATGGCACACAGGCCGGTAGCTCCCCACCTTTTACGCCAGTCTGCTTCTCAGATTTTTTTCACTTCCATCCCTGATTAGAGATGTTTTATATTATGTCCCAAGGTGTGTGGGGGGGAAGGTTATACAAATACCATAATCCTCCCTTATCTTCAAGAGATAGATTTCAAGATCTATCTGTGAATGCCTGAAACCATGGATAGTACTGAACTCTAAATATTTTGTGTTTTCTTATACTTATGATGAAGTTTATGTTAGGCACAATATGAAATTAATAATAATAACTAATAACATAATGAAAACAATATAACAATATATTATAATAAAATAGCCAGTACCTATACTCTTGCACTTTAAGGACACTAGTGAGTAAATAACATAAGCAGTGTTACAAGAAACAGTCAATCTCATAACCCAGACAGCTGCTAAGTGATTGACAGGTGGGTAGCATATATATCGTGAATACACTAGACAAGGGATGATTCACATTCCAGGTAGGCAAAGCAAGACCTCAAGAGATTTCAACAATCTTCTCAGATTGACAAGATTTAAAGTTTATGAGTCATTTATTTCTGGAATTTTCCATTTACTACTTTGGACCACAGTTGACCCTAACCAACTAAAACCATGAAAAGCAAAACCACAGTTGAAAGAATCGCTGCATAAAGATTCACGAAACAATACTTACCTTAATTTTTCCATACATTTTTATTTATATTTTCTATTTTCTCCTTTAAAAATAATCTATCCATGAGCCTCTAAATTGATTTCATGATCCACCAATGAGTGACAACCTGCAGTTTGAAAAACAATACATTTAGTGAAGATTATATATTTTTCTCCTCTTGAAGGTTTCCTTGGATATATGATGAAAATAGGGAGAAAGGGGAATTTCTTTTTCAGAAGTTACCCCTCTTTGCTCCCCATTGTTGGTCAGCTCCAGTTTTTCTGAGAAATCTAGACTTTGATTTACTGGTGTTTTTGAATGATGAATTGAAGGAAGGGCTAAAACTTTTTTTTTTCCCCAATAACGGGCATTGAACTCAAGGGCACTGTACCCCTGAGTTACATCTCCAGACCTTTTTATTTTTTCTTTTGAATCAGGTTCTCTCTAAATTTCTGAGGCTGCCCTCAAACTTGCAATCTTCCTGCTCAGCCTCCAGAGTCACTGGGATTGCAGGTGTGCACCACCTTGCTCCAGGAGTGTCTAGCACATCTGGCTAGAAGAGTTCTGAGCCATAGAAAAAACAGTCCAGTGGAGCAGGTGTTTACTTTCTCCTGATAATCAAAACTTCTCACAATTCCAGGGAAGTGTGCTGGTAAAAGAAGTCACAGTGGAAACCCAACCCTCTGCCTCTGCCACTGCTCGCCGCCCTCTCTGATTCCTTGGAGTATATATGCACACTCTGTGGACAGTCTATTTTAAGCAGAATGTAGGAACAAGAGAAATTACAAAAACAGAGAAATCTGAGATACATCGATTCTTTTTTGCACGTTATGAAATAGTAGAGAAGGAAATGTGCATAAGAACTTTGCAAAAGTTCTTTCATGAACAAGGATGAGATTCTCAGACCTGAGATCAGAATCTCAGGTCACTCAGTGGTAGAGCAACACTTTCCAGCAGGTGCGATGCTCTGGGTTTGATCCCCATCCCAGAAAATAAATACATAAATAAATAAACAAGAACATCAATATTAAACCAGTTAAGGTTTGTTTGCAGAATAAACAAGAATCCAGATGCTCAAAATTTCCCTTTAAATATTAGATAGAAAAAGAATATTCCACAAATAAATACCATAGAACAAGTGACCCACAGTTTCACTTCTCCCCAGCCTAGAGTATCCACAGTCATTTTTTTTTAACACAATGTATTTTACGAATAAACCTCTACACTTTTAAAATTGAGTTTTCTCTTTTTGAAGTACAGCTTCAAGCAACTACAAGTTTCCATCCTGCTAACCCCAGGCAGCAGTTGCTTTTAACTTCTATCTTTTATTTAAAAAACTTAATTGGAAGTTTTTGTAGCCAGAAGGAGCACTTCAAAGAAAGGGGAAAAAAACGCCAAAAATTAATACTTTATGTCAGAGGTTAGTAGGGAGAGAAACAAAGATGACAGAAACAAGGGGTTCATGGTATGGAAGAAAACGGTGGAAGAAGGAAAGAAGGCAGGAGATGGACTTAAGAAAGAAGGCAAAATGGAAACCCAGAACATTCTAATACAACATGTGGAATGGGGGCGTGGCCCCGTGGTGGGGTGCTTGCCTAGCATGTGCAAGGCCCTGGGTTTCATCCCTAGCACCACAGCAAAAAACAAATAAATAAATAAAGGTAATTTTAAAAACAAAATGTGGAGTAGCATTTCCTTATTCTGAACAGGGTAAGACAACACAAGGCTCATAGCAGCATTTATAATTACCCCCCATCCCTAAGGTCCTGAGTACAAATCCTCACCTCCCACTCAAGTCATTTACCCCTGTCTACAATTACACATCGAGGGACCACAACTCTTCCTACGCTTTAATTTCCAGATATCCCGGTCGCTGTAGATTCTAAATCAGCTCTGACAAAACCATATTGAGACTTCAAGCATGATTTAGTGCTCTACCTTTGAGAAGGAAAAGGTCCAGGGCTGGGAAGGTCAAGAGACCAGGGTCCTTGTCCCAAGTCTGCCATCAACTGGTATGAGACTTTGAACAGGTCCCTGGCCATCTCTGGAGCTCTGCGATGTTATCATTAAATGAGGAGATTCCCTTGATTCTTTCCAATTCTGAAAGACTGTCATTCTATGGTTTAGGGAATCTAAACCATAACTCTTTAGGAAGTCTCCCATAATACTCACCAAGGATATCGATACACAGGTAAATGAGATGAATACCCAACACTCACTCCTAGATGTTCTCACAGTGGATGTAAACAATAAATCCTCAAAATATCAAGTGGGAAAATTTTCCCATACATGGCTGATGATAACCAAATGAAAAACAAGTTCACAAGATGAGAACAGCAAAAATGTGGGGGAAAAATTAAAAAGAAAAAAGAGATGAGAATAGCTACAAAGTAAGACTATATTCCCAGACAGACAAGACTTGTGTTTCATAAAAATAAATAAATAAATAAATCATAAGAGCTTGTTTTTCATGCTCTGCTTTATAAGACTCTGTCCAGCAGCCAATTTCAGAAGTATTTTCCAACATGACCTCATAGGCTCCATCAATGATAAAAGGAATTTGGGGGCAGGTGACTCAAGCGATGGGGGGGAAATTCTAGTAATAAACAGTGAGCTGGCTTGAGAGGAGAGAGCATTGACTGAGAACAGAGCTCAGTAGGCCTGAATCCCATACATTCCTCAGAAGCATTTTGGATTCCAGACCCCAAAAAACAATGAATCTCTGCAAATGCAATGAGGCACCATGTCACAGTGCCATGCAGCAGCAGATCCGGGACAGAACATCCTTGCCACTGAGACTGCCAGCCAAACACAGGAATGGTTTCACTAACCACGACCCATAAGACAGATGGGTCAAATGAGCTCTTTTGTCACCCCATGGCCCTCTGCAGGTGAAAGTGACCAGCACACAGACCGGGTTGGTTGGAGGGTTGGGGATGGGCCCCTGTTCCCAAGGTAGCTAACTTGTAGGTACAGCAAGTCTTCAACAGAAGAAGAAAGAAAGAAAGAAAGAAAGAGAGAGAGAGAGAGAGAGAGAGAGAGAGAGAGAGAGAGAGAGAGAGGAAGGAAGGAAGGAAGGAAGGAAGGAAGGAAGGAAGGAAGGAAGGAAGGAAGGAAGGAAGGAAGGAAGAAAGAAAAAGGGAGGGAGGGAGGGAGGGAAGGAAGGGAGAGAGAGGAAGGAAGGAAGGAAGGAAGGAAGGAAGGAAGGAAGGGAGGGATAGAAAGAGAGAGAAAGAGAAAGACAAGAAAAGAAAAGAAAAGAAAAGAGGCTCTAAAGGCCCTGAGGGTTGTAGAGCCAGAGTCCTGAAGCAGCCAGGCTCTAGTAATACATGACCCCACGTACAGAGACACAAGCCACAAACATGTGGACAGGGGAAGGCTTAATACATTAACAGAGTTCATCAGAAATAAAGGGAAATCCTCACATACCAAAGAACTAACTCAAAGTCAAAAACAGGAGCATCAAGTTGAACAATTTCGAAGGCAAAAAAACAAAAACCAATCAGACACAGTGGTGCACACCTGTAATCCCAGTGACTTGGGAGGCTGAGGCAGGAGGATTTTGAGTTCAAAGCCAGTCTCAGCAAAAGAGAGGTACTAAGCAACTCAGTGAGACCCAGTCTCTAAATAAAATACAAAATAGACTGGGGATGTGGCTCAGTGGTTGAGTACCCCCTGAGTTCAATCCCATATACCACCAAAAAGAGAGAAAGAGAGACATTATATGAACTAAGTGGCTTATCTTATAATAATAAAAGGTGAAATTTTAAACTTGTACACACATAATTATGAGGTTTACAATATATAAAGCAAAATTAAAACTGGAAGCAGTTGCACATGCCTGTAATCCCAGCAACTCTTGAGGCTGAGGCAAGAGGATCATAAATTGTAGGCATGCCTGGGAAACTTAGGGAGACCTTGCCTCAAAATAATAAATAAAAAGGGCTGGGGATGTGGCTCAGTGGTAAAACACCTCTGGGTTCAATCCCCTGTATCAAAAAACAAAACAAAACAAAACAAAAAACCTCTCTTTTATTGCTAGAAAGAGCATAAAATGCAACTGCCACTTTGGAAAACCACTTAAAAGCTTCTTTAAAAGTGAACATACACCTGCTCAATGACCTAGTAATTTCACTCTTAGTATTTCTTAGATAAATACTCTTAGAGAACTAATACTCTAAGAGAACTGAAAAACAGAAACATGTGTCCATGTGAAAGTAATATGTTAACTGCTTATTCATAATAACCAAAACATGGAAATAGCCCATCCTTCCATCAATAGAACAAGTAAATAAACGGTGGTCTTTTTATCCAAAGGAGGACTATGAGCAGTTACACAGAATGAACTTTGATACACACAACACAAATGAATATCGAAAACATTATGCCGAATGTGAGAGTCAGAGGCCTCAGAGTTCGGAGTCTTTGATTTCATTTGTATGGAGTTCTAGAACAGGTGGAAGTCACTTAGGACGACAAAAACCACAGTTGTGGTTCCTTCTGAAGTAGGAGAAAGGATTGGCAAGGAAGGAACCTGAAGGAACTTCTTGGGCTGATGGAAATGTTTTCCATCTTGTTAAGTGTATAGCTACCAAGAATGTATGACTTTCTCAAAACTAATTCAACTGGATACTTAAAATCTATGTGTCTCACTGAATGTAAAATATACCTCCACTTAAGAAACTTTACAGGGTGCAGATAAGTTGTACTTAGAGAAAACTTGTAGCCTTAAGTGCTTATAGCCAGAAAAAAAAGGCTGAAAATTTATAAGCTAATTTTCCAGCCTTAGAAAAAGAATATCAGAATGAAATGCATAAAATAGAAAGAAGTAAATGTTGTATATTTTTATTACGCAAATTTTTCAAGATACACAAAAACAGAGTAACATTGTGAACTTTTATTACCTGGCAGAGCTTCAACAATTATCAGCAGCCAACCTTGTTTCATCTAAATCCTCTAACCATCCCCTGGCCTTACAAACACACTGATTTTAAAGGCATTCTGAACTTTGTATTGTTTCATCCAAAAAAAAAAAATACTATTTGAAAGATTTTTTTCTAAAATATAAAATTTTAATACCATTATCACACCTAAAAATTACAATAATAACACATATCATATGTAATAAGAAGTATCTTTAAAAACCTATGATAGAGGATCTACAAAACCAAAACCAATAAAATAGATAAACCTCTGACAACGAAAAACCCAACAGGCACAAATAACAATAGGAAAAAAGTAGACATTCAAAAAAATTCATACAGACAACTATCTACAATGTCATACCTATATATCTGGAAATTCAATGAAAGAGATAATTTTGTAAAACATAACCTACCCATGAAGAAATTGATAATTTTTTCACTGACAATTGATATATTCCGGTAACTATCAAACAAATTTAATTAGTCATAAAACCCACAAAGGAAAAAAGTAAAGAAAAACAAAGTGTCCACACAGTTTCAAAGGTAAATTCTACCAGTAAGTGATTAGATTATTCTAATTTTATAAACCACTTCTATGATAATGACAATGGAGAAGGACGGAGGAGAGGGAAGGAGAAGAGGGGAGGAGGGATAGATGGAGAAAAAGGAGGAAGGAGAAAAAGATGAAACACTAATGAGCCCATTTTATGAGACTAAGATAATTTCCCTGACTACAAGAAACCTGTGGCCTGAGGAAATAGAAGAATGGAATTCCAACTGGGCATGGTGGCACATGTCTGTAATCCCAGCAACTCAGGAGGCTGAGGCAGGAGGATCACAAAATTGAGATCAGCCTCAGCAACTTAACAAAATAGACTAGGGATGTAGCTTAGTGTCAAAGTGCCCCAACTTCAATCTTTGGTACCAAGCAGGGAAAAAGATGAAAAAGAAGAAAGGGAAAGAAGGAGGAGGAGGAGGAAGAGGAGGAAGGAATTGCCACTGAGAGATATACATATATGAGGAAGACAGTAGGAATAGCAAATCTAGTACTAAAATCAAGAGATCTTCGGCCGAGGTTGTGGCTCAGTGGTAGAGCACTTGCCTAGCATGAGTGAGGCATGGGTTCAATTCTCAGCACCACATATAAATAAATAAAATGTCCATCAACAACTAATAAATATTTTTTAAAAAAGAGATCCACTTAGTCCATGCTATTACTGAGATACCTACTGAGACACCCAAACAGAGATGTAGAAGAGGCAGTTAGATATGCCCGTCTTGGGGGAAAGAGGTCCTTAGGTTTAGGGGAAGAGATCTGAGCTAGAGATACAAGTTTGAAGATCAAAATACAAATGCCATTTAAAATGTGAAAGGGAGAGTAAGTGTGATTACCTGGCATTTTTCTGCATAAAAATCTATTGTACATGAGCCAAGACGAGACAGCCCCAGGCTTCAAGACCCCTACAGTGGTCTCCTCAAGCCATGGGCAGCCTCACTGACCCAAATGTGCCAAAATAAGGGATCGTTTGGGCGACAACCGGTGAAAGGAATGAGACTACAGAGAAATGGCTCAGCACCTGGGTCCCAGGTATCCAACACCGAGAGCCAGGAAGATGTGAAATACCATCAAAGGAGTCAACCGTGATGAAGGAGGTAGCCCAAGACACAGTCCTCCCTTGGGGTGTCATTCCAAAGCTGAGGTTTCCTGAAGAGTCTGAAGAAGGAAATAAAAGGACCTAGTCAGATGCTGCAGGCTGGTTAAGAAAGATAAGGTCCGAAACATCCTGGGCCATAATATCTACCATTACATTATTAGAAGTTACTTAACCTTTCTGAGCTTGTTTGCATATGTAAATTGGAGTTAATATCTATTCCACAGAAAGTGTAAAGATTAATTGGGATAATTTAAATAAAGCATCCTTAGGTAATTAACATTCATAAAAAAAGGAAGAAAAGGTCTGAGAAATGACCAGGGGAGCTGAGAACCTGACTGTATATAGTCAAGAAAGAAAATGACAACTTTCTCAAGGAGTTTTGCTATAAAGTGGAGGAGAGAAATTAAGTCATGATTAGAGAAAGATATAGGATAAAGCTTTTTTTTTTTAATGTTAAAATGGGTGCAATTATAGTAAATGTACACACTGATGGCAATGACTCAGCAGACAGGGAAAACATAATGATACAGAAAAGGGAAGACCAGCCAGGTGTGGTGACACATGCCTATAATCCCAGTGACACAGGAGGCTGAGACAGGAGGATCACAAGTTCAAGCCCAGCCTGGGCAACTTAGCAAGACCCTGTTTCAAAATTAAAAATAAAAAGGGCTGAGGTTGTAGCTCAGTGGTAGAGCCCCCTGGGTTCAATCTCCAGAACTGTTTTTTTAAAAATGGAGAGGTGGGTAAAGTGGGAAGAGGACCTGCTGAAACAACGTCCTTAAGAAGGCAAAAGCAGATGGGACGTAATGCACAGAAGGAAGAGTTTGCCTTACAACAGAAGCACATCCAAAGTAACAGGAGGGAAGACAAAGTGTCCGTGAAAGAATGAAGGGACATGTCCATGGCCATGTAGATGTGATGATGAGAAGTTCAGAAATTCTCTTTGATTGCCAAGAGTGAGAATGAGAGAAAAGGCCTTTGAAGTCTCAGAAAAGGGTTATTAAGGAGTCATCTAAAAGAAATTCACTGCTTTCTTCCCTCAACTCTGAACCCGGAGAAACTTGCTCATTTTAAAGACCTGCAGCACTCAGTATACTATCTAAAGGAAAAGGTTCTTATGGATTTGGAGATTAAATTTAATGTATGTACTTAATCAAAGACCACAAGAAAGAGAAGGGATCAACATTTCCCACATACAGTAATTACACTGCGCTCCCCACTGCCTCCTGCTCTCACGCATGGTTTATTAGCCACTTGCACTGAAATTATCCTTGTGCACATCAAACCCATTACTTGAAGGAGCTCATCTCTTTTAAGAGGATGAATCTAATAACCTGAATAAGTGAAATCATGTCTCAACTTCTCTATAAAGTAGGTTAAAGGCAGAACTACAATTTAATGCCAAGTAATTTTTTTTTAATTACACCTTAAAATGCATCATGTTCATATAAACAAATATATGATGTCCTGGAAATTCAGGAGCAGATAATACAGCTTTCAGAATCCCTCACAAAGTTTCATTTCCTCCACACCATCCTTGTCTCTACAGCCCATTCACATACAACATATAAACAGCTTCCATAAATGGGATATTTCTAAGTTGATTTTCTCCACCTGGATTGGAGTTATGTCTGGGGTTGGGGTCCTAGACACACTGAAGACCAAGACACTTCAAGATCCTGTTCCTCCATCCTATCATACATACATAATTAGACTGTAGGACTGGGGATATAGCTCAGTTGGTAGCGTGCTTACCTCGTAAGCACAAGACCCTGGGTTCAATCCCCAGCACCACAAAAAATAAAATAAATAAATAAATAGATAACTAGATACATAATTAGACTGTAAGTAAATACACCTGAAGACAGTGTGTTCCAGTAGAAACTGCCCTGGACCAAGAAGCAGGACCCCAGAACTTCATGTACCCTGTCTCCTACCTCTCCTACTCTAGGATGGTGATAAATACACCTGAAGATGTTGTGGTTCAGGGGGACCCTTCCTGAACTGAGAGCCAGGGGCTTCTGTGTTCTCATCACAGTTCTACCAATAAGGGGCAATGAACTTGGTAAGTTATACTAAGAACCTGGTCTAAACCAGGCTTTGATGTGAATGAACTTCAGCTTTGTTTCTTTTTTTTCTTTTTCTTTTTCTTTTCTTTTCTTTCTTTTTTATTTTAAACTGGCTAAGTTTACTCAGGGTTATACATTTTCAGCTTTGTTTCTTAGCAGCTCACTTAGGTCAGTCCCTTCAGCTCCTTTAGACTAAGGATATTAATTTCTCCTCTGCAG
Organism: Sciurus carolinensis; assembly: GCF_902686445.1. NCBI lineage: Eukaryota > Metazoa > Chordata > Mammalia > Rodentia > Sciuridae > Sciurus > Sciurus carolinensis. Next base: position 42,128,440 of record NC_062228.1, read on the forward strand.
GATACTGAAATATAATAGAGACTCAGTAAATGCAATTGTATTATTACCTCACCTGTCTAAGCCTGTGTCCTAATCTTTAATATGGCAACAACTCCTGCTCTCCTTACTCTGAAAGAGTGCTGTAAAATCCAGTGAGATCACATAAATAAAGTGATAATATTTACATATCGTGGTGTTATGGGCATCCCACAAGACAGTCAGTCAAAGCTTCGACTGAAGGAGAGAGAAAATGGTGGAAAGATGTACTAGTTTGTTTTCTGTTCCTGTAACAAAATATCCAAAGCTGGATAAGCTTCTAAATAAAAAAGTTATTTTGGATCACAGTTCTGGAGTTTCAAGATTGAGGGAACACATCTGGTGATGGCCTTCTTACTAGCAAAGTCCTAGATGGTGTAGGGTATCATATGGCAAAAGACAGAGAGCACACATGGTGTTGTCTATATCATCTGGTCTCTCTTCTTATTTAGTTACCAATATTTATTCATAAGGGCTCCAACCTGATGATCTTCTGTAATCCTAAACACCTACCATAAAGCCCCCCCCTTAAACACCAAACATTGGATTTAGTTTCCACCCTCTTCATTACCTCACAATAGGGATTAAACTTCATGCATGAACCCTTGGGAGATATTCAAACTATTGTGTTAGATTTGACCGTTTCTTTGATACAAAGAAAGTGTTTCTATTTTGGAGAGGTACACTTTCCCTAAAAGACCCTGGACCTTCTGACACAAAATGAGGAGGAGGAGGAGGAGGGGGAAGAGGGGGGGAGGGAGAGGAGGGGGAGGGGGAGGGGGAGGAGGAGGAGACTGATCAAAAAGTGGAGGGCTGGGGATATAGCTCAGTTGATAGAATGCTTGCCTTGCAAGCACGAGGCCCTGGGTTCAATCCCCAGTACCGCAAAAAAAAAAAAAAAAAAAAAAAGATAATTATTAGAGAAAGCTCACCTTAGCAGAAATTCCTATGCCCAGTTTATTCCTCCTAGAGCTATGCAAGAATGATGTCTTCAGGTTGCTTACACTCCCAAGTGGTCTTTCTTAAACTAAAGCCCATCATTCACCATTTTTTGACAACCCTGAAGAGATCGTTACAAACGCAGATGTCTGGGGTCCTCCCCCAATGATTCTGATCTTCAGATCTGGATTTGAACCCAGAAATCGACACTTTTAATAAGTTTCTCGGGTGATTCTGATACTGCCAAATGCCGAGACCCACCAGAGCAGCCCATGGCAGCGTCCACGGCAGCTGGCTGAGCTGGCTCATACCGACTCACAGAGCACACGCCAATACCAACCTCAGACTGATCCGAGCCTCTGACTTCCACCTCTCAGCCCTGCACAGGCTGGTGTCTGCAGTGGCCTTTCGTCTCCACTCACAGTGGTTGGTTCTGAAAACAGAGAGATGACTTGGTGGAAATAAATTGATCATTAAATGATTAACTATGAGCAAGAATGCTAAAAATTCTGACATAAAACATTGCTAGAAATAGGATGAGTGGGATTATCTGCTACGCATCTGCATGTTAGGTCGGAGAAGGGGAAGTTTACAATGTGTATCAAATGTTTTTAAAATGTGCAAACCTTCTGAGCTAGCAATTTGACATCAAGAAAATTATCCTCAGGAAATATAGAGATGTGTGCAAAGATGTGTGTACAAAGATATTCACTGAACCCTAGATAGAATAGAAAATAATGTAAACCAATCATCCAAAAAATTGTAAACCTGTTAGAAAAATAATGGAAACATAAAATGAAATGCTATCTAACTACTATACTCACCACTTTTAGAACTCTTCTAAAAAATATTTACTGAGCTGGATGCGGTGGTGCACGCCTGTGATCCCAGCAGCTTGGGAGGCTGAGGCAGGAGGATCGAGAGTTCAAAGCCAGCCTCAGCAATTTAGGGAGGCCCTAAGCAACTCAATGAGACCTTATTTCTAAATAAAGTATGAAAAAGGGCTGGGGTTGTGGCTCAGTGGTTAAACTCCTCTGGATTCAATCCCCAGTACCAAAAATATATATGTATTTATTGAGCCAGGAACAGTGGCACATACCTGTAATCCCAGCAATTTGGGAGGCTAAGACAGAAGGATGGCAAGTTCAAAGCCAGCCTGGGCAACTTAGTGAGACCCTGTCCCAAAATTAAAAAAAGAAAAAGGACCAAGGATGTAGCTCAGTGGTAGAGTGCCCCTGGGTTCAATACCCAACATTGCAAATAATAATAATAATAGCAATAAAATAAAATATTTATTGACAAGAAAAATGTTTATGATGCATGCTAAGTAAACAGCTTGTTACAAAACAGCATTATAGTGTATATGTATATGTGGTTTTATATACATAAAGTAAATTTGTATATAAAGTGTATATATCATACTATATATTCTATAGTATTTCATATACATATTATTATTGATACATACGCATACATATACACACATACATGTGTATGATACATAAACATAAATTCACTGCACAAGCGTGGGAAGGGGTAGCAGGCATTGACTAAACAATTAAGAGTGTTTCCTTCCCTCTTCTTGTTGCAGACAAGAACTATCAGTGGATGATAAGAGTAATGGACAAAAGTTTAAAGACAAATAGATTTTTCATAGTATCAAATATATTTATTAATACAAATGAATAGATAGCAATTTTATAGTGTAGAAACTCAGGAGAATACCACTTTAACGAAGTGACTAAGAATAATAAAGTTAGTAACAAGACATACCAAGATCGCCAATCGCTTGATATGACGCTCCAAGAAATGAAGCATCAGTTCCATGATATTCTTTCCAATACTACATCGCTTCCTTGCAATCATCCCAGAACATTTAACAAACCAAAATCAAGTTATATTTGACAACATAAAAGATCAGTACTCAAAGTGTCCAGGTCAAGCCAGGCACTGTGGAGCACGCCTGTAATTCCAGCTAATCAGGAAACTGAGGCAGGAGGATCTCCAAGTTCAAGATCCGCCTTGGCAATTTAGCGAGTCCCTGTCTCAAAATATTACATAAAAGAGCTGGGGATGTAACTCAGTGGCAGGTAGATTGTCCCTGGGTTCAATCCCCAGTGCCACCACCACCAAAAAAAAAAAAAAAAAAATCAAGGTCAAGGTCGTGAAACTGAGGAAGTATCACAGAATAGAAAAACTAAATAGTCATCATAATTTAACTCTATTGTGGTGTCATCAGTCATATCCTGGAGCAGAAAATGGACATGAGTGGAAGCACTGTGAAATTCAAATAAAGTAGTTTAGTAGCACTGTACCGATGTTAATTCCCCAGTTTTGTTTGTTGCATTTGGTATGTTAGATGTTAACATTAGGGGAGGAGAGGTGAGGGGTATACAGGAATATTGAATTAGTTCCATCGCTGCATACCAAATCACATTTGTTATGTCACAGTCCTGTGGGTCAGAAGTCTGGCATGGCTAGATCCTCTCCAGACTCACTCAGTTTATTGGCAAAATCCTTTTCTGCAGTTATATAAAGGATGGCCCGGTCTCCGGGACTGTCAGCTGCCGGCTGCTCTTATCTCCTAGAGGCCTCTCTCCCCTCCTTGCACATGGTTCATCTCACAGCCAGAGAAAGTGTGAGAGCTTCTCTCACACCTTGAATCCCTGACTTCAGCCAGAGATGCTTCTCCACTTTTAGGAGTTCCTGTGATTAGATTGGGCCTACCACGTAATCCAGGATATTCTCCCTCCAGCAATATACGGGTTACTGAGGCTCAGGCATGGATATCTTAGAGGCACTGTTTCCCTATTGCAACTGTCCTTGCCCAAAATTAGTTCAAATTTAAAAAGTTAAGAAGAGTTGATATTGGATTTGGAGGGGATTTTCTAAGTGTTCTCTAAGTATTCTGCATTGAGTATATTTATTTCTGCAGTCATAAAATAGAATTTATGTGTTGTCTTGAAAATGTATATATGTATTATATATAAGTCAAGCACGTATGTGTGTGTATGTGTGTGTGTGTGTGTGTGCGTGTGTGTGTGTGCCCACATGCTTGAATAACACATTACATAAGAAAGTCTTGCTAGCTGGATGTGATGGTATGCCCCTGTAGTCTCAGCTACTTGGGAGGTCGATGCAAAAGGATTGCTTGAGCCCAGGAGTTCAAGGCCAGCCTGGGCAACAAGAGACCCTGTCTCAAAAAAAAGGAAGGAAGGAAGGAAAGAAGGAAAGTTGGAAGGAAGGGAGGGAAGGAGGAAGGAAGGAAGGGAGGGAAGGAGGAAGGAAGGAAGGAAGGGAGGGAGGGAGGAAGGAAGGAAGGAAGGAAGGAAGGAAGGAAGGAAGGAAGGAAGGAAGGAAGGAAGATAGGGAGGGAGGGAGGGAGGGAGAGACAGAGAGAAAGAAAGAGGGTCTTGCTGACATCTTCACAACTAGACTAGTTCAAGGGCACCAACAGGAATGCCACCAACCTGGGGCTTCCCTAACTGTCCCTTTTTTTCAGGCAAATGCTACTTGGGATTGAAATGTAATTCTCAGACTTATTTTTCCTGTTATAAAAAGCTACTTTGTGGAGAGAACTTGAAATCATTGTTAAGCAAAATAAACCAAACTCAGAGGGTTGTACATTTTCTCTCTTATATGGAAGCTAGAGAGGAAAAAGGAAAAGTGGGGGCAGGTATCTCGTGAAAATCAAAGGATGATCCATACAGAAAAGGAACCAGAGGCTGGGAAAAGGGGAGCAAGGGGGAAGTGCTGAGGGATGATACTGGCCAAATCATATTGTTACATTGTGTGCATGTACAAATATGTAACAACAAAATTTCACCATTACGTATAACTATAATGCACCAGTTTAAAAAAAAAATGTGGGAGAAAAATGTAAGCCATTTTGTTACAAAGTCTTACTGTCACAGAGATTTCCCCCAATACATTTCCTGAAGCTAACTTGTAATTTAGGAAGTTAGTTGAAGGCCCTTGACTTGCTTTTAGTTAATAAATCAAAATGTTTGAATAGATTGTTATGAACAGGCCTGGAAATGTCATTTTCATTGAGCATTGAACCAATTGAGATATTATTCATTGAATAATAACAGCATCACACTCTCTCTCTAAAATTCCAACACAGAATAATGAGACCCGTTATTGGTAAGCTCAGCCCTGAGGAGGCCAAGAGGGCAGGCATTCTTGGCAGCCGTCCAGCTTGGAGGATCTGGGGAAGCGGCAGATGTTCAAGGAAGGCTCAGGAGGCTCAAAGACGGAAGAGGATAAAGTCTTCATTTTTTCAAAACAGAAAGTGGAGGAGGCATGGATTTAAAGGATTTGACAAATGCAAAGCAATTTCAAACCCTTCAATAATTCTGAGAGGTAATAACTCATTCATCCAACAAATACTTATTAAGCACTGTTTTAACGCTGGAGATACAGTGGCATAGAGCTTGCAGTCTACTGAAAGAGACAGACATTCGACCAGTAATGACCCAATAATTACAAAATGGTACCAAATGCTCCAAAGAAATGGAATCCAACCAGAAGGTTAGTCTACAGGGGTCAGAATAGAGCTGTTCTGAAGATCTGTTTTCTTTCTTAATTAATTTTTTTATCTTGAGATAATTGTAGATTTACAGAGTTACAAAAAAAAAAATAGAGATCCCATATACCCTTTACCCGTTTTCCCCCAATGGTAACATCTTTCAAAACTATAGTGCAATGTCACAATCAGGATATTGATATTAATATATGAAACAGTTTCAATACCATAAGATACCTCATGTTGTCCTTTATGAGACAAAAATCCTTTGCACCCCACCATTGATGCTTGGCAAGCACTAATCTATCCTCAATCTCTATAATTTTTATCATTTCAAGAAAGAATAGAATTATATGCCATATGCCTTTTTGGATTTGGCTCTTTTCACTCAGAATAATTCTCTGAAGAGGCTTCCAAGTTCGCTCCTTTGTAGTACTGAGAATTCTATGGTGTGGATGTGCCGCAGTTTATCATTCACCTGCCAAAGGACATTTGGGTTATTTCCAATGCTTGGCTATTAATAAAGCTGTTATGAGGAGTCAAGAACACTCTTTAGTGCCCACATAAACCTTCATTTCTCTGGGATAAATGCCCAGGAGTGCAATTGCTGGCTCATACGACAGCTGTTTTTAACTTTCTAAGAAACTGCTAAACTGTTTTCAACAGGTTATAAGGAAACTCACAGATATAAAGTTCAGGTGAAGACAATCCTAGATAAGGAAGAGTGGTTTTCCTGAAGTGAAAAACCCAGCAAATGGAACAGAAGTTTCCAAAGATGAAACATGAGATAATTTTCCTGAATTAGGGAAGAGAAAGGGTCGGCATGTTTAAAGGGTGTACTGCAGAACAGGACATTTGATAGAAGAAACTCAATGTCCTACTGAGGCCACTGAACTTCAATCAGACTTCTTCAGGTCCCAGATAGAAAAACTAGATGCCTTCAGATGCCTCCACAGTAGCATTCAAAGCCAGAAGACAACATTGAATGTTGTCTAAGTGCTAAAGGAAAAAAAATAGTGTATGTGTGTGTGTGCACATTTGTGTCTGATAGGCATTTCATTTAATATTCGTGGTGGTTATTTCTGGGTGGTAGTTTGAAGAGAGTTATATCTTTGTTTTATCTGCTGTGGTGAAGGTTGAACCCAGGGCCTCCAGGCAAGTGCTCTATCTCCCACTTAAATTTATTTTTTAACCAATACATACAAACCTTAAAATTATGCATATTAATAGGGTACTTTGTGATGTTTTGATACATGTATACTTGCATAATGCTTAAATAAGGTTAAACGTATCTCTTCAAATATTTATCATTCCTTTTTTGCAAAAATATCCAAAGTCCTTTCTTCTAGCTTTCTGAAATATATAATACATTATCATTATCTATAGTCATCCTGCTGTGCCATGGCACAATTAGTTCCTATCTAATTATAAGTTAGTACCCACTGATAAACCTTTCCCCATTCCCCTCTCCTCCTTTGCTCCCCAGACTCTGGTTTCCACTCTAAAATTCTTTTATATGCCACATATGATAAGTGAGATCATGTGGTATCTGTCCTTTTGTGCCTGGTTTATTTCATTTAACGTGATCATCTCCAGTTCCATCCATGTTGTTGCAAATGACAGATTCCATTCATTTTTATGGCTGAATAGCATTCCACTGTGTATATGTACCACATTTTCTTTATCCAATCATCAGTTGATGGATGCTTAGGTTGATTCCATATCTTGGTTATTGTGAATAGCGCTGCAGTAAACATAACAGTACAGCTGTCTCTTCAAATCCTAATTTCCATTCATTTGGATATATACCCAGTACTGAGATTGCTGGATCATATGTGAGTTTTAATTTTTCCATAATGACTGCACTAATTTACATTCTTATCAATAGTGTGCAAGGGCCCTCTTCACATCCTTGTCAACACTTGTTAATATTTGGGAGTGGCAGGGTGGGTTCTGGGGATTTAACCCAGGGGTGCTTTACCACTGAGCTATATCCCCAGTCATTTTTGTTTATTTTTTAAATTTTAAAACAGGGTCTTTCTAAGTTTCTTAGGGTCTCATTAAGTTGCTGAGGCTGGCCTCAAACTTCCAATTCTCCTGCCTCAGTGTAAGCAAAAATAACCAAAAACAGAAGTAGACCTCGGATCAGCAAGCTGTCTTTATTAAGCAGCGGTGGGATGGTGGAGAAAATGGTGCCTGGTTACAAGAGGAGTCTATTTTTTATAGGTCTTAATGAGAGTTAATCATAGCAGAATGTTTAGTGTGACTTAATCATTAGAGACTTGGGACATGCCGGCTGGGCAGTCAGGAAACTAGTTGTGCAGGTTAAAGATTCAACTCAGGAAAACAGCTGTAAACGTTCGAAACTCATTCTAACTCAGGGAAACCGTTGTAAAAACTTGAAACTCATTGTTACTGGGATAAAAATCCAGCACCCAGAACCCATTTGTTTGCCTTCTCTTCCAAGACTCAGTGTTACTGGGAAAGGATGAAAGCCCAGAGCCCAGGGTCTAATCTATACCTTCTCTCTCTCCCAGGACCCATTGTCCTTCTTTGACAGGTTGACATATTGACTCCATGGAAATGCTATAGGCCAGGCTATATGGGCAATGACTAACAGACTCCATTTTACCTTGAGATTTCATCATACAGGAAATGTTTCTCCCATGGGAACGCCCCACCTCTGTACCCATCAACAGTTGCTTAGCATGATTTGTTTGGCAATACAAAATGATGAAATGGCAATTCTTGTATAATGGAAAATTGTTCTCTTTTTGATTCCTAGTTTCCTAAACAATGTACCATGTTAACGGTGATGTCAACAGTGATTGTTTAGATGTTAGTAAACATTCTTTAGTTTGTACCTAAGTAAGGTCATTTTGACCCACTTCCCCCTTCTGCTAATGATTTCAGATCCCATGATGTTAGTTTGTACTTTTGAATCATAGCAACAGACACTTATGATTGATGTACTGACTGATGGTATAAAAACCCCTGCAACCCTATGGTCGGGGTTGTTCTCCCAATAGCCATTTTGGGGGCATTGTGTGAGACAGTCAGCCTGTCGGCTAATAAAGAGGGGATCCGTCTGTTCTTAAGTTGCACCCCATAACACTCCCTCCTCCCTGGGGGCTGTCATTCACTTTTTCTTGGGGGATGTTATTTTCCATATCCTTCACTCAGTCTCCTGAATTACTGGGATTACAGGCCTTTGCCACCACACTCTGCAATTTTTTGTCTTTCCAAAAATAGTCATTCCTACTAGAGTATTTTCGAGCTCTAAAAAAAAAAAGAAAGAAAGAAAAATTTAACATCATTGCTATCCAGACAACAGTCATTTCTCTATTAAAAAGAAATTAAAGCAATTATGCAAAGACATGAGCAGCAATTGGTCCTACATGGTGGGAATGTAGACAACTGTTATTTCTTCTTTGGATCTGCTGTGTATCCTTTAGTTCAAAAAATAAACAAACAGGGCTGGGGAGATAGCTCAGTTGGTAGAGTGCTCACCTCGCAAGCACAAGGCCCTGGGTTCAATCCCCAGCACTGCAAAAAAATAAATAAATAAACAAATAATAAATGAGAGCAGAAAGGAAACTGTTCCTGGTAAAAGAAAGGGCATATATGCAGAACCTAGGGGAAAAGTAGATTGGTACCATCCAGAAACTAAAAGAAGGACAGTAAGAAAATGAAGCCACTCGTGAAGGGAGAGAAAAACTACCACCAGAGCTTGAGGTCACAGGGGACCCCTGGAATATTGTACCAAAGCTTTCTCCTAACAAACATTTAGTCTAGTCCTATGACTTCACTTTCTGCCCTGAACCCACAACTGAAAGTATTCTTTAAACACTTAACTGACGAGTTTCAGAATTGTCTGCACATGTCCGTGGCCAAAGAACTCAAGGACAACCCTATAATTGAGTACACTAGTACCTTCTGCACTAACACGGGCTTCCCTGTGTTCTAGAACTGTCTGAAAAACAAAAGAAAACACAAAAGGTTAAAGATATTACACGTTGCATAATTAAAATAAGGTTAAGCTCAAAATAATGTTAAAATAACTCCCAACAAGCTGAAAATAAAAAATTAGTTTCTTCCTGTATTCCAACCACTGTTTGGTTTCAAAAAGTTTCTCCAGAAACTTCCTTCCAGTGTCAACAAAGAGGAGAATCTAACATGTAATACTAGATGGCAGCACTTGCCTACCTTTTTAGGCCACAAAGGAAAGTCATACTGCTTTCGTCTTCTCAAAATTTTTTTTTAAAAATCACGAACCAAAAGAGAAAATTCTGAGTTGATACAAACAGCTTAATTTTGTTTATAAATTCTAGATAGTGTAAATATTAGTACATATTTCTTTTTTTACTATTCAGTTTGCTTAAATTAAGCACAAATTCATAAGTTCTTAACAGTGATATTTGCTTAGATATAAGAGAAGGAAAAGACCCTCTAGGACAGAATTTTTATTAAAAATATTAAGAATTCTGGACTGAGGATGTCGCTCAGGGTTGAAGTGCTGCTGGGATCAGGGTCAATCCCCAGCACACACACACACACACACACACACACACACACACACACACACTAGCTTACTTGAATTCTTTAAGGACTCAGGACAGAATATGGACACTAAGTGAAGAATTGTTTACAGCCCTACTCCCACCCTCGAAATCCCTCTAGCCCAAAAGCCAGCTAAGCCAGGGTGGCTCCCACATGGAACTCTGTTCCCTCGCCACCAGGCAAGTAGCCACCTCCTCAGAAACCCAAGGTCTCCAGAGAAAGCCAGTGGTCCAGATGCTTTTACCAGCAGGTCTCTGTTCCGAGGTCCCCCAGAGGAGTCTGGTTTATATTCATCACTACTGCTTGAAATCCAAGCAGTGACTTGAGAAATGGAGTCACATCATCCATCTAGAGTTCTTTCTAGTAAATGGAAATAGGCATCATCTCATTTAATTTTCACAACACTGTAAAGCAATTATCAATATCCTCGTTTTACAAATGAGATACTAATGTTCCGAGAGACAGAATGTCCTACAAGAGGTCACAATGGCAGAGCTGGGCACAGTCCATGTCTTCCGGGCTCTAAATTCAGGGGGCTCTTCAATTCACAATATTTAGATGACAAAGCAGTTAACCAACGTATCCATAAAGTAAACCCAGCTACAACCCTTACCCCACCCCATCCAGTTACCATCCCACCATCCTATTATTTCCTTCTATAATTTTATATATTGTCTGTTACCTTCTCCCTTAAGACCTAAAAAAATGTACATATGTTCATTGCAAATGTATCTTCAAAATGAATACCATTATACATAAGCAATGAAACACCTGAAAGGGAAATGAGGAAAACAACTCCACTTGCAATAGCCTCGAAAAAATAAAATAAAATAAAATACTTGGGACTCAATCTAACCAAAGAGGTAAAAGATCTCTACAATGAAAACTAAAAAACAAGGGCTGGGGATGTAGCTCAGTTGGTAGAGTGCCTGCCTTGCAAGCACAAGGCCCTGGGTTCAATCCCCAGCACCACAAACAAAACAAAAAAAAAACAAAAACAAAAAAAAAAAATTACAAAACATTGAAGAAAGAAATTGAGAAAGACCTTAGAAGATGGAAAGATCTCCCATGTTCTTGGATAGGCAGAATTAATATTATCAAAATGGCCATACTTCCATACAGATTTAACGCAATTCCAATTAAAATCCCTGTGACATTTCTCACAGAAACATAAAAAGCAATCATGAAATTCATCTGGAAGAACAAAAGACCCAGAATAGCCAAAGCAATCCTGGGCAGGAGGAGTGATGCAGGAGGTATCAATATACCAGACTTTAAACTCTACTATAGGGCAATAGTAACTAAAATGGTATGGTACTGGCACCAAAATAGACAGGTAGACCAATGGTACAGGATAGAAGACACAGAGACATACCCACATAAATACAGTAACCTCATACTAGACAAGGGTGCCAAAAACTTACAATGGAGAAAAGATAGCCTCTTCAACAAATAGTGCTGGGAAAAAGGAAATCCATATGCAGTAAAATGAAACTAAACTGTTATTTCTCACCCTGTACAAAACTCAACTCAAAATGGATCAAGGATCTAGGAATTAGACCTGAGACCCTTCACCAAATAGAAGAAAAAGTAGGCCCAAATCTCCATCATATTGGAGACCAGACTTCCTTAACAAGACCCCCATAGCGCAAGAAATAAAAGCAAGAATCAATAAATGGGATAGAGTCAAACTAAAAAGTTTTTTCTCAGCAAAGGAAACAATCAATAATGTGAAAAGAGAGCCTACAGAGTGGGAGAAAATCTTTTCCACACACACTTCAGACAGAGCACTCATATCCAAAGTTTATAAAGAAGTTAAAAAACTTTACACCCAAAATACCAAGAACGCAACCAATAAATGGGCTAAGGAAATGGGCAAACACTTCACAGAAGAAGATATACAGGTGATCAACAAATATATGAAAAAGTGCTCATCATCCCTGGTAATTAGAGAAATGCAAATTAAAACCACCCTAAGATTTCAGCTAACTCCAATTAAAATGGCTATTATCAAGAACACAAGCAATAATAAGTGTTGGCGTGGATGTTGGGAAAAAGGCATACTCATACATTGCTGGTGGGGTTGCAAATTAGTGCAGCCACTCTGAAAAGCAGTGTGGAGATTCCTCAGAAAGCTTGGAATGGACCCACCATTTGACCCAGCTATCCCACTCCTCAGTTTATACCCAAAGGACTTAAAATCGGCGTACTACAGTGATGCAGCCACATCAATGTTCATAGCAGCTCAATTCACAATAATCAAATTGTGGAACCAACCTAGATGCCCTTCAATTGACAAATGGATAAAGAAACTGTGGTTTATATACACAATGGAATATTACTCAGTCATAAAGAATAGTAAAATTATGGCATTTGCTGGTAAATGAATGGAGTTGGAAAATATCATGCTAAGTGAAATAGGCCAAGCTCAAAAAACCAAAGGCCAAATGTTTTCTCTGATATGTGCATGACAATATATAACGATGGGGGTTGGCGGGGGGGAAGAGAAGAATGAAGGAACTTTGGATGGTGTAGAGGAAAAAGCGGTGGGAGGGGGTGGGAATGGAAAAACAGTAGAATGAAACAGTATCACCATATATAAGGGGCTGGGGAGATAGCTCGGTTGGCAGAGTGCTTGCTTTGTAAGCACAAGGCTCTGGGTTCGATCCCCAGCACCCAAAAAAAAAAAAACAAGTCTCCATATATATATGTATGATTACATGAATGGCATGAATATACATTGTGTACAACCATAGAAATGAAAAGTTGTTAAAAAAAAAATAAAAAGATGAATACCAGAGGAGGGACATTGTCTTGTTGACCACAAGACTCCAGCAACCTGCAGCAGTATCTGGACCATACTGAGCATACAACAAAAAAGAATGAATGAGTGAAAGATTTTTGAAGTCCAGGACATACTCAAAGGTCTCAAAACCTATATCATGCCTAGGACAGCCATCTGAGGCATTACAAAGTGCAGTACTTTTAAGATTTATGATCGGGCTGAGGTTGTGGCTCAGTGGTAGAGTGCTTCCCTTGCACATGTGAGGCACTGGGTTCGATTCTCAGCACCACATATAAAAAAAAAGAAATAAATAAGTAAGATTCATGATCAGTAGAAGATCAACCCAACATTTACATCTTCCAACAAGATTGGTCTTCCAGAAGGTAAGGCACCTTCCATTCTGGGTATGTCATGAGCAGTGAGTAAGAGGAATCAAGTTTGGTTCCAACAAGTGGATTTTATTCATGCAGTACACACTCAACTTCACATTCCTAATAATAGCAAGTCACAAATACATTGAAGATTCACTCCTTTGTTCACCTAGAGTCCAGTCCCCATGGACTTACTCAATGCAACGTCTCTTAGCCAAGAAGTCAGTCAGCAAGACCGAGGGGATTCTTCTCAGCCGAAGCCTCTCTCAGCTCCTCAGATGTCTTGGATGTCCTCGGGTGTCCGATAAACCAGAGGCTGGGTGGCAATCGTTGCCGTGGGAGAGGGGGTCAGTCATCTGACCTTGGTGACAATGGTCGATCAGCAATAGAATGGACAGTCAAGAGACAGAGTGATGTGGAGTCCTCTGGTCACGGTGCTGTTGACAGTTTGCTCCAGAAGTCCAGGGGTTTAAGTAGTGATTTTCAGCCCAGTTATGCTCTGATCTTCATTGATAAAAACCAGAACACGACTAGACTAGGAGCCCCCACTCAAATCATAGATCAAGGTTCATATCGGCATTGTTCAGGAGTGTCATCCTGCCACACAGCAAATTGGTCACCAGGCGCCTTTATTTTAGTTTTACAAGTCCAGGCAAATACCAAATACAGCTTATTATTACTACATAACACACAACTATAGCAATTCCTATTATTTCCTTGTCTCATTACAGGGTATCATCACATCATACCTGGCTCTAGGAAAATCTGGTTCTGTTTTTCTTATGAAAATCTTTGGCTTCAAGATATCTTTGATGTTTTCTCACATGTAGTTCCATCTGGACTCTTACATTCAAATTAAAAATCACACACATTCTCACACACACACACACACACACACACACCTTTATTAGGGGTCTATTAGTTGTAAATCATTACTTTGAGATAGTGAGACATAAAAGGTAATTTGATTTTTAATAAAAAATAACTTGGTAGAAAATGAACAAATTATTTATTGTTTTTAAATCACAGGAAAACATTTGAAGCTGGGCTGAAAAGACTTCAGAGAAGACAGAGGATGAATGTGAATGAGCCCTTAGAAAATGAGTAGGATGGCTGGGTGAGGGGTGCCCACCTGCAGTCCCAGCCACTCAGGAGGCTGAGGCAGGGGCATCACAAGTTCAGGGCCAGCCTCTGCAACCTAATGAGAGATCTGTCCCAAAAGAATAAAAGAAAAAGGGCTAACTCAGGGTTAGAGCACCCCTCAATCCCTAGTACAAAAGGAAGGAAGGAAGGACAGGAGGGAGGGAGGAAATGAGTAGGATTTATAAAAGCACAAAGAATTTCAAAAGTCACAAAAATTCAAGTAAACCAATTTTGATAAAGAAACTATGGTTCAGTGAGTGATAAGAAAGGACGCTCAACCTAGAACCAGGTCAACTCAGTGAAGCCCGTTAATGCCAGGATGTGAAGTCTGAGATTTACTTTACAGGCAATGAGAGCCACTTAAAGGTTTAATGCAGGTCTTTCGTGTGCTCAATGAGATATTTTAGGAAGATTATTCTGGCATAGTGTGAGCCCAGACGGGAGGAAGCGATCATTAATCCCCTCGGCCTCCCTCCAGCCTCTAAAGGGCTTTCCTTTTTATATTTTTATATTAGCTTTGAGAACAGAGTTACCCTCTCACAATCGTTCCTGAAAGAAGATCTCCATGATCTGTACTGCTGTAGACACCTCGTTTAATTGGAAGAGACCACAGATGACCAAGTATCAGCCTGTGTTGTACTGTTTGGGGTCACTGTGATGAAATAGCTGAATCGACTTACAAAGAGAGGTGCTTTGTTTTCTCTCACGGTTTTGGAGTTTTCAGTTCACAATCCATTGCCCTGTTACTTTGGGCCTGTGGTAAGACGGCACATGGTGGCAGGAGTACGTGGGGGAGGAGGTCGTTCACTTAGTGGTGGCTGGGAAGGGGCCAGGGTTCAATATCCCCTTCAAGGGTATGCCCCAGTAGTCTAATCTCCTTCTACTATGCCTCGCCTCCCAACGGATCCACCACACTCTAATAGCAACACAGGCTGCGAACCAATCTTTTAACACATGGGCCTTTGAGGGACACTTATCCAAACCACAGCACTAACACTTTCAAGTCCCACCTCATGATGAGACAGAACAAAACGGGGTTTTACTCGGCCTGTGTCCACTGGGCAGCAAGAGGGACCCTCCACTCTCCTCCCTCCTGCCCTACATCCAGACAAAATATCAGCATCTCTAGGTCACCTCATTTTATTCCAGTTGGTCCATTCATTAAATTTATTTATTTATTTATTTATTTATGCAGAGCTGGGGATCAAACCCAGGGCCTCACATACACTAGGCAAGTGTTCTGCCATTGAGCTACACCCTTAGTCCCCTGTCTCATAAACTTTTTATGAGATCTGTGACGACAGTGCAAAGTCCCTGATGCTAATCCTCACCCTCTCCTCGTACCTGACAGTACTGTCCACGCTTTAGTTCCTAGACCTTTTGTGCGTCTGTGTGTGTGTGTGTGTGTGTGTGTGTCTGTGTGTGTGTGTGTGTGTGTGTGTGTGTGTGTGTGTGTGCTCGCGCACGCGCACACGTGTGCATGCATGCAACGGTCATCTCTTTATAGCTGGGAGAAAGCCAATTATATGCATGTTGGCCTGCACTCCTTACCTTTAAGAGGTTTCATCCTCTAGATGCCACAGAGAGAAAACTGCTGAAATGTCATGGCTGTGTAGTGACAATAAGTTGTTTCTATTCTTCAAAGCACTTGGAAAGGTGGTGGCAAGTCTGTGCAAGTTCATCCGTTCCTCACCAAAATCTTCTACAAAACACCATCTTGGGAAAGAAGTTTAAAACATACCCACTCCCATTCTGTGCTTGGCATAAAATATACCCACCAGCAGAAAACCAGGAGACAAGCACTTCAGTCTCAGGCTCATCTTCAGTTTGTGAACCAACCAAAAGATTGTAACAGGTCATGATATATCTTTCTGCTCAAATGTTATCAATATCTCCAAAGAAACTAATACTTTGAGGGGTGTTTTATGTACCAAACCTTCTTCTAAGCAGTTTCATACATTATTCATTTAATGTTCAAGACTGCTCTTTTAAGTGAGTAGCACCCCCATTTTATAGATAAAGAAACTAAGGTTGAAGAAGGTAAATATCTTTTTTTTTTTTTTTTTTTTTTGGTACTGGGATTGGACCCAGGGGCACTTAATCACTGAGTCACAACCCTATCACATTTTTATATTGTATTTAGAGAAAGGGTCTCACTAATTTGCTTAGAGCCTCACTAAGTTGCTGAGGCTGGCTTTGAACTCATGATCCTCCTGCCTCAGCCTCCTGAGCCACTGGGATTATAGGCATGGGCCACCGCACCTGGCCCTGAAAAAGGTAAGTATCTAAGCCAAGATAACATAAAGCAAAATAGTGCACTTAGTAATTCCAGCCCAACCCCATCTTCACCAAATGCCCACTGGTCTTCACATGGCATTCAGGCCAGTGAACAGTCCAGCCTCATACTTCTCCAATTTACTATATTTTTCACATCTTTTATTTCATTACATACAAATCAAAGTGGTGTCTCCATTCTAATTTCATCATTTCAAAAAGGGAACACTGTAGAAAGCCAAGTAGTAGTAGCTGCTAAAGTTGAACATACACATACCTTACAACCCAGCAATTCTATTCCTAAACGCTTAACAGAAATATGTACATACATTCATCAAAAGATAAGTAGAGGGCTGAGGCTATAGCTCAGTTGGTGGAGTGCGTGCCTCGCATGCACAAGGCCCTGAGTTCAATCCCCAGCACCACAAAAAAAAAAAAGTACAATACTTAGAGCAGCACTATTCATGCCAGCCAAAACCAAAAGTGAGCATAACCCAAATATCCAACTACAATAGAAAGGATGAATATTTATATGAGTGCTATGGCTCATATATGGTTCGTCCCCACCAAAACTCATGTTGAGGGCCGGGGGTGTAGGTCAGTGGTATAGTACCTGCCTAGCAGGTGTAAGGCTCTGGGCTTGATCCCCAGCACTACCCAAAATAAATAGATTTTAAAAAATCATACTGAGGCCTAATTCTTCAGTGTAGGAGGTGGAGCCTAGTGGGAGGAGTTTGGGTCATGGGGCAGAGCCCTCATGAATATATTAATGTCATCTGGTGAGACTGAGTTTGTGGGTTAGGGTTAGTTACCACAAGAGTGGGTAAGGTAGCCCCTCATGTTTCGTCTCCTCCACATGTGCCCACTTGTCCTTCTGTTTTCCTTCATACTTTCCTAGTATGTGTGAGGCGCAGGGTTCAATTCTCAGCACCACATAAAAATAGTGGATAGAGTAAAGGTATTGTGTCCACCTAAAACTAAGGAAAATATTAAAAAAAAAAAAAAAAAGAAATCATGATGGGAGTTATCTGGGTGGGGATGGCAGAGAGTAGGTATGAGGGGAAGGTATGATGACATAGGACAAGACTAGAAGTGGCACCAGACTTAATAGAGTCATATTACATGAGTTGAAACCACAAGAAGACCTCATCAGAAACCAAGCAGATGCTAGCACCATGCTCTTGAACTTCCCATCCTCCAGAACTGTAAGATAAAAATAAACCTCTTTTCCTTGTAAATTATCCAATCTCAGGTCCTCTGTTACAGCAACAGAAAACAGAATAAGATAACAAGGAATGTATAAATAACAATGAGGATGAATAAACTTCATCTACACACTGCATGAATGAATCTTAATGGTGAGTGAAAGAAATTGGGCACACAAAAAGTACATATTTAAGTAAGGCATGGTGGAGGGCACTGAGTCCCAGGAACTCAGGAGGCTGAGGCAGGAGGATCACTTGAGCCTCGGAGTTCAAGACCAACCTAAAACATCAACTCTGCCACCTGCCTTTTGAGACCCTGTCTCAAAAACCAAACAGACAAAATCACATACTCTATGATTCCATTTACATGAAACTCAAAACTTAGCATATTAGAAATCAGGATAGGACTGGGGTTGGGGCCTAGTATGTGTGAGGTGCAGGGTTCAATTCTCAGCACCACATAAAAATAATGGATAGAGTAAAGGTATTGTGTCCACCTATAACTAAGGAAAATATTAAAAAAAAAAAATCATGATGGGAGTTATCTGGGTGGGGATGGCAGAGAGTAGGTATGAGGGGAAGGGAAATGATGACATAGGACAAGACTAGAAGTGGCACTAGACTGTAATAGAGTCATATTCTTTACTGCCTTCATATTGGAGGAGAAAAAAAAACTATTTAAAAAAATCCAGTTTCACTAAAGCGTCTGCCTGATGAAGCAGAAAAAAATATTAACTTTATTCAACCTTGACTTTGAGTTCCCATCTGATATTTTAATATAATATGTAATATGTGATGAAATGGAAAGTGAGAAACACGCATGGGGCACTCCATTACCTACCAAAGCGGAATGGCCGTCTCAAGGAAAAGCACTTCTGTGATGGGAATTGCAAGCTGACCCAGTAGCTCTCTGGATGAGATGCTATTTTTACTTAGTAGAACAACTACAGACAAATTATAGTTATTCAGTCTTGGATATTTGGCACACGTTTTCTCGAAAATGAACCAAGTTGGCCTATCACCTCAAGGACAATGGACAGCCTTTGTTGGTAACGGTAAAATTCAAACGTTCAGCAAACAGTATTTTGGAAAACATACCAAACACCATGAGCTTGACAGATTTCTGCTACTTAAGATTTTTCTGACACAGCAGTGGTAGTATCAATCACTGAGTCTGGCTGGGGTTTTGTTTTTGTTTTTTCGTACAGTGAAATGGGTCAAAATTTGGAGGATATGCAGACCTCAAAGAACAGGGGTCTAGAACAGGCAAACCCGCAGAGGCACAAAGATGAGCGGCTGCTTGGAGCCAAGGCAGGTGGCAGAGTTGAAATGGGAGTGACCAACATGACTATGGGGTTGAAATGTTCTAAAATTAGATGGTGGTTGTATAACTCTGTAAATACACTGAAACCACTGCACTCTGTTCTTTAAACGGGTGATTTGTATGGTGTGTGAAACATATCTCCAAAAAGCTTTAAAATAAAAATATAACCACTCTCATGACATCGGAACATCTGGAGCTCAGTGTAAACAACAACAAATAAAGCTTGCCATCCCACAGGGTCTGGTTTGTTGACCCCTGTTTTACTCTAGCAGTCTAGCATTATACCACTGTACTTGAGTTTCTGGTTCTAGAATATCTTTGGTGCCCAGCATTTCAACGCCTACCTTTAATCTACTATTTTTTTATTCTCCCAAGTGACATCCTTTCTATTTATTTATTTATTTATTTATTTATTTATTTATTTATTTATTTATTTATTGGTACCAGGGATTGAATCCAGGGGCACTTAACCACTGAGCCACATCCCCAACACTTTTAATTTTGTATTTTGAAACAAGGTCTCACTAAGTTGCTCAGGACCTTGCTGAATTATAGAGGCTGGCTTTGAACTCACTATCCTCCTTCCTCAGCCTCCCAAGTCACTGGGGTTATAGGCATGTGCCATTGCACCTGGCCCACGTATCTTCCTTTTCTATGCATCAAAAGTGTTTCTTGCTGGGGTTGTGGCTCAGTGGTAGAGCTCTTGCCTGGCATGTGTGAGGCCCTGGGTTCGACTCTTGGCACCACATGTAGATAAATAAAAGATTCATTGACAACTAAAGAAAAATATTGTTTAAAAAAAAAAGTGTTTCTTTAAAGTTTAAATTGTCTCTGTGAGTAAAATGAGTTTAATTCCAATCAACACCTCACAACCAACACACACACACACACACACACACACAAACACACACACATACACACACATACACACCCTTAATGATAACAAAAAAAGATATCAGCTGGGGCTATAGTTATCTATAGGCCCCATTGGGGGGCTGAAGGATCTGCTCCCAAGCTTACTGGTGGCTGTGTACAAAAGATATGTTCCTCACTTACCAGATTTCTCCATAGATTGCCAGAGTTTCTATGTGACATTCCAGCCAACTTCCTCCAGAAAAATTAATCTGAGAGTGTGAAAAGAAGAAACCTCAGTACCTTTTATGATCTAGTTTTTGAAATGTACAAAGGTACTTTCATTTTATTCAATTTGTTATGAACGTATACCCTAGTCCTGCCCAGACTCAAAGGAAGAAGAATTAATCTCCACCTCTTGAATTTGATACACTTGTCTTCAGAGGTGGAGACTAAATCTTAAAACCACCATGGCCTCATTGGTAGTATTAAAACACTCTCATCTTGTCCAAGGAATGATTAATTCCCAGTGAAGTTAAGTCAGCTATGCCAAGGCCATGGTCCAATGGGGAAAAAAATGGAGTGAACTATCTAGATTGAGGTCCCTTGAAATCTTAAATCTCCAGGTTCCGCAGAACCCTCTAAGGCTATAGAAGTAGCCCTCTCCTCCCCATTAAGAGCTAAGTGTCCCTCCCTCCATGCTTGGGCATGATGCACAGGTTGCTCCCCAATAAGACAACATCCACTCTCCCACTCCCATCTCAGTGGGGATGCAGATCCAAAAGATCTGCTTGCCCTTCTTGGCCATAGGATTTTAAGTCTAAAACTGCGATTTAAAGTTAAAATTAAGATTAAGTCACAACACAACCTAGCCACAATACATTTAACCTGAAAAGGGAGTAAAGAGATTTGACCCCTAAAGGAACCTTCACCAGTCACCAGAACTGTTGGCATCTTGATCTTGTACTTCCCTGTCCCTAGAAACTGTGAGAAATAAATCCTCAGTGTTTAAGTCACTCAGCCCATGGTAGGTATTCTGCTATAGCAGCCCATACTGACCAAGACAAGAAAGAATATGTCAAATCCACTTTTCGGATGACTCCTAAATTCATACTTTGACACACTCCTTTTCAAAACAACAAATTTCATTCATTTATTTATGCAATGGATATTTATTCTATGTGTCAGGTTCCATCCTGAATGATGGACTACACATTAAAAGAGAAAACCAATAAGCAACAGTTGGGCTCAAGAATAAAAAAAAAAAAAAATCATCTCAGCGGACAAGGTACACAGTGGTGGCAGAAGGGCAGCCTCAGGCCTTTTGGGGCCAAGGGACTGAGCCTGACACTGGAAGCCAGGAACTCAGTTCCTATGGGATAAAGGAATCTTGCTGTCTGTAAGACTATAGTCCCAAGCCAAACTTGAGGCTTGAGGCCCTTCTCCTCAAAAAGAAGCTGAAAAGGCTGCCAGCTGAGGCTAGGGGCCCTGACTTCACAGGTAGTGATGGGCCTAGAGAGGTGAGTGAAGAAAAGAGAATCCAAGTCAAGTCTGATCCAAGATTCCCCAATATGATCACAGAGTAAGAACAGCAAAATGCCTTAAGAATATCTGGTTCTGGACTTGGGGAAAAGAAGACGATGGCAATTATAAAACCATAAAACCACTAGACAGTTAAGGAAAGAGAAACCTCGTCCATAAAACTGTGTTCTTGACAAAAACCAAAATTTAAATCACTGAAAGTAAGCATAATCAGAACCTCTAACATTCACCTAAAATTCTTTGCCACATGTAAGAGAAGCTGCAATATTATTTTGTAAGGGAAATTTGTGCCCCTTAATTATCTATTGAGACTTTCTATTCTCATCCCTAAAGTACTCAACAACTGCTACAGTAAAGAAACAAAACTCAGAATCCTGATAAGCAGAAAGAAAAATCTGATGGTCACCACCACTCCTGAGTCTACTCAGCTAGCCATCAGCCACCTTGCAGCTGGGGAGGACTATGGGACCTGCCTGAAGTGAAAGTGGGTCTCCTCTTAGTGCCACCATGGGGCTGGGGTCATGGCTCAGTGGCAGAGCGCTTGCCTAGCATGTGTGAGGCACTGGGTTTAAGTCTCAGCATCACATAAAAATAAATAAAATGATGATCCATTGACAACTAAAAATATATACATATATATATAGATTTAAAAAAAGAACCACCCTAACAATAGGGAGGGGGGCAAAACTCACCATAAAATTGCAGGTATTCTAACATACAGATCTGACTTTAAAATGCAATGAAGGTGTTTTTCCATTTTGTTTTTGCTTTGGTACCAGGGATTGAACCCAAGGGTGCTTAACTACTCAGCCACACCCTCAGTACTTTTTATTTTTTAGCTTGAGACAGGGTCTCACTAAGTTGCTTAGGGCCGTAAGTTGCTTAGGGCTGGCTTTGAACTTGGGATCCTCCTGCCTCAGCCTCTGGAGTCGCTGGGATTACAGATATGTGCCACCCCATCCAGCTGAAGGGTGTTTGAGTCACAAATAACTTGTTCAAAACTTGAACAAGAATTAAAAGAAATAAAAGAATATCCTAACAACGTCTTTTAAATTAAGATATGAACAGAACACACCAAGTCACTTTGGGTAACTTTTGCCTCCCTATTGTCAAGTAGTATCCAAGATGCAGTCATTTTATTTAAAAAAAAAAAAAAGTGTAGTAAATGTCTATACAGTTTGATAATAAACCATCCTGGGAGCAGCACTGACTAATCATAGTCACAGACTGATGTCAGCCTTTTGAGATTCTACTGTAGACTCTGTCAGGTAAAAGAGCAAACGCTTTGGAAGGTAACTTTGCTTTTCTGTGCCCCAGTTTCCCCATGTACTCACTATATTGGCACTCACATATTATAATTTATTGGGGTCTACACCAAGAAACTGAGTAATAGAACAATATTTTGATAAGAAGGCATTTTGTCTTACAAGAAAAAATACAAAAACATACTTTTACTGTGACAATCTAATGGAGTTGCCATAAGAATGAGAATTCTGTCATCTACAGATGGGACTTGGGAATTTATTTTTTAAATGAAGTATCTTTTTTACAAATTCAGGAGTAGTTGTCCCACTCCCGGTGGGACTCAGACTCAGTCCTAAGTAAGAGGAAGACACAGGAAGGATCAGCCCACTCTGTACTAGCAACTCCCGCGCTTCTCTTCCTGCAAACAGGCGGTGCAAATAATCCCGTGCACCAGCTACTATCACGACACAGCCAGCGGACTGAAGTTGGGAATTCTGCAGCTGAGCCTCGCAGGCGGCCGCCTGTAGCGGGAGGCGGGGCTCGGTGTGACCACGCCCTGGGCGGGGCTAGTTACGTGGGCACGCCCACCGAAGCTCCAGAAGTGCTCCTCCATCGCCCCGTTCACTGCGTCTACGCCCCAAGGCGCGAGGCAAGCTGGGAAGTGATGGCACTGTGGCGCTTGATGTTTCTGCGGGTGACCAGTTCAGCTGTTTACAGCGGCTCCTGGATGCGGCTTTTACACCCTCGTCTGTTGGGGTGCACCGTCTCCCCGGCTGGACTCTGCTGCGCTTTGTCAGATCCCAGCAATCAGCCGCGGATCGCCGCGTCTACCCCTGTCCCTCCGCCTCCACCTCCACCGATGCCTCCTCTCCTACCGCGTACCGGACACTACACTGATTACTTGTATTGTGTCATTCAACCCTCTGCCGTTGAGGCGTTGAAACAGAGAAGTCAGGGAACCTGCTTAAGGTCACAGATCCAAAGTACGCTAGAGGTTGAAGTGGATTGCATGCTGCTTGCCCCCATTCCATCTTTCTTGTCGCCCCTAGCCAAGTACTCTGTGCTTTAACTAAATGATCGCTATTTCGAAAGACTTGCTAAGGCAGTGTTATCGCTACAGCTATGTGACTTGCCCAAGGACATCAACCCCTTTTGGTGAAAAACCTGGGCCAGTTCCACCACCACAAAGTGTTTGTGGTCTTTCACACCTTTTTTATTCTTAAACAGCTTTAATCAGGGTTTGACATATAAAAAGCCCTTATGTATTTCAAGCATACAATTTAATTTTTTACATGTATGCATACACCCTGACATCATCATGATGATCAAGAGCATAAGCATATCTATCGCCCCCAAAAGTTTCCTTCTGCCCACTTCCTAGTCACAACCTGTCATACTATTCCTCAGATAACCATGGACGTGCTTTTGGTCACTATAAATTAATTTGCATTTTATAGAACTGAATTTAAGTGGAATCATATACTGTGACTTGCAGGGGTAGAGGGATAAAGAGCAGTCAGGCTTAATTATTCTGAGATTCATTCTTGTTGCTGAGTACATCACTAGTTCACTCCTTTTTATTACTGAGCGGTATTCCTTTGTAGAAAGCTTCCATGAACGTGAGTGTACATGTCTTTGTATGGACTTGTGCTTTTATTTGGATCAGTACCTAGGAATGAAACAGCTGCTTCATGTTGTAGGTGTGTTTAACTTTTGAAGAAAATGCCAGACGATTTTCCATAGCTGTTCCATTTTACATTCCCACCAGCATTGAATCAGAGTTCTAGATCCTCTGTAAACAGAATAGGTCCTCAATGTTAGACATCCTAACACATGAGTAGTGGTATTGCATTCTAGGTTTAATTTGCATTTATCTGCTGTCTAATGAGATTGAGCATCCTTTCATAAATTTGTCAAGTGTGTATCTTTGTGGTAAATGTTAATTCAAATCTTTTGCCCATTTTAAAAATGAGTTTCTTAGTTTTCTTATTATTCAGTTTTTTTAAAATCTTTTTATGTAATCTGGATGTCTTTTTCAGATGTGTGATTCATGAATATTTTCTTTGTGGCTTTGTCCTTTCATTTTCTTAATAATATGTTTCAAAAATAAACATATTTTGGGTCTCATGCATGCCAGGCAAACACTCTACCACTGAACCACATCCCTAGCTCCACCACTCAATCTTGATTATCATAGCTTTATAATAACAGGTCTTGAAACCAAGTAATCTTAATCTTCTAATACTCTTTCTTTTTTCTCAAAGTTGTTTTGGTTATTCTATGTCCTTTGCATTTCTAAATTAATTTTAGAATCAGCTTGTACATTTCAACAACCATAACAACAAAAATAGCCTGCTGGGATTCTGATTGGAATTGGAATGAATCTGAAGATCAATCCAGGGCAAAATGACACCCTAAAATATTAAGTCTTCCAGTCTATGGATATGATATATATATATATATCAATTTTCTTAAGTATTCTGTAGTTTCTCTCAGAAGTGTTTTATAGTTTTCATGTACAAACCTTACACATGTTTGGTTAGATTTATCCCTAAGTGATCTACACTTTTTATGTTATTATAAACAGTGACGGGTTTTATTTCTAATAGTTTGTTTTGTTTTTGTTTTGCTAACATATAGAAATACAATTGATTTTCTTTTTTTTTTTCTTTTCAATACTAAGGATCAAACCCAGGAGCACTCTACCACTGAGCTACATCCCCAGCCCTTTTTATTTTTTAATTTGTAACAGAGTCTCACTAAGTTGTTGAGGCATCCCTCAAATTTGCAATCCTCCTGCCTCAGCTTCCTGAGTCACTGGGATTACCAGCAAGCACCACTGCACTCAGCTACAATTGATTTTTTTGTGGGGGTGGGGGGATAGGATCTTGCTAAGTTGCTTAGGACCTTGCTAAGTTGCTGAGGCTAGCTTTGAACTTGGGATCCTCCTGCCTCAGCCTCCTCAGTCTATGGGATTATAGGCGTGTGCCACCATGCCAAGTCTATGATTGATTTTTGTATATTGATCCTGAAAATTTGCTAAACTCATTTATTAGTTTGAGTAACATTTTATACATTCTATAGGATTTTCTTTGTTAACAATCATGTCTTCTGTGAATAAAGACCATTTTCTTCCTCCTTTCCAACCCAGATGCCTTTGATTTCTTTTTCTTACCTATTGCACTGGCTAGAACCTCTGTACACTTCAGTAGGGAAATGAATGGTCTTTTCAGTCAATGAGGCAAGGTCAATTGGATATTCATGTAAGAAAACATGAACCTTGACTCTGACCTAACACTATATATAAAAATTAATTTTAAGTGTGAAAGATTAGACAATAATGGTATTAAAGAAAATACAACAGATGCTATAGTTTGGATCTGATACATGGTTTGAATCTCCCAAAGGCCCATGTGTTAAAGACTTGATCCCCAGCCTGTGGTTCCCTTGGGAGGTGGTGGAACCTTGAAGAGGTGGAGCCTAGAAGGAAGTCTTCCAGTCACTGGGGATATTGGGAACTGAGCTGCTGGCTCTTCCTCTCTTTATAGAGTCCTGCCCATGAGGTAAACAGTTTTGTCTTGTGCTGCCACCATATTGTACTACCTTGCCACAGGCCCAAAAACAATTGAGCCAACCAATCATGGACTAACGCCTCCAAAACAGCCAAAATCAACGTTTTCTCCCTGTAAATTGATTAACTCAGGTATTTGTTACAGTAAAGGAAGTTGACTAATACTACAGACTGTTAACAGGGAAAGGTAGGCAAAGATTTCTTAAACAAGATACAAATGGCAGTTACCATAGAGTAATATTTTAATTTATAGATTTAGTTTATAAATTAATAAAATTTCTATTCATCAAAAGACACCATTAAGAAAGTAAAAAGATCACCAGTCAGAATGGTGGCAACCCCTTCAGTCATCAAGAATACAAACAATAAAAGCCAGGCACAGTGGCACGTGCCTATAATCTCAGCAGCCCAGGAGACTGAGACAGGAGGATCTTGAGTTCAAAGCCAACCTCAGCAAAAAGAAGGCACTAAGCAACACAGTGAGACCCTGTCTCTAAATAAAATACAAAATAGGGCTGGGGATGTGGCTCAGTGATTGAGTGTCCCTGAGTTCAATCACCAGTACCCAAAAAATAATAAAAATAAAAAACAATAATAAATGCAGAGAGGATGTGGAGAAAAAGGAACACAGCTACACTGTTGGTGGGATTATAAATTAGTACAACCATTATGGAAATCAGTATGGAGTTTCCTCAAAAGACTAGGAATGGAGCCACCATATGACTCCATTATACCACTCACTGGTATTTATCCTAAAGAATTAAAGTCATCAAACTATAGTGATACATGCATACCCATGTTTGTAGTGGCACAGTTCACAATAGCCAAACTATGAACCAGCATAGGTGTCTATCAACAAATGAATGGATAAAGAAAATGTGGTATATATACACACAATAATAAGTTTTATTCATGAGGGAGGTGGTGGGATCTAGGGTGCGGGGCCTGGTGGAAGGGTGTCAGGTGAGCTGGGGGCTGCCCTTGGCAGGGTTTTTAGACCCTGACCTGCTGTCACTCTTTGCTTCTGGGCTGCCATGAGGTGACAGTTTTGCCCCACCCTGTGCTCCCCACCATGAAGTTCTACTTCACAGACCCCAAAGCAACGGAATCAACCAACCATGAACTAAACCAGTGAACCATAATAAACTTTTCCTCCTTCGAAAAAAAAAAAAAAAAAGTTTTATTCAGTCACAAAGAAAAATGAAATTATGTCATTTGCAGACAAATGGATGGAACTTGAGACCACTATGTCAAGCAAAATAAGCCAACTCAGAAGGTCAGGGCTCATATGTTTTCTCTCATACGTGAAAATTAGAGATGTAAAAGGAAAAGAAATGTGGGAGCATTTCAGGAAAATCAAAGGTAGAATAATAGAATGGAAAAAAGGGACTAGGGGAGGGAGGAGGGAAGGGAAAGGGGTACGCTGGGGATGATATTGGCCAAATTACATTATGTGCATGTATGAATACCCCATAACAACAAATCCCATCTTTACATACAACTGTAATGCACCAATAAAAAAAAATGTGAGAAAAAAAAAAAGTGAAAATGTGACAGGCCAGGAGAAGATATGGCAAAACATATCTATCAAAGGACCCCTATAAATTGATGAGAAAGGCTGAACATGGTGCCACACACACACCTGTAATTCCAATGACTCAGGAAGATCACAAGTTCAAGGGCAGCCTCAGCAACTTGGAGAGACCCTGTCTCAAAACAAAAAATAAAAAAGGACTGGGGATGTGGTTCAGTGGTAAAGCACCCTGGGTTCAATCCCCAGTTCCCAAAATAAATAAATATCTGACACTAATTTTTTAAAGAAGGCGAGATGCCAGAGACTTGCCCTGACCTTCACAGTAGAAAGTATTCAAATGGCCAATTATCAGAAGAAAAAATATTCAACATCATAGATCATCATGGAAATGCAAATTAAAAACACAATGAGGTGGCTGGGGTGGTGGCACGTGTGAGGCACTGGGTTCTATTCTCAGCACCACATATAAGTAATTAAAAAAAAATGGCCTTTTCAACAACTAAAAAAAATATTTTTAAAAAACACAATGAATGAACATACCACTACAAACCAACACTTCAATCCACTATGCAACCACTTTAGAGAACTGGCAGTGTCTACTAAAACTGAACATACCACCTGTCAGTCAACACGAGTGCTGCGTATACCAAAAGACATGTACAAAATGTTCCTATCAGTTTTATTCATAATAACCCAAAACCAGCATAATACCATCTATATGTACAGGTAAAAATTCATGTTGCCCCATACATAAGATCTATGTACTTTTTGCGGGGGTGGGGTTATAAAAGCCCTTTTATAAAGCAAAGCCATTTTTAAACAAAAAGTTTACCAAAGAAAAGAAAACATACAGAAAAAGAGTTAACTTGCTTTGTACATCCCCAAAAGAGAAAAAAAATAAAGGGGACAATGGCAACATGCTCAACAATAAGGGGTCCTTTTTCTTATTTTTTAATACAAAATACAAGCAAAGGATACACGTACTTAAACAAAGCTCAGGATGCAAGTTTTATAGATATAGAAGAAAACTAAAGTGCCTATTTCTGAACATAATTATTTCATCTATTATATGTATGCTTATTCCTGGGCCAAAGTTATACTCTTGATCACTATAACTTTATAGTAGGCTTGAATCTACATTCTTTCAAAAATGTCTTGCACAGCAAGTTTCCAAGTCAACTTTAGGATCAATTTTTCAAATTTGTTAGAAAAATTCCAGGGTTGGGGTTGTAGCTCAGTGGTAGAGCACTTGCTTGGCATGTGTGAGGCCCTGGGTTCGATTCTCAGCACTGCACATAAAGAAATAAAGTTCCAGGCTGGGGTTGTGGCTCAGTGGTAGAGCAGTTGCCTGGCATGCATGAGGCCCTGGGTTCGATCCTCAGCACCACATAAAGATAAAATAAAGGTATTGTATCCACCTACAACTAAAACAAAATATCTTAAAACAAGAATTGGCATTATAAATAACCCAACAAATAAATCGCTGAATTGTCATTCACAATATTCAAATAAAAATATTCATATTTAAAAAAAAAAAAAGAAAGAAAGAAAGTTCCACCAAAAACTAAAAAAATTTTTTTAAAGTTCCTTTGGAATTTTTACTGGGATTATGCCATATTTGTATTTTATTTGTAGAACACTGACATCTCTATAGTATTGACTTTTCCCTTCCAATTAATGTGGTTCATTTTGTCAGGAATCTTCAGTCAAATTTTAAGGTATTCTTCATGTAGGTCTTGAACATCTTTGCTGTATTATGTGAATTAAGTATATTACAATTTATGTTGCTATTATAAAAGAAAAAAAATTATCCAACTACATTCTCTAATCATCTAAAAAGTTCTTTTATTTTCCCCCCAAATATCTGGCTTCACTGAACTCCTTCATTCATTTGATTCTATTTTAATGTCTAGGTATCTGGGTGAAATGTCAAAACCTTTTCCCCTTTCATGAGGATCTGACTTATTTTTCTGACTGTTTTCCTGGACACAGAAAAAGACAGTATGTGTCAACTATGTTATGAGACAACATTGCTTATAGTGAAAATGACCCCTAGTTGGTAAATTTTATCTGAACTGAGAACCACCATAGCTTTGGGGTTCCTCTTCTTCTCTGCAAGTCCCTTATGGGGACCCTGGAAGCTATGCCTGCAGAACTGTTATCAAAGTGACTGTTTTCCAAGGGGCATAAAGCTTTTAGACCAGAGCAACTCACGCACCAGCCCAATTTAGATCTTGTCATATCTGAGCCATCTGCTGAGTGACTGCTTCGAAGCTTCATGCTGCTAGCATTATATGACACTGCCTTACTAGTGTGTGTGGTTCCTATCCTAGGTCCTTCTCAATAGGCCTGCTGAATCAATTTCAGTTAAATCTAAAGAAGACACGCCCACCATAGGCATTGCAGAATGGTGGCTGGCAGTAGGCAAGATTTCCAGACCCTCCATTTAATTTGGCCAATGGACTATGAGATAAAAGGGGCAGAAAAGGAAATGCTAACGAGACATTGAAAGCCTGGTTGGGAGATTCCACCTACTCATTCTTTAATGTGGAAAACTCCATGGCACGTGATAGGATAAATCCCACTGTGACGGCAGGGAGCTGGAAAACCCATTTCATGCTGAAAGAGAAACTCCTCACTGTCAACAAAAGGAATCTGGCCAGAAACCCAGATGCAGGTGGCTGCCAGGATGGATTAATGACTGGCTGGGGTGGGTGTTAGGGGATGGTGAAGCCCAGAGAATGAATCCATAAACCCTGAAAGAACAGGTAGAACTGCCACATTGACTCCAACTTCATTCAAAGTCTAATCTTCACCGAGAAATGTCTGGGAGCACCCAAGAGAGCAGAGGGCAAAAGCAGACAGACAGGGCTAATAGGATGTGTGATCACTGATAAAAGGTTAAAGAAAGTTCTCCATGTGAAAATGGTAATCTCAACAGCATCTCCAAGAGTCTAACAAAAGCTAGGGTAGTGCTCCGATTTAACCCGGCACTGGAGTCGGACCACTGTCCTCTGCTGCCATCTAGTGATACATCGAGGAAACTGAAGACATTTTCTACAGTGACGGACAAGTTATTTTGGTTTGGGTTTTTGGGGTTTGTTTTGGGCGGGGGCGGAGTTTGTTTCGTTTTGCACCAGGGATTGAATCCAGGGGCGCTTTTCCACTGAGCTACACTCCAGGCAACCCCCAACTTTTTAAAAAAAATTTTTTGAATTGAGGCTAAATTGCCAGACTGCCTCTGCTTCCTTACTTGCTAGGATTACAGGTATACGAGAACTCGCCTGGCCAGATAAGATTTTTAAAGCAATAATAATTGGATATTTTTAAAGGTCTCAACTGTACTTTACAACTGGATAAATTCTTCATTTACATACAGTATATAGGAAAAATGCACTGTGTGTGTGTGTGTGTGTGTGTGTGTGTGTGGTACTAGGTATTGAATCCAGGATTCACACATGCTAGGCAAGTGTTCTACTACTGAGCTACATCCCTAGGGTCTCATTAAGTTGCCCAGGCTGGACTCTAACTTGCAATCCTCCTGCATCAGCCTCCCATGTAGCTGGGATTACTTAGGTGTGCACCACCACACTCAGCTAACCTTTTATGTAAAGATTAAACAACTTTCACTGCAGTAAGTTGGTTTGGTAAAGAAACAAAACTATCATGTAATCCTGTTTGATGTGAAATGTCTACAATTCCCAGAATAAAAGGAGTACTGTTAGCCTATAAACACTGATGGCCAAAGACTATTCCATTTGCATGGAGGAGACATCCCATCCCATTGGGTACACAAATCCTGTAATAACAACATGTACTAGCCTGTCCTTTTCTGCTAAAGTTGTTAACCAAAGTCATGGGAGTGAACTACAGGCAAGAGATAAATGAAATGCTGTGCATGAGAAGCTAACCTCAGGGTTATTTCCCTGAAAGAATGTGTTTACTATGTTGCCAGGCAAAAATACTTAGAGTAAAAATGATCGTTGGTAAATTGCATCTGGATTGAGAGACCTATAACTACCTGCTAAGGTAATTATATGTTATGCCTCAGTTTGTTTGTTTGCTTGTTTTCTGGTGCTAGGGATAAAACACAGGGTCATGCACATGCTAGGCAAGCGCTCTTCCACTGAGCTGCATCCCCAGCCCTTACCTTGGGTTTTATTTCCTGAATGTAGAACTCATAACTGGACACATCCCTTGCAGAGTCCCTAGAAGCTATGCCTATGGAATTGTCATGGGATTGTCTTCTGTGAGACATGGGGCTTCTAAATTAGGACAATGGGGATCTCACCTGCCTCCTCACACCCACTGAGTGACCTGAAGCAAGGTCACTCATGTTGAGGAACGCCTGAAGGAAGTTACCCAACTGACAGCTGTGGTTCCCGCCCTATATCCTTCCAAACTGTGAGAGTGACCTCTGGTTCTTACAAATTTAAATAAGCATAAGAAGACCACTGGGGTCTGGTGTGGTGATGCACACCTGTAATCCCAGCTGAGACAGGAGAATTGCAAGTTCAAAGTCAGCCTCAGCAATTTAGTGAGGTACTGAGCAACTCAGCGAGACCCTGTCTCTAGATAAAATATTTTAAAAGGGCTGGGGATGTGGTTCTGTGGTTAAGTACCCCTGGGTTCAATCCCTGCTACTGAAAAAAAAAAAGAAAAAGAAAGAAAATACTAAACCAAACCACTGGGGCACTGCAGGTTAATATCAGTTGCTAAATATGACTACTTTTTTTCCTCCTTTCCCTGACTATACTCCTTTCCTTTTCATCACTGGAACAACCAGAACAACGTTGAATTATAATGAGCATAATGATTGGAGCAGAAAAGGAAATGCCTTGTTCCCCACATTTTATTCTTTTCACTTCAAACTTACAGAAAAATTGCAGGAAGAATCTAAAGAGCACCTAGAAAGAGTTCACAACAATCCACCAAATGCTACCATTTTGCCACATTCAGGTTTTTTTTTTTTTTAATTTTAATTTTTTCCAGGTACACGTTTGTATTATTAATATTATTACAGTCATCCTTCAGTATCAGAGAGGAATTGGTTCCAGGACCCTCTGCATATACCAAAACTTGAGGATGCTCAACTTCCTTATATAAAATTGCATAGTATTTGTATAAAACCTACATACATCTTCCCATACACCTTAAATCATTTATAGCATAAGTGCTATGTATTGTTTAGGAAATGGTTACAAGAAAAAAACAAGTAAGTCTGTACTTGTTCAGTACAGACCCAACCATGGTAGGCCTAACTACATACTAATACACTTCAGCAGCAATTGTAACAT
Source organism: Sciurus carolinensis (assembly GCF_902686445.1). Classification (NCBI taxonomy): domain Eukaryota; kingdom Metazoa; phylum Chordata; class Mammalia; order Rodentia; family Sciuridae; genus Sciurus; species Sciurus carolinensis. The sequence continues at coordinate 42,161,625 of NC_062228.1, forward strand.
TGTTGAGCACTGTTGATTTGAGGACCTATTTCACTGCATGAAAATAATTGTGGCTGTCATATCATTTTACCCTTAGTACTTTATTGTGTATTTCCTAAAAACACACTCATGAACGACTTCGTCCAGTCATGGATTATTGGGTTAATGGGTTATCTCAGAAAGAGATCTGTCATAAAAGCCAGTTGGACTCTGTCTCTTGGATGCGCCCAGCTCTCCATGTGATGTTCTCTGCCATGCCAGGACCCAGCAGGAAGGCCCTTACCAGATGTGAGCAGATGCCAACGCCATGCTCTTAAACTTTCCAGCCTCCAGAACTATGAGCTACATAAACCTCTATTCTTTATAAATTACCCAATCTGTGATATTCAATTATAGCAACAGAAAATGGACTAAGACAGTTACATTACAATAAAATTTTATTTACAGAAGCAGGTGGAGAGCCCAGATTTGGCCCATGAGCATAGTTTGCTGACTGCCTATTCTAATCTATGTCCCAGCTACCAAGAAAGAAAGAAAGAAACAAACAAAATTCCATTCCCAAACAGTCTCAAACCCATCTTCAGGTCAGGAAGACCTGTGTGGGCCTCTTTCCCATGTCCTTATCCTGACGCATGCCATATTTTCATTAGACTTAAGTGTGGCCAAGAGGTGGCTGCTTTGAGGACAGATTTAGACACACCAGCTGAGGTGTCTGTGAGTATGCAGGTGAGGTTCCGGCAGTGCGGGAAAGAGCTGGGAGTGGGAAGAGAAGATAGATCAGGTCATAGATTGGGACTGGCTCCCTCCTGCCCCTTTCCTCCCTGGGTACCCCAACCTCATCACGTTTTATTGCGGAACTCCAAGGTGTCTGTGATTTCTACATTTTAACTTGGCTTTCAAGGACGTTTGAAGGCACAGTTTATCCAGAAAAAAGGATGTAGCTGGATGTGGTGGCGCATGTCCATGATTCCAGAGATGCGGGAGGCTGAGGCAGGAAGTTTGCACATTAACAGCAGCCTCAGCAACTTAACAAGGCCCTAAGCAACTTGGCGAGACCCTGTCTCAAAAGAAAAAATAAAAAGGGCTAGGGATATTGCTCAGGGGTTGCTGGAACCCGTGGGTTCAATTTCTGGGAAAGAAAAGAAAGAAAGGAAGGAAGGAAGGAAGGAAGGAAGGAAGGAAGGAAGGAAGGAAGGAAGAAAGGGAGAAAGGGAGGGAGGGAGGGAGGGAGGGAGGAAGGAAGGAAGGAAGGAAGGAAGGAAGGAAGGAAGGAAGGAAGAAAGGAAAGAAAAAGAAAGAAAGAAAGAAAGAAAGAAAGAAAGAAAGAAAGAAAGAAAGAAAGAAAGAAAGAAAGAAAGAAAGAAGGAAAGAAAAGGAAGGAAGGAATAACATGATCGACTTGACTGAGATCAGGGGTGCCCAGGAGGCTGATAAAGCATTCATTATTTCTGGTTGTGTCCGCAAGAGATTTCTGAATGAGATTAGCATTTGAAACAGTAGACTGAGTTAAAACTATCCCCTTCACCAGTATAAACAAGCATTATCCAACCATGGAAGCCCTGAGTAGAAAACAGAGGTGACCGCTCTAGTATGAATCTGAAGAATCTCCCAAAGTTCTTGTGGTAAACGCTTGCTCCCCAGGGAAGCATTATTAGGAGGTGGTGGAACCTTTAGGAGGTGAGGCCTACTGGGAGGCCTTTAGGTCATCAGGGACATGTCCTTGAAGGGGACTGTGGGTCCCTGGCCCCTTCCACTTTCTCTTTTTTTACTTCCTGACCGTGAAGTGATGGGTTTTACCTTACCACACATCTCCACCATGATGTGTTGCCTCACCACAGACCCAAAGCAATGGGGCCAATTGATCATGGACTGAAACCTTTAAAATTTTGAGTTAAAATAAACCTTTTTTAAGTTTATTTATCTCAGGTTTTAGAAATCTAACACAACAAGGAAGGGCGAATTCCTGTGTACCTCTTTCCCCGACTCAGGGCAGGACATCCACCTTCTCCTACCCTAAGACACCGGAGCTCCATGTTCTCAGGCTGTGCCCCACACCACCCCCCAGGGTAACTCCCCATTCTCAAGACTTCAGTCTCAGCCGGCTTACAGTCCAGGCTTCATGGGATCTCCAGCTTGCAGACGGCAGATGGTGGGACTTCTCGGCCTCCATAATCTCATGAGCCAATTCCTATAAGAAATCTCTGCTTATAATCTATATATATCCTATGGGTTCTGTTTCTCTGGAGGACCCTAACTAATAAGCAAATGTTATCTGGACTTGCCTGCACAGGTGGCAATGTGTTGGAGCAGTCCTCTCTCTCTCTGTGGGAATCGTATCTTAAGAGTGAGTACCTCCCAGGCTGGGACACAGCTCGGCGGTACAGTGCTTGCCTCACATGCGAGAAGCCCTGAATTCAATCCCCAGTGCCAAAAAAGAAAAGAAAAATAGTGAGTACCTCCCTAAATGTTGTGCCCTAGGTGCTTCCCTTGCCTCACCCTGGTCTCAGACCTAGTTCCTTGAAGATGGATGCTTACAACAACGACAGATACAGGAGTAAGCCTAATGTGTGGGCCTAATGTGTTCTTGTCACTGAAATTTCATCATTAGAGAAGTTGACCCCCTTCATTCCTCCGCATTGGGCTGATGGTAGGCCTAAAAGTCACTGGATTATTTATTTATTTATTTATTTGTTTATTTATTTATTTATTTATACTGGGGATTCAACCCAGGGGTGCTACACCCCCAGTCCTTTTTAATTTTTATTTTGAGGCAGGGTCTTCCCTAGGTTGCTCAGGCTGACCTAGAACTTGTGACTCTCCTGCCTCTGCCTCCCCCAAGTTGCTGGGATTCAGGAATATACCCCCACACCTGGCTTAGAAATCACTGGATTAGAACTTCTTGTCCCATGAACACCACTCATCTCCAGATCCATCATTCCAATCTGAAACTCCATACCCACCACCCATTCCCTGCCCCAGCAGCCACTGAGCATTCTACTTTCTATCTGTGAGTTTGACCTCATATAAGTGAAGATATACAATATTTGTCCCTTTGTTGGGATCTTCTCTTTTCAAAAAGAATGAACTCCTGATTAAAGATGGCAGTTTCACCCTACACTTATATCTCCACTCTCAACACCCCACGGATATAATAGTAAAGGAGGTAAAAGATGAAAAGCCACAAGAGATGGGAAATCACCAAGAGATATGAAATTTCAACAAAGTTGTTGAAGATAGAGAGGGTGGACATGAAGGGACAAATGTACGATTCAACTTGTAAGAGGTTCCTTAATGAATCCAACTCATAGAGAGTAGAATGGTGGTCGTCAGGGGTCGCAGGGAGAAAGGAGAATGCGGGGTTTGTGTTTAGTGGGTAGAATTCAGCTGGAAAAGACTAGAAAGTTCTGGAGATGGTGATGAGCAATGGCTGCACCATGATGAGACCGTACTTCATGCCACTGAACTGTGCAATGGAAAAGGGCTCAGGTAGCATTGGGGGCTGGGGTTGTGGCTCAGTGGTAGAGCACTTGCCTAGCATGTGTGAGGCACTGGGTTTGATCCTCAGCACCACATAAAAATAAATAAAATAAATAATAATAAATTAATAAATAAATAAATATTGTGCCGGGCACTGTGGTGCATACCTGTAATCCAAGCAGCTCGGGGGGCTGAGGCAGGAGGATCGCAAATTCAAAGCCAGTCTTAGCAATGGTGAGGCGCTAAGCAACTCCGTGAGACCCTGTCTCTAAATAAAACTTACAAAATAGGGCTGGGGATGTAGCTCAGTGGTTGAGTGCCCCTGAGTTAAATCCCGCACCAAAAAATTAATTAATTAATCGATTAAAAGTATTGTGTCCATCTACAGCATATATTTTTTTCATACATACACAGAAGTAGAGGTAGCAGTAACTGATGATGCCAAACACAGGAGGGCCAAGAACTAGAATATACACGGTGGGGAGATGGAAAAGGGATCAATAGCCAAGAAGGGAGAAAACCCTCTATCCCTTGTACCTCCACATGACATATCTTATAAATTCCCAGTAGAGCAAAAGGTGGAAGTTCCCCCTGGCACGGTGGTGCACACCTGCAATCCCAGCAGCTTGGGAGACTGACGCTTGAGGATCACAAGTTCAAAGCCAGCCTCAGCAATTTAGCGAGGCCTTAAGAACTTAGTGAGACTCTGTCTCTAATAAAATATAAAAAGGACTTGGGATGTGGTTCAGTGGTTAAGCACCCCTGGGTTCAATCCCTAGTACCAGAAGGAAAAAAAAAAGATGGGAATAAGATATGGAGCTGAACCTTCCTACTTTACTCAATATCACTCTCATACAGCAGCCATGAATGGCCTGACATACACCCCTTAAAAACTGTAGGGGTTCTTCTCATAAAAAAAAAAATCAAAACTGCAAATAAAAGTTTGTGATTTCAGCTTAAAAAAATTTTTCTTTTTTGAATGCCCTCAAACCTCTACAGTCTGTCATTTAGAGACTCACTGGTTAAAGGTCTACAGTGACTTCCCACTCAATCATCCTAAGTGAAGTCCTCTGGTGAGTCAGTCTACAGAGCCCATAAACGAATTGTTTATGATATTTTTCTCATATGTGCTCCCATTGGTCATCAGACTTTGATGATAAAGGTCTCCACCATTAATGACTCCTGCTAGGATCAACAAACAAAGACAAGACCAGGAGGCAGGGGGAATCGTCAGGCTATGTAACTGGGCACATGAGTAATCAAGCCAGGCCCCACCCACATATAGAAGGCCCACCTTACTGTGCTTGGCTTACACCCAGACCTCTGCAAGGAGCAAATAAAGGTAACTGTGGAATGGAAAAGAACTCCCAAATATCTCTACATACTTGTCCCATGAGATAAATCTTCATTTATCAGAGTTAGAAATTAATAGACAATGTCTAAAACAGATGCATCAAGAACTGGCAATATAAACATATTATTTAGAGATAATGATAACCACCAGTAGGAACAGCTGAAAGAGTTAAACATACTTGCCTCTGTAGGACCACCGCTGGGGATGGGCAGACTGGGAATGTCTGCCATGCATCCTGAGCCCTTCCTCTTGAGTCGATGGTTTAACATTGTGTGTGTACTCATGGTATTTTGATTTAAAAAAATTTTTTTTTCCAAGAAAATGACTGGAAGGTTCTTTTCCTTGTGTAGCATTGTTTTATTCTGGAATCTTCCAATTAAGCTTTTGGCTAAACACATAAATATGATAATGATAATTGTTCAGGAATGGGGAGGTTGGTAAAAACATTGTGTGCCATTAGAGTAATCAAGCTCAGCTCTTACACATCTTGGCTTTTCAGGATAATTAGACCACACTGGAGGCCCAGATGGGGTGAATGAGAAAGCCATGGGTGTCTGCCACATAGTAACAAGAAAACATCACACAGAACTACTCAACTGGCAATTGAAATTTGCATGTTAACTTAGTACACAACAAGAAATGAATAAAAATGCTTGTGTTTGGAGCAAAACATAGATAATTAACGTCCTATACAACCCATTTTAAGCCCTTATATTAAAATAGAATCTTTAAAGCTAGAAGTAGTTCTTTCTATATATTCTATTTAAAAAAAAAAGTTCATCTCTGTGATCATAATACAAAATAACATTTAATCTATTAATTCATCTGATAAAGATTTATTGTGTCCCTACTCTGTGTGAAGCCCTGGGTTGGTGCTAAAAAAATAGTGAAAACACACATCCAGTCCCTGCTGTCAGTACATCTAAAACACTAATGTAAAACATGGACAAGTCAATTTGCATTGTCACCACAGTGTACAGTGATAGGCTTGGTACATGCTATGGTTTGGATATCGTTTGAGTGTGTCCCCCAAAGACTCCTGTGCTAGAAACTTGGTCCTCAGTGTGATGATGTTGAGGTGGCAGGGCCCAGTGCAAGGCAATTAGGTGAAGGGAGGCTGAATTAATAGACCTGTCCAATCTTGAACTTTTAACCTCCAAAACTATACACTAAATAAACTTTTTTCTTTGCATATTATCTGCCTCTGATATTTTGTTATAGCAACAGAAAACAGACCAAGACAGTACATGAATGTATTCATGCAATGAGATGGTACACATTGGATAGTAATTATCTCAGAGTGCATACCTCAGGACAACAGTGAGAAGGCTCCTGGGCTGAAATGATATCGTGGCTAAGAGTTGCAAATGGCAAAGCATGAGAGGGAGAATCTGAGAGAAATTTAATATGGCTTCTGGAAAGGAGGACAAGGGCTAGGGAGGTGGGTAGAGGAAATGGACCAGGATGAAGGGGAAAAAGAAGAGTGAGACCAGAGAGTTAAGTGGGAGCCAGTTTACACAGGATTTTGTAAAATAGCATAGCCAGGTAATTCTAAGAACATAGGACCATAAGAAGCCACTGAAATGATTGAAAGCTTTGGGTGGGCGGGGAAAGTAAGGCATGCATACATATCATGTGTTGAGTTCTTCACTCCCAAGGGGCTCTCATTAGGAGGTAGGATCTTTAGGAGGTGATTAGGTCTTGAGGGTAGAGCCCTCATAGATGATTTTAGTATCCCTTAAAGTGCCAGGGTATAGCTCAGGGGACAAAGCACTTGCCTAGCATGTGCCAGGCCCTGGGTTCAATCCCCAGTACCCAAAACAAAACAAAACCCACCACCTCAGAGAGATCCTGTGCACCTTTCTCCACGTGAAATTTTAGTGAAAAAAGCAATCATCTAGGAAACAGGAAATGAGACCTTGCCAGACAATGAATCTGCCAGATCCTGTATCTTGGACTTCCCAACTTGCAAACTGTGAGAAATAAATTTCTGGTGTTTAAAAGTCACTAGCCTCTGATATTTTGTTATAGAAGCCCAAATGGTTAAGATGTGGGGGAAAGGTCGTGACAGAAAGGTCAGGTAATCATCAGATTTGCATTTTAGAAATATTTTTTCTCAGAAAAATTCATTCTAGATTAGTTTCTATTATTGTGTTTACTTTCCATGACATACACATCTTATCCATTTCTGTTGTTTGTTGTTAAGGTAGTTGGATAAATATTTGAATAATGGCAAGAATAAGAAAATTAATTGTAGAGTACTACTAAATGTACGAAGCATTTAATCATACGTACTTTTGTGGCATATACTTAGAAGGTGAATGGTATAGACAGAGATTTGGACTTGATTTCACCACTTTTTCACCCTATGTCCATGGGAGATGCTGATAAATGATCATGGCACAAAGTCCTATTGTCTCAGACACAACCTCAGAATCCTTTTCAACACAGGTCTCCAGGCTAGCAGTGTGAGTTGACACTTCATAAATAATTCCGTTTGCTATCCTTGAATGGTGTAGAGTGTAGACATTGTAAGACCATACAGACTTGATTGAAATTCATATTTCCACCTTAATCCTGGACCTAAGTTACTTGACTTCCCTGAGCATCAGTTTTCTCATTTTATGTATTTATTCATTCGTTCATTCATTCATATTGCCCAGTCTGGTCTCAAACTCAAGGGCTCAAACAATCCTCCTGTCTCAGTCTCTGGAGTAACTAGGAATACAGTCAAACACCACCAGGCCCAGCTCAGTTTTCTTATTTTTTTTTTTTTAATTTCTAAGTATTTTTTGTTTAGATATCAATGGATTTTTTGTTTTATTTATTTATATGTGGTGCTGAGTATTGAACCCAGGACCTCACACATGCCAGGCAAGCAGTCTATCACTGAGTCATAACTCCAGCCCCAGTTTTCTCATTTTAAAGTTAGAAATAAAAATATATACACAGAGGGCTCCTTTTAACTCAAAACAGATAACTATGAAATTGTATCATCCCTGCCTTTAGCTGGGCAAATTCTATGATCATGCTCTGAAAAGAATGAGAGGGAGAAATCAGTAACAATTCTATTCAAGAGCAAATATGGAGTGGAGTGCATCTGCCACCGAACCATTCATTAGGCCCAGTTTCAGTAGTTTCAGGGTGTCTCTCACAGAATCATGAACAACTCACCCAATAACAGAGGTTCTGTTGCTTGAAAGGATGTATTTTTCCAAATAACATGATCCTTAAATGCAGGCCAACAACATCATATGTTACTTAGATGAATAGCAGTGACCACACTAAAGGGTGGTGAGGGGCACTTGTTTCTCCCATATTGTCCATCAGCTACTCACTCTGCCTCACAACAACAACAACAACAACAACAAAGTAAGTGAAAAACAGCATACTAGCTAAAAATAGAAGTTTGAACAGTCTTCAAATCCTCATAGTCTCTCCTTCCAACCAGATTGACACTTCTTAGCACCTCCACTGTGCAAATTTTAGAGCTTCTTATTACTGAAAATATTTAATAGAGAGGGAAGTATTTTTAACTCCAGGGTTACCAGGAGCTCTTAAGCAGGGAAGCAACAAAGGGAGTTGGAGTTTTGAAAGCCTGCGATGGTAGTGAAATGTGTCACCGCTCTCAACCTTGTTTCTAGCAATAAATTACAGATTCATATGTACAATATACTATGGGCTACCAAACTGATCAGCTGCATTTATGCATGGTTCCTGATACCCTAGGGTGCAAGAAACCATGAATTACTGAACATAAAACAGAATCAACAAGTAAGCATAAGGCCCTGGGTTCGATCCTCAGCACCAAAAAAAAAAAAGAATCAACAAGATTGATGACCAACTGGGGGTAGCTCAATAAGAACTCCTGGTTTCAGGATTGGACACTGTATTACTCATTTTTTGTTGCTATAACAAGATACCTGAAGCTGGGACCTTCATAAAAGAAAAGAGGTCTAATTAGCTCACAGTTTTGGAGACTGAAAGTTCAAGGTCAAATCTCTTATCGATTTACACACTGGTGGCCCTCTTGGCTGTGTCACATATGATACCACAATGGCAGGGAACATGTTCAACGGGGAGAGAACATATGGTGAGACAGGAAAAGGCCAGTCTTGCTTTTTTTTTCTTTTTTGTTTTTTGGTACCAGGAATTGAACTCAGGAGCATTTAACCACTGAGCTATATCCCCAGTACTTTTATTATTATTATTATTATTATCATTATCATTATTATTATTTAGAGACAGGGCCTACTAGATTGCTTAGGGCCTTGCTAAGTTGCTAGGGCTGGCTTTGAACTTGTGATCCTCCTGCCACTGGGATTACAGGTATGCACTACCACGTGTGGCCATCTTGCTCTTTTTTAAAAATATTTATTTGTAAATGGACACAATACCTTTATTAATTTAATTTCTTTAGATGTAGATGGACACCATACTTTCATTTTATTTATTTATTTTTATGTGGTGTTGAGGATGGAACCCAGTGCCTCGTGCATGCCAGGCAAGCACTCTACCACTGAGCCATGACCCCACCTCAGTCTTGATATTTTTATAACAACTTACTCTTCAGAGAACTTGCAACCATCATTAATAACTCTCAAGGGCATGCCCACCTCTTAAAGATTCTACCACCTCTCAATATTGCCACATTGGGGACCAAGATTCATGAACCAACAGGGGACACACTCAAGCCATATGCAAACCATAGCAGACACTTCAGTGAGGACTTAATGGAGTCCAGAGGCATGGATAAAAGTTTATTTGGGGGTAGAAGGAAGTAGATGCAGTAATTTTGGATACTTTGAGTTGAAAGTGCCTTGCAAATGATTTCATTTATTGTGTATTTAGGGCTGGGGATGTAGATCAGTGGTAGGGTTCTTGCCTAGCATGCCCTGGGTTTGATTCTCAGACACACACACACACGCACAATGCATACTATGTAGTTAATGTGACCCTGGAAACGGGGAGATGTAGAATGGAGGTATAAATGGAGGGAGCTGTCAGTTTGACCATGGAAAAGGATGAGCTCACTAAAGAAGTATGAGAAGGCAAACTGGATCCTAAACCTAGAATGAGAAGGAAAGAACAAGTATAAGAATTCAACTTCCTGGTCTTGACTTATATTGAACCAAGGATTCAAAGCCTTCTTTGAAGTCACTGTGCAACAACCCCATCACAGCCTCTTAGATTTCTCTGTTGCTTCCCCCACTCTAACACCAGGTTTCTCACCATTTGTTCACTCAGCTCACCAGACTTCCTGCCTATGCTCCGCATTCATCTGGCTGTTTATTCATGCCACAAATATTTACTGAGCAGCTGCCCCAAGCCAGGTGCTGTATTAGGCCCTGATAATACATAAGTGACCCAAACATCCCTGCCTCAAAACATTTACATTCTAGGGAAGAAGGGCACACACAAATAACTAAGTGAACATATTGGGGAGAGATAAAAGCTATGCCAAAAAAACAAGCTGAGTAAGGGGATAAAGAGTGATGTACTACTATTTTTTTTTTTATTTTTTATTTGCAATACAGGGAATTGAACCCAATGGTGCTCTACCATTGAACTACATCCTCAGTATTTTTTATTTTTTATTTTGAGACAGGGTCTCCTTAAGTTGCACAGGCAACCCTAGAACCTGGGATCCTCTGGCCTCAGACTCCCATTGCCACTGCTTCGACAAGTAGCAATACTTTAAGCAGGGCAGTCGGGAAAGTCATCTTTGGAGGTGACATTGGTGCAGAGCTTGGAATGAAGTGTGAAAGTTCTGTGTAAAGAGGTGGAAACTGCAACAGAATGGGGAAAGGCGGTAACAAGAAGCCAAAATAAGGAGTCTTGTTTTTCACTTTGTGTGACATGGAGTCAGTGAGAAGAGTAGTGAGGAGAGGAGGGACATGATCTGACTTAGATGTGAACAAGAACCCTCTCCCTGCTGTATCAAGTGTAAACTATTGAAGCCACAGTGGTGCACGCCTGTAATTTCAGCCACTCAGGCCGAGGCCAGCTCTGGAAAGTTGATGAGATCCAGTCTCAAAATTAAAAAATAAAAATGACAATGAAAAAGGTTGGGGATTGTAGTTCAGTGGTAGAGTGCCCTTGGGTTCAATCTTCAGTACCACAAAAACAAAGAAACCATCTGGAAGCAAGGAAAAAAAAAAAAAAAGTAGAGGGAACTCTTGAATTCCAACTGGGAGACTGAGGAGGCTATCATTTATGTGAAACTATAGTTCACAGAACTGATGAAAGTTACAAATACTTGGGATTGGTCGGTGTGCAATAAAATGAAAAGCTACAAGCTTGGATCCTGGACAGAGCAGGGCTAAAAACCGATTCTCTGGAATGGAGTCCCAGCTCCTCTATGCGTAGCCCAGGAGGCCGAGGTAAGGGGGGGCTCGTTTAGCATGACAGATGTTGTAACAGCTCCCTGAGAGCTCCGTGAGGGGCGCAGTTGACCCAGCAGGGGAAAGACTGGCTTAAAAGAATGACTAGCAGTTCTCTGGGAGCTTGGAGGCGGGTAGTAACTTTCCAGGTAGAGAGAACCGTGTATACGAAAGCACTGCGCTCTTGATATAACACGTCTGGAAATGGCGGAGGCCGCGGCCAGGGTCAAAAGGAGAGACCGGCGCTTCTCCAGTTCCGCCACGGTGTCCCAGAGTCAGGAAACCTTGCACCTCTATCCGGAATTCCCCTCAGGCGTTAGACCAGGCCAAGCGGCGAAGCTGGGATTACAGACGCCGCTGAGATGTCGGGAGCCACCTCGGTCGGCCGAGTCTCGCGAGAATTCGGCCTCGCCCGCCCAGCATGCCCCGCGCCGCCGCCGCTGCCGCCGCCGCCGCCGCCGCGCCGCGGTTTGAGGGCGGGAGGCTGGGGGAGGGTAGCGGAGCCGGCGCCGCCGCCATGTTGGATCTGAGGCGGCTGCTGTAGGCGCCGACGGAGCGAGCGGGCGTGCGGAGCGGCGACAGCGGCGTGGGATCTGCCTCTCTGCGAGCGGCCCGGAGGGGCGGCGGCGGCGCCATGAGCGGGGGCACCCCTTACATCGGCAGCAAGATCAGCCTCATTTCCAAGGCGGAGATCCGCTACGAGGGCATCCTCTACACCATCGACACCGAGAACTCCACCGTAGCCCTCGCCAAAGGTACGCGGGGGCTGGCCTCGGGCTGGGGGACCGGGCCGTGCGCCCACTCGCTCGGGGCTGCACCCCGCTCTCGGCCCGCGGCCTCCTCGCGCCCACCTCCTCCCTCCGTCGTCCTCTGGGAGGCCGCTCCCTCCCTCCCGGCCCGGCGTCGCGGGCCGGGCCGCGGCCTCCCCGAGCTCCCCGGAGGTCCCCGCCTTAAATCCGGGGAACTACGGGACCGAGTGCGCGACGGGCGGGGCGGTGCTGAAGTCCGAGAACGGACCGGAGAACACCGAGATACGTATCTTCCAACTCCGAAATTCGGTGGTTCTGTCGTCTCATCACCAAACAAAGCCGGAGTATTCAAAGAATTTTTCCGCCTACCTTGAGTTTAGTGCTGATTCGTTGATTCCACTGAACCCATTTTTTTTCCCCCACGTTCTTAATTTCAACTCGTTGCAATATTCCTCAAGTGAACTATAAAGTAATGTACAAAAACTTTAGGTTCGGTGTGCGACTCCTATGATCTCGAAATGCCATTGACCATCGAGCAGATCACACCCCTCTGGTCTCATCTGTGATAGTTACCTGTTAAACCGGAATCCTCCTTGTAGCCACTTGTGCAACCGTCTCTTTAAAAATGTTTGCTGTGGACCCCAGGGGCCTGTTTCTGGAAATATGGAAAGGCAGGAGAATTTAAGCTTGACCCAGGACCCTTGTTCACGGTTCAGGTTCAGATCTGAGTGGTCTGTGGCCGCTGACCAACCCCGGTAGATGGGCGCTGGAAAAGGGAGATTTGATGAGGAAGATGCCCCTACCCATAGTATTTACCATCGCTACTGTCTGGGTTTTGTTTCCGTTCACATGTGTTGGGCCTTTGCGCCGTCAGGAAACCAGAAAGAAAATAAACTTTAGCCCCGATCTTAAAGGAAATTTCACAACAGTTTGTAACACATAGGAGGGGAACCAAGATAACTTAGATAATTTCCCCAGCATAGCAGGTAGAGTTATTATAAACTACATAACATGGTAGGGACAGAGGTCCAGGGTAGAAAAATTTCTAAATCTAAAATTTTTAAGTCGTTAATTGTAGGAAAGCTGTTTCACAGTAGCGAACAAGTTTTAATGGCATCTTTTAAGTCCATTTTAATAACGCTGGTGTTGAGACAAACCTTATACCTGGGTAAAGAATTTCTTTATGTTACAGAACTGTGTACTATTGGGGCTGAGGGTGTGATCCTGCGGTAGAGAACTTGCCTGGAGCTTTCTGGGTTCCATCAACAGCACCACCAAAAAAAACAAAAAAAAGTTTTGTTTTTTTTGTTTTTTGTTTGTTTTTTTGTTTTGTTTTGTTTAGGAAACTTATGCTATAAAAGGGTAGTTTAAAATATACAGTTGGATTGTGGTGATCATTGCACACTTCAGTAAATTCACTAAAAAATATTGAATCACATACTTTTAAAATTTAGCAAGTTTGGTTTTTTTTGTTTGTTTGTTTGTTTTTTGAAAAACAGTAGATGGCCACCGTTGTTGTTGATGTAGTCCCAGATACTTGATAGGCTGAGGAAGGAGGTTTACTTTAGCCAGCAATCATCTTATGACACATTACCTGTTAAATGCCTGTAGGTTAATTCTTTGTCATCTTTTAAAAATTCACTGTACTTCAGGATGCATGATTCTGTTTAGTGGCCATTAAAGACTTGACCAGTGATGCATCTTGAATAACTTATTTTGGTTGTTTTTATTTTAAAATTATTTTATATTAAGTTTTTATAGATGGATATTCAACTGTATACTGTAGTGTTTTTTATGACTTTATGAAATCATGAAAAAAGTTCTCAAATTCTTGGTGAGAACCACATGCAGGTCAAGAACAGTATTCATTGTTAAAGCAATTTAATTACTTCTTTTAAAAATGTTTTTTTAAAGCATCTGAATTTAAAGATGTCATGCCAACTTAGTGCCTTATCAGTGAGTTGGCTATATTCCCTTTGCTCCTCACAAAGAAGAGTTCATACATTTTTAAAATTTCTAAGATATTAATTTCAATCCTTTTTTGAAAGTTATGAACATGTGCTTTTATACATTAACCTAAAGGTGTATATTTTAATGTTCCATATTTAACTTTGTCTCTTCAACAGATTTTAAAATCAATAAATATTGTAATAGTTTTTATTACAGTAAATTTGTAATAGTTAAGTTTGTGACATTAAATCCTTATGACAAAGCAATTTGTTCCTTTGTCATAATATGTGAATTTAACAATATATGAATACAGCAAAATATTTTAACCATTTAATTTGTATTTATGACATTGATATTAAATATTTTTAGTTGTAGATGGACCCAATACTTTTTTTTAATTTATTTTTTTGTGTGGTGCTGAGGATGGAACCCAGTGCCTTATCCATGCTAGGCAAGTGCTGTACCACTAAGCCATGACCCCAGCCCATAACATTGATGTTTAATCCATTTATCAATATATGCTTTTTCTTAAGAGTTAATATGTAACAGGTTTGGAGAATTTAATCATGCTTACAAAAAGTGGAGTTGCCAAATCTTGATTATATAATCTATTTAAGTATTATCTAAAACTGTAACTGTCCAATCAATACTGGGTGAAGTGAGGAGTTCAGTCTTAAAATTTTACTATTTACATGATTTGTGAAGTAATCTGATATCCGAAAAGTTACTTTTTCAGAATTTGAAGAGTGGTAGTCTAACAGATTAAAATTTAAAGTTTACTCAATTTAGAATGCAGTTTATATTCACATATGGAGATCCTGTTCCTTTTTATTTTAAAACAGGGTCTCACTAAGTTTCTTAGGGCCTCACTGAATTGCTGAAGTTGGCCTCAAATTTGTGATCCTCCTGCCTCATCCTCCCAAGCCTCTGGATTACAGGTGCCCACCACACCGGGCTGTGTGGGTACTTTTCTTGAGGGTATATTCTTAATTCAAATTGCAGAAACATAGGGAACACGTGTCTTTATTAGGTAATGCCAAACAGTTTTCCATAATAATAGTTTACCTTTTACCTCAATTATTAGTATGTTAGAGTTCTAATGGCTCCATATTCCTCGCCAACAATACTTGGCATCATATATTATGGGTAGAATTAAAATATATAATGCCAAGTATTATTGGCGAGGAATATGAAGCCAGTCTAGTGGGTAGGTAGTTGAATGTGATTTTAATCTCCATTTCCCTAACTACTAATAATGTTGAATGTCTTTTCATATCTTGGCCATTTCAATTTCATTTTTCATGAAGTTCCTTTGAAATTTATTGCCCATTTTTCTATTTAAATGCATGTCTTTTTATAGAGTTCTGGATTTTGAATATAAATCCTTACTTGGATGTTTATATTGCAAATATCTTTTCCCTTTTAGTGGTTTCTTACGAGGAACAATTCTTCATTTTAATGACATGTTTATCAGGCTTTTCTTTTATGGCTAGTGGGCTGGTGTTTCTCCTTCCTTGTTTGCTTCGTTCCTTTCCCTTTTTCCCCCTTTTCTTTGCTCTCTCTTCCTTTTTGGTATGGTATAGTATTTTTCCCTACCCTAATGTCAGGGAAAGAACTTTGATTTTGCTTTTTTTACATTTAGGTCTATAATGCACCTGAAACCAATTTCGTGTATGTTGCGTGGCATTTAGATCTTTAAGTTTAGTAAATAATATAATGTTCCATATTATAATTTAGGTCTTTCATTTTGAAGAGTACTTATAATTTAAATATACCTCAAACTATAAAGTGCTCTGGAAATTTTTGACTGGTTAACTTTGGATATGGTATAGAATTAGTGTGACCATTTGTCCTGTTTGCCCTGGTGGGAAGTCATCATTAATGCATGTTCAAGCACAATTATTAGAAACATTCCTTTTCTTTTTTGAAAATGTCCAGTTTGGATAATAAATTGTGCAATTACAAGTATAAAATCAGAAGCCAAATCGGAAAGGTACTACTCAATGAATGATGCCCTTTTTATTCCGTTAGCGATTTCATAGACTAGCTTTAGTCCTGTCAAGTGAAACTGAAATAAACTTGATGAGCTTTGATCCTAGGAACCTAGGTAAATGTCAAGAGGTCTTAAAGGCACTCTGGAAAGGCATTGATGCCAATCTATTAAGTGTGTTTGTGGCTAATCTGGATTACAGTTTGTTGCAGTCTTTGTCTCAGCTCTGAGTTTATTTTCTTTTTAGTACTGATCATGACCTATACTTAATCTTCTTTGCTATTTGCATATGTGTTTGTCTTCACCTTCCCACCCCCCCCTTCAGAGTTTGAGCTACTGGGATGAATAAATGTTTATTTAGTGAGTGAGTATATGAAAATTATTTAGCATTTTAGTTTATTAATCTTGTGAAAGTCTCTTGGGGGATACCAATGTTGTGAACAATAACATTCACAATTGTATTTCCATTTAAAATTAAAATATACAACTTTCCCAAACATGAGTATTGGAGAATTTCAGTGAGTAGGGATACAAAAGGATGCATTTTTATGACAAAATTGACATTGTTGGGGAGATAAAACTTTTACTTTGTGACGACAAATCAGTTCCAGATTTTGGAGGAAATTATTATAAAGTGGCAACAGACATGAAGAGTTTATGAAAATTCCAGTTATATATTGCACCTGGGTCTGTAAATGAACATGTAGTGCCCGCATGAAATGGGCTAAAATGAGCAAAATTCTTATCTAAAATGAAGAATTCTTGTATCTCTTACTTAGTTGTGCCTGGATAATAATTCAAATGGGAAATAGGTTGCCACTGCATTGGGACAAGAAACTTCATGAAGAATGATTGTAAAAGTCAATTGCTTTTAAATGATTTGTCCTTAAAATCAAGGGATTAATGGAAGGATATAAAAGTGGTAAATTGTTAACAGATTATTTCTTTAATTATCTGGTAAGTTTTCACTGATGTTGTTTGTCCACTTCTTGATTGTTAATTAACCACATAATTGTAAACAGTGATCCCAGTGGAGAGATTAGCAGAGCTTTGTATGATGGATAAAATACCTACCTATAAGGTATTTTATTTGTCTCTTATGACTTAGAGATCTTAATCTAGCAAGTCACAGAATTACTACCTAGAACTACAAGATCTAGTGAAACTTGAAGCCCTGGTTTCTTTTGGTGGCCCTATTTAGTGAGGTGCCAGAACTTGGAGCCTTGGAAACTTATTGTTGCTCTGTAGTCTACAGAAATACTTGGTAATTCTGAGTCTGAAGTTAGGTGCCAAAAAACACATTTTCTAATAAGATGAGCTGTGACTTTGTGTATGAGAATAGAAAGAACAATAAGCCTGAAGAATACAATAGTAGAAGGAAAGAAATAAGAGTAAAGAATAAAGAAGTCTTATTTAGACGGGATTTGATAGAACAGTAGAGCACTTACCTGGAATACATGAGGCTCTGGGTTTGATTTCCCAGTACTGCAAAAAAAAAAAAAAAGAAGAAGAAGAAGACAGAAAGGAATCTTATCTGTATGTGATAACATAGCAGTAGTTTTGTATTTAACTCAGTGCCCCAGTAACAACTGCAGGTAGTTTAACTTTAATTCTCCGTGCTAGAAGATGCCTTCTGTAAGAAAAGTTTACCCTTATTTTCTCTCATGCTGTTAAGTAATACTTCAGCTATTTTTAAATGTGATATCATTGCTGTAAAATAATTTATTCACAAGAGTCTTATAATTTTGTGGGGGTTTTGTTTTGTTTAGACTGTGGGAAAAAATGTGACCCAAAAGCTTTGACCTTGGGCCATGTTATTTAACTTTTTTCATTCCCACCACTGTGGAGTGAACCCAGGTTGATTCACAACTGAGCTCCATACACGCCCACCTTTTTTTTTTTTTTAATACAATCTTGTTAAATTGCTGAGTCTGGCCTTGAATTTGTGATCTTTCTGCCTTAGCTTTCTGAGTCATTCGGAGCTAGGATTATAGGTTTGTGTCACCATTCCTGGCTCTTGATCTTTTCTCTTTCTGTTTTTGGTACTGGGTATTGAACCCAGGGTGCTTTACTACTGAGCTACATCCCTAGACGTTTTTTATTTTGAGACAGGGTTTTGCCAAGTTGCTTAGGCTGACCTCAGATCCTCCTGCCTCAGCTTCCAGAGTCACTGGGATTATAGGTGTGTGCCACCACACCCAGCTTCTTCATCTTTTCAATAGGAATGATAATCATGCCCATTTTTCAGTCATTCTGATAAATTAAGTGATACTGAAATAACTAATTTATTGTAAGTGCTTAATAAGAGACAGAGCACAGGAGTAGCAGGGGCTGGGGAGATAGCTTAGTTGGTAGAGTGCTTGCTTTGCAAGCCCAAGTCCCTGAGTTCGATCCCCAGCACCACAAATAATAATAATAAAAAATTAAGGAGTAGTAATCCCCAACTTTATCAGACATTCAGACCTGTTATAATATATGGTGTCTTGATCTTACTACCTTTCACTGTCTCTCATTCCTCCTCACAACTTCACCTCTCCCCTGCTTAAATTCCATGGGTAGTCATTACAGTTGGAGCAAATACCCTCACCCCATACCCATTTCCCTCTCTTACTGTTTGTACATTCAGGCTTGCAGAAATTGTAACCCTGGTTATATAAACACAGCCATGCTGACCAGTTTCACTCTAAATTTATGTTCACTAACCTCAAAGTTATAGTCACTTCCCAGAAACATGCTGTTTTTTCATAGACCTTTCATTACACTCTTCTACTTGGCTATTCCATTCCTTTTCCTGAGACCTCCAGTGCCTCCCTCATTTTTACTTCAGCCTATTCTTCCTTTCTGACTGAGAAAATAATAGCAGAAAAGTGCTATTGCATGGTAGGGTGACTATAGATAACAGTACTGTACTTTTCAAAAAGCTAAAAGTAAGGATTTGGAAGTTTATCAATAAAGAAATGATAAATGTTGGAGGAGTTAACTGTGTTTAACTTGGTTGGCTTTTTTAAATGTATGTACTGATTGATTGTGATTCTGGGGATTGAGCCTAGTATGTACCACTGAACTAAATTCTCAGCCCTTTTTATTTTGAGACAGGGTCTCATTGAGTTGCCCAGGCTGACCTTGAACTTGGGATCATCCTGTTTTAGCTTCCAGAGTAGTTGGAATTAAAGGTGTGGTTACTGTGCCCTGCCTGATTTAAACATCATGTAGTAGATTATGCATCAAAATATTACGTGATATCCCTGTTAATCTATAGTCTTTATGTATCAATTAAATTTTTTTAAAAAAACAAAAGCAGACAAAAAAGAATTTTTATGAACTTTTCTCACATGTAGCCCCAAACCTCTACCTTTTTGCTGGTCAAAATAAACAGTTCTTACTCTGGCCTAAAACTACCCTTCTGCTTACACATTTTTCATCCCTCTTCATGACCCTGCAGTTTCCTATTTGCCTTAGATTTTTTCTTCTCTAAATGATTTTTCCATTTGCTTACAGATATGCTGTTATTTCTGTCATCTTAAAAAAGAAAAACATTTCCTCTTTTCTGTTACCCCATTTCTGCCTCCTTTTATAGCAGAATTCCTTGAAGGTGTCTACACCACCTGTGCCATTTTTTTTTTAAACATACTTCATTTAGGTTTTTATTCCCACAGATGAGAAGCTGTTCTGATCAAGGTTACCATAAGACTACCATGTTGTTAAATCCAGTGGTCAGTTTTTATTCTCATTCCACTTACCCAGTCAGCATTGTATGGCACAGTTGGTCTATTCTGTGAAGTGTTTTTATCACTTGACCTTATCCTGTTTTTTTCTCATTTGTTACTCACTTCCTTTCTGTTTCCTTTGTTGATTTCTCAACTCCTAAACTTCCAAATATTGAAGAGCTCCAGGGTGCTCTTCTCTCTTTTAATCATTCTGTCTTCTTATTTTTGTATTTTTATTTTTCAAATTGGGGTCTTATTATGTTGTCTAGGCTGGTCTTGAACTCCTAGTCTCAAACAGTCTTTTTTCCTCAGCCTCCCCAGTAGGTGGGACTACAGATGTGTCACCAGATCTGGCTTAATCATCTGCAATGTTTTGATGATCTCATCCAGTTCATAGCTTGAAGTACTTTCTATACATTACTGATTCCTTTCTCTGCCTGTACCTCTCCCCTGAACTCATATATATATATATATATACACACATATATATATATATATATTTTTTTTTTTTTTTTTTTTAATTTGCGGTGCTGGGGATCGAACCCAGGTCTTTGTGCTTGCAAGGCAAGCACTCTACCGACTGAGCTGTCTCCCCAGCCCTTATATTTTATTTTTATATGGTGTGCTGAGAATCAAACCCAGTGCCTCACTTGTGCAAGGCAGGTGCTCTACCACTGAGCCACAAGCCCAGCCTCTCCTCTGAACTCTTGCTCTGCATATCCAGTCACCTCTTTAACATCTCCACCTAAGAGGATGGATAACTATACAACATCTCAGTTCAGTGTGTTCTAAATCTGTTCTTCCTGAGCCTTCCTCATCTAATTGAATGATAGCTCCATACTTCTAGTTGGTAAGGTCAAAAACTGTGGAGTCATGCTTGATTCTTTCATTTTCACACTTCAGTGTGATCTGAACCTATCAGCTCTACTTTCAAAATAGATCCAGAATTTGACCTCTTACACCTCTTCTTTTCTCTGATTATCTCTCAATAGTCTACTCAGAGACACTCTAAAGTTCTTGTTTTTTAGGTCCAATTTTGGCCTCTCAATTGATACCCCTATTTTCCAATTTTACTTGACTGCTTCTTTGTAATGAAAAAGTAATGAAAAAAAAATGAGATGGAGTATTTGGATGACAGATTTTCTTACTGAACCTGTTTTTGTTTTGCAGTGCTGGAGTTCAAACCCAGGGCTTTGCTTGTGCTGGGCAAGTAATTATCATTGAGCCGTATCACCAGCCCAACCTGTTTTCTTGATTGTTTGATTGGTTGACTGGCTAAAAATTAGAATATTTTCTGTGTAGAACTTTGAAGTTACTGCTTTGCTGTCTTCTGACATTCTGGTATTGCTATTGCTAATCTGATCCTTAATCACTTTTCTCTCTGGAAGCTTAGAATTGTTTACTCCTAGAATTGGCAAATGTGATTACATTGGGATTTCTTTTCCCCCTGAGTATTTCTCTGTGGACCTTGTGGATCTTCAGATCAGTCTTCAGACTCAACTCTCTCTGGAGAATCTAAAAAGAAATTTTGTGTCTTAGATTAATTTCTATCTTGTTCTGTTCCTCCCTCTTCCTGTCTCTAGCCTTTTTTTTTTTTTTTTTTTTTTTTTTTTTGGTACTGGGGATTGAACCCAGGACAAGCCATATTCCCAGCCCTTTTTGTTGTTTTGAGGCAAGATCTCCCTGAGGCTGGCTTTGAACTTGCAGTCCTCCTGCATAAGCCTCCTGAGCTGCTGCTGGGATTGCACTAGCACCTTTTTTTTTTTTTTTTTTTTTTTTAAACTCCTACTGGATATATTTATCCTCTTTTCCCCTCTTTCTCTTACATTCTCATATCTCTGTTTCTTGATTTTTATCATTTGGGAGATTGAGATATGAGACCAACTGCAACAAAGAATATCCAACTGAAAGCAGTTTAAAAAGTGAAGATTAAATTTAGACTATTGGGTAAAGATAGCAAATTGGATATGTTTTTACTCTTACATGAGAGGGACTTTTTAAAAAAACATAAACCCATAAAGGACAAAGTAGATTTAAAATGTAAATAGCATCAACAGAATTGTGGAGGCTGAACTGACTTCTTAGCAGAAATTGAGTACTTGCAACCTAAGTAGGTAGTAGATAAAGCCAAGAAGTAACCTTATTTGTATCCCCAGACTCCTAAAAGGCTCAGGAATTGGTATCAACAGTAAAAAGGAAACTAGAGGAGTGTTAAGTAATTGGGGATAAAGATGGAGCTAAAAATTTGCTTAAACAGTGGTCAGATTTTCAAATCCCTCTGTATTTCACATAGTTGGTTATCCTCATGTATTCTCTGGAAAGGGTTAAATAGAAGTTCTGGATAAACTAGGCACAGTTGAGCAGAGGTACCACTCTTCGATGTCATTAAATGAACATATGCATGCTAGATGCTGAGACATTCCATGTTGAGAAAGTATTAATGTGTTTTCCTTCTGATAAGTGGAGTTTTTTCCAGCAGGAATTAATGTTAAATTTTCTTAAAACCCATTAAGTGCCAAGTTTTCTGTTCTTTTTCAACAAAATTGACACAAGTGCATTAAAATAGATTGGAAACCATAATCTAGAGCTTAATATTTTTTTGCATGCATATGAAAATTTTCTAATCTTCCATCTATTTTCTTAAAAGAATAGAACTCTAAAAACATTTATTTCAAAGTGACCATAAATGGTATATTTGTTACTCAATTTATGTTTTTTATTAGTGTCCCGAATATGAGAGGATAGGGCATAATGGGTTGTGTCATTTTAGCAACCATATATGATTTATATAATTTTCTTCTTAACAGTCTTCCTGTGTGTCGTTCACATGCTATAGAATTAACTCATTGTAAGTGTACAATACAGGGAGGGTTGTGCAGCCATCACCATAGTTCAGTTTTAGAACAATTCCATTATTTCAGAAAGCTTTTGTGCCTGTTTACTCAGCACCTGCTCCTATCCCTAGTCCTAGAGTCCTTTTCTAGACTCTGCTTTGCTTTTCATATGTAGTGCTGATTGACTGTCTAGTGTTTAAAATTCTTGCATTCTTAGAAACCTTAAATTTCAAACAGTTGCATAGTTGTCCACACTTCTGCAGTTTCACTTATCTTTCAATTTCCGTCAGCCATGGTTCAAAAATATTAAATGCAAAGTTTTAGAATCAGTTCATAAGTTTTAAATTGTATGCCATTCTGAGTAGTTTGATGAAGTCTTACATAGTCCTGCTCTGTCTATCCAGTATGTGAATCATCCCTATATACACTACCCTACCTTTAGTCAGAGGTGCCATCTCAGATCTACTGTCACAGTACCACAGTTTTAGCAGTGCTTGTATTTCAAATAATCCTTATATAGTGACATAAAGCTGTGTCACAAAAATGCCTCCTCACTTACTTCATTTTATCATGTAGACATTGTATCATCTTTATATCATGCCAAAGGGTGAATAGAATACAATAAAAAATTGAGCTGGGCATGGTAGCACATGCCTGTAATCCCAGCAGCTCAAAACATTGAGGCAGGAGGACTACAGGTTGAAGCCAGTAGCTAGGCTGTAAGCAACCTAGTGAGACCCTGTCTCAAAATAAAGAAAATAAATAAGTACTGGGGATGTGGCCCAGTGGTTAAGCACCCTTGGGTTCAATCCTTGGTAACAAAAAAAAAAAAAAACAAAAAAAACAAAAAAAAAACAACTTTTTAAGAGGGAGACTAGAGTCTCATGACTTTTATTATAGTGTATTGTTTGAATTGTTTTGTTATTGTACTTTTTGTTTCTAATTTATAAGTTAAGCTTTATCATTAGTATGTGTGTGTGTATGTATGTATGTATATTCCCTACAGTGTATATAGGTATCTCTGGGGATTTTGGAATATATCAACTTGACTATAACAGGTTTTGTTTGTTTGTTTTGTTTTTGTTGGTTTGATACTAGGGATTGAATGCAGAGGTGCTTTACCACAAGCTACATTTCCAGTCCTTTTATTTTTGAGATGGTCTTGCTAAGTTGTTAAGATGCTGAGACTGGTTTAGTTTTCCAAGATAGATGAATAAAACTACCCTCAATATTCTTCTGTATGCCTAAGACAAAAACTTCCATGTCTTTTTTTTTTTTTCTCTCTTTGCCCTATTTTCCAGGTTTTTGTAATTTGAGGTTGTAATTACAGATTATTATTACATTGCTTGTGTTTTTAGAGTCCCTTAAGGATAGTTTTATTAGCAATAATTAGCAATATTGATATAGATAATGAACATATTGGTAGATTTTTAACAACTTCCATTTAAACTCTTCTGGGCTTTTTCTTCAAACATTCTGTCTTGTACTGGATGATCCTGTTGATCTAAAGAATCAAGCCTTTCTTTAGCTCAGGAAAACTTTTTTTTCTTTTGGTCATTGCTTCTCATTGTGGAGTTCTGTTGACAGATATTTTCAACATTTATCCTCCATTATTTTTGTGTCTTTTCTCTTCCAACTTTTAAACTTTCTGCCCTGTATTGTGAGACTGTTTCTGAAATTGGTCTTTTGGTTCACCAGTTGACATATGTCAGTGTCCTTCTGTTTGATACTTATGTTGAATTTGGGGGAGGGTGTGTGTGTGTGTGTATGTGTGTGTGTGTTTTCCATTTCTTTTTAAGTAGGAAATTGTTGTTTATGATAAAATTTTTCACTAACCTAGTGAAAAACACATCTTCCTCTACATCCTGTCATTCAGGCTCCAGTTTCTTGTGCTTGATTTTCAGAGCTATTTAGTGCATACTGTAAGCATATATGTAAAAATACCTGGGTTTTTTTGTTGTTTGTAATGCTTCTCTTTTTATTCACATCTTGTTCTTATTTACTTATCATAGAATGCAAGCTATATTTTAATATTTCCTGTCACTGAGTTCCTTTCCTTCTCTCTCTCTTTCTCTCTCTCTCTTCTGTTCCTTTTTCTTTTTTAATTTTTGTCCTAGGAATTGAACCCAGGACATTAATTACATATACTGAGCACACACTCCACCACTGAACTATACCCTTAGCCAAACAGATAGATTTTTTTTAATACCTGACCTAGCTGTGCATGTAGACATTTTTCTTTTAGAGCTGAGTGTATGTGGCAGGGAATACTATCAACTCTGGTCATAGAGGCAAGCTTTACCGGTATTAGTGAAGATTCTGTTATGAATTTAGCACACTTCACTTTTTTTTTTAATCTGAGATTTGCAAAAATGCAAGTTTAGAACAAATGTTGTTGACATCTGATATGTGCTCTTTTAACAGTGATTTAAGTCTCTGTCCAATTTCTTAATGCATATATCATTCCCCAGTGTAACTGACTGATATATGAAAAGGCCTCTTTGAACAATTACTTGTTGAGTGCACATGGAGAGACCCTTTACCCTGTTTTAAGGGGTTAATTCCTTGGACTAATCAAATCATCAAAATAGAGCACAGTTAAATTTCCTAATTGCCATTATTTATTAACATGTATGTTATGGTACCCTTAATATGTTGTTCCATAGAAAATATTCTAGAAGTCTAGATTCTTAATAGCCATCCTTTGTTTTCCTCACCCCAGGAGAATATATCAACAAGTAGTTACTTGGAGTTAAGAGACAGTGCTTAGAAGCTGTGAACTTGGTGGGATTTCTGAGGAAAAAGATTTAACCTCCTACCTTTGAATGAACAATGTATGCTCAAAATAAGCACCTAAAATCTGCCCCTTTTCCTGAAACCTCATATCCAATCGATCCTTTCTCTTTTTTTTAATTAATTTATTTTTTTGTTTTTACAGACTGTATTTTGATTCATTGTACACAAATGGGGTACAACTTCTCATTTCTATGGTTGTACACAATGTAGATTAACACCACTTGTGTAATCATACATGTACATAGGATAGTAATGTCTGCCTCGGTCCACTATCTGTCCTTCTCTCACCGTCTCCCACCCCATCCAATCTTTTCTTTTTTTTTTTTTAGTTGTAGGTAAACACGATACCCTTATTTTATTTATTTATTTTTATGTGGTACTGAGTGAGGATCAAACCCAGTGCCTCACACGTGCTAGGCAGGTACTCTACTTATGAGCTACAACCCCAGGCCCCTTTCTATGCCTTTTGATTTTACCTCCTAAATACTTTTTGTCTCCCTCTGCTTTTCCCCTGCATCTCCACCATAACCACCCTGACCTAGACCCTCACCTTTTATCTGGTCCAGTGTGAATCACACTGTAGCACAAGTAATCCTCATAGCACAGTCATGTCACTTTCTTGAAAACTTTTAGTGGTTTTCAGGAAAACTGAAATTCTTATCTTGCTCCTTGGTGCCTTCGTCAGCTTTATATCGTGCCACCATTCCCTTCTGCCCATTCCTTCTCTTTATAATTTGCCATTTTCATTCCTTAAACATCTTTCTGCCTCAGGGACTACACCCTGCCTGTCCCTCTTCATTTTCAAATCTTAGTTCTGGTATTACATGATCAAAGAAACTTTTTTTTTTTTTTTAAACAAATGATCAAAATACAGTCTTTATTTTTATAACTGTCTAAATGTGATCCAAATGTATCCACAAGTTTTTCCAAAAGAAACATGCTATAGGGCTGGGGAGATAGCTCAGTTGGTAGAGTGCTTACCTTGCAATACAGGCCCTGGGTTCAATCCCCAGCACTGCACCAAAAAAAAAGGAAACATACTATAAATAAGCAAACTATCTGCTCACTAGTATGTTTATGAACTTCCAAGTTGTCTCATTGGATTTCATTACAGATCACTCAAACCTTTCTGAAGATTTTCATGCAATTTTCTTTAATCCTCTTTCTTGTAATTATTTTCATTCTTTATGAGAGTAATGACCACTTACACTGTACAGAATCCTTGTGAGGATTAACTAAACTAACATATGCTACAGTACTTAGCTTATGTCTAAATCAAGGAAGGAAGGAATCAAACCTACTGTAGTGAATGCTTACCAAATGCTGTCCTTCCTATTTTTCCTTCGGGTATATTCCCATGCTCTGCTAATTCTGATTTGTCCTCATACCTGTCCCATATCTCGATCTTTACTATCACTGTTCATGATTTAGGAAATCTTTGTTTCTTGCTTTAGATTCAGCTTCCTCTATAACTTTTCCAAGAAGAACTACTTTTTTTCCAATATTTACATTGCCTCTGCTGGTAGTATTTTTTTTTCCCCTAAAATGCAGATCTGACTGATGTTCCCATTAAAAATTTTTAAATGACTTCACATTTCTTTCTGAATAAAACCTAAATTTAAAAGGGATTTGCCTCTTTATCCCTCTACTTGTCCTGATTCTTTTGGGGACCACATGTTGCACCTGTGCCTAGAGTGCCCCCCTCACCTATCAAACTCTTTCTAATGCCCTAAGCACCAGGCAAATACAAACTCTCCTATGACGCCTTATATCTGTATATACAATTTAATAATCTGTCTTTCAAGAGACATACTTAGCACTTACTAAGTAAGTACATCTGATTGTCCTAGACCTTATGCTAGATGCTGGAAAGGAAAGCAGTACAGAGTTTCTCAAAGACATAGCATTTAAGCTACAGCCTGACTGGCAAATCAAAATTAGCCACATAAAAGAGGCATAAAGACAGGTGTAAAAAAATGTCTGGTCGTTGGCCCCAGGGAGTCTGCAGTCCATCAGGGAAACAGGCAAAACAAAAACCCTTGGCCTGGCCCATAATACTTGTACCAACTTATTTGAGGTGGAACCCATTCGCTCTCATTTATTTAATCAAGTTCCTTCAGATGTGAGGCCTTTCCACAAGGATGCCTTGAATTGCAATGCTCTTTACATGGCTGTTATTGAAGAAATGCAGCAGATTAAGAATTTACAAAGAAGAGAACTAAAACTGTGGAAGTTTCATAAACCAATGAGAAGGTGCCAGATAACCAGTTTAGCCCTGCCCCCTTTCATTTACTCATATATATCATTTAGTCTTTCATTTAAATGGTAGGTTAACAAGTTGTTTGTGTGGGGTTTTTTTGTTTGTTTGTTTGTTAGGGGGGTTTTTTGGTACCAGGGATTGAACCCAGGAGCATTTAACCACTGAACCACATCCTCTGCCCTTTGAGACGGGGTCTCAGTTGCTTAGAGCCTCCTTAAGTTGCTGAGGTTGGCCTCAAATTAGTGATCCTCCTGCTTTGGCCTCCCAAGTCATTAGGATTACAGGCCTGTGCCACCATGCCTGGCCAACAAATTTTCTTCGTGAATTGTAGGGAGCCATTGAGAGTTTTTAAACTAGTAATGTGACATCTCAGAGTCCTGCTTTAAGAAGTTCATGCTGACAGCATTGTATAAAACTTGATTGAAGGTGAAGGGGAAAGTTGGCAGTGGTGAGGTCAGTTATTTTAGAGTTGAGAAAGAGGAAATGTAGACTTAAACTAGTTTTGTGCTTATCAAGTTTTATTTTAGCATGTTTCTCTACCCGACATCAACATCTTTTCCCTGTTGTATCTCTTGTTATTTAGCAAATTAACTATTTGTCAATCATATGAAGAGTACTTCCCCCTGCCCCCCATACACACAAGAGATTTTATTAAGCAGACAGGCAGAGTGTCTGGGTGAGAGAGAGAAAGGGAGTGAGAATGAGGAGGAGAGAGAGAGAGAATTTGAAAGTGGAGCTATTCCTGAAGAATACTTTTTTCTGAAAATTTTACTTGGTCAGAAATGTATAGTTGAACAACTTTGTAAGTATTTAATGGGAGAAGACAGTATAAAATAATACCTGATGACAATATGAAGGCTATTTTATTTTCTTAGATGAGAAATAATGGGTTCCTAAATCACTTTTCTTTGGTCTTCTTGTGCTTTATAGAAATAATTCAGGATCTCTATTACCTGCAGTTTCAAAGAAATTCTTATAAAAAATATTTGCTTTCTAATAAATGTGTTCAGGACCATTATTGTTTCGTTATTATCTCACCATCTAAAATTTCAAAATTGCTCTTTTAGTTTTACATTTCTTTCTTTGTGTCATTCCCCCTAAATTCTTATTTGCACTACTCAGTGTCCCCTTAAAACTGTCTGAAATTATTATGGTTAAGAATATACTGCTGAGCACAGTGGCACTTGCCTGTAATCCCAGTGACTTGAAAGGCTGAGGCAAGAGGATTATAAATTCACGTCAAGTCTCAGCAGCTTAGTAAGCCCCTGTCTCAAAACAAGATAGAAAAAAAGACTATGCCAGGTGCAGTGGTGCACGCCTTTAACCCAGCAACTCAGGAGGCTGAGGCAGGAGGGCCCCTGAGTTCAATCCCTGGTACCAAAAGAAGAATAATTTATCTGAGTAAATCTGTGTATACAGTTTGAACATTCCTAATCTGAAAATCAAAAATCTAAAACTTTTTAAGCACCAACATGACTTCAAAAGGAGAAATTTCTACACCTGAACTCCAGTAACAGGTTGGAGTCAAATATAGACAATTTTATGCAATACTGATAGTGTTGTATAAAAAATCACTTTTAGGCCGTGTGTGTAAGGTATATTTGAAACATTTATGAATTTTTTATTTATACTCAGGTTGCATCACCAAGATACCACTTTTCAAAATCTAAAACACATCTGGTCCCAAGCATTTTGGATAAAGAATATTTCCTCAACCTGAAAGAGGAAGCAAGTGAGAGAATCTCATTAGCTGAGCAAGGTCTTAAACCTATGATTGTGGGAGAAAGTGGTTTTATGGAAGCAAACTGTGGTGCAATTCAAAGAGCAGGCCTGTAGAATCTTACTTTGTGTAGCGCTGCTCCTGAATAGAAAATTCATCGACTAGAGTTGTAGCTCATCAGTAGAGCACTTGCCTAGTATATATGAGCCCCTGGGTTTGTTCAATCAAGTAAATAAATATATATAATAAATACATATATTACATATATTTCCATAAAATACATTTTTTATATTTATGTAATGTATATTATGTTTGTGATAATATATTATATGATATTACATATATGTTTTATACATATTATATATCTACATGATTTGCTCACAGCCATCCTACTTTCAGGGCCTGTGCAAAGGGTCAGCACTATGGAAGAGATGGTTGCTCTTTTAAGTAATATAAAACTTACATTAAAGTTACATTTAATAACTTTATTCCAAATCTGCAATCTCAGATGGTTTCAGCAAGAATTAGTGTATAGTACTGGATGTTGAGTAAGAGCTGGACTTACATGTAAATGTCAGAAGAGAAGAAAATACCAACTGTAACCTTTTTCCTGGCTTGATGCTTTTGTAGTTGATTTTTTAAAAATGGTGATTTTTTTCCCCATACTGTTGGCATCCTTTTTTTTTTTTCTAAGTGTGACTTTTAATATACCATTAAAACTAATCATTAAACATTATTGCTTAGTCTTCTGAATTTACTGAAACATTTTCTAAAAGTAAATTAATTATGTAAAAGAGAGATAACCCTTGGATATGTGGATGCCCTTTATGACTACCTCGATCTTCTCTCCTTTTTTGTCTTTTCAGTACTTTTGTCCCTTGTTTTCTCATTATCTCCCCCTGTACTTTGGGCAGTGCCATTTCCCCTGTGATTTATAGGTAAGTGAAACACAAAAAGTAAGACCATTTACTTGGACACTGTTCGTTGCCATATCCTGTCATTTCCCCATAAGATACTTGCTTACATAAACAATGTGTAGGTTCGTTGGGATCTATTGCAAACTCAGCAGGTGAGGCTTCTCTTTCCTGCTAGGCCTTAGAGCATTTCTTTTTCTTGGCTGACTTGGATTTTTTTCCTTTTTAGGTGACTGATCATCACAGTCTTTGATCCCATTTGTCTGTGGCATAAGTCACTGTTTTCACTGGTTCTCTACCTGTGGGATCTTCTTAAAGATCTTTCTGGCTGGCTAGAATCCATTTTTGCTTCACCTAAGGTTGTTTGCTTTCAGCAGAATCTTGGAGATACTGTGAATATAACTCCATTTGCTTGCTCAATTTTCCACCAGTTCATACATTTGTGTGACAATCTGAATTTTTTTTTTGGTTTCCTAATTCTTGTCTATTGATTAATGTTCTCTGGAGATGCTGTTATAGGTATTTTTTTCTAGTTTGACTTGTCTTCTATTTTTCATAGATATCAACAATTTCCTTTTATATTTGAAGAGCCAGGGTCAGTGACAGTCCCAGCTGCAGCATCCCCTTCTTGATTGGGTGGCAAAGAGATTTGAAACATAAAACAAACATGTTTCCAACCCCACTAACACCCTACTAACACCCTGCACAGCCTGGCTCCCTCCTAAGCAGCCAGCACCATCTATATAAGCAGTTATTATTTCTTAAGTTTGCTCAAAACACATATTCTTTCATTTTATTCTAGGTAGGTTTATTGTATAATCTAATCTAATGCCCTCAATATTAAACAGTGTTCAGTACTTTTGGAAATAACTTACTTAATATCTTTCCACTGTGGGATTTATTCAAGAAATATTCAAATGTCTGCTATATGTAGGGCACTGTGTTAGATTCTGTGGGAGTTGCAAAGATAATTTAAATACATTTCTTTCTCCTGAACATCTTTAAATTTTAGAAGGAGGAAGTATAGCTAGAATGTTAGAGTGCTGTGTGATTTTCAGAGGAGGAACAGATAACTTGATACTTGGAATTGTGTGATAGTTAATTTTATGTCAGTGGGCCACAGTGCCTTGATATTGGGTCAAGCATTCTCCATGTTTCTGAAGATTTTTTTTTAAAGATTAATGTTTAATTGGATAGGTTTTGAGTACATAGATTACACAAAATAAAATGTTGGTAGGCCTCACCTAAACTGTTAAAGGCTTTAATAGAACAAGCTGGGCCCTGTGTCCCATACATATAATTCTAGTGACTTAGGAGTCTGAGGCACGAGGATCCAGCCTTGCATCTAAGCAAGGCCTGAAGCAACTTAGCAAGACTGTCTCTAAATAAAATATTAAAAAGGTCTGGAGATGTGACTCAGTGAAGTGCCCCTGGGTTCAATCCCTGGTACCATAAAAGGTGTGAGGGTGGGGGGACTTTAATAGGATTTGCAAAGACTGACCCTCCTATGAGCAAGAAGGAATTTTACCAGCCTACTGTAGCTTGTGGATTTTACCTGTTCTCTTGGAATAATGCATGCTCTATTTTTCCTGTTTTCACACCACAATCAATAGAAGACTGCTATGATCCTAACAACTTAAAGATTTCTTCCTATAATAAGCAAGCAGCTCTGTAAAAACAGAC
Source organism: Sciurus carolinensis (assembly GCF_902686445.1). NCBI lineage: Eukaryota > Metazoa > Chordata > Mammalia > Rodentia > Sciuridae > Sciurus > Sciurus carolinensis. The sequence goes on from NC_062228.1 coordinate 42,193,421, forward strand.
CCAAGGGGCTGGGACTGTAGCCCAGTGGCAGAGCACTTGTGTAGCATGTGTGAAGCACTGGGTTCGATCCTTAGCACCACATTAAAATGATACAAATAAAGGTATGCTGTCCATCTACAACTACAAAAAAAATTTTTTTAAAGCAGATACAAGCTGAGTGTCCTCTAATTTAATTTAATTCTGACACTACTATTTAATTCTGTGGAAATAGTGCCCACAGGTTGAGGGCTTAGTTCTAAGCCCCAGGTTTTACCTGTGCTTCTGACTGTCCACCTATAAATTGAGATTTCCACAACCCCTTTCCTGGGTTTAATTTGCTTGAGTGACTCACAGAACTCATTTATTGGTTTATTATAAAGAATGTTACAAAGAAGACAGATGAAAGAGGTATATAGGTAAAGTATGGGAAAAGGGGCATGGAGCTTTTCATGCCCTCTGGGTATGTCATCCTCTAGGAAAACCCCCATGTGTTCACCTCCCAGGAGCTCTGCAGGCTTATCCTTTTGGGGGTTTTATGGAGACTTCACTGCATAGGCATGATTGAATCCTAGACGGCTATATCAAAATGTAATTGGACAAAAAAGCTGTGGTCTGATGCCAGTAGCTTGGATGGGAAAAACAAGCAAGATCTGTGGGTTAGCAGTCTGCTTAGCCTCTCAGTGCAGCAGCACGGGGCAGGACCCCTGTGAAATGAGGTGGGTCTTGGGACCTATTATCAGACAAGGAATTTAAAGGCAGGGGAAGATTAGGGAGTTTCTCTGACCTGTTTGAGGGGAGAGAAATTCTAGTTTCTGGACCTGCCTTGGGAAGGTTTTCTTAACACCATGTTTTGGGAAGTATACCCTTAATTTTAAAACCACTTATTTATCAACTTTGTCAGGGAGGTGTGGTGCTGGAGATCAAACCCAGGACCTTCAGCATGCTGAGCATGTGCTGTACCAATGAGCTATATCCCCAGTCCCTGACCAAAAAAAAATTTTTTTTTTTTTTTTTATCAAGTGGCTCCCTATCTAACAGGATAGTTTTAAGTTTATAGACTTGTTATTATGGTTTTTCTGTTTTGTTTTAATTTCCCAGTTTTTGTTAAAACACTGTGTGATAGCACTGTTCTTAATCACACTTTGTAATTTTGTAGCCCTCTTTGTATCTATCAAATTTACACTGTGTTCTAGAACCATAATAAATCATCATGTACACTTACATGCTTGAATGAATTTATTGTCCATTTCTTATGTTTTGGGAGAATGGTGCGGGGTGCTGGGGATTGAACCCAAGACCTTAGGCATACTATATATGCTCTGCCTCACCCCAAGCCCTGTATCTTACCTTTTGACATGACTGTTCCTGTGAGTTCTTAGTTTTGATATAGCAAAGCGTAAGACTCTGGCTTTTTCTGCACTCAAGTGTTTTTCTGGAAATACAGTGAAAACTTTTGACCAAATTCAGATCTTAATATCAGGAGATTGCTATTATTGCTATATATATTATTATATATATTATGTTTTTAGTTATGTTCTTTTTTATTTACTTGTTATCTCTCAGGGGCATTGGTTAACTGTTGGATCTTCATAACTATCGTTTTTATTGCTGTGCTACTTTTTCTTTACATTTTGTTTGTCTCCAAATTATTCCTTTAGTAATTTGATGTTACTGCATTGACTTGCTTGGTTTATTTTATTTTATTTTTCCCGGTACTGGGGATTAAGCACAGCGGTACTGTACCCCTCAGCTATATCCCAAGTCCTTTTTATTTTGAGACAGGATCTCACTTAGTTGCCCACACTGACCTTGAACTTGTGGTCCTCCTTCCTCAGCTACCCAAGCAGCTGGGATTCAGGTGTGCACCACTATGCTCAACATGTTCTTGATGCATTTATTGTTCTGTTACTTTGCTATGATAAATATTAATCCTGAATATTTTTCATATTTCTCTTGAAGACCATGTTTTGTCACTATTCTCATCCTTCTTTTTTTCCTTCCTTTATTCATCATTCCTTTTACTTTTCTCCCCTTTTCATCTTTTCTGTAAAAATTTTACATGATTCCATGCCCCTTACTTTTTTTTCTTACACTTTCCAATATAAGCTACTTGCCTGAATATGGAATACAGATTCTTCTCTAATTCACTCTGAATTCACTTGGGTGTAGTTTGAATGGTTTGGTCAGGCCTTGGAAGTCCTAATAGAACTTCTCTGCAACTTTGTACAAGGGCCATTGGTTTTTCTCCCTCTGCTTCAGAATGAACTGATATACTGCTTAGGAGTTATGGAATTTTTTTCATTGAGGTTGAATTAAATATATTCGTAATTGTCTTAGCCTGGTTTTTTCTCTTCTTCAGCCTTCCTCTTAGATAAAGGTCAAAATGTAAATAAAGCCTTGTCACTTCCTCCTGACTGCTTAAAGATGTTTGGCCAGTAGGGGAAGGGGAACTCTACTGAAGCATTCCACACCTTTTCCCTTATCACACCTACATGCCAAGTTAGGGAGTATCAGTGAAAATTTCTCTGGAGTTACAATGGGCAGGGGAATGCTACATGTGGATTCTGGGCTTGGTCTTCCAAATTGGACTAGTTCAGTCTGTATTTGAATGATTTGGGGGCGGTGGCAATTAAAACCCAGGCCTCCTATGTAGCAGCTTCTTATTTTTCTTTATTTTATGACAACGTCTTGCTTAGTTGCCAAGGCTGACCTGGAACTTGTAATGCTTCTGCCTCAGCCTCCAGAGTTGCTGGGATTACAGGCATGTTGCCATTGCTCCTGACTTGGATACAGACATTTTTCAGAAGTCTTTAAGGCAGTGAACCTGAAAAATTAAACAATCATTAGAGACTCCGGGAGTTGGTTTAAAATGCATATTTCTGGACCCTGTCCCCAGAATGTCTAATTTTGTCGAAATCTTCATTTCTATCCAGTTTACCTTGTTGCAGGTGGTCTACAGTTTAACTTTGAGTAGTGCTCTTCAGTGTTAAAATAATAAGACTTAATTATGCAGTAGATATTTTTCAGACTATCCCAGGAGGCTGAATAGCTGACAGTTGCTCACTGTAGCGTCTAGAGAACTTTTTGCTCACCAGGGTAATTGTTACCTTTAAAAAAAAAAAAAAAGGGGCTCAAACTGGATTTTGTGGGCTGGAAAAAAATCTGTGTTACCACTCCTCCCTAACCAAGAAATCCCCACCTCTGATAGTCTTTTAAATCAAATATATTTAGCTTAAGCAAAAACCATTGTTTCCTTCTTTAAAAAGACCTACAAATTAATGAATACCCTCTGACATGATATTTCAAAACTGCTGCTTAATACTTGGAACGAAATACGGAGAGGCCCTACCTGAATATGTAAATGTAATGACTAGTAGGCACATCTCATATCTTCTATTTTCTCACCAGTTCGATCCTTTGGTACAGAAGACAGACCAACAGATCGTCCTATACCTCCTCGAGATGAAGTCTTTGAATATATTATATTCCGTGGAAGTGATATTAAAGATCTCACTGTTTGTGAGCCACCAAAACCACAATGTTCTTTGCCTCAGGACCCAGCTATCGTTCAGGTAATTGATAGTAAATTGTCTTGAAATACAAGTAAACTTCACACACATACAAAACAAGCCTTGATTTGCCTCTGCCAATTGAATGTTTGTGTAGTTTACCATTTTAGAGTTGCCTTAATTGGGCTGGGGATATAGTTCAGTTGGTAGAGTGCGTGCTTTGCATGCACAAGGCCCTAGGTTCAATCCCCAACACCACAAAAACAAAACAAAAACAAAGTTGCCTAACTACCTAAAATTACCTAGATAATATTCTTACCTAGGTTTTAATATTTGGATCATAAATCAGATGAAATAAAAGAAGAAATAATTGAAGAATTCATATTATAAAATATTTTCTAATTTAAACAATACTAGTGTTACAGTGGTTAACATTTATTGAGAGCTAACTCTAAAAGATATGCTGTTCAAAGCACAAGCACTGTACATAAAATCAATCCTCGTGTACCATCTGAGTTTGATCCATAATTTTTCTTACTTTTACAAGTAAGGAAGTTGAGACAGAACCATTTAAATAGACGGAGGCAACTTGGCTCCAAAATCTAGGATCCATAACACTACACTAATCAGATAATGGTTTATATTACAAACTAGGGTGATAATAGCTACTCTTAAGTAAAAAATTATTAGGTTTAATGGGAGGAAACTGCCAAGTCACATTATATATTATATGGTATACAATAGTATATAATAAGACAGTATTAACATAAAAGGATTTTAACAGAGACTAGATCTTAAATTTCCTAAATAAAAAACTCAAGTATTCCCAGAAAGAGAAATTGGAAATTTGCATATTTTACTAAAAATAGAAACACAATACATAAACACTTGTAAATAATTAAAGATATCCATTACAGTATACGTTTACATGTTCATTAGAAGGATATAAATGCTTCTGAACTTTGGCCATAACAAAAGAAGCAGTTTCACGTAGCATAGCTGATTAAAAGTGTGGCTTGCCTATGATTTTCCTTCTGAATTCATTTTCTTCTTAACCTTTTTTTGTCATAAGTCTTTTTCACTTAAAATATATTTGTTCAGTTTTGTTAGTAATATAGTACCTTTCCCCTTTTTTATGTTGTGACTGATAAAATCTTGTTTTCCCACAGAATAGATTTTTTAAATCTGTATCTTAAAACTTCTTACTTTCAGCTATTAAAGGAAAATACCTAATAAACTCTCTTAAAGAAAATGTAAAATGGAATTTAAAATTAAGAGAGAAAAGGACCTCATAATATTTATTTGCTGTTTTTCCCCGAATAAAATATTTATGATAAGAAATATTTTGTTGCAGCATAAACTGAAAAAATTCTCTAGTCTTATCTCTCCCTCCCTTTTAAAGTTTTCTTTTTGGAGAAAGAAATGTGATGTAATCCTAAGAAAGTATGAATCTCTTAGATGGAGAAAGAAAAGACACATTCTTTCGTGTGTGTGTTTTACAGTAGGAGATTAAATGCAGGGGCGTTCTACCACTGAGTTATACCCCGAGCCTTTCTGTTTTGTTTTTTATTTTGAGACAGGGTCTTGCTAAGTTCCCCAAGATGGCCTGGAACTTGGCGATCCTCCTGCCTTCTCTTCCTGGGTCACTGAAATTCCAGGCATGTGATACCTGTCCCACCAAGACACTCTTTTTTTTTTTTTTCCCCCCTTCACTGTCTAACATTTATTCACCTACAAGGTAAGAATTGGTACAAATAATAAGCAGTGCTTTAAATACAAATAAATAGTTCTGGTTTCTTAGAAAACAGTTTTTTATAATTCTAAGTTAAGTGTTTTCTAAGTTGCTGTTAAAAATAGACTATTTTTTACTTCACCATAATCCTTCGAAGAGGTAAGGATAAAATGGTGATTTCCAAGAAGTCACCAGAAAGATGGAAGATAGTCCACCTCCAGGACACATTCCTAATAGAGATAGTTGCCTTCATTAAAGATTGGTGTTATTTTACTTATTGTTCCTTACATGTCTTGATAATTCTGTAGCAACCAGTTATTTGAATAATCAGTTTTAGGGAGGGAGATAAATGAAGGGAGCACAAATCAAAATGGTATTGAATGACTTGTTCAACCATCAGAATCTTCAACTTGTTCATTTTATTCATTCATTCAACAGTACTTGTTGAGTACCTAGGATTGATATTAACAGTGAACACAAGATAAAGATATTGCCATAAATGACCTTATATCCAGGAACCTTATATCAGGACATTCTTATTTACATTATGAAATATTTTATAATAAATAATAAAATATATGTATTAAATATATTATAGGTTCGGTAAGTTAAGGTTTTATATACAAAATTTTCCTCAACTTATGTAATTGCCTATAAAAATGTAAACGGTTTTTTGTGGAATATGTTGGTTTCTGCATCTCTTTCCTGTAAATTTAATAGTAGGCCTCAAATGATTAAAAATAAAAGGAAAATCACCGGTGAGATGTCTTATTTATTTCAGTACCAGACAGACTGAAACCCAGTATTACTGAATGCAGTTACTTTACTTACTCAAGTAACTTTTCATTTATTCTTTCCTAAATCTGCTGTAAAACTCTTAAATCAGGGCTGGGGTTGTGGCTTAGTGGTAGAGCACTTGCCTGGTATGTGTGAGGTACTGAGTTCAATCCTCAGCACCACATAAATAAATAAAATAAAGGTACTGTGTCCATCTACAGATAAAAAAGGTAAAAAAAAAAAAAAAAAAAAAAAAAAAAAAACTCTTAAATCACAGGAGAATTTTATTATAGAAAAAATTGTAATTCCCATTGCGTATGATGGGTACAAACATTGAGGGAGGTTGTTCATCTATTATAATATTAAATAAATATTGTAAGTCTTGGTAATTGCTTTTATACTAGTAGTTATAATTTAATACTTGAAAGTTTTAAAAACCTGAATATCTCTCCATTATATCCATGTTGTTTAGAGCTTAGGAAAATAACCCATGCTTTTCTTTCAGTCTTCACTAGGTTCATCTACTTCTTCATTCCAGTCAGTGGGCTCCTATGGACCTTTTGGCAGGATGCCAACATACAGTCAGTTCAGTCCAAGTTCATTAGTCGGGCAGCAGTTTGGTGCTGTTGGTGTTGGTACGTGATGCTTTTCTTTTCCCCGTAATTTCCTTTTCTTTACCACAAAGGTACAGAAAATTTAACCACAAATTTGTAGAAATGTTATTTGATGTTTCTTTCATAACCTTGTTCTATGATGTTAAGCACCTGGTGATTATTATTTTTTTAAAGTCTTTATTTAGTCTTTTTAATGATTAGTGGTTTCATGGAGGCCAACTTTCAGAGTAATCCCATTATAAACCTGGATGTATCCAATTAGCAGATTTCTTTGAAGTTTATTTTAAATTTACATAAGATATGTCCATTTAAAATGAACTTTTTTTTTTTCAAATGAAATGAATTTTCCGAAAGGCAATATTGAGTGGAGTGTGGATGATTCTATCTTTTAACAGCTACCTGTGAGAGATGCTCAACACATAGTACATTTGAGGGCTTAGTGCTTTGTTGTAACAGTGTTTTTAAAAACGAGTGAGAGGGGCTAGGGGTGCAGCTCAGTGATAGAGTGCTTGCCTAGCATGCCAAGGCTCTGCGGGGCTGGCCGGGGTGGGGGGTGGTCTACAATGAGAATATACAGGAAGGCTGGGCTAATGACAGTCCTACTGGTGATTATTAAAAGACAAAGGCCTCTGGGCACTTTGGCGCACCCCCTGTAATCCCAGTGACTCAGGAGACTGAGGCAGGAGGCCAGTTTGAGACTAGCCTCAGCAACTCAGCATGACCCTGTCTCAACATAAAAAATAAAAAGGGCTGGGAATGTAGCTCAGTAGTAAAGTGCCCCTGGGTTTAATCCCTGGTACTTTAAAAAAAAAAAGACCACTTAGGACAAAAACTAAATGCAATCAGATTAGCTCAGTGTTTCTCTGTTTTTTATAGAAATACGTTTTCACTTTTTAGTATCTTTATTGAAATTTCCACAGTAAAGAGTAACTTTATGACTAGAGGATATAACTCAGTGGTAGAACAATTGCCTGTCGTGTACGAGGCCTTAGGTTTGATCCCCAAGTTTCTAGCACCATAAAAAGAACCTCAAATCTTAAGTTCTAGCCACTGTACTTAATTCCATGAAATGATTATTTTGTCAGTTTACTGTTACACATAATCATAAATAGTTTCATATGTATCTTAAAACTCATTAGTACCCTAACAAATTTTGTTAAAATTAACTTAATTCCATTCTATGATTATACTTTTTTAAATACTGATGACTTTTTAAGTATGTAAATGTTTTACTTATTCACAAAAAAGATTGAGGGACAAAAACAGACTCTGAAATTGGATATAAACAGAAATGACAGATGCTAACTATATAGCAAATTGATGATATAACCACACAGAGAAGAAAATTTATTTGAATAACTTAACACTCATTAGGATGTATTTTAAGCACAAATAGAACAACAGAACTTGACTTAGGTCTAGAATTGATAGAGTTATTGCTATTGTTAATTCTTAAGCTTTTATTTATATTATAGGAATGGGCAATGTATTGATATTGATATAGAGGAATATATTGATGTTGGGAAACTTTTTACTATGGGGAAGGGAGATAACAAATAATGGAAAGGAAAAAGGTAAGAAAGAACTGTGTGGTGTGAATGTAAATTGAAGGTATAAGTCTCAACTCTTTTTTAAAGAACCGTTATTTTCTGGCTTTTTTCATAGAAAGAGCCTAGAAGCAATGATACCAGTAGCAAAGAACTTGTAGATGGGTTCCTAGTTTTTAAATACCATTTCCCATTAAAAGGAACCAGGACCCCTTGAAAATAGAAAGAGCCATATGTGGTAGCATATAAGAGTGATAGTACAGGTTAAGCATCCCTAGTCTGAAATATTTCAAGATCTAAAAATCACCCTCAGGCTGTTTGCATAATTGAATTTCATGTTCAGACTTTGGTCCCATCCCCAAGATATCATGTATGTGCAAATGTTCAAAATCCAAAAAAAAAAAAAAAAAAAAAAAAAATCTGAAATCTAAAACACTTCAGATTCCAAGCATCTTGAATAAGGGATACTCAACTTGTATAGATAATCACCATTGTGTAAATTCCAGTATAATAATTAGCAAAAATCAACAGTGGATGCTAAAATCATTGGGTGAAAAGTATTGGAACAGGATATTAAGATGATCTTGAAGTATAATCCCATGGCTTACTTACTAATTACAAAGGGAGAAAAAAAGGTGCCTTTGTAAGGGAGAGATTTTGGTGGTTACCATCTTAACCAAGTGGTCAAGTTTAGCATTGCCTTAATTAAGTAATTTTGGGTCTCCCAATGTGATAATTGATGGCGGAGGGAGGAGTACATCACCTTGGTGGTGTTCTTGCTGAAAATACAGAGTCTAATTTTGAAGAAATGAACATATATATTCAGGTGAGGGATGTTCTGCAAGTTACCCAGATTTGTCAAAGGATTCAATGTCAGGAAGAACCCAAAAAAAGACAGCAAAACTGTTTCAGACTGGGAGACTGATGAGAAGTAACATCCAAATGCAAAATGTTGTTGAATCTTGAGTCTGAGAAACAGTATAAAGAATATTTTAAGGACCACTGAGGAACTTTTGAGTGTGTGCTTAATGTTGATTGGTATTGTTACTGTTGATTTTCTTAAATGTGGTAATGGTGTATAGTTAACTGTATAGGAGAATGTCTTTGTTTTGAGGAAATGGCTTTGAAATGTTTAAGGGTCAGAGGTCAAATTAATTTGTAACTTATCTGAGGAAAAGAGTAGTATATTTATACAGATATAAAAAAATGGGAAAATGGGTGTGCACATGCCTATAATCCCAGCGGTTTGGCAACCTGAGATAGGAAGATTGCTATTTCAAAGTCAACCTCAGCAAAAGCAAGGTGCTAAGCAACTCAGTGAGACCCTGTCTCTGAATAAAATACAAATAGGGTTGGGGATATGGCTCAGTGGTTGAGTGCCCCCGAATTCAGTCTCCAGTACCAAAAAAAAGAAATGGAAAAATAGAGTAGGTAAGGCAGGATGTTAGCAGATGGTGAATCTAGAGGAATGTATTGGTATTTGATTTTAACATAGGTTTAACATTTTTCAGAATTAAAATTTTAAATATTTAGTTCCTTTTATACCTATTCTTGGGTAGGTAAAATCTGCAGTAGTAACTTTGGTCCATAAATATCCTAATCCTGTTCAGGTTGTAAGATCAGTGTTATTTATACACGCAGTTTTATTTTTTGGCTGTGTGTGTGTGTCTTTGTTTTTGGCTATGCTAGGGATCAAACCCCAGGGATGCATGCTAGATAAGCGTCCCATCACAGAGCTATGTCCCAGCCCCGTATTATCCTTTTATGAGACTCCTTTCACTACATTGAATAGTTGGCTAACATCAGAATCATCATTATACTTATTTCCTGTATTTGCTTGGCTTAATATATATGAAGATTTTAACAGGATCTAGCACATAGTATCAATGTACCAACTACTGCTTCGGTCATTTTCAAGACTGCCTACAATTGGGGTGTTTTGTGATAGTATAATATCTATTCCTTGTAATATTTTTTGAGACAGGGTCTCACTAAGTTGCTTAAGCCTCACTAAGTTGCTGAGGCTAGCAAAAAACATAAGTTGGGAACCATCCCTCTTACTATAATAGTTTTATTTGTAATTTGTCACTATTTTATTTTAATATATTTTGGAGAGAAAGCTTCTTAAAGGAAAAAGCAGCCCAGCAGGAACTTGGGCAAGGGTTTGGAACTTACTGTTCACAGAAAAAGAAATACAAATGGACCTTAAACATGTGAAAAAAAAATGCTTTGATCTTGCTTATATTAAAAAAAATGTACATACCACAAGTTCAAAGCTAGCCTCAACAACTTATTGATGTCCTAAGCAACTTAGTGAGATCCTGTCTCAAAAATAAAAAGGGGGCTGGGGATATAGCTCAGTGGTAAAGCACCTCTGGGTTAAATCCCCAATACCAAAAAAAAGGAGAAAAAAAAAAGAATTGCGACCCTCCTAGCCCAACCTCCCCAGCCACTGGATTATAGGTGAGCACCACCATGCGTGTCCCATCCTTTTGTAACAGGGTCTCACTAAAATTGCTGAGGTTGGCCTGGAACCTGAGATCCTTCTGCCTCAGCCTCTTAAATTGTTGGGATTGCAGGTGTGTGTGCCACTGTGCCTGGCTACTCTTATTCTTGATACTGATGGATATTCTTTCTCTCTCTTTCCTTGATTGGTCTGGCTAGGGACTTTTTTTTTTCAAATGATACCATCCACTAAATTGATTCAGTGTAATCCCAGTCAGAATCCATCAGGCATTTTTTAAACAAATCGTCATGCAGATTCTAAAATTTATGTGGAAATTAAGAGTGTCCAGGACAATCTTGAGAAAGTTTAAGGTTTGTACAACCCAATTTCAACACATAGTATAAAGCTAGTAATCAGAACTGTGAATTGGTGAGTTGTTGACATGAGGATAGACAAATACATGAGGAGTAAAGAATAGAGGATGTAGAAGAAATAATCCACTCAGATACTGACTTTCTCCAAAGTAACGCCACTTTTACATATGGTGGTATAACTGCTGGATATCTGTGGAAAATACAAACCTTGACCTTGCCTTAAACAGTTCATAAAAGATATTTTGAGGGAGAGTATAGTCATAAATCAGTAGCAGAACTGGGGCAGGACTAAGAGGTGTGGTGTGACCAGGAACTCCCGGAGAAGAAATGGAGGATATAGAAGAATTTGCTAATTATTGAGCACATACTCCAGGGGGCAGCAGAGGAAGGTTGAGTGGGGTGAGGAAGCACAGAGCAGCATAGAGCTGCTAATAATACACATCATCAAAGTAGGTTCCCGTTGTAGTTCAGTGGTAGCGTGCTTGCCTAGCATATGTGAGGCACTGGGTTCCATCCTCAGCACCACAAAAAATAAATAAATAAAGATATTGTGTCCATCTACAACTAAAAAAAAAATGTTTTTTTAAATAGCTTATGTTTTGATCATTGCCCAAAACTAGAGCTAATGGGATGGATTCAGCTCCCCCACAGAAGTCTTTTTTTTGAGAAAGGATCTCACTAAATTTCGAAGGTTGACTTTCAACTTGGAATCCACTTGCCTCGGCCTCCCAAGTTGCTGGAATTACAGGCATGCACCACTACCCAGCTCCCCCACAGAATTCTTGAAGTGCTAATCACAACATTTCCAGGGATATTTTGGGAGTTTGTTTTTTGTCTCTTCCTGACCGGGCTGGAATGGCACTGCCTAATTGGAGTGTACCTCTAAAGGAGTCTCAGTGGACCCCACTAACTGAGATACTATGTCCTGATGCCCTGTTTTAAGAGAGAGATGAACAAGTGGAATTCATTAAGTTGGAATGAATGAGGAGGAGTATCTTAAAGACCATGTAAAGTTAGTAATGGTTAAAGGAATGGAGTTTGCCTACTCTGGCAGTGAGCAGATTGTAAAGGACATGAAACTGCTGCTCTGGGCTAGACTCGTTAAAAGAAGGAAAGTGATGAGGGAAGAGGTAGACAGGGCCTTGTAAACTGAGGTAAAACATTTAAACTTTTATCTTGAAGACAGTAATAATGTGATTATATTTGTATTTTTTAATTTTTATTTTATAAAAGATTATTCTGACTACCATCTTTGAGTAAGTTTAGAGGTTGGGGAATGAGGACCATTGAAATAATATTAAGTGAGAAAAAAACAGTATATAAAAAGTGAATAATCAAAAAAAAAAGTTGAATAATCCAGAAGTTCTGCAGAAATTTACAGATGATCAACATAACCACGCATGGCAGATAACTGGATCCATTCTAGGAATTTTGTTACCCATATTACCCAAACTTCATGTGACTGTTTTAAGCAAATGCAGCTCCACAATTCTCTTTTAAGGCAAAACATTGAAACTGGGATCCTCTGTCTGTCGTCTTGAAAATGCTGAAGAAGCTTCTAGTCTGCTAATTTGGCTCCTTGTATGGATACTTGGTATCAGAATAATTGAACTTAATGTTGGTGTAGAATTTACCATTTCTGCTACTTCATTATCTGATATGTGCCCTTACTGTTGCATCTGCATAACTACCTGGGACCCTTCTACACATGTTATAATTTTATAAAAATTGTCCAAGTATCCTGGGCTTTATATTGACTTTTTCACCTTACATTGCCATGGTTTTCCCAAACTTTGTTTGTTTGTTTGTTTGTTTGTTTGTTTGTTTGTTTTTGGTGCCAGGGATTAAACTTGGGGGCACTTAACCACTGAAGCATTTCCCAGCCCCTTATATTTTGTATTTCAAATCAGGGTCTCGCTAAGTTACCTAGGGCTTTGCTGAGTTGCTGAAGCTGGCCTTGAACTTGTGATCCTCCTGCCTCAGCCTCTCAAATCACTGGGATTACAGGCATGGGCCACTGTGCCCGGTTCCAAACTTACTTTATGCACTTAATTTTTAGAATTATTAAGTTGTATAAGAGTTATAGAAGAGTAGGCAGACAACATTAAGATGATATTTTATATAATTGAAGTTTGTTTTTTGTTTTTGTATGTTTGTTTAAAAAAATCCTCTTCAAGCTGGAAGCTCCTTGACATCCTTTGGAACAGAAACATCAAACAGTGGTACCTTATCTCAGAGTAGTGCAGTTGGTTCTGCCTTTACGCAGGATACAAGATCTATAAAAACACAGTTATCTCAAGGTAAGCCTTTTTTTCCTTCAGATATTTTCATTCTGAATTTTTATTTTTTTCTCCCAGTTACCGTATTATAATAAATGTATCATTGAATGACTTATACTATTTATACTTCAAACTTCATAGATCATGAAATTGAAATAGTGGACATTCTCTGTGTTTGACGTTTTTGAAAAGCAATTATATAATTTGTGAATGGCACTTAAATACATAAATCAGTACCAGATTCGCCACTGAGGATGAGCTAACCTATATAAATTAGAAATACCATCTGAAAAAAAAAAAGAACTATTCATTGTACTGTTGCATCTTATCTAACATTCTGACAGGATATAGAGCAGTAATTCTCAGTGTGAACCATCCACTACAGTGTCATCTGGAGCACTTCTGGAAAATGTAGGTCCTGAGACCTACTACATCAAAATCCCCGGAGCAGGGATCTGCATTTTAATAAGCTTCTTAAAGGATCCTGTTTTATTTTTAAATTCTGTTTTTCCATTAACCAGTCTCAGAACCTTAAGTAGTCACAAGATTTCAGTCTTCTTTTATCCACTGCTAAAGTGGGTATTATCGATTCATTGCTTTACATGAATGTTTACTTTTCAATAAAGCAATGTAAAGTTATTTTAGAAAGATGCTATAATCACAGAATTAATACTTTGTTGTAAATGAAATAAATATAATGAGCATAAGGAAGAATATAAAAATAACCATAGACTTAGTACCCAGAAATAACAAATATTTACATTTTATGTATTCTATATATTTTTTAAATTCTTCACTAAACTGTTACTTAATCTTAGCATTTATTTTCTAAATTATAAAATGGGGCTCTTCTGCTGAACTATCAGACTTATTTTTAAGAATTAAATTTTAAATTTTCAAAATGTTTGCAGTGCTCTTAACATAGTGCCTCAGACAGTATAAGCACAGTAAATATGAGCTATCTTAACCAGTAGTCAACATCAAACCTGATATTGAAATTCCAGAAATATTCTTACTAATATCATAAACACAGATGCCTGCTATCACTACTCCTGAGTCTTAGAAAGTTTTAACTAAATCAGAATATATGAGGCAATAAGGAAGTGACATAAATATTGGAATTAGCACTATTTACCAGTGCTAATTTTCTACTTGCAATTGAAAATTCACTGAAAAACTTAGAACTAGGGAGGGACTTAAATTAGAGGTAAAATGCCCCAAAATCGCTTAATTCATACATGTAATGGGGATTCGAGAAAAGGCTCACAATAATTAGAAACAGGAAATTATGTATAATATGCATAATAAGAAATAGATCCACTTCTATGAAGAAAAATGCAAAATGTAACAGTAACATAAAAGGAGTCACATATAATGAGGAAAACATCTTGTTCCTAGATAAAGAATTTAGTATTGAGAAGTCTTTACTTCTTATATTAATTAAATTTATTGTACTTTCAATCCATTCTAGTGGGATAGTAGAAGAACTTAAAGTTTTTGTTTTTGTGGGGTTGGGGATTTTTTGTTTTTGTTTTTGTTTTGTGTGTGTGTGTGTGGTACTGGGGATTGAGTGAACCTAGAGACGCTCTACCACTGAACTACAGCCCCAGTCCCCGTTTTTAAACTTGTATTTTGAGCTGGAGTCTTGCTAAGTTGCCAAGGCTGACCTCAAACTTTTGATCCTCCTGCCTTATCCTCTTGAGCTGCTGAGTTTACAGGCTTGTACCACTTTACCCAGCGGAAAGATTATCTTTAAATAAACATGGACATAATAGCAGACATAGAAGCAAAAAGAAAAATAATGTAATAGATGATAAAAGTTTTATTTTTAAATTTGTGGAGAAAGCTTTGTTGTTCCAGTGAATGATGTTGGGGCAGAAAAAAACTTCTGATCATTTAGAGGGTTTTGGTGGAAGATTGTTTCAGGTACTAGAGCTTGAACCCTGGGCATCACACATGCCAGACAAGCACTCTACCACTAAGCCATATCCCCAGCCCAAAAAACTTTAAAATAAATTTAAATGTTAAATTTTAAGTATAATTTTATTAAAGTTAGAGGTATATCTATATAAAATTGTTACAGGATGTATTTCTACTCAAATAACTCTGGATTTATTCCTATATTATGCCAATATCGCCTGTATTTCCTTATTTATAGCAAAATTGTTATCCTGATTAGTAAACTCTATTTGTAAAAAAGAATGTTTTAAACACAAAACAAAGTACTTTCAAAAAATACTACAGGCTAGGTGTGTTGGTGAGCACCTGTACTCCTGGCAAATTGGAAAGCTGAAGAAAGAGAATCACTTGAGCCCAAGAGTTCAAGGCCGTCCTGGGCAACATAATGAGACCCTATCTCAAAAAAAAAAAAAAAAACCTTTTTATTTATTTATTTATGAGTAAAATATGAAATGTTGCTCACAGGCTAAAAGTTACATAAACCACCATGATTTCTCATTATGATCAATGAAAAAACTAGTGTTTCTATTAATGATAACTTTATTTTTAAATGTTTTCATGGTGATCTAAATTTTTTGGCCAAAGTTAATTTGTCGTCAATGACTGAAAATGGTGATACACATTCGTAATACTTTGTATAACCATAAACTAATTAATTGGCCCTAAACTATCTGGATACACAAAACCAGTGATTGCCAGTGCTTAGCAGTTTACCAGTTGTTTGGAACCTGTGTGGATGTGCATGAATAGGTAGTGGCATACTTGGAAATGTTTTTGCATAAAGTGAACATAATTTTTAAACAAAACATCATATTGTACAGTATCATGAACTTTGAGAATTACCTGAGCAGAAATTTATAGTAAACACATAGGGGCAAAAAAAGCATGATAGTAATGCCTAATGTTGTATTCTTCAGTTAAACCTGTGACTAGGTTCTGACCTCATAAAAGGGAAAGCATTGTAAGTACAAACCCCATGTTAAGTAAAACCTTGCTTTTAAAAAATCTCTTGATCCTTAAAGTGGCAAAGAATTATTATGGCTACTGTGTAATTATCTGAAGGGCTTATTTGTTTCTGGTCTTTTAATTTTGATGTTTAATGACCCAAGCATCTAAGATATATAAGAACCACTTACCTCACCTTCTTGTAATAGTACTTCATGGAGAGATATCGTATTAGTCATCTACAGAAAATACTAAAAACATTTAAATGTGTCAGTATTTGGTTGTTATTCATAGCCTTCATTTGACCTACCTTCAACATGATTTTTGATATTATTCTTAGGGAGTCTTGTACCAGGCAACAATTTTTGAGACACTTCATTCCACTAGGTAGAAACACAGATAAAGTTGTGGAGGGGAAGAGTCTTTGTTTTGTTTTGTTTTGTTTTAATGACCAAACTGCTGAGTTTAATGGCACATGCCTATAATGCCAGTCTCAGCAACTTAATAAGACCCTGCCAGAAAAAAATAAGATGGACTGGGGTTATAATTCAGTGGTAAAGCACCCCCTGCATTCATTCCCCAGTACCAAAAAAAAGAGGAAAAAAATTTCAAAAATACTGAGCAGACCACTAAAGATAACCAGTTTTAATAAGTAGATTAGTTCAAATTTGTACTGAGGATTTATATTGATAGAAATAAAATTATAGGGCCTGGAGCTGTAACTCAGTGATAGTGTTTGCCTTGCATGTACAGGGCTCTGGGTTCAATCCCCAGCTCCGCAAAACAAAAAGAAAACTCTAATAGACTCTTTTTTTTTTTTTTAAAGGTCTAGTTTAATTTGAAATCCTAGGTTAGGGTAGATTCTTATCTTCTGGTTACATTTTAGGTCGTTCAAGCCCTCAGTTAGATCCTTTGAGAAAAAGTCCAACCATGGAACAAGCAGTACAGACCGCCTCGGCCCACTTACCTGCTCCAGCACCTGTTGGGAGAAGGAGCCCTGTATCAACCAGGCCTTTGCCATCTACCAGCCAAAAAGCAATAGAGAACCAAGAGCACAGGCGAGGTAGAACTTTAGCTATTTACTGTTCTATAATTGACTGATCAACATTTTCACCTCACCTTATTTTCATTAAGAGGATTTACTTTATATGAATGATCCTAGAAGGTTTAAACTGAACTTAATAGAATGGTCAGTGTTTCAAATTTGACTCAGAAGTGGTGGTGGGGTGGCTATACTTTGGGGGCACTGCATAGGTTTTGTTTTATGGGTTTCCCCTCATTTCTAATTTTACAGAAAGTTTCAGTTATATGTCCTGAGTTGATATCTCACTTTGCATGTCCCCTTCTATAGCTGAAGTACACAAAGTTTCAAGACCAGAAAATGAACAATTCAGAAATGATAGCAAGAGACAAGTAGGTAAGTTACTTGGACCTGAAAGCCATATCCTATGGTTCTCAACTGGGAAAACATATTAAATGTGTGGTGCATAATTATTATAAAAAATGAAAGTTGGGGATTGTTAACTATTAAGAAGCACGTCAAGGGAGTGTCTTTGTGATGACAGAACAGTTCTTTATCTTGGTTGTGATGATGGTTATGCATATCTGTCTATGTCGTAAAATGTCATGGATCTATACATATATAAAGACATACCAGAAAATAAGAACTTCAAAAACTGGTGATGTTTGAATAAGGTCTGTACTTAAATTAATTATATTGTGCCAGTGGCAGTTTCCTGCAAGTGTTACCATTGAGAAGCTAGGTAATGGGCATAAGGGACCAGTCTGTACTACATTTTTTCCCCTTCCATATGTCTATAATTATATTAAAATGAAGAATGATTTTTAAAATGTACTCTTTGGGTGTGGGGGGAAGAACTACTCAATGATAGTCTTTTTAATATATTCCTGAATATTTCCTGCTAGTAGGATTCATGCATGGTTCTATGGCTTGCATAAATCTAGTGGGAATTTAACCCAAATGCTCTTTACCACTGAACTACATGCCCGGTTCTTTTTATGGTGGTTGCTTTTGGTGTTTTGTTTGTTTTGTTTTGTTTTGTTTTGTTGTTTGTTTATTTGTTTCTTTTTTATAGTACTAGGGATTGAACCCAGAGCCTTGTGCTTGCAAGACAAGCACTGTACCAACTGAGCTATATCCCCAGCCTTGCTTTTTGGGTTTTTTTATTTGTTTGTTTATTTTGAGACAAGGTCTTGCTGAGCTGCTGGAACTGACCTTGAACTTGGAATACTCAGCCTCCCAGGTTGCCTGGTGTCCTCATTTTATATTTATCAGTTTCTTGTTAGCATTATAAAATCAATGGTTTTGATTCTCTATGATTTTAGAATTGGAATTATATGTAAAAGTTTGAAAAGTTTCTCCATTAAAATTATTTATTTAAGTTCCCTTTTTATTTATTTTAATATTTGAGAACTTTTCCTTTCATGATTATTTATTTAATAAGGTTTTACATTTTCTTTACTTGTTTTATAATCCATAACATCCCAAAAGCATCCATTGTATTATTAATTTCAGATTCACTAGTGGAGATCAAATTATATTTTAAAACTCTTCCAAATTAAAAAAGTATAATCATTTTATTTATATAATAAATGGGACGTAATTTTCTAAGTTTTAGAAATATAAGATGTACTGTGTGTTTGTGTTTGTGTGTGTGTGTACACTCTCTCATTTCTCCTGTACTTTTTTGAAATGGGTGCTTGCAGTGTTGCCCAGACCTGGCCTTGAATGCCTGGACTCAGTGGATCCTCCTGCCTCAGCCTCCTAAAAAGCTGGGACTATACCCAGCTCCATACATTTTATGTTCTTGTATGTGCTGTGTACACAGAGGTTTTGGTTTGATTTACTATATTTTACTATATTTTACCATTTTTGAGGGGGGGGCAAACTCTTCTCTCAAAATAATTGCCATGCTTTTATCATGTAAAAATTATATAAATTAATAAGTAAAGGTATTTTTCATTGCCTTTAAAACTCATCACTCTTCCCTTTCGCCAGAGTTCATTAACAGAACAGTGAATATTCTTTCTGATTTTTTTTATTTTTATCTATGTATTTATTTTTAGGTTTTATAGATATAGACATTATGACTGAAACTTTTTTTTTAAATGGATCTGTCATACTTCCTGGCATGTGACCAAGTCATTTGTAATAGTAAAGTTGAATGTTTTTAAAATCCTGCTTATCTAGATTAAAAAATGCCTCTGTGGGGTTTTGTGGTTTTTTTTTTTTTTTTTTTTCCCCCAAACCCAGGCACTTTGCTAAAACTGTCTTTGAACTCATGTTCTTCCTGCTTCAGCCTCCCAAGCTGCTGGGATTACAGGCATGTGCCACCACACCCAGCACCTTCAGTCACTTCTGACCTTTTCTACTATGTAGTAAACTTTTCTCATAATTATAGTTACTAAATTCATACTGCTTTGTTCTCTGCATTAAAATTTTTTTTTAGTTGTCAATGGACTTTTTTTTTTTTTTTTTTTTTAATTATATGTGGTGCTGAGAATTGAACCCAGTGCCTCACACATGCCAGGCAAGTACCCTCCCACTGAGCCACAACCCCAGCCCCTGTTCTTTGTATTTTTCAGTTAACTCATGTCAAATGCTATTCCATATTTCTCTATCATTTTTTTCTTATTCCTTGTATTTGTTCTCAAATATTCACTATAGATTATACTACTTTGTATTATTTGATCATATCTCATGTGATTGACTAAAATCTTATTGTGTTATATAGAGAGAATATACATAGATACAGTAATGCCTGAATAACATGGAGCCTGTTAGAGGGTGGTAGCAAAAAGAAGTGGCAAATGTTAGGAACAAATGAGAACTAGTGCTTCTTTATCTGTGTTATAGAATTAACATCTCCTACTTTGCAGTTTGTGCTTATTAGTGCCCATTTATTTTTCCTACTATGTATCTTTTCTGTTGTACCTTTCATAAAAGGTTTTAAGTTTTGAAAACCCTGTGTTTCCAGTGCTTTGTAGGTTTGGTGGATATGCCAATAAGGAGAACAAAGCCCCTACCCTCAAGGACATTACATTAGTTTTGTGTAGAAGGCTCTAAACTTGTTTGGTTGTATACTCTTTAAGTAATACATAAATATAACCGGGCACAGTGGCACATGCCTATAATCACAGTGGCTCAGGAGGCTGAGGCAGGAGGATCTTGAGTTCAAAGCCAGCCTCAGCAAATTAGCAAGGCCCTAAGCAACTCAGTGAGACCCTGTCTCTAAATAAAATATAAAAAAGGGCCGGGATTGTGGCTCAGTGGTTAAGCACTCCTGAGTTCAATCCCCAGTACCAAAAAAAAGTAATACATAAATATAAATTTTTATAATTCTTATGTGTGCTGTTCTTCCTATATACATTACTTTAGTTACCAGTTTTAATATGAAACATACAAATACAGTAATGTATGTAGAGACTTTAAGCATTTCTGTTATTGACCTGTTAGAACAGAAAGACCACAGTAACAACTTGTCTTAAATTAACTATTACATACTTGTTGTCCCTTGTATATATTTTTTATTAACAGTTCCAGGTGCTTCCTCAGCTCCAAGGAGAGGGAGAGGGGGTCATCGAGGTGGCAGGGGAAGATTTGGTATTCGGCGGGATGGTCCAATGAAATTTGAGAAAGACTTTGACTTTGAAAGTGCAAATGCACAATTTAACAAGGAGGAGATTGACAGAGAGTTTCATAATAAACTTAAATTAAAAGGTAAGGTATAGTTTTTCTGTTCAGAAAATTATTTAATATGAATTGAGGATGTTTTCCAGATTCAGTGTTTAATTTTATTTAGTACAAGTCTTATTTATATGGTATGTATTTGTTTTTCATTAGAAGATAAACTTGAGAAACAAGAGAAGCCTGTAAATGGTGAAGATAAAGGGGACTCAGGAGTTGATACCCAAAACAGTGAAGGAAATGCTGATGAAGAAGATCCACTTGGACCTAATTGCTATTATGATAAAACTAAGTCCTTCTTTGATAATATTTCATGTGATGATAATAGGTACAGTCCTTTAAATATTCTTATACTTGTGTACATTTATGATGTTTAAGTATTAAATATTTTCTTATAAATTTACAAGGTTTAGGGCTGGAACTATAGCTCACTGGTAGAGTGCTTGCCTAGCACGTGTGAGGCACTGGGGTCGATCCTCAGCACTGCATAAAAATAAATAAATAAATAAAGGCATGTTGTCCATTTACAACTACAAAAAAACTTTTTTTAAATAAAAAAATAACATAAGGTTTAATGCATACCTAAAAATGTCTAATGATCACAATTTATGGGGGGTTTGTGGTGTTAATTATTTTGTTTTGTTTTTTTCCTGAGAATTGAACCCAAGAACACTTAACCACTGAGCCACATCCCCAGACCTTTAATTTTATTTTGTGACAGGGTCTTGATAAGTTTCTTAGGGCCTCACTAAGTTGCTGAGGTTGGCTGTGAACTTGTAATCTTCCTGCCTCAGCCTTCCAAGTCACTGGAATTATAGGCATGCACCACTGCACCTGGCTCATAATTGATTTTTTTTAATGTTTAATTTTATTTTTAAAAAATGCTACTAGGCACAGTGGTGCATGCCTGTATTGCACGGGAGGCTGAGGCAGGAGGATTCCAAGTTCAAAGTCAGCCTCAGCAACTTACTGAAGCCCTAAACAACTTAGACCCTGTCTCAAAATAAAAAATAAAATGGGCTAGGTATGTGGCCTAGTGGTTAAGTGCCTCTCGGTTCATTTCCTGGTACCAAGGGAGAAAAAAATTGATATACTGAAGTTTTAAATTGTATTTCTTGAAAAGAAGTAATTGACTGTATAATTTAGGGATGCAGTCATATTCGAATATTACTAATTAAAACAGAAGCATTCTTGTAACTTTTTTTTTTTTTTTTTTTTTTTTTTTTTTTTTGGTGCTGGGGATCGAACCCAGGGCCTTGTGCTTACAAGGCAAGCACTCTACCAACTGAGCTATCTCCCCAGCCCTGTAACTTCTAAATAGACTTTTTCAGCTGGACAAAGTGATGCATACCTATAAACCCAGCTTCTCAGGAGGCTGAGGGTTGCTACTCAGATCAAGACCAACTTGGGAAACTTAGTGAGATTGTGTCTCAAGATAAAAAGGACTGAGGATATAGCTCAGTAGTAGAGCTCACCTGGATTCAATCCCCAGTACTACAAAAATGCATGCACACATAAAACCTTTTCCTTTATCCCGCTATACTGTAGTACACATGAAGCCAGTACCAAAAGAATTAGTACTTCTTGAAGTTTGCCAGTACAGTTAAACTCTGTCATATTGTAGTAAATGTGGTTCTGAAAAATTGTCTGATTATCCTGAGGTAAAAGGATTTGGGATCAAGAACTAAAAGTTTCTGGAGTTCTGCTGCTTAGTTCACATTGTCTTTGTCCTCTCTGCACTTTGCTGCCATCTGCTGGCAGTTATTTACTTTAGTTTAAATATGGTTGGGGAGGATGATAGTTCTGAGAACTGCAGTTATCTAGCTAGACTGAATGACAGCTACAGGTTAGACATTTAACTGGGTTAATTGGTGTCAAAGCCAGAAATTGGTCTAGGAACATACTGGAGACTTGTAACTACTTCCATCTCCTAACTTCCTCAAAACAAGGTTTTCCTGCCTGGCTTTGCCTTCTTCTCCATTAGTACTTAGTGGAATCAATTGTAAATCTCATTATATCTGTACCATTATATTTATGCCTTTGTCATTTTTCTTTGTTTTATCAGCTATATTTGCAAGAATATTTTCCCATGAAATGTAACTGAATATTATAGGAAGATATTAAACTTGTAAGCCATGGACAACTTTGAAGACTTATATTAAATGCTTAGTTATAATTGATCTTTAGGAATTATTTAGCCTTAATTGGGGAGTTAATGCTACATATTTTTTATGAGAAACACTTTTTTATACCTGATATGCTAAAGATTGCTTGCTTTTATAATAGAGAACGAAGACCAACCTGGGCTGAAGAAAGAAGATTAAATGCTGAAACATTTGGAATTCCACTTCGTCCAAACCGTGGCCGTGGAGGGTACAGAGGCAGAGGAGGTCTTGGCTTCCGTGGTGGCAGAGGGCGTGGTGGTGGCAGAGGTGGTACATTTGCTGCCCCTCGAGGATTTCGTGGTGGATTCAGAGGAGGTCGTGGGGGCAGGGAGTTTGCAGATTTTGAATATAGGGTAGGTATGATTATGTTTATATAGTGCAGGATTGGCATTCAGTTTTATACATCTCAGAATGTTTTTACTTTTATCTATTTTGGGTAAATTTTCTTGAGAGCATTAAGAATAACCTAGTTTGACTATTCAATGGAGAATATACCTGATTAGGATGTTTATATAATATTAAGGGCAGTAACTTCTTTTTATTTTTACATATATAAATATATATATATATATACACACACACACACACACACACACACACACATATACACACATATGTGTATTTTTTTAAGCTGTTGATGGACCTTTTTTTAACATAATACCTTTATTTTATTTATTCATTTTTATTTATTTTTATTTATTTTATTCATTTTTATTTATTTATTTTATTTATTCATTTATTTTATTTATTCCACGCAGTGGTGCTGGGGATTGAACCCAGTGCCTCATGCATGCCAGGCAAGCATTTCTACCAGTGAGCCATAACCCCAGCTCTGGACCTTTATTTTATTCATTTATTTGTCTGTGCTCTTTTCAACTGAAGGAAAAGGTGGAAATGTGGTAATCTTTTTTGCCTTTCTCCTCCCACCCCCCGCCGAGGCATGGGGGATTCCAACTGTGGCCCTTGTGCATGCTAGGCAAGCACTCTCCAAAACAAGCTATTTCTTCTTCGGCCCCCTGTCTTTTTATTTTAAAAGCATGGTTTTAGATTTTTTTTTTTGACCAGTAAAATTTTTAAAATCCCCACCCACACCTATAGGCTGAGTTAGAATTAGTCCTTCTCTTCTTCTTTCTTTCTTTCTTTCTTTATTTATTTATTTTTTTTTAAGTTGTAGATGGACACAATATTTTTATTTTTTATTTATTTATTTTCATGTGGTGCTCAGGACTAAACCCAGTCAGTGCCTCTCACATGGTAGGCAAGTGCTCCACCACTGAGCCACAACCCCAGCCCTTAACCTTATTTTTTATTTAGGGACAGGTCTTGCTGAGTTGCTTAAGACCTTGCTGCTCAGGCTGGCTTTGAACTCATGATCCTCCTGCCTCAGCCTCCCAAACCACTGGGATCAAGAGGTGTGCACCACTGCACCTGTTTTTTTGTTTTGTTTTGTTTTGTTTTAAGAAAGCATAGGAAGACTAGGTGCAGTGGCATTTCATTCTCAGTACCAAAAAAAAAAAAAAGAAAGAAAGAAAGAAAGCAAGCATTGGAAGGATTGTAGAAATACTCTACAAGGAAAGGATGTTTATTTCATATTACGAATTTTTTACACCATGGGGGCTAGGAAATCCATACTCCCATAATGGAAAGCAAGCCTTTACATTTAATAATAGCATTTACATAGTCCTTTCCAAGTAGTGGTCATTGTTCTAAGTGTTTTTCACATATTATTTAAACCTCATATTAACTCTGTGATGTAGGTTCTATTATCATCCTCATTTTACAACTGAGGAAATAGGTATAGAAGTAATAACTTATTCATGGTCACACAGCTTATAAATGATGATGCTGAGTGTTGAACCTAGCAAGTAGGTTCCTGAGTCAGTGCTCTTCATTTAGTTTTGTGGAAAGCACTACATTTTCTCTTTTCACTATAGTCTTAAAACTGTGGTATGAGAGAATTCTGTAGCTCTGTATAAAATGTTTATGTATATGACTTGTGTATTGATAAGATAATAAACTATCCTAGTTCATTGATTTTAGGAGTAGTGGAGGGGAAAAAATGTAACAGTTCAAACTATAAAGTCTATTTATACCTTAAAGGTCTACATAGCAGAGGAAACCTGGAAATAGAAAGACTTGCTGGCAGGAATTTTATTGTCCAGTATTTAAAATTGGCCACTGTCCATCTCTCTAAAAAGAACAATAGCTTTGAGATCTGGTCTGTTAATTTTGATGCCTATTAACTAACCTCAAGTCATTATCTCACACAATATAGCTCTAGTGGCCTGATGCAATTGCAAAATCTTCATCCCAGCTAAGAGAATCTGTCTTAGAAACGACAGAATGACTCTTCCTTCTTTTATTGTTCTTGACATTGTCAGTGATCCCTTGCTTCTAGAATTTAGTAGCTTTTTCATAAATATTTGTCTTTAACCTCTCTACAATATTTGACACTGATGATCACCCCCTCAACTTAGAATCTTCGTATTTCCTTTAACATACTTATTTTTTTGTTTAAAACACAAACAAAACAAAGGGGGAAAGATTTTTAAAAACCCAAACAAAAACAAGTGCTCCTTAACAGCCTATTAAATACTTCATGGTCTGCCTGTTTCTCTGGATCAGATGTCTAGTGCTGGCTGTTATCCTTGTGGCCAGTGGGACAGATCTCTCCTTCATTCCACCTATCTGCAGCAGATAGGTGGGCTTTCTTGCTCTTGTTATCTTCCAACTGACTCCTGTCTTGGGACCTTTTTACCCAGTCTTCTGCCTGGAGTGTTCAGTTTGCCTTTCTTGTGAGCCTTCATGCTCATGTTCACACACCTTGACCTCTGCTTGACCACTCACTCACTCTCCACTTCCCTCCCCCTTTTGTGAACTCATCCTCTCATAGTTTCTAATCACTTCTTCAGCTTGGACCTTGTATGTTTCTGCCCTGCATTTCTGTCACTTGCTTTGTATCCTACTGTCACCCTTCCTCAGACTGACCTTATCATCTTCCCATTCTCCAGTCATAGCTCTGCCTTCTCCCAGTTTTCCATTTTGGCCTACTCCACGCAGTGGAGGTATCCATGATCATGACCCATTAACTCTTGGAGTTGGAAAACCTCTGAGAGATCTGACCACCTAGCCAAAACTTAAGTGTCTTCTGTAGTGACTCTTATGGAGTGTCCACCTCACCCCAGGAGTACTCAGTTGTTAGGTGCTCAGAGACATACACAGTTTGAGTGGAAATCTCTTTGCCTTTATCTTCAACTTTTTGGTGAAACTGTCCTTGTACAGAATAGGTACTGTACTTAATGATAGTTTTTGAAAAAACAACTATCATGTTTTCTGTGTAAGACCAGACTATTATGCCCCTTTCTCTGAACATTCTTCAACCTTCGTTGACTTAATGCCATGTACATGCTACATGCATTTATTAATATAAACTTTTTTTTATTAGTTATTTATTTTGGTACCAGAGATTAAACCTAGGGATGTTTAACTACTGAGCCATGTCCCCAGCCCTTTTTTGTTTTTTACTTTGAAGACAGGGTCTCACTAAGTTGCTGAGGGCCTCTCTAAGTTGCTGACACTGGCCTTGAACCTGCTGTCCTCCTGCCTCAGTCTCCTAAGTCACTAGGATTATAGGCATGTTCAAGTATTATTTTTAAAGTCATATCATATTGTATACTCATTTTGAGTCTTTTGTTTAAAAAAAAAAATCTTATCACAGTACTGCAGCATTCAGATGAATTGTAGAGGTTATCTATGAGTCTTTACCCCTCTCAGATATTCCAGCCTCTGCTTTGGCATTTCAAGGATTGAAAGTAACCCTGAGGCATTGCCCTGACGACTTGAAGGCCCTTATGCACTGCCTGCTTTTCTTATTGTCTCCAATTCATATATCCAGCTCTATTTCTCCTTACCCTTTAACATCTGACTCAGGCAGGCTGGTTTGTGGTCATCTATTATATACAGCTTGATTCCAACTCTAACCCCATTCATTTACCAATTTTACAGAATTTTTCATATATGCCAGGTACTGTGCTGGACATTGGTGATAACAAATAGATATGATCTGTCCCAGCTTTCTTGGTGTTTACAGTCCAGTGAGGAGACAGACATAGCTAAAAGTCAGGAACTTAACTTTCACTATCTTTCCTAAGGTGTACTTTATCTTGAAAGCATAGGAAGGATCATAGAGACATTATACAAGAAAATGATTTTTATCTCATATCACATTTTTAGCACCAAGAATCTAGGAAGCACATACTCCCAGAATGGAAAGCAAGCCTTTATATTTAATAGCAGTTAGCATCTACGTAGTCCTTAGCAAGTCCCAGGCACTGTTCTGTTTTTCATATATTGTTTAAACCTCACATCAACTCTGTGATGTAGGTTCCCTTCTTTTATACACTGATTTCTTTCTTTGAACTTATATCTGCTTTGTTGGTACACATTTTAAATACATTCATTGTCCCCTACTTCATGTATTTTATTTTGTTTTGTACTCCATTGCCTGCTAGATGGAAGCCTCTGGCATTAGGGATTGTTTTCTACTTTTTTCCCCATCAAAACACCTATCTCAGCACACAGCCTTGGTCTGCTTGAAGTATGTGCTTATCAGTAGCAAAGCCAAATTTCCATCATTATGGGTAACCCTTGATTGTCCATTCCGGAGTTGAATGACCTGTCCGTCCACCACTATATCCTTAATATCAGTAACCTGCACCTTCTAGATCCTTATCATCTTGTCATCTTTAAAGGTTGGAAATAGCGAGTGATTACACAAAGGAAATTTACCTTTAAGGATAAAATCATTTCTGAAACATTATCTAGTATTTCTTCCCAGTGATACCTTCTCTACAGCCTTCATGAAATGAATTGGCTTTGTTCCTTCTGCTATGTTGGCATGAATCAGTTTTGGGGTGAGCAGACAAATTTGGTTGGTTAATGAAAACCTAAGGGTTGGATCATAGGTTTCTTAAAAGCCTTTAAAGAATCAGCTATACTATTAGATGATTACAGAACTAAGGACCCTAAGACGTTAATTGATCTACTGCAAACTTATAAAGCCAAAACTTGTTACTTTGATTTCCGGCCCATTTTTTCTTAACTGAAATGTTTTAAAACATTTGGTCCTGTGATGCTTGGTGTTTTGGGGGGTGTCCCCCCTTTATTTTGGGGGGGGCAAAGGGGAGGGGTGGTGGCAGGACCTGATTAGGATTTGGGTAATAATAAGAATGTAGCCAGCCCCTATTTTATATGCTACTAGTTGAACCTCCACGGTGGGTGGGTGAGACTAAGCACTTGAGTCTCTGTTTCTTCAGAGGATCCAGAGACAGTAAGGTGTCTGAAATGATAGCATGATACTCTCTCCCTTTCCCCCTTTTATTTTCTCCTCTCCCCCTCTTGTCCCCACTATTCCCCATTTCCCTTTTCTCTCTTTCTCCTTGTATCTTTTTCTTTTCTTTTCCTTTTTTTTTTTTTTTTTTTTTTTTACCTTTCAGAAATCCACAGCTTTTGGACCCTAAAAGGTCTGGATTGGTCGTACTGCTTTCTGAAAGGTAAAAAAGCAATTAAATAAATTGGGAGATGTGAAGGTTGGCTTTGGTGGGGTACAAAGTGTTCATCTTTAGCTCATTTATTTCTGTACTACCTTATACCATGCCATATGTATTTCAATTTAATAACATTTTATATTGTACAAATGTTATTGTATATACAGATGAAGCAAAGTATTTCACCTACAAAATGTCTGTTTATAAGTTGGGATAGGAATTAGCAGTAAAAATAAGGTATAGTCATCCCTTGGTGTCCACAGGTGATTGATTTCATGAACCTCATGAATACTGAAATCTGTGGATGCTTAAGTCCCTTATATAAAATAACATAGTTATTTGCTTATAACCTGTGCATATCCTCTCATATTTTATTTATCTGTTACTTATTTGGGGTTGCTACAGATTGAACCCAGGGCCTTGCACATACCACTGAGCTATACTTCTAGCCCTCATATTTTAAATAATTTCTAGATTGCTTACAATACTTAATTTAGTGTAAATACTGTGTAAATAATTGTTAATATCACATAGTTTAGGGAATGAAAACAAGAAGAAAAAAAGCAATCTGCATATTCAATACTTATGCGATCCCCTCTCCTCCATAGTTTCTATCCTCAGTTGGTTGAATCTGAAGATACAGACCCAGGAATATAGAGGGCCCAACTGTATGTACATGGTAGCAGCTAGTTTGGAGGCAAATAGAAGCCCCCTACTCTGCTGCTATTTATAGGTCTTTACTTTAGAATTAGTCTCACTATGAAGGCTCCAATTTATGAGTTCTTTCTTAAAAATTATTTCTAGCCAGACACAGTGGTGCATGCCTGTAATCCCAGCAACTCAGGAGGCCGAGGCAGGAGGATCAAAAGTTTAAGGCTGACCTCAGCAATTTAGAAGACCCTCTCTCAAAATAAAAACAAAAAAGGACTGGAGAGCAGTAAAGCAGCCCTGGGTTCAGTCCTTAGCATACACACACGCGCACACACACACACCAAATAGATTTCTAAATCATTGCTTTCTCTTGGCATGGAGTTTTGAAGAGGTTTTTTGTTTGTTTGTTTGTTTGTTTGTTTGCTTGGTTTTCTGTTTTTTTATACTGGAGACTTAACTCAGGGACATTTAACCATTGAGCTCCATCCCCAGCCCTTTTTTGTTCTTTATTTAGAGACAGGATCTCACTGAGTTGCTTAGCACCTTACTAAATTGTTAAGGCTGACTTGGAACTCATAATCCTCCTGCCTCAGCCTCCCAAGCCTCTGGGATTATAGGCATGCATGTCTACACCTGGCAAGAAATGTTATTTTACTGTCTCAGTATTTTATTGCTTAGTAAAAACTTTTCTCAAAGACTCCACAGTTTTATGAAGCTTGTTTTAAAAGAGTTATCAATTGTATTTCATGATTACTAACTTGAGAGTTTAAATTTTATATCACTGTTTTTCAAAATCATTAGGGCAACCAAAGATAGTGAGGTACACCTGTATCTTAGAGTGGCCTTCTTGCCACACCCAGCGCATAATAACACTGCTTCAACCTGCGCTGACTAGAAAATGCAGTAAACAAATAATGAGCTTCTACTTAGTGTGGAAGCTTATAGATGTTTCCTGAAAAATCAGTGAAACATTTTCCATGAAAGTAAAAGGAAGGGTATATTTAAAGGTAACTTAAACTTAAGCAAATGAAAAAGAAAGATAAGACTCATTAATAAACTAATAATTTTGGAGCATGAACTAATTGGGTTTTTGTGTGTGTGTGTGTGTTGTTTTGTTTTTTGTTGTTGTTTTTGTTTTGTTTTGTTTTTTTCCTTTTTAGAAAGACAACAAAGTTGCTGCATAGTCTACAAACAAGTCTTTGAAAATAGGTGAATTTCTAGCTCTTCATGGTCCTGAAAATTGGTTTCAGTCTTTGTGAAGAATGAAGAAGTGAATTTGCTGTATATTTGTCACCAGCACTGGGTTTTGTTGTTTGTTTATTTTTCTGCTTAATTTCAAAGATACAATGCAGTTACTTTTGGGGGGAGGAAGGCTCATGTTAAAAAAATGAGCACTAAATATATTTGGAATAGCAGAAGGTTAAGTAATTTCTTATGTATAGTTAAACTAAAGCAGTACTTCAATGGACTTATAAGTATTTTTTCATCACTGAAAGGATTTTTCTTATCACTAAATTGTATTTGGCAATTATTGCAAGTTGCCTGCAGATAGGGCCGTGATACTGTGTTTTGAGCCACAGATGGTTGTGTGTGTGCACGCGCGCGTGTGTGTGTGTGTGTGTGTGTGTGTGTGTGTGTGTGTCTTTATCTTCCTCTTTCTTTTTGGAAATCCTATAATATGAGGTAGCTTATTTCGTCAATTAATTAGGGTGCTGGATGGTAGAGAATTTTGTCAGTCAACTATGTACACACAGTAAATACTGTTTCTTAGGCAAAGGTAACTTTTTTATATAGTTGTAAAATTCCATTATATTCCATTGCCAAAGAAACATTAAGAACTTTGTATAGCTGTATAAAAAGCAACTAATTTTTTAAAGAATAAACATTTTAAAGTCAGCAAACATACTGTGTCCTTGCAGAAGTTGATGTGCTGAGGAACAGAGTTATGGGTGGGTCTTTTTTCCCCTTGTCTTTCCAGGCTTAAGATTTTGATTTATTTTTTAAGGTTTGGAACATAAATGAAGATTTGATACATTCTTCCATTATCTAAAAAGGATAAATTCTTCATGCTCAGTGTAAGAACTTCATTTTGTAGCAAATGGCATATCACAGGATTTCTCCAAATAATATTTTCAGTATATGAATGTAAATAAATAATCATAGATAAGAATGTACTTAGCTGTATTTTCAAATAAGTAATCATCTCCCTTTTTTAAGACTTTTAAAACTAGGCATCAGTTAACCTGTTTTTCCTGATATGCCTGGAATTTTGTTGTGATAACATTGACTCATTCCATTATTTCAAAAGGATTCAGAATGTTTGAAATTATTTTGAAAACTTGTAACACATTATTAATATTGGGCCTGTGACCCACAAATGACTCAGTATAGAGTTCATTGCTAATTATAAATTACTAATAAATCTTTTTGATATTTTAAGCTATAGTGGAAAAAAATCTGGCCACTTTTGTGTTTTTACGAAGGCCATGGAATAAAGGGATCCAAAGATTTAAATATTTTTATCTATTTTGATTTTTGTTAACTTTCTCCTTAAAACATTCAGTAGTGATAAAGATGTGG
This sequence comes from Sciurus carolinensis, assembly GCF_902686445.1. Classification (NCBI taxonomy): domain Eukaryota; kingdom Metazoa; phylum Chordata; class Mammalia; order Rodentia; family Sciuridae; genus Sciurus; species Sciurus carolinensis. Next base: position 42,225,232 of record NC_062228.1, read on the forward strand.
AAAACTGCACTGTAGGAGAATTGGAATATTTAAAGATGGTTGATATTTTTATTTTAATTTTATATCTTTTGTATAGCTCTACAAGGAAATGTTTTGTAATTTGATTTCATTATTAAGATCCAGTACTTGGCAGCCATAGTTTAGATAATATTGTTTAGTACTATTTGCTTGCATGTTAACAACTAAACCTTTTGGAGGACCCACAAATCATGATTATGAACACATTTCTGAGGCATTCGAGCATCAAAGCAAGTGCTGTGGCAATACCTGTGTAGACTGAGAAGTCCCAGGCCAATTTCAAGAAGAAAAACTTGTAAATACCAGTTCTACACACTCTGAAAGTATGAGTTCACGTGTTTTCCCAGCTCTCTGGGTCATTGACTGGGACATTTGTTGTCCCAAAATTAACTGGCAGCATGGCATACCTGCAGTGCACCTTACAATATTAAAGCAAGGTTTTTATTCTAAAACAGAATAAAACTGTTCAATAAAAAATGTTTGTCAAAGTTCTTTCTCTTAAGTGGTAACATTCTCTTCCAATATAAATGAAGTATAATGAAAAGCATCAATAAGGTTGGAAGAATAAGGCCTGGATTCCATCTCTAGCACCACAAAATGTGTGTGTGTGTGTGTGTGTGTGTGTGTGTGTGTGTAGTTATGATAATGTTTATAATCTGTAGTAACTAGATCAATTTCTAACTTTATTTCTGAGATTTATTTATTGTAGATGTATAAGGGAAGTTAAAAGTTATATTCTTTCTTTTCTGAGTATAAGACACTCCTGAATTAAAGTTTGTGACATTAGGAAACTAAGCCAACAAGGTACTGTAGTCTCACAGGTATTTCTGATCAGCCAGGTTTGGGAAGGAAATTATACAATATTATAATTGACTCTATCTGATCTAGCCCCCTCCTTAGAGAGCCATGGTAGAATTTGCACAAGAATTTCATACCATTTTCCCCATGCTTCCAAAACTCTAGTATCCAGGTTGTGTCTGGCATGAAGACAGGAAGGACCTAATTAGAAGAGGGGATTGGGAATATTTCTGTAGAATGGAATATCGCTGGAAATGAGGAGGGTGAGACTGAAGTTTCCTTCAGGGTTTGGCTGCTTTGAAGACTTAGGCTTTGTTTTTTACTCTTAGCATAAACAAATGAGTGTGTTTTCTCTCTTAATTTAACATGGTTTAAGTCCCTGTGTCTCTGAATTATATATCAAAAGCTGCTCCTGTGGGACCCCTGCATTCACAGCATCAGCTGAGAAGCAACTTCTTTTCCTGAGAAGTATTAAATTTTCTGATTCACTTTTCATATCTAATCATGTCTGGACTTGGTGTGTTGTGGGATTCCCCTGCCCTATTAGTTGAGAGATGAAACTGGTTTAAATTGTGATGGGGAGTGTCATGGTACAAGATAATCAAAGTGCGTGAACTCTTCCTATAGGAGCTCAGATACCACCACTTTGCTTGGTTTACCTGTTATTAAAAGGAGGAGAGGCCTGGGGGTACATACAGCTCAGTGGTCGAGTACTTGCCTTGCACTTGCAAGACCATGAGTTCAGTTCCCAGCACCACACACACAACTAAAGGATGACAAATATTAGTCCAAGTGGAATCAAACTTGGGGCATAAGGTTAATCTCTGGATTTGAGGATGCTAAATAAGGACCTACTAAGCAGACTGCCTTGGCCTCTCCCAAGTTTTCGATAGGGACAGCTTCTTGAAGAGGTGTTATCTGATTCGGAGTTAGTCAACGAAGGAAAGACAGAGAGAGCTTTGACAAGCAGAGGCTTGGGGGCCATCGGCAGTCAGCCCTTTGCTGATGTATGCACCGGGAAGCTAGAGGTACAAAGTCCAAACATTGGTCCTCTGGGAGCAGGCCCAGCCTTCTGAGGAACAACACAAAGGTTCTTATCCTGTTTTCAGAGTCAGTGTTTAAAAGAAACTTGTGGGCAAAAAAAAAGAGACTTGTGGTTTTGAAAATTTGGCTCCAAGAGCACAAGATGGGACTATGAATCTAAAGAGATTTTTGTTCTCAGTAATGGTACAGAGTTATCAGCCAGTGGCATGGGTGTCCTTTAAATTCCAACCCAGTTCCTATGTAATGAACTTGGCTGACTGATATAAAAATATTTTCAGGTCTAAGTCATAAACATATCAAAATAAACCAGAATCTAATTCCAGGTCATACTGTTGATTTTTAAGGAAATGCTTTAAAATATATAAACCATGTTGTGGTTTATAGGGAAACAAAGCAGCTCTTTGAGGCCAAAACATATTTCAGTTCAATAATAAGTCTTTCTTAGAGTGACTCATAGTCACTCAGTTTAGTGGCACAAAAACCACTGAGAGCAGCCAGCAAGGGAGCTCATGGCCCAGAAAGTCTTGCCTTCTACAGACTTCAGCAGTCTGGGAATGAAAAATGCCAATATTGAGGGGACTCTCAGGAGCCTAGGCCCAGCTGAGATTGTAATGAATTCCCGTGAATGGTTTTAGTCATTCCAGTACAGAGGACAGGAGTGTTTTTGCTAATTGTCTGGAGTGTCCCTCTGTAATCCTAGTACTCACCAAATCAGATAATCCTCGGGTGTCAGCCTCACACAGGATTGTTGATGAGAGTGCACATCTCAACATTGCAATTCAGGATTTTGCTTTTGCTGAAAGCATTTTGTAAGTTTTCTCTTTCTGGGTTAATTGGGTGAAGCCTCTCCCTTGCTCTATTCCCCAGTATTGGTAGCATTTCTTTCCCCCCAAGGATGTGGTTTATAAACTGCAAGCTGCGGTTATATACAGGTTTTCTTTCCTATTATAAAAGCAGTTCATGTAAAAAAGGGGGGTGCAATATAGGGGGTTTTGTTTTGTTTTAATGCTGAGGATTGAACTCGGGTGCTTTTACCACTGAGCTACATCCCCAACACTTTTTTTTATTTCGAGAGTGACTCACCAAGTTGCTTAGGGCCTCCCTAAGTCTCTGAAACTGGCCTCAAATTTGCAATCCTCTCACTTTCAGCCTCAGAAAAGAAAAGGAAGAGAAGAAAAAAGATGCATCTGCATACCTATGACCTAAAAGCTCACAATGTTAAAGTATGTGCATACAGGAAAATGTGCATCATAATTATCTTTGTAACCCAGGAATCAGAATACTAACAGTACCCAAACATCCTCCCACACTTTTCTTTTCCATTATTACCAGTAATTTCCACAGCCTCAAGACTGACCACTGAAAAAATGGGAAAGACTCCTGAATTCTAACAGCATGGATCACTTTTGCTTTTTTTTTTTTCTTTATATAAATAAAGTTAAAGCCTGTGCAGTGGTGCACACCTGTGGTCCCAGTGGCTTCAGAGGCTGAGGCAGGAGGATCTTGAATTCAAAGCCAGCCTCAGCATCAGAGAGGCACTAAGCAACTCAGTGAGACCCTGTCTCTAAATAAAATACAAAATAGGGCTCGGGGTGTGGCTGTGGTTGAGCGCCCCTGATTCAATCCCCAGTACCCAAAAAATAAATGAAATTATGATATATATTTCATGTATACATATATGTATACATATGTATATGTATACATATATGTATAAAATTAGGCTTGGCTTATTTGCTCAGCGTTATGTTTGTGGGATTCATCTATATTATTGTAGCTGACTGTTGGTTCATTGTCATTGCAGTATAATATTCCATGTATTAATAGACCACAGTTGATGATACCTTGGGGAACTTCTAGTTTTTTGGTTATTAAAATAGCGCTAGCACTGTTTCTTCCACAGGAGACACCCGAACTAGAGTAAGAGAAATGCCGACTTAGACTTCTTGAGGTTGAACAGTTTAGTACCTCCCAGCTACAGTGCTCCACACTAGTGTACTACTGCAAATACCTAAAGCAACCCTAAAGTACCAGAAAACCCTGATGTAATATAGAGGCATATATAGGTGTGCAGATCTTGGATTAATTCTCTTGTCTCTTATGTCCCTGAAGAACACTGTGCCACCTCTTATGCTTCACAGTGGCAGTTCAGGATGTGAGTGTGGTATCCTTGCTTTGTGTGTGTGTGTGTGTGTGTGTGTCTTGTTACGATCATCTTAATAACCTGATTACGACCCCCATCTTGAAAATCTAAACCCTTTCCCCTTTTGTCCTTCATAATGTCTTCAACTTTGTGACATGCCCATTTGTCCCCAAGATAACCATACCCAGTGAAAAGCAAATGGGAAAGACAACTGGGCAAAGCCTAAGGGAAACCAAGCTCCAGCTCTCAAAGGGTACTTAGGATCAAGGGAAGCCTCAGGATGTGCCTGATTCCCCCCAGCGATGAGTTATGACCCACCATGTGTGGAATGTTGCCAACCAAGGAAGCTTAAGAATCCGCATCCAGGGTTTTTGCTGGGGGTTGGTTGGTAGACAACCTTTGCCTGGCATATGGCAGAACTCCACACTAAGGAGGTAAAGCACATTGTACAGTTTAATACAGTGAACTCAGACAAGTTCCTGGAATGGTGGCAACTGTCCTGAAAACCATGTTCCAGATTTCAGTCAAGAGCCAAACTTGTAACAGACTTTATAACTGGGAGCAGTCAGACCTGCTGTTACCTGCACACCAATCCACAGTCTGGCTCCCGTTCTTGTCGTGTGTGACATTTTTCTCAACCCCTCCTACCCAAAGCTGTGAACACACCTGAACGTTGTCCATCAACCTCAAAAAAAGTACAGTACCTCTGAACTGCAGATTTAGATATACCATGCTTTGGTCTGGCAGCTGGCTTGCTCAAGAAATAATGGGTGGGGCAGGGGAGTACTGCCTTATTTCAGTAACTTTTAACCTGGTACAAAACTAAAGGTCTGGAATTTCTACTTTTTCTGAAATCATGAGCTCATCCATTCTGCTTTCCCAGCACCATCTCTAACCAGCCTGGACTCCCGTGACTCATGGTTTATCTTGCAAATATCCTAAACTTCTTAACTTTCTTTGTTGCCACCTAGAGAAACTTCAGCCCTGAAAGCATCCATTCATCTCTATCTGTGGTCAGTGTCTTCACCCAGAAGGTTGAGTTCTGAGGAAGAGGATCACAGGACAGCAAATTAATACCACTATCCATCTGGTTACTACCCTGTGCTGAGCCCTCAACATTTTCAACAAAACAAATATATTTCTGTAATCACCTTGCAGTCCACAAGTGGTCTGGCCATCTATTTCAAAGAGAACTACAAGTCGTGGGATGGGAACTGCCCCAAGTATTCAGCCAACCTTATCTGCAGGCAACCTTCCCTGGTGCCCTTCTTAAAAAGGCAAAAGGAACCCTAACTCACGACTCGCGAGCTGGCTTGCTTTATTTATTTTGCACTACTGGGGATTGAATCCAGGGCCTTGGATATGCTAGGGAAGTGCTCTACCACTGAGTTACATCATTCCCTTTTTGTCTTATTTTGAAATGGTTTCACTGGGTGCAATGGCACTGCCTGTAATCCCAGCAACTAGGGAGGCTGAGGCAGGAGGGTTGCAAGTTTAAGACCAGCCTGGACACCTTGTGAGACCCTGAAAATAAAAAAGGGCTCAGTGGTTTAAATCACCAGTACCACAGTATCACAAAAAAGAAACAGGGTTTCACTAAGTTTCCTGTGTTGCGCTTGAACTTGTGATCCTCCTATCTCAGCCTCCCTAGTAACGGGATTACAGGTTTGTATATTTGTACCTCATCCAGACTTATATTATTGATTTACCTCTTTGCCTGTATCTAAGGAGTCTTTTCCATCAGCATTCAATTATTATGCTATTGTATGTTTTGTGCATATATAATTATGTTTATAACAATTATATGTAGTTATTTGGCATATTTACTACAAACTTTTTTCCCCCAGTGCTAGCTGGCTGGGGATGGAACTCAGGATTTTTGGTTTGTTTTTTTCTTTTGGTTGGTTTTTTTTTTTTTTTTTTTTTTTTCTTGAAGAATACTATCCCTGAATCCTATTATAGCAGGCCTGCATCCTCCTGTTTTACTCTTACTATTAGGATTCCTAATTTCCCTTTCACTTCTCATCCCACTTGACCTGTTCCTCTAAAACAGTTCTTGGTTAAGTCACCAATGATGTCCCAGTGAGTTTAGCCTTTTGCAATTTTCTTATTTTACAGAAGCATTCTGTACAGTTGATCACTTCCTTGAAATACTCCTGCCTTTCTGGCTACCACATGCACCTGGTTTTCCTCCTAACCTCTATTGCTCCTCAGACTGCTTGCAGTGGCTAAGTGCCCCTGGGTTCAGTCCCTGGTGCCAAAAAAAAAAAGTTACTTGATGGGAGGCGCGCGCGCGCGCGTGTGTGCACACGCATGCATTTTAAATCCCACCAAAAAGCTTGTGACAAAAGTAGCAATCATGCTAATGTCATCTCTACCCCTAGCCTTCTGCTTTTAGTTTTACTGCTTTCTTCTGTTTACTGGTTATGGAAAGTGGAGGGACTGCTTATTCAACAAATAGTTATTGAACTCCTGCTGTGGAGCAGAGGTATAGCTGTAATTGGAAAGGAAGCTGACAAGTGAACATCAACAAACAAAAAAAGAAACAGAACTTGTTGGTCTTTCAGTCCACTAGGAGGCGACACTAAGATATTCAAGTGCTACAGAGAAAAAACAGGAAGAGGGCAAGAGAGGATGTTGGGGCGTGTGGGGCAAGGTGAAGCCACTTCCAATTTTAAGTAGGTTAGGGAAGCTGAAATTTAAGAAGTGACCTTGAGAAGGTGAGTGGACATTTAAGCAGAAGAAACTGCAGCTGCAAAGCCCCTTAAGGCAGGAGTGACCCTGGTATGGATTGGTGGAGTGAGGAAGGAGAGGGTAGTAGAGTCCAGGCAGAGTAAATGGGGTCTGGGCAGGGAGGAAGCAGTGGGTCCACTGTAATGATTGGCATTTATTCTGAGAGGAAGCAGTTGAAGGGTTTTGAGCAAAACTGACAATCATGCATTGGGGGTGGAGTGCACCGGTGATTGAACTCAGGGGCATTCAACCACTGAGCCACATCCCCAACCCTGTTATGCATTTTATTTAGAGACAGGGTCTCAGTTGTTTAGTGCCTGATTTTGCTGAGGCTGACTTTGAACTCAAGATCCTCCTATCTCAGCCTCCGGAGCTACTGGGATTACAGGTGTGCGCCACCTAGCCCAGCCAGTGTGATGCATTTTTTAAAAGAATATGAAGCTAACAGAACACTAAAGAAAGAAATTAAACAAAACCTTAGAAGATGGAAAGATCTCCCATGTTCTTGGATAGGAAGAATTAATATTGTCAAAATGGCCATACTACCTAAAGTGCTATACAGATTTAATGCAATTCCAATTAAAATCCCAATGATGTACCTTACAGAAAGAGAGCAAGCAATTATGAAATTCATCTGGAAGAATAAAAAACCCAGAATAGCTAAAGCAATCCTTGGCAGAAAGAGTGAAGCAGGGGGTATCGCAATACCAGATCTTCAACTCTACTACAAAGCAATAGTAACAAAAACGGCATGGTATTGGTACCAAAATAGAAAGGTGTATCAATGGTACAGAATAGAGGACACGGACACAAACCCAAATAAATACAATTTTCTCATACTAGACAAAGGGGCCAAAAATATGCAATGGAGAAAAGATAGCCTCTTCAACAAATGGTGCTGGGAGAATTGGAAATCCATATGCAACAGAATGAAACTAAACCCATATCTCTCACCATGCACGAAACTAAACTCAAAATGGATTAAGGACCTCGGAATCAGACTAGAGACCTTGCATCTTATGGAAGGAAAAGTAGATCCAGAGCTTCAACATGTCGGCTTAGGACCAGACTTCCTCAACAGGACTCCCATAGCACAAGAAATAAAAGCAAGAATCAATAACTGGGATAGATTCAAACTAAAAAGCTTTCAGCAAAGGAAACTATCAGCAATGCGAAGAAAGAGCCTACAGAGTGGGAGAAAATCTTTGCCAATCATACTTCAGATAGAGCACTAATCTCCAGAATCTATAAAGAACTCAAAAAACTCTACACCAAGAATGCAAATAATCCAATCGACAAATGGGCTAAGGAAATGAATAGACACTTCACAGAAGAAGATCTACAAGCAATCAACAAACATATGGAAAAATGTTCAACATCTCTAGTAATAAGAGAAATGCAAATCTAAACCACCCTAAGATTCCATCTCACCCCAATTAGAATGGCGATTATCAAGAATACAAGCAACAACAGGTGTTGGCGAGGATGTGGGGAGAAAGGTACACTCATACATTGCTGGTGGGGCTGCAAATTAGTGCAGCCACTCTGGAAAGCAGTGTGGAGATTCCTTAGAAAACTTGGAATGGACCCACCATTTGAGCCAGCTATCCCACTTCTTGGCCTATACCCAAAGGACTTAAAATCAGCATACTACAGAGATATAGCCACATCAATGTTCATAGCTGCTCAATTCACAATAGCCAGATTGTGGAACCAACCTAGATGTCCTTCAATTGATGAATGGATAAAGAAACTGTGGTGTGTATATATATATATATATATACACACACACACACACAATGGAATATTACTCAGTCATAAAGAATGATAAAATTATGGCATTTGCAGGCAAATGGATGAAATTGGAAAATATCATGCTAAGTGAGATAAGCCAATCTCAAAAAACCAAAGGACGAATGATATCGCTAATAAGTGGATGATGACACATAATGGGGGGTGGGAGGGGTTAGTGTTAGGGTTAGAGTTAGGGTTAGGGAGGGGGGCAAGAATGGAGGAAAGAAGGACTGTATAGAGGGAAAAGAGGGGTGGGGGGGAAGGGAAAAAATAACAGAATGAATCAAACAACATTACCGTATGTAAATTTATGATTACACAAATGGTATGCCTTTATGCCATGTACAAACAGAGAAACAACATGTATCCCATTTGTTTACAATAAAAAAAATTTTTTAAAAAAATATATGAAGCTAGAGTCAGGGATGGTGGTCCATGCCTATTATCCTAGCAATTTGGAAGGCTGAGACAAAAAGACAGGAGGATTGCAAATTCAAGATTAGCCTAGGCAAATTAATTCTAGGCCAGCCTGGACAACTTAGCAGAACCTTAATTCAAAATCAAAAATAAGAAGGGCTGGGATGTAGCTCAGTGCTAAAACACTCCCTCAATTCAATAACCAGTACCAAAAAAAGGAAAAAAAAAAAAAAAAACTAGGTAGAGTGACTCATGCCTATAATCTCAGCACAGGGGAGACTGGGTGGGAAGGATCACTTGAACTCAGGAGTTCAAGGCCAGCATGGTCAATGGTGAGGCACTAAGCAACTCATTGAGACCCTGTCTCTACATGAAATATAAAACAGGGATATGGCTCAGTGGTCGAGTGCCCTGTGTTCAATCCCCGGCATGCACACACACAAAAGAATACTAAGGCAAGAAGCAAGGAGATGTGTGCAGTAATCCAGGGTGGTAGTTCCCTTTGCTCCTGGCAGCTGGAATGTGTGGTATAGACTGCCAGAAATCATCTGTGCTGCAAAGTCCCTTGTGGCCAAATCCTATGGTGTGGGGCTGGGGTTTGTGTCCTCAGCAGATTGTTCTGGCTTTAATGTATGCATTCACACAGTTTCGAATAATTAATAGGATTTAAAGTCGAAACTCTTCACAGTCCCTCAGACTCTCAGTTAATTGAAACTAGGTTGTTTTCCAATTTTTACTAGTACTCAATGCTGCAATGAAGAATCTTTGTGAATCAGTTCACAAATAGATGAGTTTAACTGAGCACCATAGCACATACCTGTAATCCCAGCAACTCAGGAGGTTAAGGTAGGAGGATCACAAACAGCCCTGGCAATTTTTCAAGATCCTGTCTCAAAATAAGAGGCTGGGGTATAGCTAGTGACAGAGCACTTGCCTAGCATGCAAGAGGCCCTGGGTTCAATCTCCTACTGAAGAGGGGATGAGTTTAATCCAGGCACAATGGTGCACATTATTATTCCAGTAATTGGGAGACTGAGGTAGGAAGATTCCAAGTTCAAGGCCAGCCTCAGCAACTTAGTGAGATCCTGTCTCAAAATTTTAAAAAATGGGGCTGTGTATGTGGCTCAGATAAAATGACTTTGAGTTCAATCCCCAGTACCCGCCCCAAAAAAAAAGTTTATATGTAAGATGAGTCCCAAGAACTGGAATTTATTTTTTGGCTGGGTGGGGAGGGGTACCAGGGATTGAACTCAGGGGCACTTGACCGCATCCCCAGTCCTATTTTGAATCTTATTTAGAAAAAAACAGGGGGCTGGGGATATAGCTCAGTTGGTAGAGTGCCTGCCTCGCAAGCCACAAGGCCTTGGGTTCGATCCCCAGCACCACAAAAAAAAAAAAGAAAGAAAGAAAGAAAGAAAAACAGGGTTTCACTTATAGTTGCTTACCACCTGTTTTTGCTGAGGCTGGCTTTGAAATCGTGATCCTCCTGCCTCAGATTCCCGAGCCTCTGGGATTACAGGCGCCTAAGAACTGGAATTTTTGAAAAATGGGAGATAAATAGCTTTGTAGTTCTAATAAATATGGGCTATGTCATCCTTGGTAGAAGTTGTAGCAATACACATTTCAACCAATAGTTTCTTAGGGTACATTGTCAACAAACTTGAAAATTTTGCCAATATGATAAATGAAAAGTGGTATCAGAGGCTGAGGGTGCAGCTCCATGGCAGAGCACGTGCCCAGAAGCACAATGCTCTGGGTTCCGTCCCCCAGCAATGCCAAAATAAGCTGGGGGACATCTCAGTATTTCGTGCATTTCTGAGTGAAGCTGAGCATTTTTCCATATGTATAAGTTCTTAGTATTTCCTTGTACTGGGGATTTAACCCAGGGTCTCAACCACTGAGCCACATCATCCCTTTTTAGTCTTTGAGACAGGGTCTTACTAAGTTGTTTGGGGCCTGGCTAAGGTGCTGAAACTGGTTTTGAACTCAAGATCCTCCTGTCTCAACCTCAAGAGCTGGTGGGATTACAGGAGAACGCCACCAGGCCAGGTCTTTACTGGTTATTTTTATCTGTTTATCCACTACTGACCTGATATGCAGCAAAAATAACACACATCCTTGTTCTAAATCCTCTTGACATGCTTATCATGATACTGATTACAACTAGTACATAATACTTATGACTAAGTGAATATTGTTTATTAATGAGCCAAGTAATATTCCATTTCTGTTTTACCCAAAGGGAACCACTGTTCTGAATTTTGTATTATTTTGGTTTTGATTTTTTTTTTTTTTTTTTTTTTTTCTGGTGCTGAGGATTGAACCCAGGGTCTTGTGCATGCAAGGCAAGCATTCTACCAACTGAACTATATCCCCAGCCCCTGGCTTTGATTTTTTTTTTTTCTTCCTAGAGTTTCTGATTAACTCTTGATCAATTCCCTCCTTCCCTTCCCTCCTCCCTACTCTAACCTCCTTCTCTTTCTCCTTCCATATTCTTTATTAATTGGAATCTATTCCATTCTTCTTATACTCATTGAGCTAACTTTCTAATTTAACCTAAACCATTTCTTCTTTGGGTCATTATTTACTGGATAGCCTTTTGTTTTTCTTGGAGTTTCTCAGTTCTTTTCTCTTTTGCTTGTATTTGTTGCCCTTATTCTAAGGTTCTTCCATACTGTGAATTCATTTAGTCTATGAAGTCTTCTTTCTTAGAGATTATTTTATTTTGTTTATTTTATTTGTACCAGACATTGAACCCAGGGTGCTTAACCACTGAGCCACATCCCGAGTCCCTTTTTAAGTGTGTTTTATTTACAGACAGAATTTTGCTAAGTTGCTTAGGTCCTCACTAAGTTGCTGAGGCTAGCTTTGAACTCACGATCCTCCTGCCTCAGAGCCACTGGAATTACAGGTATGTGCCACTGTACCCAGCCAAGGTTGTGGTTTACTAACTTTCCACCATCTTTCTGGAATCCAAACATGTTGCTCTCAAGGGCTTCAACAAATTTATGATGCTGAGATATCTCTTCATTGTTCTCCTGGGTTACTCACTGTTTCTTGGACACCATCTTTTCCCTTCCTCTGTTTTCTGGAATTTTCCCTAGGGATCTTTCTAAAACAGTCTACATAAAGGACCAGATATCTTCTAGTACCTCCCCTCCCACGCTCACCCCGGGCAGTACTGGGTACTGAGCCCAGGACCTCACACATGCTAGGCAAACACTGTATCTCTGAGCTACACCCCCAGCCCTTACTACAACTTTTTAGATTTCAACAACAGAATATTAAAACAGTCCTTACTTCATTTGCTGACCCTTCATCGAGCATGCATGGTGCCAGACTGATGCAAGTTTGATTGTTTTATGATAGATAATTCATTTTTTTCCTTTGTGGATACAGCATTATTCTTTGTGTTTAGACATTTTATAAGGACTTCTCTGAATATGGCCTTTCTGTTTGACCCAATATTGTGCTGGATAGCCTTTTGATTTATTTATTTAGTTATTTTGTTAGTTTTGGGGTTTTGGTGCTAGAGATTGAACCCAGGGCCTTGCTCATGCTAAGACACAACTCTACCACTAGTTATACTCCCTGAACTTCCTTTTGTTTAAAGACCTTTAAACATTTGTGTCTTTCCTCTTTAGCTCTTATTCTTTGTATTTTTATTATTATTTTCACTTTCTGTTTAATTTGTTTTATACTACCCTCCCCATCCTTTCATTAGAATTCCCTCTTTACTCAGTTACAAAAGCTCTCAATTCAACCCTCTGTGTCTCTGGTTTTTTCTTTCCTTACGCTATTTCTCTTGATCTCTTTCCTGTAGTGGAATCTGAGGGTTGTTGGTCGTCTGTCATAAGACAGAACAGCATGGTTGTGCACGCCTGTAATCCCAGTGACTCAGGAAGCTGAGGTAGGAGGTTCTCAAGTTCAAAGCCAGCCTGGGCAATTTAGCGAGACCCTGCCTCAAAATAAAAAAATAAAAAGGACTGGGAATGGAGCTCAGTGGTAGAGCACCCCTGAGTTCAATCCCTAGTACCAAAAAAAAAAAAAAAAAAAGACATCAGAGTTGCCCTGGAGCTCTATAAGTAACCAGGATTTTATCAACTCGAAATATTTTCTTTAGTGATCTGTACACATGAGATCCCTGAATTCCAGGTTTTGTTCTAGGGTTTGTTTTTTTTTTAAATTGTAGATGGACACAATACCTTTATTTTATTTATTCATTTTATGTAGTGCTGAGGATCGAACCAGTGCCTCACATTCAAGGCAAGCACTCTACCACTGAGCCATGATCCCAATCCTTGTTCAAGGTTTTAAGTTATCTCCAAGATCTCGCAGATACTATAGAAAAAAAAAAAAAAAAACCTTCCTTTTACTTGTTTGTTTTTCATAGAAATATGTTACCTAATTACATAGAAATATGTTACCTAATTATAAATCACTTTTTTTTTTGTCTTTCAGTACTGGGGTCTGAACCCAGGTGTGCTTTACCACTGAGCCACATCCCCAGCTGTTTTATTATTTTAATTTTATTTTTTTGATTTTGAGGAGGGTCTCTCTAAGTTGTGGAGGCTGGCCTCAGACTTGTGATCCTTCTGCCTCAGCCTCCAAGTTGCTGGAATTACAGGGTTTCACCATCATACCTGGAGATTATAAATCATTCTGACTGAAGCAGTGAGCTAGGATTTTTCACTACTTGTGGCAGATCTTGATTAGTTTTCCTACTTTCAAGTCACCTTTCATTCCTGCTCTTACTGTTCCTGCCTCCAAAGAGTCTGAAGCCAGGACCAGGCAAGCCAGGCATGGTAGCACATGCCTGTAATCCCAGCAGCTCCGGAGGCTGAGACAGGAGGATAGCAAGTTCAAAGCCAGCCACAGTAACTTAGCAAGACCCTAAGCAATTCGGCGACACCCTGTCTTTAAATAAAATACAAAAAAGGGGGGGGGGGGGCTGGGGATGTGTTTCAGTTGTTAAGTGGCCCTGTGTTCAATCCTTGGTACCAGAAAAAAAAAAAAAAAAAAAAAGAACCAGGCAAGTGGTCCCCCACACACATTAGCACCCCATGAACATGGGCCAGGCAGCAGCACCCTGCACTCTGCTCTGGGTCACCAGACTTCCAACTGCTGTTTTCAGTCTAGAATGTAAATAACTCACACATTTCTCCCTGCCCAATTCTATTGATAAAGGTCATTTTACTTATTTATTGATTTTTTAATGCAGTTTTAAAAGGAAAGTAATATTTGTGCTTGGTTTACCATCTTGAAACAGAAAATCTGTGCTTCTACCCTAGTTTTAAGCCCTTTCAACTCTTGCCTAAACCACTGTAATAAATTCCTTATTGGTCACCTCCCTCCATACTGCATTTCTACACTTCATTTCTCTGCAGTGGCTAGAAAGAACTTTTGGGAACATAAATTCTGTCAGATTATATCTTAGAGAAAATCTCTATTGTGGGAGCCTCAAGAGCTTGTATCCCCCTGGAAATGGTGTCCTTATACCTGTGGCCTGATAAGAATGCGATCGTGGTGTGAAACAGACCTCTGTTACCCACTGGAGCCAGCGCCTGAGCAGGGATTCCTCTCTCCGAGACCTCAGTGTTGGTCAAAGACTGAGTCACAGATCTAAAAATAAGTCACAGGGCTGTGAGCTAAGCAGAGTAGCTACACACCTCTGATTCTGTGGCTGGCCTGTGGTCAGCAGCAGGGAATCCCCATGCCCAGCCCAGCTACTGCTCCTTCTTACAATGTGTGTATGTGTGTGTGTGTTACTGGGGATTGAACCCAGCCAGGGACACTCTAACCACTGAGCTATGTCCCCAGCCGTTTCTTGGTTATTTTGAGACCATGTCTGGCTATATTCCCCAGGCTGGCCTTAAACTTGTAATTCTCCTGTCTTAGCCTCTTAAGTTGTTGGAATTACAGGAATGCAGCACCACACCTGGCTCTGAAGCCCTTCTGACAGAGCAGGTGAGGCCAGGCCAACCCACACTTACTCTTAACCTCCCACTGGAGGTGTCTGTCCTTGGATCAGATGCCTCTCTGAGTCTGACTTCCAGACTGTCACTGGGCTTGTTCTGCAGCTTTCATCCCCTAGGTCAGGACTTGTGCTTAAAAGACACCTAATTTGTGGACCAACTTACTTTTCTCCTTCCAGCTGTGACTTGGTTTCAGTTTGGAAACCCTGGAGTCTTCAGAGCTCTGTTGAGTGGAGATCTGAGGTGGGCCTCTGTATTGGTGTTTCTCCAACTTTGCAGGGTGCTGTGGCATATGCCTTTAATTCCAGAGACTCAGAAGACTGAGGCAAGAGGATCGCAAGTTCAAGGACAGCCTCAACAACCTAGGGAGACCCTGTCTTTAAAAAAAAAGAAAAGAAAAAAAAAAAAAAAAAAAAAGAAGTAGGGATAAAGGAGCTTCTAGACATGCCCACTGTTATATTATTCCAACTTGAACTTGCCTTGTTCTCACCTAACTTAAGGAGGCAGGGGAATTTAGAAGCAAATAATACAAGTAATAAGTAATATCTGTCACAACCAATTATCAGAAAGGACAGCCAACTATAGACCTGGCAATGATGAACCCACTATTGGGGGGAATTCTGGAAATATACACATGATTGCTGGCTTAAGCCCCAAGGTAGATTCCTGAGCAAAATAGCATCTCCCCCCCCCCCCCCCTTTTTTTTTTTTTTTTTTTTTTTTTTTTTTTTTGCGGTGCTGGGGATTGAACTCCAGGCCTTATGCTTGCAAGGCAAGCACTCTACCAACTGAGCTATCTCCCCAGCCCCTCTTTTCCCATTTGATCCCCACTCTACTCTGCGTTGCATGGACCAGGTGGAAAGAGATTAAAACTCTTAGGAGCCAGGCGTGGTGGTACACACCTGTAATCCTAGCAGCTTGAGAGGCTGAGGCAGAAGGATCACAAGTTCAAAGCCAACCTCAGGGGCTGGGGTTGTGGCTCAGTGCAGAACACTTGCCCAGCACTGAGTTCTAATCTCAGCATCTCATAAAATAAATAAATAAAGGTACATCGATAAATAAAAGAAAAAAGAAAAAAAAAAAAGCCAGCCTCAGCAATTTAGCAATTCAGTGAGGCCCTACAACAACTCACTGAGACCCTGTCTCTAAATAAAATACAAAAGAGGGCGGGGGATGTAGCTCAGTGGTTAAGCCCCTGGGTTCAATTTCTGATACCAAAAAAAAAAAAAACTAAAAAAGAAACGCTTAGGAAATTATGACTAAATTGTAACCTCCTTAATCTCATAAAGGATAGCTACACAAAATTTAGAGCTAACATTACCTGTAGTGATGACATAGAATTCTTTGCCCTTTATATTGAGAAAAGTCAAGCATATCAATGATTACCATTTATATTCAACATTGTGTTGTCAGGCTCAGCCAATTGCAGTGAGGCATGAGAAACAGAGACAAAGACTGGGAAAAAGAGAAAACAGATAACCTAATGGAGTATGTGCAAGACCCAAACCTATCAACCAACTTCTATTAAGTGAATTGTCAAAATATTTTAAAAAATCACTGGGGATAGTGGTGCACAGCTACGACCCAGGTACTCAGAAGGCTGAGACAAGAAGATTTCAAGTTTGAGGCCAGCTTGAGACTGTCTAAAAATAAAAAAAATTTTAAAAGGAGCTGAAGGGGCTGGGGCTATAGCTCAGTGGTAGAACACTTGCCTCACATATGCAAGGCCCTGGGTTCTATCCTCAGCACCACATAAAAATAAATAAATAAAATAAAGGTACTGTGTTCATCTACAACTAAAAACATATATATTTTTAAAAAGGGCTGATGATGTACATGGGTGGTCTCCATATTTGGTGGCAGTGGGAGGCTGGAGATTGAACCCAGGGTGCTCAACCACTGAACCACATCCCTAACCCTCTTTATTTTTTAATTTTGAGACAGGGTCTCACTAAATAGTTTAGGGCCTCACTAAATTGCTGAGATTGACCTCAAACTTGCACTCCTCTGCCTCAGCCTCCTACGTGGCTGGGATTACATGTTCCACCACACCTCATATATTTTAAGACCCCCTGACTCCCTTTATATAAGCCCAGTGTCCTTGGTGATTTTTCTGATTTTTTTTTTTTTTTTTTTTTTGGCGGTACTGGGGATGGAACTCAGGGCCGGCTGCTTGTGAGGCAGGCACTCTACCAGCTGAACTATCTCCCCAGCCCCTTGGTGATTTTTCTAAGTGTTGACTTAGGGTGCTTAGAGCTAAGGCATTTCAAAGGCAGCTTTAAGTTTCACCAGCTCCCTCTGAGATCCCCTTGTTATCTCAGGACTGAAAGGTGTCTCACAGATTCCTTTGTTGCAGTATAGAATGATCATGGGTTTTTGTATGTGTGTGTGTTTTGTTTTTGTTTTTGTTTCTGTTTTGCACTTTTATGGTTTTTTTTTTTTTTTTTTTTTTTTTTTTTGTACCAGGGATTGGACCCAAGGAGTCTTAACCACTGAACCACAACCCAACCCTTTTAAAAAAATTTTTTTTTTAGACACAGGGTCTTGCTGAGTTGCTTAGGGCCTGGCTAAGTTGCTGAGGCTGGCTTTGAACTTGTGATCCTCCTGCCTCAGCCTCCTGAGCCGCTGGGATGGGATTACAGGTGTGTGCCACCATGCCCCACTACAGCAATGTTTTGTGGTAGTGAAATTGTTGTAGTTAACAGCCAAATTTTAGTTTACAAATATTCCCAAATATTTCTAGTAACTTGACTGAAAAATGTTGTTTGGTTCTGCTCAGCTCTGCCCCTGTGGGGGAGGTGTGAGTACTTGGCAGTTGCATAGGTTCCAGTTAAGGTTAGACCCAACCTTGCCCAGTGTGTGAGGTAACCAGGGGTCAGGCCCACAGTTGATCTGATTTCTCCCTGTGGAGTGAGTGGGGAGGAGAGATGCCTGTCCCTGCTCATGATTTGCACTCTGATCTGGGACCTGGCTGGGACATCTGGTTCCCGCCTTCCACACAGGAGGCAGGCAGCTATCTGCTGAAGGGGTCTGTGGTGCATGGTCCTGCCATCCAGCACCTACATCAAGTATGAGCTGGGTGTCCTGTCTCCTTGGGATGAATTCAGGGCTTTTTTTTTTTTTTTTTTGCGGTACTGGGGATCGAACTCAGGGTCTTGTGCTTGCAAGGCAAGCACTCTACCAGCTGGGCTATCTCCCCAGCCCGAATTCAGGGCTTTGTGACTGACTGGTCCTCCCAGATTGCAGCTAGTCACATTCCACCAGAAAGCCAATCAGTGGAAGCTTTCCTATCCCTGCAGGCTAGCAAATGAAGATTCAATTGGGATATACAGACTATACCACATGTAAAGATCTGTGGGACTGGGGTGCAGCTCAGAGATAGAGGACTTGCCTAGTATGTGCAAGTCCTGGGTTCAACCCCTAGCACTGCAAGACAAGACAAAACAAAAAAAATAAAAAATAAAAAAATAAAAACAAACCTCTGATTGGTGGATATAGCAACCACCTTAGAGCTGTTTTTTTTGCGAGAGGATAGTTTGCAAGTAATGAGAATAGTAGCAAGGAATGAAGACTCAACCCTGAGGTCCTCCTTCTCACTGGGCCCAGAGGGACTGATAAGCTGCAGGGTGGCAGTCTGCAAGTTACTCCCAGGCATTAGGACTGTTGCCAAGGGCAGCCGTTCTGATGGCCACAGTGCCCTTTTTGTTAGGGCTAATAAATCCCCTCTTGTTTCAGTGACAAGCAGTTGGGGTTATTACATTTTGATAACCAAAAAGAAAGTTCACCCACACCCAGGGAAGGGGATGGAGTTCTTATTTCTTCACCCAGATGTACCCAAGTTCTCCGATGCCCCTCAGCCTTGTCCCCTTTTGTGTTTATGACTCTAAGGGGATGCTTCTATGTTTAATTGTTCCAAATTCTAAAAAGTCTTCAACCCTGAACTCTTTAAAAAGCCACAGACTCTGCAAACTATCCTCTAGCAAATCTAGAGAGACACATCTGGCAGAGCTAAAGGCACAGGGCAGGACTTCTGAGCTGTGGTGGTACCTGTGGCCAGGTCCAAGCACCACAGGGTCTTGGCTCTATTGGCTGTGGAATGGACAGACTGGTGCTCTCCTTGTTTTTCAGGATAGCCTGAACTCAAGGCCACAGCGCGTGTGGCTCCACCAACACCAGAACTCTGCCTGGTGTCTCTCCCCAATACTCCTTTCTTTTCCTGTTTTTTTGTGTGTGTGTGTTTTTTTTTTTTTTTCTTTAAACTAGAGATTGAACTCAGGGCTTCTCTACTCTTAGGGTACAGATAGATGAGGATGATAGGAACATGAGGTTCAAAGAATAATTCTATAAGACGGTCCCACTGTGCTGACCCCCACATGCTTTCTTTTCCAAGGAGCAATTTACCTGCAGTCCTGCCTGGCCTTAGTGGACAGGATATGTCACATACTTCAGCAAACTACCTGTTCACTGCAGGAGAAAGGCAGGCCTAAAATAATGTTGATAAGAGGAACCCAAGTGGGATTGGGTTGTGTAGCTCAGTGGTAGAGTGCTTGACTCGCATGTGTGAGGTACTGTGTTCAATTTTCAGTGTCACATATAGACAAATAAAAAATAAAGGTCTGTCAACAACTAAAACAAACAAAAAAAAATTTTTTTTTTTTTTTTTTTAAAAAGAGGAACCCAAGTTACCCTGAAGGAGGAGACTTTTGTGACCAGAGCCTGAAACTCTGGGAGATGAGGATAGTTTTTCCTAACCATAGAATCTGTAAAAATGTATGGTTAAGAATCCAACTGGAGGGCTGGGATTGTGGATCAGTGGTAGGACACTTGCCTAGCATATGTGAGGCACTGGGTTTGATTCTCAGCACCACATAAAAAAATAAAAAAGATATTGTGTTCAACTACAACTTAAAACATATTAAAAAAACAAAAAACAAAAAACAAAGAATCCAATTAGAACCGGTAGGCATGGGCCAAGGTGACCTTTGCCAGCACAGTGAGGACTTGAAAGTCCAATGTCATCCTACTGTTAGTCAAAAAGTCAAGAGGTAACTCTGAAAACTTCTCTGGGGCGTTTCCAATAAAACTAGAGTGTAGGAGAGACACATTGTCCTTCTCCTCTCTGAGAGGACCCACTCTCTCCCTTGAGAGTGTCCCCCTTCCCTTTTCCCTATCCTTTCAATAAACTCATTCCTGTTACTACTCTAAATGACATGTCTGAAATCTTTCTGACTTGATCGCAAGAATAGGGTTTTGAAGGGGATCTTCACGTTGCCTCAGTTTCTCAGAAGGCCCTAGCTCTGAAACACTACCGCTGTACTACATCTCCAGTTCTTTTTATTTATTATTTTGAGGCAGGGTCTCACTAAATTGCTGAGGCTGGCCTCAAACTTGCAATCCTCCTGCCTCAACCTCCAGAGTCCCTGGTATTACAGGCGGGTGCCATTGATCCCGGCTCCTTTTCCTGTTTATAAACTTGGCCCCCTGGCAATCTGTGAGACCTGGAAAATCTCCCTGCCCACTGTGCAGACCTTTACAGTTGATAATTGTGGCAGGCATAACCTCCCAGTGGTCCCTGGTTCCTCCAGCAGCTCCCCTTCTCCCCACATACATCTGCTTCACCCAGCCTTAGGGAACCCCACAGCAGCAGCTTCTGCTTGTATCTTAGTTCCCTCACCCCCACTCCAGTCCTTTGTTACTCAGAACTTTGGAGACAAAGAGAAGTCAAGGAAGTGGTACTAGGTCTCCTGTCCTGGCTTCAGGGGAAGGAACTTGGATTCCTGGGGTCCAGCACACCCATCAGGGATCTCCTAGGCTCCTGGGTAGCCCCAACCCCTCAGGACAATGAAAGGCAATCTGGGATCTTAGAGGTAGGGGTGAGACAAAAGCAGATGACTGCCTGGCTAGGACCTTTTGGCCACAGCACAGTGGTTTCCAGCCAATGGGGGTGGAGCAGAAAGAGAATAAGATGCTCAAATAGTCACATACTGGGGAAAGGAGGTAAAGGGGGCAACTTGCTCAGGGATGCACTCTGAAGACAGGGGGAGGAGTTTCTCCCTGGGCACATGACCCAGGCTGCCCTCCTCCCTGTTCCTGCCACGACACACCACCCAAGCTACTGGTCTGGCTTGCCCCAGCCTTTCTCCATACCCAGCAGCCAGTTGCTCTGTGCTTGGAATGTCTAGCCAGCCCTCTCCAGACCTGCTCCCAAGTCCTGTAGACTCTGGAATGCAGCTACCCTTCCTGCGGCTCACAGCCCATCTTGCAGTTTTCACATCCTACTCAAGGGAGCCCAATAAGATAAAGTAGAAAAGTTCCTCTCTCCAGATTCAACTCCATTGTTCCCCACCCCCACCAAGAACTTGGCTGTGAACATCCCTTCCATAAAGTCTCTTCTTTCAGATGTTCCCACTAAAACCAACATGTCAGAGTCCAGCAGAGAAGCCCTGGCTCTTACTGCCTTGAAAAGTACACAAGCCAACAGTAATAACTTTGGCTGCTTTAGAAAATCAGTTCTGTAATCCCTCAGGAGCCCCTGGAAGAGGGATGTTCTGATTCCGCAGACTTTCTGACACTAGGAATGTGAAGCCTTCATAAAAGCCAGCTATAGAAAATCTGCTCTGTCTCAGCAAGAAGGGTCAACTCCTGCCAAGGTCAATGTGCATCTCTGTGCTACATTTCATGTGGCTCGTTCTGGTTCTTGAGTCACTGAGGAGCTCTTGAAATCTTTTGCTCACTTCTTACAGGTAAAAGTTTCGGAGGCTTTCAGCCCTTCCATGGGATCTGACTCTGATTCTACTTTGACCAGGTAGAAAGGGGGATAGGTAAGATTCAGAGAGAAACCCTGTTCCCTGACCTTGACCTTCTTTGCCTCCTAAATGGCAAATTGAGGCTGTTGATCTGGTGGTCTCTGAGGCTCCATTCTTGTGTGCATGTTGAGGCTTCAGATTACAGACCTCTTTGCAGAACCAGAGGATGGAAGCCTCTGTCTCTGAAAATGTGTGAGTTTCAGGAGGACCTAGCACATATCTCTGTGGGCTCTGCCATTTTTTCTCAGAACTTTAGTGTGAGGGAGCTTGTAATAAATAGGTGATGTGTTAGATTCATGGGTGGGTTTTTTTGTTTGTTTGTTTTTTGGTATTGGGGATTGAACCCAGGGGGGCTTAACCACTGAACCACATCTCCAGCCCTTTCTTATATTTTTAATTAGATACAGTTCTCACTGAGTTGCTTAGGGCCTTGCTAAGTTGCTGAGGCTGACTGGTTTTGAATTTGTAATCCTCCTCCTCAGCCTCCCAAGCTGCTGGGATCACAGACTGGGCCATTGTGCCTAGAGGATGTTTTTTGTTTGTTTGGTTTTGTTTTTAATATTTCTAGTTGTAGATGGACACACTACCTTTATTTTATTTATTTGATTTTTATGTGGTGCTGAGGATTGAACCCAGTGCCTTACACATTCGAGGCAAGTGTTTCACCACTGAGCCCAGCCCTGTTTTGTTTTTTTTGGTTTGCCTTTCCATACACGTGTTGTTGTTGTTGTTTGATACTGGGGATTGAACTCAGGGGCACTTGACCACATCCCCAGCCCTATTATGTTTTATTTAGAGACAGGGTCTCACTGAGTTGCTTAGTGCCTCGCCATGGCTGAGGCTAGCTTTGAACTCACGATCCTGTCTCAGCCTCCCGAGCCACTGGGATTACCAGGCATGCTCCATGTGTTTGATGAATTAAAATAATTCTAAACTGTGGAGAAGAGTGATAATATCCACAGGTGGACTCATATAGCAGACTCAACGTGTCTACAATATAAAACGTACTCAGGTAAGCTTGAGAGACCTGAGACAGTCTGGTGCTTGGCACACCACAAAGGTCACCAAAGGTTCCAAGGGGTTCCAAGGTTGGCAGTGTTCATGCTGAACTCAAAACTGCATTTGTGGCTTTTACTCTAGACTTTCCTGATCCTGGATGGAAGCCTGTAGGAGAGACCCAAATGGTACGGGTACAACAGTTTCTGGCACATTATTCTGGGACCATGAGCTTTAGGGTGAAGTGAGCAGCAGTGGTTGGGGAGATGGGTAGGAGCCTGCCATGTGGGGAAATGGCTACTTTAAAGTTTCAATAGGGGGCTGTGAGTATAGCTCAGTGGTAGAGTGCATACCTCCAACTTTGGAGTCACGGGATTACAGGCATGCACTACCGTGCCTGGCTCAAAATATATATATATATATTTTAAGAGACAAGAGTTGTGCCATGTTGCCAAGGCTGGTTCTGAACTATATTGGGCTCAAGCGATCCTCCTGCCTTAGCCTCCGGAGTAGGTGAGACTATAAGTACATAAACACAACACCCAGCTTCAAACTTTTTCCTTATAGATGTCTATGAACAAAAAATTTAAGGCTCCTGAGTGTGAATCAGGATCATCTTCTGCTTGAATAATCAAAATAGCTTCCCAATGGATTTCTGCATCTACTTTTTTGGGGGGGAGGGGTAAAATATACATAAACATGAAATTTGCCTTTTTTTTTTTTTTTGGGTGCTGGGGACCGAACCCAGGGCCTTGTGCTTACAAGGCAAGCACTCTACCAACTGAGCTATCTCCCCAGCCCCCCTGAAATTTGCCATTTTAAGCACACAGTTCTGTGGCATTTAAGTACATTGACGATGTTGTGTAACCACCATCACCATTCATCCTCTGAACTTTTTCATTTTCTCCAACTGAAACTGTACCCAATGAACACTAACCCCTGACCCCCGCCCCCAAGTCCCTGTTCACCACCATTCCATTTTCTGTCTCTATGCTTTGGGTTACTCTAGGTACTCATAGATAAGTGGACTCATAGAATACTTGTTTTTTTCTGACTGTTTTATGTCACTTAGCATAATGATTTCAAGGTTCATCCATTTGTAGCATGTGGCAGTTTTCTTCCTTTTCAACGCTGAATGATATTCTGTTATACACACACAGACACACACTTGCACACACACATTTGACATTTTGTTTATCCACTCATCCTTGGATGAACACTGGGTTACTTCTGTCTTTTGGCTATTATGAATAATGCTTCTAAGAACATGAATGTAGAAATCTGATCCACTTATTTTTTGTGGTGCTGGGATTTGACTCAGGCCCTCATGCTAGGCAAGGTGCACTGAACTGCACCCCAGTTCCATACACCCACTCTTCTTGCCTCCCCTTCCCAGTCCTCCACACTACAGTCAGAGTAATCCCTTTAAACCCACAAATGTGGTCAAATCATCCCTTGCTCAAAACTCATTGGGTATGCAATGTTCTCAAGTAAGGCCTAACTTCTCCTGGTCCTGCACCTGGAACACAAAGCAGTCTGAAAACACCTGCTGTTTCTTTTGCTGTAATGCCCTGTCCTCCTTCCCCAGTTTTTTGTTTTTTCTTTCTCTCCTTTAGGATTTCAGCTTCTGCTCTTTTCCTGGGGGAATTCCCTGATCACCCTCCTCCATTAGGTCAGGGTACTCTTTCCCTCCCCTCTTCCACTTTCCCCTCCTACCACTTGTCACAATTGGCACTATAGTATCACAGGGATCTGCGACAGCTGCATTCTGTTTCTACCAATAGAGAATGAACCTAAGAGGGTAAGAGTATTATCCGATTTCTGCAGTGACTGTCAGCGCCTGGCATCTACAGCTCAATACTTCAGTCATTAATTTCAATGATAAATCCATAAGGACGTAACCGTCCTCTCCTGCACCGATGCCAAGGCGTAGTGGAGAATCAGAGCGATCCTACGGCTCTGGCTGCCAGTCCTCAAGCCTCTCCCTAGCAGTCCCACTGGGAGGTCCTCAATCCCCAGGGAAGACGCTCAGGGACACCCCCGCCCCGCTTGCGCGAGGGGAGGGTCGGCTCCAGCCGCGGGATCTGCAGCCTCCCCGGCGTCCGCCTGGGGCGGGGGCGGGGCCGGCCGGAACGTCACTTCCGGTGTACACAGCCGGTCCGGGCGGTGTGCTGGGGGTCGGAGCGCGTCGCAGGTGAGGAACGGGCGCGAGCGGGCGCGGGCGGGCGCAGGCAGGCGGGGTCGGATAGTGGGCGGTGGGTTGTGGGACCTGGCCAGGGCTGGTGGCGGGACAAGCTCGCGGGGCGCCGTTCCGCTCGGGACCGCAGGGCTCGGGCCCGTGGGCGCCCACCCCTTGCCCGCCCGCTGTGGAGGACGCCGGGCTCTGCGGGCGCTGGCCGGGTGGACGGAAGCCCGGAGGAGCCTCCTGGCGCGTGCCTGGGACTGGGGTCGCAGCCGGGAGCTGGAGGACGCGGGACGGGAGGGGAGGAACGGCGCCGGCCAGGCGAGGGAGGGGGACGTTCCCTCGGGACGCCGGGGCCCGGGAGGTCAGGCTGGCGCTGGTAACCGCTCCCGGAAGCTCGCGGAGCAGTCCGCAAAGAGACAGAGGCCTATGGACAGCAGGCGGCGGGGGTCCTCTAGTGCTGGTGGGGGACGCGGCCCTCACGCCGCCCCGCGGCTCCCTGGCAGGCGGTGCGCACCTTCCCAGTCGTGCCGGCCCGCGGAGGAACGTGATTTTCCGGCCCTGCTGAGCCTGTTGGCGCAATGGGGCCAGGGGAGGGTCCGCGGGGACCCAGGAGGGCCGGGTTTGAGGATGAAGGACTCACGCCCGTGGGAAGCGCAGGGTCAGGGGTGTGTCTTCCTGCTCCGCTCGGTGCGAGGAAAGAAGCGTGCCTGGTTGGCATGATAAGAATTTGTTTATACTCCTTACAAAATTTGTCGGAGAAACACTCTGCTTGGGGAACCCCAAATTTGAAAGTAGCTTATTTCTGCACCTCATCCCCATTAGAAGAGGAATTTATTCTTCTCACCTTGTAAAGCACTCAAGACAATACAAAAAGAGTAAGGGAGGAAATGACAGTCATCCATCAACCTACCATTCAGTGACAACCACAGCTAACATTTTGGTGATATCAGTAAATATAGATATATAATGGCACTTTTGTGGGCTTCATTGTATAACATTACATACCATAATTTAACCAGGCCCTACCGATGAACATTTATTTATTTTTGCACAGGGGATTGAACCCAGGGAATCTCTACCACTGTTTCATCCTCAGCCCCCATCCTCCCTCCATCCCCCCGCTTTTTTTTTTTGAGACAGAGTTCTCTCCATGTTGCTTAGGGCCTTGCCAAGTGTCTGAGGCTGGCCTTGAACTTGAATCCTCCTGGAATCCTTGCTGGAATTACAGGCCTGCATCGTCCCCAGGCCTGGCCTGATGACCATTTAGAATTATTTCCAGTTTGCCACAAAATGATTCTGCCAAAAGCATTTGTCTGATTATTGTCTTGGAATAAATTTACAACTGGGGATTAAAGGTAACATTCATTAAAAAATAAATACTAAATATTTTTGTTGATATATTTGGAAGATTTGTCCCTATCCCAATGTTACAAAAAATTCCATTCACCTTTGCTTCTCATCGTTTTACTTTTGGTTATTTAATCTCCCTAGAACTTATTTTTAGTTTAAAATATAAAATACTTCCTGAATGGCTAGTCAGTTGTTCCAGTTTTATTGAATAAGCCATAACTGTTTTGTTTTCTTGTATTTTAGGTTTAAAGTTCTAAGTATGTATTTGTAAAGGTCTACTTACAGATTTTTGTGTATGATCAAATGTTTTCATCTGCCTTGAAAAATGCCACAATTTTTTATTTTCACAGCGTCTTTTTTTTTTTAAATAATTTTTCTTTACAATCCAAGGAGAGTATTTCATGTTTGAGATTTTTTTAAAATGTACATTTAAAGGCAAAAGTTTATTTTATTGCTGTTTCATTTACTTTTTTACTGACAAGATAACAAACTCCATATGAAGAGTTCAGGTTTGTTGTGGCAACTTTTCAGTTTGGCATTTGAGATTCTAATCTTCCTCTATTTTTGCACATGAATACGTAGGTTAGATTGGAGACCAAGATAGAAAAGTTCTCAGATTCCCTTGGCAAGCCTAGATTTTTCAATCTAAAATTATCTCTGGATTTTTGGAAGACAGCATACTTCCTAAGCATCCTTAAAAAAATAAATAAGTTGCACGTGATTCTGCAGAATTTTTTTCTAAATTTTTATTCTTTTGAAAATCTGAAGCCTAATACACCAGGAACTGTATGTCCAGTGGATCTTCTAAATCTCTAAGAAAATAATTGAATCTGAACTAGCAGGCTGGAACATCACATGAATTGAGCGTCCACTTTCTCACTTTCCCTCTTGTGACTTTGTCTTTAGTGGAAAATGATGACCTTCCTATGTGGACAAAGAATATTAGTTTAAGAAATTGCTTTGTTTTGGAATTACAGAAAAGCAGGTTCTCTTAGAACCTGAAGTGTTAGGAGTTGGGCTTCAAATGTGTCTTTGTCTCTGTTGAAACTGTCCTTTTGAGGGTCGCCTAATTGATAGATGCAGTGGCCATTGCTTACTCATTTCCTTTGACTGTAAATATTGGCATGATGAGCCATTCTTTCTGTCATGAACCAGCCTGGCTCTTGGTCAGCCTTTTTGGAGCTGTTGTGGTCATTTTCTTAAATTTGTGACTGTGCTTTTTCACTTGTCTTTACTGCTGTACTTCCTACATCTGCCTGGGGGCTTTTTATGAGGCTTGACTTCATTCCTCTCCCCCACCTCCCCATGTATGCTCCTTCTCACACATCCTATGTGTGACTTCCGCATAAAGAACCATCTTGCTTCCTACCTCTGCTTCCACTTGCTGACCCCAACTCAGACTTTTCTGCAGGTTAGTTCTTCTTTTTCCTCTCTCTTTGACATGTTCCTAAAGCCATACTTTCTCCAGGTATTGACTTTCATCATTTCTCAAGGTGAACTGTCCTTCATAACTCTAAGGTTCTTACTAACTGATATATCATGTCTTATCTTCCTTATTAATTCAGGTTGTATTCTGTTTATACACCTTAATTCCGACTTTTTTTCTAAGGGACTTCAGATAGAATTTGGTCCCACCCAGTGAATTTAGTAATGAATTTTGTTAGCTCCCATTGATGAAGTACTTACAGTTTGCGCCAGTCTCTTCGCTGGATTCTGGATCAGAATCCAGAACTGAAAGGCACAGCCTGGGCAAGAAAGTCAAATAAGCAGTTGCTAGAAAATTTTCTAAATACATGGAACGGGAGACACTGAAAAAGTTCTGTCAGGTTTCGGGAATCTTTACTGTCTTGTTCACTGCTTTTATCTCCAGGGTCTTGAACACAGTGTTCTGGAAATGATTAAGTATTTGCTGAATGAATGAATGATCATCTGAAAATAAAATCAAAACAATACAAATCAACTATCTATAGAAAAGGTATGAGGCCAAGAGACATTTTGCAAATGTAGCTTAGAGAATTTCAGGGAAAACTTTAAATTCAAACCAAACTGACCCAGCTATAACCCCAGGAAAGCATGATTGGAATGTGTTTGTAGCCAGAAAGCTCAAACTTAATTTTGTATCCTCAGAAGAAAGATTTGTGTTTCTAGGAGAGGGTTCAGATGATGTCTGTGGAAGTTGGGGTGGATAGTGTGTCTGTAACACTATCTGGGAGCCCTGACCAGAGAAGCTTAGTGCAGTCCTCTGCAGAGCCTCTGCAGTACCCAATTCATGAGTGTGTCCCTGTTGATGCCTCTAGCAGGGAGGGTCTTCTCTTGCTTAGCTTCTGTCCTCTGATTAGAACTGGGTTTTATGTGGAAATTTCTTGCCAAAGAGAGAATGGGATTGGTTGAGAACTCTGTATCCGTATGCTTGGATCAGATCCTGATCTTGGGATGCCGACTAATCTCTTGGGTTTTCTAACCACTGAATGGGGATAATAGTAGCACCATTCCCTTAGTGCCATGAGGGCTTTGAACACACTGTCTGGCACCTGGTAAGTGTTCAACAAGTGTTAGCTCTTTTGGTATTTACAAACTTACTAACTGGCTTTCTGACTAATGTCACTATTCTTTGAGCTCACATAACCTAAATCACTTCCCCTGAAACTGCTTGTTCTTAGGTGCATGGACAGAACTGATAACCATACAGTGGGAAGTAATGACAGACTTTTCCCAAACTGCTCACACTGGGAATCCAGCCTGCAATTTTCAGGGAATACTTTCTGGGGAAGGCTGTTCTTGAGCTGAGTACTATGGGAAAAAGTTAACCCTTCCTGGGTGTGGTGTCATATACCTGTAATCCCAGTTATTCAGGACAATCACAAGGTTGAGGCCAACCTTCACAACCTAGTGCAACCCTGCCTCAAAATAAAAAATAAAAAAGGGATAAGGATGTAGCTCCTTGGTTCAATTCCCAGTACCCCCCCACCTGCCCTTCCCCTCCAAAATAAGTGAGTCCTGGACCATAGAAGGGGAGGATGCTTGGGTAGGAACATGACATGTATAAAGAGGTAGAGGTGAGCAAGCGTAAGGTATGTGATGAATAAAATATATCTGATTTACTGGACACTAATAATACTTCAGATACTAAGCTAAGCCTTAGGCTCTGTGCTAACCAGATCTGGTTCTAAGTGCTTTGTGTGTATTACCTTGTTTAGTCTTCACAACAACCCTGTAATGCAGGTACTTACTGTTACAGAAATGACATGTTGAACATCATCTGATAGGTCTCTGTTTGTTGATTCAGCCTGCATTCTGCTCAGGGCTAACTTGATGTCTTTTGTATATTGAAAAGCTTTGTGATCTGGTTCCTAATGAAGTCCAAAGCCCACAAAGATCCTATAACTTCATGAAACCATCTTGGGTTAAGATGTAAAAATATTTATTTCTTAGAATTTAATTAAAGCAGCATATATGCAGATATGGAGTGAGCTCAAGAGAAATGTCATTTAGTGAAAAGAGCAAGGTGCAGAAAGATGTGCATATGTGCCCATTGTGTAAAGAAATAAAGAAGAAATATATAGAAAACACGTGAAATTGGTTTCTAAGTGCAGAAAAAATTTCTGGAATGATAGAAAAGAAGTGATTGCCTTTGGGCTGTTAGACTGGCTTTGCTTTTCTTGAATACCATTGTATGGTATAAATTTTTTTCACTATATTGTTTTGATTTAAAAATTAATTTTAAGCTGGGCATGAGGCACTTGCCTGTAAGCCCAGCTGTTTGGGAGGCTGAGGCAGGAAGATAAGTTTAAGGCTAGCATTGGCAAGCTAGTGAGACCCTGTCTTAAAAAAAAAAAAAAAAAAAAAAAAAAAGATAAAATGGGTTGGGGATGTAAGTCAGTGGTAAGCACCCCTGGATTTAATTCTCAGTACCAAAAACCAAACCCAAACAAAAGAATGAGAAAAAAATTGATCAGTTAAAACATAAATGTATGTGATGTATAGTCACATAGGGAGGGGACAAAAAGCAAGTATAGCCAAACTGATTGGGTTCAAGTTTACTTCTGCCACCTAATGAGTCACTAACCTCTGAGTCCCAAAACTTCACATTTGAAAATAAGGGAGGTAATATTGCCTATCTCCTGAGGTTAAAGTGAGGCTTTAATGAGTTCATATTTGTAAAGTCTAGAATGGTTCTGGTGGGAATATGTATTTTGTTGCTATGGCTGTGGACTGCAGTATAGTAAATGTGTAGATGTGTTCAGCTCTCTCTCATTCTTACAGTTCATTTGGAAAGACATACAGAGTTACTGATAGGCAGTGGCAGCAGAGGCTGCAGGGGCTCAGGAAAAGCTCCAGGAACAACACTTCAGTGGCCTAAGCATGATGCTTATCAGAATCATGGATCTTAAATATGGGTAACTTCTGGAAAAAGTGAAACAAGGGGGAAAGGACACAAAGGCCCAGATAGCTTGAGTCAGAAACAATAAAGAGCATTGAGGGAGCCTGAAACTGGGATATGTAGTGAGATGACAGGTCAGTCATCATTATATGTCAGTTTTTCCTGAGCATATATAAGATATGATTTATTGATGGCATCTTAGACCATCATTGTGGATGCTCCACCTTGATCTTTTATGGTGGGGGTGGGGGTGTTTACCCTGGGATTGAACCCTTTACTTTGATTTTTTGGGGGATACTGGGGGTTGAGCCCAGGGCCACTCAACCACTGAGCCATATACCCAACCCCTTTTTTGTATTTTATTTAGAGACAGGGTCTCATTGAGTTGCTAAGGGCCTTGCTAAATTTCTGTGACTGGCTTTGAACTCACAATCCTCCTGTCTCAGCCTCCAAGCTGCTGGGATTACAGGTATGTGCCACTGTGCCCAACCTTTACTTTGATTTTTGAAATGACTGTGAGGTGTTCTTGTGTAATTTATTTAATGAACCCCTTAATACAGGACATGTGGGTTATTCCTGGTTGATGCTTATAGACAGGCTGACAGTTGATGTTCTTTTTTTCTTTTTTCTTTTTCTTTTATTTTTTGGGTACTGGAGATTGAATTTAGGAGCATTTGACCACTGATCCACATCTCAGCCCCATTTTGTATTTTATTTAGAGACAGGGTCTCACTGAGTTGCTTAGCACCTCATTTTTGCTGAAACTGACTTTGAAGTCATGATCATTCTGCCTCAGCTTCCCAAGCCACTAGGATTACAGGCATGTGCCACTGTGCCTGGCCCATGCACCCTGCTCACTGGGTGTTCTTGACACAGGCCTCTCCGTCTGTTGTGAATCCACCTCACCGCCCCTCCCCCACCTGGGATTGAACCCAGGACCTGACACTCTACCATGAACTTAGATCTCCTGCCCTTACTATGAGTGTATTTCTAAGATTCATTCCTAGATACAGTATTGCTCTTTTTTTGTTTGTTTGTTTTTGTTTTAACCATTTTTGACTGGGTCAATGACAGTAAATGCATTTTCAAATTAGCAGTTTAAAGATTCATTTTCAAATAAAGATGATTTAGTGAGAGGTAATTATTACCAGAGAGCAGGAATATCTGAGTCTTCCCCCACCCCATGCCCTGGTCCCAGAGGTGGTTATACACACATGAGGACAGAAGCAGAAGAAAGTTGGCTTGGCTCCCAGACTTGGGTGCCCCAGGCTCCAGTGACGTGTACGTAGGGAGAGGCCAAAGTGGGCCTTTTCAACTCACAAGGACCCATGCTGTCCCTGGGTCTCAAGATAGGAAAGAATGCACTATATCCTTTTACTTAAATAACTTTGTCATGTACTTCGTATTTTGAGGTGACTGATCTCCCTCTTCAGCTATGTCACCATGTTCTGCTTCTCTCTACCAAGGAGGAGGGACTGGTGGGCAGGGAAATGGGAGGAGCCATGACCTTTTTCTCTGGAGTACACCGGGCATTGTTACTTTTTAGTTTGTTGCCTGGACTATGGGAGTTGGGAGCTGCAAGAAAATAAGTTCTATTTCTGGAAGCTGTAACTGTTATGACAGGATGGGGGTGTTTTGACTAGTAGTAGACTAGAATGAAGAATTAAAGTGAAAGACAAAGTGCTACCCTCTGACTAATGCATACCTTCTTTCATAGTGGTAGCTTCCACTTACTGAGTCTTAAGGTTTGCCAAGTGCTGTGCTTTATGGATTTAATCCTCACCCTAGTACTGAAGAAACTGAAGCACAAGAATCCAGGTGACTTAATTGGTTGTGGTGGCACATGCCTGTAATCTCAGCTACTCTGGAGACTGAGGCAGGAGGATTACAAGTTGGAGGTGGCTAACATGGGCAACTTAGTGAGACTGTCTTAAAATAAATGAAAAGGGCTGGGGATGAAGTTCGGTGGTAGAGTACTTGCCTATTCTTGTGAGGCCCTTTGTTCTATCCCCAGTATTGAAAAAAATTTTTTTTCAAATGACTTGCTTAAGGTCATAAAGTTAGCAAGTGCCACTCATTTTAATTTTTTTTTTTTTTTTTTTTTTTTTTTGGTACTGGGGATTGAACTCAGGGCCTTGTGCTTTCGAGGCAAGCACTCTACCAGCTGAGCTATCTCCCCAGCCCAGGTGCCACTCATTTATTAGATATTTACTGAGAACAGGAATGCATATCTAGGCCAATCTGATTCCCTAACCTATACGGATAAGCCACTGTACTTCAGCAGTGCCTCATTTCTAGGAAGTTTCTTCTTTGTATTAGAGCATTTTCCTGAAAAGGTAGGGGCCTGAACATTTTTTTTTTTTCCTCATTAGATTATAAGCTGTACCATTGAATCCCTGATGCCTGGAGCAGTGCTGTGCACATAGTAGGACCTCAGTAAATGTTTGAGGATGTGAAGGCTCATATCTGGATAACTGGCAGAACTGGCAGATATACTGGAGGTTAACCACCAGGAGCCTGCTCTCCAAGGTTGCCCTCCTTATCTAGTGGGTGGATAGTGAAGAGGCTTCTAACATTTTCATTTTTCTGAAGGTTTGGCCTGCTGAAATATTTGTGGAGAAGAACAGGCTCCCTAGTTGTGACTCTGGCTTGCTGGTCTTTTTGATAAATGAGAGGGTTTTCTGTATGTGCACAATTGGAGTCAGTGTTCCCAGTTGGGAGAAGGAAGCCACTTTCATTCTTCATTGATAAAACTGTTCTTGACTACCTTATATTTTCAGAAATGGTCTTGAATCTGGAATCTATCAAAATTTATAATTCCTCTCCATAGTAAGAAAAATAATTTCCAACATAGTTTGATTTACCTCTCTGTATAAGTTTCTGGAGAAGTATTTGTTTTTCCTTTTTGAGCTTAATTTTGAATAGGTTATACAGTGTAAAATTGTTAAGAATGAGTAGCAGTATTGAATTTTGTTTTCTTTTTCATTTTTTTGGGGGGGCGTTCCAGGGATTGAGCTCAGGGGCACTCGACCATGAGCCACATTCCCAGCCCTACTTTGTATTTTATTTAGAGACAGGGTCTCACTGAGTTGCTTAGCACCTTGCTGTTTCTGAGGCTGACTTTGAACTCGTGATCCTCCTGCCTCAGCCTCCTCAGCTGCTGGAATTACAAGCATGTGCCACTGTGCCCAGCTGAATTTTGTTTTAAGTAATTTTCTAATGGATACAATTAGTTTTCACTAGACCCACTTTCTTTTTTACAAGTTTGAAAACTTCTTGTGGATGTGATATTGTGAAATTCCAAATTGTTTTTCTTCCCTTGTTGCCTGGCATGCAATTCCTAAAATCCTCGAAATCTCCAAAGTAATAAATATCTTTTTTTGTATATTAATAAGTTAACTGTTGGTTGGCATCTCCTTGGGGGTTTCAGGATGGAGGTTTATCACATGAAAAACCAAGGCAGCAGCACAGAGTTGGAACTTTCAGCTCACCCCACAACCTCTGGGAAGGGGAGAGGAACTGAAAGTTGAACTGATCACCAGTGGCGGGTGATTTAATCAGTCATGCCTACATAATGAGACCTTCGTGAAAACCTGACAACAGGGTTCAGAGAGCTTCTGGATAGCTGAACTGATGAAGGTTTCTGGAGGATGGGTGCCCAGGAGGGCTTGGATGCTCTCACCTCTTTTCACATGCCTTGCCCTATGCATATCTTCAAACGTATACTTTGTAATACCTTTTACAAACTGGTAAATGTCATCCAATTGTTTCCCTGAATTCTGTGAGCCACTCTAGCAAATTCATGGAATTCAAGGAAGGAGTTGAAGGAACCTGATTTATAGTTGGTTGATGAAAAACACAGGTAAAACTACCTGAAGTTTCAGTTGACATCAGAAGCCAGGGACAGTTAAGTGACTGAGCCTTTAACCTGTGGGATCTGATGCTATCTCCAGATAGACAGTGTGTTGAATTAGAGAACACCCAACTGATATCCTCTGGAGAATTTATAGAATTGCTTGCTTAGTTGATGTGTTGTGAAAACCGTCTCCACATCTGGTGTCAGAAACCCGTTGTGAGAGTGTGGGAATAACTGAGGTTGTTAGTCCTGTATTCTCAGATTAGGTAACTGAACTCTTTCATACGTTACAACACTATAACAAAAATAAACTACATGTTTTTAATAGATGTAGATTGTTGCATTTTTTAAAATTGGGTTTGAAGAAATCAACTTCAGTGCTTTGTAATTAAAAAACCAAAGTAACTTATTGTGATCCCGATTTACACTTGATTTTCCATTAGCAGCACAATTTGTTTTCATAGCACTTGGGTGAATTTGATATGAAAAGTGTTAATGGTTCAAGACCATTTTAATTTAAGGATAAAAACTTAATTTTACCTCAGCAAACATCTTCAGAAGTTTAAGAGCCAAATTTGTCCATCTTTTTTTTTTTTTTTAATGTAATGGAGTGTGTGTGCATGTGTGTGTAGACAGAACTTTTTTCTTCTCAAGGATTCACTCTTTTTTCTCCTTTTGAAGATTTTTGTTTAACAAAGATTCTTTTGGTTTACAGTGTTTCTCTAATAAAAATACTTCAACGTTCTAATACTGTGAGTTTTTTTTAATGGAAACAGCAGGGTTTTGAAAGTTAATTTTTTTTTTTTTTTTTTAATACTGGGAATTGGACTCAGGAACATTATACCACTGAGCTACATCCCCAGCCCTTTTTATTTAATTTATATATTTATTTAATTTGGTCCTGGGAATTGAACCTAAGGGTGCTTTACCCCTGAGTTATATCCCCAGCTCTTTTTAAATTTTGAAACAGGGTCTTACTAAGTTGCCCATGCTGATCTTGAACTTGTGATCTTGCCTCAGCCTCCCAAGTTGATGGGATTATAGCCAGCCATGTGCCACCACACCTTGGACTTCTTATTTTTTATTTTGAAACAGTCTTACTAAGTTGCTCCAACTGGCCTCAAGCTTGAGCTCCTCCTCTCTCAACCTCCTGAGGAGCTGGGATTGCAGTTGTGTGCCACTGTACCCAGCTCTGAAAATTAGTGTTTAAACTTCATAAAATAAGCATCAATCTTAGAATGCAGAATGCAGTGTCATTTTGTTATCAGAAAATTAGATAGATAGCTCTAGGTCTGTTCTCAACAGGATGAACAGGATGGAGTAATTTTGGCTTTTTTTTTTTTTTTTAATTGAATGTGTGGTGATTACCACCCATTTCGTTTACTTTCCTACTACTTATGTAGTGACCTTAAAAAAAAAAAAAAACGGCTCTGATCCCACTCCCCACGCTTAAAACAAACAAACAAACAAACAAAAAAACTCAAACAAAATCAAATCTGTTCTTCATCTGTGTGACTGTTTAACACATTTGGACTTTTTTTTTTTTTTTAAACGTGTTATTTTGAAAGTGAATTTCAGCTCTGTTGACTTTGTGGTTAGAAGTTTTTCTTCTGCTTAAATGAAATGATCGGTTGTTCGAAAATTACCAAATAAAAAAGCTCCTTAGAACCACTAATGATAACTTGCTTTGGTTTTGTACAGGAATGCCATATTTTGTGGTAATAAATTGTTATAGAGCAAATGTCAGCACAGAGGCAGTCAGGTGTCACTGTGTGTATGCATTTTGTTCCACAGTTAGGCTGGTACTTCTTTGTGAGCAGGTGCTGTCTGCTTGTTTATTGCTGTAGAACAATACAGCTAGGCTGGTGCCTAGAACATTTAGGCTGAACTCACTGGGCTGTCCCATGTTGGTGGGTACAGAAGCATTTTTATTTTGTGACGCTGGGGAATGAACCAGGACCTCATGTAAGCTAGGCAGGTGCTCTATCACTGTGCTACATCCCCAGCCGGCATATTTATTTTAACTATGACAGGTTATAGCCTTGATTAGAATTTTTATGTAGATTTTTTGTATCTACTTGAGATTTTATAAGTCAATATAGGATACGTAGACTTCATATTTTGTCATCTAATCATTTAACAACTCTTTGTTTTGACAGTTTTTTTTTTTTTGGGTGCTGGGGATCGAACCCAGGGCCTTGTGCTTGCAAGGCAAGCACTCTACCGACTGAGCTATCTCCCCAGCCCTGTTTTGACAGTTTTAATAGCCACTTCTTGACTAGAAAAAGTAGATTAATCTTGGCTTTCCTAAAATGTTTTCATTTGACATTTTTTACACTGATAGGACTAATATTTTGGGAGTTTTTGCAAGATTATTAAGTATTAAAATGCTTTAGTATTAATTCCTAGGAAGCCATTTCTGTAGGATAGTGTCCAGTTTTTCTTTTGGAGCTATCTCCCAGGCACAGAAATAGTCTGGGACTTGGTGGACCCAGAGGTGTCACTTCTTTTCTTCTGGCGTTGGCTCTCTTCATTCTTGCCTTTCCATTTTGATGTTTTAATGATACCATCCCTGCTCAGTGATTTGTGTTCAGGAAGCTAGGCGGTGATTACTTTTGTTTCTGCTTTGTGAACTTCCTCCCCCGCTTCCTATTTTTACTGTAGTTGCACAGGAAATGAGGCGGCTCCTGGCTGGCTGCTGCTAAGCACTGATTTTAGGTGGCGGAGGACAAGGGCTTAGGGTCTGAGCCATGTACAGCATTTTCTGCCTTTATCTTTTCACTACCTTCTTCCTCTAGGAGTCATGGGAACATTTAGTGATCGGTTTGAGATGATGTCATGACCTCCTCAGTCCTGGGTGGGGAGTGGTTGCTGCTTAGCTGAAGGACAGAATTTTTATGAAGTAGGTGAGGGCTTTTGTTCAGTGGTAAGAGTATCTGTGGGATGTTGTGGCCCCTTGACCCAGTGCCTGTCATGGTTGACCAGTGAACCCTTTGGCAGGAGCAAAGGGTAGGTTGAAGGGACAAGATCTGCTGCAGGTAAGACTGGGAAGGTGGATGCTGGGTACTTTTTGGCTTGAAGTTGAGGAACCCCTTCTGTTCTGGGGTCTATGATAAAGGCCTCAGCCTACAACCTTCTTCTCTGAACTCATAGCATTTGTTTTCGAAACCATTTAGTTAGCACTTACCCAGTTCTTTTCCAAAGATACCCCTTAGCTGTCTTTTTTGTTTTTTATTTTTTTTTTTAGTTGTTGGTGGACACAATATCTTTATTTTATTTATTTGTATGTGATGCCGTGGATGGAACCCAGTGTCTCATATGTGCTAGGGAGCGCTCTACCACTGAGCCACAACCCATGCGTGTGTCACGGTTTCTCAGTAGCAGCACTCTTGACATTTTAGTGTGGATAATTTAGTGGGGAGTGCTCATTTATGGCCTCTACCCACTAGATGCCACTAGCAACTCCCCAGTTGTTACAACTAAAATGTCTCTAGACATTGCCAAATGCTGGGGGGACAGGAAAGCAGAATTATCCTTTTCCCCACTTTTTGAGAACTGTGTTAAAGTATTTAATGCTTAATTATTAATTTTATAAAATGGAATAAAGTAGAATGTTTGGTGCCTTGAAATTGGAGCCTTTTGTTAGTTTCTATTTCAGTATCTGACATTCTCATAATCTTTAGTTTGCTACTTGGATATTGCTATTCTCTTCTTTTTTAATTAAAAAAATTTTTTTGGTTATAGGTGGACATAATACCTTTATTTTATATTTATGTGGTGCTGAGGATTGAACCCAAGGCCTCACACATGCTAGGTGAGTGCTCTACCACTGAGCCACAACCCCAACCCAGGTTTTGCTGTTCTCTGTCAGCCAGTGTTCAGGTATACCTCCTGTTTGCTTTCATGGACAGAGCTGGAGCCTGAGTGGTTGTTGGCCTGGCTCTGTAGGAGACATTTCTCTATGCTTCTGTGCCTTGGGTGTGGGATGTAGTTCAATGATGGAGCATTTGGCTGACATGTCTAAAACCTGGGTTTCCTCTCTAGCACTACCACCAAGAAAAAATAAAAGTTCTCTTCAGCTTCTATATGCTTTTATATTACTTGCTCTGAAAGACTAGTTCCTTGGAAACTGAACAGTATAGATGTAAAGAGGAAATAAGAAGCATTTAGGATGGAACAGTAACAGTAGCAAACATTTATGAAGCAGTTGCTGCCGATGAGGCACTGGTGAGCAAGATTGGCAGAACTGAAAGTACAGGGTAGAAAGGGGAGGGAGCAAGTCAGGGACCATCCAGGATAACACCTGAAGTTTAGGCTTATAGTTGTATTGCCTTTAACCAAACAAGGCAGTAAGTATAGCAGGAGGAGCAGGAAATGGAAGGGTGACAAGGCAAAAATTTAAAGGGCTGAGGTGTCTCATGGCATCTCAGGAGGGGTCCCATTGACTGGAGTGTTGAATTTGGGAATCATTAGTAATGGATATAGAATGGATATAGAATATGATCTTCTAAAGAGAGATCACGATCACTTTTCATTGTTCCATCTCAACTTCCTATCAATTTGAAGAAGCCTATAGCTTTATATCATCTTCTAATTGTAATAAACTGAGCATCATGGCCTAGATACGTGTATTTGACAGAGGTGGAATAGTGCAGCGATGGAGAACTCTGCCTCTGGTGGCAGACTATCAGGACCCAAACCCAGCTCTGTTGGTGACTGCTACTTTAGCCTGGTGGTAAGACCTTAAGGAACTCACTTAACCACTTTAGCTATACACACATGCAAGTGCATTGCTTAGTGCCTGGCATTTAGTATGCATGTAGTTAATGTCATCTGTTTTTATTTTAGGATTCTAGTTATCTCTAAAACTCCAAGTGTGATACTTGATGCATTGTAGACACTTCAGGAATGGTCCATTTTGTTTATTTAGGAGTACTGGAACATGGCATGATCAGTGACTTTTTTTTTTTCTTCTTGTTCTTTTAGCAGAACTTAGTTTTTAGCACTTAACTGGTGCCTTTGTGGGTGGGAAGGCTGACTGAATGTGGTGCAGAAATAACCATTAAGTAAATACTGTGGATGAACTAATCATTCAACTAGTATTTGTTGAATATTTACACTGTGCTTAGCACTCTTGAATATCTTGAATGAACTCAGTGATCTGGGGCTTGGAGATGGCAGGGAAACACTGAGGAAACTGTCAGTTGTGACACAGTATGTTACAGAACAGCAAAGTTAATGCCAACACAGGGCGAAAAAAAGGGTGTTATGGTAGCACACAGAGTGGCTTCTGAGAGGAAGTGACATCTAAGTTAGACATCCAGGAGGCATGAGAGTAAGCCAAGAGAGCTTTCCAGCTGAAGGGAACGGACTATGTAGGCTGACGGAGAGAGGGAAGATGGTATGTGTCAGAAGCGGGTGGTATTGGGCAAAACAAGGAGGATGTGAGAAAGTTGGGAAGAACAGTGGAGAGCCATTACAGATTTTTTTTTTTTTTTTTTTTTTTTGCATTGGGAATTGAACCTGGGGGTGCTTAACCACTGAGCCACAGTGAATTTTTTAGAACCAGCCCTTTTTATTTTTTATTTTGAGGTAGTTTCGAAGTTGCTTAGGGCCTTGCTAAGTTGCCAGGGCTGGCCTTGAACTCACGATTCTCCTGCCTCAGCCTCTCAAGTTGCTGGAACTACAGGCATACACCACCATACCCAGTCATCATTCTAGATATTAAGTAGGAGAGTGGCATAATCAGATTGGATCTACAACAGTCACATAGCAACCAAAGGAGTGCAGGCATTTGCAAGACTGTTACCTTGGTGTTCAGGAAAGAGGTGAAGACAGTCTGAGCTTTGATAATGGCAGTGATGATAGAAGGGAAAGGGCTGGAGTACTAATGAGGTAGGAAAGGAAGACTAAGTGATTAATTGGATGTGAAGGAGAGTGAGGAGTGGGGGCTTACTTCCAGGTTTCTGCCTTATTCAAGGAGGTAGATGCTGATGCCCTTCCCAAAGACAAAAGGAACATTGGGAGACTTGGTTTTGCACATTTTATTTGGGGACCTGTCTAATAAGTAGTTGAGAATTTGGTGTTTGGAGAATAGGGCTAGAGTTGGACTGGGGAGTCTTCCCAGGGAGAATGTTCTGATCTGAGAAACAGAGGGCACAGAACCAGGTGTGGTAGTGGTGCACGCCTGTAATCCCAGAGGCTCTGGAGGCTGAGGCAGGAGAATCGAGGGTTCAGAGCCAGCCTCAGCAAAGGTGAGGCACTAAGCAACTCAGTGAGACTCTATCTCTAATAAAATACAAAATAGTGCTGGAGATGTGGCTCAGTGATCTAGTGCCTCTGAGTTCAATCCCGGGTTACCTCCACACCCCCCCCCCCCCCCCCCCGCAACCTCCCTCAAAATAAATAAATAAATAAATAAAACCCAGAGGGCACAGCACAGAGCTCTGAGGAACCATTGTATATAAGGAGGAATGGCTCAAAGGAGCAACTTAAGAATGGTCAGAGAGTAAAGAGGTGAGCTGAAACTAGCATTTTTCATCTTCACTTGGACAGAGGTGCTTCACTTTCAAATGTGATAATGGATAAAGGGAGCCAAAAGAGTAAAGTTCTAAGGAGGGATGGAACAAAGGACTGAATCTTTCAGGCATTTTCTCTTGCCTGGATGGATATTTTAAATTCATGAATGATGAGAATAAAATTCTTCAAAGCATTTTTCTAGAGTGCATGTCTAAATATGGTTTTAGCCTCAACTAAAAACATGGAACTGGTTGGGCTTTGAACTTCATCGACAATAACTTCACTAATCTGTCTGAGGAATTTCCTGTAGTGTCTCCACATTATCAAGACTAGATATTTGGGTTTACATTATTGTGGTTTGGACAGGAGTGGAACATTTTCTATGGATTTCTTTTTCTCTGAAGAGGGAATTGCTTGTGGAGTGGTTCATCTTTATATTTTTTTTGTAAGTTTTATTGAAATACAATTCATGTACCATACAATTCCCTCATTTTTGGTATATAATTCAGTGACTTTTAGTTTATTTGCAGTTATGTCACAACTAAGTGAAATTAATGTTCAAACATTTTCATCACTCCAAAAACAAATGCTCTACCCATTAGCAGTCACTTTTTATTTCTCCTTCTCAGCCCACAGCTTTAGGCAGCCATTAGTGTACTTTCTGTTTCAATGAATTTGCCTACTCTGAACATTTCATATTAATGGATGCACCGGCACTTCATTTTTCTTCAAGGATGAGTAGAATTCCACTGTATGGTTATACAACATTTTGTTCATTCATTTGTCAATTGATAAGACAGTTGAGTTTTCATTTTTGGGGTGTTATGAACTCTGCTCTGAATGTTCACATGCAGGTTTGGTGTAGACAAATGTTTTTCATTTCTCTGGATATATGTATAGATGTAGAATCTTTTGGTTGTGTGGTAATTCTGTGTTTAGCCATCAGAGGAACTGCCAGTGTGTTTTTCAAAGCGTCTTCATCATTTTGCATTCCTGTGAGCAGTGCATGAGGATTCACGTTTTCTCTGCATTTTTGTCCACACTTCTTATTGTCTACACTTGCTATTATAGCCATCCTAGTGGTTGTGAAGTGGTATCTTGTGGTTTGTTTTATTTTTGAGTACTGGGGATTTAACTTGGAGAAGCTTTACCCCTGAGCTACATTCCCCAGTCCTTTTTAAATTTTTTTATTTTGAGACAGAGTCTTGCTAAGTTGCTGAGGCCGGCGTTGGACTTGAGATCCTTCTGCTTCAGCCTTCTGAGTTGCTGGGATTATAGGAATGCACCACCATGCCTGGTATATCTTGTGGTTTTGATTTGCTTAATAGTTAGTGTGCTTTCATGTGCTTTTTGGCACATCTTCTTTGGAGTGTTATCTATATTTGATAATTGGCTTTGGCAGGTAAATTGTGTTGCAAATCCTGGAACTGCAAAGGAACAGAAGTATATTTTTTGACTACAGAAATGAAGGGGAAAGTGTGTGTGTGTGTGTGTGTGTGTGTGCACATGTGTATATGTATAGTGAAAGATTCCATAAACAGATTTGTAAATAATAAAGGAGAGGCAGAGAAATAGCCAACATTCTCCATTTATATCCAGCCCCAGCTTGAGAGGTGAGTGTTTTATGATACTTGTGATCTTGGAAGTGACTGTCTTCCTCATGTTACCTTTTTTCTTTTTCTTTTTTCTTGTGTATATGTGGTCCTGGGATAGAACCCAGGACCTCACATGTGCTCTACCACTGAACTACATCCTTAGCCCCCCATCGCCTATCTTAAGGCCACAGATAATTGCAACCACTGTCAGGTTTTTGCAGACCCATTACCTTCTAGGTGGAGAGGTGACTTTCACAGGAGCCATTTTCTTGAATTTGCAGGACAGTGCCACTAGAAAAAAATGACTCACTGGTGTCAGATTGCCAAAGAACAAGCATACTTGTTGACTCTGGGGACCCAGGAGTCAGCAGGGCATTGCTGTCCTTAGGAGCTTATATGCCAGCAAGTAAGTTGTACACAAGCAAATGAAGTGGTAAGATGATCGCATTGTAGACATGAGGTAACCCTGGTTTAGACAGGTTGGCTAGGGATGGCTTCCCTGATCCAGCACAGTGGTGCATGCCTTTAATTCCAGTGAATCAGGAGGCTGATGCAGGAGGATTGGACATTTGAGACCAGCCTCAGCAACTTAATGAAACCCTGTCTTATAATAAAAATTGTAAAAGGCTGGTGTTGTGGCTCAGTGATTCAGTGCTTCTGGATTCAATCCCTAGTACCAAAGGGGGGCTACTCTGAGGAGTGATACTTTTTCAAGAAGTAAAAGACAATAGGAGAGTAAGAGAGAGGCAAGAGCTTCCCAGATAAGGGCACCATCATGTGAAAGAGCATGGTTTGCTAGAAGATGAGCAGTGTAGCTGGACAGTTAGAAGCCAAGGGGTCAGAAGGCATGAAATGAAACTGGAGAGTGAGGCAGGGCTGTGCTGGTCATGATGAGGGGTTTGATTTAATTATTAAGTGCCAGGGAACCCCACTGAGTGTAAATTACATGTAAAGAGATTAAAGAGCTGGGATGTACCTTAGGAGTGGAACACTTGCCTCGCACGCCCAAGGCCCTGGGTTCAGTCCACATCAACAAACACAGAGAGAGAGAGAGAGACAGAGAGACAGAGAGACAGAGAGAGACAGAGACATTGAAAGGTTAGGAGAAAGGAATAAAAATGAAACTGGAGGACAAAGCTGGTAAAATTGCCCTGAAAAGCCTATTAAAACCATAACTCACCTAAGCTATAAGATCCTTGTTTTTTTTTTTTTTTCTTTCCCCATTTTAGCAGTTTTTAATGCAAGTTGTAAATATGGTTACTTTATTCCTGCATCTTCTCAATTGTTTCTTCTTTATATTTGCCCTTTTCCTTTCTTACTTGGCGAGACTTGGCCTTCCGTTCCAGGATCTTTTTAGGGTCTTTGTCCAGTTCTAGTCTGGTGATAACCACCTTGCTGGGGTGAATGCCCACATGGACAGTTGTGCCATTAGCCTTTTCCTGCTGCACCCGTTTAATATAGATGACATTTCTTCCTGTAAACCTGGACCACTTTGCCAATCTGCTAACCTTTATAGTGTCCTCGCACTACCTGCACTTTGTCATCCTTTCGGATAGGCATAGATCGAACATTGTACTTCTGTCTCAGCTCTTTGGAAAGAGGGGAGGACATAATCTTCCTGCGAATGTGTGAAGGTACATTGAAATGCCTTTTGCAGTTCTTGCTTCGGTCAGAAGTCACAAAAAGATTGAACTTCATTTTAGCTGATGCTGCTTCAGTGATGACCACAAAAGGTGATCCTTGGTTTTTAAAATTGTTTT
Organism: Sciurus carolinensis; assembly: GCF_902686445.1. NCBI lineage: Eukaryota > Metazoa > Chordata > Mammalia > Rodentia > Sciuridae > Sciurus > Sciurus carolinensis. The sequence goes on from NC_062228.1 coordinate 42,269,599, forward strand.
TTTCTGAAAAAGGTTAAAAAGGCCTACAGAAAATACTTAAATTTTGTAGTTTATCTTTCATATTTCCTAAAAATTGCTGGCTAGAGAGGGAGACTTGATGAGATTTTACTTAAGTATTTTAGTGCTTCATGGATGGTACCATGTACTTTGTATTTCTTCACAATAATAATATAACAGCATTATATAATATAAATGTAATTATATGTCTAGTTCTCCACTTTTAATAATACTGGAATTAATCAGTGGGTTCAAGTATTATCAAGCCTGATTCCTTCATAAATTTCCTCATGAAATTTTCACCTAATGATTTTAACCATGATTGATAATCATTGACTAGATCCACTGTTTCATTAAGCCTGCAATATAGCGGTTTTATTAGCATTTCATCTGTATTTAAGAACTACTTTCTTTCTTTCTTTCTTTCTTTTTTTAAAGAACTTTCCCAAGTGGAATATTTTACTAAACAGTATAAGCAGGAAAGGGAGGATAAATGCTTGATATTTCCCCCAGTAAAATTTCAGAATAATAGCTTAGTGCCTTAACCCTACAAAAAGGAATTTTTCTTATGATCTCATAATTTTCTTTATTGTGGAGAAGTATACATAACATAAAAATTATGATTCAACTATTTTTAGGTATACAGTTGTGTCATTAAGTACATGCATAGTGTTGTTAAAACCGTCACCACCACCTAATTCCAAAACTTCTTCAAGCACCCCAAACTGAAATTCCTTACCACATCAGACAATAACTCCTTTATCTCTTCTTTCCCCAGCCTCTGGCAATCTCTATTCTACTTTTTTCATCTGTGAATTTGGCTATTTTAAGTATCTCATATGTTGGAATCATACACATTTGTCCTTATGTGTCTGGCTTATTTCACTTAGTATAATGTCTCCAAAGTTCATGCATGTTGGAGCGTGGGTCAGAATTCCCTTCCAATCTTTTTGAGGTACTGGGGGTTAAACCCAGGACCTAGTACATGTTAGACTAGTGCCCTGCTGCTAAGCTACATCCCCAGTCCTTTTTTTATTTTTTGCTTTGGAGGGTCTCTCTAAATTGTTGAGGCTGACCTTGAACCTTCAATCCTGCTGCCTCAGCCTCCCAAGTCACTGGGATTATAGGTATGCACCACCTCACCTGACTTCCCCTTACTTTTATATATATATTTTAGATGTTGATAGACTTTCATTTTATTCATTTGTTTCTATGTGGTGCTAAGAATCAAACCCAGTGCCTCACACATGCTAGGCAAATGCTCTATCACTGAGCTACAACCCCAGTCCCTTCCCCTTACTTTTTAATGCTGAATAATATTCCATTGTATGGATATACCACATTTCTTTGTCTGTTCATCTGTTGATGGATTTTGAGTTTTGTTTCTACCTTTTAGCTATTATGAATAAGCTGCTGTGAACATGGCTATACAAATATCCGTTCAAGTCCCTGGTTTCAGTTCTTTTGTGTACATACTCAGAAGTGTAATTGCTGAATCTTACAATAATTATTTACATTTTTTTATATTAATGAATACTTGTTTTTTGTTTGAAGTGGAAGTTGCTGCTGACTTTGCAAAATTATTGTTGGTGTTGAAAAGATGTGACCTAACTTACTAAAATGTAGTTTTCTGCTGTTTTTGAGAATTTTAGGTAGGATTAAAATTTATGAATACATTACTTAAATCATAACAAGTCTTGGCTACACTGACTTCTGCGGTCTTTCACAATGTGTACTTATTTCCATGCAGCATGAATAGTGGATTCATAAATCGTGAATGTTTTTCCAGTGAAAATTCCTTTAAGAAAATATGGAAAAGAAATGTCCTTAAATGGATGGAACATATTTTAGCCCTTCAGGCAGATAAATAAGGGGAAAAACTTTTGAAAAACATCAGACAACATTGGGATGAATTTTATTTAAAAAAATAGTAAAAGGAATATAGCCAGCTGCTTGTGTATACTTTTTAAACATTTAAGAAATGTTTAATCATATACATTAGAGCAAATTATATGAGGAACCTCAAATACCTATCACACAACTTCCAACAGTGTTTTGTGAAGGGTTGTTATGTTCACTGTCATGACAGTTACTCTGTAGGTAGGTATAACCACCTTCTCTGCTCATTGTTTCTTTGCAAGATCCCATTTGAGAATGATGGTACTTGAATAGGATTTCAGTATCATGATATTTCCTTGAATTCAGCCTTATCTAAAGGATTAACTCAGGAATACCAGATCTATTAAGAACAAGGAAAAACCAAGCTGAGTGTGGTGGCACCCACAGAGACTCGGGAGTCTGAGGCAGGATGATCGCAGGTTTGAGTCCAGCCTGCATATTTGGCAAGACCCTGTCTCAAAATAAAAAAGAAAAAGGGCTGCAGGTATAGCTCAGTGGTAAAGCATTCTTGGGTTCAATCCCCAGTACTTAAAAAAAAAAAAAAAAAAAGAAAGAAAGGTAAAAAGCAGTTTTCAAACTAGTTGTAGTGGCATTTACCTGTCATTCCAGCTACTTGGAAGGCTGAAGCAGAAGGATCAATTACAAGTACAGGTTCATAGCCAGCCTCTGCAATTTAGTGAGACCCTGTCTCAAAATTTTAAAAATAGAAATAAAAAGTGCTGGGGAAGTGGTTGAGTAGTAAAGAGCTCCTGGGTTTAATTCCCAGTTTCAAAACAACAACAAAAACCCCAAATAAACCGATTTTCATCTTTTTAAGAAACTTGTTTTTTCTTCTTCCTGGAGAAGAACTCTAGGCTTGACTGTGGCACTTAAGGGATCTTGCTAGAAACGATTATGATACACGCAGAACTTCTCATTGAATTGTCTAACCAGCTTCTTGGTTCTCAGAAGTAGTAATTTATTTTGGTGGGGGGGTGTCTTTCTGTTTTTTTTGTTTGTTTTCATTTTGGCGTGCTGCGGATGGAACTCAGGGCTTTGCACTGCTAGGCAAGCCCTCTGCCACTGAGCTATACCCACTAGCTGTGGAAATGCTTTTCTGATTTTTTTTTTTTTTTTTTTTTTTTTTTTTGGTACTGGGTACTGAACTCAGGGGTGCCTAGCTAAGTACTGAGCCACAACCCCAGGCTTTTTTATTTTTATTTTGAGACAGGGTCTAAATAAGTTGCTTAGGACCTCACTAAGTTGCTGAGGCTGACCTCGAACTTGCTATCCTGCTGTCTCAGCCTCCTGAGTCACTGGGATTACAGATGTGCACCAGCATGCCCAGCTGCTTTTCTGAATTCTCAAAGTGAACAGAAATATTGTTGAGAATACCTGAGTTTCACTGAGTGTTGTTTAGACAGGTGTCTTCTAGTGTGCTCATCCTTGTGACTTTCAGCACATTTTCAGCTGGCCACTTTGGTTCTCAAATTATTGTGTGCATCATACTCACTTGAGGAACTTGTTAAAAATACACATTCTCTGCTCCACTACAAAGATTGATTGATTACATCTTGGTTGTGCCCTAGGAATCAACATTTTAATTGTCATTCTGGTAAGAGTGGTATCCTGATTCTAATACCAGGGAAAGAAGTCCTTAAGCCCTTGTTGTTTTTCACTGGTGCCTTCTTTCTTTTCATCCTACTTTCAGTAAGTTTAATGTTAGTATTGTCTTGTGAAAAATATTACTGTTTCTGTTCGGTGTGTGTGTTTGTTGTAGTGCTAGAGACTGAACCCAGGACCTCTTGCATTCGAGGTAAGTGCTCTACCACTGAACTACACTCAGCTTCTGGCTTCCTTTTTTTTTTTTTTTTTTTTTTTTTTTTTGGTGGTACTGGGGATGGAACTCAGGGCCTTGTGCTTGTGAGGCAAGCACTCTACCAGCTGAGCTATCTCCCCAGCCCCTGGCTTCCATTCTTAACAATATGCTTGGTGATGGTTATGACCACCTCTTTTATACTATTATATAAGACCTACCATCATATAGGTTATCTTAGTTCCTGCTTGCTTTAACAAAGTACTGTAGACTGGGTGACATAAACAACAGAACTCTGTTTCTCAGTTCTGAAGTCTAAAAGTCCAAGATCAGGTACTATCATTATGGGGTTCCAGCTTTTTATATCCTCTCATGATAGGAAGAGAGAGACCTGGTTTTTTGGACTTTTTTTTTTTTTTTTTTTTTTTTAATAAGAGCACTAATTCTGGCCAGGTGTGGTGGTGTACACCTGTAATCCCAGCAACTTTGGAGGCTGAGACCGGAGGAACTTAGTGAGGCCCTAAGGAACTTAGTGAGAACCTGTCTCAAAATAAGAAATAAAAGGACTGTGATGTGGCTCAGTGTTTGAGTATCCTGGGGTTCAATTCCTAGTACCAAAAAAAAAAAAGAGAAAGAAAGAAAAAAAGCACTAATTTCATTCAAGAGGGCTTATATCTTCATGCTCTGAATACCTCTAAATGGCATCATATTGGAAATTTGATTCATCATATGAATTTTGTGAGGAAACATTTGGTTCATAACACAGGTGTACCCTTGGCCTTGAGCTGTTTAGTTCAGATGTTCATGATCTCAGGACCATATCTTGAAAAGACAGGTGCATAGGAAATAGTGGGGGTGCAAAGGGTCCTATATGTATTTCTCTGTGGTTCTGCTAATGCTTTAGCCTGAACCTTAGGTCTCCCCTGCTTGATTACCTGCTTGACTAACCTAGATGTAGAAAGTGAAGCCCAGTTTTCAAAACATCATCTGGTACATCCAGGACTATGTAGTCTTCCTCTGTGGGGAAGGAAAGCATGGAGATGTGACGGGCAGTTTGGTTTTGTGCCTTTTTTTTACCTGGGGCTCCAGTTCCCAGATAAAATGGAAACCAAGTTGTTTTGGATGAGGATTAGACGAAGTGGTTTTTTCATCAGTTTCTCAAAGAAATATACTCCCCCTTCATACATACACGCAACTGAGAACCACCTTCTGGAGCAGACTCTGGGTGGGATTGAACTGGCCTCTGGAGAGCAGCTGTGGGGACTGCTTTAAAGAGCAGCCTTCCCTGGCAAATTGCTTTTGCCATCTGGTCAGAACTATACAGCACATGGCTGGATGGACAGCTGTGGCCAACTGTAATGCTTTCTCAGTATTCCCTATGTTCTCTTATATTTCCCTACCTCTCTTACAGTTAATTTGGCACCATGTGACTAATTCTGACCAAAGCCTTGCTGTGAAGGGAAGTGATGTGTGTCACTTTCAGTGGATTACTGAGGGGTATGAATTTTCACTTTTTTCTGTGCTTGGGTGACTTTTAAAGACAGTGAAGGTCCAGTGATGTCCCTACAAGTTGAAGAAGGGCTGCCAGATCCATGTGGATTTTTTGTGAGCAAGAAATAAGTCTTTATTTGGTTAGGCCTCATTTTAGGATTTGTTCCTGTATCAGTGCCTAATCTTACCTGCCAGTCTGGATAGTTCAGAATGGAACATTCATGTTTGGAGTTCTGAGAGACAAGATACCTGAGAGTATGATCCTGAGATTATGTGGCTTAGTGCAGGACATTTAGTATGATGGAATTTTTTTTCATTTTGCATCTGTAAATTGCAGGGTTTAAATTAGATGGGTTTTTGTTTTGTTTTGTTTTTTGACAGTACTGGGGATTGAATCCAGTGGCATTCTACCACTGAGTTACATCTCCAGGGCAGCCCTTTTAATATTTTATTTTGAGATAGGCTGTTGTTAAATTGCACAGGCTGGCCTTGAATTTGTGATCCTTCTGCCTTATTCTTCTGAACAGGTGGGATTGCAGGCATGTGCCATGGTGTCCAGCAAATTAGTTGATCTCCAAGAGCGGTGTTTTTTTTTGGGGGGGGGGGGATGGGGTGGGGCAGGGAGTAATTTACACTCCCAGATTCTGGATAGTAGCCTTTAGATAAAGATTTCTTTTTTTTTTTATTGTGGTGCTGGGGATTGAACCCAGGGCCTTGTGCTTGCAAGGCAAGCACTCTACCAACTGAGCTATTTCCCCAGCCCTAGATAAAGATTTCTAACTGAAGTACAAAAAGAAAGAAGAAAGGCTGGCATTAAAGTCATCCCTGGACAACCTATCGTTTATTACACACCTTTTACTAGTGAATATGTTACAGTTAAAGAAAATGGTAAATAAAGATATGGTAATACTTTTTAAAAAGTAATAGTTTTATTAAAATATAATTCATGTGACATAAAATCCACCCTTTTAAGTATACAGTTCAGTGGTTTTTAGTATATTCGAAGTTGTGGCAGTATCACCATTATCTAATTTTGGGACAAGAAACCCCATACCTATTAGCCAAGCACTCCCCATTTTATAAATTTACTTTATATTTGCATGAATTTCCTATCCTGGATATTTTATATAATATATGATCTCTTTTAAAAAAAATTTTTTTTAGTTGTTGGTGGACCTTTGTTTTATTGATTGATTGACTGATTTATATGTGGTGCTGAGAATTGAATCCAGTGCCTCACGCTTACTAGGCAAGCACTCTACCACTGAGCCACAACCCCAGCCCATATATTTATATGGTCTCTTGTATGTGACTTTTCTTTCACTTTGCCCACTGTTTTCAAGGTTCATACACATCGTAGCATTTATCAGAACTTCATTCCTTTTGTTCTGATTAATATTACATTGCATAGGTATATTGTATTTTTTATTCATTTATCAATTGATAGACATTTGAGTTGTTACTACTTTTTAGTTATTATGAATAATGCTGTGATTGTTTGAATATAGGTTTTTTTTTTTTTTTTTTTTTTTTTACAAACTTGTTATTTTTATTTTGCAGTACTGGGGATTGAACCCAAGGGCTCACACATGCCAAGCAAGCACTCTGCCACTGAATTACATTCCCAGCCTATTTCATTTTTATGTTGATACTGTCTCACGAAATTGCTCAGGCTAGCTTCAAACTTGTGATTCTCCTGCTTCAGCCACCAAAGTAACTGGGATTACAGGTGTGTGCCATTGCGCCTGGCATGTGTGTTTTTTTTCTTTTCTTTTGGATATATGCATAGGAGTTGAATGGTGGGTCATGTGGTAATACCATGTTTAACCTTTTGAGGAACTGCTAAACTGTTCCAAAGTGCTCATCTAATTTTACAGTCCTACCTGCAATGTATGAGGGATTCAATTTATTTACATTTTCATTGATATTTTTGTACATCTTTTGTATGTTTTTATTAGTGCATTATAGTTACATGTAATTGCTGGGTTCATTTTGACAAAATCACACATACATGGAATAAAATTTGCTCCATTTTCAGTCCCTAGTATCTCCTCCCTCCTCTTCTCCTCCACACCCCTCCACACCCCACCTCCTTATTCCACTGAGCTTCCCCCATTTATTTATTATTTTTATAAATTGGTATTTTATAGGTGTACATAAAGGTGGAATTCACCGTGATACATTCACACATGCCCATAGCATAATTTGGTCAGTCTTATTCCTCAGTTCCTCCCCTTTCTCATCTCTTCCCTCTTCCCCTCCATTTTCAAAAAGTCTCCCTTTTCTTCCACTCCACTGATCTCCCTTCCATTTTCATGGTTTATCTATTTTTTTGATTGAGCTTTTTTCTTTTTGTGCTGCTGGAATTGAACCCAGGGCCTTGTGCATACTAGGCAAGTACTTTATTATTGAGCTGTATATACCCGCAACACTTTTTATTTTTTTTATTTCCAGACAAAGTCTTGCTAAGTTGCCCTGGCCGGCCTTGAACTATAATCCTCCTGCCTTAGCCTCCTGAGGAGCTGGGATTACACGTGTGCACCACTGCATTTGACTATAAACATTTTAATTTTCATGTGTGTGTCTGTGTGTGTGTGTGTATGGTGCTAGGGATTGAACCCAGGACAACACCAAGCTGCATCTCCAGCCATATTTTTTGTTTTGATGAAATCCATTTTATTTTTTTCTTTTACTGCATGTGCTTTAGGTGTTGTTTCAGAAACCATTGTCTAATCCAAAGTCACAAAAATTTACACCTATGTTTTCTTCCAAGAGGTTTATAATTTTAATTTTAATATTTTTGAGGGGTGGTACCAGGGCTTGAACTCAGGGGCACTTGGCCACTGAGCTTCATCCCCAGCCCTATTTTGTATTTTATTTAGAGACAGGGTCTCACTGAGTTGCTTAGTGCCTCACTTTTGCTGAGGTCGGCTTTGAACTGGAGATCTTTTTGTCTCAGCCTTCCAAGTCACTGTGATTACAGGCATGTACCACCGCACCCACCTTATAATTTTAACTCTTATATTTAAGTCTTTGATTTATTTTGAGTTAATTTTTGTATATGATGTAGGATTGGGATCCACAACATTCATTCTTTAATTTTTGGTACTGGGGATTTAACCCAGGGGTGCTTAATCACTGAATCACATCCCCAGGTCTTTTATTTTTTATTTTGAGACAGGGTCTTGTTAAGTTGCTGAAGCTGTCTTTGAACTTGTGATCTTCCTGCCTCAACCTCATGAGCTGCTGGGATTACAGGTGTACGCCACTACACCCAGTCACATTCATTTTTTTTTGTGTGTGGATATTTAGTTATCCCAGTACCACTTACTGAAAAGACTGTTCCTTCTCCATTGAATGGTTCTGGTACCCTTATAGAACGTTTTGGCTAACATTCATGAGACCCTGTGTTCAATCCCTAGCATTGGGAACAAACAAAATTCATAAAGTAATTAGGCATAAGTATATAAGTTTACTTCTGGAATTCCAATTCTGTTCCATTCATTTATATATCCTTCCTAATGTCAGTACTCCACTGCTTTAATTATAATATATATTTTTTAATTTTTAAAAATTTTTTTCTTTATTCTTCTGAGTTATATATGACAGAATGTATTTTGACACATCATACATGCATGTGATTATATTTTTATAGTAGATTTTGAAATCAGTATGGTATGATTCCTTCAGCACTTTTTTTTTCTCCCCCAATTTTTGTTTTGGTCATTCTGGATCCCTTGTATTTACATATGAATTTTAGAGTCGGCTTGCCCATTTCCATTAAAACTTTAGTTTAAATTTTGATAGAGATTGCATTTAACCAGTGGATGAATTTAGTGAAGTTGTCTATTTTGTTTTGGTTTTCTGATACTGGGAATTAATCCCAGATGCATTTTACCACTGAGCTATATACCCCTGGTCCTTTTTATTTTCTATTTTGAGACAGGGTCTTATTAAATTGCTGAGGTTGGCCTTGAACTTGCAATTTTCATGCCTCAGCCTCTTAAGTGGTTGAGGCTAAGGCATGCACCACTGCATCTGGCTGAAATAGTTTTAAGCTTTTTAAGTTTCATTCAAATAAACATTGGAAGCATATAAAGTAAAAAAAAAGTTTAATGTTTCTGTTTTTTTTTTTTTAAACAAAAAGCGAGTGGGTCTCACTTGGTCTTGCAGATCCCTCTGCCAAAGGAATGGGGATGGGCTGTCCTAGAACCAGAGACAGCAGCGGAAGAGGTTACCCAGGAACTAGGAAATTGGTGCATCACTGAACAAAGAGTGCTTCTCAGGTCTACTCAAGACACTGTGGTGAACTCAAGGCAAAGGTTTTCCTTTACATGCCTCAGAGTTTCCACATGAACTGCCTTCCTTTCTTCATTTCTGTTGAGTACTTCTTTTGTACATTGGAATTGATTGTGATGTAGCCCTTGGGCAGGGGCAGGGATAGATATGATCACCTTTTTATCATGAATTTGAAAAAAAGAACAATTGAAAACAGACTTTTTACAAGTAGCCATTTGTTGCTTGTTTCTGGACAAGTTTATGAGCTCAGGTTTTTTTTTTTTTTTTTCTTTTTTTTTTTTTCCTTTTTTCTTTTCTGTTTGACATGGATTCTTGCTGTGTTGCCAGGCTAGCCTCAAACACCTAGCCTAAAGTGATCCTTCCACCTCAGCCTCCCAAGTTCTGGGACTACAGGCATGTACTACCATGTCTGGCTATGAGTTTGTTTCTTTTTTTCCTTTTTTAAGAGTCAGGACTTTCATGAATACAGAGCCATAAATAGTATCTGTTTAGTTGAATTTACATGTATGTCTGAGTCCTGAGCACTCTTGTCTTTTGCTTTTATATACTATATAACTTCCTATGTTCCTTACATAGTTACAGAACTACAAAAGAGCTGATGATTGGCCATGATAAGTGACAAAAAATTATTTTTGTGTATTTTTATGTACAAAAGGAAAATGGGGGGCTGGGGAGATAGCTCAGTTGGTAGAGTGCTTGCCTTGCAAGCACAAGGCCCTGGGTTCAATCCCCAGCACCACAAAACAAACAAACAAACAAACAAAACCTGGTCATCAGTAAGTACACCAGGGCTGGGGGTGTAACTTAGTGGAAAGCACCTGCTTTGTACATACAAGGCGATCCTGTGTTCAGTCTTCAATACTGAAAAAAAAAAAAAAAGTATACCAAACTATATATAGATAATGTATAGGTTAAAGTTTCGAACATACTAAGTATAACTTTTAATAAAATGTTTGAATTATTGCTATGTTTGGCAGAATAGATAATTCAAGCAAATGTTACTCCTGAATTTAGCTCAGTGAGAATATGCTATTTTTCTCTTGTAGGTATCAGAAACTATAACCAGTGATGTCCAGATATTGCTCCCAGAGCCAGAGGTTCTGTAGAAATACCCCAGGGTGTGAAAGCCAGCATACTTTCCCAATCTTCCTCTCTGAATACCCAGAGGAGAAATTGGTATTGGGCTCATGATTAGGAGAATCCTGTCCATAAACCACCTGCCAGCCACTTACCTCTCAAGATTTTGTCTTTTTGCACCCTGTGCTTTAGCCCAGCTGGGTATCCTGAACAGACCTGATGCTCTCCTGCTTCAGGGCCTTTGCTGAGGTGATTCTTTTGCTTGGTGAGCCCCTATGTGTCCCTTTTGCACTTGTCAAAATCTGTCTTACAATCAGAATAGGTTTTTTTCAAAACAACCTTCCTGATTTCTCTCACTTTGTGCTCATCTTTCCTTTTTCTGATCTCCTGAAAGTTTTGTGAGGGCTGTAGTCTTTAATATCTTTCACCAGAAGCTAAGTATAGTTCAATTTCCATATCTCCAGATTACACATCTCCAGGTTCAATTACAGATGGAAAATAATTTTAACAAATTGCATGTGTTCAGATGTTTTTCTTGTTACTATTTCTTAAACAATACAGTATAACAACTGTTTACATAGCATTTACATTGTTTTACATACTATAAGTAATCTAGAAGTGATTTAAAGTGTAGGGGAGGATGTACATATGTTATATTCAAATACAATGTCATTTTATTTAAGGAACTTGAGCATCCTTGGATTTTGGTGATCTTCAGGGGGTCCTGGAATCACTCCTCCGTGGATACCAAGGGACAAGTGAACTCATCCAGTCCTCTTGTGGATTTGTGAACTCTCTAAGGGGAAAACAAGCCACGCCTTGTTCAAAGTGTTACCTGTTAGCCTCAGTTTTAGAGTGGTTGATGTGGAATCAGATTTACTTGGGTGCATTATTTTTTGACTACAACCTGAGGAATTTTCCTTCTTTTTTCTTTGCTTCCCTTTCTTCTCCTCCTCCCCCTTTGGTGATGGCACATACTAGGCAAGTACCCTGCCACTAAGCTACATCCCTAGCCCTTGAGGAATTTTCTAACAGTAATCGTTTCACAGTTCAACTTTCACTGTTGTCCTGCTTATGTAAGGTTATAATATGATTTCTTATTTCATTCATTTGTAGCCTGCCTTTGTGGATGATAGCATTGCAGATTTTTTTTTTTTTTTGTTGTGCTGGGGATCTGAACCCAGGGCCTTGTGCTTACAAGGCAAGCACTCTACCAACTGAGCTATCTCCCCAGCCCAGCATTGCAGAAATTAATGTTTGAGACTTACTTATTATCCTATAGCCTTCTTGATTTTATCTTCTTTTTTCCCCTTACAGGAAATGACTTAGAGGCCTTATGAATACATCTGTGCATTCTTGCTTCAGGCTTTGGAAATGAGGGCCAACCCAGTCTGGAAGCACCTTTTATTAATGGTTTAAGGAAATCACTACCTCAGCAAACAAAAGGAAAGGAGAGGAACACTTATAACAACAAATGCCATTTTTAAAGAAAACTTGTTTTCAGAAAACATTGCAGGAAATTTGGAAATTTTTAACTTTGAGAAGAAGCTTTACAGGTAAATGAATTTGACAGGCAGGCTCTGTCAAAATTCTGCAGATGTTTGATCTTCCTTCTTAAGGACTTTGGGTGTAGTAACCATGTACTGCTTTTTAAATTGCTGTTGATCAGCTTGTGGGTTTTTGGGTTCTAACTTTTTGGTATACTGAAGATACATTATATTACATTTTTAAAAAGTTAAGTTATTTTTTTGCCATTGTAAATATAAGTATCAAAATATTCTTCCAAAGCAATTATAAATAAACATTTTTGTCAGCAAGCATATCTTTTTATTAAGACGGTGGAATGCAAAACAGTTCTTATACAGCATTTTGGACACACTTTTATTTTTTGTCAGTGGTCCTGCCTACACTGAAAATATTAATTATATAAAACTGTTGTCCTTCTCACCTCTGTGTTGGATCACATGATCATCTGCCTCATGGAAATGCCTTTTTTAAAACTTAGATTTGCAGAACTCCACTATTTTTATACCTAGCTGCAGTTTTGAAAAAGAAAAAGAATCAGAATCCTGACCTGCGCTCAGTCCTTGGGACAGTTCCCTAACCCGCATGTATTGCTGCAGTGCCCAGGACAGTAAAATGGACTACAAGCGGCGCTTCCTGCTTGGCGGGTCCAAGCAGAAGGTGCAGCAGCACCAGCAGTACCCGATGTCTGAGCTGGGCCGAGCACTGAGCTCTCCCCTGGCATCCACAGCCACCTCTGCCCCCCTGGGCAGTCTGACTGCTGCAGGCAGCTGCCACCATACCATGCCCCACTCCACTCCCATCGCTGACATCCAGCAGGGTATCTCCAAATACCTGGATGCCCTCAACGTCTTCTGCCGTGCCAGTACTTTCCTCACAGATCTCTTCAGCACTGTGTTCCGAAACTCGCACTACTCAAAGGCAGCCATGCAGCTCAAAGATGTGCAGGAGCATGTCATGGAAGCAGCCAGTCGGCTGACCTCAGCCATAAAGCCTGAGATTGCCAAGATGCTGATGGAACTTAGTGCTGGGGCTGCAAACTTTACAGATCAGAAGGAATTCAGTCTCCAGGACATTGAGGTAGAGTACCCTTTGTGTCATATGTAGGTAGGAAAATGTATCCCAGAGGTGAGTGTTTAGGTAGGAAAATGTATCCCAGAGGTGAGTGAGGATATTAGTTTTTCTTAGTTTACTGTAATGATAGTCTTTGTTCTCTTTCTGTTGATACTCCCTCCTTGTGAAATATTTGTGCTTGCCCAGTTCTAAATTGCTTTTATTTCAAATTAAATAGGTTAAAAGGTTATTTAACATGGCTGGTGGTGTAGCTTGGTGGTAAAGTGTGTTTAGTATGTGTGAGGTCTTGGATTCAAACCCCTGCATCACAAAAAAAAAAAAAAAATTATTAAACAAATCAATTTGCATTTTACATTTTGTCCTTAAAATTTTCAAACTAAAAACTGATTTCCAGATAACATACTATAAAAAGTACTTAGGAGCTGGGGATATAGCTCAGTAGGTAGAGTGCTTGCCTCTCATGCACAAGGCCCTGAGTTAAATCCTCAGCACTGCAAAAAAAAAAAAAAAAAAAAAAAGTACTTAGACTTCCAAGTATGATTATGAGCTTGTGATTTTTCATCATATAGACTCATTAGTTTATAAAAAATTTCATACATATTTATAGGGTAAATTAGTTTTCCAGTTCTAAGTTCACAGCAATTCAGATACATTCGAGTCTTATTGGGGTCTTTATTAGTCAAAATGAAGTACTCTCTTTTTAGGACTGTAGATGAGAATATAAGATTAAAATTCATATTTCTCTCAGAATAAAGGTGCTCTATTTTTTTTACGTCATTTAGGAAATGATTTATTAAACTTTGATCTATATTTGTTTAATACATTTAAAAATTTATTTTGCGGGGCTGGATTATGGCTCAGCAATGGAGCTCTTGCCTAGCACATGTGAGGCTCTGGGTTTGAACTTCAGCACCACATAAAAATAAATAAATAAAAACAAAGGTGCCCACCACAACTAAAAAAATATTTAAAACAAATATTTTTGGCTGTTCAGGGGGTTAGTCTGAGATTGGTCTCTCCTTGTGTTCTTATATATCCTTGGTTAAGCTCCTGGATATAAGATGTTAAGTGGGAAAACGTCCCTTTCTCCTGAGGCTGAAGTCATCAGTTTTTTAATCAAATCTGATGACTGAGGTAGTTGAATAGCTAATACTGCTTTGAGTTTAAAACAAAACAAAGAAAAAGAGCTAAATTGTTTTTATTGTGTTTAGAAGTGACTTTGAAGGCAAGAGGAATTTTGAATTATTTTTTTGAGATGCAACATTGTTAATGTAAATCAGGGATCATCACACATTTTCTGTAAAACTCAGATAGGAAATTTTAGACTTCAGGGGCCATATGTGGTCTCCCATATATTCTGTTTTTTTCCAGCTTCTTTAAAAATACAAAAACTGGCCAGGCACAGTGGCGCATGGATCAGGAGGATTGTGAGTTCAAAGCCAGCCTCAGCAAAAGGGAGGCACTAAGCAATACAATGAGACCCTGTCTCTAAATAAAATACACAGTAGGGCTAGGGATGTGACTCAGTGGTCTGGTGCCCCTGAGTTCAATTGCTGGTACCCCCACCCCACCAAAAAAAAAAAAAAAAAAAAAAGTGAAAAGTCAGTTTACCTCTCAATTCTGCCTATTTCATGGATTTGGCCCTTGGACTATGGTTTGCTGCATCTTTTGGTTTAAATGTATAAGAACCTCCTTGGATCATTTTACTTTGAATCTGTTTGGGTATACTTATATTTCTATCACTGAGCTACATCCCAGCCAAACTTCTGAGTATTTCTATGATCCCATTCTATATCTAGGGAAATTATCATTTGAAGAGTTTATAAAATAGCTTATTATAGTTTAAAGTATTTTAAAAAATTAGCATGCCTATAATTTTCAAGAAATTCAAACAATGAAATTAAAACTTCTGTTTTCCTCTCCCAAATATCCCATTCTTTCCCCTGAAGTGGCCATTGTTAACTGATTGGTGCATGCTATTCCACATTAATTTTTGTACATGCACAAATACATATTTAGAATTATTTTTTAAGAGGTACAACATCATTAATGTAAATCAGGGACCATCACACTTTTTCTGCAAAAGATATTTTAGGCTTCTAAGGCCACATACTGTCTCTGACATATTCTGTTTTTTTCTAACTCTTTAAAAATGTGAAAATCAGTTGTATCTCGTGGACTGCCTGTTTAAATGGACTGGACTATAGTTTGATGTACCTGTTGGCATACATGTATAATAACCACAAATGCACAACTTCGATATTTTGTTTGTTTTATGTAAAGAACCATGTCATTTGGCCACTAGTATACTGGTCACTTCTTGACAAAGGTACAGCAAGAGAACATTGGAAGAACTTTGCCCTTTCCTGAGAAGTGTCGAACGATATTAGACTCATACTATTCACAACTATCATGCTATCATGACATAACACTCTGGGCTTTAGTTAGGATTCCAGGCAAGAGTGATTTGAAAAATAAAGTCAAAAACCTATATTTTAACTGAAACATTACTGAGCTCTTCAAGTCATGCCTCCAAGTCTCGGAGGAGACAGACCTATACCTGCATGACTGTTTACTTTCCAGTCCTGGAGAGCAAGTGCTCTTATTCTCCACGTCAGGACAGTTACAGAATGTGAACCAGTCATGAGGCATAGGGACTTAGTAAGTGATTGACATGTGGTAGTACTTACTTAGTCTCCTTTCCCAAAACCAGCAGGGACCACTTGAGATGAGAAGGGAATAAACTTCTTATTGTTGTAGTTTAGAATTTTGATTTGACTTTTCCCCCATTGAAATGCTGATTAGGATAGTTGGAATACTACCATGATTTTTTTACATAATGGACTAAACAGGCTTCCCAAGGCCATTCTGGAAACTGTGCTATTGCTGGCTTTTAGAATGATGTATTCTAAATTTCAAACAGCTGACTTTTAAGTCAGTTCTGAAATGTGATTGCCAAGTATAGAACTGTAGACTTAATATTTTACTTTTTCCCCAGAGCAGTATTTGTTGTTTCTGGAATTTATGTTCTGCCAGGGATTTAGCTGTGGGCCAATAAGGGGCTCAGGATAGTCACCAATTCAGATAAAATGTCTCGGCATTTGGATTTTTTCCTATTGGTGTTTTGTTTTGTTTATATATTCATATTTTTTAGGGTTTTATAAGCAGAGCTCTGAGAAACTCTTTAACATCCATCCCTGGGGAAAGGCGTCTGTGACCTAGTACCGCTGAACTTGCTAAACAAGTCCTCTTGCTACAGTGTGGATGTGGTTTGTCCCCAGCAAAACTCATGCTGAAATTGTTTCTAGTTTTAACTGCGTGGAAAGATAGTGGGACCTTTAAGAGGTGATTACCCTTAGTAAGACGGATTAATGCTTTTCTCATGTAAACTCTTGCTCTAATGGGACTGGATTAGTTACCTTGAGAGTGGGTTGTTATAAAAAAGGGCACTCTTGGTATTTTGACTCTTTTGCATCCATTTGCTTGCTTTTCTGCTTTGCATCATGAGTTGAAGCAGTACAAGACCTTTGGTCTTTCCAGCCTGTAGAATTGGAATCCAAAGTAAACTTCTTCCCTTTATAAAGAACTCAGACTCAGGTATTCTGTTAACAATAGAAAATAGACTAAACCACCTCAACTCAGGAGCTCAGCCCAGGAAAAGCCTTGCAGGAGTATTCAAATATTTGACCATTTTAAAGTGGACAAAGTATGGGTTCCCCACCATTAGCCCTGAATGCCAGTGCATTCTTCTGACACTGACAACCTGGTTTGGGTTATGCTTTTGATTGACAGACCCTTGACGCCTACGTCTGGAAACTGTAGTTGCTATGTACTCTGCCACTTTGTTCTGGGACACATGGTATATGTCCTGTCTAGGTTGTACTCATCAGTTGACTTTGCCCCTTACCTTGGGTGGTTTCACCTCATAGTCTTGCTGTCAGAGATATAAATTATGACTATGATGTTTTACTAGTTAACTAGTGCTTGTAACACTGCCTATGTGAGCCCAGGTGCTGAATTATGGGGCACAGAGTCAGAAGATCTGAGTTTAGAAGATGTCTCTACTGGAGCAAATTTTGTCATCTCTGAGTCTCAGTTCACCTATGTATAAAATGGAATTACCACCTACTTTTCAGAGTTCTTCTGAAGATTAGAAGCAATTAGAGTGTGTGAAGCACTGACCCTAGTTTGTCATCACTGCCATCATTATTATTTTTGTTTCCACCATGACTTGAAAGGGGCTATTAACCCTTCTCTGAAGTGCAGGGAATGGTTATTTACAAGAGCAACATTAGAGAGTAGTGTGGAACAAGTTATTCTTCTAATTGGAACACTTTTAAATGGGAACAGTTGCCATTCACAGAACATTTGCCTCTGCTCATTTCTAACCTGACTCCTGAGTTAGGGTCTTCCTTTCCTCTTTGTGTTATCTTTTCCCTAGGGTGTTCATGGTAGAATCAGTATTACCTGCCTGATGTCTCAACTGCCAGGACCTTTTCAGCTTAAAAGCACAGGAGGACGTCTGCCAGTAATCACTGTTTTCTTTGCCTTGCATCTAGAATGGAGTATGGTGAAGGGAGTGGAGGGGGAGGTATCCATTGACTATACTCACAGTGTTGGTCAGCTTTCTGTTGCTGTAACAAATACCTGAGATAATCAGCTTATAAAAAGAAAGGGTTTATTCTGGCTCATAGTTTTAGAGGTTTTAGTTTATGTTTGGGCAAACCCATTGCTTTGGGTCTATGGCAAAGCAAGGCAGAATGTCATGGTGGGAACTCCATGGCAGCCAAAAAACAAAATGAGGGGAAGAGGAGGGGCCAGGGTCCCAAATATCCCCATCAAGGGTCCAACCCTAATTTCCTTCCAGTGCACATTACCTTCTAAAGGTTCCACCTCCTCTCAATAGTTACATGGACTGAGGAACAAGCTTTCAAACTATGGGACTTTGGGGGACATTCATACAAACCATAGCACCCACAGTAAAAAGGAATCATTTGGTAGAATTTTCCCCTTTCTGCATTTATAGAAATTTGTAATTTACATTGAAAATAACTTAAATTTTATCTAAAATGAGAAATATCCCCAAGTCTCAACCTGGCAGTCTGGCCAAGATGTGAAGTTAGGAAAAATTGTGGTTCCCCTTATTTATTCTTTATACAAAGCTTTAACATCCCTTCTGGACAATTTTTAGGGGTAGAGTCCATGGGACCTACTGTTCATATCTTTTCTGTTTGAGTCTAGGAGTTATTCACCAGTGGATTTTGCAATTGTGGCTGGCTGAACTGGGTTGACTAATTTATCTACCTTAGTTTTGGATCATTTGCAGTTCAAACGTAATTCATATTAAAAAAAATAGAGACAAACCTGTAACTTGTTTTTTCTATTTATTGGAAAATTATAAATTACTTGTCTTATTTACTTGTTCATAGCATATGTATGCAAATAATAGAACCAAATTGACTTGTGATATGACATGGCGTAATTCCATACATATTTATTGCATACTTTCTTTGTACCAGATGCTATTCTAAGTGCAGGGGATACAGCAGTGAAAAGAAAATCTCTCCCTTCATGCAGCTACAAGAGGGTTGTGATCTTAAACAAGATGGTGAGAAGAGGTGTCACAGAGAAGGCAGCATTTGAATAAAGCCCTGAAGGAGATGAAGAAGCAAGCCTTGTTGATAACCAGGGAAGGAGCAGAGAGAAGAGCTGGTGCAGTCCCTGAGGCGGGATCTCACCTGAGTTGTTTAAAGAGCAGTGAGGACCCTACTGTGGCTGAAGCCAAGTGAAGGGAAGGGAAAGTAATGGGGCAAGGTCAGAAAGGTTAAAGAGTGGCCACTTTGGCCTAGCCTTTAAAGGGAAAAGGAAGGAAGGGCAGCAGGATTGGCTCTACTCTCTTTGTACAGCGAACAGTGATGCTACTTCTCCTGTTGCTTTTGTCACACCGTGACAGCTGTAAGGTTCTGGTTTCACATTGGGTCGTCAAGGACCCGAGGACTTTGTCCTCTGAGCAGGTGCTTTATGTAGACAGTCCAGAAGCTTGGAGCAGCTACAGGACTCCTGGGAGTTGTATGTCTTTCAGGGGAGTATATTATATATATCTTCTAGCATTTTTATTGGCTTTCCAAGTATCAAAAGCAGACATTAAGTCAAATCTTTACATAGTTGGACCTTGTATTTCAGGATATACTAACATTTCTTTTGCATACTATGTGATTACCCATGAATATGTTTGAAATAATTTATTCGTAAGCACTGGCTCCCTCTTAAGGACCTTAATTCCAGGTACATTACCATTTGTTTTGGATAGATATATGCCAAAAATACTGTAGAGCAACTGTAATGGAAAATATTCGAAGTTGGTTTCAAAATGTGATTTTTATTAACTTAACAAAATTAAATGTGTATACTGTTTCTTTTCTTTTTTTCTTTCTGAAGGGTGAAATTCACTATTACTTCTTTCTTGTTTTGACCAGTAGATCTTCCATAACAGATTATGGAGTAAATATTTCTTACCTATGTATGCCAAATGAAAATCCAAATTCTGCTGCTGTTAATCAGAAACTGAAGTTTACTTCATAAAAAGCTTGTACGAGTATAGTTTTTAGAGTGTTGTAAATTTCTAGTATTTCTAGTCACTCTTTGATTTTTGTTGTTTGTTTGTTTGTTTTGTGCAGTGCTGAATCCAGGACCTTGTACAGGTTAGGCAAACACTCTGCCATTGACCGACATCCTCCTCCCAGCCCTGACCTATTCTTTTACTGAGATGAATTTGCTATTGTCTGAATTGCCTTCAGACTTTAGCCTTTAAAACAGGTTATAGTTAATGAAGTAATTGGAGTTTGGGTGACTTTGTAAACTTATATTGTGAACAACAAGCAAGATTTATTGTCTACCTAAGTGAGTTTTACATGGGCAGAAGCCACTAGAATCAGAGGATATCTGCCATTGAGGAGAAATTAGACCCCTTGATTTTGATTTGTCAAGACGTGTGTGCAAACAATTATTCTGAAAATTGCTAATTAAAAGGGATAAAAAGTATGGAATTAAGCAAATTTCCTGCTTTTCTAATATACTCTGTTTTCCAGGGTAACCACATGGTTCTAATGGATGAAGGAAACTTCTGTAGAGAAGATTCTCAGCATATTTTTCTATAGAAGGGATGATACAATTAGAAAAATTTTGCTGGGCAACAATGGAGCATGAAACCATTTGGTGAAAGGTTGCTGGGGAATTGTATAAGAGAGGGCTCAGGCTTTTCCCACCTCAGTCCCATTGATCAGTCTCCATGTCACCACAATTGAGACATGATTATGTCTCCTGATGTGGTAAAATAAAAACTACACAGCATAATACTCAAACTTTGTGTGTGTGTGTGTGTGTGTGTGTGTGCGCGCGCGCGCGAGAGAGAGAGAGAGAGAGAGAGAGAGAGAGAGAGAGAGAGAGAGAGAGAGAGAGAGAGTTGGGGGGGGTACTAGGATTGAACCCAGGGCCTGGCACATGTTAGACACTCTTCTATCACTGAGCTACTTACCCAGCCCTTTTTAAAAAATTTTTATTAAAATTTTTTTTTATACATGTATGCAGGGTAATAATGTCTGTCTCATTCTACCATCTTTCCCATCCCTGTTGCCCCACCCCTCTGGAGCCTCTCTCCCTTCTGCATAATCCAAAGTTTGTTCATTTTTCCCTACCCACCCCCTACTATGGATCAGCATCTGCTTATCAGATTACCCAACCCTTTTTAAATTTTATTTTGTATCTGAGCTTTTTTTAATTTTTTTTTTTTTTTTTGGTGGTGCTGGGGATCGAACCCAGGGACTCATGCTTGCAAGGAAGCACTCTACCGACTGAGCTATCTCCCCAGCCCTAAATTTTATTTTGACACAGATTTTGTTAAGTTACTCAGGCTAGCCTTGAACTTGTGATGCTCCTGCCTCAGCCTCCCAAAATGCTGGGATTATAGATATGTGCCACCACACCTGGCTTATAATGTATTCTTCATCCTCTGTACATGTATTTGTATTAATTTAGTTTTCAGACTGTGGCTAAAATTTCTAGTCTTTCCAGTCACTCTTTGACTCTGGTGTCGGTGTGTGTGTGTGTATAAACCTGAAATAATCCAATTTTTAAAAATATTTTTTTAGGCATGATGGATGTTTATTTTATTCATTTATTTATATGTGGTGCTGAGTATCGAACCCAGTGCCTCACACATGCTAGGCAAGTGCTCTACCCCTGAGCCACAATTCTAAGCCCCTCCAATTATTTTTTGATTTGAATTAATTTCCAGTTTGTAGGAAAACTTGGGGTATAGTGAAACAAGTTATGCAATACTACAAGAAAGCAATGCAAGCAAATACAGGATGTAGCATATTTGGTAATCAGTTGATCTGATTTGTTCAACAAGTCAGTTGCTTAGAAAAAATTAGATTAAAAGGTACTGTTCTAGATTAAATGAGAGTTAAGAGATATGATAACCAAATACAATTACCTTTTTGAGTTTGAATTTAAACCAAATGTAAACAGAAATTTTTAAAGATAATTTGTGAAATTCAAACATGTCCTGATTCTTGGTTGATTGGGATTTGTATCAGAAACTTAAAGGAATGGGGAAGGGGGGTAAGGATAGATGAAAAAAGCATGGTACATGTTGATATGGAAACGGTGTGTGTTGGGGGGTGGGTGCAGGGGACTGAACCTGGGCCACTTGCATGCTAGCCACATACCCAGCCAGATGTGATAGCTTTTTAATAGGTTTGGAGGGCGGTGGTTATGCTTCATTTTTATATTTTTGAACATTTTTCAAGTTGAATAAAGGAGAGAGGAACTTACGAATGCATGGTAGGAGAGATGTATCAGAGGACCTAATAAATGAATCCATTTCTTGGAGTTTTTTATGTCCCAGTTACAGAAACTGGGACATCCTATATAGCTTTATATAGCGGTGAGAGGATGGGAGAGCAGTTACTGAGATCAGGGGTCTCTAATGCCCGTACAGGGAGCCAACTGTCGCGTCCAGTCTCTCTGGTCCAGCGAGGGGCAAAGGGGGATTGGAAAATAAAGATTCACAGACACAGATCTTGAAGATTAAGCTGGGATCAGGTGGAGTCTGCTCTCTGGTGGAGATGCAGGTCTAAAGAGTTAAGCCAGTAATCTTTATTTACATATGTCTCATCAGGTTAAAGACTATGCACCCATTATTCTTTGTATTAGGGAAAGTTACAGAAACTGGGACATCCTATATAGCTTTTCCGCAGTTGTGATCCATAGTTGCAAAGTGCAATGTTAGGAGTTTTGTGGAGCTCTCAAGAAAGTTCATCATTTAAAGTTACTGTAAGGTGGGCAAGAACTGGAACAGAGCTGGTGAAACATTGTGGTTGTCTAGCGTAAGAATTCCTTCCTTCCCAGGAGCTGTGTGCCTGAGATCAAGGTCAGAGCTGACAGGACCCTTGCACAGAGCCCCCTCACGCAGGGCATTGCTACAGCAGCTTGGCATCCTGTGCCCTTGCACAGAAACAGTCCCAGGAACTGGGCATGCCACAGCCATGAGGGCATCAGAAACCCCTGATCTCAGTAACTGCTCTCCCATCCTCCATCGTCGCTTTCAACATTATTGTGCATGTGGTCTTCCAACAGATGGGAGTTTAATGAGGTGGTAAGAGAACTCAGGTTTTAGAGATAAAGAGAAAAGCAAGCACTTTTCAGAATCAAGGGAGGTGGGGACAAAGAAAAGACACTTCCAGAAGCAGGATCCCAATAGCATGTGGGAGTTAAGAAAAGAATTTTGGTAGCTAGTGAGTTAAGGCCAATGTAACCTTCTTTTAGAAGAATATGATTTAAAATTACAAAGTTGCTGAAAAGTCTTGAGTAAATGTAAGAGAAAAACTAGATTGGGTGGGCAAATGAGAAGGAAACAGAAAAAAAAGTTCATGGAATATAATTTTAGGTACAGCTGGATTTCCTGAACTAATTTTTATGGTTGCTGGTAGGCTTATGAGAAGTCACAGGACAAAACAGCTTGTTCAGGCAGCCTCTGTGATCTTTACAAATCTGGAATCTGATTATTTGTAAAACATCATTTGCTTAAAATCCTGGGAGGGGCTGAGGATGGGCCTAGCATGTATAAAACCTTGTGTTCTATCCCTTGCAAAGAAAAAGAAAAAATTTCCCTTCTGGGACCAGCACACAAAGAGGTTAAGTGTCCTATAATTTTCTGCTGCCTCAGGCCGTGCTATCTACATGTTAAAGGGGCTTGTTCACAGGGCCCCATCCCTCCATGGGACCAGGCTTTCTGCCCCTCAAACTAATGGTTAAATTCTGAGAAGTAGGAAAGTAGAACCTCTTCTGAGTAGGCTTCAGCCACCTGGCCTGTGTTGCTTTTTACCCAGCTGTATCAATAACCCTGCTTGATGAACTACAAGAGGGACTGCCTGCCAGTGTGCAAAGATAAGTGAGGGCAATCAAATCGTGTCATTAGGTAAGATGAGTGTTGTGATGCAAATGGAAAATAGCCTCAAGCATGACTGTTGTTTTGGTGCAGGTTTGCAACTGTTCCTCTTCCCTACCCAGTTCACTGTGACTGGACTTGCACTCAGAGCAGGACCTCCTACTGGAAGATTTGGAAGAACACTGGAGTGGAGGCAGGGGTAGAGCCTTAGTAAGAGTGAGATGATGCTATTTGCCTCCCAGTGTCCAGTCTCCCCTTCTGTCTTATAATAAACTTTTGATTTTGTTATTTAGGCATATTTTCAGGGATAAGGATAACATATCCCTGTCTCTCTTATAGCCAAGACCTAACTAGTTATCTGAGTAGAATCCGATCCATGAAGTCGTGACTGGAAGTACTGGATGAGACATTGGGAGGTCTCCTTAAAGGGAATGGAATGCTCCCTTCTCTTCCCCCAGTTTTCTACTGTCCAGAATGTAGATGGAGTGGCCAAAGGTCATTTAGTCATTTAGAGCTATGAAGTAACTTAAGAATGGAAACCTTTCATGAGGACGCAGGGCAGAAAGATGGGAACTGGAACCTCCATTCAAGCTCTAGAGTTCCTGAATCTGAATTTCTTTCATCTTAGGGGAAAAAAAAAAAAAAGATACGGTGTTGTTTCAGGTCTTTGTTGTTGTTATATGTAGGTAAACCTGATCCTAACTGAATGGAAGCAAGAAGACCAGATAAGAGTTTGTTACAAGGTCTGGGGATGTAGCTCAGGTGTAGAGCACTTACCTGTATTATGTGAGAGTCCCTGGGTTTTATCCCCAACGTTGCAAAAAAAAAAAAAAAGAAAAGAGAGCATTACAGCCAGGCATACTGGTGCATGCAGTCTGAAGCAGGAGGATCACAAGTTCAAGGCCTGCCTCAGCAACTTAGGCGATGCCCCAAGCAATTTAGGGAGACCCTATCTCTAAATAAGTAAAATAAATAAATAAATAAATAAATGACTAGCTCATCCATGTTGTTACATGTATCAGAATTTCCTTCCTTTTTAAAGCTGATGATATTTTAACAATTGTCTTTTGAACGTAGTATTGTGGTGTGTGTGTGTGTGTGTATGCAGGGAACCAAAGGTGACTCTAGGGTTTCTGACACAAGCACCTGGGCCACTCACTGGTAGTGGAGACTGTGGGCAGTGGAGGAAAAGTAGGCTAGAATTGCAGGTCTGGGATACCTAGTAGACACTAGGAGTGATTTAAGAGTAGATGGTTGGTATTCAAATTTAGAGTTGAGGGCTAAGTTCTAAAATATTGGGACCACCAATCAGTAGATGATATTTAAATCTTCAAAATTGTATGAGGTCATCAAATGAGTATAGTTGGAGAACAGTGAGCCCTGGGGCACATTAGCATTTAGAGGTCAGAAGGTGACAAGGAAACAGCCAAGAAGTCTGAAACAAGAGCTATTGAAGAAGCAGGAAGAAAATGAAGAGTGTTTTGTCTTGAATGACAGGCAAAGCAAGTGTTTGTAGAGGGAGAGGCCTACCTCCTCAGTTGCTGCCAGGTAGAGGTGAGGTGTCCTCCCGGCCTTATCCCAAGACTTGCCATGTTATCATTATGTACATAAAATGACTGGGAGCATTCCTCCCTGTCAGATGGGGATGGTGGTCTGTAGCTCAGTAAGGTAGCTTATAAAGCATTGATAATAAAGTATTCTTGATAGAAGCGACAACTTCTTTTTTTCATGTGAGGTCTTGTTATGCTGCCCAGGCTGATCCTAAACTGGGTTCAAGTGATCCTCCCACTTCAGCCTCCAGAGTTACTTGGGACTGTAGGCACATGCCACTGTCCTGAATGAAAGTGACAACTGCTTTTTTTTTTTTTTTTTTTCTGTCCCTTGCAGCTCCTACTCTTTTCTCTCTTGCTTATTTCTTCTTCTGTACTTCTTTAAGTGTTTAAGTTTCCTAAGGATATATTCTGGGCTCATTCCCTTTGCTTTGTACAAAATTACTCATTTAGTACCCAATTAGTTCCAAGATTTAAATGTGTATCTGTGTCTGTGTATCTGTGTGTTCAACACATATTATAATTACATTGTAATAAGTTTTTTGATATAATTTATTTTGGAAAGGGACCTATAAAACAGCATACAGTGTCATCTAGTTTTTCCAAAAACATCTAGAGGAGCTGTGCATGATGGCACACACCTGCAGTCCCAGCACTTGGGAGGCTGAGGCAGGAAGATTACAGATTCAAGGTCAACCTGGGATTTAGCAAGAATTTGTCTCAAAATAAAATTTTAAAAGAGCTGGGTATATAGCTTGGTAGTAGAGTGCTTACGTAGCATGTGTGAGGCTCTGGGTTCAACTTCCAGTACCATTTAAAACAAAACTGCATGTACAAATATGGGCTGTGTAAGAAATATACCACTGGTGGTTATATCTGTTTAGGGATATTTAGTACTATTTGTTTGTTTATTTAGCTACTCTTTTTCCTCCTTCATCTATTTACAATGAATATGTGTGACTGATATAAAGGGTTTTATCCAACACTGTGCTTATCCCATGAAATAGAAACTCTCTCTCCACTGTTATATTTTAATTAGCAGTAAAGCATTGTGTCCAAGGACAGAATGTAATTTTGTCTGTTGGTTAGCATTTGGTGTTGGCTCTGCCACCTTTGGACATATGCTGGCTTGTTCTCCCTAGTTCTTCTACCTGTCTTAGCATGGCAGCTTCTGTATGCCTTAAGTTAATGCTTACTGCAGAGATCTCATGGTCTTGTTGTTATTTGTTTGGTTTGTTTTTGCTTTTCTTTTTGTTCTCATTATGGGTGTTTGTGTATGTGTGTATTTGTTGCTAGAGGTCGAACCCAAGGCTTCACACGTGCTATGCAAGTGCATTACCACTGAGCTATAACCACAACCCTCTTTTGTTAATTTTTTACATGTTAGTTTCAGTAAGCTTTTTTACATTTCAGTACTGTAGTATAATCATCATAAGCACTTTCCATAGTCCAGGAATGATGTGCTGCATTCTCTGTTTCTCTGGAGACACATTTAGATCTTTGTATCACATTCTGGTCTGTTGGTTAGATCATAATGTAATGACTCTGGAATTATCATAAGGACAAAAGAGACCTCATTAATAATAAGGTTGGGGACACTTGGAACCAAATGTAATGCATAAGGTATAAGTATTGAAGAGAAAGAAATGATTGAATGGCTCTGGAATTTCTAATAAAAGGACCCAATCTGAATCAATTTCATTTCACTTACTCAAGACTTTTAAACTGATCAGAAATAAATGGATACTTGACAGTTTTATTTGTTCTTAATAGGAATATGAGGAAGATGCACTGTTGAGTGAAGTTAAATAGAACACTGAACTTAGTGAAAAATTATTGTTTTAATATGAAAGATCCAAAATGTTTTGGGAGATGGGGTAGACTTGGGCACTCCATAATTCCAAGCATAAGCAGGTATTAAGGACTGAATCAGGCCCTGAACCTAGAAAATTCATCTAGAATTAACTAAAATTTTTGGAATTAATTAATTCTTCTAGAAATAACTAAAACTAAACTTTGAAATACTCTAGGGAAGTTAGAGTTGACATCTGCATGTCCTATAACAACTATGGTAGTGTAGAACGGGTGATCTTTTGGTACTCAAAGTAGGATGACCTTAGCATCTCTTTTTACGATCTCAATTAAATATAAAATCACCAAAAAGAAAAGTCATTCTGGTTATATCCATGAGCACAGTATACTTAGCAGCAGATGTAGTGCCACTGTGGGGGATTTCCAGAAAATAGGGCTCCATTTCAGTAGATCCCCAATGGTTATCAATAATCCACACCTCCTCCCCTTCTCCTCTTTAATGTCCATCCACTATTGTGTCTACATCCTGGATCTTGTAGGGAGCCAGAGCAGCCTAGTAATTTGGAACACAGCTTTTTGGAGTCAAACAGAGCCGGCATCAGATCCCCACTTACTATCTTCTTGATATTAAACAAGATTGTGTGTGTATGTGTGTGTGTGTGTGTGTGTGTGTGTGTGTGTGTGTTTTGTTTTCATTTTTTGTTTTTATATCTAAACTTCAGTGCTGTCATCAGTCAAATGAGAGAATTACTCACAGCCCACAGGGTCACTTCATCATGTAAGGTGTGTGGTGTGGGTTAAGCACTCTATGATAGCTGTTGATAGATCTTCATTGTTATTGTAAACTTAAAATGTCTGTCCTTGACACTCCTTTCATTTATTCCCCAATTTACCACATCTGTTCTGCAATCCTTTTGAACCCCATAGCCCGGGAAACTTTCTCCTTGTGAAAGAAAAATTAACTGTCCAAGACCTGGGGTCACACTTTTCCAAATTTACATTAGGAAGATCCCCAAGGGCTAACCTATTCCTGAGTAAATGAGGGTGGGGTCTGCCACAGGCGGGGAGCTGAGCTAAGAAATAAGATATCAGAGAAAAGGTGGACTGAGGCATGCTGAAGGCAGAGCTCTCTCCTCCTGAGTAGATGATGTTTACACCTGATGTTATTCAGGTAAATTTAAGAGCAAAGTCATTGAAACAGCTGTTTCCAGGGTCCAGGGCAACTACTGGTTTGGCTTTTTTTTTTTTTTTTTTTTTTTTTTTTTTTAGTACTGAGCCACCCAGGTGCACTCTACCATGAGCTATATTCCCATCCATTCTTATTTTTATTTTCTTTTGAGACAGAATGTTGCCAAATTGCCCAGGCTGCCTCAGCCTCCTGAGTAGCTGGGATTACAGGTGTGTGCCACTGTACCCAGCATGATTGGCTTTTAATGAATTATTTACAGCACATATTTTGTCACAATACTAATTTGGGTTGATGAGTTACACATCATGGGTAGGAGGAAGGAGGTGCATGGTAGCTAAACTCTTATTATCATAGTTTCTTATTTATAGAGAAGACAGTTTGATTAAATGACTCATGTAAGGTCAATCTTGTAATAAGTGGTGGGGAAAGCATATTGAAAATGCCTTTCAGCTGTTTGGCATCTCTTCCCCTGCTTGTTCCTATAACAGCATTCCCCCACTTTCACCTTTCCACCAATGCAATGAGAGGACCTGCCCTGACTCCATCCTCCTGTGGAGGTGAGTGTGTAATCCAGATCATCATTGTCAGGAGAGTGTCCTGTTCTGGACCCTGCATCAGGCCATCAGGCATTTCTGAGAATTTTCCCTCTTAAAAGGGAAAAGGGCATAGTCTCTTTCCCCTTCGTCATATCCTCAGAGAGCCTTTTCCTTACCACCTGTCTCCTGGTGTTCATTCTCCTTCAGCACCTGACCTTGTGTATCCATTTATGACTTTGTTGTCTCCCTTACACTCCTCAGAATGTAACCTTCATAAGCTTAGGGACTTGCTCATTCTCTTTCTTATATTATTCTCAGACTTTTTGTTCTTTATATGTATTAGGAATTTGCATGTATTTGTTGTAAGGATGAATGACTCATTTTTATTGGTCAGAAGCTGTGAGAATGTGACCCCAGAAAAAATTGTTCGTGTCATCTTCTCTTTGCCCTCCTTCTTTCGCTTCCCCATAGTCTGCCAAAATGCTGATTAGGAGGGGGATGAAGAGTCCGTGTCCTTGAGGAGCCAGCTTCACTTCTCTTCCCTGTGTCTGCAGCATGTCGAGCTTCAGGACAGTCTTAGTCTATGCCAGTTAAGGTTGAATTTCTGTTATGTGCCTGCTCTAGTGTCACCAGCCCTTAGCCGTTATCAAGTCTACTGAAAAGCAGTGGAGGCACACTGGCTAAAGGCATAGACAGGTGATTCTCTCATACCATATCCAGTTTGTGTCTCCTTAACAAAGTTTCACAACCTTTATACTAAGTCTTCATGTCTATAAAAAGGGATGACCTCAAGGATTGTTCCTGGGATTAAGCGTGATAACCCATGGGAAATCTTTAGCATTGCTTAAGTACATGCTGAGGTCAGTTAAAACTGACTGTGATTATGTCCAGTGCTAAGTAGATGCTGTAAATTATTTGTTGGCACATTATGGTTGTACATAATGATGGGATTTATTGTTACATATGCTTACATGCACAAATGTAACAGTATAATTTGGCCAGTATCACTTCCCCCCTCCCTCTTTACCTCCCTCTTTACCTCCCTCTTTTTGGTCCCTTTTCTCTACTGATCTTCCTTTGATTTTCATGAGATCCAATCCTATCTTTCTTTTGCTTTTTCTTTTCTCTATTATATACATATACATATATATGAGAGAAATTTCTTATTTTAGTAAACAGTGTTCTCTGGTTCCATCCAATTCCCTGCAAATGACATAATTTTCTTTTTGGCTGACTAAAACTTCATTATGTATGTATAGCACATTTTCTTTATCTGTTCATCCATTGATGAATAGCTAGGCTGGTACCATAGTTTGATTATTCATATCATGTATCTCTCTCTGTGTTACCTGTGTCCCTCACCTGGCTCAATCTAGTACAGAGCACTGATGGGGAAGAGCTCTGAAGGAGGTGGAAGTGGAAACCCAGTTTGGGTGGGGGTTCAATCTATGATCCTGGTTGTTCACTGCACAGAGAGCGTGGTTTGGTGTGAGGTCTTTTGTTTGCTTGTTTGCTTTAGTTTGGTCCTGGTGATTTCCACAGGGGAAACACAACTCAGAGGGAATAAGTATATACAGAGAGGTGGCCTGTTCCTGTTTCTCCAGGAAACAGAGCTCTGACTGGTGGGGATGGAGAAGGTATACAATAAAAGACAGCATTGAACACGTATGCTAAGGTGAGAGATCCAAGGTTGAATCATATTTGGGGCTGCTCCAAGGGGCAGGACTGGGCTGGAGCATGGGTACTTCAAAAGACAATGGAAATAGTTCCAAACCTTCACCAACTTTCCAAAGCAGGGCACTGAGGACTGGCAGCCAGTGGGGTTTCTCACATTTGCTCCTAGCAGTTGGATGAATTGCAAATTCAATAAAGTAATTTTTTTGTAAGTCATCTATATCAGCCAATGAAAAAAGAAAAAATACCTTCCACAAAAAAATAAATCTCAGTTTGATGGAACATGATTAAAGGGTTACAATGGTTTTTGTTGGTATTGTCAGATTTGGTGTGGGCAAAAGCACCGTGAGAGATTGGGGGGGAAATGTCAGTAATCTGGAATATTTGTGCTCAGATTGCTTTGCATATGACAAATTCTTGCTGTTCTTTAAAGAACAAGAAATAGGAAGATATAGAGAACACATTTTAGCTGTGGTTAAAGCAAGAAAGAAAACAGGGAATAACAAAAAATGTCAGAGAACAGCTGATGCCAGAAGATTGCCAGATAAAATGCACTTTCATGTTTCAAAATTTTTATTGTACATATATTTCAGTGTGTATATATATGTACATGTGTATAATTACATATTAACACTGTATGTTAATGTGGTATTGTGAAAGTACATTTTTAATGAATTTCCTGTTTGGACCATTAACCAGCCAACACTATGTATCAGGTCAGTAGGTTCCTACCAAACTGGTGAATGGAGTTGTATAATATGTTTTGTTGCCTCCTGGAAGATTGGTCTGTCAGCTTATGTTCTAAGAATGAAAATATGACTTATAACTATGTTAATAACTGTATTAACTTTTATTAAAATAACCAGTATCTTTGGATTCCATTGCCAATGGAATGTTTTTTTATAAGTCACACTGTCCTCTCAGATTTTGAATCATATGGCTTTTACTTTGCTTTCTGAACACTGTGTGGACATAATTGGAATTGTGGATTGCTCTAGTTCAGCAGGAGCTCAAAGACAACCAGGGCTGGTGCAAGCCAGAGTCCAGGTGAGGAGAGTGGAGAACAGGAATACAGATACTTGGTAGGAAGTTGGAAGACCCATTTGAATCTGGAGATTTGCTGATTGCTAGAGATGTTTTGAAGGCATCAGGCATCTAGGTCCAAGTATAAGAACAAAGGCAGATCCTTCTAAAGCATGGGGTCTTTTTCATTTTGTATGATTTCATAATTCCAGAATCATTGATAGTTGAGAATTTATTATGCTGACCCATCAGCAACCTGCAACCTAAAAAACCCTGGCTTTCTTGTTTTTGTAGGTGTTGGGGCGATGTTTCTTGACAGTGGTACAAGTCCATTTCCAGTTTTTGACCCACGCATTACAGAAGGTCCAACCAGTGGCTCATTCTTGCTTTGCCGAGTTTGTTGTGCCAGAAAAAAAGAACAGTGGTGGCAGCGGCTTATCTGGCATGGGCCATACACCCGAACTGGAGGAAGCTGTCCGATCCTGGCGGGGGGCTGCTGAGGTAACTGACTTTGGGGAGATCGGGCCCTATGTTCAAATGGGAGAGGATCCAGAAGGCCTTTGCCTATTGGTTCTCAAAAGAGCCATTTTCTTTAGAAATGTAAGTTTTAAACTGCTCTCATTAGCTTGTTCATTCATTTAACAGTGAATGTCTTTGTGAATGCTCTTTGTGCCAGGCCTGTGCCAGGCACTGAGCAAACAGCTTTTTCCCACAGCCTGCTGAGAGAAGGCTTATAAAAACAGGGTGAAGGGGGCTGTGGGAGAGATGTTACAGGAACAGAGAAGAAGGGCCCTACTTCTGAATGGGAGTGGTATAGGAAAGCTAGAAAAGAGGAACAAGGAAGAAGGCTAGTGCCTAAATCAGGAAAGACAGGGTGGAGTTGGCTAGAGAGGGAAATGCTCAGCCAGGCAGCTGGGTAGGTGAGCAGGAGTGTTTGGCAGACAGATGGAATGGCAGGCTCCAAAGCCACAATCACACCAAATGAAAGCTCATTAAATATAGGGATTTTCCCCTTCTGATTCTGGAAATTGAACCCAGGAATAGTCTACTACTGAGTTACATCCCCAGCCCTTTCTGAATTTTATTTTGAGACAGGGTTTTGCTAAGTTGTCTAGGCTGGCTTCAGACTTGTGATCCTCCTGCCTCAGCCTCCTGAGTAACTGTGATTACAGGTATGTGCCACCACACCTGGCTGAACATAGGGAATTTTTTTCTGTTTTTGCAGTACTGGGGATTGAACCCAGGAGCGTTCTATCACTGAGCTACATCCCCAGCCCATTTCATTTTTTTTTTTTTTTTTTTTTTTTTAAATTTTGAGACAGGATCTCACTAAGTTGCCTAGGCTGGCTTTGAACTTTCAATCCTCCTTCCTAAGCCTCCCAAGTTACTACATTACGATAGTGTGCCACTGCATGGTTTTATCTATTTTTTGATAACCAAATTATTCTCTTTAGAAGGATTTATATTTATAGTTTTTAAAATTCTTTAAGATTGTTAACTGGTCCAATTCTACCTAAGCTGTCATTTGTCTGTTGCTTTGCATGTGATATGAGTAATTCTCCAGTATTGCTTTATTTGACTCCATGGAGTCTTTAATCTTTTGAAAGATCATCTATTTCCCAGCACAGCAGATATGTTTATAAAACCTAGTCATGAGCAAAAGGTAGATCAAGGAAGAGGTTGGCTCCACTGTTGGGTAGAGATAGCATTAGTGAGGCTGGTGTGGCATTTCATTATGGTTGGGGGAAGTAGAAATGCCAATGAATTGGTGAGTATTCTCATTTCCCACAAAACCTAATGACTGAGGGACCTGCCACAGTGGTGGGCTTCAGGCTCTCCCTGAGCCTCTTGGACTGGGGAGTCTAGTCTAGCATAGGATTCCTCTTCTAGTCTCTGCTTTGTCATTCTTCTGGCTCTATTCTACAACCAGAAGAATTTAAACTTAAATATGAGCAAATCAAAAACATCTCTTATCCAGGTGCAGTGGCACACACCTGTAATCCCCATGGCTTGGGAGGCTAAGGCAGGAGGATTGCGAGTTCAAAGCTAGCCTCAGCAATAGCGAGGCACTAAGTAACTCAGTGAGACCCTGTCTCTAAATAAAATACAAAATAGGGCTGGGGATGTGGCACAGTGGTCTAGTGTCCCTGAGTTCAATCCCTGGCACCCCCCAAAAACTTACCAAACCAAAAAAAAAACTCTAAAAAATGTCTGTCTACAGAGATCTCTCCTAAAATTAGTAACAGCACATTTCTTTTTATTTTAAGACTCAGAAAGCCTATGTGTAGGGTCAGTGGTAGAGTGCTTTCCTAGCACATGTGAGGCACTGGGTTCGATTCCCAGCACCACATAAAAATAAATAAATAAAGGTATTGTGTCCATCTACAACTAAAAAAAATATTTTTTAAAAAAGGTCTATGTTTTATTATTATTTTTGACATATTTACAATGAAAATATTCATACAGAAGAAGATACTTTTGCCAGTTTCCAAAAGGAAGGCTGTGCATTAAAGACTTTGTAAGTTATTAGAGTAAATTTAGACTGTTTTCATGATTTTGCGGGTTTTGAAAGAAAGTCCCTCAATTCCTCTGTGGAGAGACTGCAAGGTTGTTAGGAAGGCCTTTTGAAGCATGGCCCCTTGTTGGTAAGAGTGACTGAGAAGTTTTTTCTTCTGCTCTGCCCCACCCTCCAGCAGGCAGGTCTTCTTGTTATGATTGATATAGGCTGTTAAGTTATATGAGTTTTCTCTCCTTGAGAATATAGCAAAGTTGGTAGACCCAGACAGTATTCTGGGCATTAGCAAGAAATACATTTGGGACTAAAAACTGGATCATTTTGCTTGTTCATGCTACTGAATAACCACTATTTGTAGAAGTTAGACAATACATTTCTTGTAGGCATTCTAATACTCCTTTGTTTTTAGTAACAGAAAAACAAACAAAAAAACCCAAGTTGAGACTTTATCTATGACTTACTGCTCTTTTACACAGTATATGATAGTTCATAGTTAAGGAATATTGTTTTGATTTATTGTCTAGTTTGATATATTCCATAATTAAATTGGAAATGTATTTATTTTATGTCTTAGAAATCTCCTTTAATTAAGAAATTTATTTAGTGGTTCTAGGGATTTAACCTGAGACCTTGTACCCACTGGACAAGAACTCTACCACTGAGGTACTTTCCCAGCTCTAATGTTAAACATGAATTATTCACAAGGATGGGTGGTCATTTGAGGCCTTTGTCCTATCATTTGGCTTCACCAGTCTCTCTCTATGTGCTCTCGTCTTCTGAGTACTCCACTCACATTTGGAAACCTCAATACCTGGTCAGTCTTCTCTGCTCCATCTACTGGCATCATTCATGCTGAAGACGCACATCACATGAAACCTCCTAGGGATCCCTTGACCTCCTCACCTGGACCTTTTCCTCGACCCACTTCAGTTTGTCCAGTCCTTTTCTGTCCTCTTCACATTCCCTTTGCTTCCATCTGGTGCCCTACCTCACTACACTGAGAAAATGAAATCCCCCTGACATTAGCCTTTCTTCCTCCCATCACCAAAATGCTGTTGCTCCCTCGACTGCAGCCCCCCTCTTCCCCTTTTCAGATCCATCCTTCCTCCTTCCCTGTCGCACTTCATGACAACAGAGGAGGTACATTCTCCTGTCCAAGGCTTGTCCCAGCCCCACTTGGCCTCCATCCTGGAGGCCTGGCTTCTGTGGTGGGTCCCTGTGTTGTTTTGGGTTGTTGTTGTTTGGTGGTGCTGGGGATTGAACCCAAGGCCTCACACACTTGCTAGTCAAGCTGTCTACCACCAAGCTGCATTCTTAGCCCAGGACCCTGCATTTTTCTCCTTCATTCTCAGTCTGTTCCCATCAGCATTCAAACAGGAAGATCCACCCTATTTCACCACCTTATTTCTGTGCTGTTTTCACAGCCAACTTCTTGGAGCAGTTGTCTGCCTTTTTCTCACCTTTGACTGATTTTAAAGATAATTATTTTAAGCATTTCAAGCATATTGAACATGCTATACATCATTGTGTATTCCTTTTAGCTTTGCCAAATGAATCTTAACTTTTTTGCTACATGTGCCTCATTTCTTTTATTTTTAACAGAAAAATATTACCATTTCAGTTGAATTCCTTTTGTACCTCTCTGCTATATAATTCACATCCTTTCTTCTCTAGAGGAATTTGAGGTCTGAATTTGGAGTCTGACTTTTGTGCATATTTTTATATTTGTACTATGTGTGTGTGTATTCATAAATAATAGAAAGTATTATTTCACACAGTTTGAAACTTTGCATAAATGTCATCATCTAGCTCACTGAAAATCTGGCTTCTACTCTTACATGAGAATGTGTCTTGTCAAAGTCACTTGTGCCTTCTGTGTTTTCAGATTTGAAGAACCTTTTTACTCCATTCAACTACTACACATTATTTCCAAGGGAGAAATACTCTATTTTTTTTTTTTTCCCAGTGCTGGGGATTGAACCCAGGGCCTTGTGCTTCTGAGGCAGGCACTCTGCCAACTGATCTATATCCCCAGCCTGGAAATACTCTTCTTATAGCAGGATCTTATTTTTCCTTTTTGAGACAGGATCTTCGTATGTTGCTCATGCTGGCCTTGAACTCATGGGCTTAAGTAATCCTATTTCAGCCTCCCAGGTACCTGGGACCATAAGTGTGTCACAGCACATAGCTCAAGAACCAGGTTTTTTCCTAGTTATTCTCTCTTCTGTATCCTTTTCTTTATCTACTTTGCTAGCCTCTCCTTCTCAATACAACTTATAAATATGAGTTTTGGAAGACTCCTAGTTTCCCTGCTTCCTGGGGGAATCTCCTTCCAGTCTCAAGACTTAGACCATGCCTGTCCTGAGGATTCCTTCATTTGTGTGACCAGACACTTCCAGTGGTTTCAGGCCCCTGAAATTGATCTGCTGCCTACTTTAGGTTTCTCAGGTGACTCAGTCTTGGCTTCTTCTCACATACCTGTTTCTCCCCATGTCTACCCCATGCCAGTAAGTGGAGCTATCCTACACTGGGTCTTTCATATGAAAACAGATTTATCCTTCACTCTTTCTGTCACATCT
This sequence comes from Sciurus carolinensis, assembly GCF_902686445.1. Taxonomy (NCBI): domain Eukaryota; kingdom Metazoa; phylum Chordata; class Mammalia; order Rodentia; family Sciuridae; genus Sciurus; species Sciurus carolinensis. The sequence continues at coordinate 42,306,083 of NC_062228.1, forward strand.
ACATCCAGTCCAGTCCTTAAGAAAGCCCTGTAGGTCTCATCTCCAAAATATTTCCCATCTCCATCCCCTTCCCATGTCTACTATTACTATCCTAGTTTAGGGAATCATTACTTCTACTCTGGACTCTTTTCTCCTCTCCTTGATTTGCTATCCTTCATTTTAAAATTGGATGGTGTTGTGTCTCATTTCCTTAGCGCCTATGGACATTAAAAGTCCTGCCATGTCTGGTTTGTGCTTCGATCACCAGCTTTATCTTTGGCTACTCTCCTTCTTGCTCATTGGACTGTATAGATCCTTGGCTATGTCTCATTCTTCGCCTTGGCTCCTTGGCCTGTAATTAGTACCTATCTGCTGGTCCTGACACACACTCATGCCCTTGCAGTTCCATTGACTACTTTCTCCCTTAACTCCAGCTTCTTTGTCAGTGTCTAGGGTGCTCCCTGCTGCAATGCTTTATTTGCTTCTCTCAGTGTATTTTCTGATTTTTAATTCTGTTTTGCCTACCTTTTTGGTTCATAAGCCTGTCAACTCTAGGAGGGCAGGGGCCAGGTTTTGTGTTCTAGAATATATCTGAAAATAGCTAATACAACACCCTGTGGGTAAAATATTTGAGTGAATTATTGTTTTTTGTTTTTGTTTTGGTACTGGGAATTGAACCAGGGACATTCTACCACTGGCTATATTCCCAACCCCCCTTTTTTTCCTTTATTTTATTAATTTATTTATATGTGGTACTGAGTATTGAACACAGTGCCTCACACATGTTAGGCAAGCACTCTACCGCTGAGCCACAACCCCAGCACCCCCCAGTCCTTTTTATTTTTTGTTTTGAGATTGGGTCTTGCTAAGTTGCCAAGGCAGGTGTTGAACTTGGGAACCTTTTGCCTCAACTTCCTGACGCTGGTATTGAGTGAGCAATTCTCTCTTTTTTTTTTTTTTTAATTTTTAGTTGTCCATAGACCTTTAATTAATTAATTAGTATGCAGTGCTGAGAATCGAACCCAGGGCCTCACACATGGTAGGCAAGTGCTCTGCCACTGAGCTATAACCCCAACCCCGCTTGAGTGAACAATTCTTAAAGTCAAATGGCTTTAAATTGTAAGACTTTTAGGGTTCAGGGAATGGTATTTATATATAACTTGTAAAACTAAAGCTTTGGAGCATTACAACATTGAAGCTGCTAGATGTTTTCTTTTAGTTCTACAGGTTTGATAAATACTATAGTTCTTACCCTGTCCTGGAGGAACAAAGATAAACTGTTAAAAAAAGTTGTTTGTTTCACAAATACTGTTGCAACAAAAATAAAAATTGAAAGACAATTCATTCTGAATCCCTTCACCCCTGTAATAAATCAAATATATATTTTTCTGTTTTCTTCTACTCCTGACCTATGTCTATATGTTTGCATTTCATTGTAACATGATACAGATTCTTCCTTTTCTGTCTCGCTTATATATTCCACATAAACATACTTGCTAATAATTGTTTGATTTTTCTGTGCATATTTCAAAAGCTCTGTTTTTCTACTTGTGTTCCAATATGTTTTTTTCCCTGTTTGGAATTGGTGTGGCATTTATTTTTATTTTTTTGGTACTGGGGATTTAGCCAAGGGGCACTTTACCACTGAGCCCACTGAGCTACATCCCCATTGCCCCTCCCATTTTGGGGGGGGCGGGGAGACAAGATCTCAATGACTTGTTGAGGGCCTCACCAAGTTGCTGAGGTTGACCTCGAACTTGTGATCCTCCTGTCTGAGCCTCTGGAATCACTGAGATACTGCCATGGGCTGCTGCACTCAGCTGTATTGGCATGACTTTTTACTTCAGTGCATGGGAGCACTCAGCCAGATACATTCTTTTGTTTTCTATTCTGGAAACTCCAAATGACAGTGTTCTAGATTATCTGTCTTTAAAGCAGGGGAATTAAAAATGTGTGAATGTTTGTATATATACATAACTAATAACAGGTAGGTAAATCTTTTTTCCAGTGTTCCTAAAATAAGGTAATGTTACCTCTGGTTTGCCTTCTCTTCAATATAGTTAATTTAGGCTTTCAAAATTTTGGGCTGCTTACTTTTTAATATGGATGATCCAGAACCTCTGGCTTATATCTAATGCTTAGATGGTCTCCTGCTTTATTTTGGTTGTAGGAGTTTTGTTGTTGTTATCGATTTTGATAGTAATTGTAACATCCTCCTTTACTTACCAATCAATTTTTATGTTTTAGGCTACATCTAGACTAAGAGAGAGAGGCTGTGATGGCCGCTTGGCAGGAATTGAAGTTCAACAGCTCTTTTGTTCTCAAAGTGCAGCAATTCCTGAGCACCAACTAAAAGAACTGAACATAAAAATTGACAGTGCTTTGCAAGTAAGTTTTTCAAAGCTGGAATATTGATGTCCAAGGGAAGGAGTTAAAGTTCTCATGTTGAACCATTAGAAAGGGTAATAAAATTATAATTGACCTCAAGTCTTTTAATAACTCTAGAAATTTTAAATTCCTATTATCATTGGATTTTGTCATTCTAATCTACTGTATAATATTGATTCCTGAAAATAATTTGTTTGCAGGCATATAAGATAGCTCTGGAAAGTTTAGGCCACTGTGAATATGCAATGAAAGCTGGCTTCCACCTAAATCCAAAGGCAATTGAAGCAAGTTTGCAGGTATCCTTTCTTTCCTTCCTTCCTTCCTTCCTTCCTTTCTCTCTCTCTCTCTCTTTTTCTCTCATGCCTCCTCTCTTCCCCTCCTTCATTTATTTTTCATACATTCATTTATTCAGCAAGTATTAATTCAGTGCCTACTACATGCCAGGGTTAGTTCTAGGAATCCCATCCCTGCTTATAGTGTGTTAGAGGGGAGGACCAAAAGGGAAAAAAAAAGATTTGGAGGTCAGGAGGTCAGGTGGTATGGAAAGCTATAGAGAAACATAATACAGGATGGGAGTGTGTTTAGGAGTATATGCATGGTGGGTGGGGAGGAAACCATACCATCTTACACAGGGTGCTCTGTAGTCTGCACTACCTGAGAACATGATTTGTGAACATGGTGGGCAGTGGGAATGGGAGTGTGCTAGGCTGGCAGGAGGAGGCTTTAGTGCCTAGATGGGAATGTGAAAGGGCTGGGAATTTGTAAAACTAGCTCAGAGAGGAGTCAGAGGCCACTTGGGGCCTTCTGAGCCCCTCTGTATTCTGCTGGTGCCATAAGCAGCACCACAGTTATATTTTTCTATCTGGTAATTCTTGGGAGCTGTGAGGGGTGTTTATGCGGTCCAATCTGAACCAAGTGTTTTGACAGATGAGCTGTAGGTAACCTTCTTTAAACCTTTTCTCAGGGCTGCTGCAGTGAGGCGGAAGCCCAGCAGACTGGGCGGAGGCAGACACCCCCACAGCCCATGCAGTGCGAGCTTCCCACTGTTCCCGTGCAGATAGGATCACACTTCCTGAAGGGCGTCTCCTTTAATGAGTCGGCAGCGGACAATCTGAAACTCAAGACGGTAGCTTTCCATGGGGTTCCATGGGGTTTCAGCAATCAAGTATGAACTTGGAAATAGAGTTCTTAAGGGTTTGTGAAGAAGATAGATTAAAAAATAAAACAGAGGTCAAGGAAGGAGACTCTGATCTTTCTCGGTAAAGGGATGAACCTGGGGCCTAGGTGAGTGCTCTACCACTGAGCCACACTCCCAGCCCTCTGATTAATTAATTAATTAATTTATTTATTTTTGTGGTGCTGGGGATTGAACCCAGGGCCTTGTGTTTGCAAGGCAAGCACTCTACCAACTGAGCTATCTCCCCAGCCCTCTGATGAATTTTTTCATGAAACATTTGCCAAAAAAGTTTCATCAATACTTTCATTCAAATGTTTAACCTAAAGGATTTGGAAGTACATTATAAAATATTGTCTATGATTAATATTTCTTTTGGACTTTGTAGAAGTAAGAGGAAAAATCTTAATGCAGTATAGTGACCATTTGTGGAGTATCGTGGGTGCCAGGCTTGTGCCAAATGCTTCATATGCATTATCTCATTTAATCCTTCCCTATAAGATGGGTAATGCCCTCTCTTACTTGACATAGCGGGGAACTGAGGCCCAAGGTCACACAACTAGAAATTAGTGGAGCTGGAACTTGTGGTTATGGAACCTGTTTGCAGAGCCTGCATACCTGACCACTTGGTCATCCAAAATAAAGTTGAGGTTTCAACTGATATTTACTTTTACCAGATGATTTTGTTACCGTATTTGGAAGGATTCAGAATTTCCAAGTTCTTCAACCAGTTTGCAACAAGAAATTGCTAACTAATGCTTTATTTTGTGCTGGGTATTAATGTATGTGTATTCATGTCTAGCCATTCATTATGGGATTGAAAAATCTTTGAGAGTAACTCATGATGATAATTGCTTAAGAAATTCAAATGGTAGGATTTGGGTGTACTTTATGTGCTTTTTTCCTGAGGATTGTGTAAATGCATTTCTTATAAATTTTAGAACTTGCATATCTTTATCTTGAGATGTGAACTCTTCTTGTCAATCTATAGCATACAATGTTACAGTTGATCAAGGAAGCAGGCTGCTATAATGGACTTACACCTAGAGATGATTTTCCAGTGACTGAAGTACTGAACCAGGTGTGCCCATCCACGTGGCGGGGTGCCTGCAAGACTGCTGTGCAGCTTTTATTTGGCCAAGCTGGACTGGTGAGTGTGTGTGAAAGATGAGAGAATAGAAAAGACTTTTTTTTTTTTTCCTCAAGTTAGTGTGTTAAAGTGTTTTTTTTGTTTTGTTTTGTTTTTTTGCCTTAATAAATCGTATACTTAGTAAGATTTTGAGTGACAAAGTTGATTTTGCAACCCCATCCTCATATTCTTTTTTGTTAATATACTTTTACTTGTCCAAGTTCAAATCTATTTTGCCTGAAATCATACATTAGATGTTAAGTATCTTCAAAGAATTCAGTGAAATTCTAAAGATGCTGTCTGACTGAGGTAATTGACAGAAACCCAATTCAAGCTAATCAGAAAGAAGAGTTTGCTTCCAGATTCCTGGGATGGTTCTAGAGCCCAGAGTTAGGGATGTGGCTGAGATTCTAGCAAACTAGAACCAAGGATGAAGATACTTCTAGGACTGCTCTGTTCCTCTGCCTTTCTGCCTCCTATATGCCAAACTGTGATGGATACTGACCATCTCTGTACTTTATATCTCAGCATTGGGTGGGGAAAAGCTGACATGAAGATCCCCTGTTGAGACTTACTGTGTCTGCTTGGGTCTGGGGTTAACCCTGGTCTGGGCAGTTATGACCAGGGAGCAAGGAACTCTGAAATGGCCAGGGAATAGGGTCGTAGTCATACAGAATTATTACTCCCATGAGATGGGATAAAGATGGTGAGCTGGGCATTCCAAAGAGAAGGTTGAGTATATATTAAACAAGCACACATTAACTCTCATGAAGAGAACAGTAATTCATTCCTCATGTCAAGGTCAGTGTTTCAGTGTGACCTATTGAGGACTCATTTTCTGCAATAGACTCTTCTCAGTGGCAGAGTGAGTGGCCTTGGTCAGCTCAGGACTGTTTCACTTAGGCTATAGGTAAAGTAGAGATCTCTTGCTAGGCAGTCCCTGGAATTTTACCTAGCTTTCCATGGAGTGACCTCATGTAGAAGAGACATTTCAAAGTTCTTCAATGCTGCAGAATTTAGACCAGATTTTAAAAAGTAAAGAAAGAACAGCATTAAAAAGTTAAAAAGTCTTTCTTGGCCTGGGGCTGTAGCTCAATGATAGGTTGCTTACCTGGTCCTGGGTTCAAAAAAAAGAAAAAAGAGAAGAAAAAGTCTTCCTTTTCTTTTGCAGATTGATGGTATACATTTGCAGGGAACCTAGTTGCAACATGTAAACTTTACTCATTTTAAGGAAAGCAGGGTATTAGTAATGGCTTGACAGGACCCTTGACCTAGCCAGATGATTCTGCAGCTGCAGTGGATGTTTTTCTCTTGCTCACATTTGCCAAGCTGCCTCCTAAGTCCTTTGTACTCTGTCCTCCTTTTACCTGGAAATACCTTTATCTCTCTGATCTTCATGTGGCTCGCTCCTGTCATCTTCCTGGTGTGAGCGCCAGGATTACCTCCTCCAAGAGATCTCTCCTGACTGTGCTGATATAAGTAGAGCCCCTTTCTAGTAACTTCATGTCCCAAGTCTGTTTATCTCCTTCTTAGCAATAAAATAACAACATCAACTCAAACGTACTGGTTTGGTCTTTCCATCTTTCAGAGAAAAAGGAAAAAAAATTGACAAAGTTGGATGGGGTCAGGAGATCAGCTTCTAAAATCGCCATTTAGTTTTTTGTTGGGCATCATTGACACATAATGTAGCCTTATTTATTTGATTCTGTTTTCTACTTTTTTGGACAAGATATAGTATTTCAGTCAAAGGTTAGAGGAAGCTAATTAGATAAAATTAGCTAATTTAGGAAAATGAGTCTGATGTCGACTTTATTCATGTAAAGAGCTATTGGGAAGATGTTTGTCTTCTGTTCCATGTAGGTGAGGGTTCTGGTGGCCCAACTCAGGGCAGTGCTACCTTGTACAGAGCCAAATAAGGGCCTCTCCACAGAGATGAGCTGTTTCCTTTCGGATCTGTTCCTCAGTATGGGAACCACCAAGAGAAGTACTAAGTTGGAGATACCCTGCTGAAGTATTAAAGAACCTACTAGTGTCTTTAAAAGACCATTCCCAGAGACCATTTAGGTGAAACTCAGAAAACTATGGCAATGTATTCTCCAGAAAGGAGTGTGCAAATAAGGTAGAAGGATACACAGGCTGTTGTGAGGAAACATTGTAAGTTTAAAAAAAAAAAAAAAAAGGCCTGTCTTATTTACAGACCAGAAACTTCTTCCTGGTTCCCTATCGCAATTGTAGGGCACCTTTGTATGACTGACAAAGAACCTTTGGACTATGGTTCTGGGGGTGGGAGGAGAGAGGAAACACCTGTATGGTCCAACAAAGGCTGTTCCTTAGACAGGAAGTCTTTCCTGAAAGACTGACCAGCTGTGGGAACTCTGTTAACAGCAGTGGAAATCTATATACCATTAGAGTCTGAATTTGGAATCATGATAAGCAACTCTGCACAGCTTGACTCCTGAACTATTATAGATTTGGCTTTAGAGTGTTTTATCATTGTTTTCTTAAAATCCTTTCAGTCATTTTAAAATATGTTCACATTGTCAAACTCTAGATTACATGAGATACTGTAGTATCCGTGTAGAATTAAAAACTCTCCTCCAAAGAAGAGTAAATCATTGAAAGAAAGGTTGTTCCTTGTCCTAAAGTAGTTCTGTCTTTATTTATGGTTAAGAATAAAATAATATTTTAAAATGTTTCATTTGAGGGACTTGAGATCTAACTCAGTGGCAGAGCACTTGCCTAGCATGCACAAGGTCCCGAGTTCAATCCCAGCACTGCAAAAAAAAAAAAAAAAAAAAAGTTTCACCTGCCAGGCCCAGTAGCACATGCCAGTAATTCTAGTGACAGGAGGCTGAGGCAGAAGGATCACAAGATCAAGGTCAGCCTGGGCAACTTAGTGAGATCCTGCCTCAAAATAAAAAATTAAAACGACTGGGGACATAGCTCAGTGGTAGAGCAATTCTGGGTTCAGTCCCTATTATGGTAGGGGCAGGGAGTTTGGAAGAGTGGGTTCATCTACTCTGACTTGTATCCAGTCATTACAAATGGTCTTTTCTGAAGCTTTGGTTCATTGTTTAATGACATTTTACTTCTCTCAAGTACATAGAATAAAAAATACTAAGATAAAGGAAACTAATTCCTAGTTAACATTTATAGTATGGAAAAGTGCTGGAGATGCTTCAAAAGTGCAGTAAAATTCCATACCAATAATTCAATTTGTGTTTAATAAGGTTTCTTTTTTTTTGGTGGGGGGTACTTGGGATTGAACCCAGGACCTTGCACATGGTAGGCAAACTCTCTACCACTGAACTACACCCCCAGCCCTATTTGTTTTTTTATTTACTTTATTTATTTTTAAATATTTTTTTTTAGTTGTAGATGGGCACAATATATTTATTTTTATGTGGTGCTGAGGATCGAACCCAGTGCCCCACATGTGTGAGGTAAGCGCTCTGCCACTGAGCTACAGCCCCAGCCCCTTGTTTTATTTTTGAGATAGTCTCACTAAGTTGCCTAGGCTGGCCCTCAAACTTGGAATCCTCTTGCTTCAGCCTTCCAAGTAGCTGGAATTTCATTCTTGTACCACTGTGCCCAGATACTTGCTGTTGTCTTCATGGACTATTACTAGCCTTAGCATAGCTGTACTGCCTTGGGAATAGTTCTACCAAAATCACTTATCATTAGGCTCATGTATTGATTATGTTTGTGATCCGTTTTCCTTTCTGAAAGCTGGCGGTTGTTTTTGTTTCTCTCTTAGGTGGTAGTTGACACAGCACAGATTGAAAATAAAGAAGCCTACGCCCCCCAAATCAGTTTAGAAGGCTCCAGAATTGTGGTTCAAGTCCCATCTACATGGTAACTTGACTCTTATATTACCAGAAGTCTAAGCTCTGATTGAAGTTTGCACATCTTTGAAATGATTGCTTTGTTTGAACAAACCCCATGTTAGTTGACACAACAGGTCTTGCTACATATGTGGGGTTATGGGTAGCAGTGGTATATTTGTGGCATGTGTCATGATTATTGATCTATTATAAGGAAGCCAAGATGTCTGAAAAATACCCTCACTGACTGTATGTTAACTAAAATGCCAATACTCTTAGATCATAATAAGCAGTATTATCTTTGTTACCAAGTTCGGAGGTTTTAAACTTACTGTATCATTTTCTCTAAGTAACCCATTATTTCTCTAAAATTGAGTAGAGAACATAGAATTCCTTCTTCTTTGTCTATTCCAGCTACAACCCTGATGGTCTTTTTCTTTCTGGGAATTGAAACTAGAGGCACTCCCCTACTGAGCCACATCCCTAGCCCTTTTTAAATTTTTTAATTTTTGAAATAGGACCTTGCTAAGTTGCCAAGGTTGACTTCGAACTTAAGATCCTCCTGCCTGAACTCAGGAACTGCTGGTATTACAGGTATATAGCACCACTTTGCCCAGCATCCCTGATGGCCTTGAGCCTCATGTATATTAAATATCCAGTGTCATTGCAAATCTATAGACAGAGTTCTTTTTACTTTTTAATTACATTTGTAACATAATAGATAAAGGATTATAGAGGCTTTATGGGTGGTTTTTTGAGGTACTAAGGGTTGAATCCAGGTGTATTCTACCACTGTGCTATATCCAGAAGGCTTTTTTTTTTTTTTTTCCCCCTTTGATACTGGGGATTCCCAAGGGTGTTTAACCACTGAACCAGCCACATTCCCAGCCCTTTTTATTTTTATTTTGAGACAGGGTCTCACTAAGTTGTCGAGGCTGACTTTGAACTTGAGATCCTGCTGCCTCAGCTTCCCAAGCTGCTGGGATTATAGGTGTGTGCCCCTGCACCCAGCCGCAGCCCTTTTAGTTTTTATTTTAGGCAGGTTCTTGCTAAATTGTCCAGGCTGGCCTCAGACTTACAATTCTTCTACATCTGCCTCCAGAGGAGCTGAGACTATAGGCAGGCACCCCCATACCTGACGATAAAGGATTATTATTGTTTATTTTTTTTCCACTCCTAGGGTAGGGGTATGGCTCAGTGGAAACAGTTCAAGACCCTGGGTTCCATCCCAAGCACCAAAAAGGGGACTATAAATCAGTAAGAAAATGGTATGTTGGTATATATCAGAAATCCTAGCTACTTGGGAGGATGAGGGTATAGCTTAGTAATAGAATACCCCAATGTTCAATCTCTAGTACTGAAAAAAAAAAAAAATGGATAAGGTACATGAGGTAAGTCAGGAAAGAAGAGATACAGTCAACAAATAGATGTGTAACCTCATGTGTAACCTCATCTACTTCATCTAATGATTAAGGGAAGACAAACCATATGCCATTTTGCCCAATATGTTTGTCTTAGAAAAACAATACTAAATATTGTGACAATACTGATTTGGGCCACGCTACGTGAACAGACAAAGAGGTGTTTTTTGAATGGAGAATAAATCCATTCAACTGCCTGTTTGGAGGGCAGTTTAATACATCAGAAGCCTAAAATAAGGGATATGACCTCAGCGGTTTCACAATTCCTCCATTAGGGATTTGTCCTTGCAATGTGCATACAGATTTAGCTGTAAGGATTGGCACCATAGCTTTGTTAATAGCAAATATCTTCTAATATATATTTAATTTTTGCTATTAAAATCATAGCAAAAATGGATGAATACTTAATTATAGAGAAAATAGTTAAATCATTTAAATACGAAGAAATTGGTGTCTCTGTGGACTAAAGTAGTAATTGGGTGATGCATTCAATTTGTATTTAAATCATTTGAGAGTGTGTGTGTGTGTGTGTGTGTGTGTGTGTGTGCGCGTGTGTTGGGGGGTTATGTGCTAATGGGGATGAATCCAGGGCCTTGCATAGGTTAAGCATATGCTCTACCACTGAACTATGCCCCCAGTCCAAAACTGTTTATTCTTTTTTTGGTGGGTAGGAGGTTGGAGGGATGGGGTGGTTTACTGGTGATTGAACCCAGAAGCATTGCATCCCCAGCCCTTTTTATTTTAAATTTTGAGACAAGGTCTTACTAAATTGCCTAGGGCCTGGATAAGCTGCTGACCTTGAACTTGATCCTCTTGCCTCAGGCTCCAGAGTCTCTGGGATTACAGGCATGCACTACTACTGAGTTTACTTAAATTATTTATTTTTGAACCATGAGAGTGCAGTGGTAGATTCTGCCAAAAGTATATAGAACCTATTGATGTAGTGAGGGTTGGCAGTTCAATTTGTGTGTCCCTAAACCTTCCTTCTTTGAGTATGCCCCTGCCAGATTTTTAATTCAATTGTTGAGGTGGTATCCTGTCCTGAAATTAATAGTAATTTTTATAGATACATATCTTCATTTCTTCAAACAATAACTGAAAATTTACCTGCTCACTTTTCTATAAGATTTTGAAGTTCCTGAGTTCCTAATTCAGTTTTCCAATTCAAATTCTCATTGAATGCCTGTACCCTGGGCATGGTGCAGAAGCACGTCATCCCTGGTACTCTGGAGGCTGAGGCCAGTCTGGGTAATTTAGTGATACCCTATCTCAAAATAAGAAGGATTCGGGATGTGAGTGAAGAATGTATGAGCCCCTGGATTCGATCCCCCAGTACTACAAAAACCAAAACAAAAAATATCTTCATTGAAAAATATTAAACTTTGTCAGGATTCTTATTTTGAGGAAAAAAAGACTGAACTTTTGTATAGTTCGGTGAATATAGATAGCTAATTCTAAGATGGTTAGCACTTCTGGATTTTCTTTTCTTTTTCCTCCCCCTCTGGCTCCCCTTCATTGATTTCCTTTGTAATTCACTATCTCCATGAAAAAAAAAAAAAAAAAAAGATCTTACAAAGTGTGATTCCTTGTTGAGGCTCCCTCTGCTGTCAGGTTTCAGTAAAGATGCAAAATTTAAAGGTTTTTGTTTCTTTGAAAATTGAAGGTTGAGATGTATATATTTTCTGAAATGCTTGGGGCTAAAAGTGTTTTGGATTTCAGATATTTTTGGATTTGAGAATATTTGCATGTGTATAATGGGATATTTTGGTAATGAAACCCAAATCTAAACATGAAACTTACTTATGTGTCATATATACCTTATACACTTAAAGGTAATTTTATACAATATATTTAGTGTGCCTAATTTTTGACTGACCTGTCACATGAGGTCAGGTGTGTAATTTTCAATTTGTGTTGTCATATTGGCACTCAAAAAATTGTGGATTTTTGACCATTTCAGATTTTTGTATTAGGGATGCTCAACCTGTACAAAATATGTGATTGTTGAATGCAAAAGAGTGAATAATTTACTATGTCTTTGGAAAGTTAAGACTTGCAAAGCAAGTCAAGTGTTTATTATATGCTATGCTTTTAGTGTTCAGTAGCCAGATAATGTTCTTTTCTTTCTTTCTTTCTTTCTTTCTTTTTTTTTTTTTTTTTTTTTCGTGCTGGGGATTGAACCCAGGGGTTCTTTACCACTGAGCCACATTCCCAGACTTTTTTATTTTTTATTTTGAAGTAGGGTCTCACTGAGTTGATTAGAGCATTGCTCAATTGCTGAAGCTGGCCTCAAACTTGTGATCCTCCTGCCTCAGCCTCCTGAGGTACTGGGATTACAGGCATGTACCACCATGCTGGCTCAGATGATGTTTTTTCCTCAGAGAAATACCTACTTACATTTTTAAGCTGTCATATATTTTGTTTAAGCTATCTATCCATTCTTCTTTTTTTTTTTCCAAAAAATATTTACTCAGCACCTGCTATTTGCCAGGCATTGTCCTGTCCTCTGGGAAGTTAATCATGAGCAAAACAGACAGGGTTCCTGACTCTCATAGAACTCAAATTGTAATGCTAGTAAGCCTAAGGAGTGAGGGGCTGGGGTTGTGGCTCAGAGGCAGAGCCCCACAAAAAATGAATAAATAAAATAAAGATATTTTGTCTATCTACAACTAAAATAAATAAATAGATAAGAGAGAAGTGATTCTGAGCACTAGCAAGTGTATGAAGGATGAATGAGGAGAGTGATGTTATATGCTAGAGAATAACTGAGGTCGAGGAAAAGAGGGAACTGTTAGATGGTGAGGTCAGTCAGGAAGGGCCTCTTTGAGGATGCAATATTTGATTTGATAGGAGCTAGCCATACTGAGAGCAGATGGGGAAGGCAGCAAATGTGAAGGCCTGGGGAGTAAACTGGCATGGTTAGAGATGGTGGTGATAAAGAGGGGGAACAAATCAAGACTTGAAGGGCCGTGGGAGTTAGGAGGTTTTTAATCTAAGTACAGATGAAGAGTTTTAAACAAGTCTTGGTGATTTGTCAACAGATCAGGTTTAGTCTCAAGGGCATATTATTGATCAGCTCTCAAGACTAATGAATTAAATAAAAATGCCAATTTGTTGGTATTTTTTTCCCCAGAAAGAGAAATCATTATCACCAGGAACTATAATGCTCCATTTTGCAATGACCAGCAACCAGCAAATGATCTAGTGGGCAGAATCAGTGGCAAGTCAAATTACAACCTAAAGTCAGCTTGAGAACATATAGCAAGTATGTTCTGATGATCAGTGACTCAGGATGAGAGAATTAGGTGCACTGAACCTTGGCCTCTGAGGTCTGCTTGGACATTGGCAGAGCTTGCCTTATTGCGTACCGTTTCTTGAGCTTATGAGGCTGTCTAGCTCTCATCCCCAGATACATTTCTTCTTGAGCCAAGTCATGTTGGGTGGTACTGCCACACGCTTAGGATCGCTTTACAAGTGCTCATTTCACATTTGTTTCCCAGATTGCCCAGAAACTGGCTGACAGCATCATCTTGGTAAACCGTGCTCTCTCAGAAGAGACCTCTTGCCTGGGCATGGTGACACATACCTGTTATCCCAGCAACTTAGGAGACTGAGGCAAGAGGATCAAAAGTTCAAGGCCAGGGTCTAGGGTTGTGACTCAGTGACAGAGCACTCGCCTAGCATGTGTGAGGCACTAGATTTAATTCTCAGCACCATGTATAAATAAGTAAAAATAAAGGTACGTCAACAATTAAAAAAAAAGTTCAAGGGCAGCCACAGCAACTTGGTGAGACCCTGGTCTCAAAAGAAAAAATGTAAACGGTTGGGGATGTGGCTCAGTGGTTAAGCAGACCCTGGCACCAAAATAAAAAGGAAAAAACAAAAAAAAAAAAGAAAAGGAAAGGAAAAAAAAGTCCTCTTAGTGAAAGTGCCCTGCATGGCGAAAAGCAGTTTGCCCTATTAAGATCTCAAGGAAGAGCAGTCCAGGCAAATGCAGCAGCAAGAATAAAGGTCCTCAGACAAGGGTAAACCCACTCAGAGAACAAAACAGCCTTTTAGGGACAAAGTGGATGGGTCAGGTCACACAAGGCCTTAAGAGCTATGGTGAGGGGTTTAGATTTCATTTCATTCATGATGAGATGTTGTTGGAGGATTTTTTTTTTTTTTTTGATACCTTTATTTTATTTGTTCATTTTTATGTGGTGCTGAAGTTTGAACCCAGTGCCTCATACATGCTGCTAGGCAAGTGCTCTACCACTGAGCTACAACTCCAGCCCCTGTTGGAGGGTTTTAAGTAGGGGGAGATACGATCTGATCTGACTTATAGGAAGCTCACTCTGGCTGCTGTGTGAAGGATACACTTGGAGGGGCAGGAGTAGAGAAAAATAGACTAGATGGAAGCTTATTCCTGAGACAGGAGGTGGTGGTTTCCTGGATCAAAGCAGCAATAAAAGATGTAGTGAGAAGTACCTGGATTCAAAGTATGTTCTAGAAGACGAGCTCTCAGGATTTGGTGATGGATTGGCTGTAAGATGTGAGGGAGCTAGAGATGATTTGTAGGTTTTGGAATGGGCATTTGTGTCAATTATATCCTAGAGAAGTCTGTAGAAATCAGGATGGTTTTGGAGGGAGGGGTACTCAGAGTTGTACTGATTAGGTCACCTCTAGGGAGAGAGAACAAAAAGCAGGAGCACTATGCCATACAGAGGTGCTAGGTGAGGAGTAGGGGGCAGGAGGAGTCATCAGAGGAGACCAGGAAGGAACTCTCTGGGTAGGAGAAAAATGGAGCAAGCCTGGGGCACTAAAGATAATGTTTTTGGGAGGAAAGAAACATTACAAAATGTTGCTGAGATATTAAAGTGGAGATCCTTGTTTTAGTTAGCTTTATTATTATTTTTTAAATCACTGAGACCACACTACCTGACAAGAACAATTTTTGGGGATTCACAGTTTCAGAGGTCTCAGCCAGTAAATAGCCTGCTTCATTGCTCTGGGCCCAGGTGAAGCAGAATATCATGGTGGAAGAGTGTGGCGGAAGAAAGCAACTTAGGATATATCAACCAGGAAACAGGGAGAGAGAACTCCCCCACCAGAAACAAAATATAAACCTCAAAAACATGCCCCCAATGACCTATTTTCTATAACCACACCTTGCCTGTCTACAGTTACCACCCAGTTAATCCATATCAGGGGGTTAATCCACTGATGAGGTTACTACTCACATAATACAATCATTTCATCTCTGAACATTCTTGAATTGTCTCATACATGAGCTTTTGGGGGATACCTCTTATCTAAACCATAGCAACTCTTGACTTTGGCAAGATCTAAGTTGGCTTTTAAAAACCTGTTTTAGGGCTGGGGGTGTGACTCAATAGTGGGGCACTTGCCTAGCATGTGTGAGGTGCTGGGTTCGATTCTCAGCACCATATATAAATAAGTTAATTAATTAAATAAAGGTCCATTGACAACTAAAAAAATATTTTTAGAAAACCCTCTAATTAAATTAAGGTATAAAATTGCATTGGAGTGGAGTGAAAGGAGAATAGGAGGTAAAGAAGAAAAGACAGGGCATTAACTCATGTGGGGAGTAGAAAAATAGGGCAGTACCTGGGAAATGTGGGGCTGAGGGTGTGGTCAGGGAGTCTGGTTTCTTAGACTCAGGGGTGCCACAGGGGAGTCTTAAGCTGATCATATGATCCTTGGGAAGGCCAAAGGGCACACAGCATTCAGCACTCATTTGGAGGGCTAAACTATGGCAAAAGCAAGGTGTGTCTTACAGTAGGACAGGAAGGCTGTGTGGACAGATGCAGGTGAACTAGTGGAATTACCAGAAAGTGAAGGTGAGGTGGATCTCCTGCTAACATGCATTTTCTCAGCTTAGTGAAAGTTGAAATAGGTAAGAATGGAAGAGGTAACAGGGATGTCAGATCACTGGGGAGAGGAGAAGGGCATGAAATAGTCATCTTAACAAGAGGTAAAATTAATTTATATGAAGTTCATGTTTGTTGCCTGCCTGAAATTTGCAGTGAGTCCAGGTTGCAAACTGTTGAGCATGCTTTTCCTCCATTGACTCTCACTTTCTGAGATACAGGTGTGCAGTTTTGTAGAGGAAGGGAGGGGCAGAAGCATTATGGAAGAGTTTAGAGAGGAGCAGATAACTCTGCCAGACCACAGAATTTCATCAGAGCAAAGAGAATAGTTAGCCTGGGTATTGGACAGTAAGAGGATATTAGGGCTCCTGAAGGTGTCTCCTTCACCAGGTTCTTCTTTTCTTTTCCTACTCAACAGACTGACACAGATAGTAATCCATAGAGGTCTATAAAGTCCTGTACTCACACATTTCTGACACTAATGGGTGAATTTCCTACACCAAGCAATTTTCCAGTTTTCTGCAAATACTGGGTATCCTACATTTTAATGATGACACTAACTACCTGGAGTGGCACAGAACCCACAGGTTAAAGGCTCAGCCCACAGGCTGCCTCCCATTTAGACTCCAGGTGTAAGCTCCAGGTTTTTATCTGTACTTCCAGCCTACCAGTTACAAATTGTGGTTCTTGTAACCCCTTCCGTAGGTTTAATAATTCGCTATCGTGGTTCACAGAATTCAGGGAAACATTTGCTTATGTTTATTGGTTTATTATGAAGGATATTACAAGATACAGATGAGCAGCCAGATGAAGAGACACAGTGAGCAGTGTATACAGGAAGGGGTGCAGAGCCTCTAGGCCCTAAGTATGCCTCTGTCCTAGCATTTTGATGTGTTCACCAACATGGAAGATCTGCAGACATCATAGTTTAGGAGTTTTTGGTGACTTTATCATGTAGGAATGATTGATGACTGACTCAGTCCAGAGCTCTCCCTCTCCCCTCTCCCCTATCCCAAGGATAGAGGCTGAAAGTCACAATCTTCTCCTCATGGCTTGGTCTTTGTAGTGACAGGCCACTATCCTGAAGCTACCCAGGAGCCCACCAAAAGTGATATCACAGCCAGGCATGGTACACACCTGTAATCCCAGTTTATTGGGAAGGTGAGGCAGGAGGATCACAAGTTCAGCACCAGCCTAGGCAGCTTACTAAGACCCTATCTCAAAAATAAAATCAAAGCCAGGCACGGTGGCACATGCCTATAATTCCAGCAGCAACTTAGGGGGACCCTATCTTAAATAAAAATACAAAAAAGGACTGGGGATGTGGCTTCGTGGTTAAGTGCCCCTGAATTCAATCCCCAGTACAAATAAATAAAATCAGAAGGACTAGGGATATAGCGCAGAGGTACAGTGCCCCTAGGTTCCATCCCCAGCACCTGTGGGGTGGGGGGAAGTGATCTCATTAAAACAGAAAACAGGGGCTGGAGAGATAACTCAGTTGGTAGAGTGCTTGCTTTGCAAGCACAAGGCCCTGGGTTCGATCCCCAGCACCCAAAAAAAAAAAAAAAAAAAAAAACCAGAAAACATCTTGTCACACAGGAAATTCTAAGGGATTTAGGAACTCTGTGTCAGGGACAAAGGTCAGAGACCAGATACCAGGATAAAAGCTGATCCAAGCACCCCAATTAGAAAGTAGCAAGAATTTTAGGAACTTTGTGTCAGAAACTGGAGGCAGAGACCACATATAGGCAGATGATCTCCAAATTATTTGTTCAACTTAAGGATTTTTCAACTTTACAGTGGTGTGAAAGTGTACCCATACAACCACTCTGTTTTTCACTTTCAGTATAGTATTCAATAAATTGTACTTGAGATTATACATTTTATTATAAAACCGGTTTGTGGTAGATGATTTTGTCCAGTGGGAAGTTAATATCAATGTTCTGAGAATGTTTAAGATAGGCTAGACAAAGGTAAGCTATGATTTTTTTTTTTTTTTTTTTTTTTTGGGTGCTGGGGATCGAACTCAGGGCCTTGTGCTTACAAGGCAAGCACTCTACCGACTGAGCTCTCTCCCCAGCCCCCTATGATGTTCTTTAGATGTGTATTAAATGTGTTTTTGACTTATACTGTTTTCATCTCAAGATGAGTTTATCAGTATGTAACCCCATCATAAGTCAAGGAGCATCTGTATTTCTTATTATGTTGTAAGATCCCATGTTCTATTGTTTCTTCCCCCTTTTGCAGAGCAGTGAGTTCCAATGTTAGCCCAGTTGTTCTCTCATTGTTTTTATAATTAATGATTTTTTACTGGATGCCAAGAGTGCATAAAAATTGTAGCCTTTTCCATGAGATTTTCTTCAAACACCTTTGCAGAAAAGTGCACTAAGACTAATGCAGCCTGATTTATGCCTAGGTGCCTGAAAGAAGACCCTGCTACCATGTCTCTGCTGCAGAGAAGCCTCGATCCTGAGAAGACCTTGGGTCTGGTGGATGTGCTTTACACAGCTGTGTTAGACATAAACCGCTGGAGGGCTGGGAGGTTGGTGTCCCTAGAAGTCGCTTTAATTGGCTGTGCAAGTGGTTTGCTTTTGGGTCCACACCCACTGACAGTGTGACTATGTATAATTTCATGTGTGCTCATGTCAATGATAGTATGTGGGTAAATAAGGCAAGAAAGAGAACTTTTGGGTAATTTTTATCTTGGAATATGTTCAAACCTATAGATTGGGCTGGGGGTGTAGCTCAGTAGTAGAGCACTTGCCTAGTATGTGCAAGGCCCTGAGTTCAGTCCCTAGTACTAAAACAAAATAAAACAAAAAACCCTGTGGAAAAGTTGCAAGAATTGCTCTTTACCCAGATTATCCAGATTAACACTTTGCCTTCATTTGTTTTATCATGAGAGTAAATCCATCAAGAGGACTTTTAATCCAACTCATATTCTCCTTGTGAATTAAGAGCAGAGAAATATTTAGAAAATTTACTTATATCCTTCACAAAATTTACTTTTATTTGTAGACAGCTGACAGTTGAAAAATCTCTTTGTGAATTATTAATTTTAGAACTAGTGGAGATCTTGAACATTTGGCTATGCCTCCTCTCTGTTAACTTATGAGTACACAGAGGGTCCGAACAGTGAAATGATTTCTCCAGGATTATACCAGCTATCACCTGCCTCAGCTCCCACCCCATGCCTTTTCTATCTATAGTGTTCTCTTTTAGTACAGGAAAAAATGCTCAAAAGCATTTTTGCTTTTGAAATGGAAGCAACAGCTATCCATTTGATAATAGCAGTGCACGGTATCCCCAATTCCTCTCTGTACTGCTCCCCCACACTGCTGTGTGGGTTTATGCGTTATCCTTTTGATGGGTCTGCCTGGTTCTCAGTCTCCATCCTGCAGGTACAGAGCCCCTTGCTGTTACATCTCCACCTTTAGCCTTGCTTTTATAGTAGAAGAGTTTCACTCAAATTCCTGGGCCAGAATTCAGTGTTACTCATTTTCACAGCCATCTATTAGACACTATAGAATATATACACTCAAACCCCTTGGGTGGCCTGGCATGGTGGTGCATGCCTGTAATCCCAGCGACTCGGGAGCCTGAGGCAGGAGGATGGCGAGTTCAAAGCCAGCCTTAGCAATGGTGAGGTGCTAAGCAACTCAGTGAGATCCTGTCTCTAAATAAAATACAAAATAGGGCTGGGGATGCAGTACAGTGGTCAAGTGCCCGATTCAACCCCCAGTACCTCCCTCCTCCCGCCACAAAAAAAAACAAAAACCTTGGATGTTCATTTTATTTATTTATTTATTTATTTGTTTATTTATTTATTTATTTATTTAACTCTAACATTTTTGGTGAACCTGACACCAAAGAGGTCTTTTTTTGTTCTCAAAACCTTTTTTTTTTCCTTTGGCAATGCTGGGTATCAAACCCAGGTTTTCACTTACGCTAAGGAGCCTATCTTTCTTAAATGCAAAGAGGTCCATTTAGGACTAGAGTTGTAGCTCAGTGGTAGAGTGTTTGTTTGCCCAGTATGTGCAAGTCTCCAGTACTGCCAAAAAAAAAAAGTCCATTTTATCCATCTCATTAACCAATTTGTATATTTGTCTCACTCCCCATCCCCCACCCCCATTTAAATAGGGAACAAGCTTTACCCTGCATACAGATACAGCTTCAAAGGGAGATCTGTGATTTTGGGAATCAGGCTGACCTGCCTTCTGGAAATGGAAACAAGTCTTCAGGTGGCCTGCAGAAGACATTCTCCAAACTGACATCTAGGTTCACCAAGAAAGCTTCATGTACCAGCTCTAGTGGCAGCACAAATTATTCCATCCCAAGTACCCCTTCCAAAAACGTCTTCATAGCTGGGTGTTCAGAAGAGAAGGCCAAAATGCCTGGTAATATTGACACACGGTTACAAAGCATTTTGAACATTGGTAATTTTCCTAGGACTACAGACCCTTCACAGTCAGCTCAGAATTCCACTAATCAAATGGCCAATGGTTTTCTCCTGGAGAGGCGTGAGAACTTCCTGCTCGGGGATGATGGCAAGGATGAGAAGGGTATGAACTTACCAACTGATCAGGAAATGCAGGAGGTGATAGATTTTCTCTCAGGCTTTAATATGGGCCAGTCGCATCAGGGTTCCCCGTTGGTGACAAGGCGTAATTCTGCTGCAGCAGCCTTGGTGACTGAGCAGAAGGCAGGAGCCATGCATCCACAGCAGCCATCACTGCCAGCGCCCCCTCCACCACGGCCACCACAGGCTGGGGCACACACAAGTCTGACACCCCAGCCAGGTCTGGCATCTCAGCAACAGTCCCCAAAGCAACAACAACCCCAGGTCCAGTACTACCAACACCTCCTTCAACCCATTGGACCACAGCAGCCCTCACCCCAACCTCGGGCACCTGGGAAATGGGTACATAACTCATCCCAGCAGCCAACACAGTCTGTTGGAGCAAGTCTGTCTCCTCTTGGTCAATGGCCTGGCATATCTGATCTCAGTTCCGACTTGTATAGCTTGGGTCTAGTGAGCAGCTATATGGATAATGTGATGTCAGAGGTTTTGGGACAGAAACCACAGGGACCTAGAAATAACACCTGGCCAAACCGTGACCAAAATGATGGAGTCTTTGGAATGTTGGGAGAGATTCTGCCTTTTGATCCTGCAGGTATGTGAGGCCTCCTTACTTCTCACCCCATTTGAACATAAAATGTGATCTTTGAGAGCTTCTTTGACCTGTCTGCTACAGCCTTACTTATGAAAATGAAATAACTTAATCCTGCTTTAAGACCCTTTATCATTGTCTGGAGGCAAATACAGAGCAGATCCTGCAAGAGGGCAAAGCAATAATGAGGAAGAGACTGAGAAGGAAAGTTCAGCTATTTTTCACATTATAGAGGACAGAATTGAGGTTAAGAGAAGTTACTTGACTCTTAGTCCCATATTTCAAGTGGTTCCAATCTTGGAACGTCAATGTGGACATCTCTTTGTGGGGCACCCTTTCCCTGACCTACACAGTGTGTTCTCATGCTTCTTTTTATCCAACCTCTAGTGCCTGATAAGGTGGTGGAAGGTTAGGGGTGTAGCTCAGTGGTAGAGCACTTGCCAAACATGCATCAGGCCCTGGGTTCCATCCCTATCATCACGAGGAAAAAAAAAAAATTTTTTTAAGGTGGTGGAGCACCCTCCTCTTCATAGAGTACAGCTCCTGGTCTAGGCAGTGTGAAAATATCACCAGAGTCATCTTAAAAATTTTGAGAAAGAAGTTAAACACAAAAGTAAAATAAACATGGAGGACAAATTAGGTTTAAAACCACATTAGGTAAATTAAAAAGAAAAAGGTAGTAGAAATTGAAAATAAATCTAAATAATCTTTGGAAGATTGGTAAAATAAATAAATCAATTTTGAGCCTGAAAGAAAAAGGAGGAGGAAAGAGAAAGGAGCTAGAAATACAGATAAGGGAGAAATTAAAAGTACTTTAAAAGATTACTACATATAAGTCACAGTTGGTGGTCCACACCTGTAATTCCAGAGAATCAGGAGGCTGAGGCAGGAAGATCACAAGTTCAAGGCCAGCCTGGACAACTTGGTGAGACCCTGTCTCAAAATTAAAGAAAAAAAAATCGAGGCTGTAGCTCTGTGGTAGAATGCTCCCAGGTTTAGTCCCCAGTACTGAAAAAGCAAAACAACAGCAAATACTATGTGCATCTCACTTACAAATATGGATAGATCCAAGGAAATCTAGCAGTGTATCAAGAGTAGTAACTGATTTATTTCAAGGATTTAAGAGTGGTTCACATAAGGAGTTCTACTACTGTACCGTAATCTGGTATACATCTCAATCAATCAAATAAGAAAAACTGATCTTAATAAATGCTGTAAACATATCTGATAAAAGATCTCAGCAGTTCTCAAAACAAACCCCTCAAAGTTATATACTAATAGAAAAGTTTTGAATATTTTTTAAAAAGACTACCAAAAGCCATTAGCAAATAGTGCCTTGTATAATGAAATAATAATAATTTCAGTAAAAATGAGGAACCAGCCAGGGCAACTGTCTTGAACTTTCTAGAAAATGCAGCAAGACAAAAACAAGTGAAAAAAGTGGTATAAACTTTGGAAAATGAGAGATTAAAATACACATCTCTTTGCTGGTAGTAGAATTGAAAAAACAGTGCTGCAGGTATAACCCATGGTAGAACACTTGGTTTAGCATGCTTGAGGCCCCAGTTCTATAACCAGCACTTCAAAGAAAAAAAAAAAGAATAATATAAAACAACTCCCCCCTCCAAACTTCTAGAATTAGTAAGAGGATCGAGTAAGATCTGTCAATGCTTTTTTTCTCTAATTGAGCAAAATGCACACAGAAGTGGGAAATATATTCCATTCACAGGGAGGATATTGGGAAATATTAATAAATATAGCAAATATTTGTACAAGTAAATAAATACCAGAAAAGGAAATTTCTTGCAAAAACACTTAGTATTAAAGGAAGGAAATGTTTTCTTACATCTTCTAAAAATCCTCATAGTGTTACTTGTGCATCCTCAAGTGGAAGAACTTAGGGAAACTTGTACCCACAGTCCTGAGCTATGTAAGGGTGAATAGTTCCACCCTGCTATGAAAAAGCAAGCCCAACTCATGCCTATAATTCCAGCAGCTTGGGAGGCTGAGACAGGAGGATCACAAATACAAGGCCAGCCTCATCAACTTAGGGAGGCCCCATGCAACTTAGTGAGACCCCGTCTCAAAACAAAGGGCTGGGGATGTGGCTAGTGGTTGAGCGCCCCTGGGTTCAATTCCTGGTACCCCCCCCCAAAAAAAAAAAAAAAAAAAAAGAGCAAGCCCACCTGGCTACCACCAACTGGGTAGACTTGGCACATTTTTTCAACTGGTGATTAATGGTTCTGTACAGTTTTTGACAGTCAAATGTTTAACAGTTTAGTATCTTTATCTCTGCTGAGGCTCTTATAACCCTTAGACTTTGACCTACAAGTTTTATTCTTTTCCTTTCTGATCAAGTCCTTGATGCAGCTTCCTATACCCCACCCCTAGGGCATAAGGTCTAGATAGGCTATTGTGCAAATTAAGGAAGGGTACTCCTTCAGGCATTTGAATGAGAGGTGGCACCTCTTGGGGATCAACAGTTAGAAATAGTGCCTCTCTGGACAGGCAAACACAGCACCTGTGGTTCGAGATCAAGACCTTGATTTCAAACTTTTTTCTTTCCTAGTATGTGCATATTTGTGCAGCTTACAAAAGGCACAGCCTTATGCAGTGGTTCTGAGACAGTCCTTGATCACAGACTGGTAATGGGATGTGCCCTAGTATCTTTCTCAGTTTGAAGGTAAAAAGTATGCACTGTTGAGTCATACTTAATTTGCGATGCATACTTTCCTTCATATCTTTTTTTTCTTCCAAGTGCTAGGAATTGAAGCCAGATCCTTGAAAATACTAGACAAGCACTCTCCTGAACCATATCCCCAACCTCCTCCCATATCTTCGTTGGGCACTTCTCCAAATGCTTTCTGTGCTCCCCCACCCACACTTACACTGCCCTGCATATCCTTATTCAGCTCCATCTAGTATGTTTCTAGCCACCCCTTATTGCATTCTGAAATGTCTTCTTGTTCTTTGCCACTCTTAGTCATTTTCGAACTGAATGAGCAAGTCTGTTACCTAATATCCAGGAAAACACTGGATAGTAGTTTGGCTCAAGTGGGAATGGCATATAATCTCTGTCTGACCCTGGTACTTTGATAACTTTTGGCTGTTTGTTGACCAAAGTCATTATCTGATTTTCTAAATTATTGGGTACTCTAGGTACATAGCACCAGGACGTTGGAAATTTTAAAAGTAACTAGTATTTTTGTCTTAAAATTTAGTCATGGCTAAATCAAACCTTTTCCTGTCTTCCTTTCGCATTCAACCTGCCTCACCTAGGTATAACCCTTCCTGACAGTCCCTGCACAAACTGTATCCCAATTCCAAACCTGTGTGCTGAAAGTCCTAGCTTACCTTGCAGGGTGACAGCCATAGTCTACAGCCAGATCTTTAGGGCATGATGAGCCTGACAGTTCCTCACCACTTTTCATTGTGTGTGTGACCAGCACATTCTCAAATGTTGGGGAAGAAACAAGATGGGAATTTGGCCTTAAATCCCGTTTGTTTCTTGTCTCAACACAGTGGGCTCAGACCCTGAGTTTGCACGCTATGTGGCAGGAGTGAGCCAGGCAATGCAGCAGAAGCGCCAAGCCCAGCATGGTCGCCGTCCTGGCAATCCCCGGGGTAACTGGCCACCCATGGATGATGCCCATCGGACCTGGCCTTTTCCAGAGTTCTTTACAGAAGGGTGAGTGCTGGGTGCAGCCAGGAAGCTGAGTTTGGGATCTGGGTGTGTGAAGGGAGACTCTTTGGCCTTTGTGCATTCATGTCAGGCAATTGAAATCCAACCTCCAGATGATTGTGATGTAGCGGAGTCTTGAGGGAATCAGTTTTGTGACTGACTGTAGGATGCCAGCTGGTATGATGTGTCCCTCTGAACATACTATTGGCATAAATTTATGGTTTACCACAGACTCTTTGACCCGAGAGAAGAATTTTATATGATGACGTTTGTAAAGTCATTATGTGTTTAACATGGTCTTTATACTCATTTCAGCATAAAGCCCATGTTAAATGAGCGTGGCTGTAAAACCCATGTGAGTTATGGAGTATTATGATTATAGAATACAGAAACAAAGGCAGGGCTGGGGACACAGCTTAGTGATAGAGTGCATGCCTAGTACAAGGCCCTAGGCTCAGTCCCTGGCACCCTCCCCCCCTCCCAACCCCCCCCCCCCCAAAAAAAAAAACCCTAGCAAATGTATGGTATATGGTTCAGATTTTTAAGAGAATTATTAATTTATATAAAAAACAATTGGGGATTTTTCACATCTCATATTTCTACCTGGTTAATCTGCATGGCAAAATAGCATCTCAACTTTTTATTTCTCTAGAATTTCATATACAAACCACAGGCTTCTGAGAAGAATAAAAGGAAGTGATAAACAAACAACATATATATAATATGAAGCTGGGATTGTAGCTCAGTGGTAGAGCACTTGCCTCCCATGTGTGAGGCACTGGGTTTGATCCTCAGCACCACATAAATAAATAAAATAAAGGTATTGTGTCCATCTACAACTAAAAAAACAAAAAATCTAAAAAAAACATGTTTTATGTTTCATGTTATATATACATATGTGATATATAGTACATAAACTATATATCTATATCATATATATAAAACTTGAAATAAGGGAAAAAAAGAAAACTACAAATTTTTAGCTGGGAGAGACAAGAGACCACTCCTTGGTTGAGATGAGTGCAGGGTAAGGTCTGCTCTTTTAGGGGTTGGGTGGAGGGAGGCAGTTGACCTCAGAGCTGTCTAGCCAATGTCCAGTCTGGTTGTGGGAGGACAAGGACCAACTTCTCTCTTTGGCTTTCAGGGATGGCCTGCACAGTGGCTGGTCGGGTGCTCAGGGAGACTCAGCCAGCTCCAGTGATGAGACATCTTCAGCCAACGGGGACAGCTTGTTCTCCATGTTTTCAGGACCTGACCTTGTTGCTGCTGTCAAGCAGAGAAGGTATGAAGAGATTTCTAAATCAAGGAGAGGAGAGAAGGGCACATGAATGTGACCCACAGCTCATTCCTGTAGCAAATTCAGGAAGCCTGTTACTAATTGCCAGCCTTTTGTATGAGAAAGGTAGAGGGGGCTCTTCCAGCACCATCTGTCATAAGGCTCTAAAGAGTACTTTCAGAGCCAAGTAGAGTGGCAAGTTGAGGCCAGCCTGGGCAATTTTGTGAGATACTATTTCAAAATTAAAAAAAACAAAACAAAACATTTTTTTAAGGGCTGAGGCTGTAGTTCAGTAGTAGAGTACTTGCCTAGCATGTAGGAAGCCCTTGGTTTGATCCCCAGTACTACAAAAGAAAAAAAAGAAAAGGAAAGGAGTTAAATTTGTTCATTTATTCATTGTTTTTTGAGTTTTTTGGGTTTGTTTTTGTTTTTGTTTTTTCATACAAGGGATTGAACCCAGGGGCACTTAACCACATCCCCAGCCCCTTTTTTGTATAATATTTGGAGGTAGGGTCTCACTGAGTTGCTTGGGGGCCTTGCTAAGTTGCCAAAGCAAATTTGAACTCAGCAATCTTCCTGTCCCAGCCTCCTGAGCTGCTGGGATTATAGGCATGTGCCACTGTACCTGGCTGTTCATTCTTAGTTTCTTTTGGTAGCAGCTATAACATATTAGACATTGGTGATATAGTAACAATAACAAACAAAAAAGAAAAATAAAGCCCCCTTCCTCACAGAAATAATTATGTTGTAGTTAGGAAAAGCAGATTCTAAAAAGTGTCATATTAGTTTAGGTGTTATGAAGAAAAATAAAGCAGGTGATAAGGGTAGAAAACGCAGGGAAAACACAGGAATTTTTTGTTTTCAGAAGGGCAGCTAGGGAGATGTCTGATGAGCAGAGGGGCCAACCACAGTGAAGGAGCAACTGGTGGGGCATTGGCAATGAGGTATATGTTAGAGCAGAGTCAGGATGATAGAAAGTTCTGGGCATGAGTGCTGGGTAGAGGGAGTACTGTGACCTGAGGTGGGAGAACTGCTAGAGGAGTGGCTGTGAGCCCATACTGGAGTTTTTCTGTTCTATACCTGTGGCTGATCAGATATCTAAAAAGTTACTTCTATTACCACCTCTGCAGAGATTGCTGTCTGCCAGTAGGAGCACTAGCTCTGATCCTAATACATCCTATCTTTTTCATTCAGTGTTGTAAAACTAATGAACTTTTGTTTTTAAGTCCCATACACCCCTACTGCATGGTAATTTATTGAAAAAATTTAACAAAAAGCCAGAGCTGGTAGACTGAGAGCAGCTGAAGAAAGCCAGTGCCCATCTTCATTGCCTGCATTCCCTACTCTGGTACCCACTTGCCTGTGCTGGCTTTGTAGGCATACGTCATTTAGTGCTGAGCCCTGTTTCTCTCTGAACTCAAGGGACCCAAGCCCTTCTCACCTAGAATCAGGGTCTGGAGACCAGACCCACGAAGCTGGGATGTCCCCTAGAATTAAGCTGGATGAAAAGCCAAGCAACCATTGCTCTGGGCTCTTGGTTCTTTCAGGAAACACAGCAGTGGAGAGCAGGAGACCAGCATGCTGCCCTCACCACCTCTCCTGACTACAGTGGAGGACATGAACCAGGTATTGTGGGCTGGCTCATGGTTAAGAGATGGGCAAGATTCCACAGCTTCTGTTTTAAGGTCTCAAAGTCACAAGCAATCTTCTTTGTGGTGAAAATCTTTTTCTCATGAGTTTGTCTAAAGTTAGCAATCTCAGCTGACTCAGAGCCACAGTAGAGAAAGCTCTAAGACTATGCTATCCAGTACTTGCCACATGTGGCCGTTTAAATTTAAACTAATTATAAATAAAGGGCTGGGGGTGTAGCTCAATGGTAGAGTGCTTACCTAGCATGCATGAGGCCCTGGGTTTAAACCCCAGCACCAAAAAAAAAAAAAAAGAAAGAAAATAAATATAAATTCAGTTTCACAGATGCTCTAACCATATATGGCAAGTGACTACTATTATTGGATGGTGCAGGCATAGAGCATTGCTATCACTGTAAGAAGTTCCATTTGATAAGGCTGTGGGGTGGGCGGGGCTAGGTAAAAAGAAGTGCCAGAGATCGGGGAAGGTGGGAAAAGATGGTAAGCCACCAGAAGTGCCACTAAGAACCCTCTTCTGTCCCTCAGGATAACAAAACCAAAACGTGGCCACCCAAAGCACCCTGGCAACACCCTTCCCCACTGCCCAGCACACTGCCCAGCCCAAGCACCCAACTCTATGCAGTCGCCAGTCCTGGCAGCCAGTGGAACGACACCATGCAGATGCTGCAATCTCCTGTGTGGGCTGCAACCAGTGACTGCAGTGCTGCCTCCTTCTCTTATGTGCAGACCCCACCCCAGCCCCCACCCCCACCAGCACACAAGGCTGCACCCAAGGGCTTCAAGGCCTTCCCTGGGAAGGCTGAGCGTAGGCCAGCCTACTTGCCGCAGTACTGACCCATTCTTCCTGCCTGCCCAGAGCTGTTGGGGTGAGTATTCCCACCCCAGGGCTGACTAGCTCACACCAGCCCCACAGAGGACCAGTGCACCCCATCCCAGGGAGGTTTCCTTGGGAACAGGGGTGGTTGGCAGCTCCAAGCCTTTAAAGCCTGGTTTCTGAAGGCAGCAGACCCCTGGAGCCAGCTGAAGATGGGAGATTTCTCACACTCAGGGGGTTGCTGGATAATCTGCATGCTTAATAAGCACCTCGAGTGACTTATGCAGGTGGCCAGAGGCCACACTTTGAGAAACATAGTTCTAAGGTTGTTAATCCTGCAGTATGTTGGGAAGACAACAGGTCTGAAGGCCAAGAGCAAAACTGACCATTCTTACGAAACTCTCTTATCCCTCTTTAACACACTGAGTGGTGACCACACCAATCACTGATTTTATAGCTATTTTCATGTAGGTTTTTAGTTAAAACATCTCCTGTCTAAAATGCATTGAATATATTAAGATAACAGATATACCAGCTGGAGGTTTGTTCAACACTATCTTTATTTAAGCACACAAAATGGGAATACATAGAATATTTGTGATCAGAAGCAATCACCTGGGTTTTCTATGGGTGAACTGCCCCTTTCACCCAGGAAATACTCAGGAGTACAGCCTTTACCAGATTTACAAAAGTAGGATCATACAGCTGATGTTGGAGGTATATTCCTGACAGTGCACGGAGATGAGCCAGCAGGCTGCTGCTGCCATGTGCGAATTAAAGCTGCACCTGCTGCCCTCAGATCCTTACATGGCTGGAGGCAGCAACACAGTCCTCAGAGTAGGGAAATGTGGTCAAAGGGCTGCACAGAGACACCTGCAACTAGAAACTGCAGTAACATTTGTGAGTTGGTTCAGAAGACAAACCAGTTAAGATGTAGATTGGAATTAAAGTATTTTCTGTTAAAAAAGAAAATCCACCTTATTTTCGGTTAACATGTGCCATTAAAAAGATAACATCCTGTGGATTTAGGGATATTTTCCAGCCAGAATGGATCCAGAAGAATTGAATGGTGCTTAAATTGAGAAATAATAATAAATATATCTATATAGACTAGACATATCCCACTGTATATTAACTGAGGTTGCAGAAAGTTCTTTATATAAAACTTATTTAAATTTTTCATATTTCATCTTTGAAAAAGTCTAATTGAGAAAAATTCATGATATTTTCTGGTATGAAAGTTTGACAGTATTAATATTTTTTTTATATTTTCTTAAAGTCATTAAACCATTTTAATATATGTTAACTACTAATAAATGGTTTATTCTTTCTAACTCCATATAAGCTTTTCCAGCAGATTGTAATAACACATTTATGTTCTCATTTTTCTACAGATATAAGTAAATTTCTATTTAAAAATACCAAAAAGGATAAATATATATGTACACACATACCACACAAACACACACACACACACACACACACACACACACATACACACATTTTAGAGGACCCTTAGGGTGTCTGAGCCCAGTCACCTGAATTTTTAGTACTGTGTTGTCAGGCTGTTTCCAGGCCTTGGGTGTTGTCTTTTGTGCTGTGCGGGGATGCCATTGCTGTCTGTACTTATGATCCTTTCACCATGGGTTCTGAACATTCACCTCACCATGTTTACAGATAACTATTTTGTACATAGAGTTTTTCAGGCACATGCTTTGCATCAATCCTGCGTGGCTCTTGTCTGTGTTAGCTGTCACAGTGTGCACACTAATCTCTCTGTTGAAGTTCTTTGTGACTGTTTTACTTGTAAGATAGTTTTCTATTTCCTTCAGTAATGTGTCCACAGTGCCCTGTATTTCAAGTTCTATTATACTGAAGTACTCTTGTTTTAATAGTGCCTCCCCAAAGACCTCACCCTGGACAGAGGTCAATTCTCAATGCCCCAGTGCAGGTGACATTGTTTCACTGTCACTTTCCAGTTTTGTTTTTTGTTTTGTTTTTTTTCTATTAAGAAAGACATTTTGTAATTGCATCTCCATGGGCTGTGACTGTGTGAAGCTGTTTGTGTAGTTTCCACATAGGTGCTGTGTTCCCAGCACCACCTTGCTCTGAACACTGGTAATTCCAGGTGCTGCGCTCGGCAGATGGGTCTCGCCAAAGCGCGTGCACGTGTGTGGGGTATGTGTGTGTGTGTGTGTGTGTGTGTGTGTGTGCGCGCGCGCGTGTGTGTCCTTTGTGTGGCCGGGCGTGGCTGCCTTGCTCGGGCATCAGTAGGACATTGTGTGAATAGTTACAATGGTTACAATGCTTCCAAACTGGAACTCTACATTTTGTATCTTACTTTTAAAAGCTCCTATAAGTAAAGTAACTATTGGCTTTATTAAAAATATACATTTAATAGTATTTCGAATCTTTATTTAAAATGAACTGCAACAGACACCATGTCAGATGCACTGCCTGACTCACCACTTTGAAAAGCTGTACACGAGTTTGTTTTTAGGTCACCTGTTCTTGGATTCTGAGACTTTTTCAAGGGGGAAGACCACTTAGGGAATCAGGATGAGCTGGAATGGATGAGCAGGAAACAGAACCAACCATAACCCTCTTGTTGGCATCCCTAAGGCCAAAGCTGGTTTAGGACTCTCATAGGTGCAGCCATTATAGGGGTAAAGGAGACTGTCTTTTGGAAGGATATAGGCTCTCTCTGGGTTGGGGTCTGCCAGTACTCACATCCCACCAAGTGTGGGTGATAGGACTTTCCCAGCCAGTTTTTCCAAGGTGTAGACCCATGGATGAGGACTTACTTCAGCACCCCAGGAACCCCTTCTGTGCCAAGAGACCTTGCTTCACAGGGATAAAATAGGACCTGTCTCACTGGATGATGCTGTTCTGGTAAGCAGAAGGAAGACTGTATGATGATGAATGGATGGAGAGTTATAGGGGAATTTCAACTCAGTTTCACTTGCAGAAAGCAGCACTTCATTTTATTTTTTTTCATGAATTTAGGAAAATCGAGTCATGTCAGTATTAATATATAACCTCCAAGGGTAAGTACCACTGTGAGATGCCCTGAAGTTGAACATAGGGACCAACTACCAGAGCCTTCCAAATGCACCTCAGGACAAGGTTGCTTAGCAACATCCATGTTTCATGAGTGTACTGAGGAATACACTGAAAAATTTTATTGAAATGTTAGCAGGGCCAGGCACAATAGCGCATGCCTATAATCCCAGTGACTCTGGAGGCTGAGGCAAGAGGATACCAAGTTCAAGGCCAGCCTCAGCAACTTAATGAGACCCTATTTCAAAATAAAAAATATAAAAGGAATGGGGATATAGCCCAGTGGTAAAGCACTGCTGGGTTCAAGCATAAGTATACCCACCCCCATAAAACAAATCAGTTAGCCACCTGGGAAGCTCCTGCCACATGCTAACCAGGGGGCTGTAAAAGGATTTGCTGTGTTCTGTTTAGCCACTGTTGTGACCAGCCTCCTGATGGGGAGGCAAAGAATAAACCCTTGCCAATGGTCAGCTCTTCGACTGACAAAAAGTCGTGTACATGGACAACATGACTGGCTGCCTCCCAGCTATATCTACCCAGGAGTCTAAGGAATCTCCAGGGATGGGCACCTGGAGATAACAAATGCAGCTGGCCTTAAGAGTTCCACAGGGATGGGGCTGGAATTGTGGCTTACTGGTAGAGCACTTGCTTGCCTTGCATGTGTGAGGCACTGGGTTTGATCCTCGGCACCATATAAAATGAATAAAATAAAGGTATTGTGTCCATCTACAACTAAAATTAAAAAAAAAAAAAAAAAAGTTCCACAGGGATAGACTGGCTGGGTCCAGGCCTCTGTGTCTGGGAGGGGACTGAGTTGTGGACTGGGGTGGTGGCTCAGTGGTAGAGCGCTTGCCTACCACATGTGAGGCACTGGGTTTGATCCTTAGCACCACAGAAAAATAAAATGAAGATATTGTGTCCACCTACAACTAAAATATTTTTCTTTTAAATGTGACTTGTAGTAAAAGACGTGGGCCTAGGTAATGGGGAAAGATTGTTTTCAAGAGTGTCTGCTCAATTCCTAGGGACAGGCCCTTAGTAGGAGCCAGGACTGCAAAGAAAATGCAGCTCTTGCTCTTGAAACTCTTTTTAGGAGAGACAACCGCATCTTTGCCAATCTTGTTAAAAGAACTACCACCCACACACCCAGTTGCTCAAGCTGAAAAAGAAAACATTCGTGATTCTTCCGTCCCTTACTCTGTCAGCAAGTTCTATAAGTGTATCTCCAAGCACAATCATCAACCAGTCCTCACCCGGCCCCTGCCTCTCCCTCTAAAGCCTCAGGGTTTCCCAAGCACATGCCCCTCCCCTCTCCCCAGGACTTTGCCCCGTCCTTTCCAAGAGGCCCGCCTGTTATTCTGAAGACTGTTCAAGGCTCCATTAGTTTTCTCAGACCAGTGCCCATCTTCCAACATGGCTTTGTTGTTTCTCATAGCCCTAAGCGCTATCCTGGCATCTAGTGTGTTCGCATTTGTTCCTCCCACTAGAAAGTCTGTTACACGTCCACGTCCCCAGGGTACAGGACCACCGCCAAACATCTTGAGACAGTGAGACAGATGAAAGGTGATGCTAGACCCAGAATTTTCTAACTCTAATACAAAAGGGGTGTGGGGAGAACTAGACTGCGTGGTCATGAGAACTGCGAGGAGGGATCAACAGTGAGAGCTGCAAATTGGGTTATGAAGACCGATTTAATAAATTTTCTAGTTTCATGAACATCACACCAACATACAGTGCGGGAATATTTTTGAAAGCTTTTGCAACGGGTTCGTAGGGAAAACCTAATGACCACGCGGCGAAAAGAAAACCTGCGGCCAGCGTCACTGAGGGGGCGTTACCCCACCCACGTGTACCTTTGCACGTCCGCCCCCCACCCACCCCCGAGCATGCGCACATGAGCACACTTCATCCATCCCGGACGTGCAGACCCAGGCATCCGTCGGTTCCCCACTCGCCTCCCAACTCCCTACGCTATGCGCGCACATGCGCACACGAGCTCGCTCCGCCCACCCCGGACGTGCCTGCCCACACGTAGAGGCGAGCACGCCCCTCCTTCAGCAGTCCCGTGCGTGGTCGCGTCTTCCTGCTCGTGGGTTTGTTCTAGCGCCCTTGCGCAGTAAGTGCCAGTTCTTGGAACTCCGCGGAGTCAGACCCCGGCCCGCGCAGCGCACGCTGACTTAGCATCTTTGGTGGTGTGCCTCTTGGAACAGCGTGAACTCGGCGCGCCCCCCCACCAACCCAGAACTAACCTCCTTTACCTTGAATCCACCCCTTCGCCAACGTCCCATGCCCCGGTCCTTCTGCTTTCACGCCCATGATCACCTGGCCTCCAGAGCCTGCTAGAGTCCCGTCCAACTGCCCTGAAATTAAGGACTGACTTACCTAAGTGCGCACGTCTCGGTTTCCCCATCTTTAAGGATTGTGCTGTTGTTTGGAACTGGTGCCGCCATAGGCTGTAGTAACAAAACTCGACAGCCGCCTGCTTTTCCAGGACTGCCTTATCAGGAGTTATACAGTCCCTGGCCTACTTCACTTAACTCCAGTGTCAGATTCCCTCCTCAGCCATTCCACTTGCAGGTGCCAGATCATTTTGCAGAAGGCCTTTAAGGGCGGCCAGCGCTGGAGCAGGATTTCTTGGGCTTAGGTGTTTTTTTAAATTCATCTAGGAGCTTCTCTCTTCCCAGGGTCCTGGCACTTTTGAACTCTATGACAACATAAGTTGGTGTACATGGTGATGCAAGTAGAAAACAGGGTTTTTAATAAGTTTTAGAATATAAAGTAATCTTGCACTGATGTTTTTCCAAATCACACATTCCACTCCCCAAGATTCAGAGATGCCACCCCCAGACTTGGATGACTGATCACCATCGTGTGTACTCCCATCTTTCCTGGGGGAGTCTCCCCAATGTCCTGCATTAATCCCAGAGGACAGATATTGATAAAATCATTAGCCTGATCTTTCTACCTCTCCGCATTTACCAAGACTGCTATCTTAGCTTTTGAGTTGCCCTTTTGGTCTACTTCCACTTGTAAAATTTCTACTCTGCTATTTAGTGTTAACATCATAGAGGCCAAGTTGATATTAGAACTGGGATGATGAGAGAGAAGGGGATTCCCTGCTTCCCTACTTTCCTTATACCTTTATCCTAAGACTGAAAAGCCAGGAACTTGTGGAAAGGACTGGGTTGAAATAAATTCTCTACTCCATTAAATTTTGTCCTCCTGCCTCAACCTCCCAATTTGGTAGGTACAGTGCCCTGTACCTCTTACCTCTCTCTTAAATGTGGAGGCCAACAGGATATCCCTCATAGGGCTGCCTAACCATTATGTGGGACAGTATTAAGCAAAGAGCTCTTCAGAGAGTAAACCTGGCTGGCCACACTAGAACTTGACGAAGGACTTTCTACTGATAATGATCTTCCTTTGTACTACTTTGTGTGTTTTCTCTCCTTTACTACTATTACTTGCAGATAAGGATCTAGTTTCCTGCTAATATAGAAAACCCATTAAATTGGAATTTCAAAGTTGAATGTTAAAATAGCGTGGGGAAATCTGAAGTAGTTCAAACTGCTGGGAATAACAGGCCAACTCCTGTGGCGTAAGTTATAGAATATCAAAAAGAAGGTGACACCTCATGAAAATCTAAGAGATAGCAGAGGAAAGGAACCATGGGGAGGCAGGAGGGGAGGGAAAGGGGAAATACTGGGGGATGATATTAGAAAAAGCATCGTTATATTGTGTGCATGCACAAACATGTAACAATGAATCCCTCCAGTATGTACAATTATAATGCACAAATAAAAAATATGGGGGAAACAAAAGGTGACACCTTGGAACCAGCAACCATTAGAAGCCTGACCTTCTGCCTCTCATCTCAATACCTAAAGCTATTCTTTTGTTTTTTTTTTTAATTTTTGTTTTAGTTATAAGTGGACACAATACCTTTATTTTACTTATTTATCTTTATGTGGTGCTGAGGATTGAACCCAGTGTTTCACATGTGCTAGGCCAGTGTTCTACTGCTGAGCTACAACCTCAGCCCCACTAAAGCTGTTCTTAGGTCTTTGGGAGGACAGAAGACACTTGGGAAGGTAGTGTGGCATAGGCAGGTTAACACCCAAAAACACCTCTGGAAAACTTTGAGTGAAATGTCATATAGATAGCGGCTGTTCCCTGGAAAGTTCTGTGACCACTCATTTCTTCAGTTTTCAGCCCCTACCCCACATCATTCTGGTAAGGGAGAGAAAAGCGATTTGTAGGCCAATTGCATGGAGTTGGGAGGTGGATCAGAGGAAAAACCTAGGCCCAGAACTGTAGCAGTTTGGGACCCCCTCCTTAGTGGGCTGGCCTTTCTGGGAAACCAGATGATAGAGAAGCCTAATTTAGGAATGTTGGTTCTTAGATAAGCATGGTAGTGCACACCTGTAATCCCAGGGACTTGGGAGGCTGAGGCAGGAGGATAGCAAGTTGAAAACCAGCCTCAGCAATTTAGCGAGACCCTATTTCAAAATAAAATATATTTTAAAAGGCTGGGGATGTGTCTCAGTGATTAACTGCCCCTGGTTTCAATCCCTCCTACCAAAAAAAAAAAATAAGAGTGTCAGTTCTAGTTAGGTATATGCCTGTCATCCCAGTGATTTGGGAGGCTGAGGCAGGATGATTGCAAGTTCAGGGTCAGCCTTGGCAATTTAGTGAGACCCTGTCTCAAATGTAAAGGGCTGGGAATGTAGCCCAGTGGTAAAGCATCCCTGGGCTCAGTCATCAGTACTGCAAAAAAAAGAGTGGCAGTTCTTGGACTACTCTGACTATACGCACTACTCCCTTACAGGTTTGTGATTTCAGCTGTCAATTCACTTTATCCTCCCAAATTTCTCCTCAAGTCTAGACCTTCTCTCTCTTATGCTCCAGATGTGAACACCCAACTCAATATCTCCACTTAGATGTCTAATAGTTTTAAAAACTTAACATGTGTAGAAAACTAGATCATGTTATTTCTCCTCAAACTTGTCCCTCTCCTAGTCTTTCTCTTTGGACATCTTCCTCATTCCTCATTGGAATCACTGATAGCAATTCCATTTTTCTAGGAACTCAGATCAAAACCTGGATGTCAACCTGACTATTCTCTTTCACTAGGAAATTGTGAATTCTTCATTTAGGTCACCATGCCCAACTTCTACTCCCTTGACTGAATTGGCCTTCCTCCCTGGCCTGCATTATTGCACTAGTCTCCCATCTATGTCCTATTCTTGCTGCCTGTCAGTCTGATCCTTTGTAAAACTTGGCAGATGATATCCCTCCTCTGCTTAGAATCCTTCCATGACTTCCCATCTCTCAGAACAAAACCATAGCTCTTCAATGATTTAGAGGGTTCTTTTGTGACCTTGTTGCCTTCCTTGTCCTCTCTGACCTCATCTTTTATCACCTTCTCCTAGTTCACTCCCGCCACAGTTGCCTTCTGTTTCTGGAATATCTAAGCATGCTCCTCTCAGGAATTTTGTAGGTGCTGTTCTCTTTGCTCTAGTGCTTTCTTCCCAGATAGCCAAATAACTCTTTCCCTTACATTTGAAGTTTGTGCTCCAGTGTTACCTCTCATCAGTGAGATTTTTTCTTGAGAATCTATTTATTTTTAGGTATTGGGGATTGAACACAGGGGTGCTTTACCACTGAGTTATATCCCTTGCTCTTTTATATTTTTTTATTTTGAGATAGAGTCTCACTAAATTGCCTAGGCTGACCTCGAACTTGTGATCCTATCACAGCCACCTGATTCTCTGGGATTACAGATGTGCACACTGCACCCGGCTTTGACCTTCTACTTAAAATTGCAACCCCTATTCCCAGCATCCTTTTCAGCTTGACTTTTCTCCATAGCACTTACCAGCACCTGACATAAAATATATTCTATTTAGCTATTTGGTACTTAAGTACCCACAGCACCTGAAACCTGGAAGGTGTTCCACGGAGTTACTGAATGACGGATCAATGAATGAAGCTGACCGGGGCACTCGGCGATCGGTCTCAGCCCCTAGTCACTTCCGGGCAGAGACCAGTCGGTGGCGCAAATGACCTCTTGGTGGTGGGGAGAGCCCAGCTGAGTCTCCAGAGCTGCTGCTGCTGCCGCTGCCGCCAAGGTCACGCAGCGGGCGGAGAGGGCCGGGGCGGAAGGCCTGGAAGGGGGGCCGGCGGGGGAGCAGCGCGGGGTCGGGGCGGGGCCCGGCGCCTGCGCCATAAAGGCTGCTGCGCTCTGCAGGGCGCTGCTCGCTTCGCGCCGCCCGCTCCTCTTTCCTTCCTCCGTGCACGTCTCAGTCCGGGTGCCCTTTCGGTCTCGCCATGGCTGCTCTCACCCGGAACCCGCAGTTCCAAAAGCTGCAGCAGTGGTACCTCGATCACAGCTCTGACCTCAACCTGCGCCGCCTTTTCGATGCCAACAAGGAGCGCTTCAATCAATTCAGGTGCGCGCGCGGGGCTGAGGGCAGGCGGCCTGGTCATGGGCCCCAAGGACCCCTGACCACTGAGCCGGGACCAGGCCAGAGCCCTACTTTGCCCTTGACGCCTCCTTGGAGCGTGTTCGCCGGAGATCTCGGCGCTGGAGCCTGCTTAGTCATGAGGCGCAGCGGCCCCTCCTCAGCTTTCCCTCCACTGGGACCTCGCCTGCCTCTCGCCCCTCCCCCACAGCTCTTTTAGGAGGGACTGCCGGGGCACTTGTGGGGAGGGGCTTTACTGATGCAGCAGGCCGGAAAGAGCTGCCCCCTTCCACCTGGTTCTGGCCACGGTAGCCTTAGGACATCTTTGGAGTGCGGTCAAGGTGGTCAGCTTGGGGGCGGTTTGCCTGGAGTCTCGGTGGAGATGTTGGGGCCCAATTGTTGCAGAAGAGGCCAAGGCCTGAGACCTGTGGAATGACCGGGAAATGGGAAGGAGTGTGGGAGGAAATCTTGGGTGGGAATGCGTCCTAGCTTGCTCTGATCACGGGTGATGGGGCGGGGGAACGAGTAGGGATGGGACGACTGCCTGTGGCCCCGGGACTGGAACTCTCTGATGGTGAGGCACAGAGTGGAAGCTCTGCAGGTGTTGGGGGTGGCTCCCTGGACCCTGCAAGGCCCTGTTTTCCCAGGCCATGGCTCCTTGCCGAGGGTCTGACTGCATCTTGGTTTGGTGGCATGGCTTCCTTCACTGTGCTGCTGCTGTTCCAGACACCACCACTGTGCTGGGCAGCCAGGGACCCTTTGGGGTTGTGGCATAGGAAGGATGTTTCTTCTGGAAGCAGCTCCAGCCCTTGCTCTGATCCAGGGGCAGGCTGGGGAGGCCAGGGGTGTGGTCAGTAGCTTCTGCATCTTTCTGTAGCTTAACTCTTAACACCAACCATGGCCATATTCTGGTGGATTACTCCAAGAACCTTGTGACGGAGGAAGTGATGCACATGCTGGTGGACCTGGTAACGTTGTTTGGGGAACCCTGGGTGGTAGGCAGGCTGGACTCCTGGGAGCCTCCAGGTCCTTGTGGACTTCAGTAGCTACCTCAGTGCTGCTGCTGGGTTCTGAATGCCTGGCCTGGCTCAGGTTCTGAGAAGCATTCCAGGGGACCCCAGTGCCTGATTTTGAGTAGACTCTTCCCAGATGCAAGTGGGAGACGGGCTGTAGTCTTCTGTCAGCCCATTGGGGGCAGTGCCATGCCTGTGCTTGGAGGCTTGGACTTGGGGGAGCCACTGTGAGTAGGACCAGACCTCAATGTTTTCTCTTCTCAGGCCAAGTCCAGGGGT
The DNA here is from genome assembly GCF_902686445.1 of Sciurus carolinensis. Taxonomy (NCBI): domain Eukaryota; kingdom Metazoa; phylum Chordata; class Mammalia; order Rodentia; family Sciuridae; genus Sciurus; species Sciurus carolinensis. The sequence continues at coordinate 42,345,279 of NC_062228.1, forward strand.
GTGGAGGCTGCCCGGGAGAGCATGTTCAATGGTGAGAAGATCAACAGCACCGAGGTGAGCAGCCCTGGTGTGCACCAGGATCCACATACCATCGGGGCCTCTTCCTTCCCTTTTGAGGTTCATCTGACTGTTAGCATCACTCTGTGTCTTCACCTCTGCTCTTAGGCAATGCTTTTCCTTAAGGAGGGGCCTGAAGGCCTGTTTATTTGGGGGCTGGTTGCAGGGCTTTGGGGTGTGTCTTCTCTAAGACCAGCAGGGCTTTGGCAAGCAAATTGGATTGGCTCCCAGTGTCTGCCCAGGGAGGTATGCTTCTCAACTCTGAAGAGGGAGTTTCTCCAGGATTGCTCAGCCATCTTATTAGAGAACTTAGCTGATTTATTTATTTATTTATCTATCTATCTATTTTCAGATACTGGCGATTGAACTTGGGGGTACTTGACCACTGAGTCACATCCATAGCCCTATTTTGTATTGTACTTTGAGGCAGGGTCTCACTGAGTTGCTTAGTGCCTCACTTTTGCTGAGGCCGGCTTTGAACTCCCAAGCTGCTGGGATTACAGGTGTGTGCCACCGTGCCCAGCCCTAATTTACCCTTGCTGCAAGTTTTACTAGTGACAAGAATTTCATGTCACAAAAGACTTCAACCTTCTCAGCAGTAGGAGTCAGTAGGAACCTGTGGTAAGGCCAGGCTTCGGGAACCCTGTCCCTGACTTGCAGTGGAAGACTGGAGGCATAATAAACACTGAGCACTTAGTCTCTGTCCTCATAATGTCATTATCTTACTTTTACATATAAGGAGTCTGAGGTTTAGAGGTTTAGTCACTAATCTAAAATGTCATAGCTGGAAGAGGAATTGCTGGATTCAAACAGCCCATCTTGCACTACTGGGCTAGTGTGAGGAAGGCTGCAGTCAAGGAGGGTCAACTTGCCTATGAAATGTGGGGAGAAATGGGGCTGGGCAGGTTGGATGTGGGATACCATGAGTCCCTCTATCTAAGACCTGAGTTAATCACTTTCCTGCCCACCTGGATCCTTCAAACCTGCTTCTGTCAAAGACTCCCCTGCTGGCTTCAGGTTTTGCTCTTATGACCAGGCCAGCTGCTTGGCACCTGTCATAGACTTATGGTCTGGTTGGTGTGTGGCAGGTGGTAGTGATGGGCTTGCTTGGTGAGGGAAACTTGAGTTACTTGCCTTGCTCCGTATCCAGGGGGCTAAGGGCACTTTTCAGAAGGTGCCAGCAGACACCATATAATCAGAAGGATGAGGTTACTTCAGGCTTCATGAGCCCTGGTCCACTGAAGACATTAATTGCTTATCTCTGACCTTTGTGGTCACTCTTCTGCCTTTGCTCACTCTGTTCCTGTTTACTCAGACTGTTTACACACTGAGCACCTAGAGGCCCTCAAGGCCTGTCCTAGGCATGCTCCATTTCCCTAGGCCCCTTTCTCCTTCTTCTTCTTCTTTTTTTTTTTTTTTTTTCAGTACTGGGGTTGAACCCTGGGGTGCTCCATCACTGAACTACATCTCCAGCCCTTTTTAAATTCTATTTTGAGATAGGGTCTTGCTAAGTTGCCCAGACTGGCCTTGAACTTGTGGTCCTTTTGTCTTAGTCTCCCGAGTCCCTGGGATTTTAGGTCTATACCATCATGCTTGGTCCCCCTACTGGCTTCTGATTGAAGCAAACAAGGGGCACATGCTTTGCGTTCTCCAGGGTCCTGGGGGAGCTCCTATTTCCATGTTTCTCAGAATAAGACTGGAGTACTAAAACACCTCAGGGTCTGCTGTCCAGTGGAATAAGGGCTGGGCTGACTCCTGGGCCATACTACACCATGCCCAGCTAGAAGCATGGCTCCCTAAGGTGTATGTGGGAGGGGTTCTTCACACTCTGACCTTCATCCCCAGGATCGGGCAGTGCTACATGTGGCTCTGCGGAACCGCTCAAACACACCGATTTTGGTGGATGGCAAGGATGTGATGCCAGAGGTCAACAGAGTTCTGGAAAAGATGAAATCTTTCTGCGAGGTAAGTAACTGCTGGGCTAGACTTAACCTTGTCCACACATGGGCAAGCATTTGGGGTTCTGGGAGTTCTTATTAGCAGCTCTGCCATTCTCCTTAGAAGCAGGACTCAGACCTCAGTGCAGCCTCAGGTAGGGGTGGCCTCTGCAGTTGCTCACCCGGGGGTCTCTGCTGAGGCTCGAATTTCCCCTGACTGGTCTGAGGAAATCCACTGCTAACATTAGCAGCAGGGGCAGCCTCTTTCCTGAATTAGAGACACCTGTGGTCTGAGATAAGCTAACCAGTTGCAGTGGCCTGAAGTGAAATGAAATCCCTGAGATAGGATAGTGAAGGAAGAGTTGCTTTGTCTAAACTCTTTAGTCACATTCCTTTATTGCCTATTCCAGAATCAGATAGAAAAAATGTAAAAGGTCCCGATCCACTCTCAGCCAACTCTCCAGAGGCAGCTGTTATGTTTTCCTGAAATCTTCCCCAAAGTACCTATGCATCTACTAATGTGAGCGCACGTGCACATCTGTCATCTCATGTTTGTGATACTCATACACACAGGTTCATTTTCTACCTGGTCTTCAGCTTACTTCCACTCAGAATCATGTAAGGGATGTTCCTAGATTAGTATCCATTAAATATAACCATGTCTCCTCCTTTTCCTCTGTGTGGGGCTAGGATTGCCTTAGAGATCAGCTAAATTCCTCAGGTCAGTCACTGTTGCCTCAATTATCTGTCCTGGGTGATTCTGCAAAGGTCACCGATCCTCAAGCCTGAAGTACAAGGATGATGGCCAGGGACCTGTGTGGGTGTGACATGTCTGTACGGGTTATGCGTGCTCCAGGAGTGATCATCTGGGTCAGCTGTGACTGTTCACTGCTTATCCCTGGAAGTGGAGGCCCACCATGTGTGCCTGGTCAAAGTCTGGTTGCTTTGGCTAAGAGCCATTTTCAGATCTGAAAATGATGCCAGGAGTAGGAGGTGATCTTGGCATCGGTCTTAATTGGAATGTCATGGGGTGAGGAAGACTTGGCATCCTGTTGGGAATCTGGGTGGTCAGCCATGTGATTTTTGCGTGGGAAAGGGCATTTCCAGCCATCTGTGATAGGCAGAGCTAACATGCCTTGGGAGCCTGTTGCTCTCATCAACCTGAGTGTGCTTAGGTGTGCCATGTGGAGTGTGTGGCACTGGCCATCTTGGTTGCTTGTTCCAAGACAGCCTTCTCCTGACTGGCTGCTGGACTACCTACCTCAGACTGATGGGGTATTTGTAGTTCAGAACATGCTGTTGAATAGCAGCAATTCAACAGAGAGGAACACTTTCTGTGACTGTTGCTCTCAAAAGTTCCCCCCAAAAAATGTTGGGTGAAGATGTTCACTGTGACCTTCATTATAGTGGTAAAACCCAAAACAAATTGAATATTTCAAAACAGATTTTGAATGTTCCTAATACAAAGAAGTGAAAAATGAGGTGATGGATATACCATTTACCATGATTTGATCATTACACATTTTATACATGCATTGAAATGTCAACTGTACTCCACAAATGTTTAGTTGTTGGAGGTTAAAAAATAAAAAGTAGGACCAGAGATGTAATTTGGTGGTACAGTGCTAACCTATGGCATGTGAGTCCCTGGGTTCAATCCCCAGAACCCCAAAATAAAGTTTTAATATAAAAAATAAAAACCAAACTACTCATACTCATTTGACAGAGGACATATCAGTAAAATCAGTGTATTTCCTCTACTGCAGTCCTAGATACCATTAGGAATTCAGGATCTATGACTGTATTTACTAGGAAGTTGAAAAAGGAAGTTACCAAATTTGTGTGTATTGTAAAGCCTCAGCCAGTTGAATAAAGTGTGTGGTTGTATTAAGGATAAACATTTTTTCCTTCTGGTGTTTTTTTTTTTTTTTTTTTTTTTTTTTATAAACAGGTGGTTTATTATAACAAATCTGTGATGGTGAAATTGAGGACTGAAAAGCTGAGCAACTTCTTTTTTTTTTTTTTTTTTTTCTTTTTTCGGGGGAGGGATTGAACCCAGGAACTCTTTACTACTGAGCTTACATCCCTAATCCTTTTTATTTTATTTTTTTTTTATTTTGAGACAGTCTTATGTTGCCCAGGCTTGCCTCCAACTTGGAATCCTCCTGCCTCAGCCTCCCAAGTAGCTAGGATTACAGGTGTGCACCACTGCACCAGCTTTTTTTTAATAGAAATTTCCGTGGGCTGGGGATATAGCTCAGTTGGTAGAGTGCTTGCCTTGTAAGCATAAGACCCTGGGTTCGATCCCCAGCACCGCAAAAAAAAAAAAAAAAAAAAAAAAAAAAAAGAAAGAAATTTCCCCATCACAGTTGAATACTTTGTTATTTAAAGAAAAAAACGTTGCTTGACCTTATTGACTTTGGGGAAAGCATGTGTATTGTTTTCTATTTGTATGTAGGAAATTACTGCAGAACTTAGCAGCTGGAAATAACAACATTTCTTTGGGTCCAGATTTTGAGTGTTTCTGGTTAAGGTCTCTTAAGTTGCAGTCCTCTGAAGACTTGAGGGGGGGAGGATCTGCTCTAAAGGTGGCTCCTTGGCAGTTTGTTTTCCTTCCTTTGGAAGGCTTCAGTTGCACACCATGTGGACCTCATGACGTAGCATCTGATTTCTCCTAGAGTGAGCAACCCCATAGAGAATAGGAAGAGTTCCTTGAGGTCTTTTGTGAATTAGTATCAGAAATCACATTCTTTTAATTTCTATAATTTCCTGTTGATTGTACACATCAGTTCTGGTCAACCTAAGAGAGGCCTCCACAGGCAGGAATGCCAGGAGGCCGCAGGGATCACTCTTAATCATCTTGGAAGTTGGTGACCAGAGTCTGCCTCTGGCTCCCCGTGATTTATGTTCTTCTTTGTGCAAAATACCACACTCAGTTTCTCCGAAGGCTGTATTCCATTATTTTATCAGCTGGAAGGTCGGAACCTCATTGTGTAAGTTAGGGATAGGCATAGTAGTACCTGCATTTCCTTGAGTATGAATGACTCCACTTTTGATCTGAAGACAGAAGGATTAGACAAGTTGTCTACCCTCACATATGTAACCTGCATGCGGTGAGATAGGCATAGGATAATGACTTTTCCCCGGGCAGTGATGTGGGGGTTGGAAGGCACGCAAGCTACTGGTCCGTAGCAATTCTGAAATCTAGCAGGACATGTTGGCATGTTATTGGTTAAGATTCAGGGCCTGGGAATAATTTTTCAAGGCTCTAACTTTACCTGCACTCATTTCTTTTAGTTGAAAGGCAGCCTATAAAAGATTAAAAAAGGAAAAGAAAGGTAGCCTATGTTTGCAACTGTGTAGTTTTATCAGACTATTTATTGTCTGTGGAAATATACTATCTAAAGGCCTCTTTCCTTTTCTACTCTCTGACCCTTTCAGTTAAGCAGGTGTCATTTCTGAAAATTGAGGAGTTTTTTAAAAAATTATTTTAGTTGTTGATGGACCTTTTTTTTTAATTTATTCATATGCGATGCTGAGTATCAAACCCAGTGCCTCACACATGCTAGGCAAGCACTCTACCTCTGAGCTACAATCCAAGCCCCAAAATCCAGTTATTTTGAAAACTTTGTGGGTCTCCTATGTGAGGCAAGCACTCTACATGATGGGCTATAGCGTCAGCACTGTGGGTCTCCTGTGAAGCTTATTGGGGAATGCCTCATTCCATTAAGCAAAAGTCATACCCACAAATATATTCAACATGAGTCCTTTAGTACCTTTGCTTTGAGCCCACAGAGATAATACCATTAAACCTCTTAGAAGTCTTATCTTTTTATTTATTTTTGCCGTACTGGGGTTTGAACCCAGGGTACTCTACCAATGAGCTACATCCCTGGCCCTTTTTTATTTTTTATTTCAAGGCGGGGTTTGCCTGAATTCCCCAGACTGGCCTCAAACTTGTGATCCTCCTGCCTCAAGCTTCCAAGTTGCTAGGATTACAGGCATGTGCCACTGTGCCCATCACAAGCTGCATGTTCTTTTATGACAAAGCTTCTCAGTCACATTCCATCATTTTCATAATATTTGAATAGGTGACAGATGGGAGCTATGTAAGGATGTGAATACCAAGGGAAAGAATCATTTGTAGGTCCATTTGGAGGTTGATTGCATTTGTAATATTCCTGACCCTGGTCATGGTAGTGACATTTCATCTTCTGGTCTCTGACATTAGTTTCTGCTAAACTCTACCCTTTTTTGCAAATTTTGACAACATTACTGTGAGGTGAGAAGGTGGCCACACTCTTTAATGAAAAAATAGTCTAGTATGGTAGGGATCTACCACTCTTGTTTTAAGAAGCTCCTATGAAGACCTGAAAGTTGGAACTAAGATTTAAGGATGGAGGAGTGAGTTTTTTTTTTTTTTTTTTTTCCTTCTTGATACCAGGGATGGAACCCAGAGGTGCTTAACCACTGAGCCACATCCCCAGCCCTTTTTTTTTTTTCTTTTTTTCCAATTTTGAGACAGGGTCTCACTAAGTTACTTAGGGCCTCCCTAAGTTGCTACAGCTGGCCTTGAATTTGTAATCCTCCTGCCTCAGCCTCTCCTGAGTTGCTGGGATTACAGGTGTGTGCCACCACACCTGGCAGCAATGGTGTTTTTGAGCAATAACGGTGTGGGATGTGAGGGGGTTTGGGCTAATCACATCTTCCCTGCTCTGTATCAGCGTGTCCGGAGTGGCAGCTGGAAGGGGTACACGGGCAAGTCCATCACAGATGTCATCAACATCGGCATTGGAGGCTCAGACCTGGTGAGAAGACTATGTGGGGATGGGGTGAGGGGTGGGAACTGTTAGTTCTACCCAGGGGTTTGGTCCCATCATGGCACCCGTGCCTCAGAATCTTGTTTTCTGATGCTGTCTCTCTCCACAGGGTCCTCTTATGGTGACCGAAGCCCTTAAGCCGTACTCTTCCGGAGGTCCCCGGGTCTGGTTTGTCTCCAACATTGATGGGACCCACATTGCCAAAACCCTAGCCAACCTGAACCCTGAGTCCTCCCTGTTTATTATTGCCTCCAAGGTATGGGCATCTGTGGGTGGGGAGGGGTGGAAGTTCTGCCATCGCCCTGGGCATTGGAACCACAGGACTGGTTCTGAGTGAGCCCGTGTTTTGTGGATCAGTCAGCACAGCTGCCCTAGGCCTGTTTCCTCTTTTGGCAGGAAACAGTTTACCTAATAAAAGCCCCAAATGATCAATATGAACCTTTGTCATAAGACCACACCCACTCATTTGTAGGATCTCTGCCCAGCCTGGGACTCTACTGTTTTGCAGATTCTCCCTTACACTGGTTCCTTTCAGTCTTAGAGCCATGCTCTAATAAGATCAGGGTTTTGTTTATTATCATTTATGCCCTGTATATTCACTCCCCCCCCCCCCCCAGTACTGGGGATTGGACCCAGGGATGAGCTATATATCCAGTCCTTTTTATTTTCTACTTTAATTTGAGATGGGGTCTTGCTAAATTGCCCAAGATAACCTTGTACTTGCCAACCTCCTGCTACAGCCTCCTGAGTAGCTGGGATTACTGGCATGTACCATTTTGACTGACCCTAGGTATTCACTTTAATGCACATAAAATATTAAGAATTTCATCAGACTGGGTGTGGTGGTGCATGCCTATAATCCAGCAATTTGGGAGGCTGAGACAGGAGGGTTGTGAGTTCGAAGGCAGCCTTAGCAATTTAGCAAGGCCCTAAGCAACTCAGAGAGACCCTGTCGCTAAATAAAATACAAAAAAGAACTGGGGATGTGGCTCAGTGGTTAAATGCCCCTGGGTTCAATCCCTGGTATGGGATGGCCGCGGGGGAGGGAGGAATTTCATTAGAATTCTAAGATACAGCCTAGCCAGGCAGGCTCAGCTCCTCTCCTGGGAGATGTCCCACCCTTTGACTGACCTGCAGGATTAGGGTGGGGATTATAGCATTGCCTAGGGTCCTCCCTCTGGTTGCTGGAATCACAAGATGATGTGGCTGTATCCAAGCCCCTGCCTCAGGCACAGCTAGCTACAAATGGATATGTGTTTAGGAGATGCTAGGAGTGTCATTGACCTGCAAATACTGCTGCTTGTAACAAATGGGCACTGGTGTGGCTTCTGTTGCTGAACCCACCCCAACTCAAGGCCACTCCCAGCCCTGAGCTGGGCGTGACTGTTACACTCTTTTGTTCCAGACCTTTACCACCCAGGAGACCATTACCAATGCAGAAACGGCCAAGGAGTGGTTTCTGACGTCAGCCAAGGATGTGAGTGGGTAGTAGGGCCCCCCTTCTGAGGGTGGTGGTCCCTGCACAGGCTGGGAAGAACTGGGAAGCCCTGCCTGTCTACTTGGTGGCCCTATTTCTCCTAAAGATGGAAGCAGGAGGCTGCCTTTCTGGCACCTGCCTTTCCTGTTATTTGGTCCATCTTTGGCTTTGTCAGCCCCACACACCAAATGTGTAGAACCTGCTCTGACTGGCTAAGGGCCCTTTCTTTAAGCCCTTTGGCCCCGAGGGATCATCACTGCTCCTGGCCACATCCATTTTAAAGAAGAGAGACATTCCTGGGCCTTGAATACCTGTGAGGTGAGGTGGACATGCTGTCCTGTGACCCTCCTGCCATTTTGATCTTAACCTTGACATGAGGTCCTCCAGTAACCTCAGAACCAAGGACTAGGAATAGTCAATCCCCATGCAGGACCTTGGTTTCTCTAGGATCACGGCCCCTTTGGGTGGTTTGGTGTGACTTGGCTCTGTCTCTTGCAGCCTTCTGCAGTTGCGAAGCACTTTGTTGCCCTGTCTACCAACACGGTAAGTGCTTGTGTGGCCTCCTTGCTCCCTCCCTGGAAGAGCCCAAGTCACATCAAGATTATGGTCTCTCAGAATACATGTGCTGAGATACAGTTCATAGGTTTGGAGCATCTTGGCACAACTGGTGGGATAGAAGGATTCACTGCCTGTGAGCCATAGGCCAGACTTTCCTTCATGACATTTTCCCACCCAGTCTCTGCTGCCCCAAGGAGGGGTATGCAGTCAGTGGGATCATGATAACCCTATCCTTCTCCCAGGACTGACTGATATCTAGAACATTCCATACACATGATCTTCCATGGCCTCTGCCACCTGCTTATTGGCCTCTCCCCAGAAGGGATATGCTGGGTGTAATGCCTGGTTTGTTGGGCAATGCATCCCATTTGTCACTAAAGACTCAAGCCCCACTAAAGGGATGTAACTTTTTAAAAATATTTATCCCCCCCTTTTTGGGGAGTGTACTCAGGATTGAACTCAGAGGCCAATTTACCACTGAGCTACATCCCCAGCTCATTTTATTTTTATTTTGAGACACAGTCTCACTAAATTACTGAGGCTGGCCTCAAACTTAAAATTCTCCTACCTCAGCCTCTCTAGTTGCTGGGATATAGGTGTGCATCACTCTGCGTGGTGGGATGTGACTTTTTGCCCCACTTAGTGATTGTGTGAGGTTAGTGATGCTGGGATTAGAACCCGGGTCACCTGCCTGCCAGTTCTTACAACCTGTCTGGCCTTGAGCTTGTATGAGGTAAGGGAGGCAGGGTTAGCAAGGCAGAGTGACTTCCTCTATCACTCCCACAACTCACTTCCATCTCCAGTGTTGACCCTCCCACAGGGGTAGACAGGGTAGGTCAAGGCTGTCTAACCAAAGAGTATCTAATCCGCCTCCTGTACACAGGGTTTCCAACTATTGGTAGGCCTTCTATGAGGAACAGGTAAGGAATTGCTGGCCTGCCAACCCAGGGGATTAGATGCCTGAAAAAAGGATTAGGGCTCTCTGAAATGGAGTCACCTTCCCAGATTTGGGAAAGACTGGGGCAGTTGTCCAGGCTGTGCATTGCCTGGACTGGTAGGTGGCCTTTGCTGATGCTCAGGGTCCAACCCTAAGCTGAGGTTCCCAGACGTCCTAGGGGACTCAGGTAGTAACTCTTGCAGAACAGGATGGGGCTTTATACCAGATAGGCAGTTGCCCTCAGCAGGAGGCTTTGCAGCCGATCTGGTGAGCTGGCTTGGCATCCATCTCTGGGTGGGCAAGTCCTGGGCCCTGTCCTTGATTCAGGGCCTGTCCCACCCACTGTAAGTGGGGCTGGGAGGAAGGTACACAACTCCTTACTCCTGAAGCTCCTCTTGTTCTGCTAACAAATGCTTGCTTTTATCTCTCTCCCTTTATTATTTTCAGGCCAAAGTGAAAGAGTTTGGAATTGACCCTCAAAACCTGTTCGAGTTCTGGGATGTAAGTGCAGGCACTTCCTGTTCTGGGTGAATTATGTGTCTTGTGCCGAACCATGGCCATTGAGCCACAGATGAGGGACCTGTAAGGTTAGGCCAGGGTTTATTGAGCTCCTGCTGCATGCCCAGGTTCAAGAAAGGCACCAAGGCCCTTAGAGAGACCTCTAGGGCGAGAGCAACCCACTCAGGGTGAGGTCTCCGCTGGCACTGTGGCAGGCTGAGCCTGCAGGGCCAGGTTGAACTCTCCTTGGTGCCTGCCAGCAGCACCCACTGTAGGGTAACCAGAGCTGCCTCCACCCACCTCATTGAGCTGTGGTTGTGAGTTATTCTCAGTGTTGACCTTTCTCCAAGTTGCAGCCACAGTCTTTAAAGGCCAAGGGGCAGGGTGAGGCAGGAGGTGGTCTAGTAGGTTTGGAAAGGAACCGCAGGAACTGTAGGAGCAGCTGGAGGGAGTCATGGGGAGGAGCCACCAGGCCTGGGGCCTGTGCAGGTCATGCCTGGGCAACTTGCACAGCAAACCTTGATAGGTGGTCATGTGGACCACACCTGCACTGGAGTCAGGCATTGAATAGAAGCTTCCTTGCAGCTTGCCTGATTGCAGCCTTGGCGTGAGAAGGACTGTGAAGGCGTGGGGTGCAGGGATGCTGCCCAGGGTCTGGTGTGGGCTCTGAATGCAGTGGGTGTGGCTGAGCATAGGTGCAGTGCTCTAACACATGGCCTTGACAGTCGGACCCAGGAGGGCATCACCCATTTGAGTGTTTTCACACTGGCCTTTGAACTGGAAACTCTTTACTTGGTGGCAGCATCCACGGATATAATCTTATTTACAATCTAAGAGCCTTTTTCAACTGGGGTCTGGGAGAGAATGAACCCCCAAAGCCTTAGACGATCCATTGTGTATAATGAGTTCACTTCTTTCTAGAATGGGACTAGTTATTTACCATCCTTGGAAGAATTGAGAAGTCACTCAAATCATTTTCTGCATCCTGTGACTCAGATGAGGAACCCTGGTTGAGAGGACTGTGCAGCTTCTAACCAATGTGCATGCCTGATAAAGGAGGGGAGCACCTTCCACCTCCTCCCTGGGATTTGGCATCTGAGCAGGTGGTGGGCAGGGATGTGTGGGTGCTTCTGCTAGCTGAGGGTTTCTTTGGCTATAACTGCTCAGTGTACATAGAGGAGTTGGGGTATGACTTGGGAGAGGGATGGGTCTCATAGGAAAGGCCTAGGAATGACAGTTGGACAGGGGAACATGGAACTGGAGCCAACTAGTTGTGCCACAGTGGGCACAGTGGAGGCCTCCTGGACCAGGCCAGGCATAACCACAGACCACACCTGCTGTAGTTGGGATTAGGGTGGATACTGCTGAATGGAGAAGATAATATCTCAGAAGCCCAGGGGCAAAAACGGGTAAAGTTTCTGAAACAGACTTCTCAGGCCTGTTAGAGGCATCGGGTCAGGCAGAGGGTGACTGTGCTGATTATGAGATTGGAAGAGTCCAGTTCAGTAGAGGTATGTACTAGTGGAGGACCCGGTCTGCTGGGGTCTGCCTTGGGGCATGCCTTGGGTCAGGCAGAGGTATAAGTATAGTGGTAAACTGTGGAGTCATTCAGGGCTCAGCCTGAGTCAGCACATACAGTAGAGCTAAGTGAGTGAAGAGGAGCTAGGATAGGTGTAGATGAGTTTGGAAAAGGAACCAGGACAGGCAAAGGTACAAGTGAGGTCCATGGATTCTGGAGGAGATGCAGGGATTTAAGAGTGGTCCTGGGACTGGGGTTGTGGCTCAGTGGTAGAGCGCTTGCCAAGCATGTGTGAGGCACTGGGTTCGAGTCTTAGCACCACGTATAATAAGTGAATTAGAATAAAGGTCTATCAACATCTTAAAAATATTAAAAAAAAAAAAAAAAAAGTGGTCCTATCAGTTGAGGTCTGAGGAGTCAGTCATTACAAGTACTTAAAGCCCAGCCCTGTGGGAAGAAGGCTAGATCTATTAGTATACACTGGGGTCTTTCTGACTTGATCTGCAAAGTGAGGATCAGGTAGCAGGTGGCTGGACATTCATATGAGGTGTTTAGATTTCACAATAGGCAAATGCAGGCCAGCCACCTGGTTTTCAGCATCCTGATCAGACATGATGGGCAGAGTCAGGATGTCACAGAGGCTGCTGAATATCCTTAACAAGTCCAGGTGTGTCTGTTCAGGTTTGGTATGTATACTGGAAAATGCCAGGTGTAGAGACATGTCTAAAGTCTTTTGAGCTGGAAGAATTAGACAAAGGTATGTATGATTGGGTTTCTTAGGGGAGGAGGCCTAAAGAGCCAGATTAGGCACATGAAGGTAGAACTGGATTGGTTGGATGTGGACATTGGAATTAAAAATTGGCTTGGGTAGGTAGAACTGAGTCTGACAAGTGAGGACAAAAATCCATGATTGGGTCCGGTCAGAACTGACCTTGGTGCATCCACTTATGCACTTGGCAATGCACAAGTGGATAGTTCAAGGTTCTCTGGGAGAAGACTGAAGAGTTGGCATCAGGCAGACAGATGGAGAACAGCATCCATCTGGAAAGTGTATGAAGCCTGGGTCTGGCACAGGTATGTAGAGCAGGTGTGGCAGGTGAGGTTCAAGGAGTTGAGGTGAGGCACAGTTTTGTACTTTTGGGCTTTATAGGTAATGTCTGAAATGCTGAGATCAGGCCCTAGTTTGTATCCTAGGTCTTGAGAACCTGAGTCAAGCATGGTGGGTAGAGTTTGTCAGATAATTTAGTCTATGAAACCAAGGGCAAGCAGAGGTAGGTGGACCTGGAAAGCCATGGCTAATTAGATTCGTTAAAATCTGTGTCACAGTTGAGGTCATCATAAGTCAATAGGTAGAGTCAATCTTTCAGGTGGGGCTTGAGGAGCCAAAGTTAGGCTAACGTAGAAAGAACTGGGCTCTTCAGATGATGTCTGGGGAAATGAAAGGAATTAGGCAGAGTTAGGCATCTCAGGTGAGGGATGAGGAGTGGGGCTCTGGCACCAATAAGTAGCTCTGGCTCTCCCAGGTAGAACTTTGCCTCTTGGGTGGGGTTGAGGAGTTGTGCCAGGCACAGGTTTACAGCATTATCTCTTGGGTAAGGCCTAAGGAGTCGGTATCTAGCACAGGTTTGTATCTTTGGGTCTGTTGGATCTGAAGAACATGAGTTAAGCAGGTGGGTAGACCAGGGTTTGTCAGGTAAGGTCTGTGGAGGCCCAGGTTTTTTAAATTGAGCACGTCTATTGAGATGTAAGATGTCACAGTCAAGCCTGAGTAGAAAGAACTGAATGTGTTGGATGAGGGTGTGAGTGACTGATTTGTAAGGTACAGGTAGGCAAAGCTGGCCCCACAGGTGTGGTAGAAGGATCCAGGGTCAGGCTCAGGCCTGCCAGGTGTGGTCTGAAGAACCAGGGTCCTGTACAGGTAGGTGAATTGGCTCACCAGGTATAGTCTGAGGACTTGAGGTAAAACACAGGTATTTGGACCTTCTAGGTATGGTTTGGGGAGCCATGATCGAACATAGGTAGGTAGAACTGGCCTAACAAATGCAATGCAGGGAGCCCAGGGTAAGCACAGGTAGGTCAAACCGGCTCTCCAGATACGGTCTAAAGAGCTAGGGTCAAGCACAGGTAGGCACAGCTGGCCTACTACCTCCAGTCCTGAGAGTCAGCATCACAGGCAAGTAGACAGAGCTGGCCTTCCAGATACAGTCTGAGGCCTAAGGATTTAAGGTTGAACACAGGTAGGTAGAGTTGGGCTTTTCAGGAGCTGGATTCAGGCTAAGGTATGTATAGCTGGTTCTTCATGGTATAACCTGAAGTACAAAGGTTGGGCTTGGTAGGCTGAGCTGTCCATCCATGTGTGACCTGATGAGTCAGGGTCAGGTACACAGACAGAGGTAGAGATGGCCTGCCAGGTGTGGTCGAAGAGCCAGGGTCCTATACAGGTAGGCAAAACTGGCCTTCTAGGTGGTGTATGTAGATCCAGAGTCAAACTCGGGTAGGTAGGTAGAGCCGGCCCTCCAGGTGTGGTCTGAAGAACCAGTGTCACATATAAGTGGGTAAAGCTGGACTCTTGGTTGCAGTCCAAGGAGCCAAGGTAAAGCACAAGTAGTTTGAACTGTCCGACCAGATTGTGGTCTGAGGACACAAGGTCCAGCACAGGTCAATAGACTTAGCAGTCCAGGTGAGAGCAAGGGAGCCAAGGGCAAACCAAAGGTAGGTAGAGCTGGCCTTCCAGATGTGGTACTGAGGCCTGAAGAGTTAGTATTGAATGCAGGTAGGTAGTTGACCCTTTAAGAAGCTGGATTCGGGCAAAGGTGTGGATACCTGCTTCTTCATAGTACAGTCTGAAGAATCAGCTTACGGAGGTAGCACAGCCTCTTAGGTCAGATCACAGCACTGGAGTCTATAGGGTAGGTCTCACAGGAGATCTGCAGGCCTTAAATCAGACGTGAATAGGTAGGTGTGGGTCTTCCAAGCAAGGACTTTGAGCTAGAGGTAGGTGTTACCAGGAGTCTCACAGGCGAAGTCCTTGGAGCATGGTTCCAACTTGGGTGTGTTGACCTGGTCTTAAGGAGCACGGTTTAGTCACAGGTGGATAGATACACATCTCCAGATGGGGCTGTGGTAGGAGGGGCAGGGGTCTGGACTCCTTGGTGAGGTTGCTGGTGCTGTGGTTGGTAATGTTGGATTTTTCTGAGACATGAAAAGCTGAGCCAGGTGGATTGGAGATTGCTGGGGTCAGGCCCATCTAAGTACAGCTTGATCTCCAGGAAGGGGCAAGTATTCTGAGTTGGGCTCCAGTGGGTGGATCTGGGGTCGGTATTTGAGGTAGAGGGGTCAAGGTTGGTACAGTTATGTGAAACCTAGTCTACCAGCTGCAGTATCTGGAACCAGACTGTGACAAGTATACAAAGCCTATAGTGTAAGGTGCCGGAGTTGGACACAGGTGGGCAGAGCTGGGTCTCCCAGGTTTATCTGATTTTATTAGCCTGTGGATTCAGAGTCAGTATGGAAAAAGTATACAAACATGGGTTCTTGCCACCTGGATTCAGAGGCAGAGGCACCCCAGCCATGTTAGAGGTGAAGTAGAGAAGGCAGGGCCTCGCCCAGAAATGCATAATTGGTACGGTTGGCCAGGCCAGGCCTGAGGAGGTGTGCCAGACACAGGCGGGGACCTTCAGCGGTAGGATCTTGGCCACAGTTAGGTGAGAAAAACGGTCATCCTAGATACCTCTGGTGAGGTCTCAGAAACCCTCAGGTGGGATGTAGAGATTGGAGAGGTGGAAAGCCCTGAGCCAGGTCAACTACCTCTGGCCAAGTATGACAGGCAGAACTCAGGTTATTGCAGAGGACCTGTGTAGGGTGAGGTCCGTGGAGCTGCACGTGTCAGGTATGCTTTGGGATGCCCGCTGCAGGTAGATTCCAGTCTGCAGATTGAAGGTTCCGAGGCTCAGGTCAGATACTGGCGTCGCTGAGCTCTTACTAAAGTGAAACCTGAGGACCTGATCTCAGCCAAGGTCAGAGCCTGGATTTGCTAGAGAGCTGGCTGTCTGCTCAGGTTGTTTCTAGAAGTGAATCTGTTAGGCAGGATCCAGAAGGCTATGTCAAGCATGGTGTGGTCTGCGACTGTGTCCTCGGGTAAGATGCCCCCCAAACCAGGACCCTTCCCAGGTGAAGGACTCCTCACGCAGGAGCCACTGGGCCGTCCTCTCATTCTTCTAGTGCATCCTGTTTTTTTGAACTCCCTGAATCAGTACTCTACTCCCCAGTCCAGAGCAGCGTCATTCTCTGGATAACCACTGGACTCCTATGCCGTTTCCCTGCTTCTGTTCTCATCTTGTCTCTCGACTTCAACCCTTGGGTCCCCATCCCTTCCTTCATGGTCTAGCTTGTGCTTTGCTTCTTCCTGCCCAGCTGCCTTAGTGGGCTCTAGGGGAGAATAAGCCATAAAACACCCAAGACGCCTATTGGATATACGTGCTAAAGCCTCTCCTTTGCATATAATGGGTTTTGTAGCCTTGGACAATCCTGAAGGAATTGGGAAGTGAAGTTGCTTGAATCATTTTCTGTAAGGCTTAATTTTCTCACTGTTGAGTGACTCTTGCACAGACCCTTTGCCTCTGCTGTTCTATGCTTCTCTGGTGTTCTCTGAATAATGCCTGTTCATCAGATCTAGGGCTCCGGGCAGATTCCTTTTATAACTGGTCTTGGTACCATATTCACTTCCTTCCAAACACTTGTTACTCAATTTCATTTGTTAGCATGATTATTTCACTTACATCACTCTTCCCCACTGGTCTATTTGGTTGCCTGTAGTAGGAATGTGGTAGGTGCTGGGAAGATGTGCATGGAGTTCAGAAGATACCACAAGGAGCATACAGGTGTGGCATGGGAAGGCTCGGTGTGAATGGTAGGTGTAGGTGTGTCTTAGAACTGAGGTTGAGAGGATCAGCCCATGTCCCAGGAGGCAGGGTGAGGCACAGGTAGGAGGTTCTGGTGCTGTCACTGTCAGAGGGAGCATGTCCAGACACAGGTATGAGGCTCTAAGACTGTTCATCTGAGGAGGTAGGACCTGGCCCAGGTACCAAAGCCTGGGGTCATGTTCAAGGAGGTGGGCTTGGGCAGCACAGGTATGAAACTCTGGTTCTTCCAGTGCCTGAGGAGGCCCTGCTGAGACCAGGTGGGAGGTACAGGATCTGTGTTTTTTCCAAGGAGGCAAGGCCAGGCACAGGTATGGGGTGCCACATCTTTCATTGTCCAAGGAAGTGTACCTGGGCACAGGTATGAGATTCTGGGTCCATCAGAGTCTAGGGAGGTGGGGTAGGCACAGGTATGAGGTTCTGGATCTGTCAGTGGCTGAAGAGACAGGACCTGGAGCAGGTATGAGACTAGGTCTGCCAGTGTCCTGGGAGGTGGCCCCTGGCACAGGTATGAGGCTCTGGATCTGTCAGTGTCCAGAGAGGTGGGTTAAGCACAGGTATGAGCACTTAGTCTGCCAGTAACCAAGGAAGTGAGACTGGACACAGGTATGAGGCTTCAGTCCGTCAGTGTCCGAGGAGGCAGGGTAGGCACAGGTACGAGGCTATGGGTCTGCCAGTATCTGAGGAGGTGGAGCCTGGCACAGGTATGAGGCTGTGGACCCATCCGTGTCTGAGGTGAGCCACAGGTACGAGGCTCTGGGTCTGCCACTATCTGAGGAGGTGGGTGGCACAGGTATGAGGCCAGGGTCTGCCGGTGTCCGAGGAGGCAGGGTAGGCACAAGGTACGAGGTCTGGGTCTGCCACTATCTGAGGCGGTGGGGTTGGCACAGGTATGAGAGGCTGTACGTCTGTCAGTGAGGAGGTGAGGCCACAGGTATGAGGCCCTGGGTCTGCCACTATCTGAGGCGGTGGGGCTGGCACAGGTATGAGGCTTGGATCTGTTGATATCTGAGGAGGCAGAAGCTGGCGCAGTATGAGGCTGTGGGTCTGCTGATGTCCAAAGAAGTGAGTTCTGGCACAGGTAGGGTTTCTGTCTGTCAGCATCTAAGGAGGGGTGCTAGGCACAGCAATGAGGCTCTGGGTCTGCCAGGAGACAAGGCCAGCCATGGTAAGGTCTGCGGTTGAGTCTGGCTCTGGTCAGTCCTGCGTGTAGTCTGCCTGTTGGTCAGCCAGAGAGTCGCCAGCGCCTGGCCTGCTATCTTGCTTGCCTGAGGTGGGTTGGGCCCAGGCCCTCTGAGCTGCACCTGTGGAAGAATGGTGCTCTCCAGGGACAAGTCTATGGTAGGAGGGAGGGGGGCGGGGTGTGCTGGCCTTCCCTCAGCACCTTTTCCTATCTCTCCTAGTGGGTAGGTGGACGATACTCGCTGTGGTCAGCCATCGGACTCTCCATTGCCCTGCATGTGGGTGAGTGTGTGTTTCTGTCTTGCAGCCCCCTCAGGGGATCGTGTTGCAGTCTGGGGTCAGGGGAGGGAGGGGCTTATGTCCCTGAACACCTTGCCTCTGCTCTGACTGGAACATTCTTTTAGGTCTGGGAGAAGACCTGGGTTTTCTTTTTTTTCACCAGGTAGTGAGCCCAGGGGCACTTTACCACTGGAGCCACATCCCCAGCCCTTTTTTTATTTTGCGACAGGGTCTCAATGAGTTGCTTGGGGCCTCGGTAAGTTGTTGAGCTGACTCTGAACTTGCAGTCCTCCTGCCTCAGCCTCCCAAGTCGGTGGGATTACAGGCATGCACCACCGTGCCCAGCTAAGCCAAGGTTTTCTTTTGGGTCACAAGCTGGCCTTCTCCCTGCTCCTCGCAGCTGCAGTGTTGGTCTCTGCCCCTAGCTGGAATTAGATCCAACTTTGCAGTCAGGGCCAACTCTGAACAGAGAGGCTTTCTGCAGGCGCCAGTTCTCTCAGATCCTGTTTCTTCTGGCTCCACATCCAGCCTTTTCTGGTCCAGAAGAAGCTGTACCCACTGCCAGAGGACACAGGATGTGGCCATTTCTGTTGACACTGCTTTTGTGTCATAGGTTTTGACAACTTCGAGCAGCTGCTCTCGGGGGCTCACTGGATGGTGAGTGGACATTTGTGATGGCCCAGCTCCCTCCTTCCCTCCCTCACTCCCTCCTTTCCTTCTGGCAGCTGCTCAGCTCCCACTCGGCCTGCTCTTGTTTTAGGACCAGCACTTCCGCACGACACCCTTGGAGAAGAATGCCCCTGTCCTGCTGGCTCTGCTGGGAATCTGGTACATCAACTGCTTGGATGTGAAACACATGCCATGCTGCCCTATGACCAGTACCTGCACCGTTTTGCTGCCTACTTCCAACAGGTACCAGTTAGCTAGGTCAGGCCTTGGAGTTGGAAGGGCTTGTTGGCACTTGGGAAGTCCAGAGGCCCAGAGGCCAAGGAGCCTCTTGCCCCTTCCCCTTGCGCCTTGGTAACCAGGACCTGTTCCATCTCCAAGTGTCTGTTGAGTTTGACCATGTGGGAGGAGCATGACTGGCTATCATGGTGCCCTGGCCAGTTGGGACCTGGCTTGACCCTGAGCCTGTGTCACAGCTAGGATAACTTCCTTCTTGGATATCAGTTGGTGTGCCTGCCATAGGGTGACCCTGATGGCCTGCATAGCCTTGCCTCTTAAGGCTCAGTGGACCTCTGTCCCACTCTAGATCAAACAGCCCCTCTCTTAGATTCTGTTCTAGAAAGCCCTTCCCTACTGTATTTAATATAGACCTGATTCCTGCCTTGTAGCTCCTGGGCTCGTTGGACAGGATTAGCAAGCTTTTGCCAACACCTAACAAGGAAAACTGCCACTGAAGTAGATCTAAGGCTCCCCAGGCCCCAGCTTCCTGGATAAGGGTTGCCATGACAGGGTTCAGGTGGGTGCCCAAAGCCCAGTGTCTACCTGAGGGTGGCAGCCCTTATAGTCTATACACTCTGGATTCCTTATGCCTATCCCTTAAGAAATCAATTGAAGATTTTGTGACTAATTTGATTTATTATAATTTTTATTGCTGGAGATTAACCCAAGGCTTCATGCCTACTATTCACGTGCCCTACCACTGAACTACACCTCTAGCCCCAGATTTTTATTTTGGAGGGGTCCTCCCCCTATCTTCAGACCCATCTTCTCCTGGTCTTTAATCCTTTCTGCAGAGCAGTCTAAGCCAGAAAGCTTGGGAGCCTGTGACACACATTTGCAGGGATTCCTCATGGGGCATCCCAGGCAGGACTTGGAGCACAGTGCACAAAGGAACAAAAGTATCTGTATTCCGGGTGACATGGAGTCCAATGGGAAATACATCACCAAGTCCGGCGTCCGTGTGGACCACCAGACAGGCCCCATCGTATGGGGAGAGCCAGGGACCAATGGCCAGCATGCATTCTACCAGCTCATCCACCAAGGTAGGGCCCACTCCTGGCCTGGGCAGGAGTGGTGCTGGGGAAAGCAGGGACGTGACAGCTGAGACTGTGCAGTTAAGCTGGTGTTCTCCTATAGGCCCATGGGTAGCTCCTATGGGCTGGGGTTGTATGGTTGACCACAGTGCCTTTCACAGGCACCAAGATGATACCCTGTGACTTCCTCATCCCGGTCCAGACCCAGCACCCGATACGAAAGGGTTTACATCACAAGGTAAGAATCCCATCAGGGTGGGGCGCAGCGGCTTAGGAAGCTAAGACAGAAGGATCACAAGTTCAAAGCCAGCTTTAGCAATTTAGTGAGACCCTGTCTCTAAGTAAAATACAAAGAAGGGCTGATGATGTGGCTCAGTGATTGAGTCCCTCTGGGGTCATTCCCAGTATCAAAAAGAATCCCATCAGGACAACCCGCAATTACTGTCTCAGGCTCACATTACACCTAGACCTCTGAAGGCCTTGCTTGACCAGCAGTTAGTTATATTAATTTTCTATCACTGCCATGGCATGTGACTTAAAACAGCTCAAAACCGTTTATTATCTTCTCATGTTCATAGGTCAGAAGTCCAGCAGGCTCTATTTGGTCTCTGCTTAGTAAATTTCATGTGCTAAAATCAAGTGTCTGCAAGGCTGCATTCCCTTCTGGAGACTAAGGAAAAGTGCTTGCTCATTCACGTTTACATTTCTGTACGATAGTAGGACCAAGGTTCAGGTTCCTTGCTTTTTCCTGATAGTCATTCTCAGTTTCTAGAAGTCACCACTTTCCCTGGCTTATGGTTCCTTTCATTTCAGCATTAGCGGTGACAGATTAAATCTTTTTGAACCTTTTGATGCTTGCCCTTTTTTGTTTTGTTTTGTTTGGTGTTGGGAATTGAACCATAAGTTTGCATACTGCACTACATCACTTTTTTGAATTTTATTTTGAGCCAGGTTTCTCACGTACATGGAATTACAGGCATGTGTTACCATGCCTGACTAGTCTATCTTTTTGGTGTGTATGCAGTACTGGGAATCAAACCAGGGCCTTGCACTTGCTAAACAAGTACTTCACCACTGAGCCATGTTCCCAGCCCACTCTCTTTTTACTTTCACGTGTAAAATCCGTTTTGCTATATACTGTATCACGACATACACAGGCATGTGACTGCAAAAGACAAAGATCCTGGAGCCAAGATCTTGCCTATCATAGCAGCAAATGGGAAAACCATTCAGTTGAATCTAATGAAGTCCCTGAAGAGGACTTATTGTGCCTTGTCTTTGGCATGTAGAGTTGCATAAGGTTTCTCTGGGCACAAGCTCTAGAGTCAGTGACCTATGATTGAATTCTGATTCTTCTGCTCTGGAGTTCTGTGGTCTAGTGCTGTGGACTGAGGCTCAGCTAGAAAAGAGAGGTGATGCCTCTCCCTTTCAGGGTCTTAAAAGATAGATATTGGCAAAGTTGTTAGCAGGGCCATTGGCAAGTGGTACATATTCTATAAAGAGTAGTCAACATTGTTACCCTACCCTCTGGTGTCATTTCAGATCCTCCTCGCCAACTTCTTAGCCCAGACTGAGGCACTGATGAAGGGGAAATCAACAGAGGAGGCCCGGAAGGAGCTCCAGGCTGCAGGAAAGAGTGCAGGGGACATTGAGAAGCTGTTGCCTCACAAGGTCAGCACAGCTCCTGAAGTTGGTTTGGAGGCAGCGTGCTAGGACTGGAGGGATGAAGTCGTAGGGCCAGGGCAGGGGTTCATAGTGTGCTTGGCTTGTCCTGTGCAATGGGAGGATCTGTCCTCCCAGACCTGTTCATCCCAGCCTGGGGCAGGAACTCCTCCTTCAGGAGTTTGGGGATCCAGATTAACATGGGATATTTCTTGGTGTTTTCTGAAGGTCTTGAAGGAAATCGCCAACCAACTCTATTGTGTTCACCAAGCTTACACCATTCATTCTTGGAGCCTTGATCGGTGAGTGAGTAGAGGAAGGTACTAACTGGGGTCAGTCGGACAGGGATGGGGCATTCCTAACACACACTGTCTGCCACTCTTGCAGCCCTGTATGAGCACAAGATCTTCGTTCAGGGTATCATCTGGGACATCAACAGCTTTGACCAGTGGGGGTGAGTCGCTGACTCGGGAGGGTGGGGGATGGCAGTGAGTTGGCTTTAGGATTTTAGTAGCAACACTGGAACCTCCTCATTCCCTTCCTCAATTTCCTGGCAGAGTGGAGCTGGGAAAACAGCTGGCTAAGAAAATTGAGCCTGAGCTTGAGGGTAACACCGAGGTGACTTCTCACGATCATCCACCAATGGATTGATCAGCTTCATCAAGCACCAGCCGTGAAGCCAAAACCGAAATAAACTCAGCTACAGCCCCTTTTGTGACTGGTCCTTGTCCCTCCTTGTCAGAGTCTGCATTGCATGTTCCTGCCCCTCCCTGTCCAGGGCATCCTCTGAAGACTTGGGCCACACACCTTCTGGGGGAAGCCAGTCTGGAATTGCCACCATGCCCCTTCCTTATCCACTCTCCCTCTTTTACACTCAGCTGAAGTACTTCAGTGCAGCTGATTTATCTGATCTATGTTCACATCACAAGCAGGATAATAAAGATGCCACAAAGGAGGGTGTGGCCTCAGCCTCTTACTGTTTCCTGAGATGGAACCTTGTATGGCAGTCCCGAGCACCTGCTGGGGGGAGTGGAAGGAACACTGTGCCCTGGTTAGTTAGCACTTGACTAAGTGGTGAACAGGTCCAGAGTGGAGGATGGTCCCTTCAGAAAGGAGAGTAGGCTGGAGCAGAGCTGAAGTCAGGAGGGCAACTTGGCCGCTAATCAAGTCCTATTTCTCTCCTTCCCCTCCTCACCTTTGTGACTTTGGAGAAACCGATGGACCACATAGAGACTGTTTCAGGTGAATTCCTGACCAAGCTCAAGGGTGATTGCCATCTTCTAGCCAGATGCTTGACAACTGCCCTTTTATCTTCTTAAACTATTAAATAATGTTTTTGGCCAGTGAAGCAGAAAAGAAATTTCATTTAAAGAGTCAATGAATGGAACTGATGGTCAGGCTAGGCTAGAAGAAACTTGACTTCCATTACATTACTTATATCCCAAATCGTGATCCAGAATGGTCAATACAGACTGCTTCCTCCAACCCCATTCATCAGAACTGCTCTGCCCCATCCTCCTGGGTCACTCACCATCCAGGGTACTTTACCACTGAGCCACATCTCCAGTCCTCTTTATTTTGAGACAGGGTTTCCTAAGTTGGAGACTGGCCTTGAACTTGTGGTCCTCTTGCCTCAGCCTCCTGGGTTGCTGAGATTATAGGTGTGCACCACTGCACCCACTTACCTTACCCACTTCTGAATTGCAGTCTTTCTTGGTTCCATGCCTTCCTGAAGACAGAAACACATCCATGATTGGTATTTTCTGCTCTTACAAGGGGGAAGGCAAGCCAGGTGTGGCATACCCCTGTAACCCGAGTGACTCAGCAAGCTGAGGTAGGATGAGTCCAAATTCAAGGTCAGCTTTAGCAATTTAGTGAGATGCTATCTCAAAATTTAAAAAAAAAGGGGGGGGGGTTGTTGTTGAGGATATTGTTCTGTGGTAGAATACCCCTGGGTTTAATCCCTAGTACTATCCCAAAAAACTCCAAACTATAATAGGCATGTGCTTTGCACAAGGCCTAGGTTCAACCCCAGCACTATGTGTACACACACCACTGGAAGAGAGACCGGTAGGTAGTGTTAGGAGGTAAGCAGATGACAGGTTGGGGAAAGGCCACTACCTGTTGGAGAATGTCTTGCTGGATTAGCAAGAATAAGAATTTTGAAGTCACTTTTTTTTTTTTTTTTCTTTTTTAAGTTGTAGATGGACACAATACCCACCCTATTTTATTTATATGTGGTGCTGAGGATCAGACTTGGTGCCCAATGTGTGCCAGGCGAGCACTCTACTACTGAGGTCACACCCCAGCCCTGAAGCCTCCTTGTAATAATTTAAAATATTTTGGGAATTAGTTAAATAACATCTTTATCTGTAAGTTGTCCAGTCTCTAGCTAGACTTGAAGGGAACATCAGGGTCAGACATCACAAAGTCTTTTAAGGCTGTCAGGTTGGCATAGTGACAAACCAGGAGTAACCAAGGGAAGGGGCAGGTTGGGGCTGGAACCAAACATTGCAAGGTTGATGCTTCCCTCTTTGAAGCATAGGTCCTTGAAAACAGTCCTTTGCGCATCTTGAATCTATGCATCTTGAAATAGTGCTTTTGCAGCTTACGCTTTTTATTTATTTATTTTTTATTTTTTTGCAGTACTGGGGATCAAACTCAGTGCCTTGTGCTTGCAAGGCAAGCACTCTACCAGCTGAGCTATCTCCCCAGTCCAGCTTACGGTTTTTAAGTATCAGGTTTATTGAGTATAATTACATACAGTAAAACTTAACTCTCTGGTATACAATTTTGAGGGTTTTTTTTTTTCTTTTCTGTCATTGAAATGTTGTTTAACCAATGAGCCACATCCCTTTATTTTTTGAGACAGCATCTCACTAAGTTGCTGAGGCTGACCTCAAACTTGCCATCCTGCTTCAGCCTCCTAAGCTGCTGGGCTTACAAGCACAAGTGCCACTGTGCAGGTTTACAATTTTGAGTTTGGCAATTGTATACAGTTATGTAACCACCACAACAGAAAACATTCTTCTCACTTCAAAAAGTTCAGGGCACCCTCTAGTGGCCAATTCCTACCCCCTGAAACCCAATTTCTGGCGACCATTGACCTGCTTTCCTGAAGTTTTGCCTTGTCCAGAACACAACCTTTTGTGTCTAACTTCTTCACTTAGCATGTTGCTTTTGAATTTAACTCATGTTGTGCCATTTAATTTTTTTATTATGACAGATGTAGTGTTGCATGCTTGTAATCCCAGCTACTTGGAAGGCTGGGGCAGAAGATCCAAATTCAATGCCAGCCTGAGAAATTTAGGAAGACCTGCCTCAGAAAAAAAAAGGTTTGGGGATGTAATTTAGTAGTAGAGTGTCCCTGGGTTCAATCCCCAGTACTCTCCCCACTCCCTGGGGGGCAGGAACCCACACTTCCAGTATAGAAAATTCCCAACACATTAAAATTGAGCAATATAATAAACTACTGTGTCCCTGGCATAAATATCAACAATTACCAACTCATGGCCAATTTTATTACCCTACATCACTTCTTTTTGTTGTATCCCAGATACATCATTTTACCTATTCCCATTTCAGTATCTAGTTCTCAAAATTAAGGACTTTTTGATTTTCTTTTCTTGCTAAGGGCAGATACTGTTACCAGGACCCAAACCAGAGGCTGCTGGGGTCCCCAGGGACTGAACTGTTTTCCACCCACATCAAAATAAGAGGAAGGGGCTGGGGTTCTGGCTCAATGCTAGAGTGCTTGCCTAGCATGTGTGAGGCACTGGGTTCCATTCTCAGCACCACATACAAATAAATAAAGGTTCATTAACAACTAATTATCTTTTTTTAAAAAAGAGGAAACGTGGAAATAAAATGAATTTAATCAGTTTGGCAAAACCTGGGAAGCCAGTTAATCTGCAGAAACTTTGTAATTTACAGGAACAAAGGCCAAGAAATATGTTTCTAGATTTAATTAAGCTGTACTAGCCAGAAATATAATTTCGGTTTTTCAACCTTGGCTGGGCACCCGCCTAGAATTTGGGGGCAGCCTCTCAAGCTTCCATTCTTAGAATGAGGAAGCTGGGATGGAAACCAGGAAACGGGGATGGGAATAAAACTGGGGCTTTTAATTTCAAAGTTGCCCCGTTACAATGCTATTATCTGGTCTAGAATTTTTTATTTTAAGGTAAAGTTTTTTGACAAGATCATGTCATAGTAGATGGTGTTTTCTTCCCATTGCAGCGCATTAGAAGGCACATAACATCTGGGCGCTCCCCCATTTTAAGCCATGCCACCAGTAGTTTTATCTGAGCCCAAATACTTTAAAATTAGACTTCAGTATTCTCAGAACCCACCCCTGTTCACTGGGCGGGGGCCGACTCTCTGGGGTACGTGATGCGCGTGCGCAGAATGGTGCTTCTCGGCTGCCGTACTTCGCTTTTCCACGTGGGAGAAAGGTTGTCATGGCGGCCGTTCGGAAGCCGGTGCTGCTCGGGCTCAGAGATCTGGCTGTGCATGGCAGCCCCACGGGGCCAGGTGCCTGGACTGCTAGCAAGCTGGGCGGCATTCCGGTGAGGGCGAGCGCAGCAGCTGGGGTGGGTGGGTGCTAGCGAGGAGTACGTACGCAGCGAGGGAGCAGGCGAGGTTAGCGGAGAGAGTCAGGGTCTGAGCGCTTCCCCCTTCCTTAGGATGCCCTGCCTACCGTAGCAGCGCCGAGGCCTGTGTGTGCACGCTGCCAGGAGCCGCTAACTCTGGTCGTGCAGGTGTACTGCCCGCTGGAAGGCTCCCCGTTTCATCGGCTACTGCACGTGTTCTCCTGCGCGCGTCCCGGGTGCGGCGACAGCGGGGCGTGCAGGTAGGCAGGGTATGCCCGGAACCGCACGCAGGATGTCGCGCCGAGTGGGCGGAGTTGAGGGGGCGCGCGTGGGACTTGAGGCAAGTAGGCGGGATGGGAGTCTGGGGTGGAGCTCTCACTGTTGTGTTTTTACCCTGAAGTTGGAAGGTGTTCCGCTCCCAGAGCCTGCAGGTGCAAGAGAGAGAGGCACAGGACGTTCAGGTAAAGCAGCTGTGATTGGCATATTATGTTTTGCTCTAGTTCGAGGATATTTTCCAAAATATCTTAAAACCAACGTTTAAGCTATGTTCTTTGAAGTACAGTGGAATTGGTTTGCTCTTTCAGAACATGAAATGGTCCAGGCGTTGTGGCACACACCTAGAATCCCAGTTATTCAGGAGGCTGAGACAATAGGACCCCAAGTTCGAGGCCAGCCTGGGCAACTTAGTGAGACCCTATCTCGAAATGAAAAAGGGCTGGAGATGTAGCAATAGTAGAGCGCCCCTGGGTTCAATCCCCAGTGGGGCGGGGGGTAGTTTATAAGTTGAAATAGACTTAACCCAGGAGTTTAAATATTTACAAACTGCATAGACTGGAGGAGGCAATTTCAGGAATGACCTCCTGAACCCATATCTCAAATGGTCCTTCTGCTGGGCGACCTCTCCTGCAGTCCAGAAGCTGAGGTGTGATCTGGTGAAGTGCAAGCCATCCTGGTCACAAGATGTTGCCTCTCTAGTCTTGTTCTACTTATATTTACAGACTGACTTCCTTCTTTTTTTCTTTTTTCTTTTTTAATACTTTTAGTTGTAGGTGGACACAATATCTTTATTTTATTTTTATGTGGTGCTGAGAATCGAACCCAGGGCCTTACATGTGCTAGGCAAGCACTCTGAGCCACAACCCCAGCCCCTGGCTTCCTTTTGCTTCATTGGTATTTCCACTAAACTCTCTCAAGTTTTTCTCTTTCTGGTGGACCCCATAAACATACACTGATCATATCTGAAACCTAGCTGCTAAGGAGTCTGGGAACTGAAGTTCTTTCCTTTCAAATCTGCAATATATAAAGCACAACAAAAAAGATTTTGGAATAGATGGTTGAAGAAGCCATTTGCTGTATCTTCCTCACTGCCCCTGAAAAATATATACTTACTACTTGTGTTTAAGTACTTAAGTCACCTTTGATGTGCTATCCAGTGTAGATGGAGTTCATGGAGTTAAATACTAGGGCCTCCTTCAGTAAGGTGAAGAGATGGGTTGCTAAAGCCAAAGGAATAGATGAAATCTCTTAAGTGTGTTTGGACCTTATTTGCTGGATATTCTTCCAGAAACAGGAAAATGGCCTCATTGCTGAGAAACTGGTGTGAAGGTGCAAATGACTGGGGAAGTGACAGTGAGGAGGCACCTCCACCACAGCTCACCTTGGATTTGTTCATGAGTCTAACTGTGCCACAGATGTGGACTGCACTGCCCAGCTCCAAGACCTCTGCCTGCGGGACACTGTCCCGGATGCTGCTCATTCTGTACCTCCAGGGAAGGGATGACCTTGCCTACTGTAGTGCCACAGTTCCTGCCCTACTACATCTGTGTCATAGATGAGGATGATTACAGAGATTTTGTCAGTCTAGAACATGCCCACAGCCTTCTGAAGGACTATCAACAGAGAGAAGAATTGGCACAGAACAGTTGCTTTCCCAAAGGTGAGAATGTGTACTGGTGAAGTGAAAAGTGACTTGGTCAGGAAGCTGCCACAGTAGGTGCTATTTGGTTTTTTCCCCAGTTCCAGGGGGAACTTTCCCAGGCAGAACTTGTGTGGTAGGATCTTTCTGCTTCAGTCTTGAGTGAAAAAAGGATACACAGGTAGGGGGGAATCTCATCAGCCAACTTGAGTGAACTTGAAGATACTTTGGTCCATATATAAGTGCCCTCAAGAAAATGAACCGGGATGACTGTAAGTGGTAGCATAGACCTGGCATCCCATTGACTCAGGAGTCTGAGGTAGGAGGATTGCAAGTTCCAGGCCAACCTCAACAACTTAGCAAGATCTTGACTCAAAAAACAAAAAGGAGCTGGAGCAGTGGCGCACACCTGTGATCCCAGCAGCTTGGGAGCCTGAGGCAGGAGGATTGTGAGTTCAAAGCCAGTCTTAGCAAAAGCAAGGCGCTAAGCAACTGAGTGAGATCTTGTCTCTAAGTAAAATACAAAAATAAGGTTGTATATGTAGCTCCCTGACCAAGTGCCCCTGAGTTCAATCCCTGGTACCCTCCTCTCCTGCCAGAAAAAGAAAATTAAGCAAGCTGAACAGACAGAAGTTAGAGATGCAAGTGTTTTCAGAAGATGCATTCACTATTTAACTTTTTTCTGCATTTTTCCCCCTTCTTTTTTTGTGGTACTGAGGTTCAAACCCAGTGCCTCATGCATATTAGGCAAGTGTTTTACCGCTGAACTACATCCCCAGCACCCTTTCTGATTTTTTTTATTGTTTGCTCCATTAGTTATACATGACAACAGACTGCATTTTGATTCATTGTACACAAATGGAGTACAAGTTTTATTTCTCTGGTTGTACATGATTTTTAGAATCACACCATTCGTATAATCATACATGTATGTAGGGCAATGATGTTTGTCTCATTCCACCATCTTTCCCTTTCTGTTTAAAAAAAATTTTGAACCCAGAGGTGCTTAACCACTGGGCCACATCCCCAACTATTTTTGTATTTCATTTAGATACAGGGTCTTACTGAGTTTCTTAGGGCTTGCTAAGTTGCTGAGGTTGGCTTTGAACTTGTGATCTTCCTGCCTCAGCCTCCACATCCTCTGGGATTACAGGTGTAGGCCACCATGCCCAGCTTTTTAAATGTTTTTTATAGTAGAGGCAAGTGAGTTGTTTTTTGTTTTTTGTTTTGTGTGTGCATGTGCGTATACCGGATTGAACTTGGGAGCACTTGACCACTGAGCCATGTCCCCAGCCCTGTTTTGTATTTTATTTAGAGACAGGGTCTCCCTGAGTTGCTTAGCACCTCACTTTTTGCTGAGGCTGGCTTTGAACTTGCAATCCCCCTGCCTCAGCCTCCTGAATTGCTGGGATTACAGGTGTGCACCACCTTGCCCGGTGTAAGTGAGTTTTAAAAATGCCTTTTGTAACTGGGTGCGGTGGTGCATGACTGTAATCCCAGCAACACGGGAGGCTGAGGCAGGAGGACCATTTTTGCTATTGTATTAATATAATTAAAACAGGATATTAGTAGAGTTGACCTAGTTCTTTGCCAGGTCTGTTTTACTTATGGACTTCTTAAGTAAATTACCCCAGAGTTGAAAATGACTTAGGAGAATTGTGAGCCAGTAGGCTACAGAAATGTATTATGAGCTGCTATTGTTATTTTTGTGTGTGTGTGATACTGGGCATTGAGCCCAGGGTGCTCTAATGAGCTACTTTTGAGCCGGGGTACTGAGGATTAAACCCCAGGGGTGTTTTATTGCTGAGCTACTTCCCCAGGCCTTTTTATTTTAAGACCGGTTCTCACTAAATTGCTGAGACTGGCCTGGAACTTGTGATCTTTCTGCTTTAGTCTTCTGAGTGTCTGGGATTATAGGCATGTGCCTCCATGTGTGACTTTAAATATTTTTGATATTTAAATTTTGTGTATGTATTTACATTTTCTTTTTTGCCATATTGGGGATTGAACTCAGGACTTGTGCAGGCTGAACATGCCCTCTATCACTGAGCTAACTCTATTTCCAAGCCCCTGGTTAAAAAAAAAAAAAAAAAAAAAAAAAATTAATTACTGGAGTGAACCCAGGAGGATATTCTATCTCTGATCCCTTTTATTTTACTTGTGTGTGTGGAGGGTTACTGGAGAGTGAACCCAAGGGTGCCTTACAATGAACTTCATCTGCCAGTTTTTTATTGTTTGTTTGTTTTGAGATAGGGTCTTGTCAAGTTGCCTGGGCTGAGTTATGATCCTCCTGCCTTAGCCCCAGCAGGTTGGGATTATAGGAGTACATCACCCCAGCAAGTTTTTTTTTTTTTTTTTTTTTTTTTTTTTTTTTAAGAGAATTATTTTGCTTTCTCAATCCTATAATTCTCTGGATATTCACACTCAAAGGTGGTTTCTGCTTCTCTTTTTAGTTTTTCTAGTAATGGTGAAAAATATGAGAAGACCAAATTAAAAGTGGAGATCAAATATTTACAAATTCATGAAGAGAATTGCTCCTTGCCAGGAGCAGATTTTGAGGTAAAGGTAGCAATTTTCTTTAATTTATTCCTTCCTCCCTCCCTCCCTCCCTCCCTCCCTCCCTTCCTTCCTTCCTTCCTTCCTTTTTCTTTTGCAGTACTGGGATTGAATGCAGAAGTACTCTAAGCCACATCCCTAACCCATGTGATCACAAGTTCAAGGCCAGCCTCAGCAACTCAGTATTAAAATACCCCAGGTTCAATCCCCAGTATCACATCAAAATTAATTTAAAAAATGAATTTAAAAAAATGGGATTGGGGATGTAGCTCAGTAGTGGAACACTTGCCTAGCATGTTCAGGGCCCTAGGTTCAATTCCAGTTACCTGCAAAAATAATAATAAAAATATAACCAATCTGTTCAGATAACCATTGTTTCCTGTGTGTCATTTCCAGAGTTTCTTTTTACAAGTACAAGCAAATGTGATAATGTATTACTACCCCCCCAGTTTTTTATACACACACAAAAAAATTCTAGACATATTCTGTATTCTGATTTTTTAACTCTGTGGTATATCTAGGATTATAATATTTGTATCATACAGTATAGGTATATTTAACTTTTTAAGAAAGAGCCAAACTATTTCCATGCTGGTTATACCATTTACCATTTATTTATATTATCTGTCTATCTCATCTATCTGGTTATACCATTTATTTATTTTATCTATCTGTCTACCTACCTACCTACCTATCTTAACTTTTTTTCAATACCAGGGATTCAACCTAGGAGCCCTCCCCCAAGCCACATCCCCAGCCCCCACCCCCTTTTTTTGTTGTTATTTTGAGACAGGGTAAGTTGCTTAGGTTCTCACTAAGTTGCTGAGGCTGACCTCAGATTTGGAATCCTCTTGCCTCTGTCTCCCTGTTGCTGGGATGACAGGCATGTGCCTCCATACCCACAGGTCATGCCATTTACGTTCCCACACCAGTGTAGAATTCTACTTCTTGCACATCTTTGCCAATACTTGGCATGTTCTGTTTTAAGTTTATCCATCCGAAGAGTATAGTGGTATTTCATTGTGATTTAAATTTGCATTTTTCCATTGGCTAAAAGATGGTACCTTTTTAAGTACTGTTTTTCATCTGTGTACATCATCTTTGATAAAGTGTTAGTTTAAATTTTTTTTTCTTTCTTTTTTTTTTTTTTTTTTTTTTTTTCATTGTCTTGCTAAGTTGCCCAGGCTGGTGTCAAACTTCAATCCTCCTGTCTCAGCCTTCTGAGTACCTGGGATTACAGGTTTGAATCACCCATTTTGTCATCATTTCAATCTTTTGCCACATTTTATTGGATTATTTATCTTTTTATTGAATTCTAGAAATTCTTCATATTGTCAGGAGATATGTGTGTTTCTCATATTTTCTCCTTGTCTGTTGTTTTTATATTTATTTATTTATTTTGTGGGAATTTAACTGGACACTACCACTGAGCTAAGCTACACCCCAGCCTTTTCTTTCTTTCTTTCTTTTTTTTTTTTTTTTTTTGTGATTTTTTGAGACTGGGTCTTTTTAAGTTGCTTAGAGCTCCTGAGGCTGGCTTCAGACTTGGAAGCCTCCTGCTTCAGCCTCCCTATATATCCACTGGGATTACAGGAATGGGCTACCATGCCCAGATTGTGTTTCCATTATGGTAACATTGCCTTTTTTTTTTCCTTCTGTGATGGGGGTCCAACCAGGGCCTTGTGCACACTAGGCAAGTGCTCTACCATTTATTTACATTCCCAGCCCAGTAAGACTCCTTTTTTTTTTTTTTATATTATTTTTTTTTCTTTTTGGTATTGGGAATTGAATCCAGGGCCACTTTACCACTGAAATACATCCCCTGTCCTTTGTATTCTTTGTTTCAGATGGTTTGCTAAGTCATACAGGCTATCCTTGAACTTGAGATCCTCCTTCCTCAATGCGAGTTACTGGGTTTACAGACATGTACAACGGTGCTCAGTGCAATAACATTTACTTTTCAAGAGAAGATTTAAATTTGATCCAGTCCAGCAGGTGCAGTGGCACATGGCTGTAATCCCAACAGCTCAGGAGGCTAATCAGAAAGATTACAACCTCCAAGCGGCCTCAGCAACTTAGCGAGGACCTTGGTAACTTAGTGAAACCCTGTCTTAAAATAAAATAATAAAAAGGGATGGGGATGTGGTTAAGTGCCCCTGGGTTCAATCTCTTGTACACACAAAACAAAAACAAGGTGTACTATAATTGTGAATATATCTTTTTCTGCTTTTAATTATGTCAGTTTTTGCCTCATGAATTTTTTTCCCACTTTTTTTATTGGTGCATTATAGTCGTACATAATAATGGAATTTGTTGTTATATATTCATACGTGCACACAATATAACAATATGCTTCGGCCAATATCACTCCCCAGCACTTACCCCCTCCCTCTCAATTTCCACCCTTTGGTCCCTTTTCTCTACAGTTCTCCCTTTGATTTTTGTAAAATCCCTCTCCCCACTTTTCATTTCCTTTTTTCTTCTCTAGCTTCCGCATGTGAGTAAAAACATATGACTCTTGACCTTCTGAGTTCGACTTATTTGCTTAACACAAAACCTGATCTTTAGTTTCATCCATTTTCCTACAAATGATGTAATTTTATTTTTCTTTATTTTGCCTCATGAATTTTTTTGGAGCAGGGGTAACCACGAATTGAACCCAAGGGCACTTAACCACTGAACCACATCCCCAGCCCTTTATTATATTTTATTTTGAGACAGGGTCTTGCTGAGTTGCTTAGGGGCCTCGCTTAGTTGCTGAGGCTGGCCTTGAACTGGCACTCCTCCTGCCTCAGCCTCCTGAGCCGCTGGGATTACAGGTGTGCACTGGCTGCCTCATGAAATTTGATGCCATTTAGGATTGCTGCATTACGAATAGGAAAAGAAGAACTCAAACTCTCACTATTTGCCAAGGACATGATTCTATATTTAGAAGATCCAAAAAATTCCACCAGAAAACTTCTAGAACTCAAAAATGAATTCAGTAAAGTAGCAGGATATAAATCAATATCCATAAAGCAAATGCATTTCTATACATAAGCGACGAACTCCACTGCAAGATAAATACGGAAATCTACCCTATTCACCATAGCACTCACACAACAATAATAAATACTGCGAATCAGTCTAAACAAAAGAGGTAAAAGGTCTCTACTATGAAAACTACAGAACGCTAAACAAAGAAATTGAGGAAGAACCTTCGAAGATGAAAGATCTCCCATGTTCTGATAGACAGAATTAATATTGTTAAATGGTCATACTACCAAAAGTGTTATACAAATTCAGTGAAAATCCTATTAAAATCTCAATGACATTCTTCATACAAATAGAAAGTCAGTCATGAACTTCATTTTGGAAAAGTAAGAGACCCAGAATAGCCAAGGCAATCCTTAGCAGAAGAGTGAAGCAGGAGACATCACACTACCAGACCTTAAACTATACTACAGAACAATAGTAACAAAATGGCATGGTATTGACACCAAAATAGGCATGTAGACCAATGGTAAAAAAGCAAGGCACAGAGGCAACTCACATAATACTGATATCTCTTACTGGACAAAGGTGCCAAAAATATACGTTGGAGAAAAAACTAGCCTATTCAACAAATGGTGCTGGGAAAACTGGAAATCCATATGTAACAAAATGTAATTCAACCTCTATCTCTCACCCTGCACAAAAATCAACTGAAAGTGAATCAAAAGACTTAGGCACTAGAACAGAGACCCTGTGCCTAATAGAATAAAAAGTGGGCCCAAATCTTCATCATGTTGGCTTAGGACCTGACTACCTTAACAAGACTCCTAAAGTACAAGAAGTAAAATTAAAAACCAATAAATGGGGCTGAGGCTGTGGCTTAGTGGTAGAGCACTGCCAGCACACATGAGGCACTGGGTTTGATTCCCCAGCACCACATTAAAAAACTAAACAAACAGAATAAAGGGATTGTGTCCATCTACAACTAAAAATATTTTAAAAAATAAAATAAAAATCAATAAATGGGATGGATTCAAACTAAAAAGCTTGTTCTTAGCAAAGGAAACAATAATTTGAAGAGGAAAGCCTACAGAATGGGAGAAAATCTTTACCACACACACTCAGATAGTTGCTTAGCACCTTGCTCTTGCTGAGGCTGATTTGAACTCGCAATCCTCCTGTCTCAGCTTCCAAAGCTGAGAGATTACAGGTGTGTACCATTGCACCTGGCTCAAAAACTTTTAATATATTTGGTCATGCATGTTTGTTGGAGAGTTTCTCAGGTTTTATCTATATAAAAATGTATTTAATGTTTATTTTAAATGGATCTTTTTATTGAATGTAATTTTTTAAAATTTATTTTTAACTGATACATAATTCTGTGTAATGGTAGAGTGCCATGTAATATTTTAATACATGTTTAAATCAGGTTAAATAATATATTAAACATCACATTTTTATGGTGAAAACATTCAAAATCCTTTCTTCTAGCTTTTCTTTTCTCCCTCCACCCCTTTGCAGTAGAAGGGATTGAACCCATGGCACTTTACCTCCGAGTTATATGCCCATCCTATCTATATTTATTTGGGTACCAGGGATTGAGCTCAGGGGCACTCCTCCACTGAGCCACATCTCCAGCCCTATTTGTGTTTTGTTTAGAGACAGGATCTCAGTGAGTTGCTTAGCACCTTGCTTTCGCTGAGGCTGGCTTTGAACTTGCCATCCTCCTGCCTCGGCCTCCTGAGCTGTTGAGATTACAGGTGTGCACCACCACTCAGGACCCTTTTTATTTTTTATTTTGAGATGATTTACCAAGTTATCATGGTGGTCTTGAATTTGTGATTTTCCTGTCTCACCGCCTCCTGAATAGCTGGGACTATAGGTGTACACTACTGTGCCTCGCCGTTCCACTGTTTTCTTGCCTTATCATTTCTATTAGAAATTGGTGTAATTAAGGGGACATATGTAGCTCAGTGGTAAAGTATTTGCCTAACATGAGCAAGGCCCCATATCAGATACACACACACACAAATTTTGCTGTAATTCTTTTTTTTTTTCCTAATATTTTTTGTTGTAGATGGACACACCACCTTTATTTTATTTATTTATTTTTATGTGGTGTTGAGGGTGGAACCCAGTGCCTCACAAGTGCTAGGCAAACACTGTACCACTGAGCTACAACCTCAGCCCTATGATTCTAATATTTTTTAAAATTTATTTTTATTGTAAACAAATGGGATACATGTTGTTTCTGTTTGTACATGGAGTAACAGCATACCATTTGCATATTCATACATTTACATAGAGTAATGATGTTTGATTCATTCCGTTATTTTTTCCCTTCCCCCCACCCCTCCCATCTCTCTTTTCCCTCTATACAGTCCCTCCTTCCTCATTCTTGCCCCCCTCCCACCCCCCATTACTTGTCATCATCTGCTTATCAGTGAGATCATTCGTCTTGGATTTTTTGTGATTCTATTATTGTTCTTTTGCTTATAACATGTCTTTTCTTGGTTTTCAGCAATTTGATTATTAGACATTCTTCCTTGTGTGTTTATGTTTTAATTTTTCTTGCTTTGCTTTTCCTGAGCTTTTTGGACTTAGGAGTTGAAACTTTTGCCTGTTACCTCTATTTGAAATATTTCTTCTATTCTTTTTTTTAACGCTCCAATTATTTGTATGTTCAATTATTTGAAATTGTACAATGGAGGCTAAAGATGTAGCTCAGTGGTAGAGCACTTGCCTAACATGCAGCAGGCCCTGGGTTTGATACTATGAAACAAAGAAGAAAAGAAAAACTGTACTGTAATTTTTAAATGCTCTCTTTTTGGGGGTTTTACTTTTATTTCCATTTGGAATAATTTTTATTTGTTTTTTCTAAATTCTTGTTTTATTGTGTCCAGTCTATTGTTAAATTTTAATGATTGGAGGTTTTTTTGTTTTTTGTTTTTTTAATATTTGTCTGTCTGTGTTGCCGAGGCTGGCCAAGAGGCTCTGGACTCAAATGAGCCTCCTGCTTCAGCCTCCTAAGAAGCTGGGATTACAGGTGCTCACCACCACGCCCAGCTTAGTTCTTTTTTTCTGACATAGCATTTCGCATTTGTAGCATTTCTATTTCAATCTCTTTTAATTTCCATTTCTGTGCTGAATTACTCTTCTATTTATGCCTGTTAACCTTTACCACTACATTCTCTTACATATTTATCACTGGGATTTAAAGACCCTGTCTGATACAACCATCATCTTGTCTGTGGGTCTTCTGGTATTGACTTTCTTCATGAGTTATATTTACCTGCTTCTTTACCTATCTTATATCTTCATTTGTTAGAAATTATATGTTGGAGAATAGTAGATAATAAAGTAATACATACCCCTAGAAAGGCTTGCCCCTTTGCTATAAGACCAGTAGTGTGGCGGTCTGAGTCCACGTACTCTGCTATTGGACTGGTCTGGACTTCGTTGTTACCGTAGTTTGACTCAGTTCGGCATTGGCCAGACTTCAGATACCTTGCTGTACTTTATAGACTTGCTGCTCTTTTTTTGGCCTCTGGAGAATTTCTTTGCTCTCTTGTTTTGCTCGCAGTACTCACTAGGAAAGGAACTGTGTGAAACATGGCCTCGGATATTGGGGTATGACTGTATTATGTGGCTCCGATTTCAGGTTTTTCATTTTCCTTCTTGTAGGTATTCTTGGAGTGGAGAACCACTCTTTTTGACTTGCCCTGCATCAGAAGTCACTCGTGTCCCACCCTGTAGCCACTGTGGAGGACAAAGGATATTTGAATTTCAACTTATGCCAGCACTGATCAGCATGCTTCAAAGTGCTAATTTAGGTAAGCTTTATTAATTTGAGTTTGTGCATTTCTAGAATATTTTGGTATTAATATGATAGACTGTGTTTTGTTGAATTCTAAAATAACTTAGAATTTTGTAGAAAATTTGGGAAATTAAAATTGTTTTAAGAAATTTATAATATAACAATGCTGGGAATAATGGCATATACCTGTAATCCCAGTGACTAGAGTCTGAGGCAGGAAAATCTCAGGTTTGAGGCCAGCCTGGGCAACTTAGCGAGACCCTATCTTAAGATTAAAAAATAAGGGCTGGGGAGATAGTTTAGTCGGTAGAGTGCTTGCCTTACAAGCACAAGGCCCTCGGTTCGATCCCCCAGCACCGCCAAAAAAAAGAAAAAAGATTAAAAAATAAATAAAAAGGGATGGGGATATAGCTCGGTGGTAGGGTGCCCCTGTGTTCAGTCCCCAGCACCATCAAAAAGAAAAAAACAATTTATAACCTAACCAATCTAACACAAATACTAATAACCATTTTGGGTGATTAAAGGCTGAGCATTTTCCACCCTTAATATTATTTTCATCACCTTATTATACAACCAAAATTAATAATCATTTAAAAACATTTGCTTAGCTGGGTGCATTGACCTGTGCCTGGACCTGTAGTCCCACCTACTTGGAACATGACGCAGGGGAATTACTTGAGGCTAGACTGGGCAACATAGTGAGTCTTCTCCTTTTTTTCTTTTAAAAATCTTCTGCCTTAAAATAATTCCAGTTATTGCCAGGCGTGGTGATACATGCCTCTAAACCCAGCAACTCAGTAGGCTGAGACTGGAGGATTGCAAGTTTGAGGCTAACTTCAGCAATTTAGCAAGACCCTGTCTCAAAAAATAAAAAAGGCTAGGAATATGGCTCAATGGTAAAGCACCCCTGGGTTCAGTCCCCAGTACCAAAAATAAAAATTGCAATTATTTAAAATGTAAGGGGTAAATTCTCAGGCATATTCACTGAATCACCCATAATCTTCAGTGGTTTTCTGAAAAGAAAGAAAGAAACAAACAGACAAACAACAAAACAGGCCTGAGTCTACCTACTCGTTGAGTCCCTACCCAGGATTGGACTTTTTTTTTTTTTTTTTGTTCCAGGAATTGAACCCATGGACCCTTAATCACATCCCCAGCCCTTTTTCCTAATTTTTTTTTTTTTTTTTACTTTGAGACAGGGTCTTACTAAATTGCTGAGGCTGGCTTTGAACTAGCAATCCTTCTACCTTACCCTCCCAAGCCACTGGAAGTACAGGCATGCACCGTGCCTGGCTGGAATCTATTCCATGTTGTATCTTCAGGGTATTCTTTGTCCCCATTGAGATTTGACCTTTATGTCTGTCCCATATTGTCTGCAAATTATTTGTGGTACAAGTGTCATTATCCTTGTTATACAGTCCTCAGGGTGTTTGATAGTCCCTACTTAGGCCTCTTGAAAAGAAATCCTTTATGAAGAAGAAAGAAAAAAAAAAAAAAAACCCTTAAACAAAAATCCCCAAGATCTCAAGTAATCTAGGTACACATAAGAATTTACAATTTATTATTATTATTTTGGCGGGGTCATGGGATTGAACTCAACGACACTCCGTCACTAAGCCACATCCCCAGCCCTATTTTGTATTTTATTTAGAGACAGGTTCACATTGAGTTGCTTAGCACCTCGCTTTTGCTGAGACTGGCTTTGAACTCGAGATGCTCCTGCCTCAGCCTCCTGAGTTTGTAGGATTATAGGCATGTACCACCATCTCTATATTATTATTATTATTATTATTATTATTATTATTATTATTATTATTATTATTTAAATAGAAAGGATACAATAAAACCTTATAGAAGGCTTTGAGGCACTTTGGGTTTGGACAAAGGTAAGTTTTAATAGAGATTTATTTCTAGCTGACAGTAACTATGTAGGACAGAATAGTTCAGCTGGAACATGGAACATGAGACTGTGTAAGAGTTTAGAGAAGGGAGGGAGGACATGACAAGAAGTTGTCCTCAGAACTTAGATTTATAGCAGTTGAGAGATTGTCCACTAAGTGTATCAGGTTTGAATATAGTGATTAATGGAGGTTTGATTGTCATGTCAAGGCTGGGTTCCTCCAACAATGTGTCTTTGGTGAACCCCACATTTGGTAAAACAAGGGGGTGCTCAAGATACTGTGAGAACAATCCCTCATATGTGTCTTCTGGATAAGCAACTTAATTCCCTCTATCCAGGAATGGGGTATGTTGGCCTACCTTTGGCACTTGTATCAACAAGCGCTCATCTTCCAAGGGAGAAAGAGCTTTTGCCCAAGGAAAGGAGGAAGAAAAAGAGAAAAAAGAGATCATCTGTTTAATCCTGTAGAGGCTGAGAAACCTATAGGTGGTCCTGCATGCAATGTGAGAGAAGGAAAGGATTTTTAAAGACCATTGAGCTCCTTCACTGTTTTATTTATTTTATTTTTATTATTTTTATTTTTGGGGTGGTGCTGGGGATTGTGCATGCTAGGCAAGCACTCTACCAACTGAGCTATATTTCCAGCCCTACCTTCACTGTTTTAGAGTTCAGAGACTCTACCAGCTCCCTAAAACAGCATGAACAATCACTGTTTCGCCACTTGAATGTACACAACTTGGGGATTTCCCAGCCACCCACGTACGGGAGCCATGGCAAGTGAGGCAGATTGAGGTTATGCTCTTCAGCCTTTGAAAGTGAAGAAAATGGAGAGACACTAACAGAAAAAAATCATAGCCAAATCAGAAAGAGAATGTTTAAGTAGACCTACCAAGGTTGATGTCTCCAAAGTTCCTCACATGGGCCAATAAGACATGTCACAGAAGAGAACTCTTCTGAGAAGGGTCTGAGGAGTTCCAGAGGAGAGGGGGAATTCAACTCGGGACCAGTGGAGTTCTTGGCATATGTGATAGAAAAGAATTTCAGCATGTGCCAGACAAAGCATAGCAGAGGTTTATTAGGACGTAGGTATACATTCAAGGGAGGGATGTGGGCTATCTCAAGAGTAAGAAGCTTCACCTGCCTTTTATTTTTCATTTTGAGACAAGGTCAGACTAAGTTGCTGAGGCTGGCTTAAATTTATGATTCTCCTGCCTTTCAGCCTGCAGAATTGCTAGAGTTACAGGCATGCACCCGGCTTCTCATTGTGACTTCTATTTGTATCATCTTGAAAAAATGTCTTTTTGAGTCCATTGCCCCTTTTGTTTTTGTTATTGTTGAGTTGTAGAAATTCTTTTTCTTTCTCTTTTTTTGGGGGAGGGGTGATGCTAAGGATTAACCCCAGGACCTTGTGCACCCTAGGCAGCACTCTACCTTTGAGCTAGGTCCTTTTTATTTTGAGATAATCTCTTACATATTGCCTAGGCTTGAGTTTGCGATTATCCTGCTTCAGCCTCCTGAG
Organism: Sciurus carolinensis; assembly: GCF_902686445.1. Taxonomy (NCBI): domain Eukaryota; kingdom Metazoa; phylum Chordata; class Mammalia; order Rodentia; family Sciuridae; genus Sciurus; species Sciurus carolinensis. Next base: position 42,386,372 of record NC_062228.1, read on the forward strand.
TAGCTGGGATAGCAGGTGTGCACCATGCCTGTTTTAAATGTACTTCCTGGTAAGTGTTCGCGTACATACACTCTTATGTACATACCCCCCAGATTAGGCGGAGAATGTTGCCAGCGTCCAGGAAGGCCCCTGTGCCTCCTTCCCAGGCAGCAGGCCCCTTAGGAATTTTGCCTGGTCTTGAACTTCACATAAATGAAATCATAATGTGTAAATGCTGAGCCTGACTTTTCTATTTATCTTCCAAGAGCCCCTCCTTGTTGCTTATGACGTTTTGTGTTTGTTTTTTGTAAGTTCAGTCTCTATCTTTTTTTTTTTTGTGGTGCTGGGGATTGAACCCAGGGCCTTGTGCTTGCAAGGCAGGCACTCTTACCAACTGAGCCGTATCCCCAGCCCTCTATCTTTTTTTTAAAGAAATATTTCTCTGTTTTGTTGATTTTATTTGTTACCTGCCTTGTCTGTTTCCTCCAGTTTGCCCGTTTCTTCTCTGCTTGTTGTAACTACTGAATTATATTGGAGCTTTTCTGTTAATGCCTGATGATGTTTGCAGTGAAGAACTTCTGCATTTCTGACATAGAACCCTGAAATCCCGTTGAGAAATTCATTCTAAGTGAACATTCCATATAGAAATCTTTCAAGTGAAAGACTGTAAACTTAAGCTTTAAATGAGCTGTGAAGTCTGTTAAAATGTGTTTTGATACATTAGTATATAAATACATATATATATATGAAAAAATTGTGTTTTCTTAAAACAGTAGCAAGGTAGAAGAACTAGAAGAGATTTTGTTGCTTGCTCCCTGACCATATGTATTATCACTGAAAAAACTAAAACAGTTAAACTTGCTGAAACTGCACTGTACTATGTAACATACACAATGCTAAATAGATCTGTCTTAAAGAAAATTTAGAAAGTATTGTTGCTCAGTGTTGTTTATACTCATTTGCTGTGTGATATAAATGAAACTATCCCCACACACAGTTGTCTAATGAAAATTCTGTGATTAATTATAATTGGCAATATTTATTCAAAAAGAAAATAGAATAAGAATGGCACTTATTCTAAAGTGCATTAATAAAACTACATTTTGAAAGTTAAAAACATGCCTGATGATGTTTGTTCGGTTGTTCTGTTTAGTTCAAGTGGGCATAGAGAGCTAACTGGGGCTGGGTGCAGTGGCTCAGACCTAGAGACTTGGGAGACTGATACAGAAAGATTGCAAATTTGAGGCTAGCCTGGGCACCGAGAGACTACCTTAAAATAAAAAGGGCTGAAAATATAGCCCAGTGGTTATAGTGGTTGCCCTAACATGCACAAGATCCGGGGTGCCATTCCCTAGCACACACACCCACAGAAGAGCACTAATTGGAAGTTTTGTGTGGAAGAACAGGATTTGTTTACTGGTCAGTGTCTCTGTTGGGTATTAGATAGCCCTAAAATGTTTGTATTTGGAGATTTTTTTTTTTTCATAGAGGTGGTTCAGTTTCTCCAAGGAATGATCTTATACTTTCCTCACCTTAATTGTAGATTAGCCTTGATATAGCATTGATTAAAGAAGAAGGCTATAGATTTTCATATTTTTTTTCAGATGTTTACCAAGCCCCTCTATCCTTTTATTGAGTCTTAATGGGTCAGCTCTGCTTTTGACTCTGCCTTGAATCCCTGTGCCTCCAGTTTTGTTCATTTTCTCTAAGGTTCCGTGGATTTGGCAGAAACCTGGCTAAGCTAAGTGACATGGCAAGTTGGAAGTGTTTTCTACCAGTGCCTCTGTCACATCTGGAGAATATTTTCCTGCTACTTTTTATTAAAGCTGGCTTTTGACATCAGAGTCAACTTATTATATGATAGACTGCAACTGTATTGTAGCTGAAAGCCATAGCACAGTTTTTGCTTTATGTAATTATATATTTCAGCTTGTTAGGTAAAATCACTCACTCCCTTTAGCAACATCAGTTATCCTGATACTGAGTCATCTTTCTCCTACACTTCTATTCTCTTCTACTTACTTAACCTTTTTGTTTACAGTGAGCATTAAGATGTGTCAGGCTCTGGTCTAAGGATTTCATATGTAGTAGCTTGTAACAATCTTACTATCATAATAAACACTCTATCACAGTGATGTACCGTAATTTTCTCAAGGTGATAGAACTGGGGTTTGGACTCAGGCATCTTGTTCCAGAGTGTGTGCTCTGCCCACTAAGTACACTTTCACATTGTGTGTGCATCTCATAACATGATCTTTGCTGGAATCCAGAATATGTTCTATTTTTCAGATCTTTCTGTGGAATTTGGAACAATTCTAGTTTATACGTGTGAGAAGAGTTGCTGGCCTCAAAATCATCAGACTCCCATGGAAGAATTTTGTATTATACAAGAAGACCCAGATGAATTACTGTTTAAGTAGAGAATTCCCTTTTATTTATATAAATTAAAACAAATGTTAATATCCAAATATATGTGTTTACTTTATTTTAACTCTCAAGTTATTATTTTTTTTGCGGTGCTGGGGACCGAACCCAGGGCCTTGTGCTTGCAAGGCAAGCACTCTACCGACTGAGCTATCTCCCCAGCCCTCAAGTTATTACTTTTTATTTGTTTTGTTTTTCATTGTGCAAGGGATGGAACCCAGGGCCTTGTGCATGCAAAGCAAGTGCTTTGCCACTGAGCTGCGTCTCCTGCCATAATTCTTGTTTTGTTTTTTTTGTTTGTTTTGTGGTATAGGGATTGAATCCAGGAGTGCTCTACTTCGGAGCTATATCCCCAGCCCATTTTATTTTTTATTTTGAGATAGGGCCTTACTGAGTTACTGAGGCTGGCATTAAACTTGTGATCCTCCTTCCTCAACCTCCCAAGTAGCTGGGATTATAGGTGTGCACCACTGTGTAGGCTCATAATTCTTAAGTGTCGATCTTTTTATTTTGTGGCACTTGTTTGGGGATTGGAGCCAGGATCTCCTGACTGTGGGCTAGTCTCTCCTTCAGGGTCAGTGACTTGGCTACACAGTGACAGATCAGAAGGTGGCTCCTCTCTAGCTCAGAGGGCCATTGTTCCTGGCACAGGCATTCTCTTGGGCATTCTAGGATGAAGGGAAAGCAGCTAAAGAGCCAAGAGCATGTTTGGCCTCTTACTACCCCTCCTATCTCTACACCCCCACTGCACCCTACTGCCAGCCCTGGATGCTGCCAGAGCAAAAACACCCAACCCACTCTGCTTGAGACTCCTGTCCTACAACATGGACTGCTGAGACCTGGCCCTGGTTCCTGGCCTGTGATCCCTCCCCACCTCACCCATTCCCACCTTCTGCTCCTGCAGTATCCCAAGAAGAGACTCTCACTGTCTGGATATTGTCCCTCTGCCTGACTGTCCACCTTTCTAGTCTCACCCTTTTTTCATTCTGTTTCTGTGTTACCAACCCCTTTCTGGCTGCTGCCCCTTGACAGCAGTGTGAAAACACTCCTACTAGCCATGTTCAGACCTGTTTGCCTGTGTAGATGAGAATGAGGCCCAGATTATCATGGTGCGGGTGCTTCTTGGTAGATTGTGACTGGTGAGAAGTATACCTGACCCTGTCCCTGGGGGTACCTGAGGGGAAAGTAGCTATGTGTGTACAAATGGAAAGTTCTCAATGAGGCACCAGGAATGCTAAGTTTGCAGGGCTGAGGCCGAGCATAGCCCTGCAGAGGGAGCTTTTGTTCCTCTGTCATGCTGGCACAGTGACCGCCAGTTTCTGGTGGCAGTTATGGTGAAGGCAGAGATTGCCTCATCCTGCTAGACCAGTTACTTCAACTAGAACAGAAAGTAGACTGGTCAGATTTGCAGGTAGAGTATTTTGGATTATTTAAATAGGAATCCCTTCTCTTGATGTGAAAATGGAGAAAGTTGTTGCATAAAAATGTCTTTAAGGAACAGAAGTTGATACATTTTCAGATATCCCAGCTAGGTGTTATGTTTCTGATTTTTAAGATGGAGACAAACTGCTTGCTGATCGAACACATCCTTGAATCTAGTTGTATATACTCAATTATAGTGTATAAAATTGTACCCTCAATCACATATGTACTGTCCTATATAAGTGGAACATAGATTAGCAGGGGTATTCATATGATCTCATTAAAAAATTTTTTTCCGGTACTGGAGATTGAACCAGGGGTGCTCTACCCCTGAGCTACATCCCCAGTTCTTTTTATTTTTTATTTTGAGGACAAGATCTCACTAAATTGCCCAAACTGACCTCAAATCCGATCCTAAATCCCTGGGTTTACAGGCATGTGCCACCATACCTAGTACCATAGGATTATTTTTTGTGGCATATTGTGAAGAAAGCAAGATAAAGGAAAATAAATCCAGTATAATCCATTTAAAAGTGAAACTCTAGCCAGGAATGGTAGTGCAGGTCTGTAATCCCAGCAACTCAGGAGGCTAAGAGGAGAATCAAAAGTTCTATTCCAGCCTCAAACTTAGCAAGATCCTTTCTCAAAAAATAAAAAGGACTAGGGATGTAGCTGAGTGGTAAATCACCCCTGGGATCAATCCCCAGTACTAAAACAAAGAAGTAAAATTCTGTATGTCACCCCTTAAATGCCTTAGGCCTAGAAAGACACCTATCAAGCAAACATCCTGATGAGGCAGATAGGGTTGTGGTGTAGGTGGGACTTTCTATTGTCCTTTGTTAAGGTGAGCAAGCATATTACACTTTATACACATGTGCACACATGCACCCAACAAGCCCACAAAGAAAAGCAAAAAGCGGGTCAAAGCCATGGTGGTAGCAAATTCAAGCCCTGTCAACCCCTAGTGTTCTTGATGTCAGCATTGGTGGCCAGGAGGTTGGCCACATGAAGACCCAGCTGTTCGCAGACATTGTACCTAAGACAGCTGAGAACTTAGGCGGTTCTGCACTGGAGAATTCAGAAAAGATGGAGTGCACTTTTCACAGGGTCATAAAGGATTTCATGATTCAGGGTGGAGATTTCGTTAATGGAGATGGTACCGGAGTCACCAGTATTTACAGGGGGCCATTTGCAGATGAAAATTTTAAACTTAGACACTCGGCTCCAGGCCTTCTTTCCATGGCAAACAGTGGTCCCGGTTCTTATCACCTGCTCTAAGTGCGATTGACTGAATGGGAAGCATGTAGTGTTTGGAAAAAATTATTGATGGACTTTTCATGATGAGAAAGATTGAAATGTTCCCACAGGCCCCAACAATAAACCCAAGCTACCTGTGGTAATCTCACAGTCACGGGTTACAGGAAGGGATTTATATAGTGGTGAGTTCAAAAGTGATTTCATCCCAGCTGGAAGATAGAGTCCAGGTTATCTCAAGTCAGATCACTGAGTCAGATTGGCTGAACTAGGCCTCTGCATTTGCTCTCCTCCCTACTCTGACCCCGTTTGATCAAGGGACCCTGGAAGTATCACAGATTCAGAACTACAATTGTCTGTGCTCAAATTTTCAACTGTAAATAAAGGTTTTTGTATGAAAAAAAAAAAAGAAAGAAAGAAAAAGAAAAGCAAAAATCCTCAATTAGGCATCAACCCTAGCCCAGGCCAAGGGAACACAGGACAGGCAGAAAGAAGCCAAAGAAGATCACTGATTTACAGGGTCAGGAGAGGGAAGGAAGGTTTAGCCTCATGAGGCATCTTTTAGGTTTAGCTGTGGGGTGGTGCCTTTGTGAGAGCTCAGCCAATTGTGGAGAAGGACTGAGCAACCTATTACACAGGGGCCCTCCACTATGGTTGATCCTAGTTCTTCTTCCACTTCTGCATTAGAGCAGCAGCCTGAGGCTACCTCATAGACCAGTTTGGTGTGGTTGCTGAACCAGCAGCTGGTAGGCCACAGAAGTCAAACAGTATTTTTCTCCATTTTTAATGTTTTTCTACTTTCTTCTAATAAGTTGTCTGTATGAGATGCTGGAAATTGAACTCAGGTCTTCTCTCCTGCTAAGCACTGAGTTGCTGTCCCAGACCCAATTTTTTTTTTTTTTTTTTTTTTTTTTGTCTATATTTTTGTTTTTAAGTTCTTCATGGAGCATGAGAATTTGGGAAGCATAAAAGTTCAAAGAACTAATAAATATTATCTACAATTCTACACATACCAACATAAAAAAATACTGTAGTTTTTTTCTTCCTGTCTTTTATTTATTAATTCTTTTGTTTTACAAAATATAATCCAATTGGGATGGGGATATAGCTCAGTTGGCAGAGTGCTTACCTAGCATGCACCAAGCCCTGGGTTCAATCCCCAGCACCACACACACACACACAAATTGTATTGTTTGAGGAAAATATGGTATAAAAGCACTGGTTCTAAGATGCTATGAGACTGAAGAAAGTGGCAGGCCCAGGTTATACAGAGTACAATTTATTTGGGATTTAATGATAGAAGTGTGGTCAAAGACAGCAGCAAGACCAATGGGTCTCCGAGATGGGTTACAGGAAGGGGTTTATATAGTGGTGAGTTCAAAAGTGATTTCATCCCAGCTGGAAGATAGAGTCCAGGTTTATCTCAAGCTAACATCAAGGATGTCAGGCATATGCCAGCACTTACAGCATCAGTTAGTCCCACAGCCCATATCTCTTCTAATGATTTTGTTGTTTATAGAGCGCTGGCAAACCACACAGGGAAAACAGCTGGTTACTCAGGAGCAATCCTGGTGTTTACAACTCAAGTGGCTATAGTCAGGTTAAGCTGAATCCTTACATGTATAAATGGTTTTCTATCTTTTTCATTTAAAATTTATTATAAACATTTCCCCCATTGATACTTTCTCTATGACATAATTTGTAATTGTTGAAAGTATTTTTTAAGTTATATGTCAAAACTTTATACAAATTTTAGCCATTGTTTTTTTTCCAGTTTTTGTTGTGATGACCATTGATCACTAAGGTTAAATCTCTATTTTTTATGTGTGTGAGGGGGATTGAACCTAGGGGCACTTTACCTCTAAGCCACTTTCCCAACCCTTTTTATTTTTATTTTGAGACAGGATCTTGCTAAATTGCTTAGTGCTAAGTTGCCGGACCTCAACTTAACAATCCATCTGTATTAGCCTCCCAATTCAGGACTGTGCCACCATGCCCACTTTATTTGTGTGGTATGGTGCTGGGAGTCAAACCCAGGGCCTCCACCATGCTAGGGAAACACTCTACCACTGAGCTACACTCTCAGTTCAGCACAGGATAAAACCCTAGAATTGGAATGAATAGATGAAAACTGTGCACAAGTGCTGGGGTGTAGCTCTGTGTAGAGTGCTTGCCCAGCACTACCAAAAAAAAAAAAAAAGATAAAATTGATCTTCATCTGAGTGTCATGTCCTACATCTGATGTCTTGTAGTCTTAGGTACTCAGGGGACTGAGGTGGAAGAACTGCTTAAGTCCAGGAGTTGGGGGCTGGGGATATAGCTCAGTTGGTAGAGTGCTTGCCTTGAATGCACAAGGCCCTGGGTTCAATCCCCAGTACCACCAAAAAAAAAAAAAAAAATGTCCAGGAGTTGGAGGCCAGCCTGGGCAACATAATGAGACCCTGTCAAAAAATAAAACAAAAGAACCAATAATAAAACCTTGCCCAGTTGTAGGTTTTTAAAATCATACTGCTAAATTCCCTTCTAGAATCTTTTCTTTATTTTTATTTTTTGTAGTTATAGATGGACAGCATACTTTTATTTTATTTGTTTATATATGATGCTGAGGATTGAACCCAGTGCCTCACTGTGCTTGACAAGCACTCTACCACTGAGCTACAGCTCCAGTCCCTAGAATCATTTCTTCTTTTTTTTCAGTACAGGGCATTGAACCAAAGGGAACTTAACCACTGAGCCACATCTCCAGCCACCCCCCCACCTTTTAAAAATATTTTTAGCTGTGGATGCAGACAATATTTTTATTTATTTATTTATTTTAATGTACAAAGAATTGAACCCAGTGCCTCACACATGCTAGGCAAGTGCTCACCCACTGAGCCACAAACCCAGCTCATCTCAGTCCTTTTAATTTTTTATTTTGAGATAGGGTTGCTAAGGTGCTTAGGGCCTTGCTAAATTGCTGAGGCTGGCTTGTACTTGCAGTCCTCCTGTCTCAGTCTCCCCAGTCACTGGGTTTCCAGGCATACACCACTGTGCCTAGCAGTAGAATTTTTTTTTTTTTTTTTTTAGAATGTTTACCTGAAGCATATCGAAGCGTGTGAAATACATTGGGAAAGAAACATAACAAAACCCCCAAATTTCAACTCAGACTTTTTTTCCTACTACATTTTTCACGACAAAGATCATTTCTTTTTTTTTTTTTTAATTTATTTTTATTGTAAACAAATGGGATACATGTTGTTTCTGTTGGTACATGGAGGAACAGCATACCATTTGCATAATCATACATTTACATAGGGTAATGATGTTTGATTCATTCTGTTACTTTTACTTCCCCCCACCCCTCCCACCCCTCTTTTCCCTCTATACAGTCCCTCCTTCCTCCATTCTTACCCCCCTCCGACTCCCCCATTATGTGTCATCATCCGCTTATCAGTGAGATCATTCGCCTTTTGGATTTTTGAGATTGCCTTATCTCACTTAGCATGATATTCTCCAATTTCATCCATTTGCCTGCAAATGCCATAATTTTATTATTCTTTATAGTTGAGTAATATTCCATTGTGTATATATATATATACCACAGTTTCTTTATCCATTCATCAATTGAAGAACATCTAGGTTGGTTCCACAGTCTGGCTATTGTGAATTGAGCAGCTATGAACATTGATGTGGCTATATCTCTGTAGTATGCTGATTTTAAGTCCTTTGGGTATAGGCCGAGGAGTGGGATAGCTGGGTCAAATGGTAGGTCCATTCCAAGTTTTCTAAGGAATCTCCACACTGCTTTCCAGAGTGGCTGCACTAATTTGCAGCCCCACCAGCAATGAAGGAGTGTACCTTTTTCCCCACATCCTCTCCAATACGTATGTTGCTTGTATTCTTGATAATTGCCATTCTAATTGGGGTGAGATGGAATCTTAGTGTAGTTTTGATTTGCATTTCTCTTATTACTAAAGATGGAGAACATTTTTTCATGTTTGTGATTGCTTGTAGATCTTCTGTGAATTGTCTGTTCATAGCCTTAATCCATTTGTTGATTGGGTTATTTGTATTCTTGGTGTAGAGTTTTTTGAGTTCTTATATATTCTGGAAATTAGTGCTCTATCTGAAGTATAAGTGGCAAAGATATTCTCCCACTCTGTAAGGCTCTCTCTTCGCATTGCTGATAGTTTCCTTTCCTGAGAGAAAGCTATTTATTTTGAATCTATCCCAGTTGTTGATTCTTGCTTTTTATTTCTTGTGCTATGGGAGTCCTGTTAAGGAAGTCTGATCCTAAGCCAACAAGGTGAAGATTGGACCTACTTTTTCTTCTATAAGATGCAGGGTCTCTGGTCTGATTTCAAGATCCTTGATCCATTGTGAGTTGATTTTTGTTCAGGGTGAGAGGGGTTTAATTTCATTCTGTTGCATATGGACTTCCAGTTTTCCCAGCACCATTTGTTGAAGAGGCTATCTTTTCTCCATTGCATATTTTTGGCACCTGACAAAGGTCATTTCTGACCCCAGATGTGTGGGAGTTTTCTCACACACACTAAGCAAGCAATCAATTCTGCAGTGGTGAACACCAGGTAGGTGTTCTGACACTACCTAGAGATACCCTCAGATCCTACAGGGTTGAAGGTTCAAGCCTCCAGACTCTCTGCTGTCCTACCTAAGATGCCAGTTGCAAGACCCAGATTATTTTACCTGTACTTCTGACCCATCAGCTCTACATGGGGTTCCCATAACCCCCTTCTTGAGTCCAATTTGTTGGAGTGGCTCACACAACTTAGGGAAACAAATTGACTAGTTTATTGTAAAGGATGTTACAAAAGTTGCAGATGAAAAGGAGCATAAGGCGTGGTGTTGGAGATCAGGCGTGGAGCTTCCCAGCCCTCTCTGGGCTAATATTCATGGGTTTGGCTATCTGGACAAGTGTCCAGCCTTAAGCCTGTTCTTTGGGTTTTCACAGACTTCTTGCATAGGTATAATTGAAGGATGGACAACCTTGTAGAAATGTGACTGGACACAGAGGGTGTGATCTAATGCTCATAAGCTGAGTGGGGAAACCCAACAAAGCCTCTGTTCAGTAATTTCTTGACCTCTCTGTGCAACATGCCTCCCTTCAGGGCAGGGGCAGGACCTCTCTGGAATGAAACAGGTCTTATGACCTACTATCAGAGTAGGTTAGCAAATTCTTTATGGAAGCTGAGTACAGTGGCGCAACCCAGCAACTCTGGAGGATGAGGCAGAAGGATGGCAGTTTCTGGACAGCCAGGTCAGATTAGGGAAACCCAGTCTCAAAATAAAAAAAATGAAAGGGCTGGAGATGTGACTCAGTGGCCGAGCACATCTGGGTTTGTAACAGTGGTTCACTTCACCTTTTGAACACAGCCCTCACTGCTCTGTGGCTTATTTTAAAAGGGACATATTTTTCTTTTCTTCTTCCTCTTCCTGAGGGCAGGGAACAAGATTACCTTTTCCCATCCCAGACAGTTAATCTGTTCTTGAGCACACACCCACCACCAGGAGATGTCACCAGAAGATCTAGGAAGTGACTAACTCCCAAATTAAGAAATTCATTTCTTTTCTTTCTTTTATTTGGGGGTTGGGGGCCACCAGGGATTGAACACAGGAGCGCTTAATCACTGAGCCATACATTTCCAGTTTTTTTATTCTTTATTTTGAGACAGGGTCTTGCTAAGTTACTTGTGACTGCTCTAAATTGCTGAAGCTGGCTTTGAATTTGCAAACCTCCTGCCTTAGCTTCGGGAGCCGCTGGGATTATAGGCATGCACCACCATGCTCCGCTTAACAAGTAAATTTCTACACACCATCAGGGCACACCTGGGACCTGCATCAGGGCATACAAGTAATGTAAACTGTGAAGAGATTCTTTAAAAGCATGCGTTCTCCTGATGGGCAGAATCACAGCTCTAGACAAAAGTCCCCTGTGCTTCTCCTTGCTAGCAAAGCAATAAACCTTCCTTTTTCTCAAAACTGTGTCCTCCTTATTAAATTGGCATGGGGATAAGACTGAGTTTTCAGTAACAGGTTAACCCCTGTACTGCAAGGAAAGAAAAACTTTTTCTTTATGACCAACTCCAATACAGAAAGGTGGGGGAAGATTAGAGTTTCTATGACCTACCTTGGAGAAGAGACAATCTAGTTTCCGTAGTCTGCCTTAGGGAGAGCAAGAATTGGACAAAGACCAAAATATATATCATAATATTGTAGAGTGTTTGTTTCACTATCCTTTGATGACATAATGTTATATATTTTTTCTTTTGCCATTAATAGGTGAAACTAATCCCAACGCGATTTTGCATGTTTGTTGTTGTTTTTTGTAATGCTGGGACTCAAACTCAGGTCTCACACGTGCTAAGTACGTGCTCTGCAATGTTTTCTGATAATTTGTAAGAGCTCTTTACATATAGGGCAGTTTTCCAATCCACAATAAGTCTTGGTTGGGAGTTCAAACCCCAGCCTAAAAACGACCTTAAAGAACTTCTTAGGCGGAAAACTAGGTCTATGCACATATATGAAGAGCACTACAGGTCTTTTCCTAGTTGGAGGTCTGGGAACCACTCTCAAAGAGGTAGGACTGGGCCCAGGGTCACCACAACTAGTCAGATCGCGGGCTCCGCCTGCCTGGCGCCGACTGGCGGCCGCACTGCGCAGGAGCGGAAGCTGGGCCGCCCTTCCCCCACCCGCTTCCGGGCGCGGCTCAGTTCTCCCGCCTCCGCCTCCGCCGCGGCTCGTGGACGTCCCGCCATGGCACTGTCTCGGGGGCTTCCCCGGGAGCTGGCTGAGGCCGTGGCTGGGGGCCGGGTGCTGGTGGTGGGCGCGGGCGGCATCGGCTGCGAGCTCCTTAAGAACCTAGTGCTCACCGGCTTCTCTCACATCGACCTGGTGAGGGTCGGGCGCGCGTAGGCTGAATGGCGGGCTGTGGTGCGGGAGCCGGGGGGCTTGGGGCCCAGAGTTCGCTACCGGATTTGGGGAGCCGGGAGCGGTCCAGGAGGCCCTGGGTCGTGGCTGCCTGTTTAGAGGGAGCTGCACGACAGGGACGGGGCGTGCCTTCGCACGTCGGGCCTGTTCGGGGCGCTGGGAGGCCGCGGGCCCGGGTCTTCCGGACGCTCCGTCGCGGGGCCGCTGCTCCCCCCCCCCCCCCCCCCGGCCCCCGGACAGCGCCAGTTTGTGGCGTCTCGAAGCGATGGCCTCGTACCGTTTCACTTTGAAACTGTTTCCCAGTTGCACTGAGGTGCAGGAGGGGATTGAGTCTCTCGTGGATGTTGTGACTTTAATTGGAAGGTCTCCCCTAACTCAGAAATACCGACCCAGAGGACAGCTTTAATAGCAACCACGCATCCCGAGCGCTAGTCTCGAGAGGTTTACACGCATTAACTCATTTGATCTTTACCACCACCCCATGTGTGTGCACTGTTTTCATCTCATTTTATTTTTAACAGATGAGGAAAGTGAGATGCAATGGGATTTAGTAACTTACCCTGGGTCACGAAGCAAGTGGCAGGACTCCTTTGGGGTTCGCGCTCCTCCGCTGAGTACAGCATAGGTACACTCGCTTATTTCATTCAAGATGTGGTTAGGTTTTTAACTTTTGCGTTGGCATACGACGACAGGAAGCTACTGTAACTTTAAGTCAAGTTGTTTTTTAGAGATTGGAGATATCACCTGGATCTTGGATGTGAGTTTAAAAGTGTCTTAAAGTAATACTGGCAACGTGGAAAGAAAACAAAAAAGTAGAGGTGACAGAGCGTATTCTAAAAAATGAATGAATGGTGGCAGACTGAACTAAGGAATGATTAGAAGGAAAGAACACAGGTTTTCTTCTGTGGTTAATTTTTACATGCAGTTCTGTACCACAAATCCAAATATGCTGATAAGTACTGGTACTTTCTTAAGCCTTTAGTAATAGATAAGATAATGAATTTCCCAGCAATTCGAGAGGCCGAGGCAGAAGCATCACAAGTTGAAGGAGAGGCAGCCACATCAGTTTTTTATGACCCAGTCTCCAAAAAAGGCGGAGATGCTGGGGATGTAGCTCTGTGGTAAATTACTGTCCCTTTCTATTTGTTGTTGGTTTTGTACCGGGGATTAAACCTGGGGGGCTTAACCACTGAGCCATATCCCCAGCCCTTTTTTATTTTTTAAATAATTGTTTTAGTTGTAGATAGACAAATACCTTTTTTTATTTATCTTTATGTGGTGCTGAGGATCAAACCTTCACACCATGCTAGGCAAGCACTCTACCACTGAGCTACAGTCCCAGCCCCCCCCCCCCCCCCCCCCCAGCCCTTTTTAAAAAACATTTTATCTAGAAACCTGTCTCCCTAAATTGCTGAGGCTGGCTTTGAACTCATGATCCTCCTGTCTCAGTGTGGGATTACAGCATGCTTCCATAGTGCCCTGCTGTCCCTGGGTTCAATACTTCTCCCAAATAGTGACGTGGGAACCTAGAAAATAAAAGGTTATACTTTTTAATATAGTTATATTTCACTTAATTTTGTAGTAAAATTAGTACAAATAAATGCTTAGATGGTTATATGTTTTGACAGTGTTCACAAATAATAACCAACATTGTTAGAATTTTTCACAATTAGAACATGAGGACTGGGAATGTAACTCAATAGTAGAGTGATTTCCTAGTATGCCCAAGGCCCTGAGTTCAATGGCGGGGAGCTGGGGTGGTGGTGTACAACATAGACTATTTTTTTGTGTGGTTTTTGTTTTGAGGTGTATTCTGTTGACCAGATTGGCCTCCTACCTTAGAGCCTCCTGCTACAGCTTCCCCAGTAACTAATTGCTCTTGCAGCCCACGTGCTCACCTACACTTATAACTACACTTAGAACATTGATTACTGTTTATTAAGTTTATTGAAATTAAATGAAAATTATTTTAGCCATTTTTTGTGGGGGGCTACTGGGAGTTGAACTCAGGGGCACTTTACTACTGAGCTCCATCCCCAGTCTATTTTATTTTTAAATTTTGAGGCAGGATCTTGCTAAATTGCCTACGTGGTCTGAAAACTTGTGATCTTCTTGCCTCAGCCTCTTGAATAGCCGGGATTACAAGTGTGTACCATGGCATCAGGCTCCTTATATTTACTCTTTTTTGTTTGTTTGCAGTTCAGTGGCTCTAACCCAGGGCCTCCTGCATACTGGCAAGAGCTCTACCTCTGAGCTACATCCCCAGGCCTTCTTATATTTCTTATATTTATTTTTAGGCAGCGATTAGGTGAGACTTAAAACATGACACTTCTTTTTAACCATATGTAGAAAAGTTCTCTTCTAGTCCTCAGGAAATAATTGTAAGTGAAATATAGTATATAAAGAAGACTTAAATTAGAGAAGGCAGCAAAAATTTACTAAATCTGATTGTCACATATTATTTAATAAAAATGACAGGGTACAGTAAAATTTATATTAGATTTGAAAGAAATTAGATTGTGGTTTAGGATTTATATGTGTATATACATTTACATGTATATTATATATATATATATATATATAAATTTAATTCTCCATTAGTTTACCCATGCACTTTTTTTTTTTTTTTTTTCTTTCTTTCATGGAGGTTGAACCTAGGAGTGCTTTGCCACTGAGCCCCATCTCCAGCCCTTTCAGTTTTTTATTTTGAGACAGGGTTTTAATAAATTGCCTGACCTGGCCTTGAATTTGTGATTCTCCTGCCTTGGTCTCCTAAGTAGCTGGAATTATAGACATGTACCACCATGCCAGGCTAAATTTTATATTTTCAATAAATTATTCATATATATTTTAATGCCTTCAAAGAAATTTTCTGAAAGTATTTACAGGGATGATTAAACAAACAAAAAGCCATTCTTTTAAAGAATGGAAGAGGTACCTGGGATTGAATTGAGGGGTGCTTAACCACTGAGCCATGACCCCAGCCCTTTTTATGTTTATTTTAATTTTGAGACTGGGTCTCACTAAGTTGCTGAGGCTGGTCTCATACTTGTGATTCTCCAGTCTCAGCCTTCCAAGTCAATGAGATTACAGCTAGGCGCCACCGTTCCCCACAGTTTAGCAGTTTTGGTATAACTGGTTTGCAAAGCATTTTCTCTACTAATGTAGCAAATATTAAAAAGTTCTGGGTTGTGGATGCTAAGGATAGTGATATTGCTCAAACATAACCACAACATTTGTAATTTATCTGGGGTTTATGCATTTGTAGATTGATCTGGATACTATTGATGTCAGTAACCTCAACAGGCAGTTTTTGTTTCAAAAGAAACATGTTGGAAGATCAAAGGCACAGGTAACTATTTCTCATACTGTTTGTATAATCCTTTGATGAATCTTTTATTTATGATACCAGATTAACCATTAAGTCCTGAGTTTTCAATTCTGCAAATATTTTAATGAAATTGGCACAGGTGCATTAGAATAGGTTGGACATGATAATCTAGAGCTTATTATTACAGTTATCATTTAATGGCAGTGACATTTATATTAATGAATATTATTATTTTCACCTATTTTCCCAAAGGAATGGAGCTCTAAAAACATAAGTATTTATTTTAAAGTTACCATAGTGGTATATTTTGCCCAATTTAAGTTTTTTAGTTGTTCTGTTAATGGGACAATGAGCCAGAATGGCTTAATTTTGCTTGTCTTATAAGAGGAAGAAAATGGGTAAAGCTGTCTCTTTAAACTGAGTGTTTATGGAGAATAAAAAGATACAATCGAAGGAAGGACCAAAGACCCAACCCGCTGTCTTTGGTCTACAAAGGAAATTGAAATGTTCTACTTAATCCTGTAATTGGTGTGACTGTTGTGTCATCTTCACATTTAAATTTCTGATTTCCATGGGATGAGCCTTGTTTTCCTATACCCCCTAGAGGTTGGCTGCTTCTTTGTAGCAAGAGAAGCTACAGTCTTGAATATTATTCTTGGTGATTTCTGTTCTTGAAACATCTTTTCTCTCTGTGAGTCCTTTTGTCCAACTCCTAGTTCTATTTTCTTTTGTTTTTCATATTTTGGCTCCTTTCTCCAGTGGTACTTTGCTGTAAACCTTTTAGACTTAAAGCACAAAGTGAGGTCTTCCTCTCAAAACAGGCTTTTTTTTTTTTTTTTTTTTTTTTGCCTGTTTTTGGTACTGGGAATTGAACCCAGGGGTGCTTAACCACTGAGAGCCACATCCCCATCCCTTTTTTTTTTTTACAATCTTTCTGAGTTGCTTAGGGCCTTCCTAAATTGCTGAGTCTGGC
The DNA here is from genome assembly GCF_902686445.1 of Sciurus carolinensis. NCBI lineage: Eukaryota > Metazoa > Chordata > Mammalia > Rodentia > Sciuridae > Sciurus > Sciurus carolinensis. Next base: position 42,402,685 of record NC_062228.1, read on the forward strand.
TTTGAACTTGGAGTCTTCCTGCCTCAGCCTCCCAAGCCACTGGGATTACAAGTGTGCGCCCCTTCACCTTGCTCAAAGCAATCTTTACCTCTGTGTATCATTGTAATTAAACTTGTCTAGGGCTGGGGATATAGCTCAGTTGGTAGCGTGCTTGCCTCATAAGCACAAGGCCCTGGGTTCAATCCCCAGTACCACCAAAAAAAGAAAACAAAACAAAAAAAAAAAAAAACAAAAAAACTTGGCTAGATTGTTATTTAAGGTTTTGTTTTGAATGACATTGGCTTTTGCAGTGCACACAGTTGTTTGTTTTGTTTCTTTCTTCTTTTCTTTTCTTTCTTTGCAGTCCTGGGGATCAAACCCAGGACCTTGCATGTGCTAGGCAAGCACTACCACTGAGCCACATCCCTAGCCCTGTATACAATCATTTTCTTTTTCTTTCTTTCTTTTTTTTTTTTTTTCTCTTGTGATGGTAGATATTGAACCTAAGGTGTCATGTGTGCTACTTAAGCACTTTTGTCACTAAGTTATGCCCAATCCCCACATTTTATGTTTTTCCTGAAGCTCACAGTTCATTCAGAAGGGAGCATGGTATGGTGTAGGAGAGGGTTGGTCTGTTTTATAAATATGATGATGTGATATAATTTAATCTTTATGAAATTTTATCACATTTAAAAATTTCTTTAGTGTTTAATATAGATAAGGTTACTATGTAAGTACATGAGTTAACAGTATTTGTCTGCCAGAAGTACATTTCAAATATTTAAAAAAAAAAAATAAAAGGTATAGTAATTTACTGTCGTTTGTTTTCCAGGTTGCCAAAGAAAGTGTACTGCAGTTTTACCCGAAAGCTAATATTGTAGCTTACCATGACAGCATCATGAAGTATGCTCTAATTATTATATTGCAAAGTTGTGTTTGCTGTGAATTTTTAATTAAACTTAAACATGTTATTTTTATTAGCCAGAAATGTGTGCCCAGAATCATCATACTTTTTCAAAAAGAATTTTAATGAAAATCTGGTAGTTTGTGAAGTGCTATTTTTTCTACCAGGCTATGTATATTTATATGATTTAGATAAGTGATAAGATTTTAATGTTGTTAATAAGTTAGTTGGACACTTATAAAAGACCTTTGTATTTTTGTTGTTGTTTCATGCTTTGAAATGATCCCAGAAGTGCTTTATACTGACCTACATCCCCAGTCCTTTTTGGCATGGGTGGGTACTGGGGATTGAACTCAGGGTCACTCAACCACTGAGCTGCATCCCCAGCCCTATTTTTGTATTTTATTTAGAGACAGGGTCTCATTGAGATGCTTAGTGCCTCACTTTCGCTGAGGCTGGCTTTGAACTCAAGATCCTCCTGCCTCAGCCTCCTGAGCCACTGGGATTATAGGCATGCGCCACCACGCCTGACCATCCCCAGTCCTTTTTATATTTTATTTTATTTTATTATTTTTTTTAATTTTTATTTTTTTTTGCAGTACTGGGGATTGAACTCAGGGCCTTAGTGCTTGTGAGGCGAGCACTCTACCAACTGAGCTATCTCCCCAGCCCTATATTTTATTTTGAGATATTATTTTGAGATAAGAGTCTCCCTGAGTTGCTGAGGCTGTCCTTAAACTGGTGATCCTCCTACCTCAGTCTCCCAAGTTGCTGGAATTATAGCCTGTACCATTGCACTCAGTTCTGTGGAGCGGGGGAGTACCAGAGATTGAATTCATGTCTCAATCACTGAGCCACATCCCCAGCCCTATTTTATGTTTTATTTAGAGATGAGATCTCACTGAGTTGTTTAGCACATTGCTTTTGTTGAGGCTGGTTTTGAACTTGGGATCCTCCTTCCTTAGCCTCTCGAGTTGCTGGGATTATAGGCATGTGCCACTGTGCCCAACTCTCTGTTCTGTTTTATTGTTTTTTTTTTTTTTTGTTTTTGGCGGTACTGGGGATCGAACTCAGGGCCTTGTGCTTGCAAGGCAAGCACTCTACCAGCTGAGCTATCTCCCCAGCCCTCTGTTCTGTTTTAAATAAGATGTTTTAAACTGTAAGATATCCTTGTATATAATGATTTAAACATCTTTAAATCTGATTGACTTTAGTTGTCCCCTTTTTAGTTTAAAAGGTTCCCTTCCAAAATAATCTGTTTATCAAGACTGACTTGGGAATTTAACACTGGGAATTATAGTGGGTCAGTAATTTTGTTTATATATACACATAGATATATGTGTGTGTGTGTGTGTGTATGTATATATACACACACACTTAGTAAAGATAAATACAGTAAACATTTAATTTTGGAGGCATTTAAGCAAAGGAACTCTGGATATAAATTATCTTTTTTTCTTCTTCTGTGGTGCTGAGATTGAACCTTAGAGCTTTGGGCATGCTAGGCAAGTGTTCTATCACTGAGTCACATTCTCATCCCCAAGTTATCCTTTATCTATAGTTGCTCTCTAGCTCATAAGTAAATGGTATTAAAAATAGTCCTTGTTTGAGATACTGGAATTAGAGACAGTCTTATGCTTTCTCATAAGGGCATTTGTATCTTTAGCTTATTTTTTTCCTCTGGATGTTTGGTCTACAGACCTGCCTATAGCCCTATAACCCTTTTATCCTGTGTTGTTTTCCCAGTGTGCTAAAAGCAGAGACCCTAGGGGCCTGAGCCCTGCCTGATTCAGACCATGTGGAGTGAAGCCATAGGCCAAGCAGATCCTGGGAATGTGTTCTTTATATGTTCCCAGGCACTTGCTGCCCTGCGAAGGCCTGGTGGGACTAGTGAGGTCATGCCATCTTTCTGTTAGTTTGAGATCCTGTTCTTGCGCCCTAGGTAACTGGCCAAAAAGCATAGGAATTTGAAGGAGATAATTTAAATCTGCTTGTATTTGGGAAAAGTCAGATTTTATATGGTGTATACTCTTAATATCAGTTATATTTTGCTGTTGTTACTTTATTACATGTTTCAGAATTTTGTATTATACTGTGAAGACTTGTATAAGGCTGGTTTTGTTGACCTTTTTATTTTGCTTTGTAGCCCAGACTATAATGTGGAATTTTTTCGACAGTTTATATTGGTCATGAATGCATTAGATAATAGAGGTAAGATTATTTTATTATTCTGAATATCCCTGTATTTTCCCTTTCCCGTATTAAAGCTTTCTAGAAATTTAGTATTAAATTTTTTTTATGAGTTAAAACTTCAAAGAACTAAAAGGAAGTAAGACCAGGTTAAAAACTTGCCAGTTGGGCCAAGCATCACGGCACATGCCTATAATCCCAGTGATTCAGGAGTTTGAGTCAGGAGGCTTGCAAGTTCGAGGCCAGCCTCAACAATTTAATGAGAACTTCACCAACTTAGTGAACCCTGTCTCAGAAGGTCTAGGAATGTAGCTCAGTGTTAAAGTACCCCTGGATTCAGTTCCCAGTGCCAAAACACAAAAACCAAAAAACTTGCCACTTAGAGTTTTTTCTAGAACTGCTTTTTTTTTCCAGGTAGGAATTTAGCCATCACATACTTTAATATTCAACCAAAAGGTATAAATGGGGACGTTAAAAGTTCTAAAAGAGTATGACTGTATAGGGTCATACTCAGGTGGATGAGTTTGTTTCCTTGCTAGGGCACTTTAAATATAGTGAGAGTTTGCTTATGTGGAGACTTAAGGAAGATGACTGCCCAGGTCTCAATGAAGACCAGTTAAAACACTGTATGAGTGGGACTGAACAACATTTTAAAACTTCTCAGATGATTCTAAAGTGCCATCAAGGATAAAGCCCAATGTTTTGGGAATGAAATGATTAAGTTAAAAGCCATGGCGCTTTTTTTTTTTTTTTTTTTTTTTTTTAAATCCCTTTGTACTGGGAATTAAACCCAGGAGTGTTTTACCACTGAGCTAAATCCCCAGCCTCCCCCCCCCCTTTTTTTTTTTTTTTTTTTGCGGTACTGGGGATCGAACTCGGGGCCTTGTGCTTGCGAGGCAAGCACTCTACAAGCTGAGCTATCTCCCCAGCCCCCCAGCCCTTTTTATTTTTATTTTGAGATAGGGTTTTACTAAGTTGTAGGGCCTCATGGAATTGCAGAGGCTGGCCTTGAACTTGAGATTGTTTTGCCTTAACCTCCAGAGTTGCTGGAATTACAGGTGTGTGCCACTCTGCCTGACCTTTGATTATTTTAAGTGTATCCATTGCTGTATAAGATACTAGACTGGATTTTTTGGGGTGAGGGTGGTGCTGGGAATTAAATCTGTGACCTCACACTATGCTGGGCAAGTGGTTTTCCTCAGTAATATATCCCCAATGTTCTTGTTTTTTTAATTTTACAATAGGGTATAATATATTGCCCAGAGTGGGCTTGAATTTTAAGATCCTCCTGCCTCAGCTTTCCTAGTAGCTGGGATTATAGGTGTGTATCTCCATACCTGGCTAGACTAGATTGTATTAGATGTATACTTTGGGGGGATCTGAGTTACTGGGGATTTGACCCAGGTGCACTTAACCACTGAGCCCCATTTCTAGTCCTTTCTTATTTTGAAAAAGGGTCTTGCTAAGTTGCTTAGGGCCTCTCTAAGTTGCTGAGACTGACTTTGAACTTGGAATCAGCCTCCCGAGTTGCTGGGATTACAGGCATGCAACCCCACACTCTGCAAAATGCACACATTTTAATATTGTATTTAAGCATTTGATGACATAGGATGGTGTTGCATATAACCCAGTTTTGTATAACCAGTCAGTGTTAACAAATCTGTGTGTCTGGAATGTGGGGGAAAATACTTGAACAATATTCCTTGCCTGTAATTACTTCCACATGTAGAAGTATTTCTGTCAAGTAAGTTTTGTAATAATTTTGGACCAGAAATACCAAAAAGAAAAACATCGAAAGTCTGAATGATTCTTTTAACCTAATTCATCTTTTCTTTCCTAATCTTTAACTGCCTTATTTGTTCTTCATTCACTTATATGTATTACCTTATAATTACAGAATAGTACAGCAATAGAAGAGAAAGGTAGCACTTTGATTTTTTTTTTTCCTTCCCCAATGCTGGGCATGGAATGAGCCCAGGACCTTGAGCATGCTAGGCAAGTGAACACTCCCAGCCCTAGTACTTTGGAATTTTGGAATTTAAAAATTGTTTCTAGGTATGCTTTTCTTGGAGTAAATCTTTTCTTGGTACTGGGAATTGAATCCAAGTTTTTTTTGTTTTGTTTTGTTTTGTTTTTTTATCACTGAGCTACATTTCCAATCCTTTTTATTTTGAGACAGGGTCTCAGTAAATTGCTGAGGCTGGCCTCCAACTTGTGATGCTTTTGCCTTAGCCTTCTTAGCTGCTGGGATTACAGGCACACGCCACTATGCTTGGCTTGGAGTAAATTTGTGATAGAAATTTCGTATTTTAAAAGATGCTAAGCTAATGTGTCTTAGAAATGTCTATAATAAGCAGTTGTATTCCTCTAGCCATAGCCATTAGAAAATTGTACACATGGGACTGGGGATATAGCTCAGTTGGTAGAGTGCTTGTCTCATAAGCACAAGGCCCTGGGTTCAAATCCCCAGCACCACAAAAAAAAAAAAAAAAAAGAAAGAAAGAAAAGAAAATTGTACATAAACTAAAAACCAGAAATGTTTGGATAAATGTTGTCCTCGTTAATGCTTACTAATTTGTGTTTATAAAAACTCTTTTGCTAACTATTTTTCTTCTAGCTGCACGAAACCATGTTAATAGGATGTGTCTGGCAGCTGATGTTCCTCTTATTGAGAGTGGGACTGCTGGTTATCTTGGACAAGTAACTACTATCAAAAAGGTAAAGAAAATTTTTGTGTTTCACTTTTCAAATGTTTATTTGAGACCTTAGGGAGGGAAGAAATAAACTTTGGAGCCTGGTATAGTGTGCACACCTATAATCCCAGCTACTTGAGAGACTGAGGCAGGAGAAATGCAGGTTCAAGCCCCAGTTCAGAAACTTAGAGAGACTCTGTCTCAAAAAAGTATAAAAGTCTGGGGATATAGAGCACCTCTGGGTTCAGTCCCCAATACTAAAAAAAAGGAGAAAATAAATAAACTTTAGGTTTATATACTGTAAGCAGGTCAGCATCCAAGATGAAAGGATTTTTGTGCCACATAAACTTAAGATGATGCTTAAGGCTGTGGGTTCAATCCCCCCTCAAATTAGGATACTATAAAATGTACCCCAAAAGACTGTGGGCAGAAAGATCTTTTGGCTCTGTTCTACTTTGTTTCATTTAACTATGTATTTAAATCCTTAGACTTAAAGTATAATAAACTTACTGTAAACAATTCTTAGTCATGAGACTACACCTTGTGCTACAGTTGATAAATGCTAAACCAGCCTAAAAGTTACCTTTTGGACTTGGGATATGGCCTAATGGTAAAGCTTGTGCTTATTATCAATCCCCATCACTAAGTACTAAAAGAGTTACTTTTTGTCTTAAGGAATCTGGATGTGGAGATCTGAAGAGAACTGTTTTGGGTTTATTTGTAAAATATTTCAAACACTTAAAACTAAAGAATAATAGAGCAAATACCTGTGTGCTTATAATCTACTTTTATAAACTCCCCACACATTGCTCTTCAGATCTCTTCTAGTTATTTTAAGGAGTTAAACATAAATACATTTGAAGAATTATTGGGTAGATTTTGAAACTATGAAAAGGAAATGCCAGGCTCAGTTGATGCATGCCTGTAATCGTAGCTACTTTGGGAGGCTGAGGTAGGAGGATTACAAGTTTGAAGCTAGCCTCAGCAACATAAGGGAGACTGTCTCAGAAAAAAGGTAAAGGATTGGGGACATAGCTCAGTGGTAAAGTGCTCCTGCATTCACTAATTACACTGTATTTAAAATTTGTTGGATTTTAGCTGGGCACAGTGGCATAGGCCTGTATTACCAGCTACTCAGGAGACTGAGGCAGGAAGATCACACAAGTTCACAAGTTCAAGGCCAACCTTGATAACTTACTGTGATCCTGTCCCACAATAAAATAAAAAGGGTTGGGGATATAGGTCATTGATGGAGTGCCCCTTGATTCAGTCTCTAGTACCATACACGTACACACACACACACACACACACACACACACGCAAAGGAAGGGAAGAAAAGAAGAAAGATTTGCAGATTTCATCTGGTTTTTTTTTTTTTTTTTTTTTTTTGGCAGTTAACGGTATAAATTGTTGGTATTTAATTGATTTTAAGTATTAAATAGTACCATTGGAAGCTTACTCATCGTTCTACAAAGATGATTGTATGTGTTAGTGTGTATTAAATTTATTTGACCGAATAAAGGTTTTCAGTGTCTGTTCATAGATCAAGGCAGTAGTTCTGTTTTTTTCCACTGTGATTGTAGCTCTTCCTTTAAGGAAAGAATGTTGCAAGGTCAAGGGCACAAGAAATAGTGTGAGAAAAATTCTGAATTTGCTATAAGTTGTATTAAAACAGTATTTTCTGGTATTGGTTCTTTAACCTATATTAGAAATATATTACTTACCTCATTGCTGTGCTCCTGAGACACCAGTGTGCATTATAAGACTGAGGTTAAGAATTGCTGAGAATGAATAAAAATAATTCGTTAGATGGTTTTGGAAAATTGCCTCTGGTTCCATAGACTACGTGTATGGCGTAGATTCTGAACATTTAAATTTAAAGGTGCACCAACAAAAACAAACAAATAAGCAAAATTTGGTAATACCTAGGATTTTTCCATGATTCTAGGTATCTCTTTTTTTTTTTTTTTTTTTTTTTTTTTTTTTTTCGGTGGTACAGGAGATTGAACCCAGGGCCTTGCGCATGCGAGGCAGGCACTCTACCAACTGAGCTATATCCCCAGCCCTCTAGGTATCTCTTAATTACTTTTAATATGCATACTTTTTATGAGATTTTAAGGGTATGATTATGAATAATAATGCATTTTCACCTTTGGACTGTTGTCTTGGAAAGCTGTTTATCTTTTTGGTAGTTTCTCTTGTTTAATACAATCAATGTTACATTGAGGTGGAATAATTTTTGTTTGTTTTGGTGTAGGTAATGTTCATTGGGCCAGGAGTCAGAGGAACCCTGGCTTATTCTCAGCTGTGACTGTGGTTGATTTAATTAACTTTTGTATTAAGAGATTCTTTATCTGTAAAATGATGATTTTGGAGTCGATAATATTTTACAGTTTCCTAGACAGCATAAACCTGTGTGGAATGTAGGTGATGGAATGGAGTGTTTATAATGTTGAAAAACCACCATTGAAATAAATATCTTTTTCATGTCCTGATTTTGTAGGGTGTGACTGAATGTTATGAATGCCATCCTAAGCCAACCCAGAGAACTTTTCCTGGCTGTACAATTCGTAACACACCTTCAGAACCTATTCATTGCATCGTTTGGGCAAAGTATTTGTTCAAGTAAGAGAATATAAATATTTCTGGACATAACTTTTTAGTACTGATGATGGAAAATGAGATCTTTTTTTTTTAAATAGCTTACAGAGATTGTACTTATGGTTAAATATGGTGAAGGGATACTTCAGTAGCTTTCCTGTGGTATTTTGTGGGTTAAATTAAATTCAGACAGCATTCATTGCATGCCATAGACAATTTAGGAAGCTTAGTCTGATATTGGAGACAGGCACATAACTAAATAAATACAAATAAGTATATTTGGAAATATGAAAACATACTTATAAATAACCCATTGGTTGAAAAGGAAATTACAATGAAGTTAAAACTTTATGGGGCCGGGGCTATAGCTCAGTGGTAGAGGACTTGCCTAGCATGCACAAGGCTCTGAGTTCCATCGCTAGGACCACAAAACAAACAACTTTGTAATGATAGTGGAAAATATTACCCTGAAAATCAGTAGGAGTCATAGAACATAGTAGTTGAAAGAAAAGTTATAGGCTTACATATGTGAAGAAAGGTTGAACAATAAATGACCTAACAGTACAATTGAAGTGAGAATGAACCACGGAATAAACTAAAATAATTACAAAATGAAAAATGTAGGATATAGTTGAAATAAGAGCATTAAAACCTTAAGAGGTTTCATTATGAAATAGGAAGGAACAGAATTTCAACACAGATTAGATTGATATTAGGAAAGAAGGATGATAAAAGAAGACCACATTAATACATTGACAATTTTAATGGTCTAGATAAATTAATTTTTAAAACCTTACAAAACTGACTTAAAATGAAAATAGTGAATAAAGCATACCTTGGATAAATTTAATAGCATGTTCTGAATAATACATCAAACCTATGTTACTTTACAGATGAATTCCATTGCATTTGCAAGGAATATATCATACCAGTTTGGGGTAAATAGGCTGAAGGAAATTTTTTTTTTTTTTTTTTTTTTGGGTGCTGGGAATCGAACCCAGGGCCTTGTGCTTACAAGGCAAGCACTCTACCAACTGAGCTATCTCCCCAGCCCCGAAGGAAATTTTTTTAAAGGGTGTACTACTTAGTTCATGTTATGGAGCTATCATGTCTTTTGTTGTTGGGGGATGGAGGTACTCTATCTTTGAACTCTATCTCCAGCCAGGAACTATCATGTCTTTCATACCAAAAGCAGTCAGAGCCATTATGGTATAAGAAAAACAAAATTGCAAGATCGCCTCATATAATAAATGCAAAAATCTGCCTAAGGCCATACCACCCTGAAGGCAAGGAATCTGATCTGATTTTGGGAGATCAGCAGGGTTGAACCTGGTTAGTACTTTGATGGGAGTTGCAAAATTTTTTTACAAAAATTAGCATTTCATTATAGAATTGTAAAACAAAGTATGCTGTAACAAAGTGTACTTAAGAATGCAAACATGGATTAACACTAAAAGTCCATAAATGTCATTGACTTCTTTAAAAAATTAGAGAAATTGTATTATTTTCATAGATAAAGGAAGAGCATTTGGTAAAATTTATCAAATGCCTTCTCAGGACAGAAATTCTTAGTAAAATGGCAGACTAGAACTATCTCACCTGATAAAGAATATCTTGTAGAAACCTATAGCAAACATTGTCTGTGTTTTTATTTTTATTTTTTATAGTGCTGGGGATCTAACCCAGGATCTTGTACATGCTAAGCAAGCTTTCTACCTGATAGCTGCATCCCTGGCCCATGTCTTTAATTTTTTATTAAGGAACAACATATATAAGAAACTCAGAAAAGTGTACATATATAAGAAATATAGATCTGATAAATTTTCACTAAAAATAAACTTTACAGGCATGATGGTGAATACCTGTAATCCTAGCTACTCCTGAGATTGAGGAAGGAGGATCATAATATTTGAGGCCAATCTCAGCAACATAGCAAGACTGTCTCAAAAACAAAACAATACAAAAAAAAATTCTAATTTTGCTTGGCAGTTGTTTTTAGAGCCACTTCAGATTTATAGAAAAGTGAGAAGATAGTATGGAGTTCCAAAGTATCCTCATACCTCATTCCCCCATTAGTGTTTTATACTAGTACTATTTGTATAAAGTAACAGTTAGAAACCAGTATTGAGCTGGGCATGGTGGCACACACCTGTGATCCCAGTGGCTTGGAAGACTGAGGCAGGAGGATTGGGAGTTCAAAGCCAGTCTCAGCAACTCGGCAAGACCCTGTTTCTAATAAAACATATAAAAAAAAGAACTGGGGATAATGACTCAATGGTTAAGCACCTCAGGGTTCAATCCCTGGTACCAAAAAAAGACAAAAAATAAGACTTGTATTGATAGCATTATTAACTAAAAGTCCCTTATTTTTTAGATTTCCTTAGTTGGTTTTTTTTTTTTTTAATCTAATATTCTTTTCTAAAATCCCATCCAGGCTACCACATTACAATTAGTTTTCATGTCTTTTTAGACTCCTTGACTGTGACAGTGTCTTAAATTTCCCTTGTTTTTGATGACCTTCACAGTTTGAGGAATTCTGGTCAGGTACTTTGTTGGATGCCATACTATTGGAATTTGTCTGGTGTTTTCCTCATGGGATTATGGGTTTTGGGGAGAGATCAGTGATGAAGTGCAATTTTTAAAAAAATTTTGATTCATTATACACACATGGGGTACAACTGTTGTTTCTGACTGTACACAAAGTAGAGTTGCACCATTTACGTAGTCATACATGTACATAGGGTAATGATGTTTGTCCCCCATCCCCTCCCCACCCCTCCTTTTCCTCTATACAATCCATCCTTCCTCCATTCTTGCCTCCCTCCCACCCCTTGTTATGTATCATCATCCATGAAATACAGTTTTTATCTCATTATAGCAGGGAGCATATGCTATCAATATGGTTGATGACTGTTGATATTGGCCTTGGTAGCCTTGCTGTCAGTTTTGCCCTCTGTAATTTTTTTTTCTTCCCTTTTCCATATTGTACTGTACATTTTGTTTTTATTTTCTTTCTTTATTTTTGGTAATGAAGGTTGAACCCAGGGGAGTTTAACCACTGAGCCACATCCTCAACCCTTTTTATTTCTTGAGACAGGGTCTCACTAAGTTGCTGAGACTGGCTTTTTTTTTTTTTTTTTAATGGTGCTGGGGTTTGAACTCAGCACCTGATGCATGCTAGGCAAACACCCTGCTAACTGAGCTATATCCCCAGCCCCTGAGGCTGGCTTTGAACTTGCAGTTCTCCTGCCTCAGCCTCTGGATTTGCTGGGATTACAAGGATTGTATCACTGTTCCTGGCTGTACTGTATATTTTAGAAGGAGGTCACTGGGCAGCCCATTTCTAAGGAGTATAGTACCTTCTGCCTCTTTGAGGAAAGTATATACCTACCTAAATTATTTGGAGTTGTTCTGCTTGGTAAATTTGTGTCCCATCTGCAAACACTCCCCCTCCCCCACCGCAGAGTTGGGAATCAAACCCAAGACCCTGTGTGTGCAAGCATTTTATCACTGAGCAAGCTACATTCCCCAGATTCCCCAGTCACTCTCCCCCTCCTTTTATTTTTTTTTTTTAATTATTATTTTGAGACAGGGTTTCACTATGTTGCCCAGGCTATTCTGAAACTTGTGGGCTCAAGTGGTCCTCCTACCTTAGACTCCTGAGTAGTTGGGGCTACAGACCTGTGCCACCTTTCATGGCTCTTCACCCCCTTAATTCATTATTTTTTTCAGTCATGTATATCTATGCGAACTCATTGACATTGAATGTATTTTTTACTTTGGATTGTAATCCAGTAGTACTTTATTTTGTTACTCAAGTAGTTCTAGCTTTGGCTCTTGGGAGATATTTCAGTTGGCTCTGAGCTCTTTTGACATACCCTCATCGATGTGTGGTTATTTTGAGTAGTTCCTTACTTTCTGGCTGTACAAGTTGTTTCAGACACATTTTATGTTTCCTGTCCCTAGAATAAACCTTTTCTCTTGAACCCTAATTCCTTTATTGTCCAATGGTTTTATAAAATGAAGTCTGTGTGTGTAGGCATGCTACTAGGGTGTCGTTTTAGACCCTTTTAACTGTTAGAGCAGAAATAAATGCAGAAATAAATGTTTATACAAATCTGTGAAGGTATCTATTTCTGTTTCTAACATCTCTCACTATTTTAAGCTAAACATAAGTTTGTGTTAAACTATAGTCCATTACTACATGAATTATTTTAGCATCTCTGTGTATGCATAAATCCCACTCAGATTCTTAAAAACCTTACTCCCACATTTGCCATCCTTGTTTTTAATGTAAACCTTCCTTTTGTTTTAAAAATGTTTTGAAGTGAGGGTCAAGATAAGGATGCCCATTACTGCTGCTTCATTTGGTATAAGAATTGAGAAAGGAACTGGGGTATATAGTTCACTGGTAAAGTGTTTGCCTGGTATGCATGATACACTGGGTTCAATCCCCAGCACTGAAAAAAAGAATTGGGGAGCCATACATAGTGATGCATACCTGCTATCCCAGCCATCCCAGAGATTGAGGTAGGAGAATCCCTTGCATCCAGGAATTTGAGACCAGCCTGGGTAACATAGGAAGACCCTGTCTCAGAGGAAGGAAAGGAAAACAAACTGGTCATTCGCATACAATCTGGTTAGTTGCCTACATAGAAAACTAAAGAATCTAGAGACAAATTATTAGAAATGACAGTTCAGCAATTGAGCCAACTGGAAGATTAATATGAAAACAACTAACTGTATTTCTATATGTAACATCAGGTATTTAGAAAATGTAATTTAAAAGTAGATAAACTAATCTTGGTGTGATAGCACTCTCTGTAGTTCCAGCTACTCAGGAGGATGAAACAGAAGGACCACTTGAGAAGAGGAGTTCCAGGTCAACTTGGGCAATTAAGTGAGACCTCATCACAAACAAAAAAATAGAGAACTATAAACATATAACTAACCATAAAAGATAATTAAATATAAAAACAGGGGCTGGGGTTGTGGCTCAGTGGTAGAGCGCTTGCCTGGCATGTGTGAGACACTGGGTTCGATTCTCAGCACCACATATAAATAAATAAAAAAAAATAAAGACTCATCAACAACTTAAAACATTAAATAAATAAATAAATAAATATAAAAACATAAAACAGGATGAAGTACTTGAGAATGAATCTCAAGATATATAAGGCCCAATATAGTAAATAAATGACTGTTGGAAAATAAAAGGAAGTAACAGTGAAAGGAGAAAAACCAGGCACAGTGACACACACCTGTTATCTCAGCAACTTAGTGAGACTGTTCTCAAAATAAAATATAAAAAAAAGAGACTGAGATTGTGACTCAGTGGAGGGCACCTCTGGGTTTAGTTCCTAGTACCACACCAAAGGAAAGAGAGAGACTGAGTCTGAATTGGAAGTCCCAACATTGTCAGTGTCATTTCTTTCCAAATTATAGATTCAGTGCATTGCCAATTAAAATCTCATCAGGGATTTTATTGAAACTTATTTAGCTGATTCTAAAATGCCTGTGGGGTAGTGGGATGTATGTAGCTCAGTGGTAGGTAGTATGCATGCTTAGCATGTGCACAGCCCTGAGTTGAGTCCCCAGCACACACATACATACGTACTTAAATACGCACACACACACACACACACATACATAAATCATGTGCAACTGAGCAAGGTGGCAAACGTTGTAATCCCAGCAGTTCAGGAGCCTGAGGTAGGAGGATAACAAATCAAGTCTAGCCCTAAGCAACTTAGTGACACCCTGTCTCAAAAAATAAAAAAGGACTGGGGATATGTTCCTGGATTCAATTCCCAGTACCAATTAAATAAATAAATGGATTGGTTGATCATAAGTGAAGGAAAAGAACCTAAGGAGCCAAAACATTCCCAGGGAAGAATAAGTTAAGTGATTTGCTGTAACAGATGTCATGATTCAATGTAAACTAAAAATAATTAGTATGTCCTGGTACAGGGATAAACAGGTCATTGTGACAGACTATAGATTTCATGACAGTCTATTTTACACATATATGTGTGTGTATATTTAGACACACACATGTACATATACATATACGTCACACACACACACATGTATATATAATTGGAGCTGAAAGAATGGATTAAATAAAAGGTAGGAAAGTTGGTATCCTTGTGGGATAATTTTTTATTTCCTAAGTTAAACAATTATTAAAATTAAGTCTAGGTGTATTAGGCAAAGCTTTAAACCTTATAACATAGGAGGACATCTTTATCCTTAGGATTAGGGAACAATTTTCTTAAGGCAAAAGTTATTCATAGTGAAAGAAAAGATTGTACTTTTCAAATTCATTAAATATTTCTTGTCAAAAGACATTACATGATGTATTAAATAACAGGCCATTGTGTAGGAAAAAAGATTTGTGACAGTCAGCTGAATACTCTGGAATAAGAGAAAGATGTAAAAGGAAGAAAAAGAAAAAGGTAATTAGACAAAACTACAACAGGCATTTTTCACTTAAAGGGAAATCCAAACCAGCAACACATAAGTGAAGATGTGTTTAACCTACAGCTAATGCACAAACTTAGACGCACAGCTAGATACATTTTATACTTTCTATTTGACAAAGTATTAAGTCTTGAGCTTGATGTGAATCAATTAAGAACTCCTAAACCACCAGTGTTGGAGTTAAATTGATTCAACCAAAGGGCATTTTCTTGTAAAATGAATCAGAAGCTTTAAGATTACAGTATTTTTGTACAAAGGATTTTTGTAAGATAACTTTTTAAGTCATATCCTTGAGGAAAGATTGAAAAGTTTTATATTCATAAAAGTTACTAAACAGGTTTTAGGATAACTTGATTATTAAAGGAGGATCTCAGGTTAATAATTTTTTTCTTAAGACTGTGCAGCACTAAAGATACATAATACCTCTAAAAAAAGACCTTCACTGCTAAATTTCCCCACCTACAACATAATGTTGAACAGCTGGATGCTGTGCACTTAAAAAATGTTATTCTTCTGTTAAAATGGTATCTGAAGAAGGGATATAAAAGCTATTCACTTGTTTTCTTTTATCTTAACATTGGAATGAGTAGAGCATAGATGATAGGAGTGGATGTAAATCCACTAGAATTTGGCCATATTTGTGTTGTGGCTAATGTTAGCATGCAAACTGTTCAAACAGATTGCTTCAGTACTCAGGTTTATGGAGTATAATTCACCCATTGTTCACTTTTTTTCCCCCCATTGTTCACTCTTTATCCCTGCTACACATTAAATATCCTGAATTAGAGGTTTGTGACAGAAGTAGGAAAAATAGCTACATTTGCTCAGAATTTCTTGATGTTCATAAATATTTACTGCTCTTAAATTAACAGCCAATTGTTTGGGGAAGAAGATGCTGATCAGGAAGTGTCACCTGACAGAGCTGACCCTGAAGCTGCATGTAAGTGAATGATTTCACACGTTTTCTTACTGTGGCTACTGTCGTCTGTTTTGTTAATTTGATATTGGTAGCTTAAGAGAAAAAAGTAATAGTTCTTGATATGTTCTTAAAATGTGTTGTTTCCATTTTAAAAGTGTTTATTTAAAGGGTACTTCCATTTTCTGGTGAGAAAATCAGGATAGAGGGAAGTATATAATAGAATTAGGAGTTGTTCCCAGAGCTGATGAGAGGCGCATTCTTTGAACTATTATACATGTGGCCTTCAAAGGAGGCACAAAAAGATGCTAATAACTATTTTATTTTCCTTTCTCCTTGAACTTAGAATGTGTTGCTTTTGAGTGACTTTTGTGAGTGACATTTTTTTCCCCCACATGTGAGTAAGAGCTCAGTTTTACATTGAAAATAAAATGCTGCTATTTTATAGGGGAACCAACAGAAGCTGAAGCCAGAGCCCGAGCATCTAATGAAGATGGTGATATTAAACGTATTTCCACAAAGGAGTGGGCAAAATCAACTGGATATGATCCAGTTAAACTTTTTACCAAGGTTAGGTTTACTTTTCTTCTTGTTTTTTTAACCCATTAACCATATCCCCAGTCCTTTTCATATTTTATTTTGAGACAAGGTCTCACTGACATGCTTAGTTGCTGCAACTGACCACCTCCTGTTTCATTCTCTTGAGTTGCTGGGATTATAGGAATGTGCCACTGTGCCTAGTAGGTTTACCTTTTTTATATTCATGGGTAGAGTTTTAATCTGACAGTGTTTGTTTTAAAGAAGTACTTAAAATTGAATTAAACTTTTTTGTATGTATCTGCTAATGTCTTAACAAAATGACTGATGTAGTCAGCATATGCAAGTTTGGAAATTTTAGTGCCTATACCAAATACCATTGTAGTATCTCTACATGAACTAAATATAGAGGCTTGCTTCTATCCCTCTTTTTTGTCTTCTTTTGCTTTCACAGAAGTTGGTTTTCTTTGTAAACAATTATGGCACCTGCTATTGCTCATCTTCACTTTTATCCCTTTCCTGCTCAGATCTTCTGTTAGCAGTTTTTAGGACTGACATGTCCTAAAACCCCTTGAATCCTAAATTGCTTATTCTTCATCAGTTTATGTAAATAATGTAATATGCAGGATAGTTGTAGAAAAATCTACATCTAAATTGGATCTGCCTAAGTATTGCTCAGCTAGGTCTTTAGTTCTGGTTTAAATTTTTTATTTTTTTTTTCTTTGACTGCCAAGTAAATTTTTATCAAGTATACACTTGAAACATTCTCAGTTTTTCTTAATTGTCTAATTGTCTAATGTACTCTTGCTACCCTAAGGACATAGTCTTAACCTTAAAATAAGAGGATTGTAGCCATTGGACCTAATTTACCTACCTGTTGAGAATATCCCACTTTACTGCAGGCTCTGCTCTCTTTATGCTCATGTGGAAGAGAAACTTCTTTTGGTAAAGGTTAACAGAGGGTATTTTTCTTTCCCTTTGTACCTTGTTCTTCTTTTTTCTTTTTTCTTTTTTCCCATGCTTGTCATTTTTTAAAAATCTTCCAAAAATTTTTTTCATACATGTATATAGGATAATAATGTCTGTCTCATTCTACTGTCCTTCCCATCCCCACCCGCCCCACCCCTCCCCTCACTCCCCTTACTCCCCTTACTCCCCTCACTCCCCTCTGCATATTCCAAAGTTGGTTCATTCTCCCTATCCATCCCCACTATGGATCAGCACCTGCTGATCAGAGAAAACATTCAACCTTTGGTTCTTTGGGATTGGCTTATTTTACTTATGATATTCTCTGGTTCCATCCATTTACCTGCAAATACCATAATTTCATTCTTTAAGGCTGAGTAATATTCCATTGTGTATATGTACCACATTTTCTTTATTCATTCATCTGTTGAATGATATCTAGGTTGGTTCCATAGTTTAGCTATTGTGAATTGAGCTGCTATAAACATTGACATGGCTATGTCACTGTAGTATGCTGATTTTAAGTCCTTTGTGTATAAACTGAGGGAGTGTGATAGCTGGGTGGTTCCATTCCAAGTTTTCTTAGGAATCTCCATACTGCTTTCCAAAGTGATTGCACCAATCTGCAGTCCCATCAACAATGTATGAGTGTACCATTTTCCCTGCATCCTTGCCAACACTTATTATTGCATGTATTTTTGATAATTGCCATTCTGACTGAGATGAAGTCTTAAAGTAGTTTTGATTTGCATTTCTCTAATTACAAGAGATGATGAACATTTTTTCATGTGTTCATTGATTGTATTTCTTCTGTGAAGTGTCTGTTTAGTTCCTTAGTCCATTTTTTGACTGGGTTGTTTGTGGTTTTTTGGTGTTTTTTGAGTTCTTTACATATTCTGGAGATTAGTGCTGTATCTGAGATGAGTGTGGTAAAGATTTTTCCCAGTCTGTAGTCTCTCTCCACATTATCAATTATTTCCTTTGCTGAGAAGAAGCTTTTTAGTTTGAATCCATCCCATTTATTTATTCTTAATTTTACTTGCACTTTAGGAGTCTTGTGGAGGAAATCAGGTCCTAAGCCAACATGATGAAGATTTGGGCCCACTTTTTTCTTCTATTAAGCACAGGGTCTCTTTTCTAATGCCTAAGTCTTTGATCCACTTTGAGGTGATTTTTGTGCAGGGTGAAAGATAGAGATCGAATTTCATTTTGTTACATGTGGGTTTCCAATTTTCCCAGCACCATTTGTTGAATAGACTAGCTTTTCTCCAATGTTTGCTTTTGGCACCTTTGTTTAGTAAGAGATAACAGTATTTATCTGGGTTTGCCTCTGTGTGTTCTATTTTGTACCATTGGTTTACTTGTCTATTTTGGTGCCAGTACCATGCCGTTTTTGTTACTACTGCTCTGTAGTATAGTTTAAGTTCTGGTAGTGTGATGCCTTCTGCTTCACTCTTACTAAGGATTGCCTTGACTATTCTGGGTCTCTTACTTTTCCAGATGAATTTCATGATTGATTTTTCTATTTGTATGAAGAATGTCATTGGAAATTTTATTAGGAATTGCATTGAATCTGTAAAACACTTTTGGTAGTATGACCATTTTGACAATATTAATTCTGCCTATCCAAGAGCATGGGAGATTTTTCCATCTTCTAAGGCTCCTATTAAGACATTTACAGTTTTGTCACAATAGACAGAAATGAAGTGTTCAATATTGTCTACAATATAAGTAGTAAGTTTGCTAAAAGGGTTTATATTTACTGTTTCAAATGATGTACAGTGAAGGAACAGAAGTAGTGTAAGATGTGATGTTTATGAGGGCAAGGGGGAGAAGATAGAGGTAAGTGGTAAGAGTGAGGGAGGAATTAATAGCAGTTGGCTGTTAGTATGAGAGAAAGAACATCCAGGGAGACAGGTAGGTGAGAGAAAAAAAACGTACAGACTTTTTTTTTCTTAAATGTAAAAAAATATGAATACATTAGAAAACTGTCATATACTATATTCAGACATCCTACTCCTCAATAAATTGATGCATGAAAACTATTTGAATTCAAAGATGGTAGAAGTATAAGAGAGAGGGTGTAAAAGGAAAGAAAAAAAAAGGAGGAAAGTTTCAGTGGGAAACGGAATGATTGCTTTTTTTGGCTTTCAAAAATTTCCTCAGCTTCCCTTCTCCACTGATAGGTGGGGTTGTCTGAAGCTTGATATTAGCTCCAGTCCAGTGGGTGCTGGACTGGTTGGGTAGGTGAGCTGATGGCACGATGCCCTCACACCCTCTACAGTCTTCTCACCCGTTGTAGCTGGCCCCTTCTGTCCCTGCACACTTCAGGACTCACTGAGCTGTAGAGAGCTCAGTTTTCTCCAGTTCAAACCTCTGCTCCAACAAGCAAACTGCCCCGAGTCTCTGGCTTTCCACAGGCTTGCTAGACCTGACTGGCCCGTGCAAACCCAGCTGCAATGTGATTGACCTGGGCTTCAGCTTCCCCAGGCCCTGTCTTGCCGCAATCTCAAGATCTCAGTGCCCTTTCAGCTTTCAGAGAGATCACCAGGGATGCGCTCTCTGCAAAGCGGCAGCTAGATGGCAGCCACTACCACACTGAGCAGAAACACCTCAGGTGCATCCAGACCTGCAGGTACCCCAGTATATCTCCAGGCCTTGGCCTGAGTCCCCAGACCAAGGTGGCCATGCCCGAGGTGGTGGTGGTCCCTTCAGCAAATCTGCAGGCTCTGGCTGTTGTCCCAAGATGGCAGCAGCTGTGTGTAACCAAACCAAACCTGTGACAGTGGACTTCAAGGCATCAGTGGGCACATGGAGTTCATGCTTGGAAAACTGCTAATTCTTCTTTGTCTGGCAGACTTCTCAGTCAAATATTCAGTATCTTCTACAAGTTGTCTTTAGCCTTCTTTGTTACCCATATCATGATGGACTTACCTTCTTGCCTGTATGCCCGTTTCAGATGTTAAATCTATTTTGTATTCTTTCCTTACTCCTTAGGTAAAACAAAAATCCTCATGGCTTTCAGCTTTGTGATTTTCCTACTAAATTTTATTGTAATTATTTATATATTTGACTTGTTTTCCAAAGATTAAGGATTGAGTATGTTTTGAAAATAGTTATAATATTTTAGTTTAGCTAACAGTACATTCTTACCTGGTACCTGCAGTAAATGTGTTGAGTAAGTTAATCACAAATAAAAAAGGCCACTAAGTGGATGTCCCCATCCCCAAGAGCATTTACCTAGCATGTGGGAAGCTCTGGGTCTCCCTCCCTTACACCACAAAAGAGGAAGAGAGATGGACAGAAAAATTATAATAAGGAAAAAGTAAAAATATTTAAAACACTTGACATCCTACCATATTTTGTTTTATAAGTCTACATGTGATAGTGTTTTTATTATAATAATTGTGTGTTTGGGGTTTTTGTACCTTTTTGTGTTTTGGAAGGAGGAAGGCACATTTCAGAGATATTACAGATAGTTAAATCCTTTAACTGAGTAGTTTTAGAATAGATATGCTTTATTTTCCTGCATCCACAAAGTTGAAGATATTGTTCACTTGTATCTGTAGGATCAGTAGGTGTATTCAATTCTTGTAGTTTATTGATAGAGGGTTATCAAACCCTTTAATTTGTGTGATTGTTCTTCAAACTGAACTTAGGAGTTTTAGGGGAACTTTGCAGGAGGTGGTTCAGGAAGGCTGGGCAGTCAGTATTCCCTTATTCTCGATTTCTCTAGGTCTTCTGCTTTTAACTGTTTACTGGTTTTAAATATTTTACATTCTGCATAAAATTTCTTTTTATAAAACATTTGAATTTTATGGCTTTTGAAAAGTGTTTACTGACATCTGACATGTTTTTAAATTAGATTTCACAGTAATCAGTGAAGTTTTAATGTATTTTATCAACTTGGGATTTGTAGGGTTCATGGGATTTATCTTTTCTTTATTTATTTTTAAGCTTTTTAAAGATGATATCAGATATCTATTGACAATGGACAAACTATGGCGGAAAAGGAAACCTCCTGTTCCATTGGACTGGGCTGAAGTACAGAGTCAAGGTAAAGAATATGTTTTAGTCAGGACTGGGGTTGTGGATCAATGGTAGACTGCTTGCCTAGCATGTGTGAGGCTCTGGATTAGTACCACATTAAAAAAAAAAGGTTATGAAAAATGTTAAAAAGAATAAACTCCATTCCATCTTACACTTTAAAAAATATATGTTTTAGTCTTTGAAATACCTAACCTCACCAAAAATGATTAAGTACTCTATATATTTTTTTCTGGAAACTGGTATGTGTTCATATGTTCAAATAACTCAAAAGTATGAAATAGAAAACTCATCAGATGTATACTCATATAGAAATAGTCACTATTAGTATTTTAGGAAATGTTCTGATCATCCTATTTATGTACCCAGATACAGGGAGGCCTGTACACATGTTACATAAATGGAGTCATACTATTTGTATGTGCTTTGCAGGGGAGGATACTGTGAATTGAACCCAGGAATACTTCACCACTGAGCTACTTCCCCTGTTCTTTTTGTTTATTTTGAGACAGAGTCTCACTGAGTTGCTAAGGCTGGTGTCAAACTTGAGATCCTCCTGCCTCATCTTCTCTCATAGTTGGGATGACAGGCATGCACCACCATACCCAGCACTCTTTTTATACTTTTGGCTTGCTTTTTCAGTCAATGTTATTTAATTAGTCATTTATTGATAAATGTGTAGTTCCTTCATATATTACCTGAAACAAAGTGTTGCGATGACTATGTATGTGCATCAATCTTTGTATCTTTGTAATTATCTTTTAGATTTAATTTTAAAACATTTTAAAATTTAAATGCAGGAAACAATATTTTAGTAACCACTTCCGTATTCTACTCTTTATTGATGTGTTGTCTTTCCTTCGTGTGAACTGTATTGCGGTATGTGCACAGGAATGCAGAGCACATTGGAACTTAAAAGATACCAGGGGCTGGGGTTGTGACTCAGTGGTAGAGCTCTTGGTTTGCATGTGTGAGGCACTGGGTTCGATTCCCAGCACCACACATAAAGAAGTGAATAAAAATAAAGGTCCATCAACAACTAAAAAAAATAAAGATCCTGGGAGATTTGAGGCACCACTTTGAAACTGTTCTCAGCAATATAAGATGCTTAATTTACTAGGCAAAATGAAGTATGATTCAATAGCTTCCACTTGCTGAGTGCTAACTATGTGCTAGGCCTAATGCTTATATCCGTGAACCCCCAGTAACCCTGTAAAGTCCTAATGGTCTTGTACCTTTTCTATCTCAGTTTTATCAGTTTTCTTGTACAGATACTCGTGATATAATTTTAATGGGATTTACTTTATATATAGACCAATAAGAATTGGTCTAGGATTTAATTTATTATGTAGAGCACAGTAGAGAAAGGATGCTTATTGAAATTTCTTTTTTTTTTTTTTTTTTTTTTTTAAGGAGAAGAATCCAATGCATCAGATCAACAAAATGAACCCCAGTTGGGTCTGAAAGACCAGCAGGTTCTAGATGTAAAGAGCTATGCAAGTCTTTTTTCAAAGAGCATTGAGACTTTGAGAGTTCATTTAGCAGAAAAAGGTGATGGAGCTGAGCTCATATGGGATAAGGTTAGTATTGAAAATGTGTTATCTATTGCTTATGTATCAGATGAATAGTTCTTGAGCTGTAATAGCAGCTAGCATTTTTTTGTTGTTGTTTGTTTGGATATCATTTATTCTATCAGATTTTGAGGAAATATCTGTAATTTGGTTTAAATGTTTTCATTTCAAGTTGCTGTATTTGTCAGATTCTTCTTTTTTCTTTTCTTTTTTCTTTTTTGACAATACTGGCAATTGAACCCAGGGCCTAACTCATGCTAGGCAAGTGCCTTCCCACTGAGCTACATCCCAGCCCTCCTGTTACTGTATTTGAAGTATGAGTTTTCTATAAATGAATACGGACAATATTATGAAACTTTTATTTTGGGATTCTGGTTATATGTTCATGACTTATAATTACATTGACTGGAAGAAAAATGTGAATTTATTAGAGTGAAATGTTTTATTGACTTAAGCAAAAAGACTTAACATTTTGTGTAATACAGATTTATTTAAAGCAATCAAAGTATTTTCAGTATGACGGCTCAATGACTGTTTATTTGGCATTGAATGTAATAAAATTCCCTTTCTTTGAAATATGTACAACTCTTCAGAGATCTAAGAGAAATACTTCTCAATACAACAAATGAGGTACAGGACTGGGGTTGTGGCTCAGTGGAGGAGTACTTGCCTTGCATGTGTGAGGCACTGTGTTTGATCCTCAGCACCACACATAAATAAAGGTCCATCGACAACTTAAAAAAAAGTTCTTTAAAGTTTCTTTCTTTTTTAAAAAATAATGAGAGGGTCTGGAGTTGTGGCTCAGTGGCAGAGCACTTGCCTAGCATGTGTGAGGCACTGGGTTCAATTCTTAGCATCACATACAAATAAGTAAATGAACAAAAGTTCATCAACAAGTAATAAAAATATTTTTAAAAAATGAGATACATTTATTCTTATATTTAAAATAATATTTAATAGTACTCTGCAGCTGGATATTGTATTTTAAGTTTGTATTACTTAATTGTAGTCAGTAATTTATCTGATAAAATGCATGTGCTGCTATGGATTTTAAAGTAAGGGAAAGAGTCTGACCAGTTTTAGAAATCTATTACTTTCTGTGCACAAATTTTGGTACTTCTGTTTAATTAGATATCTAAAATGAAACTGGTAAATTTAAGTTCTTGAGACCTTTTTGCAGGGTGTGGAATACTAGAGATTGAACCCAGGAATACTTCCTCTGAGCTATATCCCTAGCTCTTTTTGAGACAGGGCCTCACTAAGTTGCTGAAACTGGCTTCAAACTTCCTTTCTTTCTTCCTTTCTTTTTTAAGGGGTGTCTTCAGTTTCAGGCTTTATAAATATGCAGTATCATTTAATGTGGCCTCAAACTTTCGATCCTCCTGCCTCAGCATCCCAAGTTGCTTGGATTACAGGCAGGCACTACTGCACCCGACTTTTGAGGCTTTTTGTTTTTTTATGGTTGTGGTATTGAATGCAGAGACACTCAACCACTGAACTGTATTCCCAGTTCTTTTTTGTTTTGTTTTGTTTTGTTTTTTTATTATTTTTTTAACGTTGACACAGAATCTCACTAAGTTGCCCAGCTCTGGCCTCGAACTTGCTATCCTCCTACCTCAGCCTCCAGAGTCATTGGGATTATAGGCATACACCATCATGCCTGGCTGTTTCTTGAGAGTTTTAAAAACATTAATCTTTTTGGTTTACACGATATTAAGTGTGACTTTTTAAGTATTTTCATTGTTGTTGTTCTAGTTGTCGGGAAAGTCTTTTTTTTTTTTTTTTTTTTTTTTAAATCATTTCACAGGGGCTAAAAAAAGAACCCTTGGAACTGAGAAATAATACCCTCTTCAGTAAAGTCCTTATGATACCTAATGGATGCTTCCATGTAGGCCAGTTGCCTCAGAAGTATGTAGTGCACACTATTGATAATGTTAAATATTCTTTCTCATCCTTAGCACAACTTTGTGCAATTCTTAGGAAGGTTGATTTGTCTCAGGTCGCACAGCCAGTTCATAAGTACATGAAGGAACGCACTTCTTAACAGCTCTTTTTCTTTTTGCTTTAAGAATATAAAATATCTTCTTATAGAGATAGATAGTTACATCTCAACTCAAGAATTTACCAGAAAATAGAAGTAGAAAGTCATGACGGGGAGTAGCATTTTGAACTTGGGGATGAACTAGGTATGTGGTGATGAACAAATGTCAAACTCCGAGCCTTTACTCCAGACATTACTATGGGCCATGTAAAAAGCATTCACCTTTAGTGGTGGTCATCCTTATTAACTGAAAAGTGACCTAAAAATTGATAAAATATTAATGTGGCTTGGTAAATCCTTTCTCAGGAGATCTCACTGAACACAGTATGATTCCTATAGCTCTAGTTTTGTACACTGAAGAGTTTTGCACAGGGCATTGCTGGTAAAGGGGGCATATCCAAAATGTTTTCTTCTATCCTATGTTATATCTTCTTAATTCAAAGCAGAAAGCCTTACTGAAATCTAATTAAAGAGTCTAGGATATGACTTCAAGAAAAATGCAAATTGTAAAGAGAAAACTTTGATCATGTTTCATTATCTGAAGAAACAGCATATATGGGTGAGTGGTGTATATGAAGGGAGTTTGGAGGAGGAGAACCCAAAAGTCCAGGTCTTTCTTAGACTTCAATGAAATGTTTTGTCAAACAGTCTGTCTTGGGCTGGGGAGATAGCTCAGCTGGTAGAGTGCTTGTCTCACAAGGCCCTGAGTTCAATCCCCAGTACCGCAAAAAAACAAAAACAAAAAAAAAAAAAACAGTCTGTCTTTGCCTGGATTCTGTGCTTGTCCAGCAGCCATCTCATTACTAACTAGTGAACCCAGGAGAGGGTTGCCATTGTTAACGAATGGAATTAGAATTCTGGTGTATTGTATACTTAGTCCCAGTGCATTCGTTTAAGCATGAGTGATTTCCTAGAAGCATGGTAGATTTTGATGATCTTTTTTGACTGTATTCCTGGACCTCAGGGGTCATGAGCCCCTGCTCCTTTTATTCCAACCTCCATACTACTTAACTGATCAGCCTCTCTTTCGTGACTACCTCTTGTTCTTGGTTAATTGTCTGCAATATTATAAATGTGAAAACCCTTCTCTGAAAGTAGTACTAGTAGTACTAGTCAAGCTAGTGAGTTTGTGGGAAGACTTGTTAAATAATTTATATTATTGGCAGGATGACCCATCTGCAATGGATTTTGTCACTTCTGCTGCAAATCTCAGGATGCATATTTTCAGTATGAATATGAAGAGCAGGTTTGATATAAAATGTAAGTTGTTTTGTTCTTCATTAGTATCATCAAAACCTCAAAGTTGTTTTTTCTTTTTTAACAGCTAAACATGTTCATCTTTTTCCCCCCACAGCAATGGCAGGGAACATTATTCCTGCTATTGCTACTACTAATGCAGTGATTGCCGGGTTGATAGTGTTGGAAGGACTGAAGATTTTATCAGGAAAAATAGATCAGTGTAGAACAGTGAGTATATCTAATTGCCTTTTTTATTCAACCTCTTTTTAAAATAGAATTTGGGGATCAGTAGTAGAGCATTTTGCTTTGTATGTGTATGGTCCTGAAAGCAATCCTCAGCACCTCCTAAAAAAAAAAAAGTATAAAAAAGCATGTTAAATGGACAGTTTTTAAAAATAAAGCAACAAATTGGTTTAAAGCAATGGAAAAATAATTATTTCATTTATCTTTTGTTAGTGCATATTTAATCTTCCTAGAATTTTCAATATAGAAAAGAAAGCACACTTATTTTTTGTGTAACATGAAAACACAAGCTAATTTGCTTCTAACAATTCCAGTTTTACCAAATTCTCGGAGAAGTTTAGTATGAAATGCATATACTAAAAAGTTTTTCCAATTTCAAGAGTTGTCTATGGTTTTTAAAAAATGGTCATTTTATATCTTGGTCTTTGGTCATTCTTTTCATTCTCTTTTAAAGTTTTAAAGTTATTTTATATTCTTTGATAATATTCATGTCTGAAATCTTTATGGATGTGTCTGGTCATTTCCTTTATTTTTTTTTTTTTTTGGGTGCTGGGGATCGAACCCAGGGCCTTGTGCTTGCAAGGCAAGCACTCTACCAACTGAGCTATCTCCCCAGCCCCTGTCTGGTCATTTCTGATAGATCTGTTTTGTTTGCTTATGTGACTTATGATTTTTGTAACAATGTGTATTAGAATTTGTAGCTATCTATGACTGTTCTTTAAGTACCTGTAAATACCTTGGAGTACATTACTTCACAGAGCATTTGCACTAACTTACATTTAGGTACCCAGAACATTACCAACGCAGGTGTGAGGGGTGTACTGGGGATTGAACTCAGGGGTACTCAACCACTAAGCCACAACCCCAGCACTATTTTGTATTTTATTTAGAGACAGGGTCTCACTGAGTTGCTTATTGCCTTGCTTTTGCTGATGATGGCTTTGAACTCTGCGTCTTCCTGTCTCAGCCTCCTGAGCCACTGGGATTACAGGCATGTACCATTGTGCCCAACTCTAAGAACTTTTTTTTTAAATTTCTTTTTATCAGAAACAACTTTAAACAACTTTTCCTATGGCTTTAGTATTCCTTTGAGCCCACAAATAATAACTAATTGTCAAACTTATTAAAAGTGTCTGTTTCCTGTAACATCCTTCTGATTTCTTGGCTTGCTCATTTCTATCCAACTCTTGGACTGTTGATGCCTATATATCTGGATTTACTTTTTTTTTTTTTTTTTTTTTTTTTAAGAAATTTGATGATTCATTTATAGGATCTGAATTTTCAGACTCAATGAAACAGTCGCACAAACTTCCATCAGTTGATATGCTTTGTTCACATTTATAAATGAATATTAAGATGGTTTAATAATGTTAGCTTGGGTATTAGCAGTGATACCTTTTTTGGTCTGAGGATTGATCTAAGGACCTTAAAAAGATGAAGTACACAATCTGAGCTACATCCTAACCATATTTTTTTTATTATTATTATTTTTGCTTTCCTTAGTTATATTTAGTCATGCTGGCAAAGCCCCAAATCAAATAAATGTTTCCCCCATTTTGTGTTGTTTAGCTTGACTGGTTTGCTTCTAGCCCTGCCACATGACCAGTATTCATTGTAGGGAAAAGTTACATAAGGGAACTTTACTATCTCCAAGGATTTACTTCTTTAAACTTGGGGGTATCTATAGGGTTTTTTCTTTAGAGTTAATGATTCTTAGCGTACACAGTGCTACATTGTAAACGTATAATGAAGATTTGTATCTCAGCTTCCTGTGTTCTTCTGACATTTGTTGTGTTTGTGTTGAATCTTGCTAGTAAGCACCAAACTTTGTAGTAGTTTAAGGTTGGGGCCTTTCCTAATTCAGTGTAATTTTTTTTTTTGTCTTAGTTCTTAATTTGGGGGGTGGGATTAGAGAAATGGCATTATTACCAGTATCTTTCTATAAATGTTATTATTTTAATTGTCCGAAAAATTTGGAAAGGTGGTCACTATTGTTGCATATGTCTATGAAAGCATTATCATTAATTGCAGAAGTGTGTTGGTCTTCCTAAGAGGTCGGCTTAAGGTAAATGAAAATAAAAACTAGGAAGGACACCCAGAAGCTGATTTAATGATGATACCAAAGACAAGTGTGGCTATTCTTATACACTTGCTAAGTAAGTTGGCAGACGCATGTGGAGTCAGTATAGAACAAACAGGTGTCTTTACAGTAAACCCATTTCATATGGTAGCTGAATGGAAAGGAATATTGAAAAACCAGACTCTTAAAAAACCTGATCCTTTCCATCTAGAGGGGACTATTTAAGTAATGTTATTTTTTTATTATACAAAAAATAACACATACAAAAAGATTTTCAGATTGGTATATAAAATTATAACACATTTCTGATTCCTGCTTTTGTTTTTCCTCTGAAGATATTTTTGAATAAACAACCAAACCCAAGAAAGAAGCTGCTTGTGCCTTGTGCGCTGGATCCTCCTAACCCCAATTGTTATGTGTGTGCCAGCAAGCCAGAGGTGACAGTACGACTGAATGTCCACAAAGTGACTGTTCTCACCTTACAAGATAAGGTGAGTTCAGGAGCCAGTTCTCTTCCCTAAAACAAAACAAAACAAAAATCCAAATTCCTTTGATCCTTTACAGTATATTGCTATAACAACCTAAATACCATATAATTGTTCTGAAAAGCTCTTGAAGTGAGTTGCTCTAATTTCCTGGATTACTTCAACCATCTGGATTCCTACTGGCTTTTCTCTCTGGTTCCAGAACATGTGCTTCCTATCTCAGGCACATAAGGTGTAAATGAATTTGTCTGGAGTAAGTACCATAGGTGGTACAGAGGTGGCATAACATCATGGCAAGCAGACTTGTTTGCTCTTTATTTCCCACACAGTGAGTAAATTCTGATTTTGTTCGTTTGTTTTGGCAGTACTAGGGATTGAATCCCAGGGCACTCTACCACTGAGTTCCATCTCCAGACCTTTTTATTTTTTATTTTAATATAGGGTCTTGGGAAGGACAGTAGATTGAGACAGACATTATTACCCTATAAACATGTATTCAAATTTTTTAAAAAATAAAAAGAAACTTCAGTAAATATCTCTAGAGAAATAAAAAAATAGATGACACATTTTGAAATTAAAAAAAAATTAATATAGGGTCTTACCTTGAGTCTGATCTTGGATTTGTGATCTGTTCCTGCCTTAACTTCCCAAGTAGTTCTGATTTTTTTCTCTTTTCAGGTAGATAAAGAGGTATCTTTGAGTAGTTCTGGCTATAGCCAAACTCACAAAGGGTTTTTTTGCTTTGCTTTGTTTTGTTTTTTGTTTATAGTACTGGGGATTGAACCCTACTGGGGATTGAACCCAGGGTGCTTGACCACTAAGCTTGCTATATTCCCAGGCTTTCTTTTTTTGTTTTCTTGAGACTGACCTTGAAAATATAATCCTTTTGCCTTAACCTTCCTGCTAGCTGAGATTATAGTCGTGGGCTGCTGCACCTGTCTCAGACGATGTATTTTTATGCATTATGAATACTTGAGTAAGAATGGCCAAGTTCTGTGTTTCCAATGGAGCAAAATCCCAGTTAGTAGTTTTGTATTAAGGGATAACTTGCAGAGTTCCAGGTGCTCTAGATGTTGGATAGTACCCATTCCCACCAAATTAGGGGGCTCTCGTTCACCATTTATGAGATATGAGGCTTGATGATAGTACATAGATTTTTGTAATATGACCTGATTCTGGATTCACGTATAGAGTAGGGGGTCTGAGCCATGTGTGGTGGTGCACACCTGTAATCCCAGCTACTTGAGAGGCTGAGGAAAGAGCATCACAAGTTGGAGGTTATCCTGGACAACTTAACAAGACCCTGCTTCAAGATAGAGGACTGGAGATGTAGCTCAGTGGTAGAGTGGTTGTCTAACATGTGTGAGGCACTGGGTTCAATCCTCAGTACCATCCACCTTCCCCCTCCCACACAGACATATATGTGCAAGAAAAATATTTAGGTTCCTCCTGAATTAGATTACTTTCATTGAAGTTTTTAAAGTGACTGAAAAGAGTGTCCCTTCCCACTTTTGGGAGCACTTTGGATTGTTCTGATTGTATCCATCACAGTGCTACATCTGTACATACCTCTTGAGATAGGTGATTAAGCCTTTCCCAAAGTGGGTAGAGAATGACCTTCCTCCCAGAACTGGATACATAGGAAGGACCAGTTTACAATCATGTCTCGGTCAGGGAGACAGCAAATCTTGGTAAACTGACCATTGGAGGTTTGATGATCCCCTTTATTTCCTAGGAATTATTATTATTGTTGAAATATATTGATTGTTGGAATTGAAGATAATTTCTTTATTTGAAGGTAATCAGACCTCTAGAGAGGAAAAGGTAGTATTTAATAGGTAGTGTTGAGTACCTCTAAATCTTCCAAACCTATATGACCTTCAGGAAGGAAGAGGTTATCTGAGAATCAGGTTAGTAAATTTTTTTCTATCTATCAAACCCCTTCTGTTTCAGGACTGGCATAGAGACTGAAATGAAATGTTAAGTTTGTAGTTCACTTCCTAATGTTCAGGGGAAGAAAATACCAAGAGCCAGTCAAGTAGTTCTCAAGTTCCATTTGGAGAAAGTTTGGTCTGATCTGCATTAGTGGTCAAATGTGGGGATTGGAATGTGGCTGAATCTCCAGTTTTCCTGCTTTCCCTAAGGACTCTTGAATAACTAGCCCCTAACCCATGGAAGGAGAAAGTAAGAGCCTTTACAGAAAAGAAATCTAGAGTTTTGTTGTGTTTTGAAATGGTCTTTAATTACCTGCATTAATATTTTTTAATCTTTTTTTTTTTCCTTGTAGATAGTGAAAGAAAAATTTGCTATGGTAGCACCAGATGTCCAAATTGAAGATGGGAAAGGAACAATCCTAATATCTTCAGAAGAGGGAGAAACAGAAGGTATTATTGTTTTTATCCACTCCTCTCATTTAGAGATGTGAAACTATCATGCACTCTAAGGTGCTAACTAATGTGCACTCTGCACTCCTCAAAGGAAGAAGTATGGAGTACACATTATGTGTTCACTGTATGTTACTCGAGACCTCAGTAATGGGGGTGATGTTTGGTTATGAAAGTTTTTTCCCAAAGTGGTGTTTCCTTGATGGGGTCGTCACAGCACAGATAGGGTGCTCCTAAATCTTGAAACTAAGGGACTATTTCTCAATAACCCCGTGAACAGATTATGACCAGTTTTAGTGACTCCTGTACTCCTGTTCACTTTCAAGGAACCTCTTTGCTTGTATCATGGATCCTGGAGCCTAAGCTGGTGATGAGAAAATGATGCTGGCTCCTAAATCAGTAGGGAGGGTAATCTGAGTTCCTTGGGTATTTTTACTAAGAATGGGGAATCCTTGATAGCCTGCTCCTGCTATATAGCAGAAAATGTTGGTGAAATCAGTGCCTAGTTTCTGCTCTCTGAGCTTTCATAAATTTTAAGCAAAGGCTAGGGATGTGACCCAGTGGAAAATGCTTGCCTAGCATGTATGAGACCCTAGGTTGGCTCCCGAGCAACAACCTTCCCCCACCCCTGATAAAAAAAAAGTTCAAGCAGGGCTGGGGAGATAGCTCAGTTGGTAGAGTGTTTGTCTTGCAAGCACAAGGCTTTGGGTTCAATCCCCAGCACTGCAAAAAAAAAAAAAAAAAAAAAAAAAAAAAATTCAAGCAGCTTATTACTTCTGTTAAATAAGGAATAAGGTAAAATACATTTGATTGGATTCTATTGAAGCTTCTTTAGTAAGAATTGCATTGTAATTAGACCTTCAGATTACATTAATCAGTCTGAAAATTCCTACATTCCTTCTGCTACTTTTATATCTAATTTTTGTGTTACCAGTTCATTTTTCCATGTCCCAATTCTTTGCCAGTGTACCATTACCTTCCTAGGTTGGAGGTACTATTATTTCCTGTGAATTGACTTATTTGTCACCTGTTTGTCTAGTGGTCATTTATTCATCATACTTTGTCAGGTGCTAATAGGGATTCAAATGTTAACCTTTCTTTAAGGTTTAGTGTCAGGATGCTTGATGGTAATTGCTTCTGGAGAATTATTTGGGATATTAGATATATATAATTGGAGGCTATATACTGTCTGGGTGCTAGTTTATTATAGGATGTTATAGGAGTCTCCCTGAATATTCATGTTCCATTTTAGCCAATTGTCCTCACCCTATAGAAGTACTGGTCTGCGATATGCTATCCCTTTAGTTTTCACTAGCTCTTTCAGATGTTAATTTAAAAATGGAGGGCTAGGGCTGGGGAGATAGCTCAGTTGGTAGAGTGCTTGCCTTGTGAGCACAAGGCCCTGGGTTCAATCCCCAGCACGGCAAAAAAAAAAAAAAAAAAAAAAAAAAAAAAACACTCAAAAATGGAGGGCTAGGGTTGTAACTGGGTGTTGAGTGCTTGCCTAGCATGCGTGAGGTCCCCCAAAAAAGAGCCCTTGAAACTTGTCAAGAATCTCAATAGTAGAGTCTGTGTCCCTATTCCATGGAATACATGTGGTACTGGGGGTGAGACAGCAGTTATTCAAATGTATGGCGTTCTATATTTTAGGCACAGTCTTAGGATATTTTTAACAAGGATGGATTCAAGGTAGCAGTCCTTAGCATGAGGTACTTCACAGCCTGGAAGGAGAGTAGAGATTACAAGTGGATTTAGTATATAGTTTAATGAATACTTTAGAAGGGTCATATATAGGATATGAATTGAAGGAGAGCATAATTTACTTTGTGGAGGGAGGGTTAGGGCAGCAGCACAGGGAAAACTCTTGGGTCAACTTTTGAAGAAGAAATAGTGACCTGGAAAGAGAAGGGAAAGTCTAGACATAGATAGCATAGACAGCATCTATAAAGGCATGAACTTGTAAAACAACATAAAAGGCTCTAGGAATGGTCAGTAATTTGTTTTCATTGCAAAATGAAAGTCCCTTGGGTTGGCAGTGGTGGTGAGCCTGGAACTTCCTGTGTCATATTTGTGTTTGTCTTTCTCTTCTCTGACTTCCTCTACCCGCTATCCCACCCTCACCAGGGCTTAAACACAAGAGCAGTGTGGTTCTGTGTGATTTGCAGAGGGCCTATTATAAAGGGTGTGGCAGCAGAGGCAGGAGCCAGTAAGGGAAAAGAAAAATCAAAGAGGGGTGCAGATAACAGATTGTAGAAGGAAGGTGAGGAAGGGTAGCATCTTAGGCCTGTACAATACAGTTGGTAGGCGTCTGGATTCAGAGATGATGGTAATTTTTTTTTTTTTTTTTTTTTTTTTTTTTTGCGGTGCTGGGGATCGAACCCAGGGCCTTGTGCTTGCGAGAGTGAGCACTCTACCAACTAAGCTATCTCCCCAACAGATGGTAATTCTTTAAGATAAGAACCCATATTAATTGGTTCCCTTGTTTTTTTTTTTTTTTTTTTTTTTTTTTTTTTTTTTGCGCGGTACGGGGGATCGAACCCAGGGCCTTGTGCTTGCAAGGCAAGCACTCTACCAACTGAGCTATCTCCCCAGCCCAATTGGTTCCCTTTTGAACCCATCAGTTCTGAGGAGGTTTGTATTCACTGCAGATGTGTGAATGGACTTAGAACTGGAATTTAGTAGGAAATACCATTATCCAAAGATATTCCAGGTAGATAGAAGCAGTTAAAATAAAAATAAAATCTGGAAAAGAACTAGAAGAATAGCAAAGGTTTTTTGTTTCATTGTTTTGAGGCGATATTTTCATTGTGTTACCCAGGCTGACCTAGAACTCATGAGTTCAAGTGATCATCCTGAGTAGCTGCAACTACATGTGCATGTGGTGTGCCTAACCACAAAGAATTATTCAGTGCTAAGAACTGTGTGCTTCATGCTGCTGATATTAAAATAGAAATAATGTGTGAAAGAATAGAAAAAAACAGACTGAGTATTTGGGGGACATTTCATTGGTTTCTTGTTGAAAAATGAAAAATCCATTCAAATAAATGTTTTTTTCTTGTTGTAGAGCTGGAGTCTTATATCTAATTGTAAAATTCACTAAAAAGTTTACTGAGCTGTCACAGATACCCTTTTTATTTATAAGTAGAATGTATTTCAGACAACTCTGAAAGTTGTGCTGATTCTTCTAAGACCCCAGAATTAATTTGGTTTGAATGGGAAAAGTTTCTCAGAATTTCTCTTTGGTTCCCTTGTAGTAGTTTTGGTAATTATAAGTGTTCATGTCTGAATTCCTGAGTACCTAATAGTCTTAGTGTATTCGTTTGCTGTAACCACCAGAACAAGTACCACAGCCTAGGCAGATTAAACAACAGAAATTTATTTTCTCCAAAGTTCTGAAGACTAGAAGTCTAAGATGACAGTGTTATAAGGTTTAGTTTCTTCTGAGGCCTCTTTCCTGGGCTTGCTGTGTGTCACATGACCTTCCTTTTGGGAATGCATATCCCTGATGTCTCTTGAGTATTTAAATTTCCTACTACAAGGACACCAGTCAGATTGGATTAAAGCTTACCGTTCATTTTAACTTAATTACCTCTTCAAAAAGCTGTATCTCCAAGTATAGTGACATTCTGTGGTATTGGGGGTAGGAGTTTTTTTTGAGGGGCATAGTTCAGCCCATGAGAGGGGAGTGACTTGTTTTGTTTGCTGTATTGGGAATTGAACCAGGAGTACTCTACTATTAACCTACATCCCCAACCCTTTTTTAAAATTTTGAGACAGGGTCTTGCCAAGTTGTGGAGGCTGGCCTTGAACTTGTAACCCTCCTGCCTCAACCTCCTAGTCACTGAGGTTACAGGGGTTTAGCTTTTTTTTTTTTTTTTTAATTATTTTAGTTGTATACCTCTATTTTATTTATATATTTCCATGTTGTGCCAAGGATCAAACTCAGTGCCTCACATGTGCTAGGCAAGTGTTCTACCATTGAGTTACAACCCCAGCCTCAGGGCTTTAGTTTTTAAAAAATTAACTTGACCACTCCATGAAGATGTAACTAAAGGATCTACATTTCTTTTCACATTTTCTAGCTAATAATCATAAGAAGTTGTCAGAATTTGGAATTAGAAATGGCAGCCGGCTTCAAGCAGATGATTTCCTTCAGGACTACACTTTATTGATCAACATCCTTCATAGGTAGGAACTATTAATATTTAAGTGTAAGAACTTTGAATATACAAATTGAAGATAAAGTAGAAGAAAATGGTTTCCTGCCAGTAAACCCCTGTTGTTCATTAAAGACTGCAAGTGTATTTGCTTGAGTTGGTCCTTGAGTTACCTGAAGTTTGACCTACAGGAAGTTTCGGGATTCAGAAATAAAAGGAATAAGCAAAAAAATGTTTAAGGATAACCATCAGCAATGGTGGTTGATGTATGACTTAGAGTCTAGACCTTTGAGTAGTTCTAATCAGTTGTAAAATCATTTCAATAATTCAACTGAAGTAAAATCTTTAATTTTTAAAATTCCACAGAAGAAAGAAATATTTCCCCCATAAAACAAATAATTTTATGATTTTATTATTGTAATAATAACAAAAATATTAAGAGCTATCCGGTACAGATTTGCTAGTCATGTATTTTTTTCTCTTTGATTTTATTTCCTGCCCACTTGGAAAAAAAAGGCACTCAATGTGCATGTGTTTCAGAATATTTACATAAATATATACAGCACAGTTACAAAGCAAATGGTCTTCCACTTGTATATTAATGTGCTAGAAAACTAGCATTTTTTAAAATGCTCTTTGATAGCCATGAGTTGATGTGAAGAATAATGGTTGTGTTTGGATCCAGACATTTTGCCAACATTGCCTTTTTATACTAACCTGTATAGAGTTTATGTAGTTGTTTGGAGGTCATTTTTATATTTGGTTTATAAAAAACATAAAACAATGGCTGGGCTTGGTGGTGCATGCCTGTAATCCTAGCAACTTGGGAGGCCGATACAGGAGGATTATAAGTTCAAGGCCAGCCTTGGCAACTCAATGAGACCCTGTTGTAAAACAAAATAAGGGCTAGGGACTTAGGAATGTGGGTCAGTGGTAGTGACCCTGGGTTCAATCCCCAGTACCCCTCTCAGAAAAGAGGGACATAAAGGGATAGGAAAGACTGAATATGGATTACTAGTGAGAAGGAATGGAGTCAGAGAAAGACATCACTAGGGTGTGATCTTGAGCCTCAGTTGGACACCAATTGGCTATCAGTGGCATGCTGTGTTCAGTTTTGAAAGAAAAGACCATGAAAAGACATATGCAGTAAAGAAATATCACATGGTGTCTAAAAGAGGAGACATAATTAGGGTTTTTTTATCATATTTTTTAGCTCTCTGGGAACAGAACCCCCCCTTAAAACATGTAAGTCTTTTGTTTGACTTTCATGCATTAAACTTTCATACATGTTTTTGGGATCTCATGTACAAAAGTAGGGTGCTATCTAGAAAGATGGTGGGGGCTAACCCAGAAACCATGTAATCCTAATCCCTAAAATACCAAACTACTGTGGTCGAGTGTGTACGATCTTTTGGCATAGTGGCTGAAAAAATAGTGTCTAGAAGTTATTTTGGGCTGCAGTTTCAGACTCAGTTTTCTGCATTGGCAATAGAAGTTGTTCAGCTTTTTGTTTTGTTTTGTTTTCTTTGTTTAAAGCCATTCTCTTAATTTGAAAGTACATTTATTTTGGCCATTTAAATTAGTTCTGGATTATCACAGTCTTTTTTAATTGTAATTTTTAAAAATTAGAATCCAGATATGTATTTTGTATGTAGTGTATACTTTGAACTTTGAGAACAGTGTCTCTGGTGCTCTTTTGCTTTGTAAATAGTTGTAGCAGTAGTCCTATTTTATAGTATGCAATTCTTTTACAGTGAAGACCTAGAAAAGGATGTTGAATTTGAAGTTGTTGGTGATGGTCCAGAAAAAGTGGGGCCCAAACAAGTCGAAGATGCTGCCAAAAGCATCACCAATGGAAGTGATGATGGAGCCCAGCCTTCCACCTCCACAGGTGAGTCCTGGCCCCAGCCAGCAAGTTAATTATCCACTAAGTGAAAAGTATGGAGAAACAAACTCTAATTGTAGTTAAGAATACTGATTAAAATAGAAGTTCATAAAAATACTAGAGATGTATGCTGGTTTGATATTGATTTGATAATAGAACTTCAAATTTATGAGCCATGAAGACTTTTAAGACTGAAGGAAATTCTTAAGAGGAAATAAAAACCCTTTGTTATTTTTTGTTAATTGACATTTTCAGTCAGTGAATTTACCAATGTCTAAAGTCAGTTCTAACTATATAATTGGCTGCCCAGTTTATTTAGGAGCAACAAATCAATGCATGTGACTATTTTGAGTAGACAGGTATTGGTAAGTATGGGATGTTAGCATTTCAGTTTCCTCATTACCGGGGTAACTTTGGTAAAGTGTATCTGAGGGATCTGTTCCCTGGAGTCAGTGCTGGAACTTGGTGCTTTTCTAAATAACTGATTCTCTGTGTCCTGAATGTTTACTTCCCTTCCCTTCATTCTTTATTCATGAAACTAAAGGGTTACTGCCAATTTTTATCTTCTGTGTTTCCATTGTGTTGACTCCCTGTCTTTGGAACTCATTGGAATGTGTTCAGTCTTTGTTCTAGTCTTCTCTGAGAGTTTTGGGGATGAACTTTGAGACTTTGTAGAGTGTAGCCCTCCTGTGGGCTGTTTTTCCCCCTCTGAAACAGGCTCCTTTGAAACTGTTATGGTAGCTTTTTAAAAATTGTAACTTGAAATAAACACTTATTGATCGTCTGCTGTGGGTACGTTTCAGAGGCTGTAGCAGTAAGATAGGTATTTTGCTTTTGATTTTAGTAGATCAAACCACATTTAGTGTAAGGTTAAGAGCATAAAATGTAGAGCCCCGACTGTGTAGACTTGAATCCTGGCCTCATTCTTTGCAGTAGTGTGACCTTGGGAGAAGTCAATCTCTGTACCTCACTTTCCTTTTCTGGAAAATGGATAATAATATTATCTTCTTTATAGGGTTGTTGTGATGATTAAATGAGTTGTTATATGCAAAGGGCTCAGAACAGTTCCTGGCACATTGTAAGTGCTGTTTGTTACGTTGTTGTTGTTGATGTTGTTACCTTCACTGCCAATATTAGGATATGCACCCTCTGCTTTTTGTTTGGAGTAGGTAGTGATAGCATCAAGGAAGTATAATTCCTTTGAATTACATAATGCTTGTTACCACTTTTGTTTTGCTTAGAAAAGAAATAGGTGCTTGTCCTGGGTTCAATCCCCAGCTAAACCCCCCTGAAAAGGTGGGAAGGTTCGGTGCTTGTTACTTAAAACAGTACAGAACTGTGTAGTGTGAGAAGTGATGGTTCCCTAAGGGTAGCCATTATTAAGTTTGATGTATATTCAGAGAATTAGTTTTAAAGTATATAAAGTATACTTTATCCCACACTTTTTAATCTTTTTTTTTTTTCCTGAAATAAGCACAAGAGCAAGATGATGTACTCATAGTTGATTCAGATGAAGAAGGTCCTTCAAATAATACTGATGTCAGTGAAGAAGAGAGAAGTCGCAAGAGGAAATTAGATGAGAAGGAGAATGTCACTGCAAAGAGGTCACGTACAGAACAGATGGAAGAGCTTGATGATGTCATAGCATTAGATTGAGCAGAAACCCTCTTACTACATTAGTTCATCTGGGCAGAACCAGATTGTTTGTTATGTCCTTTGTTCCAAAGGGAAAATAATGACAACGGTGACTTGAAAATGATTCTGCTCCCTTTGAAAGCATTCATTTTGCTAGAACTATTAGAACATTGAAGTATGCTGTATTGAAAGTAGGAGTATAGTTTTAAAACCCTTTGAACAAAGTGTGTGCATAACCAGTCATGAGATGAAACACCACAATGCATGTTGCCTTTTTAATGTAAATACCCTTAGGTATCATTTAATAGTTCAAAAATATTGTGGTTTAGTAAAGTTGATACCTGGTTATAAATATTATGCCTTTATTTTTGGCTAGAAGAAGAATTATTTTTAGCCTAGATCTAACCATTTTCATACTCTTAACTGACTGAAACAGATTCAAAGAAATATCAAGTGCTATGCATTGAAACTTGTTTTTAAATGTTAATTGGCACTATGTATATTAATGTAAAACAATGTTAATTTACTCAAATTTTCAGTTTGTACTGCCTGGTATGTCTGTGTAAGAAAACCAATTTTTGTGTATTGTTACAATTTCAGGTTATTTATATTTGATGTTTTGTAAAACTCAAATAATGAATATACTGTACTTATGGACCAAATAAATGGCATCTGCATACTTGTTACACATGCCTGAACAGTTCCCATTTTTGCTGCCTTTATATATTATATCTACTTTAAGTATGCCGAAATCTTTCCATTTAAAAAAAAAAAAAAAAAACTTCAGCCAGCCAGGCATGGTGGTGCATGCCTACAGCCACTCAGAAAGGTAAGATAGGAGGATAGAAGCTTGAGGCCAGCTTATTGATTATTGAGACCCTGTCTCAAAAGTGAGGTGGAAGGGTGGCTGGTGATGTAACTCAGTGGTGGAGCACTTACCTAACACGAGTGAAGCCCTGAATTCAGTCCCTAGCAAAGCAAAAAATAAAAAATTAACTCCTAATGAGTTGAAGGTTTAGATCTATTTGCCATAGATGATTGCCTCTAATGGCAATTTTAAAAATTTTCATTGTTAAGGTTTGCCTATTGTTGAACATTTTAAAAGTGATCTTTGCCCAGTAACTAGGACCTTGGATTTGAGATACTGTGGTGGGTGTGGGGTGGGAATCTTTCCTCCTTTCTGCAGTCTTTGGTTTGCCCTGTTCTCCAGTTGACTAGAGTCTCTTCTCCAGTGTACTATTCACAGCCCAACTCCAGCCTACAGATGTGGCTGGAACATCTGGGTGGAATATTACTCAACCTCCTTGAGCTGGACTTCAGAAGGCCTTCACCCTCGAGGGTGGTCTTGTGGCACAGATGTGCCTTGAGTTTTCAGAGAACAGAAACCCTTAAGCTGTTTTCTTCATAGTGTATCTGTGTCCTTGGTGTCTTTGGCAGTAGGTCTTTAGTTGGTATCAACTACATTTCGCATGGATGATTTATTGGATTTTCTACTTTGTGCCGTTCTCCGCCATCCAGCTTATTAACTCTTCTTGTTTTATACCTTTTGCAAATCCATCTAATCAAAGCCTTTAGAAAAGTTATGTTGAAGCTGGGGTTGTGGCTCAGTGGTAGAGCACTCACCTCACACATGTGAGGCACTGAGTTTGATCCTCAGCACCACATAAAGATAAATAAAGGTATTGGGTCCATCTACAACTGAAAAAAAAAAAAAAAAAAAAAGTTACGTTGAAGAAGTCCATGCCCTCAGGAGCCTGCTGCTTGATGCCTCCAGGATGGACTGACTCCCAGCCTTCTGTTCAGCTCCACCCTGAAATACGGTGTCAAATCAGCCTCATGGGAATAGTGTGGTCACAGGTTTATCTAGAAAGTCTATTGTCCCAAAGACTGACCTACACGTCAGCATGTACCATGTTTTAGTCTAGATCCTGAATCATTAAATAACTGACCAGGCAGAGAGGTCAGCAATGGATCCCGAACCCTTCTGTGCAAGGCTGTGGAGGGGCAGGGTGAGCCCAGAGCTCCAGTGCTGCTGCACAGATCACTTGGAAAGGAAACATCAGTCCCAGCAATAGCTCTGGCTGTCACCACCACAGTCATGTGGCCAAATCTAGCAGCACTAATGGGACAACCTGATGGGTGCTTCCTGATGAGATGATAACAAGAACACACAGCACCTTGCCAGAACGCCTGAATCTGATCAAGCATCTAGCTTTAATTCTAGCTCACAGGAAATAGAGTAGCGGGACAAGTTAAACAACATTAAGAGGAAACAGACAAGTGCAGGATGTGTAACGTTCCATAACCGATCTGTCTGGATTCTTCAGTTGAAGTCATTATCATTTAAAAAGGAAGAAATTCTTGATTAAAAGAAATTTAAAGAGACATAACCTAATAAAATATCAGTAATGCCATTTCCTGGCTCAACAAAATAAATGACATTAGCAATTTTTGTGACAATTGAAAATTCAAGCCAAGTACAGTGGTGCACTCCTGTAATCCCACCTACTTGTATAGTGGGGGATTGTGAGATTAAGGCCAGCCTGGACAATTTAACAATTTAAAATGTAAAGGACTCAAAATGTGTAAAGGACTGGGGATGTAGCTCAGTGGTCAAGTGCCCTTGGGTTCAACTCCTGTACCAGAAAAAATAAGCAAGCTTCTCCTTGTGATTTGTAGAGGTAGGAAAAGCCTCTGTTTCTTTGCATTTTTTAAAGTAGGAATCCTGAGGTCCAAAACCTCCATTTGACTGTTTTGAGAGAGGATATATTTAGAGAAGTATTTTTATAGATACTTTCATACTGGGAACACATTATTTGCATTCTGAACTCAGAAGGAACATATTCCCTCCACCCCTCTGCCCTGCATCCAATTCAAAACAAATTCCAGCCAAAAGCTTATTTGAGGAATTTTAACTGCTCTCACTAAAAAAGTAAAATCAACTGGGTTGAACTATAGGGCCACAGTGCTTCCCTGCAGTTGGGTTATATTTTGAAGACAATTACCTCCTGGTAAAGTAATGTTTTAAGAATTTTTGCTAAATGTCTCTGACTCATGCCAGCTTTAAAATGCTTAAATCTAGCAACAAATGTTGACTCACTAGACTGGGAAAGGTTCTGAGCAAGAATTTTATTAGAATGTACAATACAAGAAGGTTCTGAGGGTGCAAAGTGGTATTGGGGATAGAACCTTGGGCCTCACACTAGGCAAGCCCTCTGCCACTGAATTCTTAGTCCCTAGATCCCAACAATTTACTTCTGCTGGGAAAGTCAACTTCAGAAAGGTATTTTGCATGCTATGTCATTCACTCACTCTATAAATATGAATAGCATCCACTACGGTGCACTCAGTGAAAAAAACATTGTTAGTGTTGTTAGCCGGGGTAGAAACCTTTGAGAGCAATAAGACACTAAGGGAAAAGCAACTTCTCATTTTATTATGGCAGCAATAAGTGGTGGGTTGAGGACCTTCAGACTAACCAGTTGGTCTTGGCAGCAGCTTCCAGGATCTCTGACAGTCATAAACACCAACCTCATGCTCAAAAATATAGCATTCGTATTGCAAAAGCTTTACTGATCTGAGCATCCATAAGTAGGTCCTCCCTATTGAGCTACAGACTGGCAGGAATTTTTACCATGGTACATGGTTTCTGCAGAAATTCCTGTTCCTGAGTGTATGGTAAGGTTTCAAGGCAAGAAAAGTTGGCCTCTTGACAGTTGAAAGCAAACTGCAAATGTCAGATTCTAAGCCTAACTTTTAGACTAAGGAACTGATCTAGGGCTTCAAGGGTCAATGCTTTGAATCTTTTCTGCCCTTCTCAGAATAACTGAAATAACAGGACCAGGGGATGTTGAGAGTGGACTCAGTCTGTAAGAACTAGAGACCTCAGAAGAGGGGAAGGAAAACCCGTTTGGACACACCTAATAACGCTTACAATGTATCTGGTAACCCAGCTCCGGGAGCTGAGCTGGAAGAGGAGACAACTGTGCTTCAGATTTAAGATTTGTGTTGATCTCCCCAGAAGAAATTCTGTAAGGGCGAAGCCTGTTGCAGTCTGAGGGGAGAGGGTGGATCCCAGCAGCTCCTCCTGTGGAATTTGCGTACCATTCGATTTCCCTCTTAACCCAATTTATCCAGCTACTGCTGGTTGACATAGGATCCAAGATTCAATAGGAAAACCACTGAATTGTGTTCATAATTAGAGTGCAGTCACTACAGACCACTAAAGGGGTCTGATGGAAGCTAGATTACAAGAAGGGACAATGTGTGCGTCGGGTGGGGGTTCCATAAAAAAATCAGTGTAGACAGTCTGGGTAGGATCAGTTCTTGGGGCCTCAGAAGATGGTGGCTCAGGACGTGGTCTGAGATCAGGCATGTCCAGTTTTTGCCTCCTGATTGGGTCCATTTGCTTAGACAAAGGGAAGACTGGTTAACTTGGGAGGATGTGAAAACCTCCTTCC
Organism: Sciurus carolinensis; assembly: GCF_902686445.1. Classification (NCBI taxonomy): domain Eukaryota; kingdom Metazoa; phylum Chordata; class Mammalia; order Rodentia; family Sciuridae; genus Sciurus; species Sciurus carolinensis. The sequence continues at coordinate 42,446,181 of NC_062228.1, forward strand.
TCCAGAGTGGTACCCAGGCAATGGTGTGTGGGAACCAGCTCTTTCTCTCTGGGAAGCACTGATTACACCCATCTCTTCCCAACTCTCCTCAGCGACCCATAAGAAATCGGCCATAGAGGGAGTATTTATAGCATGGTAATTGACAGAAGGTACAAATTAGGACTACTGATTTGTATAAATTTCTCCCCAAGAGCTGGTTAATATGTACCAGCATACCACTGAAGAAAATGGAAAGAGGAAGAGAGAAAAGAAGGAAAGAAACACACAAGATCACTCTGTCAGTGGAAGGCAGAGAGGGCATCAGTGGAGGCCAGCAGTGAATCCATGGGCAGTGGTTCAAATCTCTTGAGTCGGCCCCTATCCCTTTTCTTCTCCATTGTGCTTCTCAAGACAGAATGAGAGCCAGGCATGATGGCCCATGCCTGTAATGTGGCCGACTGTAATCCCAGGGCTCAGAAGGCTGAGGCAGGAGGATTGTAAGTTCAAAGCCAGCCTCAACAACTTAGGCCCTAAGCAACTCAGTGAGACCCTATCTCAAAATAAACTATAAAAAAGGGCTGGGGATGTGACTCAGTGAGTGGTTATGCACCCCTGGGTTCAATCCCCAAAATAAAAATAAAAGATTCTTTCAAAATACACTCTACTGTCATGTATATCTAAAAAGAACAACAACAATGAGAAGAAGAAGAAGGGGGGGAAGAGGGGGGAGAGGGGGGATAAGGAGGAAGAAGAGGAGGAAGAAGAAGAAGAAGGAGGAGGAGAAGAGGAGGAGGAAGGAGAAGGAGGAGAAAGAGGAGGAGGTGGAGGAGGAGAAGGAGAAGAAAAGGAGAAGAAAAGAAGGAGAAGGAGAAAAAGAAGAAAGAATAATAATAAAAATAATAATAATAATAAGCCAGCCCGATGAAATCAATCACTATTCCTTCAGTGACAAAAGAAGACAGGCTGGGGGGGGGGGCGCATTCGGTTAATATATAGATCCCAGGAAGTGTGTCCCAGGATCTGTGAGTGCTACCTTGTATCCACTTAAGATTACAATGGTATAATTCTCACATTATTCAATATTTTGAATATAAATAATGGCTTAGTTTATTTCCTACTTCACAGAAGTATTATTTTAACATTGAACATTGAATGTTCTAAGTTGTTTCTGGTTTTACTTATTTCTAGAATAAGTAATGGTTTTTAGCTGATCTCTATATATTTTGTTTTACTGGGGATTGAATTCAGAGGAGCTCTACCCCAGTCTTTTCATTTTTTTTTTTTTTTTTTTTTTTTGCTGTGCTGGGGATTGAACCCAGGGCCTTGTGCTTGCGAGGCAAGCGCTCTACCAACTGAGCTATCTCCCCAGCCTGTCTTTTCATTTTTTGAGACAGTGTTTCCCTAAGTTATCCAGACCAGCCTGGAACTTGTGATTCTCCTGCCTCAGCCTCCTGACTCACTGGGATTACAGGTAGGTATGTGTCACCACACCTAGCAATATATTGTTTTAAGTAGAGAAATCTGTAAGTAGGCAGGTGGGGACAGAAGACTTTTGCGGGGGGGGTACTGGAGATTGAACTGAGGGCATCGAGCACGGTAGGTAAGCACTCTACCATCAAGCTACACCCCCAGCTCTAGAACACTTATTTAACAATTGCCTGTGAATTAGGCAGACCAAAGAAATTAAAGGGATACGAATAGGAAAAGAGGAACTTAAGCTGTCACTATTTGCGGATGACATGATTATATATTTAGAGGATCCAAAAACCTCCTCCAGAAAACTTCTAGACCTCATCAATGAATTCAGCAAAATAGCAGGCTATAAAATCAACACGCATAAATCTAAAGCATTTTTATACGTAAACGATGAAACAGCTGAAAGGGAAATGAGGAAAACAACCCCATTTGCAATAGCCTCAAAAAAATAAAATACTTGGGAATCAATCTAACCAAAGAGGTAAAAGGTCTCTACAATGAAAACTACAAAACACTGAAGAAAGAAATTGAGGAAGACCTTAGAAGATGGAAAGATCTCCCATGTTCTTGGATAGGCAGAATTAATATTGTCAAAATGGCCATACTACCAAATGTGCTATACAGATTCAATGCAATTCCAATTAAAATCCCAATGATGTACCTTACAGAAATAGAGCAAGCAGTCATGAAATTCATCTGGAAGAATAAGAAACCCAGAATAGCTAAAGCAATCCTTAGCAGGAAGAATGAAACAGGGGGTATCGCAATACCAGATCTTCAACTCTACTACAAAGCAATAGTAACAAAAACAGCATGGTATTGGCACCAAAATAGACAGGTAGATCAATGGTACAGAATAGAGGACATGGACACAAACCCAAATAAATACAATTTTCTCATACTAGACAAAGGTGCCAAAAATATGCAATGGAGAAAAGACAGCCTCTTCAACAAATGGTGCTGGGAAAACTGGAAATCCATATGCAACAGAATGAAACTAAACCCCTATCTCTCACCCTGAACAAAAATCAACTCACAATGGATCGAGGGCCTCGGAATCAGACCAGAGACCCTGAATCTTATAGAAGAAAAAGTAGGTCCAAATCTTCACCTTGTTGGCTTAGGATCAGACTTCCTTAACAGGACTCCCATAGCACAAGAAATAAAAGCAAGAATCAATAACTGGGATAGATTCAAACTAAATAGCTTTCTCTCAGCAAAGGAAACTATCTGCAATGCGAAGAGAGAGCCTTACAGAGTGGGAGAATATCTTTGCCACTCATACTTCTGATAGAGCGCTAATCTCCAGAATCTATAAAGAACTCAAAAAACTCTACACCAAGAATACAAATAACCCAATCAACAAATGAGCTAAGGATATGAACAGACACTTCACAGAAGAAGATCTACAAGCAATCAACAAACGTATGAAAAAATGTTCACCATCTTTAGTAATAAGAGAAATGCAAATCAAAACTACACTAAGATTCCATCTCACCCCAATTAGAATGGTGATTATCAAGAATACAAGCAACAATAGGTGTTGGAGAGGATGTGGAGAAAAAGGTACACTCATACATTGCTGGTGGGGTTGCAAATTAGTGCAGCCACTCTGGAAAGCAGTGTGGAGATTCCTTAGAAAACTTGGAATGGACCTACCATTTGACCCAGCTATCCCACTCCTCGGCCTATACCCAAAGGACTTAAAATCAGCATACTACAGAGATATAGCCACATCAATGTTCATAGCTGCTTAATTCACAATAGCCAGACTGTGGAACCAACCTAGATGTTCTTCAATTGATGAATGGATAAAGAAACTGTGGTATATATATATATACAGTGGAATATTACTCAGCTATAGAGAATAATAAAATTATGGCATTTGCAGGCAAATGGATGAAATTGGAGAATATCATGCTAAGTGAGATAAGCCAATCTCAAAAATCCAAAAGACAAATGATCTCACTGCTAAGCAGATGATGACACATAATGGGGGAGTGGGAGGGGAGCAAGAATGGAGGAAGGAGGGACTGTGTAGAGGGAAAAGAGAGGTGGGAAGGGTGGGGGGAAGGAAAAAATAACGGAATGAATCAAACATCATTACCCTATGTAAATGTATGATTATGCAAATGGTATGCTGTTCCTCCATGTACCAACAGAAACAACATGTATCCCATTTGTTTACAATAAAAAAAAAAAAATTGCCTGTGAATGTGAAGAGCCCCCTCTGAGCAACTTTTTGGAAAGCTGGATGTCCTCAGACAGCATAGATTTCGCAAATAATGTTGTGGCAAACACTTTTGTCCTTAAGTTGTATTTTGGGTTGCTTCCCTAGAATAGCTTCTCACAAGAAGTGTTACTGCTTATGAATGGTTTTGGTTTCGTTGCTTTATTTAGTGTGAATGTTGATAACCACTGAATTGTTATTCCTGAACTTGAAAAGTCATACCAATTTATACCAATATTATGTGTGCAACTACTTCAACACAGATTTGCCACTATTTTTAAATGGCTGATAATCAGTGAAATGTGATAATTGATTTAAATTGCTTGTCCCTGTGCTGGGGTGGGGCAGGGGCTGGAGTTCTGCAAGCCCTGGGAGTTGCTGGGATCAGACACTGTGCTTCACTACCAGAATAGCTGGTTCCTTAGCAATGTTGAGACCAGAATGCCTTGGTCAATCTGGGCAGGGCAATTCCCCACGCAAGTTACCTGTCCCTGAGATACAGGAGGTGCCTTCCTGGAATTCTCTGAGCAAAGATGTCTGGAAAAGAGTGAAGGAATTTCTCCACTCTAGACAGTCTTCCAAAAGAGAAAGGGGGGAGGGGTGAGAGAGGGAGGAAAGGAAAGGAAGGGAAAGGAAAGAAGGCAGGTAGGCAGGGAGGGAGGGAGGAAGAAAACAGAGAGGAAGGGAGGGAGGGAGGAGAGAAAGAAAGGAAAGAAGGAAAAGAAAAAGTCTTCCTGGATTCACCAGTTTTCTCCACTGCTGTCTGAAATGTAAGACAAGTCACCAGGTGCGTGATGCGCGCCTGGAATCCCAGCTACTTGGGCGTCTGAGGCAGCCGGCTCACGAGTTTGAGCCCCTCCTGGGTGACTTAGCGAGACCCGTCTCAACGAACAAACAAACAAACAACAACAATAACAAAAAAAAAAAAAAAAAAACAGGATCTTGTTCTGTGGGACAAAGCTCTAGTCACCTCTCGTTCTCATGGAGGTGGCCTCTATGGCTGTATGTGTCCCAGGATCTGCCGCCGCGTTAGTGCTTTTAGGAGCACCCTTTTGAGCTACAGTTAGAATCAGAGGACTGGGCAGGTGCGGCAAAAGGGAGGAGTCTCACCTCCTTTGGCATTCTCCCTCAGTCCCATCTTCCAAGGGCCGCCGGCACGTGGTAGGAAAGCGCTCTATCATTGAGCTACACCTCCAGCAGGAGTGACTCCTTGTTGTAATCACAGGTGAGGCTCGCTGCCCACTGGTTCTGAGCCTGAGGCCTGTTTCCGGCCTGGCCTTCGAGGGGCCTGCGTACAGCAACCCAGCACATGGATCAGTCCCCAACCAACCGCAGCTTCTAGCTCTAGGCGCCTTTCCCACAGTCAGGAGGGGCCCGAGGCTAGTGAGCTGCCACCACTTGGCACGGAGACGGGCCGGGGGTCCCGGGTTCATGCAAGATCCTAAGGGCGCAGCTGCACGAGATGCACAGGGTTTTTAGAGTGTCGGTGCAGGCGCAGCGCTCTCTGCACAGGCTGAGCTTGCAGCGCCTGAAAACGAAGTGGCGCTGGGAAGTAAGATGGGGGAGAATGTGGGAAACGTCTGTCTACTGAAGAAATTACTCCAACTGGGATTGGAGTAATTTCTCCAGCTCGGCCTGCGGAAATCCGGAATCTTTCCAGAAGCCCGACGGCCCGGGCGCACCACAGTCCTCGGACTCTCTCCGCGGCGCCACGGCTGGCAGCCTTACCACCGAGAGCCAGCTGCAAGCCGCCCGCCCCAGCGTCCCGGCGCGGCCTCCGCGCCCCTCCAAGCACCCGGCGCAGCGCGGACACTGCAGCTCCGCCGCCGCCACTCCCCCCACATTCCAGAGGCCGCAGCGCCGTCTCCTTCCTCGCATTCCTGCCCCCCGCAAAGGAGTCCCTCCGCCCCCCGCGCGGCCGCGGGGAGGAGGGGGCGCGGCCCAGTGCCTCGGAGCGCACATTCCTCCGCCGCGCGCGCCCTTGAGCGGTGCGCCGCGTCCTTTGGCCCGCGCGTGGCCGGCGGAGCGACCCCGGCCCGGCGCCGGCCCCGCCCCGCCCCGCGCCCAGGGGTCCCGGGGCGGGCTCCGGGCTTCGGGCGGACGATGCGGCGGCGCGGCCGGAGCGGCGGCGGGAAGCGGAGGCGGAGGTGACGCGCTAGGGCCGGCGGGCCGGGCCATGCAGCGCTCCCGGGCGGCCGTGGACGAGGCGGCCCTACTCCTGGCTGGGCTGGCCCTGCGGGAGCTGGAGCCGGGCGGCGACTCTCCGGGCCGGGGTCGACGGGGGCCGCGGCCCGGGCCGGGAGAGGAGGCGGCGCAGGCACTGGGCCGCAGAGGCAAGGGAGGCGGCGGCCCCGAGGCCGGGCCGGACGGACTGAGCCGCGGGGAGAGAGGCCCGCGGCGCACGGTGGCTCCCGAGCTTAGCGCGCAGCCGGCGGGCAGCCCGCGGGTCAGCCTGGCGGGCTCCGACGGTGGCGGCGGCGGTAGCGCCCGCTCCAGCGGAATCAGCCTGGGCTACGACCAACGCCACGGCAGCCCACGCTCCGGCCGCTCCGACCTGCGTCCGGGCCCAGGTCCGTCGTCGGTGGGCAGTGCCCGCTCCAGCGTGTCCAGTCTCGGCTCCCGCGGCTCGGCGGGCGCCTACGCCGACTTGCTCTTGCCCGGCTCTTGCCTTGCGCCGGCTCGCTCCCCGGAGCCTGCCGGGCCGGCACCCTTCCCTCTGCCTTCTCTGCAGCTGCCCCCGGGCCGAGAGGGCGGCCCGAGCGCGGCCGAGCGGCGGCTGGAGGCGCTTACCCGAGAGCTGGAGCGGGCGCTGGAGGCGCGCACGGCGCGGGACTACTTCGGTGAGCGAACTGGGCCGCGCAGCCCTCCGCGCGCGGGCTTGGGTGGGAGGAGAGCTCCGGGTGGGCCAGGGACTGGGCGGTGGAAGAGGCATCGGGATTAAGAAGCTGTGTCTTCCGTGGGGCTGGGGAGCCTACGACGTTTTGTGACTTGCCAGGTCTAGGTTATTCCCAACAGCAGTTAAATCTCCAGGTCTCCCGCCAGAACGGGTTCTGGCAAAGTAAGTTGATGCACTGTTTCTGATATAGAGAAAAAAATCAGGTCGATAGGCAGAATAAGCTATTTTTTTTTTTCCTGGCTATTTCTTTTAACCTTTGGCACTTGCTTCTGTTTACCCTACCTGATGCTTCGTGATCAGCAAAAGGGACGTCCCCCAGCAGTATGGGGGTGCGGACAGGAACACGGAGGTGGAGTACCCTAGGTACCCTTGGACACCCCCTGACCGAGGCTGTGGGGATGCTAATGGCTGGAGGTGAAGAGCCCACCTTGCGGGAGAGGAAGACCAAGCCAGGCACACTGGGCTGCTTGGGGCTGTACTGTGGATATGTATCCAAAAGGAATTGTGCTTCCACGAATTTGCAGATCCCACTAGTCTCTGACAGCCTCTATTTCCCAGCCCCTCACGGGCTTTCTCATGCCTTTCAACAACTCAGGGTGAGGTGGGGGCGCAGCAGAAATATTGTATGGCCTGGGGAGAGAGTGTCCTTCCCTCCCTCCCTCCCTCCCTTCCTGATAAGGGCAGAGAGTGGAGGCCCCTGGCTTTAGACAGGTGATTATCAAGGGTGATTGTCAAGCCTGGGAATGAGCCTGTCCTGGGATTTCTTTCTATCTTTCTTGCACTCAAAGGAGGTAGCAATTCTGGACTGCCCTGTACTGGATCTTTCTTCTTCTTCTTCTTTTTTTTTTTAATTGTTCTATTTAGTTACACATGACAGCAGATGCATTTTGATTCATTGTACACAAGTGGAGTACAACTTCTCATCTCTGGTTGTACATGTTGTAGAGTCACACCATTTGTGTAATCATACGTGTACATAGGGTAATGATGTCTGTCTCATTCCACCATCTTTCCTTCCCCCTGCCCCCTCCCTGGATCTTTTTTTGATTGAACTCAGAGGCTCTTAACCACTGAGCCACATCCGTAATCCTTTTTATATTTTTAAATTTTGAGTCAGGGTCTCAATAAGTTGCTTAGGGCCTTGTTAAATTGCCAAGGCTGAACTTGAATTCTGGATCCTCCAGCTTCAGTCTCTGGATCCCTGGAATTAGACTTGTGCGCCGGGTCCTGAACTGGATCTTGAGAGATGAGGAGGCTGTATATCACAGGCCAGCTGGGAGCATTCCAGGCAGAGAGAAGAAAGTGAGCAAAAGGAGGCAGAGGAGGATGTAAGAAGGTCCCAGGGGTTGTAGTTCCAGAGGGGTCAGGGGTCAAGGGCAGTGTGCACTAAAGGGTTGGCCTGTTTTGGAGATGGGAGCTCCTCCCATGTGAGAGATCAGGGTGAGAACTTGTGGTTTGGCAGGTCTGGTGGCTCCTGGTAGCAGAGAGATGAATGAGGAGCTGTTGCCTCTTGTGCCAGGCAGGTGCCAGCAGCAGAGCCCAGACCATCTTCTGAAGAGGAACACTCTCCAGTGCTCTCTTGAAAGTAGTGGCCTTTTTCTGTCCCTTGTGTATTGCAGAGCTTGGGTGAGGGATTCGTCTCTTGGTCCCCATGGCCACCTGGAATCTTTATGTGACTCTGGGTGGCTCTAGTCCCAGCAGGTGACATTGGAAGTGAAGGGGCTGATGGTAAAAATCGTAGAGGATAGGGGACCATCCTTTCTAAAGAGCAGCTGGGGCTCAGCTTTGTAGCTACATGGGAGCCTGAGGGGACTGATAGATTGTGCTCCGCACCAAGAACAGCCAGAAATTGAGATTTTGGTAGCATTTAAAAAAATATTAGCAACCATTTGCTTGAGCTGCATGGTTCTAATGACACTGGACTGTTTGGAGGTACAAAAGTGGCAATTTCCAGCAGGGTGGGGTGGCACATCCCTGTAGTATCAGTACCTCTAGAGGCTGAGGTAGAAGGATCACAAGTTTGAGGCTGGCCTGGGCAACTTAGTAAGACCCTGTCTTCAAAATAAAAAATTAAAAGGACTAGGGATGTGACTTAGTGGTAAAGCACCCCTTGATTCAATCCCCAGTACCAAAAAAAAAAAAAAAAAAAAAAAAAAAAAAAAAGTGGCAATATTAGGTAGATCAACCTGAATAATAGAAAATTTTACTAAAGGAGTCTACAGGCAGCATGAGCACCAGTGATCTCGAGACACCTGATGCACCGAGCCTTTCTCTCTGTGCCATCCTTCATTCCTTCTCTTCAGCTCTGGTGCCAGCTGACCTCTTGGCTGCTCTCTGCATTCAGTGATGTCTTTGGAACTTTCCCTCTTTCCTCCCCGAGTTTCCCTGCCACTAGCCCGTCAACAACCTCAAGCCTCCAGAATGTTTCAGTTTGGTGGCCTGGCTGCCTTCTCTCTAGCCACCCACTCCGGGACCACACCCTGCTTCTGCTTCTCTCCAGCAGCCTTCAGTTCCACTGCAGCTGCTTCTCACCACGACCTTAGATTCCTCTCAGCTGTCTGCCCAGCATGACCCTGGCTCCCAGTCAGCGAGTCAGCCCCTTTTCCTGCTGCTCCTCTGGGCTCTGAGGGACTCGCAGGATGCTACTAGGCCCGGGGCAGATTTTTGGTCTTTAACCTCATTGGTCTTGTGGAGCCGCCAGTCTCGCTGAGACGTGGTCACTTTGCTCTTCCATTTCCTCAGCACCCTTCCTCTCTCCTCTGATGTCCACCCTTGCTTTCCACTTCATGCAGAATATTGTGGTCAACAGTCTGTCTCCACCAGCTTCCTGTTCCTTCCTGCCAGGCTCCCTCCAGTCCACCGCCAGCCCCTCTCTTCTGCCATCTAAGAGGATAAGGGTCCTCTATCTCTCACCTCCACTTTCTCCTTCAGCTTTCCTCTGCTATAAATTTGCACAAGGGTATTTCACTAAAAAGAAAAAGAAAAAAAAAAAAAAAAGGTAAAAACAAGACTCCCGAATCTACATGGCTACACCCCATGAGAGAGGCCCCAGCCCTTTCCTACATTCTTCCTATCCCAGTGTTTTGCTGAGATCATCTTGGCTCATTTAAATGCCTTCCTGTTCCCCGCAGCCACCTGCTGTCTCCTCTCTCTTGACTGACCCACCTCTCACACTGGACACTGGTGGTGCCATGCCCCAGCCCTGAATGTCTGCATCTCACTCTGGTACCCCACAGTGTGGAGTCTGCTCTCCTCACAGTGTCCTGATCCCTTAATTTCTGGGTGTCTCATGCTCCTTCTTTTCCTTCAGTATATCTTTATTAAAGTGTCACATGTACATATTTAGAGAAAAATCAAATAAAATGCAAGAACGACTCATGCAGAATAGAAGAGAATCTTCCCGGCTTTATCCACCTCTCTGTCCAGTTTCTCAAGAAGCACCCAGGTTTTATTCTTTTCACCTTTCACTGTTTTTCCAGTAGCTTAATCAGGGAAATGACAAGGTCAGATTCTCAAAGCTGATGAACAAGAATGGGAAGTCTGACTGCAGTTTGGGGGATGGGTTACTGGGGGCCAGGCTGGGGGGCCTGGGGAATCACATTCTGAATCAGGCCAGAGGGAGTGAGGGGTAGGAGTGAAACCAAGGTTAGGGAACAGAGGTTCCAAATTGGAGGTGGGGGTGAGGCACACACCTGATGAACCCAGAACTTGGGTATAGGAACATACCATCTCCTGAGGGGGAGTTGCAATCTAGAGTGGTTTGGGGGAGTCTGGAGCTCAGTCTGGACATGGGGTGTCTGGGGCCTTCTGGGAGGCGGATCAGCACTTGGGAGTCCAGGCTGCAGGGTTGCATCTGGAGCCCTGGGCAGGGTGTCAGGGAGACCAGTGAGGCTTCAGCCACACACAGGGACCTGCAGCTAGGGTTGGCTTGGTCTCTGCATTTTCAAAACACTTAAGTTAGTAATTAATTTCAGAGTAGAAGGATTTCAGGTACAGATCTAGATGTCTAGCTTTTCTTGAAAAGTCAGGTTCTCTCGCCTCTGGGCCTGCCATCTCACCTTGGAGCCAACTATAGAACCAAGGTGTGGGTGCAACCTCTGGCAGCTGGATCACTTACCTGGGTCCCCACAAGGCCATCTGTACATTCCTGCCTGGTTTTAGTTGTGGTGCTGGGGATTGAACACAGATCCTGTGCATGCTAGGTAGGTGCTCTATCTCTGAACTACACCCCCAACCCTTTTACTTTTTATTTTGAGACAAGGTTTCCTTAAGTTGTTGAGGCTGGCCTTGAACTTGTGATCCTCCTGCTTCAGCCTCCTGAGTAGCTGGGAGCAAACCACCCTCCCCAGCTCTTGTGTGGTTTTGTGGGCATCTGAATTGGTCCTCCCAACCCCTCAGAGGCCAGGACCAAGCAGGGGAGTAACCAGGAGAGCTGGGAAAGGAGAAGATCCAGAAAGCCAGGTGTAGGTTATGTCCTGGAAATCAAAAAGGAGAGATCAGATGGGAAAGTGCAGACTCGAGCAGTTAGGAGGTGACTGAGTGCACCAAGCTCTCTTTCTTGCCTGAGGGGAGGGGGAATGGAGTGGCTGCTGAAGAAGGGAGGGTTTTGTTTTTTGTTTTTTGTTTTTAAAGGCATGAGAGACTTGACCATGATCTTACAGATTGAGCATCCCTAACCAGAAAATCTGAAATGCTTTAAAATCCACAGCTTTTTTTGAGCATGAAATTGACACTCAAAAAGTTTCAGAATTAGGGCCAGGCACAGTTGCACACGCCTGTAATCCCAGTGGCTCGGAGGCTGTGGCAGGAGGATCGCAAGTTCAAAGCCTGCCTCAGCAAAAGTGAGGTGCTAAACAACTCAGTGAGACCCTGTTTCTAAATAAAATACAAAATAGGGCTGGGGATGTGGCTCCGTGGCTCGGTGCCCCTGAGTTCAATCCCTGGTATCACCCCTGCCCCCCACCCCCCCCAGAAAAAAGTTCCAGAATATGGCGTTTTAGAGTTTAGATTTTCAGATGAGGGAAGCTTAAAGTCTGTGTAGATATTCCAAAATCTGAAAAATCTGGAAATCTGAAACACTGGACCCAAGCATTTCAGATAAGGGATGCTTAGTCCATAAAATGAGAAAGCAGGAGGGAGGGGGACAGCGGTGTGTCCTGGAGAAGATTTAGGTCCGGAGTATAGGCGGAGCTGTCTTCGTGCCCTGGGGGACACAGGGGACCCTGAGTACCTCCGCGAGGGAGACTTGCAGTGTCGTGGGGGCTGCCTTCTGGATCTCCAGGCAGGCTGGTCAGGGTGCCCCAGGGCTGGAGCCAGGCTTCATCCTGGTGTTCCTGGTCACTTCTCCTTTCCGCCCACTGTCAGACCCCCTGGGCACCCCTGCTCCCCCACCTACAACTAGGAGTGGTCCCCAATTCCATCCAGTAGTCCCAGATACCTGCACAGTGATGGAGATTACTTCCTTCACGTCTTTGCTCAAATACCACCTCGTCAGCAGGGCCTTCCCTGACCACTGTGTTTAAGATGCACACACTCGGACATACTCTTGCACGTGTGTGGTGCTGGGATTGAACCCAGGACCTCGGCATGCCGGGCACACGCCCCACCACTGAGCTGCACTCCTGGCCCCTAGACAGGTTCATGCCGGGCTTCCCCGGAGCTTCCACCTGACTATTAATTAACTGCTGTTGTCTGTCTCCTCCGCTAGGATGCAGGCTCTTTGGGGGAGGGGACTTCAGTCCATGGCAGGATTTTTCCAGCGCCAGTGGGCTGTGTGGCGGGCCATTAAAGTCCGTGTGCTGACTGAAGGGAGATGTGGGGTCCGTGGTACAGATGAGGAGAGGGGACCTGGGAGGGTGGGTGATGCCCTGGGTGTACCTGGGTGGTCTTCATTCTTTGTGTCTGGGTCATAAAACACGTGTTTTTGTTCTGAAGAGTACGATTTGGTTCACAGACAGCAGAAAGGATTTTCCCTTAGTCCAAGAGTGAGGGCTTAGAATGACGTTTCTAGGTATCAGTGCGTCTTAGTAGCAGTGTGGTCCACTTCAGTATCGGGTGCTCTCCAACCCTTAGGCGATGGTAACAGACTCTAAGGAGTGGGTTTCCTTTATGGTCCCCGTGTGTCCTTAGTGGCTGAGTTATGTTGGCCTAGAGACGTTCGCCTGCCCAAGGCCAGGCAGGTGGGAGGCGTCAGGACTGGGAGCTAGATGCCTGTCCACCTGGCTCCACTGTCCCTGGTGCCAACCACTGCTCCGTCCTGCCTCTCCTCCCCTAGGCATTTGCATCAAGTGTGGGCTTGGCATCTATGGAGCACGGCAGGCGTGCCAGGCGATGGGGAGCCTGTACCACACCGACTGCTTCATCTGTGACTCCTGCGGTAGGTAACCCCTTCCCTGTCCTCTTGAACCCCCCAGGCACCCAGTTCCTAAGCAGATGGACCACCGGCTCTGGCCCAGGCTGGGGTGTGGAGTAGGCTGGTCACAGTCTTACCGTGCAGATGGGTTGTGGCTCCATTCCCTTTGGCCTGGCCTGTTTGGGAGGCGCAGGCTTTGCTAGGGCCTGGCCGGGGAGCCATGGAGCCCCTGAGGAGTCTTTTGCTGATGTAAGGAAAGGCCGTCTCTCTGGTCCTGCGCTTTGGAATCTCCATCCCGTGCAGGGTACTGATGTCTGCCAGGAAGCAGGTATGAAGTCAGCGACAGTCTTCTGTCCATCTGGACATAGAGCTGATATTCTTTTTCCTGCTCTTTATCTTTTTTTTTTTTAGTTGTCAGTGGACTTTATTTTATTTATTTATCGAACCCAGTACCTCACACATGCCAGGCAAGCGCTTTACCACTGAGCCACGACTCCAGCCCCCCCTGCCCTTTACCTTTGTCCCTGTTTTACACACAGTATAAACTATAAATTTTATAATTTAACTTAGAGAAAATTATAAAACTAAAAAAGTAACGATAGTCCAGCCACCCTAATAAATCTCTACTCTTGATTTTCCCACTGTTTTTCCAGACCGTGCCCTGAAGCAGACATCTTTTATTTGCTTGTGCTAAATATTTTAACATTTTATTACAAAATAATGTATGCAAAGTATTACATTAAACAGTTCTGAGAAGTCTTTGTTTTTCCCCTTTCCTCTTTACTAGGGATTGAACCTGGGGGCACTTTACCATTGAGCCACCATCCCCAGTTCTGTTTTTTTTTTTTTTTTTTTTTTTTTAACTTTTTAATTTTGAGACAGGGTCTCACTGAGATGCTGAATGTTTGCTAAGATGCTGAGACTAACCTTGAACTTGTGATCTTTCTGCCTCAGTTTCCCGAGTTACTGGGTTTTATAGGCATGTGCTGAGAAGTTTTTTGTTGTTGTTGTTGTTGTTAAACTCAGAAACACTTAACCACTGAACCACATCCCCAGCCCTTTGGATATTTTTAATTTAGAGACAGGGTCTCGCTGAGTTGCTGAGGCTGGCTTTGAACTGGCAATCCTCCTGTCTCAGCCTCCTGAGCCACTGGGATTATAGGCGTGCGCCACCACACCTGGTTTGGGAAGTATTTTTGCATGAGCAAAAAAACCACTTAAGTTTTCCTGGTTCCACTCCCCAAATGCAGCCTGTCAGTGTTATTTAGCAGTTTCTTCTATCAGACACCTCTGTACCGCTAAGTAGCATAAACTGCTGCTTCTGGAAATATTAGTCTTAGATATGATCTACTTATTTGAGCTGTGATAATGAGGAATAGATTCTTTTTTAAAATTTTTTGTTTAGTTGTAGATGGGCATAATACCTTTATTTTGTTTATTCATTTTTATGTGGTGCTGAGAATCGATCCCAGTGCCTCATACATGCTATGCACGCGCTCTACCACTGAGCCACAACCCCAGCCCCAGGAATACAGTCTTGTACCACCTGTTCCCCCTTCCCTCCAGTTAAGTCAGTCAACCGAGTTTATATTACTAGGGCTGCATAAATATTACTCACTGTAGAACTAGGCATACTGTGGTTACATCCCCCTTTTCTCTAGTCTTACTTTTCCTGGAGGTTTTCTTTTAAAAAAAATGTTTTTTTTTCCCTAGTCGGCTGGTATCAGTGATGCCTGTAATATTAGCAGTTTAGGAGGCAGGAGAGTTGCAAGTTCAGGTCAGGCTCAGCAACTTAATGAAACCCTGTCTCAAAATACAAATAAATAAATAAATGAATAAGGGCTAGGACTATAGCTCAGTAGTAGAGCAACCTGGGTTCAGTTCTGGTACTGGGGAAAAAGAAAAAGGCCTTTCCTATAATGCTTTATTTCCTTGCTTTATTTTATCTTCAGGGTCCTCCCCCGCTTAATCACCAAATGTTCCATTAATCACTTTCTACTGAGTTCCCTTGGGGAGCTCCTCATCAGCCTGAGCTAATTGCTTTCTAGGTCTGCATGGAACACTCCTTCTGTACCTTCGCATAATACTCTCTGGATTCACTATTTTCTGGATGCTTTGTCAGCTGCAGAGAATAGGGAACCTGCTGAAGAGGCCTCAGCTCTGAGTGCCGAGATAGATCTGCCTGCAGGCAGGGTTTGTTCCAGCAGTTCAGGTCCTGTGATTATCCTGACAGGGTTGCCCATAGTTTGGGGTTCATCCTTAGGGCAACTTCTCTCATAGCGGTGAGATGTCCAGGTAGCAACTTGAGACTTCAGTTTCATTCCAGTGGTCTGGAGGAAAAGTGGGGCATCTCTTCCGGGCACTGTCTGGGAGCAGGGAAACTTCTTTTTCAGAAGGCACCTAGCAAATTTCTTTGTATCTCATTGACCAGATCATCTCACACATACATACCTGAACCAATCCCTGTGGCTGATGGGCATGCTGTGATTTGATTGGCAGACTTGCCTGAGTATCTGAATCACGCTGTACATGGGAAAAGAAATCCAGGCTTTTGCATGGATGTGAAGCCAGTTCAGGGTCTTTGATAAAGAAGCAGCCAATAGTGTGGCTAAATTCTGATGTCTTTTTTTTTTTTTTTCTGGTAGGAGGGATTGAACCCAGGGCATTCAAACACTGAGCCACATCCCCAGCCCTTTTTTTTTTTTTTTTTTTTTTTTAAATATTTTTTTAGATGTTGATAGATCTTTATTTTACTCATTTATTTATATGTGGTGCTGAGAATCGAACCCAGTGCCTCACACATGCTAGGCAAGCGCTCTACCACTGAGCCACAACCCCAGTCCCCCCCAACCCTTTTTATATTTTATTTGGAGATAGGATCTCACTAAGTTGCTTTAGGCCTTGCTAAATTGCTGAGGCTGACCTTAAACTTGAGATCCTCCTGCCTCAGCCTCCCCAGCTACTGGGATTACCGTTGTGCCTAGCTAGAAAAATGTACCTTTAAATCAAGAAAACACAATGACTCTTATATTTAACTTTTTCATCGACAACCTAGTCATGGAAGCGGACAAAGATAAATATACGTAATTTTGTATAGGTATATTCAATAGTGTAGAGATGTTAGTTTTTTCTAAGTTGATCTATATATGCATTGGAGTTCCAATTTAAGCAGATTTTCATGACTTTGACAAGGTAATTCTAAAATTTAAATGGATAAACAAAAGACTAAGAATTGTCAAGAAGACCTTTTAAGAAAAAGAGCAAGTTCAGGGACCTTCTATTAGGTATCAATATGTATTGCAGAGTTACATTAATTACTGTTAGTCATCTTCTCAGTCCTTTGACTAAAATAGCTGACAGGAACAACTTAGAGGAAGAAAAGTTTATTTTGGGCTCACAGTTTCAGAAGTTCAGTCCGTGGTCCACCGACTCCATTGCTCTGGGCCTGAGGTGAAGCAGAACATCATGGTGGGAGGGTTCCCCTGCCATGAGGGTACTGCTGAGAAAAACTTCTCAGCTCCTGGCAGCCGAGAAGCAGAGAGTGAGCATGCAAGGAGCCAAGGACAGATATAATCCAGGGGCATGCCCCTGGTGACCCACCTCTTCTAGCCACGTTCTATCTGCCTACAGTTGCCACCCAGTAGTCCTTTCAAATTATTAATTGACCAAGTGGATTCATCCACTGATGAGGTTACAGATCTCAGAATATAATCATTTCACCTCTAAACACTGACACATTGCCTAATGTGAGCTTTTCGGGGGACATGAGATCCAAACCATAACAGTTACTTTCATGTGGTGTTGGTACAAGGACAAATACACCAGTGGGACAAAATAGAGAGCCCAGAACAGACTCAGACCCACATGGAGACTTGATAGAGGCGGCATTGTAGATGGTTCTGGAAACATTGGTCACCCAGGTAAGAAAATTAAATCAAATCCAGGTGCAGGAAAGATTTGACACTTATAGGAGTAGGATAGAAGCGTATATTTGTTTGCCAGTCTCCTGGTAAGAAAGCTTGTTTTGTTTTTGTTTTTCTTCAGTCACACTGAATGTAAAAGCAGAGACTGACAATTTTGGCTGCATTAGAATTAAATACTCGTCAGTGTGGTGGAGCAGGCCTGTAATCCCAGCCACCTAGGAGGATGAGGCGGGAAGATCACAGATTCCAGGCCTCCGCAACTTAGCAAGTCCCTGTTTCAAAAAATAAAAAGGGCCAGGGATGTGGCTGAGTGGTGAAGTGCCTGTGGGTTAAATTCCTAGTATAAATAAATGAGTGGCCGCAGGGCGGACTGGAGATGTAGTCCAGTGGTAAGAGCGCCCCCTGGTGTCAATTTCCAGTGCTGCAAAAAAAGAACTTTTTTTTAAAATACTTTTTTAGTTGTTGATGGACCTTTTATTTTATTTGTTTGTTTTTATGTGGTGCTGAGAATCGAACCCAGTGCCTCACACATGCTAGGCAAGCACTCTACCACTGAGCCCCAGCCCCAGCCTAGAACTTGTACCATGAAGAAAGGAGCAACAGCGACAGCAGAGCAGCATACCACCACACGTGCCCCTTCCGCGGGTTACCGCCCGGCATATTTAAAGTACAGAAAATGTAGCGTTTTTATAGTTTGATGTATTCAGGTGTGTCTTCCTTTTTTCACCCTGCTTGGGACTCATCGTGATTCCTGAATATTCAAGGCTTTTATTGAGTTGGGGAAAATCTCAGCTATTTTACTTTCCAAAATTGCTTCTCTCTTATTCTCTGTTATTTCCTTTTAGGATCCAAATGAGAAGTATGAGGCTTTCCCATTCTTGCGGTCCTGCTGCCTCCCCGGCGCGGCGCGTAGTGCAGCTGTGTCTGTCTCTTAACCTCACCTCATATTATCCATCTCTATCTCCCTTTGTTGTATTTTTACTCTGTTTCCTTTTGGTGCTGGGGACAGAATTCTGGGCCTCTCCCGTCTATCTGGTCAAGCGCCCTGGCTCTGAGCTGCGCCCTCGACCCTCCCTGTTGTATTGTTTAATTTCTTCAGCTCTCTCTTCTAAAATCTGAAATCTAGATCACTGATTTTTCTCTCCAACTGTTTAGTAGTCTATTTAACTCTTGCGTTGAGTTTTCTACTTCAGTGATTGGATCGTTGTATTTCTTAATGTTCTCTTTTGTTTTTTTTTTTTTTTTCAAATCTGCCTCAAAAAAATTTTTTTTTGGAGGGGTGCCAGAGATTGAATTCAGAGGCACTCAACCACTGAGCCGCATCCCCAGCCCTATTTCATATTTTATTTAGAGACAGGGTCTCACTGAGTTGCTTAGTGCCTCACTTTTGCTGAGCCTGGCTTTGAACTCATGATCCTCCTGCCTTAGGCTCTGGAGCCGCTGGGATTGCCCCACTGCATTTTTTAAAAATGTCTTTTTATAGGAAACAACTTTTCCCAGCCTGCCTCAACATTTTTGATTGTCTCTTTCTTTTGTGTTGGTCAGTATTTAAAATGAAAAATGTATTGATCCTACGTATATTTCAGCTTGATACATTTTTACATAGTATGTATATACTTTTGTTGTTACCACCCAGATCTCCTAGAACATTTCCACCATCCCACAAGATTCCCTTTTGCCCTTCCCTGCCAACTGTCAATGAATGAATGAATTGATTTTTGTGGCGACGGGGATCAAACCCATGACTTTGTGTATGTCAGGCTCGCGCTGTACTGCTGAGACACCTCCAGCGCATTCGCTTACTTTTAGTTGAGAACAACTTACATACAGTCTAAGAAACAGATCTTAGGTAGATAGAGGGCAAGTGCCCACCTCAGAGTCAGACCGCCAGCCCTTAGGAGTACAGTAAAAAGGTTGTGGGTGAATGTGTACGCTCACAGCCCTAACAAAGATACAAGAAACTTTAAGCCCCCTCGGAATGTCCATCTGGCCATTTTTCAGTTGCTTCTCAGCAATCGAACTCCAGGGCACTCTACTACTGAGCCACATCCCCAGCCCTTTTCATATCTTATTTAGTGACAGGGTCTTACTAAGTTGCTGAGGCTGACTTCGAACTCTCGATCCTCCTGCCTCAGACTCCCAAGTGCCTGGGATTACAGGTGTGCACCACCACGCCCAGCCTCAGTCCTTTTTATTTTGAGACAGAGTCTAAGTTGCTGAGTCTGGCCTCAATCTTGCCATCCTCCTGCCTCAGCCTCCCAAAGAGCTGCGATTACAAGTGGGCATCACTGAGCCCAGCTCAGTATTCTGATTTCTAGCTATAGATTAGTTTTGTCTTTTCCAAACTTTATATAAATGTGTTTGCATAAGACTTCCACTTTTGTGGCTAATTCCTTTTGCTGAGCACACCTTTTCCCCCAAATCCATTTCACTTCATGTATCAGTAACTCACTCCTTTTTATTGTTGAATAGGAATCCATTGTATGAATACACCGCAGTTTGTTTATCCATGAACTGTTGATAGACACTCGAGTGTTCTGTGAACATTCTTGTAGAGTTCACTTGGTGGACATATGTTTTCATTTCTCTTGAGTAAATTCCAAGGAGTGGAATTTCTGGGTCATAGGGTGAGTGTATGTTTAACTTTATAAGAAACTGCTGGACTATTTTCCACAGGGGTTGTACCATCTTAGGCTCCCAGTAGCAGTGTAGGAGAGTTGGGCTAGTCTACGGATTTCCAACAACTGGCATTTTTGTCTTTTTAATCTTAACCATTTTAATGGTATCTCATTGTGGTTTTAATTTATATTTCCTTGATGACTGACTAATGAGGTTAAACATTAATTAATATATGTTTTGGGAAGCCTGTTTAAGGCTACTGGCCATTTTTTTTTTGGAATTGGGAATTACTATTGTTATTTTGGTACTGGGGGTTGAACCTGTGGACACTTAACCCCTGAGCTACACCCCCAGCCCCTTTGATTTTTCATTTTGAGACAGGGTGTCTCTAAATTGCTTAGGGCCTCAGCCTCCTGAGTTACTGTGATTACAGTTGTGTGCCAGTTGTCTTTTAATGATGAAATTATAGGTTTTTAATACATTTATATATAGTAAGATACAAATTTTCAGATGCATGTTTTATTTATTTATCCACTTATCTCTTTATCTCCCTGTTTATTTATCTATTTTTTGGGTGCCAGGGATTGAACTCAGGGGCACTTGCCCACTGAACCACATCCCCAGTCCTATTTTGTATCTTATTTAGAGGCAGGGTCTTACTGAGTTGCTCAGTATCTTGCTTTTGCTGAGGCTGGCTTTGATCTTGGCAATCCTCCTGCCTCAGCCTCCTGAGCCACTGGGATTACAGATGTGCACCACAGATCCTGGCTCAGTTTTATGAATATTTTCTCCTAGTGTGATTCTTTTTTTTTTTTTTTTTTTTTTTGGTGGTACTAGGGATCGAACTCAGGGCCTTGTGCTTGCAAGGCAAGCACTCTACCAGCTGAGCTATCTCCCCAGCCCTAGTGTGATTCTTTTTATTTGCAGTACCAGGTATTGAACCCAGGACCTTAAACATGCTAGGCATGCATTGAACTACATCTCTGGCTCTTTTAAAATTTTTTATTTTGAGACAGTCTCACTAAATTGCTTAGGCTGGCCTCAAACTTACAATCCTCCTGTCTCAGCCTCTTGAGTTGTTGGAATTACAGGCATACACCATCATTCCTGGCTCTAGTGCGAATCTTCAAAATATTTTTAATGATGTCCTTTGATGTTTTTGTTTAGTTTTGTGATGTTGGGGATTGAATCTAGGTCCTCTCACATGCTAGGCAAATGCTCTGTGACTGAGCTATGTCACCAGCCCGCTTTCTGTGACTTAAAAAGTCTTTGTCCTCCTGAGATAGTCTCCTGTAATTTTCTTCTAGAAGCTTTAGGTTGCAAGATTTTATATTTAGGTTGGTAAACCAGTTCATATTAATTTTTGAGCATGGTGTGAGTTAAGGGATTGAGTTCTATTGTTTTTCCATAACAGTACAGTTATTCTAGCACCATCTGCTGAAGACTTGACTTTCCTCCTTGTGTATTTGTTGAAATATTTTTGTGTCTGTGTTTAGAACTTCATTTTGTTCTATTGATCTTTTTCTAAAATTTTTTTCTTTTAGTTGTAGATTGACACAATACCTTTATTTTATTTTTATGTGGTGCTGAAGATCAAACTCAATACCTCATGCATGCTAGGCAAGCGCTCTACCGCTGAGCTACAACCTCAGCCTTGTTCTATTGATCTTTTTGGTCTCCTTATCCCAATATTATACTAGTTTGATTGTTCTATAAGTCTATAAAATAGGTAGCATAAGCCAGTCTGTAAACCCAGTGACTTGGAGGCTGAGGCAGGAGGATTGCCAGCCTCAGCAATTTAGTAAGACTCTGTCTCTAAATAAAATATAAAAAATGGCTGGGATGTACTCTGTCCCTGAGTTCAATCCCCTGGAACCAAAAAAAAAAAAAAAAAAAAAAAAAAGGTAGCATAAGTCTTTGTCAAGATTATTTGGGAGCTGGGATTGTGGCTCAGTAGCAGAGCACTTACCTGGCATATGTGAGGTACTGGTTTCGATCCTCAGCACCACATAAAAATAAATGAATAAAATAAAGGTAAAAAAAATCTACTAAAAAAAAGATTGGGCTATTCTGGTTCTCAGGGATGCTTAACCACTGAGCCACATCCTCAGCCCTTTTCATTTTATTTTATTTTTCAAATTTTACAGAGTTGCTTAGGGCCTCCCTAAGTTGCTGAGGGGGGCCACACACTTGTGATCCTCCTGCCTCAGGCTCCAGACTCACAGGGATTACAGACATGTGCTGCCATGCCTGGCTCTTTGCATGTTTTTAAATGAAATTTTTTTTTTTTTTTTTTTTGGTGCTTGGGGATTTGAACCCAGAACCTTATGCATGCCAGGCAAGCACTTTACCACTGAGTCACTCCCCAGCCCTAAATGAAGTTTAATATAAATTTTAGAGTTGGCATATCAGTTTTTACAAAAAAAAAAAAAAAAAAAAAAAAAGAAAGATAAAAAGAGTGCTGAGACCTAGATTGGGTGGCATTAGGTACAAACTAATCCTATAACATTTGAAGCCATGACCAGGACTGTTAGGAAGTGTGAAGGTCTGAGATTTCCATCCTTTGCAAGCTGACAGGTTAACCAGCCTCTCTTCTGTGATGCTCACAGAAGACAGGAGCCTGTGGTCAGAGACTTTCTGCATGAGTTCCTTGTCCTCTTCTGTCCTGCCTCCCCCTTGAGTCCCACAGAGTTGACAGAGTGGCTAGGAAGATGCTGCACACATAGTAGGTGTCTTCCAGAGCTGAGGAGCCTTGAGCTTAAGGAACCCCAATTTTTTTTTTCTTTCTTTTTTTTTTTTTTTTTCTTTTTTGAGACAGGGTCTGCTTTGTTGCCCAGGCTGTTCTTGGGCTCCTGGGCTCAAGCGATCCTCCTGCCTCTGCCTCTTGAGTCCTGGGATTAGGGCGTGCCCCGCCCCCTCCAGCAAGAAGCCTAATATTTTGTAACAGGCTGCCAGCAAAGCTGCTTGACCATTATCCTGGAGGGAGATTTTATGTTTATAATACTAGACAGCAAACAAACCTGCCCTCTGTTCCGGAGGACTGTCTGTTTTCTAAGTAGTTTGCTGTGCAAATGTTCTTGAAAAGAGAATCCAGGAGAGCTCTCAGCCCTTTCCCTGCAGAAACTTCAAGGGGAAATTCTTGCCTATTGATGGTGTATCTTTTTGTGTTTGTAAAGGTCTTTTCTTTTTTCTTCTTCTTTTTTTCCTGTGGTACCTAGGGTCTCATGTATGGTAGGCAAGCTCTCTACTGCTGAGCTATGCCCCCAGCCCTATTGTAGGTCCTTTTGAATTTCTCTCAGCTAAGTTTGGTTTTACAGTATAAGGTCATAGGCATCTTTCCATAAGTTTATTCTTTAAATATTTTTTCGTTGTAGATGGACACATATCTTTATTTTATTTATTTTTATGTGGTGCTGAGGATCAAACCCAGTGCCTCACATGCGCTAGGCAAGCGCTCTACCACTGAGCCACAACCCCATCCCCCTTAAATTTATTCTTTATAGTGTTCTTTTCTTTAATGCTATTATAAATGTAGTTTTTAAAAAATATGAGTTCATTTTCCAATCATTCCAATCATTTGTTGCTAGAATATAAAAATATATTTGGACATTTGGTTTTTAAATGCTGACCTTATATCTTGCAATTTTGCTGAACTTGCTTAGCCTTTTTTTTTTTTTTTTTTTTTTTTTTTAAGATTACTTAAGATTTGCTGTACAACACAATTATGTCCTTTGTGATTAAAGGTAGTTTTATTTCTTCCTTTCTATTTTTCATTGCTTTTTTTTTTTCTCCCCCCACCAGGGAAAGAACCCACGGCTACTCTATCACTGAGCTACATCCCCAAATCCCTGGCCCAAATCCCTTTCTCTTTTCAAAAACTTTTGAGACAAGTTCTTGCTAAGTTGCCAATTTGGCCTTGAACCTGTGATCCTCCTGCCTTAGCCTCCCAAGTAGTTTACTGCCTTTCTTTTTTTCCACTTGTTTTTTTGCATTGCCTAGAACATTAAGCTCAAGGTTAAATCTTAAGGGGAAACAATGTAATATCTCACTGTCATATAGGGTGCTAGTTTGGTTCTCGTGGTGGCCAGTGGTCGCCACTTCCTCTAGTTGGAACTGGTACCTTTCCCCTAACTGTGATGGGGGAGCCTCTGACAGCTTCCAGTTCAGCTGCAGCTTTTGTTCTGACTAGGATGCTGTTCATAGTGGGGGAAAGAGTTGTATTTCTAGTATTTGTAGATTAAGAAGATTCATTTTGTAGCTGGGCACAGAGGCGCAACACCTGTAATCCTAGCCATTTGAGAGGCTGAGGCAGGAGGATTGCCAAGTTCAGGGTGAGCCTGGGCAAATTAGCAAAACCCTATCTCAGAAAATAAAAAGAACTGGGGGAGTAGCTCAGTATTAGAGCCCTTGCCTAATGTGGGAGAGGCCCTGGATTTAATCCCAGCACTGCAACAAATAGAAAAGGTTCTTTTTTGTTTGTTTGTTTTGTTTTGGTACCAGGGATTAAACCCTGAGCTGCATCCCCAGCCCTTTTTGAAATTTTTACTTAGAGACGGGGGTCTCACTGAATTGCTTAGGGCCTCGATGAGTTGCTGAGGCTGGCTTTGAATGTGCAGTCCTCCTGCCTCGGCCTCTGGGATTACAGGCGTTCACCACCACACCCAGCTACAAAAATAGTTCTTATATTTACCTTGACGATCTCTTGCCAGTGTTCTGTTCACAGTGTGCGCTATTTTTTGAAATGCCTATTATTATAATAATAACAACATTAAGGGGAAATTTAAAAATGCATCCATAATCCACCTTCTCATCTGTTGGAGGAGAGCGCTGAGAGATGGAAGCCGGCTCCATCCTGTTCGGTATTCCAGGGTCCCCCTTCCCGCCCCTCACCCTCACAGGGAGACGACTTCGAGGGAAGGCGTTCTACAACGTGGGAGAGAAGGTGTACTGCCAGGAGGACTTCCTGGTGAGTCGGCGGTACCCTTGGCCGTGCGCGTGGGAGCAGGGGCGGGACTCTTCTGTGCACGGAGCCCTGAGGCAGGAGGCAGGTGCTGACTGGGCGCGAACCCCTGTGGTCTGACGTCCTGCACCCTGTGTCCCCCTCCCAGTACTCCGGGTTCCAGCAAACAGCTGACAAGTGTAGCGTGTGTGGACACCTCATCATGGAGATGGTGAGACCCTCCCCCAGCTTCCGGGAGCCCCTCTGACACAGGCGGAGTCTGAGGACCCCACCCTCTCACCTGATCCGGACCTGCCCGGGGCTCAGAGTCAGAGCCTCCCCCAGGGGCACTGCTGAGCCTCGCGCCCACGCTGACCCTTCAGTGCCTCCCACCCCCAGATCCTGCAGGCCCTGGGCAAGTCCTATCACCCCGGCTGCTTCCGGTGCTCCGTGTGCAATGAGTGCCTGGACGGGGTGCCCTTCACCGTGGACGTGGAGAACAACATCTACTGCGTCAGGGACTATCACACGTGAGTCGCGGGTGCCTGGAGCAGGCGTCACCTGACTCCCCGGCCTCCCTGGGAGCCTTTTTCTGGCCTTCCTTTCTGCTTTCCTTTCTTGGGCTTTCCTCTTCTGGCCTCTCCTGTGCACTTAGTGGCTGGGGTAGGGCACAGATGTCTGCCTCGACCCGCTTTCTCGGGCACTTCAGCCACCAGCCATTCCTGCCTCTGCCTGCATGTGCCCCTCTTCCAAGTGTGTGGGACTCTCCTAACTGCTCTCACTGCGCTCAGGGCTGGGCCTCTTCCCTGGGGTGGGGACTTGGGTCATTATAGACCCTTCCTCCTTTCTGTCTGGTGCCCTCGGTCCATTCGCCTTGCTGTGGCTCCAGGCTCAGGCCTAGGAGCTCAGTCCTGTGCTGCTGCCTCTCTTGGAATTGATGCTGGCCATCTGCCCCTGGTACTCGGGGTGGAACCAGGTCTTGCAGAGGTCTCAGCCGGGGTGGACCAAACCTGGACATTAAGTGGCAGGGAACTCACAGGAAGCATGAGCAAGATGGCAGGACGAGCCTGAAGTATTCTAGAGGTGGGATAGGGTGGAGGCGAATTGGGAGCCAGATGAAAGGGCAGGACCCAGAAGGCATGGCGGAGCCACGAAGCATCCACAGGAGGAGGGAAGGCCTGATGCTTGGTTGGGCTGTGTCTTGGGGCTGCAGCGGGTGGACCTATCCTTGTGCCCTTGGCCTCTGGTCATGTAACTGGTCACTTCTGGTTTCCTTTGTTCCTCCAGGGTTTTTGCACCAAAATGTGCCTCCTGTGCCCGTCCTATCCTCCCTGCACAGGTAGGAACCATTCACTTGGAGATGGTCAGATGCTGGTCTCCCTGGCCTCTGCCCAGCCCTGCCTGTCCTGTCCTGCCTCAGATTCTAGACTGAAGTGGGAGGGATGACACCAGCTCCACATCCCTCAGGGTCACAGGACATGCATGTGCCCAAGCAGATGTCCCCGGCGTGAGTTCCAGGGCAGCAGCGGGCCCTGCTGCTTGGCTGCCCACTGCCTCCCCCGACTCCTTTCTCCGTGGATGACGGGTGGCTCCGGGGTCTGTTGAACTCTGCGGGCTGAGGAAGTCAGGCAGCTGCCACCTTGGGTGGAGCAGCTCTGTCAGGGCCGGGCTCATCCCCGTGAGCTCTGTCCCAGGCTGCTGCAGTGGCCTTTCCTGCCTCCAGAAATGAAAACAACACACACGCACACGGACACCCGTGTGACACCCAGGGACACCTGTCGTGCTGTCGGCATGGGGTCTGTGCTCGCACAGTGGAGTGCACGGGCCATGGCAGCCCTTCATGCAGGTGTCAGGTGGGCCTCAGGTTCCAGGGTGCAGCTCACGTGTCCATCTCTTCTTCCAGGGCTGCGAGACGACCATCCGTGTGGTGTCCATGGACAGAGACTACCACGTGGAATGCTACCACTGCGAGGTGAGCCGGGCCCTCGCGGAGCCAGTGGCCGGGGTGGTCCCCTCCTCTCCAGGTCTCCTTCTTGGCCCAGCTCCTCTTCTGTAGCTTCTCCATTCTCCCTGTCTTCTCTCAGCGAGCCCTCCCTTCTCTCCTCAGGCATGTGCTCTCTCAGCCTGTTTTCTCATTTAAACAAATATCTGCTACTTAGAGTATGTGGGGTGCTGGGGTCGTAACAGCGTGGACAGTCCTGCTGCCTGGGGCAGCACAGGACGCATATACACTCAGCTCTATTTGCCCAGGGTGACAGGTGCCGTTCAGAGAGCACAGAGGCAGCCTTGGGAAATCAGGGAAGGCTTTCTGGAGCAGGTGATACCAAGTTAAGATTGGAAGGTGAATAATTAGAGCCAAGAAGGCAGCGAGAAGGTCATTTCTAGGCAATGGAAGCAGAATGTGCTTAGGTACAAAGGGAGGAGGGTGGTTTTGTGTGGCTGGAGAAGTCTGCAGGAGCTGGGGACAAAAGGACACAGGAGCACTAAGGAATGTGGACTTAGCCTGGGGGCAGTGGAGACAAAAAGGGATGACCAGGACTGGATTTTAGAGAAGACACGCATTTCCATGCAGAGAATGGAAGGAAAAAGGAGGCCCTGAGGAGGCTGGTGGGGTCAAGGTTGTGGTCCTGGGTTCAGGGAAGCGGATAGAATTGAGTGGTAGTAAAGCAGGGAAGGGACTAGATTTGGGAGGTGCTGGATGCAGGAGTCGAGGGTTGGGAATGTCCATCAGGACTTGAGCAGAGTGAGTGTGATGGTCAGCTTTCTGTCACTAAAACAAATACCTGAGACAATCAACTTTATAAAGAGAAAAGGTTTATTTTTGGCTCACAGTTTTAGAGGTTTCAGTCCATGATTGGTTGGCTCTGTCATTTGGAGCCTGTGCTGGCACATCATGTGTGGTGGAGCAAAGCTGCTCACCTTGGCTGGGACACAAAAGAGAACAAGGAAGAAGCAGTGGGTACCAGTGGGGGGTGTCCCACAAGTTCTGATGAAGGCATGCCCTCAACCCAGAGGCCTCTACCGCTGAGCTGCATCCCCAGCCCTTTTTAATTTTTTGAGACAGGGTCTTGCTAAGTTGTCCAGGCTGACCTTCCGCTTGTGATTCTCTGGCCTCAGCCTCCCGAGTGGCTGGGTTGCAGGAATGTGCCACCGCACGTGGCCTAAAGTCTGTTAAAGGTTCCACTGCCTTCCGGTGGCCCTGTGGGCTGGGGATCAGGGGCCTACACATGGGCCTCTGGGGGTGTTCCACATCTAGGCTACAGCAGTAAGGGCGAGAGAGGAGGTGTAGGACTCTCGTTTTTGGTAGCTGGAGACTCTGAAGGTCCCGTAGACTGTTAGATGTGCCGGAATTCAGACTCTGCCAACAGAGGCAGGAATTCGGGAGTGACCAGCCTGAGGCTCTCTGATACTCTGCCCTGTGAACTCTCGTCGTGGCCTCCCCGTGTTCTAAAGCCAAGGCGACCGCTGGGCAGTGGTCGGGTTATCACCCTGCCTCCTCCTCTCAGGGACCTGAGGTGCTCTCCTGGGTCTGAGAGTCACTGTTCATACATGTAGCCTGTTTTGTTTATGGTCAAAGGTGGGAGGGGAAATCCAATTCTTGTCACTCTGTCACTGTGGGAAGAGGGACATGGCAGTGGAAGCAGAGGAAGAGATGGAGCCTTCCGGGGAGGGTTGTAGAGGAAGGAGGAAACCCCAGGAGCACTGGTCATTAAGGGACCACAATGGAGGACAGAGGGGCAGCAAGGAAACCAGGAAGAGCGCCTTGGCTGCGAGTCCCGAGGAGAGTTGGGAGCAGTGCGGTGCTCTGGTGGGGCTGACGGCCCAGTGGGAGCAGAAATCCTGCAGGGGGCCTGGGAAGCAGGATGAGGAGCCGTGGCCTGCAGAGGGGCCACCGCTTCCCCTCTAGCACTAACAGCCTCAGCGTCCCTGTGCCTGCTTAACCATCCCAGGGGCCGTAGCATCCCCTTGGGGTCACTGACCACAGCCCCTGGCCTGTGGCCAAAGCTGAGTCAGGGAGCCGGCCAGGCTGCCGGCGCCGTGAGGGCTGTGCTGTTGCCCTGGCCCAGCCCCAGGCTCTGGATGGAGCTGGGGGTCCAGCCTCCCTGACTCCTTCCCTCTCTGGTGGGCACGGGGAAGCAGCAGGACCCAGGAAGGACAGGGAGAAGTCCTGGGTCATGAATGATTTGGGACCTGAGGCTGTGACCTCAGGGCAGCAGCCCAGCTCCATGGCCTGTGGGAGGGGCAGGCATGGGTCTCAGGGGCTGTGGGTCACACTTCCTTCTGCTCTCGGGGGCTCTAACCCAGGCCTCCCTCTTGCTTACTAGCAAGCTTTCTACCAGCGCCCTACGCCCCAGGTGCTGGGGTCGCTCTCCAGGCCTCTTGCGTCAGAGGGCGTGCTCCCGGAGTGGAATCTGGAACACTTCCCCACACCCGCCACCTCTCCTCCACCGGCCTCCTCCACCTCGCCCCCAAGACCGGCGGGTTTGGTTTCCCTCACTTCTGTTTTCTCCTCCAGTCTCTTACCGCCCTGTGCTAAGGCTCAGCTCTGTCCTCTTCTAGTTACCGGCACTCCTGGGAGGAAACCTGCTTTTGTGTGTGTGTTTTTAAACCATCGCCTGATGCCCACAGTTGTCCCCGGCCCGCCCTCCCTGAGCCAAACCCATATCCACCAAGATGCACCTCAGTCAGCACAGGGCTCCTGTCCTGCCCCTGGCAGAGTGCCAGCCAGACTTCAGCATGTTGTCCAGAGCCTGCAGGTCTGTCCCCACTCCCTGACCGCCGGTTGTCCTAGTCGTGCCCCACCCCCCTTATTCTGGTGTCTGGGCTGTGTTCTTTCCTAGGACTGCGGGTTGCAGCTGAGTGGGGAGGATGGACGCCGCTGCTATCCCCTGGAGGGCCACCTTCTATGTCGTCGCTGCCATCTGCGGCGCCTCGGGCATGGCCCACTTCCCTCACCCGCTGTGCATGTCACTGAGCTCTGAGCAGGGGCAGGTTGGGCGTGGGCTTGGGTGTGGGAGGGAGGGCTGCATGGGTG
The DNA here is from genome assembly GCF_902686445.1 of Sciurus carolinensis. Classification (NCBI taxonomy): domain Eukaryota; kingdom Metazoa; phylum Chordata; class Mammalia; order Rodentia; family Sciuridae; genus Sciurus; species Sciurus carolinensis. The sequence goes on from NC_062228.1 coordinate 42,475,630, forward strand.
GCCCAGTCAGTGTCCCTGCGGGCCCTGCTGCCACTGCCACCACACTCCCTCCCGCACTCCTGCCCAGCCGCTGGCCTGTCCGCAGGGGCCGGACCCCCGCGTTGAAGCTACTCCTATTTATTCACCGTCTGTGCCTCCTCAAGTCACCTCCCTCGGGTGCCCTGCCCAGTCACCAGCTTTCCATTCCAGGACTCACTACGCCTCTGCAGCCTCCAGGACAGGCTGGGCTGGAGAGCTGGAGAGGTCCGCCTTCCTTGGTTTGGAAGGGGCCTGGGACCCCCTCCAAACTTGCTCCCCGGGATAGGGTGTGGTCCGGAAGGCCTGGGTTGGTGGAGGGCACACGGGTTTGTGTTTCATAAATGCCTTGCCCGCTGGTGGGTGAGACGGGTGACTTGTTTTTGTGGGGAACACTGTGGTATTTGGCCATGGGGGCTTTGAGGGTGTTTTCAGCCACAATTTCCCCCTGCCCTGGCTCCTGGCTTGGGGTTTGCCCCTCCCCACCATCCTCAGCCTCTGGAAAAGACCTGCTCGCGCAGAACTCCAGCCGCAGGTGTTGGTGCAGAGCGACCGCGAGGGGGCGCCTGCGCGCCCTGCCGGGAAACCACCTGTATGCGCGCACTGTGTACCAGGCTCCACAACAAATGGATATGATTTGACTTAAATTAAGTTTTTCCTTTGAGGATATTTTCATTTTCTTTAAAAGAATATAGTTTTCTTGTAAGAACTTGGACTGAGGTTGTTATTTCTTAAAATTACAGCAGACCCGCAGATGCCCTATTTGTATATCAAGTAGCTAGATTTGGGGTGGTAACAATATTGTAGCTTAACTATTTTTGTATAAATTCATTTAAAATCTCACAGTGTGTGCCTGCATTTCAGACTTCAGTGGGGGAGATGTTGTGTGTCACTGTCCTAAGAGCTGTGACCTTAAAAACTGCAGTTTTGGGGAATGTACATTAGATTTTTCCTTGAAAGATGCTTGAGCATTGGCGACCGGCTTTTCACTGACCCGTGGTGTTGGACACTTGTGTGGGGCCTCTGGTCATGATCAACTGTCGTGGGTTTTCATGGACCGCTCTGAATGAATCTGTTCCTGTGAGAGTGCCACCCCCTCTTGGCTGCTGTTCGTGCCCCTCCACCACCAGCCCACTATTAGAGGGGAGGTCGCCTTGCTTGTAGAATCATTCATCTGGCAAGAGGGAGACACTAGGAATTGCAACGGGGTGCACTGGAGAGGACCCCCCGGAGAGTGGCAGCCGGTCCCTGAAACCTGGAGCTGGGAGGCCCCCTAGTGGGCGGGAGACGCAAGTACATGGAAGGTTTGGTGATGGCTAATTAGGTACTTTATGCAGTAATTAAGTTCTGAGATGGGGAAAGTGTCCCTCCAGAGAAGGGGGGACTTCATCAAAAACCAGAAGACTATAGCAGAGGTGTTTTTTTTTAAATAGCATTTCTGTTTTTTTAAAATATATATTTTCAGTTCTAGGTGGACACAATACCTTTATTTTATTATTACGTGGTGCTGAGGATAGCAGGCAGGACCTCACGCACGCTAGAGGAGCACTCTATCACTGAGCCATAACCCCAGCCCGTTTCTGGCGTTTGATTCTTTAGGAGTTGGTTGCTCTGCTTTCTTGCCAGTTAATTGCAAAGCTTTCTTCTGATTGCCCTTTTTTTGGCTTCCTGTTTCAAACCTGCTTTGACCATGGTTTCTCCTTGTTGCAAACTCAGTCCAGCTCTCTTGCCTCTGCTCTCCGGCCGTGGGGGTTACCACTGCTCTCCACACCCCTCCATCTTGGTTCCAGGCTCCTCCGACCCAGGTGGACGGCGTCCTCACAGCTTGGAGCCCACGTACTTGGTCAGGGATCAGAATGAAGGCCATGCCTCATTTCAAGGCACACTGTCCTTTCTCTTTGGGTCCCATATTGCCTTGTGTCGGGCCTGGTTGCAGCCACTGTATCCTCCTGCAGAGCGGTTGCAGGTGCAGGTCCCCCTGCCTGGAACCACTGTGCCTGGTGCTGTCAGTTCTTATCATATCTTTCAGATCTCAGCGACACTGTGGAGTCAGGCTCCAGTTATTATGCTTCAATGAACACTTAGAATTGGGCCCCTCCAAGTTCATTTAAGAAAAGTAGCATCTCCAGTCCATTTTCAGGCATTACCTTGACCTGGTGGCTATTGGGAATGAGGGAGTAGCGGGAGAACCAGGAAGGTGGCCTGGACCCTCCAACCCTGCCAGACCCGCCTGGTCCCAGGAGATCTCCCTGGCGACACCTCCAACTGTGCCTTTGCTCATGTGTACTTTTATGTTCTGACCAATTGCTCTCTTGACGTCCTTCTCCCCACTAGTGAGCCACAGGACAGAGAGGTTCTGTCTTGGCCACGTTTGTCCCTGCAGTGCCTGGTGTGTGGCTGGTGCTGTAGCCAGAGCCAGATGGTGCTCTACTGAGCCCCACCCCCTTTGATTAGCATGTCCAAGTTTGGTCTGAATTGTGCAGTGAAGGAGCCACAGGTGATCTACAAAGGCCCAGGAGCAAGGGTTTACACAGATACACAAATACTATACACACTTGCACATACAATGTGTGCCCGTTTGCCACATCCATACACATGCGAGGGGCTTCTGTTCAGCACTCATGCCCAGGGGGATGGACCCTTGGGTGCTGGATCTGCTACTGTGGCTGCAGCTGCTCTGTGTGTGTCTGAGAGAGAGAGAGGGATTGAATATTTGAGATGCAATGAAAGACTGTGGGGGAGTGATCAGGAGATGGGGAGAGAGATGATAGGAGAGGGAGACGGAGAGAAAGGCATCGTATAAGAGGTTAGAGGGAGCCTGGGTGTTGGAGAGAACGGTGTGGAGGGAGACGGAGGGAAAGGGAGATGGAACTCAGGCAGTGAGACCAACAGAGCCTGGGATTCGCCCCTTCCTGAAAGTGGGGTGCCCCAAGCCAGGTGATTTGGAAATATTTGGATGGGTTCTCAGCCTTAGCGACTGTGCTCAGGACTGTCCCACGAATGGAAAAGATCACCACCTATAAGTGACCAAAGGCTATGGGGTGTGCGAATGTGTTGTGGCAGCTGGGTCAACAGTGGGTCCTGGAGCATCCTGGGTCTTGGGCATAAGGTGTCTTCGCAGTCCCAGAGTGAGCAGGGTTGTGCTGTCCCCTGGCTATGTGACTCTCCACAACTTCTCCATTAGCTGCCTGAAGTCACCTCACCCACAAACCTGTCACAGTGCCCTGTAGAACACAGCCAGCTTGCTCCCTTCCCTGAACCTGCACCTGGGCCATCGGCTCCTCCTTCCTCTGTCAGCCCTGCAGACACTGAGCGAGGCTGCAGGCAGGGAGGCCTGACGGTCACATACCCTCTTTGCTCTGGGGACTCATTTTCCAGTCGAGGCAGCCGTGCCAGTGAGGGTTTGTAGGTACCCTCAGCTGGGCTCTCTGCCTAACCCACGGCCCGGTGGTGACACATTACTGAACTGCACGGACCTGAGCCAGAGTGTGTCCCTGTGGCCAGACTGGGGCCTTGAGTCTCAGCTTGTCCCTGAACCACACCTTCCCACAGCCCTGCCCAGCTTAGCCTCCTCTTTCCACCCCCAATGACTTTGTCCAGTCTGACTCTGGAACGTGTGGGGGGGCCTCTAATGTGGGAGACAGTTCTCGTTGGGGGTGTGAGGGCCCCATGACCAGGTACAGAGCCAGGTCCAGGGTGCTCTCAGCAGTGGAGTTGAAGCTGCCTGTGCAGGTGGACTGGGGACCTGTGCATGCTGACCCCGGGCATGCAAGGGAGCAGGAGCCACCTATGGAGGGGAGAGGTCACAAAACCCTAAGAGAAGACACCAGAAACCCTGGGGTGGGGGTGGGGGAGTCTCATTGCTAGGTCAGTGGGGAAGGATGACATTGACCTGTGGTTTGGACTGCTCCAACCTTCCCCACCCCCACTTCCCTTCTTCCTTCTCCGTTCTTGTTTCCAAAAACATATTCAAAGACTCCATTATATGGGCTGGGGAGATAGCTCAGTGGGTAGAGTGCTTGCCTCACAAGCACAAGGCCTTGGGTTCAGTCCCCTGCACTGCAAAACAAACAAACAAACAAAAAGACTTCATTATACTTGGTCTGTTTGGAAAAAAGAATGACCCTTGACTTCTGGACTGAGTAACCGGGTGACGTGTGGGAATGTGACTCTAGCACTCTGGTTTGCCCCGTGGAGTTGGCAGTTGGAGATGTCGGTTTGGAGCTGAGGGGAAAAGTCAGGGCCAAGTCAGCACAGGGACGGCATCAGTTCATCAGAGTATTTGAAGTTGAGAATGAGATCACATGGACTGAGGGTGAGACCAGAGGCACTGTGCCATGTGTGTCCCAGAGGGCAGAGGGGACAATGAGTCTGGGTGGCAGGAAGTGAAGGGTAGAGTAGGGGAGCCAGAGAAACCCTGGTGAAGAGGACCAGGAAGGAAGGAGGCCATCAGCCATGGGACTGCTGAGAGAAAACCGGGGTGTGAGCAATGGCGTTGGAGAGATGGAGATCACTGGCCACCATGAACATGTGACAGCTGCTTCAGCACAGTAATGGGGGAAGTAGATCAGAGGCCCCGAGACGAGGGGAGAGAAGGAAGAGGAGGAAAACCTGATTCTTTTGAGCATGTTGGGGAGAGGTACAGCTGCCGCGGTGGGATTTGGGGTCGGGAGAATTCTTTTAGGAAGTTGTGTTGGTCAGCTTTCCATTACTGCAAAAAAATACTTGAGGAAATCAACCTTTTTTTAAAAAAAATATTTTTTAGATGCTGATAGGTCTTTATTTTATTCATTTTAATGGATATGGAGAATGAAAAATTCCTAAGATAATGAGGCCTGAGGAAAAGAAAAGGGAGTAAAAATGAAGGCCACGCACTGACAGCCTTGTCTCCCAGGACAGACGTCTTCCAGGCGACAGCAGCTGCAGACAGGGCGGGGGTGTTTCATCACCCGTAGAGGAAGCGGTTTCTGCGAGGCATCCTCTCCTCCAAAGCCAATCCTCTCCAGACAATGTCCGCAGACCTTGACCAAAAGGCCCGCGTTCCTGAGTGTCCAAGCAAACTGATACATGCTCACTAGACCACCCCTCAAAGTAACCTGTATAAACCAGTCCCTTTCGCTGTTCGGTGGCTCATTTTCCACCAGGAGAGTGGGGCCGTGGGCACCATTTCATCCCCTTGAATAAAGAGCTGAGATGACGCGTGAGGTTTGCGTCCTGCCCGGTCTTTTTGTGCTAACACATTTTTTTTATATGTAGTGCTGAGAACTGAACCCAGTGCCTCGCACATGCTAGGCAAGTGCTCTACCACTGAGCCCCAGCCCCAGCCCAAGGTAACCAACCTTTAAACAGGACAAGTTAGCTGGGCAAGGTGTCCCAGCGACTCTGGAGGTGAGGCAGGATTGCAAGTTTGAGGTCAGCCTTGGCAACTTAGCAAGGCCCTAAGCAACTTAGACCATGTCTCAAAATAAAAAACAAAAATGGCTGAAGGATGTGGCTCAGTGGTAAAGTGCCTCTAGGTTCAGTCCCCAGGACCTCCCCCATGTAAAAAAAGAAAAAAGAGAAGTTCATTTTGACCCACAGCCGTGGTGGTTTGGGTCTGTGATTGACTGGCCCCACTGCTTCTGCCCATGACCACAGTGCAGGGCAAGCTGCTTACCTCATGCCAGGGAGCAAAGAGAAAGAGGAAGCCATTACTATCCCCCGCGACCTGAAGACCTCCCGCTAGCTCCACTATATATATATATATATTTTTTTTTTTTCAGTTTTGGAGATCCAGCCCGGGACTTGTCAGATTGGGCCAGTGCTCTACCACCAGGTTACAGCCCCAGTTCTTTCTTTCTTTCTTTTTTAAAATTTGATACAGGTTCTCGCTAAGTTGCCCAGACTGACCTCTAACTTGGGCTCTTTCTGCTTCAGTCCTCTGGGTGGCTGGGATTATGGGGTGAGCCACCGTGCCTGGCCGAGGCACCATTTCTTCTAGGTTCCGCCGTCTCACAACAGCACCACGCTGGAGACCCAGCCTTTTAGCACATGGCCCTGTGGGGGCCTGCAGATCCAAACAAACTGCAGCACATAGGGAGTTCTGTGTGGGGCTGCCTGCCCATGTCTGTGACCATACCCCACAAGCTTGTCTTCCCACCCGGCCTGCTTCTCTGTGGGGACAGCCTGGGACTTCAGCCTTGCCCAGCTCCTGACCCCCATGGTCCTGGTGAATGGTGGCTAAATGACTGGTCTCTCCCCGTCAGCCTCTTGGAGTACTGACTAACTGGTGCTCAGGTGAACGAATGTGGAATATGGGATCTCTGCAGTCGGTATGCGGGTCCCTGAGTGCGACAGGTCTGTGTCACTTCAGCTAGAGTGTGTGCTGGCAGGGACACAATACTCAGAGATGGGGACCGGCTGCTTTTCTGGTTCCCTTTGGGCCCTCAGATGTCACTCTGGCCTTGAGGTCCCAGCACTGTTCCTGACTCAGGTCAGCCTGATCACTAGAGGGAGCCAGTGAGCAAGCGGCAAGCCCTCTGTTCGTGTCCTCCAGGCGACGTCTGTGCTGGAGGTGGAGGTTTGGAGCCAGGGCCCTCTGACCAGCCTTCTCTGCTAGTCTTGCCCTGTCATGCTGCTCTTCTGCTGCTCTTCCTGTGTGCTACAGGGGCTCTCTTTCCCATCAGTGCTGCCCTCAACCTCCCTTTCCTGTCCTTAATGTCTCATCTGCCCCACTCTGCTCAGGGTGAGCCAGCGGAAATGTGGTTTGGTTCCTTTTTATTTTTATTTTTTTTCTTCCTTTTTTTTTTCTTTTGGTACCAAGGATTGAACCCAGGGGTGCTTAACCACTGAGCCACATCCCCTGCCCTTTTTATTTTTTATTTTGAGACAGGGTCTCACTAAGTTGCTTAGGAACTCGTTAAGTTGCTGAGGCTGGCTTTGAACTTGAGATCCTCCTGCCTCGGCCTCTCGAGCTGCTGGGATTACAGGTGTGCCCCACTGCACCTGCTGGTTCCAACTTTTCCTTCTCACGTTCACTGGCTGCAGCAGCCCTCGCCTCCTCCCTGCTGCTCTCACAGTAGAGACTCCTGGGCACATTCAAGCTGTCCCCACTCCAAACTCTCCCTAGACCCAGACCTCATCCTGTTCCTGCTCTGCCCTCAGGAATCAACTTGAAGTCAAGGTTTTATCTTTCTTTTCCATTTTTTCTCCTTCCTTCCTGCCTCCCTTCTGTCTTCTCCCCCTCCTCCTCTATCTTCTCCTCCTCCTCCTCTTCTCCCTTGGGTCAGTGCAGAGGATGGAACCCAGGGCCTCACGCATGCTAAGCTAAATGATGTATCACTGAGAGATACCCACAGCCCTCTCCCCAGCTTTCTAGGTGGGAATATGCCACATGTTCTGAGGCCAGAAATTTTATATGTACAAGTTAAAGGAAAGAAGAACATATTCCAACAGGCCTACCGCCCAGATTGAGAAGTAGAATTGAACTAGCAGCCCCAGTTCGCCCTGTTCCAATCACATCCCTCCATCAGGAACAACCGTAATGCTGAGCCTTTGGTGAGCATTCCTCTGCTTCTCTATACGTGGTGCTTCCACCCATGTATGTATCCTTAAACAATTTATTGTTTAGCATTGAGTGTTTGAGTACTTTATATTAATTGAATCGTCCCGTGTGTTTTCTTCTTCCCCATGTTTTATTGGTGCATTATAGTTGTGCATAATGATGGGACTCCTTGTTACATATTTGTACATGCACACAATAGAGCAATATAATTTGACTAGTATTATTCCCCAGTATTTCCCCTTTTCCTTCCCTCCTCTCTCCCCTGGTTCCTCTCTTCTACTCTGCTGGTCTTCCTACAGTTTTTTTATTTGTTCTTTTTAGATATACATGGCAGGGTATATTTCGACATATTATACATACATGGAGTATAACTCATTCTACTCAGAATCCCCTTCTTCTTGTTGTACACGATGTGGAGTTTCACTGGTGGTGGATTCATATCTGAACATAGGAAAGTTCTGTCTGGTTCATTCTACCCTTTCCTGTTCCCACCCCTCCTTTCCCTTCATTCTGCTTTAATCCACTGAACGTCTATTCTTCCCTCCCCACCCCTCTGGTGTGTGTTAGCGTCTACATATCAGAGAGAACATTTGACCTTGTTTTTTGGGATTGACTTATTTCACTTAGCATGACAGTCTCCAGATCCCTCTCTTCCTTCAATTTTTATGAAACACCCCCCTCCCGTCTTACTTTTCCTTTTTCCTCTATAGCCTACACATATGAGAGAAAACATATGATCCTGTGCTTTCTGACTTTGGCTTGTTTCACTTAGCATAATGTTCTCAAATTCCATTCATTTTCCTGCAAATGACATAATTTCCATTCTTATTTATGGCTGCATAAAACTCCATTGTGTATATATCTATTTTCTTTATACATTTATCTGTTCAAAGACACCTAGGCTGGCTTTATAGTTTGGCTATGGTGAATTGTGCTGCTATAAACATAGATATGCATGTATTGCTATAGTATACTGACTTTTATTCTTTAGGATAAATACAGTAGAACAACTAGTAGTATAGTTAGGGATCTACCTATTGATTTCCATAGTGGTTGTACTAATTTACAGTCCCAACAACAATGTAAAAGTATTCCTTTTTATTCACATCATCTCTAGTATTTGCTAGTTATTCTTTGCATTCTAGATGACTGCCATTCTAACTGGAATAAGATGAAATCTCAGTGCAATTTTTTTTTCTTTTTTTTTCTCAGTGTAATTTTGATGTGCATTTCTTTAATTGCCAATGATGTTGAACCTTTAAAAAATATACTTGTGGGTCATTTGTATTTCTTCTTTTGAGAAGTATCTGTTTAGTTCATGTCCTCATTTATTTATCTACTTATTTATTTAAAAATATTTTTTAGATGTTGATAGACCTTTGTTTTCATTTATTTATGTGTGATGCTGAGAATTGAACCCAGTGCCTCACACATGCTAGGCAAGCACTCTACCACTGAGCCATAACCCCAGCCCTTGCTTATTTATTAACTGGGTTATTTGTTTGTGTGTGTATGTTAAATTTTTTGAGTTCTTTGTATATTCTGAATATTAATCCTGTCAGAAAAGATTTCCTCCCATTCTGTAGGTTCTCTCTTCCACATTCTTATTGTTTCCTTTGCTGTGCAGAAGCCTTTTAATTTGATGCCATCCCCTTTATTAACTCTTGACATTTTTTCCCCGAGCTTTAGGGGTCCTATTGAAAAAGTGGTTGCCTGTGCCTATATGTTGGAGTGTTGACCCTACATTTTCTTCTAGGAGTTACATAGTTTCTGGTCTAATTCCTATCTTTTTGATCCATTTTGAGTTGGTTTTTGCACAGGGTGAGAGATCAGAATCTAGTCTCATTCTTTTATATATGGATAACCACCATTTGTTTAAAAGGCTCTCTTTTCTCCAACTTCTGTTTTGGGAACCTTGTCAAGATCAGGTGACTATCTGTGTGAGTTTGTCTCTGTGTCTTCTACTCTGGACCGTTTGTCTGTGTGTCTGTTTTTATGCCAGTACCATGCTGTTTTTGTTACTAGAGCTCTGTAGTATAATTTGAACTCTGGATTGTTATGCTTCCAGCTTTGTTGTTTTTGCTCAGAATTGCTGTAGATATTCTGAGTCTTTTATTCTTCCAAATGAATTGTTTTGATGGGGATTGCTTTGAATCTGTATATTCCTTTTGGTAGTATGGACATTTTAACAACATTAATTCTGCCTGTCCATGAATATGGGGGGGGGGGGTCTTCCCATCTTCTGAGGTCTTCTTCAGTTTCTTTCTTCAATGTTCTATAGTTTTCATTGTAGAGGTAGTTCACCTCTTTTGGTTAGATTTATTCCTAGGTTGTTTTGTTTTGAGGCTACTGTGAATGGGATTGTTTTCCTCAGCAGATTCATTATTAGTGTATAGGAAAGATATTGATTTTTGCATGTTGATTTTGTAACTTGCTACTTTGCTGATTTTATTAGTTCTAGCCATCTTCTGGCTGAGTGTTTTGGACTTTTTTTTTTTTTTTTTTTTTTGCGGTGCTGGGGATTGAACTCAGGGCCTTGTGCTTATGAGGCGAGCACTCTACCAACTGAGCTATCTCCCCAGCCCACTGGACTTTCTAAGTATAGGATCCTATCATCTGCAACAGTGATAATTGACTTCTTCCTTTCCTATTTTTATCCTTTTATTTTCCTTCTTTTGCCTAATTGTTCTAGCTAGAATTTCTAGTATTATATTGAATATGAGTGGTGGTGAGAGTGGACATCCTGGCCTTGTTCCATAATTTAAAGGAAATTCTTTCAGTTTCTCCCTATTTACTATGAGGTTGGCTTTGGGTTTTTAGCATGTAGCCTTTATGATGTTGAGGTAGCTTCCTTCTATCCCTGGTTTCTTCAGTGTTTTTATCATGAGTAGGTGCTTAATTTTGTTGCAGGCCTTCTCTGCATCTATTGAGGTAATGAAGTGATTTCATCCTTAATTCCACTTATGTGAGGAATTACATTTATTGATTTGCATATATCAAGCCATCCTGGCATCTCTGAGATAAAACCAACTTGGTCATGATGTACAATACTCTTAATATGTTGTTGAATACAATTTGCTAATAATTCATTAGGAATTTTTGTATCTAAGCTCATCAGGAATATTGGTCTTTAGTTTTATTTACTGGTGACTTTATCTGGTTTTGGTGTGAGTGTGATACTGACTTCATAGAATGAATTTGGAAGTGTGCCATCCCTTTCTATTTCATGGAATAATTTGAGGAGTATTGGCATTAGTTCTTCTTTAAAGATCTGGTAAAATTCAACTGAGAATCCATCTGGTCCTGAGCTTTTCTTTTTTGGATTTCTTTTACTGTTTCTGTCTCATTGCCAGTTATTTTTCTGTTTAGGTTTTCTATGTCCTTTTGATTCAAATTTAGCAGGTCATATGTGTCTAGAAATGAATTCATTTCTTCTAGGTTTTCCAATTTATTGGAGTATAAGTTTTCAAAATAATCCCTAATGATTCTTCTGTGATGATTTCTCCTTTTCATCTCCAATCTTATTAATCTGGGTCTTCTCTTTCTTTTGGTTAGTTTGGCTAAGGGCTTATCAATCTTGTTTATCTTTTCAAAGAACCCACTCTTTATTTCTCTGTTCCTTTGTATTCTTAAAAAAAATTTCCTTTTCATTGATATTTGGCTCTGATCTTAATTATTTCCTTTCTTCTACTGATTTTTAAATTGGCTTTGGACTTTGAGATGCACCATGAGGTTGTTTATTTGGGATAGGTCTGATTTTCTTAGGTAGGCACTTGTAGCTATAAACTTTCCCTTAGGTCCATCTTCATAGTGTCCCAGACATTTTGATTTATTGTATCACTATCTGATTTGATTCTAAGAATTTTTAATTTCTCCCCTGATTTCTTCCATCACCAATTCATGATTCTAAAGTGTGTGGTTCAGGGGCTGGGGTTGTGGAGCACTTACCTCACATGCATGAGGCACTGGGTTTGATCCTCAGCACTACATAAAAATAAATAAATAAAGGTATAAAAAAGGGTGTTTCAATCTCCATGTGTTTATATAGTTTATGTAGGGTTTTTTGGTGTTGATTTTTAATTTTACTTCATTCTTATGCAATAAGATATAAAGAATTATATCTTTTTTATGTATTTTCTGTGAGTTGCTTTATGTCCTCCAATATGGTTTATTTTGGAGAAGGTTCCATGAGTTGCTGAGAAGAATGTGTATTTGGCTGTTGTTGGGTGAAATATTCTTTATGTGTCTGTAAGTCCATTTGATTTATAATATTTTTCAGCTCCAGAATATTTGCTGAGTTTATGTCTGTGTGACCTATCTATCAGTGAGAGAGATGTGTTGAAATCACCCAGTATTATTGTATTTGGGTCTATTTGAGTCATTAGTTTGAGTAGCATCTGCTTAATGTACCTAGGTACATCAATGTTTGGGGCATATTATTTATCTTCTTGTTACATTGTTCCCTTTACCAGCATTAGTGACCTTCTTTGTGTCTTCTGATTGATTTTGGACTGAAATCTGCTTTGTTAGGTGTGAGAGTAGCTCCTTCTGCTTGTTTTCAGGCTCCATTTGCATGATATATCAATTTCCATTCTCTCACTTTCAATCTGTAGCTGCCTTTGCCTGTAAGGTGAGTCTCTCACAAACAACATATACTTGGGTCTTGTTTTTAATCCATTCTGCCAGCCTATGTCTTTTTTGGAGGGGAGAATACTGGGAATTAAACTCAGGGGCACTCAATCACTGAGCCACATCCCCACCCCTATTTTGTATTTTATTTAAAGACAGGATCTAATTGAGTTGCTTAGCAACTCCATTTTACTGAGGCTGACTTTGAACTTGTGATCCTCCTACCTTGGCTTCCTGAACCAATGGGATTACAGGTGTGCACCACTACACCTGGTTGCCTATGTCTTTTATTTGGAGAGTTGAGACCATTTACATTCAATGTTACTAAAGAGAGATGTTTATTAATTTCTGCCATTTTGATTTTTTTCCAATGTTTAATTTGATCTTGTTTCTTGCTTCTTAGTTACTGTTCAAATTTTGTTCATTTATGGAATCTGGGCTTTGTTTTTGATTTCTTCTGTGTGAAGTATTTCTTTAAGTATTTTCTGTAGTGCCATTTTAGTAGTCATGAATTCTTTTAGTTTTTGCTTATCTTGGAAGGTTTTCGTTTTTGTTTCAATTCTGGAAGATAGCTTTGCTGGATATAGAAATCCTGGTCAACAGTTATTTTATTTCAGAACTCGGTATATATCATTCTAAGTCCTCCTGGATTTTAGAGTTTGTGCTGAGAATAGAAAGTAATTCTGATTGACTTGTCTCTAAATGTGACCTGATGTTATTCTCTTGAGAATTTAAAAATTCTATCTTTGTTATGTATGTTAGGCATTTGATTAAAATGTGTTGTGTAGAGGTTCTTTTTTGTTTTTTGTTTTTTGTTTTTGTATATTTGGGATTCTGAATGCATCATGTATCAGGCTGTCTGTCTCATTCTCAAGGTTTGGAATTTTTTCTTTTGTATTTCTCCGAAGAGGTTATATGTTCCATTAGCTTGCATCTCACAACATTTTTTCATTTTTAATGATTCTTAAGTTTGGTCTTTTAAGGTTGTCTCTGTAATATAAAGTCGATACCCCGCCTCCCAACCACTTGTCAATCTGTGCTCCGCCCGCCTCTTCCGTTACAGGAATTTCCCTGCCTCCCAACCACTTGTCAATCTGTGCTCCGCCTGCCTCTTACATTACAGGAATTTCTGGCCTATGCTACAGTCATTTTCCTGCTAACCACGTTTCATCCTAACATGCTAGCTAGCTATTGGTTCAGCAGTCAGCTTGCAAGTATTCTCCTCTGCTATTGGTTCCTTCCAGCCCATGAGATTCCAATATCTGGGAGAAACGTTCATGCCATCTTTCTCTTTTCCTTTCTTTTCACCCCCCAGCGCTAGTCGTCTGCATAATAAAGTCTCTTGCGTGAGGCCTTGTATCCGTGGTGGATTTTTCTGGGAGCTATTGTCGAGCTGCCCGAGACGGGCGAGCAGAACGGCAGTTCAGCGGGAGGGGGCTGGAACTGCCGAGTCCGGAGCCGAGCTGCATTTTTTCCTTACAGTCTGAGAGTTCTTGTATATTCTGATCATATTTACTCATTTTATTGAATACTGCCTGCATGTTTGAGGCTGGCCACTTTGTGCTCCACCTTTGAGATTCTGTCTTCAGCCTCGTCTACTCTATTAGAGAAAATTTCAACTGAACATTTTATTTGATTTATTGTGATTTCTGTTTGGTTCTTTTTCAGTATCTCTATGTCCTTACTCAATTACTCATTTACATCCTCTGACTTCCTTAGTTAATTCAGTTGTTATTCTGTGTTCTCTTGGAACTCTGATTCTCTTTATAATCATCCTTTTGAATTCTTTATCTGATATTTCATCCACTTCAATATCTTTGGAGTCAGTTATTGGTGAATCATAAATTTTAGGAGTTGTTGTGTTCCCTTGTTTTCTTCCTATTTCATGTATTCTGGTCTGGGGTTTTATGCATCTTTAGGGGTGAATTTTTCTTCCATTCGTATGTATGGGCCTTTTTATGCAATGACATTCTTTTGCCGAAGTGTCCTGAGTTATCTAGATTGAGACCCCCTCCTAGGTGTGGTGCCCACAGCTTTGGTGTTAATTCTCTGTTTTTGCTATAGGAGTGGATACCCTTGAGTGGACCCTGAGGGTTGCCCAGTCATTCCTACTTGGGGCCTGGTCATTAGTTTGCCTTTTTTTTTTTCCCCCTGTTCTAGTCTTTGTATTAAAGTATTGCTGAAGTTGGGTGTGGTGAATTTGTGTGCTGAGCAAGGTGCCCCGTCTTTTTGGCTGGTTTAGTTCAGCAGCAGAGTCTCTAACCCATGAACTTGTAGTGTCCGTGTAGCTTCCCAGCACCTCACAGAATATGGGGAACAAACACCAGCAACAACCGAAGCAAACGATACACATCATTAAAATAAATACTTGGTGCCTCCAATCACATCTACCACCTTAGTTACCACAAAAACAGGAATGGTGGGGTCAGCCATTGCCAACAGCCAAAACAATAAATAACCGTGAACTAGAGCTGACATTAAAGTCAGCAGCGGGTGTCAGCTGTGTCATCTACAGCGCTAATAATGCAACAACATGAATGTTGGGGGCAGGGGTTATTCAAACTAAATAGTTCTGAAAGATAATACAAATGCAGTTCATTAAGAGAAAAGAAAAAGATGTGATGGGAAAGTAGAGGAGTTTAGAATGTTCTAAATGTGAACAGAGAGATTGCAGAAGAGATGTAGCAAGGGATGGTTATAAAGGAGGAGGAGAAAATAGAAAAAGAAAACAAAGAAGAGGGAGAGGGAAAGAGAGAACAAGAGAATTGGCTGTTAGCAGAAGAAAGGGGAGAAAGGGAGACACAAAACCTAACCAAAATAAACAAACCCAAAACCCTGAGCCTCAAAAGACAAGGAGAGGGTGGGGCTGGGTCTCAGTGGTGGAGCCCTTGCCTGGCGCCTCTGAGGTGCTGGGCTTGATCCTCAGCACTGCATAAAAATAAATGAGTGAAATAAAGGTATTGTGTCCATCTATGACTAAAAACATTTAAAAGTAGAGACAAGGAAAAATAACTATCATAAAAAATGCTAAAAATGAGGGAAAGATGAAACAAACACATATATATGTATATATATCCATGAGCCAAACAGCAGAGCAAGATCACACACACAAAGGAAAAAAAAAATCTTTCTTTTGTTTTGCCGTGGGAACCCAGGGCCTTATACTTGAGAGGCAAGCACTCTACCAACTGAGCTATAGCCCCAGCCTGAGGAAAATTCTTAATGGAAAATGAAAGAATTGTCTCCACAGAGGGGATCAAAAAAGTCAATGAGGAATGGATGGTCACGACCTATGGTCACTGTTGTTCTTTGTTTCATCTTGCTACGGGGAGAGAAAGAAAGAGAGAAAGAGGGAGAGAGAGAGAGAGAGAGAGAGAGAGAGAGAGAGAGAGAGAGAGAGAGAGAGAGAGAGACAAGCATACATGCTGGGGGCCGGTAAACCCTTCGCCTTTCTGAGTTTCCCACCCACTTGCCGGCTGAAGGGGCCTAGGGCTGAAGCTGGTCGAGGGGCTCCCGGCTTCCCTCCTCACTGTCAGGTGGGATGGGATGGGACGTTCTGTCAGCTGGAGTTGGGGCTGCACAGCGTGTGGCTGCTGCGGAGCTCTGGGGGCTGAGGGAGCCCCTGTGACCAGGGCTTACATCTGAGCGGGCCTTAGGGGAGGTTGGGTGGTGACCAATCTCTGGAGAGATTAGATCGACACCCCATGGGACCAGGTCGATGCTGATCCCTGCCAGGTCTCCGAATCCGGAGCCTGCCAGGAATTTTGCTTGTGGAGCCGGGGAGCCAACCCTCCCCACCCTCTGCTGCCTCAGTGTGCCTTTCCCAGCCTCAGTCCCTGAGGGTATTCCCACCTGCCTGTTCGATTTCCTGACCCTCTTGGGTTGGCCACGTGAGCCACCAGACTCTAAGGGAAAGTGAGTAGCAAGCCCCTCTGCTTTTCTGCCGAGAATTCCCCTGGGGACCACCTTCTCTGGGTCTGTTTCACTCGTGTTCTGCTGGGGACACCCAGGCTGGGAGGACTAGTTTGCTGGCAGGGTGTGCAACGTGTGCGGCCACCTCCCAGGTTTCTGTGGCAGCAAGCTGCAACGTGGCCTCCCCGGGTGACTCCCAGCCTCGGCTCCCACACGCCCGTTGAGAATCACGAGCGCTTTTCAAACCCCAGGTCACTGTGCAGCCTTGGGATCAGCTAAGTTCCGGCTGCTGCTCTGAGCCTCAGTTTTTCCCATTGCATTTTTCTCTCCATGTGATCTTCCTCTCTGGTGAAGCATCGCCATGGCCGCCACCACAACCAACTGGGCTCCCGGGTGTTCTTTTTCGTTCTTTCTTCAATGCACCCGAATTTCCGAGTCCGCTGGATATTGAATTTCAGTGAACTCCCTCTTTGACCCACCTTCCTGAGAAGCAGCCTCTCGCTGCTGAATCCTGAGCCACTGAGCAAGGGAAATGCAGCCTTCCTCTGCCCTGCTATCTGGAATCCCCGTCCTGTGGGTCTTCTTCAGCATTTACTTCCGTTTAGCTTTTCAGTTTGGAGATTCATCATGTTTATGTGTTGCTGTGGTCATTCATTTTATTGCTGGGTAATATTCCCTTGATGAATACAGTGCTAGTGGTTTAAACTTTTTTTTTTTTTTTTTTTTTGGTAAGAGAAAGGTAAGAATTTTATTTGTTTATAAGCACATTTTCTATTAACGATCAACTTTATGACTGGATATAAAAGACAAGAGTTAGTGTCATGCGGCAGCGTTGATTTAATGAATGGAGATAGAAAGAACAAAGAGGTGTTTGAACAAGCCTGACAGTCTTTTTTTTTTTTTTTTTTTTTTTTTTGCGGTGCTGGGGATTGAACTCAGGGCCTTAGTGCTTGCGAGGCAGGCACTCTACCAACTGAGCTGTCTCCCCAGCCCAAGCCTGACAGTCTTAACGGATTTTATTATATTGTTTGGAATGCTCTAAACTGATGAAAGCTTTTGAAAAAATCTTCAATTCCCAACCTCTTAAAAAAGTGTGTTGAAGTCAGGTGTGGTGGTCCCTGCCTGTAATCCCAGCGACTTGGGAGGCTAACGCAGGAGGATCTCAGGTTCGAGGCCAGCCTCAGCAACTTAGAGAGGCCCTAAGCAACTCAGTAAGACCCAGTCTCAAAATAAAAAATAAAAAGGGTTGGGGTGTAGCTCAGTGGTTAAGAACATCTGGGTTCAATCCCAAGTGCAAGAAAACCAAAAACAACAATAAAACAAACAAAAAATAGTAACCAAAAAACTGTGTTGAAAGGAAAAAAATAGTGATGATCTGGATAGATACGAAAGAGCATGCTCAGCTCCTCCCACACCTCCTCTGGCATCTGCTGATAAAGGATTCTCAGGAAGCAGAACATTCTTAAAATTCATCAGGTAGGGTATCTCTGGGGTAAAGAACCAACAGCATCTCTAGTCCTCTGCTCACTCTCCACAGACCATCTTGTCATTCCTAAGGTGTAATTCTACGTTCCACGTGCACTTGCGAGATGAGGTAGACATTATGGTTACATCCCACATGAGTCAGGCTTAAAAGTTTTCTAAATACTGTGTGTGCACTAGAAATTTCATGCTGTGTCAAGTTGGTATCAGTATTAAGTACTGGACTTGAAAATGAGATATTATAGGTATTTACTGAAACCAGTCTGAAACACTGACCCAGAAAGACCAGGCTGGAAATATGAGATTTCCTTGATTTAGGATGGTTTTGTGTGTGTGTGTGTGTGTGTGTGTGTGTGTGTGTGTGTGTGAGAGAGAGAGAGAGAGAGAGAGAGAGAGAGAGAGATTGACACAGAGAGAGAGCTATACATTGTTTAAAACAAATATGTGAGAACCTTTTTTGTATATGCTGACTTTATCATGATAATTCTAGCTGAATTTTTTTTAAACAATCAAGAAGTAGGTTTATTGAAAAGAGATAGAGATACAGAGATAGACTTCTCCAAAGAGAATGGGCCCCAGAGCTGGGAATCCTCTAGCTGATTCTTTATGAAGGATTAGGGGTATACATCTTCAGAAGTGCATAAAAGAAATAAATTCTGTTTTTTTGTTTTGGTACTGGGGGTTGAACCTAGGGGCACTTTACAACTGAACCACATCCCAGCCTCCCCCCGCCCCAACCCTATTTTTGAGACAGAATCTGGCTAAGTTGCTTAAGGCCTCACTAAGATGCTGAGGCTGGCCTCAGACTTGTGATCCTCCTGCTTCAGCCTCCCGAGTTGCTGGAATTACAGGCCAGTGCCATTGTGCCCAGTGAGAAATAAATTCTGAAAAAGGCAATTTCTTCAGTTTAGGAAGAACTGTATTCTGGGAAGTACTTCAGATAGAATGGACAATAATTCTAGGATTATAACCAAGAAGGACAGGAAGACTTCAGGAGACGTTTTAGTTTTGAATGTAGAATAATCCACTGAAGTGTGATATCTCTGTTATCCTTTTCTTTGCAAGAAATTGAATGACAGCAAATTTCTCTATCCTGAAGAGCAGACAGATTAGTTTTTTCAATGAGCTGTTTCTCATCCAAAGCATTTGGAAGATCCCTCTTGTTTCAGAGTACTAGTACTGGAATTCCTCGTGACAGCAGTCTATCTAGAAGATTATGTAGTTCATTCTGAGTTCTCACATCGTGCTGCGGCATCTACCATAAACAACAGCACGGACTTCTCTGCAACACCACTCCCACCTTGTCCTCCTAGGTCCCAGAGCTTTATTGGGACGTTACCTTTAGCCTCTTCATCATGTCGAAGCCTACTGTGGAGGCAGATGTGGTTGCGCACGCCTGTTATCCACTCAGGAGGCTGAGGCACGAGGATCACAAGTACAAAGCCAGCCTCGGTCACTTAGGGTGGCCTTAAGCAACTCCGAGAGACCCTGTTTCAAAATAAAAAATAAAAAAAAAATAAAAAGGGTCAGGGAGTGGTTCCATGTTTAAGCATCCTTGGTTCAATCCCAGCACTCAAAACCAACACAACAAAAACAAAAACCAAACCCTCTGTGGGTATCACCTTCACTGAAGTGACCGCAGTGGCGTTGACGAAGGTGGTCTTGCCTGAGTACCACAGCCATACGCGTAGCAGCTCCATCTCCTCCTTGTAGAAGAGTTAGAGGGACCAGTCCAGTGGGTGGGAGGTGAGTGCAGTCATGCTGACCGCCTGGGGGCAGGATGGACCCGAGGGCGGGGAAATGGCACTGGTGAAGACTCCAGGGAGTGGCCGTGCTCCGCCCCCAGTGCCTCCTGGGTCCAGTGCGACCCAGGTGGACAGGTGCACTCGGTGGCAGCTGGAGCCAGCTGATTTAAGCATCTCTAAAAAAAATCTTTTAATTTTATTTATTCTAATTAGTTGCAATAGAATGCATTTACACATTTTGATACAGCATACATAAATAGAGGATAATGTCTCATTTTTCTAATTATACGTATTGTAGGATCACATCAGCCATGCAGTCACACGTGTACATGAGGTAATGTCATTCCTTCCCCCATACCCTTTCCCCTCCCTTCACTCCCCTCTACCTAATATGAAGTACCTCTATTCTTCCCTGTTCCCCCCCATCTACTATGGATTAGCATCTGAATATCAGAGGAAACATTCAGCTTTTGGCTTTTTTGGTTTGGCTTATTTCATTTAGCATGATATTCTCTAACTCCATCCATTTACAAGCAAATGCCAGAATTTCATTCTTCTTTAAAGCTGAGTAATATTCCATCCTATATATATTTATATATATCATATATTTTTTCTTTATCCATTCATCTGTTGAAGGGCATCTAGGTTGGTTCCATAGTTTAGCTATTGTGAATTGAGCTGCTATAAACATTGATGTGACCATGTCATTATAGTATGTTGATTTTAAGTCCTTTGGGTGTAAACTGAGGAGTGGGATAGCTGGGTCAAATGGTGGTTCCATTCCAAGTTTTCTGAGGAATCTCCACACTGCTTTCCAGAGTGGTTGCACCAATCTGCAATCCCACCAGCAATGTATGAGTGTACCTTTTCCCCTACATCCTTGCCAACATTTATTGTTGCTTGTATTCTTGATAGTTGCCATTCTGAGTGGAGTGAGATAAAATGTTAGAGTAGTTTTGATTTGCATTTCTCTAATTGCTGGAGATGATGAACATTTTTGATTTAGGCATCTTAATGGCTGTTTGAGTTGTAGATTTCTAGTTTACAGTTTTTATATGAACTTCTTTTTTTTTTTTTTGTAGCCAGGTGTTACCCACTTCAATGCAAAACTTGATCACAAGAGTTCAAAAAGGCATAGAAAAACCAATGAGTTTCAATTTCATTACAAGTTTTAAAGTCTGGGACTAGTTTTGAAAACCTTATATACTAATTTCAGCCCAGGGTTATTTTTCTTAACAACCAAACTGAAAATTACTACCTGGGAACATCAATGCAACAATAAGGTATAATTTGAAAATGCATGTGACAAACTTATAAGTTAATAATCATGGTAAGGGACAAAGTGACAGATGCCTCAGTTGAGTTTGAAGGAAATGCTGCTTTATATGAGGATCAAGGAGAAATGAGCAAACAATTCTGCTTCAAAATTTTGGCATAGAAGTAGAAAATGAGAAAGCCTTTATCACAAATGAAACTGCAAAACCTCAATGTGTTACCCTCCATCCAAGAAGTACCAAATGTTAAACTGGAGCCAAGCGGGGACTTGAACATTTAATACCCAACTACGCAACTCATGAAGCAGGAGCATTTCAGATGTTGGAAATCAACCATAGGCAAGCTCTTTAAAAACAGGAATTTTCTACAGAGAAAATATAAAACAAGGCAAACTTTTCCATAGAAATCCATTGTTTGGATTTCAGGAGGGTCCCTAAGGCCTTAGGGGTTCTTTCAAGGTCACTCAACAACAATGACATCTCCCCAGCTGTTCACCTTCCCCCCTTTCAGTTCTCCAGCTTCTGCGCACATTGGCACCAAGTCCCAAGGGGAGGCCTCATTTTCTGCCCTAGCATCTTGCAGGCACACCACTTAGTGTTTGGATCATTTTTTTGCAGGTGGCGGGGTGTGCCAGGGATTGAACTCAGGGGCACTTGGTCGCTGAGCCACATCCCCAGTGTTTTATTTAGAAACAGGGTCTCACGGAGTAGCTTAGCACCTTGCTTTTTGGTGAGGCTGGCTTTGAACTCGCCTTCCTCCTGCCTCAGCCTCCTGAGCTGCTGGGATTACAGGCTTTCTACACTGCGCTCCACTGTTTAGAGAATTTTTGACGTGAAGTCCAGCCATGGCCTCTGTGACATGGAGATGGCTATTTCCTGGGAAACTCCCAAGTCCTTGGCCTGAACTGTTGTCCAGTCACTTCTCCCGCTCCCTCCAGGTAAGCCTCCGGAACTCTTGGCATGGATGTTCCCCTCACTGAGAAAGGCACGACCACATCTGGAAGCCCTGCGGCCGTCTCCAGCTCCCTCTGCTGGAGACAAAGTGATAGTTCATCGCAAAGACTTGGCAGAAACAATGATTTAAAAACATTTTTTTTTAAAGCACCTTTATTTATTTTTATGTGGTGCTGAGAATCGAACCCAGTGCTTCACACATTTGAGGCAAACGCTCTACCACTGAGCCCAGCCCCAGCCCAACAGTGGTTATTTACAAATTCATTTCTGCACACATTGACTCAATTTAAAATCCGGGACTTTCACAATTGCTCTCCAAACTCTTTTTGAAGGGTAGAATATACAGTAATGCTAAAGGATTGTATTTCATGTCTTTTTGTATAAATGTATTATGCACACGTAATTGTGTGCATCAAGAGTAATTTGTGCCTGTACAAATATGTAATAATGAATCCCATCAATATTTGATAGCAAACTATAATGCACCAATAAAAAGGTGGGGAAAAAAGAAGATAGGAAATCACATGAGTCTTAAAAGTAATTTGTAATTAAAAAATAAGCCAGGTGTAATGGCACAGCCACTTGGAAGTCTAAGGCAGGAGGATCACAAATTTGAGGCCAGCCTCAGCAACTTAGGGAGACCCTGTTTCAAGAAGAAAAATAAATGACGTGGGAGGTAGCTTGTTCAATTCCCAATACTGATAAAAAATAAAATAAAAAGTAAAATGCTTCAGAAACCTGCATTTTATTGACATTGCCATCTTTCCACAAAATAATTAATTTAAAAAGTCATCCATTTTGCTTTAAATGAATGAGAAAAAAACCCTGCTTGAGTTCCTGAATTTTCATTTGAGAAAAGGACCAGATACATCTGTCACACTTTTTAAATTAAACAGTGATTAGCTGAAGCTCGCATCTCCACACCCTGGTCCACCTGCTCAATGTCAGATGGCGTCTGTGCCCTTCAAGTGTCCTTCTCCTTCTATTTTGGTATAACTATCATGAGAACTGAAATTTTCAAGCTGAAAAAAGAATCATCTAATTATGGATCAGTGCATGGCAGCCCTAGCAAAGCCCTTTTACTATGATTTCCAATTTTCTGTTCCATCCACACTGCAGGGAGAAAGGATAAACCACTGCTAGTCAGCTTTCTGTTATTGGAATAAATACCTGAGATTAAATAACATAAAAAGTAAAGGGTTGGGCTGGGGCTGGGCTCAGTGGCAGAGCGCTTGCTTAGCATGTGTGAGGCACTGGGTTCCATCCTTAGCACCACATATAAATTTTTTAAAAAATAATAAAATAAAGGTCTATCAATATCTGAAAAAAATTAAAAAAAGGAAAGGTTTATTTTGGCTCACAGTTTTAGAGGTTTCTGTCCACGATTAGTGCTAAATCATGGTGGGAATTTTGCAGAGCAAATATGCTCACTTCTTGGTTGAAAAGCAAAAGAGAGAGAGTCTGGGGTCCCCTTACCCTCTTCAAGGACACAACCTCCATGGTCTAAAGAGTCTCTCTAAGTCCCATCTCATAAAGGTTCTAGTACCCTCAAATAGAGCTGCTCTGGGAACCAAGCCGTTAACACATGGACTGTTGGGAGACCCTTAAGATCTAACCTATAGTAACCAGAATTTTAGTATCCAGATTTTTTTTCCCAAGAGTTCATAAAAAATATTCCTAATAAAGGAGGGTTTTTTTTTTTTTTTTTTTTTTTTTTTTTTTAATATAGTACTGGAGATAAAACCCAGAGCTTCGCACATGGTAGGCAAGTACTCTACCACTGAGCTACATTCCCAACCTAAGATATGAGTTTTAATCCCCAACTTCTTCCTCTCTTTCCTCCTGGTTCATTGGAAGTAACAAAATTTGCAACTTTCATCGCTGTTAATAGCTACATGCAACCAAACACGTAGATTTTTTTTGTGGTGCTTTGGATCAAACCCAGGGCCTCAGGCATGATAGGCAAACACTATACCACGGAGCTGCATCCCCAGCCCTCAAATACATACATATATTTTGGTGAGATATTTCAAATACCTGTTGGAAATTATAGTGGTTGGGCTGGGGAGATAGCTCAGTTGGTAGAGTGCTTGCCTTGTAAGCACAAGGCCCTGGGTTCGATCCCCAGCACCACCAAAAAAAAAAAAAAAAAAAAAAGAAAGAAATTATAGTGGTCTTACTCTTGCTCCATTTAATGATGATGACTGCTCTGCTGAGATTCCCAGCTTTTCCATTCTCTCTTGGAGAAACTTCTGGAAATTGGCAGTACCCAGGATCCTATCTTCTACTGGCTGAGTACAGTCAAGGGTGAACTTTGGAACCTACTTCTTTTTATTTTCTTTCCCCCTCCAATGCAAGTTTCTCCACAGGTGTGAGGGTAAGGGACACACTCTGAGCCCGGCCCAGCGAAGGCAGCCTTATGGGCAGGAAGTTCTAACTTCGGGCTGCCTGAACTCTGGAGAGGGAAGCAGGCGATCATGCCTGGATGGTGCAACCCCAAGAAAGCCTCCGGACGTGGGACTCAGTGCAGCCTCCTGGCTGTTGTTCTGTCAGGAGGGTGATGTGCCCTGACTCCCCAAGAGGGAACATGGACTCAGACACGGAAGTTCTGTTCTTTTTCCAGATCTGATTGTATAGTTTAAAACAAAACTCTGGATGCCCTGGAAGTCCTTATCCACTTTCTTGGCTCCATGAGTCATTCTGGTGAATAATCAAACATGAAGGAGTCATGGGAACCCCCAGATTTGTAGCTAGTTCGTCAGAAGTGTGGGTGGTCTGGGGTTCTATGTGTGGCTGGCATCTGGAGCGAGGGAAGTCTTGTTGAAGAGTGTTCTCTCTCTCTCTCTCTTTTATAATATTTGTTTTATTAGTTTTGTGTGTGTGTGTGTGTGTGTGTGTGCGTATGTGTGTGTGTGCTGGGGATTGAGCTCAGGGCCTTGTGCTTGTGAGGGAAGCACTCTCCCAACTGAGCTATATCTCTGGCCCCTGAAGACGTCTTAAATCTGCTCTGATCTGGAAAGTCTAGCACTAACTCCGTGTAGTTAGTGTCAGAATAAAAATTCAGTACTCCTGTTGGGGGTGAAATATCCATCACTGTGTGTGTTGGGGTGAAAGGCTTGGTGTGTGTGTATGTGTGCAAACTGAGTTGTGTGAGTGTGTGAGTCGGATGCCCTGAGGGCAAAGAGCCCGCAGGGTTGACGCTATAGGATTTGGTGACAGTCTCCAGGGATGTTCCCCCAAACCAGACTCTTGGGATGACAGACCCAGCTCTGAGGGATGGTGGGAGGGAGGAAGCACTCACTAAGTGGTGACACCTGGGGACAGAGCGCTGTGGAGGAGGCAGATGAAAGGACCTGTGAGGGCTGCCCGGCAGCCCAGGCCCAGGCAGGTGCATGCCGGCGGGGTAGGGGGACCGCTGCCCCAGCCCCACTAGTCTTTCTTCCTACTCTGGCCCCCAGAGCACGTGGGCATCTTCCCCAAGCCTTCCACAGAGGGAAGGTCCTCTGAGGGTGGAGAGGGCCAGGAGGCTCCCTGAGGACGCAGGGCCCTCTGAGCCTCTCTGTCTGGGAGGACTGGGCTGGAGGCGTGGAGGGGTGTGCTCAGCAGTAGTATCTGTGTGCCCGTCCCACACTAATCATCTGTGCAGAGCACCCGCCTGTCCCTTTCCATGGCCCACACCCAATACACACACGTGTCCATCATCCCGGTGCAGCTGTGGTGGCGGCCTGTGTCTCAAACACCCACTGCATACGCTTGGCACCCCTGCTCACACAACTACCTCACAAACTCCTCTACACCTGCCTGAGGTTACCTGCCTCACAGGTAACTTCACCTGCACAGCACCACCAGGACACACACTTTGCTATGCCAACATTGGGAGCAGGGAAAAGCCTGCACCCTCAACTTGGAGCACCCTGGGAATGGTGGTGGCTGGAGGCCAGGGAAGTCACTGTGCTTCTGACCTTTACCTACTCGTCTTGGGTTCCAAACTCTGGGGAACGCGGTGATCATTGCATTGAGCCAAGAAAGTGGAAGAGGACTTCCCTGCTCTGCCTGGCTGTGGCAGTCAGCTTTGTGTTGAAAATACCTGACAAGAACAACTAGAGGGGCTGGGGACACCGCTCAGTTGGTAGAGGACTGGCCTCGCATGCACAAGGCCCTGGGTTCAATCCCCAGCACGGCAAGAAAAAAAAAGAAGAAGAAGAAGAAGAAGAAGAAGAGGAGGAGGAGGAGGAGGAGGAGGAGGAGGAGGAGGAGGAGGAGGAAGAGGAGGAGGAGGGAAAGGGGAAAGTGTATTTTGGCTCACCATTCCAGAGATTTAGTCCCTGGTCAGCCAACTCCATTTCTTGGTTCCAAGGTGAGGCAGAACACCATGGCAGGAGGGTGTGGTGAAGAGCTCATGGCAGCCAGGAAGTAGAGCGAGCAAGGTGAAGGGGCCACAGAGAAGGAGACCTTCTAGAGTTTGCTGCCAGTGAGCCCCACCCCAGCCATGTCCCACCTGCCCGTATCACCACCCAGTCAGTCCTTTCAAACGAGGGTGGGCTGATGAGGCTACAGTTCTCACAGTCCAATCATCTCCCCTCTGGACGCTCCTGCATTAACACCGGAGCTTTCCGGGGACACCGCATATCCAAGCCATAACTCGGGCCCCGCCTGGCTTTCAAGGAGAGGTGGACATGGGCCTGAGGGATGGTCACATTCCCAAGCTGTGTGGATCCCAGCCAGGAACTGCTATCCCTGAGGCCACTCTGGAATGCAGATCCTGCCAGCACAGAATCAGGCTCCTTCCCTTCTACTTCCGTTGAGTTGTCCCCACTCAACCCAACTCTGTCCTTCACATCCTCCGTTTCTTTGCCTGTTCTTGACTTGTGAGGCGGAAAAGTCACACTGACCTTGGGGAGAGAGCTCCCTCGGCTGGGTTGTTAGTGGAAGGAATGGACTTTCCAAGGCACGGACATGGTGGTAGCTGGGCAGTGGCATCTGGGAGACCCGGGGCAATGTCCTCCAACATGTGGTGGGTCCTGCAAGTCAGTCAGCTGGAATATGTTCATGAGGGTTCAGATTCGATTCGCATGAGGGCTCTATTGGGAGTTGGTTTAGAAGCCATTCATGTTATATCCTGGCAAAGAATTTGTCTACATTTTGTCCATGTCCCAAGACTTTCTGTGAGATTAGGGCCAGACACCTGTTATCTCAGTGACTTAGAAGTCTGAAGCAGGAGAATCACAAGTTTGAGGCCAGCCTCAGCAACTTAGTGAGAACCTGCCTCGAAATAAAATAAAGGTGCGGAGGAGGTAGGGTTCAGTGGGAGAGCATTCCTGTGTTCAATCTCCAGTACTCAAAAGAAAAAAAAAAGACTTTGTGAGGCTGAATTCAAAGATGATGGGCTAATGAATCTGATAGAGTCAATTTCAAGGCCGCACAGTATTCAGGCAGTGGCGTGATCTTTACCGTCCCCATTTTACTGGTGGACATTCTGGTCTTCTGAGCTCCCAGCAGAGTGCTCATTAGTCCCTGCTTACAGCGTTCCAGCCCCTCTCTGTCTTGTGCCTTCACATTTCACTCTCCTGCAACCCAGTTCCCAAGGCTTCCAAACCACCGGGTCAGGCCTAGCCATCAATGACCACGATTCCTAGGTTAGGACCCATTTCTGTGTCAGCTCTTAGTCATTGTGATCAAAATATCTGACAAGAACAACTCTGAGGAGGAAAACTTTATTTTTGCTCATGGTTTTAGAAATCTCAGTTCATTAGAGAATATTATGCTACGCGAAATAAGCTAATTCTAAAGAACTATAGGCCGAATGTTCTCTTCGATATGCGGATGCTAATTCACAACAGGGTGGGGGAATAGAGGTATTTTGGATTGAACAGAGGGGAGTGAAGGGAGGGGAGGGGACGTGGGGGCAGGAATGATAGAGAATGAATCGGACATTATTATCCTCTGTGCACACATGATTACATGGTCTGTGTAACTCTACATCATGTACAACCAGAAGAATGAGAAGTTGTACTCCATTTATGTATGATGTGTCAAAATGCATTCTACTGTCATGTATAACTCATTAGAACAACAACAACAACAAAAGAAATCTCAGTTCAGGCTCAGCCAACTCCATTGCAGAAACATGGTGGAGAGTGTGGTGAAGGAAAGCTGCTCACTCAGGTCATGGCAGCTGAGAAGGAGAGAGAGGAGAAGAAGAAGAAGAAGGAGGAGGAGGAGGAGGAGGAGGAGGAGGAGGAGGAGGAGGAGGAGGAGGAGGAGGAGGAGAAGGAAGAAGAGGAAAGAGAAGAGAATGGAAGGGGCCAGGGACAGACAGAGTCTCCAAGGCCCATTTCCTCTGGCCATCTCTGCCCCACATACAGTTACCACCCAGTAGTCTATTCAAATTATGAATCCATCAAACGAATTAACCCCCTGAAGAGGTCAGAGCCCTTATGATCCAGTCTTTTCACCTCTGAACTTTGCTGCTTTGCCTAACACAGGAGTTTTTGAGGGGACATTCCAGATCCAAACCCTAACAATATTATAGTGAAATGATTACCATAGTCACACAAATAACCCTATCCATTACCTTCCTAACTTTAGACAGTTTAGATTATGGGACAGTATCCCATCAGCAGGTGAATTGTGACCGAAGATGGAGTCCTTGAATGATCCGCAAAGAGTCTGCATTTCATTCTGAGGAAGGACAACCAAGAGTCCTTGAGGTGTTTGGGAACAGTACTCAGATGGGAGGTTAGGAGCGGTTACTCTGGCAGCTGAGCTGAGTGAGCCTGGAGGGAGGATTAGTTGTTATAATCCAGGTCCAAGTCAACAAGGATGTCAAATAATCTGTACATTGTTTACTCATTTCTTCATCAAAAATTCAAGATGTCCTTGGATGCAAGCCTTGTGGGAACTTGGGAATGTAGGTAAGATTCCATTCTAACACTGAGAGTGACTTTGAAGCAGATTATCCCTAGATCATACCACGAGGGCATTACCTGCCCTCACATTACACTCACATAACTCAGAGGGGACTGAAGTCATAAAGGGCTGAGTTTGTGCCTTCATGGTCCCGTACCAAGCAAGAGCACAGAGCCCAGATGAGGTGGTACTGGGAATCGAACCCACGGCCTTGTGCTTGCAAGGCAAGCACTTTACCAACTGAGCTATCTCCCCAGCCCTGTCCTTACTTCTTGTCTTTCTGTTTCAAATCAACATGAACCTCAGCTGCGACTCTATCATCTACCATTCATTCATCATCCATCCATCATCCATTCATCCTTACTGTCCACCTGTCCATCTATCCTACTGTCCTTTCAGCTATTTATAGTCTATAGCATACAATTAAGCTGCTACTGGCGAAATAAAATCCTTTTCTACCCCATCTGTCTACATCAGTCATTCTCCAACATTTCTTTGAGTCTCAAGACCCCCTTTAGTCTCTTAAAAGTGATTGAGAATCCCCCCAACTAATATTCAAATAGGTTTTGATCTCATGGGACCCCTGAAAAGATCTTGGGGACCCTTCAAGGACCATGTAAAACACTTTGAGAACTACTGATCTATATGACACACACATATAAGTAATCTTATACAATTTAAAAAAGTTTCTTCTGTAATTTCCATTTACTTGTAATCTGGAGTTGGTCACTTCATGTGCCCATTGACTATTACATATGAACAGGGACACCCAAGGGAAATGTGTGGGTGCCAAGCATGCTCTCCTGCCTCCATTGTGTGACGGCAATCCTACCTATCCCTGATGACCAGGGTCAATCAATCCTCAAAGCTGGTGACTCTTCTGTCCTGGTTCCCAGATATTGGAGAACAGATGTCCAGGCAGCAGCCATGAGCTTCTACACTTGATCTTAAGCAAAAGCATGATAAGTGGCTCAGTCATAGCTTTTAATTTAATTGAATTATTTTTTTAAACATATTTTTAGTTGTAGATGGACATGATACCTTTATTTATTTATTTGTTTGTTTATTTAGTTATTTATGTGGTGCTGAGGATCAAAGCCAGTGCCTCACACATGCTAGGCAAGTACTTTACCACTTAGCCACAACCCCAGACCTGGAATTTTTTTTTTAATTTATTTGTTCTTTTTAGTTATGCATGACAGAAGAATGTATTTTGACATATCATGCATACATGGAATATAACTTCCCAATCTTGTGACTGTACATGATGTGGAGTTACGCTGGTCATGTATTCATATATGAACTTAGGGAAGTTATGTTTGATTCATTCTACTGTCTTTTCCATTCCCATCCACCCTCCCTTCCCCCATACCCCCTTGTCCAATCTGGAGAACCTACATTGCCTCTCCCCGCTGTCTATAGCAAGTCAGCATCCTCATATCAGAGAGAATATTCAGCCTTTGTTTTTTTAGGGGATTGGCTTATTTCACTTAACATGATAGTCTCCAATTCCATCCATTTGCCATCAAATGCAGATAATTTTATTCTTCTTTATGGCTGAGTAATATTCATTGTGTATATGTACCACATATTCTTTATCCATTCATCTGTTGAAGGGCACCTTGGTTGATTCCATAGCATAATTATTGTGAATGAAGCTGCTATAATTCACAATACTTTGATGTGGCTGCATCACTGTAATAGGCTGATTTTAAGTTCTTTGGGTAAAAACCAAGGAGTGGGATAGCTGGGTCAAATGATGGTTCCATTCCAAGTATTCTGATGTATCTCCACACTGCTTTCCAGAGTGGTCGCACCAATTTGCAGTCCCAACAGCAATGTACAAGGTACCTTTTCCCCCACATCCTCGCCAACATTTATTGCTACTTGTATTCTTGATAATTGCCATTCTGACTGGAGCGAGAGGTCTAGGAACTCTAACCTTGCAGATTCCAGAGGTGTGGGGGTAGGAAGCAAATGCTCCCCATGGTAGCTAACTAGGACTGAAGGTAAGACTTTTGCTTCCATCCTTACATCCCAGACCCATGTACTCTTTCTTTTGGAAACTGTGGTAGGCAGAATAGTTCACCATGACACTTCAGGTCTGAGGTATCAGCATCAGTTCAGATCCTGTGTATAATAGTCCTTGAAATATTTGAATATTCACCTTTTCCCTGATGCAATCAGCAGAGAAAACACCAAATGTCTCTTTGGGGAAGAAGTTGGAACATTATTGCCATATACAATTGCTATGTATCACAGGGTCCTTTCTTTGGGGGATGGGGTATCTTTTTGGGATCCTGGGTCATAAAACTGGCTCAGATTGAAAACAGGAAGAATTGTGGAGTTTTTAAATTGAGGTGACTCTCTGCAGTCTCCTGAACATCTGTCTTGATTTCTTTTACTGGTAGAAGTTGAGTAGAGCCCTTGTTGCCCATATATATATATATATATATATATATTTTTTAACCTTAGGAGTGCTGTGTCTTATCCACCATCTCCGTGTTTTTTTTTTTTTTTTTTTCTTTTTTGGTTCAGGAAATTGAACCCAGGTTTGCTGTCCCACTGAACCACATCCCCAGCCCTTTAAAAAATATTTTATTTTGAGACAGGGTCTTGTTAAGTATTTCAGGGCCTCGCTAAGTTGCTGAAGCAGGCTTTGAACTTGTGATCCTGCTGCCTCGAGTCTCTTGAGTCACTGGGATTACAGGTATGCACCACTGTGCCCAGTACTTTGGACCTTTTTGTGGATTGGAATTAAATGGCTGCCTTTCTTTTCTGATTTGCTGTCCTACCATTCCACTCCTTGAGTCAGGTACACTGGTCATTCTTTCAACACATTAAACTCTTTCTACATCACACAAGGTTCTCTGCCCCCCAAATCTCTTCCTGTTGGGCTGCTTCATGCCACTCAGATCTCAGTGGAAGTGTTATCTCCTTTCAAGACCACCTGAACCAATGCGATTTTCCAATCCACTCTATCATGTCACCTTGTTTTGTGTTCTTTATAGTTCTTTCCACTCTTACAATTTTTCTGCTGGTTTTTGACCATTTCTTCAAGTTGTATATGAACTATCTTATTCTCTACTGTGTGCCCAGCTCTGGAAAAATGCCTGGCATGTGGCAGTGGACATTCCTTCACTTACTAAGTTGATGGGTGAGGAGTGGGACAACGGTGTCTAATGTGGGGTGAATTCCGGGAAGATGGGAGAGGGTGTTTGTGGCCTGAGAAGGAAGGTCCTCAAAAGTATGACATAAGAGGATATGAGGGCTAAGAGTTAATAAGGAGAATGATTAAAAGAAAGAAAAGGCATTTCAGGAAGTAAAAGTTGAAGAGATTGTTGAGAAGGTAGAGTCAGGGAGCAGAGAGATTGAGACTGGATAATAGTGAGGTCAGATTCTGGCAAGCCTTATCTGCCTGCCGGAGGCATTGATCTGCATCTTCAGGGAAATGAGGAACCCTTGAAAGTCTTCAGACAGCAGGACATGGCCAGGTGATGATTGAAGAGGGAGCTAGACTGGCGGAGAGATCCAGAAGGAGTGAGTCATGGGCGTCCTGCACCGGAGGGCATCATCAAGATATCGGGACTGGTTGCATGTAGGGAGGAGGGAGAGGGAAGAGTCAAGAGCAAGAAGAGCTGGCAGAGGATGGTGAGACTACCACTTGAGAGGTCCAAGGTAGCTGTATGCAAGGGTCTGAGGTTTTGAGAAGAGAAGAGCCCTACCTGAGGGTGACAAACTCATTTGTATTGACTCAGTGTTATGGGGATATGGCCGCATGATGTAGACTCCCTGGCCCCAGCTCAACCTCAGGAACCACAGCTGAGCTCCAGGTATTTGACGTGAACTCTGTTGTCTGCAACTGAATAGGCTGTGGTTCCCAGTATCAGGAGCAATGGGGAACCTTGGGTGGTCGGATGATGTGTCAGTGGTTGGAGAAGAAAGGCAAGGAGGATTTGGCAAGAGCAGAAATGGTGACTGAGTTAGGTTTCATTTCCTGAACTCAGAAAGCAGACACTTCTATCCTAAGTCTGTTTAATTATTACTCAGTCATTAATTTTCACACACACGTGTGCCTAGTTACACACTGCACATACAGATACATTCAACCTGGAGTGGACTCCAGAACACAGAGCTGAGCTGCAGGTGTTTACTGGGATCTGTGTAGTTGTAGACAGAGCCAGTTCAGGAGCATGGGGAGCCCCAAGGAAGGGTGAAGGACAGGTGGGGTGCAGGAGTTCTCAGAATAGAAGTGAAAAAAAAAAAAAAAGGAGAGCATTCTGGGCTGGTAAGAATTATCTTCTTTTGGAAAAGGAATAAAGTGAGATTGTGCCCTCAGTAAAGGCCTTCCCTGACCCAAAGTTACCACTCAGTCCCCAGGTCCTACACGAGTTCCTTAAGATTTGTCCTTTACTTCAGGTTCACAGGCTCTGGTTCAGAGACAGTATGGATTATGATACACAAGTGTGATTGTGTGACTCCATATGTGTTGGTGTAACACACTTTTTTTTTTTTTTTTTTTTGCGGTACTGGGGATCGAACTCAGGGCCTTGTGTTTGCGAGGCAAGCACTCTACCAGCTGAGCTATCTCCCCAGCCCAGTGTAACACACTTTTATGCAACAGAGTGGGCGGTGTGTGCTTGTGAGGTTGGGGTGTGTTGTTAACACCTTGCTATATGACCGTATGTTGGTGTGTGTTTATGAATCAGTCAGCTGACCCACTGACCGTGGTCCCCTGTGCACCTGGTTCTCTGCAGGGCAACAGGGTCAGAGGTGTTCCCTCAGGAGTGCATCTCTGGGTCATAAGCTGGAAGAGGTGAGGCAGAAGGTCTGCTGGGTGAGTGGGAATGTTGTACGGTCTGGCATCCTGGGATGTGGTATTCTGCTCAGAATGTGGGAAGAGGGACAGGAAGGCACCTGCAGGGCCACAAGCTCTGGGACTTGAGGAGGTACAGTGTGTGCAGAGCCCCCAAGGTTGAAGTCAACATCAGCTTTCTGTCCACAAGCCTTTGCTTCTCCAAGATATTGGCATAACAGGGCTGGCGCTTGAGTTTGCAAGCTGGGCTGGTGCTCAGCAAACTCTCATGTCAAGTGCCTTTGGTCCAAGCTTCAGCAATATGCACAAATAACTGACAGAAATCCCGGCAAGCATCCCCTGTGACTGATGAGAGAGGTGGGAAAGCAGCAGAGGTCAGAGTTAAGTGACACCTCCCATTACCAATGTCTAGAGCTGTGGAAGGGGAGGCAGAGAGAGGGAAGGAACCGGGCCACACGCCTTTCCCAGCGTTGCTCTCCTCCTTATTCAGCTGGAGGCTCAAAGTCAGTCAGCAGAACAGTACGCAGGGCAGGTGCCAGCAGAATGGCACACGTGACAGTTGTTAGCAGAACACACACAGGGTACACACTGCGCTCATTCACAGATCAGCACACACGCAGCTAACATAGGCAGAGCAGCAGAATCTGGTCCCGGAAGGTACAAAGAATGGGGCCATGGAGTGGGCTTTGTGCATATCTGAACAATGTGTATGTTGCATGGGCACTCACGTGTGTGTCTGTGTGTGTGTGTGCAAATGGGAGTCAGGGAAGGTCTCTTGGGAGGCCCCAGGTCCTAGGCTATGCTCTCAGTGTGGCAGATATATCCATTGTGAAGGGCTGGGTGTTGACATGGGACTCTCTCTCTCTTTCCTCAAGCACCTCAAGATTGGGAAGAGGTGGGTGCTGTCATGTAAGTCCACAGGAGTGTGTGTGTGCGTGCGTGTGCGCGTGCGTGTATAAAGGCGTATTGTGGGGAAAATGGTACAAGAATGTACATCTTGGAAAATATCTGTAAACATGGTGTCATATAGAATCTGTCTCCTAGTCAGGGCTCAACAAATATTTGCTAAATGAGTTTGTATGCATGTGACAAAGTTGTGAGTGTACTGTGTCTTCACACGGGTGTTTCGGGGTAGGCTTCTGGGCTCGTGTGCGTGCTCCTCTGTGTGTTAGGAGGGAAGCTGACATTTGTACACGGGGTGCCAGTGCTGCTTCTCATAGTGCTTTTGGCCCTACTTTCATCAAGGACCTAAGGGACTTGGGCCAGTACCAAAGATACTCAGTGAGCTGCTGGAAATTTACCCAGGAATCCTCTGGCAACTCCTAGATGGGGCTATGCCACGTAATCTGTGTGCGGTTGCCTGGAAGGGGCATTAACTATCACTCTGGGCATCCAGAGAACTTCTAAGCAGTGCCCAGGAGATGAGCCTCTTAAAGGACATCCAAGACCAATAGTGGTAAATCAGAACCCGACCAAGACCGTTGCGGGGCCCTTGAAACACCCTGATGTTTCAGATGTTAAAGTTTGCACTTGGTCTGGTCCTTCCTGACCTCACTCATCTGCCTCTTCGTTCACATCCTGTGGAAAGCCATGTGCTCATGCTGTTTCTTTGGTTACTCACTGTACTGCTTGGACAATTCATGTTTCATGATGAATCCTACCATTCTCGTTGAGCTGGGGCATTATAACATAATGTCAGAAAACTAATGTATAACTTCAAATACATGTTCATGATATGCGATCTCAGTTTATTTCACTTGTCTTCAACCATTAAAAAAAAAAAAAAAAGCATCCTGCTTTGCTCTGTCCCACACATTTCCAATCCTTCTCTTAGCTTCCAGCACAGATGCACATTTAATCACAAAGCTAATGAAGCATCCATTTAGGTGCCCTAACTCGCAGAGGACATTTCAGTTGCCAGAATGGGACATGGCAATATGTTTATATGATTGTATTTTTAAAATTAAAAAATAAGATGTTTAAGCACCATCAGTTAAAATTGCTCTCTCTTTCCTTATTCTAAGTTACTCTTCGCATTTTATGTCTTTATAAATGGTGTTGGAGTATTTGCAGGCCCATATATTTTTATTAGTGGAACAATTTATTTGTTTGCAATTTATTTGTAATAGAATGTACCCATTTTAGCATATGCTTTGATGAGTTTTGAGAACTTTTTACACTGGTAAAAATGCAGCAAAATCAAATATTCAATATTTCCATCCTGTCCCCATATGAATGGACAAATCCTACAGTATATGATTTTGATACTCAGCTCCATTTTTTTACCTGAGTTGCTATGCACAGCAATAGCTCAAACTTTTTTGGTTGCATTTCTTTATTTTGGCTGTAATTCGTTATATTGACATACCCAAATTTGTTTATTCAATCACATGTAGATGGATATTTCAGGGGTTATTTTTGGTTATATATATATTTTTTAATGATGGTAGAAAACACAACATCTATTCACTTATCAAATTTTAGGTATGGAGCTGGCACTGGGGAAGATCGCTAGCTTGTCACATGTGAGACCCTGGGCTCAATCCTCAGCGCTGCATATAAATAAATAAATAAGTAAGTAAAATAAAGGTTCATTGACAATGAAAAAAAATATTTAAAAAAATTTTAGGTACAGAGCACCGTATTAGTACCACATTAGAACTGTAAGTAGAATGTCGTATGATGTATCTAGAACCGTTTTTGTAAGTTCATATGCCTATACTCATGCTGGTGACATTTTTCAGTCTCTCTGGACTTGGATGACCAGCCTGCAGCTGGACTCCTCTGGGTTTCTTTTAAGTTTGGGCCTTCCCCTCAAACCTTAGGTCTTTCTCTGTTTTCTTTCTTTTTTTTCCCCCTTATTGGACTACACCCAAAGGGTCTAGATCTGCCTCTGACTTACCGAGAGATTTCTCCTGTGGGAAGCCATCCTTATTTAGCAGAATCAGTCTAGGTTGAGCCATGGGACATAGAGGCCTGGCTTACAGCCACAGAGGTCTGTCCCAGATTGCCAGGAAGCATGTGGCGCCGTGTGGAAGTGGTTCCCTATCTCCTTCTGGAATAGTCCCCTAAGAGAATGGCTCCCCTCAACTCCACCCTATCCTGTCCATCACAGAAGAAGCTCCTCCTGCTCTTGCCCCCTTTACCTGTGTGTCTATAAATAAAAGAGAGTTGGGCAACTCCAGGTTGTTTTTAGAGGCCAGAGCTGGTCTGGCCAGACCCCCTCATGCCCCCTCTCATTTTTCAAAAGAGTATTGGCTTTTGTGTGATTACTGAGTAGATAAGTTTTTGGGTAACTGAGTGATTTGCAGCCAACATCCTCCTCCAGCAGTTAACCCTTTTCTTATCCACGCAGGACGTGGCACATTCTCCCACACCCTTCTTGAAAGGATTAGAGTGGGCTAACCCCTCCTCGCCTGAGTATGGAAGGCGCTTCCCTGGTTGTGATCTGAGCTGACCTCGTAGTAGGAATGGTGGTGATGTGACTCTCTTGGAGCTTGCCCTCTATCACGAGTAGGGCTTCTTTCTCTGGCTGTATTGTGTTGACCTATACCAGTGACGGTGCTGGTGCTGCTGCTGGGCATCTTTGCAGGCTGTAAAAGTGGGATTTTTTTTTTCTTTGCAGTGCTGGGGATTGAACCCAGGGCCTTGGGTATGAGGCAAGCACTCTACCAACTGAGCTATAGCCCCAGCCCCCAAAGTGGGATCTCTTTATCTAACCTAGCAGTGAGTTTGCAGTTACTTAGTAATCTGGGGATGAAGATGATGAATCTGCTTGTTCTTTCTAGAGTGTCCATTAGAGGTGAGTGCACTTCTGTTTAATTCAATTATTTCCTTTGCCAAGTCCCCTTGAGGACTCACTAAGTCCTGTGCCTTCCTGAGGAGACCCTCCTGGGGCATATAAAAGAACACCTGTCTCTTCCATGTGGACCTTTTCAGAAGCCTGGATTCGAAGACTGAGCTGGGTTTCCCAAATTCTGAGTCCACCAGCGTTGCCAGGCTAAGGATGAGTATAAATATGTTACACTTTTGAAACATGAGTCAGTGTTATATGATTTTTTTTTATTGTAAACAAATGGGATACATGTTGTTTCTTTATTTGTGCATGGAGTCAAGGCATACCATTTGTGTAATCATAAATTTACATAGGGTATTGTTGTTTGATTCATTCTGTTATTTTTTTCCCTTCCCCTCCCACCCCTCTTTTCCCTCTATACAGTCCTTCCTTCCTCCATTCTTACCACCCTCCTATCTCTAACCCTAAACCTAACCCTAACCCTAATGCTAACCATTCCCACCCCCCATTATATGCCCTCATCCGCTTATCAGCAAGATCATTCGTCCTTTAGTTTTTTGAGATTGGCTTATCTCACTTAGCATGATATTCTCCAATTTCATCCATTTGCCTGCAAATGCCATAATTTTATCATTCTTCATGACGGAGTAATATTCCATTGTATATATATGCCACAGTTTCTTTATCCATTCATCAATTGAAGGGCATCTAGGTTGGTTCCACAATCTGGCTATGGTGAATTGAGCAGCAATGAACATTGATGTGGCTGTATCTCTGTAGTATGCTGATTTTAAGTCCTTTGGGTATAGGCTGAGGAGTGGGATAGCTGGGTCAAATGGTGGGTGCATTCCAAGTTTTCTGAGGAATCTCCATACTGCTTTCCAGAGTGGCTGCACTAATTTGCAACCCCACCAGCAATGTATGAGTGTACCTTTTCTCCCACATCCTCGCCAACACCTATTGTTGCTTGTGTTCTTGATAATTGCCATTCTAATTGGGGTGAGATGGAATCTTAGGGTAGTTTTGATTTGCATTTCTCTTATTACTAGAGATGTTGAACATTTTTCCATATGTTTGTTGATTGCTTGTAGGTCTTCTGTGAAGTGTCTATTCATTTCCTTAGCCCATTTGGTGATTGGATTATTTGTATTCTTAGTGTAGAGTTTTTTGAGTTCTTTATAGATTCTGGAGATTAGCGCTCTATCTGAAGTATGATTGGCAAAGATATTCTCCCACTCTGTAGGCTCTCTCTTCACATTACTGATAGTTTCCTTTCCTGAGAGAAAGCTTTTAGTTTGAATCTATCCCAGTTGTTGATTCTTGCTTTTATTTCTTGTGCTATGGGAGTCCTGTTAAGGAAGTCTGATCCTAAGCCAACAAGTTGAAGATTCGGACCTACTTTTTCTTCTATAAGATGCAAGGTCTCTGGTCTGATTCCGAGGTCCTTGATCCATTTTGAGTTGATTTTTGTGCAGGGTGAGAGATAGGGGTTTAATTTCATTCTGTTGCATATGGTTTTCCAGTTTTCCCAGCACCATTTGTTGAAGAGGCTATCTTTTCTTTATTGCATATTTTTGGCCCCTTTGTGTAGTATGAGAAAATTGTATTTATTTGGGTTTGTGTCCATGTCCTCTATTCTGTACCATTGATCTACCTGTCTATTTTGGTACCAATACCATGCCGTTTTTGTTACTATTGCTTTGTAATAGAGTTGAAGATCTGGTATTGCGATACCCCCTGCTTCGCTCTTTCTACTGAGGATTGCTTTAGGTATTCTGGGTTTTTTATTCTTCCAGATGAATTTCATAATTGCCTGCTCTATTTCTGTAAGGTACATCTTTGGGATTTTAATTGGAATTGCATTGAATCTGTATAGCACTTTAGGTAGTATGGCCATTTTGACAATATTAATTCTTCCTATCCAAGAACATGGGAGATCTTTCCATCTTCTAAGGTTTTCTTTAATTTCTTTCTTTAGTGTTCTGTAGTTCTCATTGTAGAGGTCTTTCACCTCTTTTGTGAGATTGATTCCCAAGTATTTTATTTTTTCTGAGGCTATTGTGAATGGGGTAGTTTTCCAACTTGTCTTTCTGAAGATTCAGCACTTATGTATAAAAATGCATTGAATTTATGAGCATTGATCTTGTAACCTGCTACTTTACTGAATTCACTTATGAGTTCTAAAAGTTTTCTGGTGGAATTTCCAGGTTCCTCTAAATATATAATCATGTCATCAGCGAACAGGGATAGTTTGAGTTCTTCTTTTCCAATTTGTATCCCTTTAATTTCTTTGGTTTGTCTAATTGCTCTGGCTAGAGTTTCAAGGACGATGTTGAATAGAAGTGGTGAAAGAGGGCATTCCTGCCTTGTTCCAGTTTTTAGGTGGAATGCTTTCAGTTTTTCACCATTTAGAATGATATTGGCCATGGGCTTAGCGTAGAT
Organism: Sciurus carolinensis; assembly: GCF_902686445.1. Classification (NCBI taxonomy): domain Eukaryota; kingdom Metazoa; phylum Chordata; class Mammalia; order Rodentia; family Sciuridae; genus Sciurus; species Sciurus carolinensis. Next base: position 42,515,147 of record NC_062228.1, read on the forward strand.
GGCCTTTACAATGTTAAGGACTATTCCCACTACCCCAATTTTTTCTAGTGTTTTGAGCATGAAGAGATGCTGTATTTTATCGAATGCTTTTTCTGCATCTATTGAAATAATCATGTGATTCTTAACTTTAAGTCTGTTGATATGGTGAATGACATTTATTGATTTCCGGATGTTGAACCAACCTTGCATCCCTGGGATAAAACCCACTTGATCGTGGTGCACTATCTTTTTAATGTATTTTTGTATGCGATTTGCTAAAATTTTGTTGAGAATTTTTGCATTGATATTCATTAAGGATATTGGTCTGAAATTTTCTTTCCTCGATGTGTTTCTGTCTGGTTTAGGTATCAGGGTGATATTGGTTTCATAGAATGAGTTTGGAAGGTTTCCCTCCTCTTCTATTTCATGGAATACTTTGAGGAGTATTGGAATGAGCTCTTCTTTAAAGGTTTTGTAGAACTCAACTGAGAACCCATCTGGTCCCGGACTTTTCTTTGTTGGTAGGCTTTTGATGACCTCTTCTATTTCATTGCTTGAAATTGGTTTATTTAAGGTGTCTATATCCTCCTCTTTCAGTTTAGGCAATTCATATGTCTCTAAAAACTTGATGTCTTCGAGGTTTTCTGTTTTGTTAGAGTATAGATTTTCAAAATAGCTTCTAATTGTTTTGTATTTCACTCGTGTCTGTTGTGATATTTCCTTGTTCATTCCAAATTTTAGTAATTTGATTTTTCTCCCTCTTTCTCTTTGTTAGTGTGGCTAAGGGTTTAACAATTTTGTTTATTTTTTCAAAGAACCAACTATTTATTTTGTTAATTTTTCCGATTGTTTCTTTTATTTCAATTTCGCTGATTTTGGCTCTGATTTTAACTATTTCCTGTCTTCTACTACTTTTGGTGTTGGTCTACTCTTCTTTTTCTAGGGCTTTGAGCTGTAGTGTTAAGTCATTTATTTGTTGATTTCTACTTCTTTTGTTGAATGCGCCCCATGAAATAAATCTTCCTGTAAGTACTGCTTTCATAGTGTCCCAGAGATTTTGATATGATGTGTCTTTGTTCTCGTTTACTTCTAAGAATTTTTTTATTTCCCTCCTGATGTCTTCTGTTATCCATTCATCATATAATAGTGTATTATTTAATCTCCAGGTATTGGAGAAGTTTCTGTTTTTTATTCTGTCATTTATTTCTAATTTCAATCCATTATGATCTGATAGAATACAAGGTAGTATCTCTATCTTCTTGTATTTGCTAACAGTAGCTTTGTGGCATAAAATATGGTCTATTTTAGAGAAGGATCCATGTGCTGCTGAGAAGAAAGTGTATTCGTTCTTGGTTGGATGGTATATTCTATATATGTCCCGTTAAGTCTAAATTGTTCATTGTGTTATTGAGATCTATGGTTTCTTTATTCAATTTTTGTTTGGAAGATCTGTCCAGTGGTGAGAGAGGTGTGTTAAAATCGCCTAGTATTATTGTGTTGTGGTCTATTTGATTTCTGGAATTGAGAAGGATTTGTTTGACGTACATGGATGAGCCAATGTTTGGGGCATAGATATTTATGATTGTTATGTCTTGCTGATTAATGCTTCTCTTAAGCAGTATGTAATGTCCTTCTTTATCCCTTCTGACTAGTTTTGGCTTGAAGTTCACATTATCTGAAATGAGGATGGATACTCCAGATTTTTTGCTGTGTCCATGTGCATGGTATGTTTTTTCCCATCCTTTCACCTTTAGTATATGGGTATCTCTTTCTATGAGATGAGTCTTTTGCAGGCAGCATATTGTTGGATTTTTCTTTTTAATCTAATCTGCCAGTCTATGTCTTTTGATTGATGAGTTCAGGCCATTAATATTCAGGGTTATTATTGTGATATGATTTGTATTCCCAGTCATTTGACTCATTTTTGTTTTTTGACATGATTTGATTTCTCCTTTATTTGGCTCTTCCTTTAGGCTAGTTCCTCCCGTTGCTGATTTGCATCGTTGTTTTTCATCTCTTCCTCATGGAATATTTTGCTAAGAATGTTCTGTAATGCTGGCTTTCTTTTTGTAAATTCCTTTAGCTTTTGTTTATTATGGAAGGATCTTATTTCGTCGTCAAATCTGAAAGTAAGTTTTGCTGGGTATAAGATTCTTGGTTGGCATCCGTTTTCTTTCAGGGCTTGGTAAATGTGGTTCCAGGCCCTTCTAGCTTTTAGGGTCTGGATTGAAAAATCTTCTGATATTCTTATTGGTTTCCCCCTGAATGTAATTTGATTATTTTCTCTTGTGGCCTTTAAAATTCTATCTTTATTTTGTATGTTAGGTATTTTCATAATAATGTGCCTTGGTGTGGATCCGTTGTAATTTTGTATATTTGGAGTCCTATAAGCCTCTTGTACTTGGTTTTCCATTTCATTCTTCAGATTTGGGAAATTTTCTGATATTATTTCATTGAATAGATTGTTCATTCCTTTGGTTTGTTTCTCTAAGCCTTCCTCAATCCCAATAATTCTTAAATTTGGCCTTTTCATGATATCCCATAGTTCTTGTAGATTCTGTTCATAATTTCTTACCATCTTCTCTGTTTGGTCAACTTTGATTTCAAGATTAACTATTTTGTCTTCAGTGTCTGAGGTTCTGTCTTCCAGGTGTTCTATCCTATTGGTTATGCTTTCTATGGAGTTTTTAACTTGGTTTATTGTTTCCTTCATTTCAAGGATTTCTGTTTGTTTCTCTAACTCTTTATTGAAATGATCTCTTGCTTCCCATATTTGCTCTTTTAACTGTTGATTGGTGTGATCATTTAATGCCTGCATTTGCTCTTTCATCTCCTCCTTCAATGCCTGCATTTGCTCTTTCTTCTCCTCGTTTGCTTCCCTGATTGTTTTAATTATGTACATTCTGAACTCCCTTTCTGACATTTCTTCTGCTGTGCTGTCATTGGGTTTTATTGATATAGTATCTAGATTTGTTTGGGACATTTTCTTCCCTTGTTTTCTCATATTGGTCAGGTGTCAGTGGGACTCTGAGATATTGCAGATTTCCTCTATTGGCTTATAGTGTCCTTGTAGATTTCCAGTGTATCACCTCCCAGTCTTCAGTAGCCTGAAGTCTTGGAGGAACTTGATAATGCAGTGCTTCTGAAGAAAGCTGCCCCTAACCTGCTACTGGTTCCAGGGCTTGGAGCTGGCTCTGTGCGGAAAGGCTCTCACTGGGTGGTCTGGTCCGAGAAGCTGGCCGTGAAAGGAGCCTGCTGCCAGAGGGAGTTGGGCTGCTTGGGGAAGTCCCTGGCTGCCCTGTCCTGGTCCCTGAAGCTGCCTGCGGGCTGGAGCTCGCCACTGGCAGGACTTGAAGCTGGTTCTGTGGAGAAAGGCTCTCACTGGGTGGCCTAATCCAAGAAGCTGGCCGTGTGGGAGGAGCCCACTGCTGGAGTGTGCAGGACTACCTGGGGAAGACTCTAGCTGCCCTGCCCTGCTCTGATAAGCCGCCCCTATCCGTGCCTGCCACCCAGGCCGAGCTTCACCCGGTGGGGGAGACTCACCCCATGGCTCTATTTTAGTCCGAGTCTCTCAATGCCTCCCCTTCTTGAGTCCTGGGTTCTGGAGCGACTGGAGATGCAGTCACCCTCTAGTTCGCCATCTTGGATCGCCCCGGGAAAGAGCCTGCGGCCGGAGGGGGCAGGGCCACCTGGAGAAGTCTCTGGTTGCCCTGCCCTTGTCCCAGAGGCTGCCTGTGGGTCGGAGCTCTCCGCTGGCTCCGGGACTTGTGGCTGACTCTGTGTAGAAAGGCTCTCACTGGGCGATCTGCTCCGAGAAGCTAGCCTTGAAAGGCACCTCCTGCCGGAATCCTGGGTTCTGGAGTGACTAGAGATGCAGTCACCCTCTAGTCCGCCATCTTGGATCACCCTATAATTTTTAAGAAAAGAAATCAAAGAGAAATTTCCAGCTGAGGTGGTAACAACCAAGGAGCACAATTGCCAACTCAGAACCTCACTGGAACCATGGAGGCAATCCTGCGTGTGTTGGGTCTAGGGTTTCTCTTTCTTTTTTTATTTTATTAAAATATTTTCTTAGTTGTCAATGGACCTTTATTTATTTATTTATGTGGTGCTGAGAATTGAACCCAGTGCTTCATGCATGCTAGGCAAGCACTCTACCACTGAGCCACAGCCCCAGTCCTAGGGTTTTTCTTTCTTTGGGGTGTATCTCAGCCCTATTGTCTCTGTACTGACACCCAGAATTTGCTTCCATGTCTCTGTCTCTTCCTGGATTCAAGGCCTTGACCAATAGAGAAATTTATACTTCTGCCTGGAATCCCAGGACTCCCATAAACAGGGGTTAGCGGGATGCTCCATAAAAGTATGTTAGCAGTTTCAGAATGCCATGATACAAGGTCCCTAGTGAAATAAGGGGCAAGAAGACATCTTCCCAGCCCTCCTTTTATTGGTGTAGGATGAGGTTTCTGAAGAACCAACCAGAATACCCCAACTTCCCTTCCTCTTGCTGCCTTCTTTGAATCTCTTCTATTTGGTCACCTTTCCTTCCTGATTAGTTCAATGAACATGGGTCCCAATGTTAATCTGTGTTCCCATCAAAAGAGACCCAGACACAGAGACTTGGGGGAAGATGGGTTATTTGGGAGGTGATCTCAGGATGCTCAAATAAAAATGAAACAGAAAAACAAGGAAGACACAGGATGGGCAACTAGGACTCAGGTCCCCTGGGCACTTCCTCAGACGGCATGGGGCTCACGTCAGAGCCAGTCCTCCAGAAACCACAGAGGTTGAGGGCTGCCTCCTTTGAGGGTGGCTGGGGGACACTAATTCCCCCGTACTTTGGGAGGGGGGTCTAACCATGGTTCATCAAGTTCCCAGGTGCTGGACAAAGCAGTGGAGAGAGACACAAGGGTGTGAGGAGGTCTGAGGTCTGCCTATGGGTGGCTCAGGTAGGTGGGGCTGGAAGTGAGGTGGAACTTCAGTGACCCTGGAGGGAATGTCCTGAAAAGATAGAAAAGGCCTGCACCTGTGTAAACACGAGGCTCTTTCCAAACTGCCCTCAACCCCTCATAAAAGCCACAAAGAATTTTCATCTCTTATCTTATCTGTAAAGGCCAGGTGGCTGACCCAAAAGCAAACTTTGCTGGCACAAAAGCAAACTTAAAGATAATGACAACCCTCCTCTCGGAGGTCAGGGTGACCCAGAACTTAAAACAACATGATTTGTATACAATTTTATATGTTAACCAATTAAAAAGAACACTGTAAAACTGCTTGCCTTTCATTATAAAAACCCTGCTAAACAAGGGCTCGGGGCCTCTTAGCGTCACCGGTTACCAAGTATGCGGAGGACCAGGCTCAAGCTTGTTAATAAATGACTCTTTGTTGCTTGCATTGATCGTGGTCTCTGGTGGTCTTTGTGGGGTCTTGAGCCACTGGGCACAACAGTCCCATCAGAATAAGAGATAAAAACCCATAAACTTTTGACAATGTCATCTAAACTCTGGGTTTGGATGTCAGACAGAAAAAGATTTGGCAGGGCATCGGATCCTGATCCCAATTCCCCTGCCCCACCCAAATCTCAGGTAATTCAAAGATTTTATAGGTTGGAGAAAGGAAAGGGGAGGGAAGGGAGCACATGGACAATATCGAGATGTCATTCTGGTGTCCAGAATCCCCAGGGACTGTGGAAGTTGAGCTACGGCCAAGGGACCGACTGCATTCTGCCTGAGGACAAACTCCTTACGCTCAGCCCCTCATCTCTAGACAGGGCCCTGTCACACCTGTGAACTGAGGTGAGGCCACGGGGAGCCGGTACCCAAGACAACCTGAGATCCAGCCCACCCAACTCTTCTCTCCATTGAGAAGCCCTGGAGCTTTCTATTTCAGTGTTGGGGATCAAACCCTGAGCCTCACGCATGCTCGGCAAACACTCACCATTGAGCTACACCCCAGTCCTTGGAGGCCTTGGAGATTTTAAATCTGTAGGGTACGGGAGTGGTGGAATATACCTCCTGGGTCCCATGTGTAGGGTGATGAGATGGTCTCGGCCCCACAGTCTTCTCAGGTCCCCCATACTTCCCTTAGCTCCTTCAGAGGCAGGAGCCCCTATTTCAGAAGCAGCCTCCAACCAGACCCTCAAGAGCTAGATCAGGGGTCACTGACCGTTGGGCCTCTCCCCGGGCAAGGTGGTCTTCTCCTGTGCTATTTGGTTTGAATACTGTTTGAGTGTATCCCCCACGGGTTCATGAGCTTGATCCCCAGGGGATGCGAGAGGTGGAACCGTCAAGAGGTGAGGTAAATGGGCAGTGTTAGGTCATTGGGAGAGCTGCCCTGGGAAAGGATTAATGTTGGTCTCCTGAGTAAGTTAGTTCTCCTGAGTGAGTTGTTATCGAGTGAAGCCACCCCACATTTTTGGCCCTGTGCCCAATTCCCTTTCTGTTCATTCCTTCATCATATTGGGAGAGCCAAGGTGACCCTCATCAGAGGCCGAACAGATGGGGGCACCCCGATCTTGGACTTTCAATCTCTAAAATGATGAGCTAATTTTAACCTCTTTTCTCTATAAGTACCCAGCTTTAGGCATTTTATTACGGCAACAGGAGACAAACTTACATAATCCTACTACCCTTAGAGAATGCCCCACATGGAGAGAAGAGGCTGCTCCTGAATCCCCCATGGTGCCTCCTGTAAGCCTCTCTATTGTGAGGATCTTATGCCTCCTGGACAAAGCCCTGTGGTATATACTCAGCACACTTTTATCTGTGCAATTCTCAGTGGGTTGTGATGGAGTTGTAGGGGAGGTGGCAGGGGCAGGACACAAGGAGCCTGACAGGGGACAGCAAGGCCTGAAAAAGGCTCCAGGGTCATGAGAACAGAGCAGAGTGCTGGGAGAGAGATCAAACCCCAAGGACCCTGTATTCCCACTCTGTGGGTAAGACACAGCTGGTAATGTGTTTCTAGGAGGAAGCTGAGCCCACAGTTTGGTGGTTAGCTTTAGGATAGACTGGGGCACAAGAGTTGATTTCCTGGTCCTGGCTGGGTTCAGTACTTGTACCTCAACCCTCGGGTCTTTCTCCCCTGTTAGGTGCTTAAAGAAGGGGTCCCTTCTCAACCATTATTTTACTTTGGCCTCACCACAGTTCTGGATAGGAGGTATTCATTTCCATCTTATAGGAGGGAATCAGAGTCTCAGGGAAGGACTCCTAGGCATGCATAGCTACGCAGTGAGCGTGAGTCCCCAGCAGTGGGTAGAGGGACCAGAGTCTGCTGCCCAGAACCTACATCATCTTCAGCAACACATTACCTCATTGGGTCTGAGATTCCTTCCCTGCAAGAGTAAGATTACTTTTATCTCTCAAGGTTGCTGGGAGGCTAAAATTTGGTAGATGATATACGTGACCTAAGGATCTGGTCCACAGAAGTGATCAGACAACTCTAGCTGTTGTGATTGTCACCCTGACAAATCTATTGAATTCAGTGGAGGAATAACATCTGACAGCATTCAAATCCGGTTGCAGTTGGAAGTCACACTGATTGTCCCTGTCATGCCATGCCCTGCCTCCCACCCGAATGCCTAATCTCCCCTCCAAGGACTAAGGACTCTCTCATGAATTGCAAGGCATTTATTGCTGGAATCTTTTAGTCAGGCACCTGGACATGGTGGGTTTTGGGTACTACATGGTGATCAGGCAAGTGGCTTCCTTGGGTCTCCTGGAAAAGATGGATCCCTCAACACAGAGAGCTTTTGTATACTTTATCCTGCAAAGAGAAGGTCAGGAAACCTGATGAGGCCTCAGAGGTAAAAGACATCAAGCCACACTGCACACTGGCTGGACACTTCTTGGAAAAGGGCCCACCACCTTGTTTGGAGTGTGGCTCTTGGCTCTCAGCAGGTAAAGCCAGATTTCTCCAAATTCCCTGCATCACCAGAGCATCCTGAAGCATGCCTGAGAAGCTCTCATAAAGCTCCTTCCAATACAGGAAAGAGGTGGAGTGGGGGACGAGGGGGTTCTTCCTGGCGGGGTTGGGGTTGGGAGCACAGTCTGGGACCATGGAAAGGGACTGTGGAGTGATATGGCAACACTTCAGGTGAGCCTGTGGGCAGGTGAAGACCCCAGAAATGAGCTGATCCCAGTCGGCTTCCTGATTCTACCCCTTGGACATGTGTAGCAGAGGCAGTGACTTTGTCCCCACTAGCTCCTGGGACAGTAGAGAGAGAAAGGACTCATTCTGATTCTCCACTTGGGATGTCCAAAGTCTGGAGATGGTAGGAAAGAGATTTCCAAAGTTTGCCTTTCCTGACAAAACAGCCCTTTGGGATCCAGAGAAAAAGAAAAAAATGAGAGTTTTAGCAGGGATGGAGTAGGGATGTCGAAAGGTTAGGATAAAGGAATCAATGTTTATAGAAGGGCAGGGCCAACGGTAATGGTTTGAAGAAGATCCAGATTCACATGCGGAAGAGACTGGACTCAGGGAGACCAGAGTCAAGGTTCTGGCACAGGAGCCAGGTGGTGCCATGGAGACAGGGATCCTAGATATTCTTAGGCTGGTCCAGCAAAGCTGAATGGCCGGGGCCTCTCCCATCCCTCCATTCCCCATACTGAATTTCCCTTAGTGGACCTTCCCCATACTGAATTTCCCTTAGTGGACCTTCCCCATACTGAATTTCCCTTAGTGGACCTTCCCCATACTGGTGGTGTCTGTTCCATCTTCTCTACCCCCCCATTCACAAGGTTCTCTTTTCTTTCAGATTCCCAGGGAGGACGGGGAAGAGAGCTCTTGATGGGGAAGAGGACGAGTGTCCCCACCCCGCCCGCTGCAGGGGATGAGCAGAGGCACAGGCTCCTTCAGGAGACTCACCAGCCCTTGGAGCACCAGGTCCTTATCCTCTTCAGTCAGTTTTTCGTCAACACATTTCTTTAGTGTTTTAGCATTTTCCAGTACCAAAGGGTTACTTTGGTATTTTGCAACGTATGCAACGTATTTTTCAGAGTTTCCCTTCATAAATAAGTCAACATCCTCTTGCACAGCTGGGCAAATATTACAATCTGGAACACAAAGACAAGCTGACCCTCCCTCAAAGACACTCCTCGGAAGAGATTCACCACCCCCCTCAGTCCAGCATGCTCAGAACTGCCCTGGGAAGGAACCTCTAGGAAACCCACATCCCCAGGCATCCCGGGTGGGTGACGCAGGCACCCACTTGCATCCCAGATCAGGAGGAGGGCAGTGCCCAGGAGCACGAGAGCACTAGCTGGCTTCATGGTGCAGGTGACAGGTGCTTCCTGCCAAGCCTGGGACCTGTTTATACCTATCCTGGGTTCCAGAGCAGGACAGGGAGGGGCCTGTGTCTGAGGACTCTTCAGCCTCTCCCAAGCCTCAGCTTGGAAGTGCCTGGGGCTGTGGAAGGAGGAGGCGTGTGTGTTGGCAAGAAGACGAGCTCCCGAGTCAACAAAGGTCTGGCTCAGTCTTCTCATCTTTGTTGTTTGTCCTTTGCTCTCTCTTAGATGTATCATGAACTACAGGAGAGCAAGGGCTTTGCTGTGTGACCAAGGACTAGGACAGAAACCAACGCATAATAGGTGCTCCGTAGAGGGACCTGGGATGCAGCTCTGTTGTAGGGCACTTGCCTATCATGCACAAGGTCCTGGGTCCCATGCCAAGTGCTGATAAGAAAGAAAAGAAAAAAGATGTGCATTAGATGAATTGAAGGGGTATCCTTCTTCTCTGGAGTCTATACACAAGAACATTATACCTATACTTGCTATATAAGTATTTATGAAGTTAGCTGGCATTAATTTTTAAAAGTGAAGGTTTAAAATATTTGGATAAGTCAGAATTAAGCTTTTTTTTTTTTTTTCTGTAAGTCAACAGTGACAGAATAAGGTTTCCTGAAGCCTCAGAGCAAGAGGTAGAATATAAACTCTTTGATCCAGTTAGAATGGCAAGTATCAAGAATATAACTAACAAGGCTGAGGGTGTGGCTCAGGGGTTAAGTGCTCCTGGGTCCAACTCCTCATTTGTAAACAAATAGAATAAAATAAAATAGTGGGGCCAGGGTTGTGGCTTAGTGGTAGAGTGCTTGCCTAGCATGTGTGAAACACTAGGTTTGATTCTTGGGGCCACATAAAAACAAATAAAGTTATTGTGTCCATCTACAACTAAAATATATACTTGAAAAAGAATATAATTAACAATAAATGCTTGAGATGAGGGGGAATGTAAATGAGTACAGTCACTATGGAAATCAGTATGGAGTTTCCTCCAAAGATAAAAATAGAGGTTTTTCAGGACGGCAGAATAGAGGGGGTGGCTTTCCTGGCTGCTACGTGGAGTGAAAGTGTGAAAACATCTTCTCAGCAATGTGGGTGAGCAAAAAAAAAAAAAAAAAAAAGAAAAAAAGAAAAAGAAAAAAACGGAGAAACTTTACTGGACTTTAAAATTGGACATTCAAAGCAGACCAGGCACTCAGGAGGTTGGATATAATAAAATAAGGAAGAAATCCCCAGAGGCACTGCCTTGACCGACGAAGCTCCAGCCAGAGTGGTCCCTCTGGAAGCACAGTGGAGGGGTAAGGGAATGAAAAGAACCTGCGTTTTGGGGAGGCCCAAGGCATATCTGTGTATGGTGCATTTAGAGATCAAGGACATTGCCCAGCAAACCTGAAAGATGCACTGCACAATATCTCTCAGGCAGTGTGCGGAGGACAAGGGAAGGAACCATTTTGCAGCCTCTATGCAGGGATTGGCAGCTGAGGGGACGAATTTCTGCCAAACCTGTTTGGCTCAAAATACAGGCCCAGTATCAAACGTGGAGAGAGGTTTACAGAGGGGACAACTGGTTGTGGAAACCCACCTGGTTTTATTCCTTCTCCTCAATCCTACTGCTTGCAGGACCGGCTGGGAGAGATGCATCTGGCTGGGAATTTGGAAGGGCAGTGGGTAGGAGAGACTGGAGACTGAATCCCAGACCAGGAAATGTGGGGTCTGAAGGTGACGTAGAGGACTAAGAATTGGGTCCCTCATCACACAAGTGGAACCTAGGGAAGATCCCTGAGACCAGCAAGTACTGGGCACTGGAGGTGCCTGTAAGGGATCCCACGGAAACCATGCCGGACACGGGAAATCACATAAGGGAGTTTATTAAGCAAACAAAGTGTCTCCCTGCAGGGTAAGGGAGAAAATGAGAGGAAAAGAGAAAGGAAAGAGAAAAGGCGCATGCTAGAGAGAGTGGAAAGCGAGGAGGAGAAAGCAAGCGAGTAGGAGAGAAAAAGCAAGAGAAAAGATGGTGGGGTAAGGACCCTGAAGCAGTTGAATTCCGCTGGGCTAACAGGGGACCAATAACAGAGAAGGATACTTGCAAGCTGACTGATGAACCAATAGCTAGCTAGGATGTTCACAGATTGACAGTAGTTGGGAGGTGGGGAAATGGCTGCACTGGAAAGGGCAGGGAGAGCAGCTTTGTACATTACATTCCCCTGTTTCTGTTTTTATAAGAAAATCTTTTGTTCTCCAGTTCTTTCTGAAGCCTTCTCTCTCCTTACTGCCTAAGTGACTGGTGAGATGTAAAAAGTCCATTCTCCCAGGGGCAGTCTTCAACTTCCAGAGGGGCAGTCTTCAAGTTCCAGACTTCCAGAGGCAGATGGTTTTCATGGACTTCATTTCCTCAATTTGATTGATCCCCTATTTCTACACTAACTGCCTGACCCCTATTCTGGCTTCATTCACCCCTCTAATTTTAGGAACTCCTTTACTGCTGTAGGGAAAGGGGGGCGATGACCGCTCTGGCTTCTTCGAGCTGGAAGCGGGCAGCATGGGGCAAGCAGTTTGGAGTTCCCTTTTTAGAAATTGGGTTAATCGAGGGGTCCATGGTAGAAGACTGGTTGGGGAAGAGCAGGTTGTAAAGGCATCTGGGGGTGGGTGCTTCTATGGGAGAAGAACAAGAAGACATGAGTACTGAAATGAGATTACAATATAAATGTTGCAGAATCTGGAAAATGCCAATGAATATAAAGATGACAGAAGTCAATTCCTCACCAGGGGGTGGAAGAACTGAGAAGTTGTTCCCATAACAAGGCCTAGCAAAGGCTGGAGAGGACAAGGCCTTTATTTGGGAACTTTAACATTGCCCAGGTTATCAGGAATGTAAACACAACATTTAGTACTAGCAAACAGATTAAGCTGACCTGTGTCTGTAGGCCTTAAACTGACTAAAACTTCTGACTCTGGCAGTTTCTCTTGATAGTTATTAGGCACATTTGCCTAAGAATTTCTCTCTTGTAGCTTTTAGTCTTTATTCTAGTGGGCTAACACAAGTGTACATCTTAAGTTACATTTAACTATTATTTCTTTTAAATGCCCAAGAATGGCTACATTTTGGTTTTAACTGTTTTGCTAGGTGTCTAAGATCAAGTTGGTCAAAGTGACCTCTTCCTGTCTGTTAAAGAGTCAGCTGAGTTCCCACAGGGGCCACTCATAGAGAACTTAAGAGCAGCTTCTTAGTTCCATTAGTGCCATTGGTTAGGCAGGGTCTCCTCGATGAGGTGGCTTCCCTTGAAAGCACCAGGGATGTCTCCCTTTTTCCTTGACCCTCCTCTGCAGCAGGTGCACTGATTGGCTTTTCATCCTTTAGTGGCCTCATCAATCTCCCTGATCGGGAGGTCGTGTGACCCAGGGTTTCAAAGCTCGTTAGAGAAGTCCTCTTGTTCCCTGGGCTCAGGTTGACTGAGGGCAAGACCCAAATACTGGCTTTTCTTGGCCTCTGTATTTAATCTCAATCTCTAAGTTTGATCTTAACCATCCAGCAAGCCAGTCTCACCAGTCATAAAGTAAGAGTGCTGGGCTTTAACTTCAATGTCTATAACTTTACAGTTATTTACCCCCTTTTATCTAATTAGGGTCTACATTTTCTGTCCTATAGGTGATGGCTTACTATTTCAAGTTACTTCTGCAAAACATTAATCAGACAACAGTTACAAGGAAAATACAAAATGGAATCACCAATAGTAAAACATTCAGTATGTGCAATAGCTATCTTGAATTTTGGTTGAGTTATTCAGTATATCCCGTTTGAGATCACAGTAATCTTTACAACAAACATTAAACTTTTGAACACAACTTTAAATGAGTTAAAGTCTGGTTTACTTTGGAGTCATTCTAACGTGCAGCAGGGTTTTGAGGCAGAACCTTATCTCAGGTAAGGCGGGACTTTTCCTGAAGCTAATTTTTTCCTCTTTTGCCATGACCAGCATGATCAAATTCTCAAGTTCAGTGAGGGGCAAAGGAGTATTAGAAAATAAAGGTTTATAAACACAGATTTTGAAGATTAAGCTGAGATCAGATGGAGCTCTGTTCTCTGATGGAAATGCAGATCTAAAGAGCTATGTCAGCAATTTTCATATATGTCTTATTATTAGGTTAAGACTATGTACTCCATGGAATAACTCTGTAAATTACTCATGTGTCTCTAATAAACACATTTGAGTAATATCATACATGTCAACTCTAATTCACTCATCTTATTATTAAAAAAACCCAAGATATCAGACAAGTGTACCAACAGTATTTGCCATCTTTTTCCTATTGAAGAAAAATCCTAGAAAAATTGATATTAGACATTTTATAAACATCAACATTTTATTAGTTTGACCACCTAGAGACTTGTGAGTTAATTTTAAAGACATTTTACTTCTATTAGTTTACCTAATTTAAATTGAACCTTTTTAAATCACGTGAATTAAAAATATTTGGATCCATTTAAATTTTAATTTTATGCACACTTATATTTAACACAAAAGCAAAGGCCTTGTAATGCTTATCTCCATTGCAACGTAACAGATGTTCAAAAATAACTCTAGAGTTGGATAAAAAGAACTGATCAAAAATCATTAACCTAGGTGTGTAGGATAAAAATTGTGAGCTCAAACATATAGCATTTAAGAAAAATGAAAGTCCTAGAAGAAAAATGATAATGGCCATTAATTATAGCATGAGAAAATGGGAAAGAGAAGGGCAGAGAGAAGAGGAAAAGGGAGAGATAAAGTGTTGTGTTGCAGTCCAGGAGAAATTTTAAATGGACACTTTTTTTTTCTTGGGTTTGAGACTGGTCTTCCACTGAGCATTCTGGCTTCCTCCATTTACATTTCAATGTAAGCCTTGACTGAGATCTGGATCTGAAAGGAGCTAACAGGTTCTAGCAGAAACTTGATGCCTAGAGCACTTTAACCCTTTTATCCTGATTAGTAATCAATTCAGGTTTGGATGCAAAAAAATTGTCAAACATTATCTCCCACTACTTGTGGGGAATGGGGCTACTATATCATAGTCCTTACTGGGACATGCCACTGATTGTTGGGCTGGTTACTCCCTCCACACTGGCATACGTAGGACCTCGTGGTGGGAGGAGTAGGTGGGCTGGGCCGGGGAATGGAAGCAGAAACAGCTGAGTTGAATTTGGAGGAGGAGGAGGGATTAAGAGGGGGAGAAGAAGGAGGCATTCAAGTTTGCAGGAAGAGCATAGAAGCGCAAGAAAGAAGAGACTTGAAGATAAGGAATCCCTTTCCATCTGCCCACTCGCTCACGGAAGCTGTGTGCCATTATGCGGCCATTTTGGACTGATTATCTAAAGGGTACTGTGACCAAATATCATTAAGTTTTGATGGCTTTAAGCCAGGGGTCAGGCGAAGGGTTCCCAGGGGTGAATCTGCCAGAATGGAGGACCCAGGTCCCATGGTGGAGACTGATACAGCCGAGTCTGTGGCCAGGGCGTCCCGAGGCCAGAATAGTCGACTGGAGATGAGAAGGCAGCACATAGATGGTGTCATCACACAAGCATCAATGTGGGGCCAAGCAAAAACCGAGAAGAGTTGAGGACCTGACGTCAGGGTATTCGAATGCAAGTGTGAGTGTGAGCGCGAGATAAGCTTCAACCCTGAGAGAGAATCTCCACCATAAAATCAGGAACCCACCTGGCAGACAATGCCGACTAAGGGGCCAGCAGTAACTATAAAAGTTGTGGCTGGGGTACCCCCACCCCTCAGCCACCAGGAGGGTCCCGGATCAATGGTCGCTTCTCAGGTTGGCAGAGGAGTGTTTAAATTGGCCTAGGGGAACCTGCCTAGGGGACTCACCAATATGAAGTTCGGCGATGGATGCAGAGCAGAGTGTCCGGGCAAAATGGAAGATGAGGCTGTGTCCGGGGGCCACTGGGGTGTCAGATGGATTTCCACTTGCTTAAGGACAGTGGAAGAGCCCATCTGAGTCACGGTACCAATGTAAGAGATCCACAAAAACCACACCGGACATGGGAACTCACATAAGGGAGTTTATTAAGCAAATAAAGTGTCTGGTAAGGGAGACTGCAGGGTAAGGGAGAAAATGAGAGGAAAAGAGAAAGGAAAGAGAAAGGGCATGCGCTAGAGAGAGTGGAAAGCGAGGAGGAGAAAGAAAGCAAGCAAGTAGGAGAGAAAAAGCAAGAGAAAAGATGGCAGAGTAGCTACCCTGAAGCAGTTGAATTCTGCTGGGCTAACAGGGGACCAATAATGGAGAAGGATACTTGCAAGCTGACTGATGAACCAATAGCTAGCTAGGATGTTCACAGATTGACAGTAGTTGGGAGGTGGGGAAATGGCTACAACGGAAAGGGCGGGGAGAGCAGTTTTGTACATTACAGTGCCCTGATTTAAAATCTCCAGACCAGTTGGCATTCAGTGAAGAGCCTGGATCCCACCTAAGCCTAAACCCTGCCTCCAGGAATTCTGCCTATGGGATTACCTCTCTCACTCCAGCAATCCAGAGGGTGGAGCATCAAGTTCCAGATGACCCCACCTAAAACTGCTGAGAAGAGAAATTGAGAATCTTTTGAACTCCAACAGAAAGAATTCTTTATTTATCAAGAGCTTTGTTAAAAATTCTTTTTTCTCTGTTTAATTGTGACCTTAATGGTACATGGACATTTATACATATTCATACTTATTTTTTTCCTCATTTCTAGCATTTTGAGCCAGTTATTTTTCATGGATTAATTTTTTTGTGAACTAGGATGTTTAATTAGTATATTTAAATTTTGATTTTGTGATGGGCTGACAGATCTGACTCCATGAGAATGTTATAGGCCAGACTGTAAGGGAAATGACTAAACAGACTCCATTTTGCTCTAAGACTCCATATTATGTAGGAAATAAGCTTCTCCCATGGGGACGCCCACCTCTGTGCCCATCATCAGTTACTTGGTGTGACATGTTTAATAATATACAATGGCAACTCCTATGTAGTAAAGAATTGCTCTCTTTTGATCCCTATTGCTCCTAAACAATGTACCATGTAAACAGTAATTGTGTGGATGTTAGCAACCATTCTTTAGTTTGTACCTAGGTAAGGGTCATTTTGACCCACTTCCCCCTCTGTTGATGATCTCATGATGTTAGTTTGTAATTTTGAATCATAGCAACAGACACTTATGATTGATGTGATTTTTGGTATAAGAACTCCTACAACCCTGTGGTTGGGGCTGTTCTCCCAATAACCATTTTTTGGAGCATTGTGTGAGAGTCAGCTGGCCGGCTTAATAAAGACTCTCAAATTTGGACTTCTCAGTGGTGATTGGTCTGTTCTTAAGTTGCGCCCCACAACATTTTGTATTCTTTTAACTTTTAGAATTTTTACTTTATATATATATTTTTTCTCCTACTTGTTTCCCTTGATTCTCTCTTTTCTTCAGCTAATAGACAAACTCTATTGTTGTTCAATTTTTCCTTTAATTTTTTTACTTCTTTTTCTCTCCTCCTCCCTTTAATAGTCACATATCACTTCTTTTCTCTCCCTATCTACTATTTGAAATTATAAAATTTGGCAAACTTGCTGTTTTTATTGTAGTTAATAGCTGCTCATATAATTTCTGTTTATTGTTATAACATTGTAGACATCATAATAAGAACTATTTGGTTTAATGCAGTATATTGTTTGCACTGGTTATTATTATTTGTCTCCCCCTAAACATTGAAGTACTGGAAAATTTCAGGGATACTATAAATCCACAGGGTAGAAACTCTACTGCTTCAGATCCAAACTGGTAGACACACAAACAATATGAAAAAGCAAGGGAACAAATTGCCCCAAACAAACCAAGATAATCCAATAACTGAATCCATCAATACCACAGTGGAAGAAATGTCAGAGAAGGAATTTAGAATGTTCATAAGCTGATCTGCAAAGTAAAGAATGACATAAGAAATGAAATCAGAGAGAATACAGGAAATGAAAGATCACTTCAGTAAAGATATAGAGATTCTAGAAAAAAACCAGAAATCCTCAACATGAAAGAAACAATAAACCAAATTGAAAATTCAATAGAAATAATCCCTCAGGCAATGAAAACAAAATACATAATATTAAAAATAGGTTTGACTATGGAGAGAAGATGTTAAGAAACCATGAACAGAACTTCCAAGAACTATGGGATAAAATAAAAAGATCAAATTTAAGATTTATTGGGATAGATGAAGGCATGGAGATGCAACCAAAGGAATGCACAATCTTTTCAATGAAATAATGTCAGAAAAATTACCAAACCTAAAGAATGAAATGGAAAATCAAATAGAAGAGGCTTACAGGACTCCAAATGTACAAAATTACAAAACCCACACCAAGGCATATTACAATGAAAATGTCTAACATACAGAATAAGAACAGAATTTTAAAGGCTGTTACAGAAAAATATCAGATTATGCATAGGGGGAAACTAATTCAGATCTCAGCTGATTTCTCAACCCAGACCATTAAAGCTAGGAGGTCCTAGAACAACATATACCCGGCTCTGAAAGAAAATGATGTCAACCAAGAATCCTTCATCCAGCAAAATTAAGCTAAGCTTCAGATTTGAAGATGAAATGAAAACCTTCCATGGTAAACAAAAGTTAAATGAATTCACAACTAGAAAGCCTGTACTAGAGAACATTCTCACCAAAATATTCCAAGAAAATGAAATGGAAAAAAATGAAAACCAGCAAAGGGAGGAACTACAGTAAAGAAATAGTCAATCAAAGGAGAAACTAATTCAAATTAAAAACCAGAAATAAACCCAAATGACCGGGAATACAAATCATATCTCAATAATAACCTTGAACATTAATGGCCTAAACTCACTAATCAAAAGACGCAGACTGGAAGATTGAATTAAAAACCAAGACCCAACAAATGCTGTCTCCAAGAGACTCACTTCAGAGGCAAAGACATCCACAGACTGAAGGTGAAAGGATAGGAAAAAACATTGCTCACATGGATCATATAAACAAACAGGGGTTTCTAACCTCATATCAGATAAAATGGGCATCAAGTCAAAGTTAATCAGAAGGGACAAAGAAGGTCAATTCATACTGCTTAAGGAAATTATACATCAACAAGACATAAAAAACATAAATATTTATGCCCCCAAACAATGGAGCATCTACATATGTCAAACAAACCCTTCTCAAGTTCAAGAATCAAATAGACCACAACACAACAATCCTGGGTAACTTTAACATGCCCTTATTACCACTGGATAGATCCTCCAAACAAAAACTAAATAAAGAAGCTGTAAAAGTAAAAAATACAATCGATAATTTAGAGTTAACAGACATATATAGAATATTTCATTCATCAATGACAAAACACTTTCTTCTCAGCAGCAAAGAATCCTTCTCTAATATAGACCATACTATGTAAGCTATAACATATGTTGGCATACAATTGTAATATTATCTAAATATATTTTTAGTATCTGTAGCGTTATTTTGAGAGTTCCCTTTCCACTGATATTAATTTTTGTGTTCTTGCTTTTTTCTTGATTAGACTTGGTTGATTTTTATAAAATTTTAGCTATATTATTTCTTCTCTATTTCATATATTTCTGCTCCTACTTTTATTTTTTCCTTCCTCCTACATAATTTGAAAATGATTTGTTTGTTATTCTAGCTCCTTTCTGATACAAGAACTTTAAGTTACAAATGTCTTCTGAGTACTGTTTTATCCCAGAGATTCTGATATTTTACGTTTCTATTAACACCGAGTTCAAAGCACTTTTTATTTACTTTTTTTGTGCTTTCTTCCTTGACCTCTGAGATATTCATAAATGTGCCATTTAATTTTGAAATAGTTGACATATGGGGATGGGGTTCTATATATCTTAAGGTGATTGATTTCTAATGTAATAAATCATGCAAGGAAACAGTCTGCATGATTTCAAATTTAAAGAAGTAATGGAAATTCTTTTTATATTGATTGTATTGGTTACATACATGTAAAAACTGTTCAAATTGCATACTTCAAATAGGTGCATTAAATTTTACCTCAATAAGGCTATGGAAAAAAAGCTATGGAAATATGGTCCAGTTATACCACTCCTTGGTATTTATCCAAAAGAATTAAAGCAGATAAATGCATATTCATGTTTATATAGAACAATTCACAGTAGTCAAGTTATGGAACCAGCCCAGGTCCCCATCAACAGATGCATGGATAAAGAAAATGTGGTATATATATACACAATGAACCTTTATTCAGTTATAAAGAATAACTAGATTATGTCATTTGCAGAAAAATGGATGGAATTGGAGGCCACAATTTTGAGCAAAAATGATCAGACTTGGAGAGAAAAGTGTCATATGTTTTCTCTCATATACAGAAGCTAGAAGAAACCCACCATTCCAGGGCTGGGGCTGGGGCTCAGTGGTAGAACGCTTGCCTTGCACGTGTGAGGCGCTGTATTTGATCCTCAGCACCACATAAAAATAAATAAACAAAATGAGGTTATCTTGTCCATCTACAATTAAAAATATTTAAAAAAACCCCACCAATCCGTATAATTAATATGGACACTAAAATAAATAGATTAAAAAAAAAAAAAAAAAAAAAAGAACACTGTGCCAAACAGGATTCACAGCCGGTAACTTGTGTTGGTAAAGAGGTGCCAAGTGCTGAGCTCCATTTGATAGCTGTCCTTTGGTCTGTGACAATTTCTCAACCTTTCTTTGTTTTTATGACCTTGGCAGTCTTGAGGAGGTCTGGCTGGATATTGTAGAATGTGCTTCAAGCTGAAGTTTCTTTCTTTTTTCTCCCTCCTCTCTCCTCTTCTGCCCTTTGCCCCCTCCCCCTCCTGTGCTCTTCTGTGCTGGGATGGAACCCAGGGCTTTCGCATGTACCACTGAGTTACATCTCCCTCCTCAAACTGAGTTTGTCTGCTCTTTTCCTCTTAAGTGGTTTTTGTAAAGACACCACAAAAGTCAGATGCCCCGCTCATTTTGTATCAGAGCACACATGAGATCAACATGTCTCAGCCTGGTTATCACTGGATCACTTGATTAATAGTAGCCAGGCTTCTCAGCTGTTTTCCCCTTTTTCTCTCCCTCCCTCCCTCCCTTTCCTCTTCTCTCTCTCTCTCTCCCTCTTTCTCTTGGATTAAATCTGGGGTTCTGCACAGGCAAGGCATGTACTCTATCACTGAGCTGCATCCCCCAGTCCTTTTTATTTCAATTTGAGACAGGGTCTCATAAACTGCTCACATTGTCCTTGAACTTGTGATCCTCCTGCCTTAGCTTCTAGAGTAGCCGAGATTACAGGTGTTGGTCACCAGGACTTGCTGTTTTTCTCTTTTTCTACTCCTTCCTTTGGAGATATCTCATCCATTCTCAAGAAGGGAGGAGAAACAAGTTCTACCACATGGATCCACATGTACTATTTGAAATTCTTCTATAAGGAATATTTGGCTTCTCTTCCCCACTTATTTATTTTTCAATCATTTATTTTTATTAGTGTAGTCTTGCCTATATTATTTTATGCTTGGGTTCCAGTCCAATACTATATTATTTGCTTTGTTGCTTAAATTGTTCAGTTTTGACCATTGGGAGTTTTTTCAGACTTTCTTCTGCTAGAGTTTTCATGAACTCTCTCTCTCTGTCTCTCTGTCTCTCTTTCTTTTGTGCTGGAACTCAAACCCAGGTCCTTGAGTATACTAGGCAAGTGCTTTACCACTGAGCTGCATCTCCAGCCCTGACAAGTTTATTTTATTTGTGACAAAAACGGCTTTCCTAGAGTCAAGCTCTTGAGGGTCTAAGCAGGTGGAGTAACAGCTTTGGGTCAACCAGCACTCTGGTCCATAGAACCCCAACCCCAGAGGTCTATGGGGCTGTGGACAATTTAGGTCTCTGACACAGGAGATGAATCCCTCTCCCTACTTCTCACTGACATTGCTGGATGGACTATGCAGTTCAAACCTCTCTTGGGGCCACATCCACTGATGAAAAGAGTGAGACAGCTAGGAGAAAGGACATGGCTGAGCCATAGGCAATCAATAAGGGGCCTGGGAATTAGCTCCCTTAAGCATGAGAGGGAAGATGCTGGAATGATGGAGTTGGTGGGTAAAATGAGAGTATTACCATCCCCTAAGGACACCCACATGGCCACATGTCCTGGGACATCCCTAGCAGGGAATGATTCAGAGCCATCTACCCTTGGAGTCCAATCCAGGGACTGCAGCAACTAAGATGTTCAAGCGGCCCCCATCAGGCCCAGGCCCACACACTTTTCCGCAAGTCTTAAACTTAGGCAAGATGTCAGTTTTCTGGATGATCTTTGGGTTATCTATAGTGACATAGACCTTTCCTTGACTTCTGTGGTTTTCATCTCTACATATTGAGAGAGTTCTGCATTTGGAGCCAGGAGAGGCAGAAGGATGTGGCCAGGAAGTAGAGGTAATAACAGGGACTGGGACAACAGAACATTTGGCTCAGAATAGAGCCAATGAGAAAGGTCAGGTCAAGTGGATCTTTTGGCAAAGGTACTGCCACTTCTCTCCAAAAGCGACAGCACAAGGATAAACATCTCCAGCAATTTGCTCCTCAGAGTGGGAGGGATCTCCCATACTCACTAACCCTGGTGAATGATGTGTTCTAGGCCCCTGCCCACAGGCATTTGGATCTCTTGGGAGGGGTGAGGGCTGAGCTCAGGGAGCCAGTGGCTTATAAGGCAGCAGAAACCCTTCCCTGAGCAGAACATTCCAGCAGCCTACACCATGAAGGGGATACTGCTTGTGCTAGCCTTGCTGGTGACCAGAGAGCTGGGCTTCCAGACTGGTGAGAGTGGGAAGGAGGGAACAGATGACCTTCCTGACCCTTGCCCACTCTATCTTACTCCACCCTCCCATGATGATCTCTGAACAGCTTCTAGGGAAGGTTTTAGGATGCATCTGAGAAGTCATTACCCAAGAGTCCTGCAGAAAACCTCTGAAGCTCTCCGTTTTCAAGTGGAGGGAGAGGTCTGGTGATGAAAGGGTCATTTGTTGTGTATGCAGTAGTGGAGAGTGAGTTGGATGTTGGTGCTCATGTGAAGGCCAGAAGCAAGTGGTACGCACTGGGCAGGAGGCTCTTTAGTTCTGGCTTCTCACACTGCTCCCTGCTTGGAGTGCCTCATGGACCATGTGCTTTCTGTCTGGGATGGCAGTCCTGGGGGAGGGCAGGTCTCTGTGGAAGGTGAGTCAGAAGATACCAGATAAAGATGGTGGGAAAACATGAACCTCGACTTCCTCCTCCAGTAGCTCCTTCAATGAGGTGTTTTCTGTTTATGTTTTCAGCAGAAGCTTGCCCTCTCTTTTATGGAATCTTTGCTGCGATACCCACTGGAAGCAAGACATTATTGGATGCTGCCCTTGATGTGGCCAATTTTACAGAACCGGAAAAGGCAGCTGTGGAAAAAATCCAGGATTGCTACAATGAGAATGGATTAAAAGCCAAGGCCTTGGATGCTATTGCCATGGTAATGTCCTCTCTAAGTGCCCCACTCCACCCCACACGCAGCATATCATGGGATGCTAGGTACAAACAGATCACGCAATCATGTGATGCATGAGAGATAAGATCTACAATTCAGCATGCAGGCCTTTGCTCATCCCCATAGCAGTGTCCTGTGTGACAGCTTGCCACATGCACATGCAGCCTATTCTGCTGCCGTTCCTGTAACACCAATTAGCTAACACATGATGGGTAAATAGGCGAATTATATCAGTGCCACATAGAAAGTGTGTCAACTCCTGTGATTTTTTTCCCTTCTAGATTAGGGGGAGCTAGCAGAGCTGGAGTAGAATTTTAACTTTTGGCAGCAAAGAAAGTGTCCTTACTCCAGCTCCTGCACAGGTAGGAGCCCATCAGTTCTTAGTTTAGAAATTATAAGTCTTCTGCCTAGTGGCCAGCTTCACTTCTTCCTCCAGTGCCCACTTTGAAAGCTAGTCCACTCCACGGGCTCAGATGGAGCCCTGCTTCCATCCATATCATCTTGGTTTCCAGAGTCAGAATTTCCACTCCATGGTTTGGACGCCTGAGGCCTCAGAAGTGGCCTCTAAGTAGTTGCAGCTACTTACCACAGCAGCTCAGTGTATTTTCTGATGATATATCTCTTTTTCTTATTACTGTTCTTGTTACACAGATTTCGAATAGTTGGTTTCTCACCTTATTTTTTTTCCCCCAAAGCGTTGTTATTTTTAGTGTTTGAGTCCAAAAAATGAGATGTTTTTGAAGAAACAGAATTTCCTGTACTAATTAATATTTGTACACAGGGCATATGAGATCGTTGGCAACATAGGCATATGCTTTTCATACATCCCATACACCTGACAGACAGTCTCAGGTACAGGAGACTTGACAAAAACCCAGACTCAGCCACCTTACACCACCCTCAGACCCAGTCCCCACCATTCCCTTCAGAACCTTCTCGTCTCCTTCCCTCCCTGGTTGAGTGGTTGGTGGGGGTCCCTCCTGACAGTTGTCATTGTGGTCAGGGAGCCACGTTCATCTTGGCCTGAGTGGCTGCAGGCCCTCTCCAGGGGTTGACCTGTAGGCCCAAGTTTCTTGCTGGGAAAGGAGCTGACTTGCTGAGGAGAAGGTTTTGTCCCTGTGGATGAGGAGTGGGGTGATTCTGGGGATACTGAATAGCTCTGCCAAAGCTCTGGGACCTCCACACAGCCATCTCTGTCTCTCTTTGTCTTCCTCTCTCCCAGTTCTCCATTACTGTCAGCCCGAGCTGTATCCTCTCTTACTTGAAATCAGTGGAGGAGAAACTTTAAAAAGGCCTTTTCAACCTTCATGACCAGTCAACACTCTGAGGAGATGAATCTTTGCCACCAATGCCTGATCTGAACACCATCTTCCCACCCTGTTCTCTTTTCCACCTGAAGCTGGAATCCAGACACCTGGCCCACCTGATTCCATCTTTATTAGGCTGACTCTAATAAAGCACCTGCAGCTCAGCTCTGTGTGCCTGAGGTCTGTGTGCTGTGTGGAGGGTGTGTGAAGCCTGGTAGGAGATCTTGGGAGATGGTGAGGACAAGTGACATGTGTGGTCACTCAGACAGGCAGAACCAGGATAAATGTAGGCCTTGCCTCTCACTCCCTGGATGACCACGGGCAAGCCATTTGGATCTTCTGAAACTGTAAAATGAGGATGGTGTGAGGATTAAATAATGTACATAACTGCAGTCTTCACCAGCCTGGAAGGATAAAAATGGAGTCAAGAGCTACTGATGGCATATGTGGGTTCTGGTCCTTATCACAGTTGCAGGGCCTTTAGCCCTTTAAAGGTCAATCCAGTCATTGTTGAGTGACTCAGGAAATGACCTGGTGCACTCATCACAAATCCTCTTGGTCTCCTAGTGGCAGTTGCCATTTTCTACTTAGGTTGATGTCTTCCGAGGAGGCTGACCTCCCTGCAGGGATATCCCATGCCACTGCTGCTCTTGGGTTCTTCCCTTGGCACTGGAGACCCATATGGCCTTGGCCTGGAGGATGGAAGAAAGAGAGTGGATGGCAGAAGTTCACTCTGAAGGCTGGTGTCATGGAAGGAGCTCAGGCCCTGAGGTCTTCCCCATAGGGTGTGCTACCTGGGACAAGTGTCATGACCCTCTGAGCTTACTTCTGAAAATGTCAAATGGGTAATTTCATTTACCAGGAAGCTACAAGGAAGGGACTAGATTTTATTTCTATTTTCTAGACCCTAGAGCAGTGCTAGGCTCTTGTGACTAGGGGCCTCAAGAAAAGTGACATAATCAGTAGTATCTCTCTATCTTCTTGAACCACATTCAGACAGCTGAACTTGGGACTTGGGGCTAACAGGCTGAAGTCTTGAGTCCTGGTTATTCTCTGAACATGAGCATTTTATTTTTGAAACTGTTTTTTATTTCTGTGATGCCCAGGGCCTCACACATGCTAGGCAAGCACTCTACTACTAAGCCACCCATCAGTCCTTAACATAAGTATTTTAATTCACCTGTTTATTCATTCAACACCTTGATTTTATATCTGCCAAATGCTGGGCCCTCTTCCAGACTAAGCATTAAATGCACAGGTCATATTAAAAGGATTAACATATTACTGAGAAGTATAAAATAAAATTTGAATAGATGAAAGGTTAAATGATGCCCTTGTGTGGGGTGAATTTATATGGTAGAAATGTCAAAGACTGGGCTGAAGGTCGTGGGTTCAGTGGTAGAGCACTTGCCTAGCACATGTGAAGCACTGGGTTTGGCTCCACATAAAAATAAATAAAGGTACAGTGCTCACTTACAACTAGAAAAAAGAAAGAAAAAGAAATGTCAAAGACTCCTGCTGGGTGCTTTGGTGTATACCTGTAATCCCAGAGACTCAAGAGGCTAAAGCAGGAGGATCTCAAGTTCAAGCTCAGCCTTTACAACTTGTTTCAAAATAAAAACTACAAAAAGGCCTGGGGATGTGGCTCAATGGTTAAGGGCCTCTGGGTTAAATCCATGATACCAAAGGTAAATAAACAAATAAAAAGTTAAAAGAACTGGGGACTCAATGGTAAAGTGCCCCTGGGTTCAATCCCTAGCACCAACAAAAAAATAAAGCAAAAATAAAGCAAAACACGATTCTCAAACCACCTAAAAAAATCTGTGTTCTAATATAGATTGAGCTACAGTTTAAAAGAGTAAGTGCTCTAAATCAACTAAAGAAATTTAAAACAAGAAGAACTTCAAGCAGAATCTTTTTTTTTAAAAACCAGGTATTATAACCTGGGTAGTAGACTACAGTTTATAAATAGTTTTAATAGGGGAATAGATAAATGGCCATTGTGACAGAAGAGAAAGTATACAAATAGACACAACATCAGTTAAAGATATAAAAGCGGCAGTATATTGATTCATGGAAAAACATATTATTTTTTTAAATGGCATTGAGAAAAATGATCAACTATTTATAAAGTCAAATTGGACCTGCCCAGTCTCTCATTGTAGAGTAATGATTTAATTGGCATAGATCCAAGTGGGTGATTGTTCTTTTGAGATGTATCTCTCTCTCTCTCTGTCTTTCTCCCCCTCTTTGGCCTTCATGATATGACAGTGTTTTGGTTTTTCTATTTTATTGGAAAATCTTTCTCCACTTATTTTTCCCGGTTACTTGTGTCCTATAACAAGGATCACTCTTTTTTCTATTTCTACTCATTTTCTTAGTGATATTATCTGACTTTGTTACTTTTTCTACACCTTCTAAATTAAAATCTCCAGCCCTAGTATTTCTAGGAGAAATTCACAGTTTCTGAGTTCACCAGACAGAGTCTGTGTCCAAGGTGGCAAAGGTAGCTGTATTTGCAGGACAAGAGAGTTTCACAGAGAAAGGAAACTCCAGGATTTTGCAGAAAGTCCCAATAGGGTCTTCAGTGAATACTGCTCAGTGTATGCATGTGAGAAAACAGTCCAAGACGAGGGATCTTAATTCATTTTCTGTTGCTTTAACAGAATATAGCAGATAGAATGATTTATAAATAACAGAATGGATATCTAGTAGGCTTACCGTCCTGGAGCCTGGGGGGGCCAAGATGGAGGGGCTGCGTCTGCTGAGGGTCTTCTCTTTGCCTCATAACATGGTGAAAGACGTACCTCACGTGGAGAAAGAGATAAAGATAGAGAGAGAAAGAGAGAGAGAGAGAGAGAGAGAGAGAGGAGAGAGAGAGAGAGAGAGAGAGAGAGAGAGAAGAGGGTTGGGGTGATATTGGGGAAACCCAGCACCTTGTACATGCTAAGTGTATGCTTTACCACTGAGCTATATCCCAGCCCTGAAGTCACTTTTATACCAAATCCACTCTCACAATAATGAGCCCAGAGCCCACTCCTGTGATATGACAGCAATTTTTTTATGAGGGAAGTGTTCTCATGACCGAATCACCTCCTAAATGTCCCATTTCTTATGGAGTAAATAATTCCATGCATGTATGATGATGTCAAATGAAGCTACCTGTTATGTATAACTATAACATACTAATAAAGCATAAAAGGCCCCATCTGCTAACACTATTGCATTGGAGATTAAGTTTCCAACCCATGAACTTTGGAGGACACATCTGAACCATACTAACAGAGAATAACCACCTAAAATACCTAAAAGTAGCAAGGGAAACAACCTCTGGAATTTACACAGGGCTGGAAGTAGTTTGTGTTCCTACTGGCCAGAGAAGAATATCCTAACTTATTCATGGATCATTAAGTTGTTCATCCAAAAAGGCTTTATATCAGTACTGATATATTCACCTTAGCATATGGCTGCATTTGTGCCCACCTTAAAAGACTTTTAAAAGGCTTAAAATGGCTCAAATTATTTCCAAATAACTTGATTAAATAACAGAACATTATTCAAGAATGTTTACAGAAGCACATAACAATTCAGCACCTAAAAAGTTAAATTTCATAATCTTTGCATCCAAAAAATAATTACCAGACATGCAAAGGAAAGTATGCCTTATTATCAGAAAGTCAATCAACATAAACAGACTCAGAAATGACATGATAGAGAACAAAACATTTTCAAAGTTACTCAAATTGTATTATATGTTCAAGAAGGGGAAGAGCATTTGCACATGGAATCTGAAACAGATACAAAAAAAGACTCAAATCAAACTTATATGGATACAAAATAAATTCCACTGGATGGAACTAATAACAGATTAAACACTGCAAAAGAAAATGTTAATGTGTTTGAAAGAGAGAGTAGCGGACATTATCCAAAAGAAGAAAAGAAGGTTAAAATATGACAAAAAGACCAGTAAGCTACAGGACAACCTGGGAGGCGAGTCCATAGTTCACTGGAATCTCTTAGAGAACAAGGGTCCCACATTTTCCAAATTTGATCAAAAACAATCTACGTACCAATCTACAAAACTCAATTGATGTTAAGATTAAGAACCAGGAAGAAAAGCTATCCTTAGGCACAATCATAAGCAGATTCTTTAAAAGCAAGAATTAAAACAAATCTTAACAGCATCCAGAGAAACAGAGAAACTAGGGTAAGAATGACAGCAGGTTTCAGGTAGGAAACAGACTTGCTCCTGAGGGGGCCCTGAATCCTGGCTCAAGCCCCTCTTGGCCAAAGCGATCCCGCCTGGACAGGGAACTGCTGGGAAACTTGCCTGTTGGTGCCATCCAATGGGCTTGCCCACCTTGTTCTCACTTGATTCTGAAACAGCCCCGAATCTTGACCCCACAGCTGCGGTCTGGGAGCAGATCTGCATGGTCAGAGACCCTCCGGAAGATAAGCCCATACATGCCACCACGCCAAGACTGCCCACCTTGGTCCCACAGGGGATTCTGCATGGCTCTGAACTCTGCTCCAACCCCTCTCCACTGTGGTCTGAAAGCGGTTCTTCTTGTCCGGAGACCTGGAAGGACGCAAACCCCTGAGGGTCCCTAAATTTGGTCCCCACTACAAATCTTGAAATAGCCCTATAAACCAGCTCCAGCCCCTCTCGACTGTGGTCTGAGAGCAGACTTGTCTACCTGAGAGCCTGCTAAGAGACACATGTGCCAGTGATCCCAGAGTCTTGGCTGTGGATCTTTGGCTTTGTCTATTATCTACTTCTCCTACTTGACTTGGATACGGTTTTATTGTACACCCCAAAGATTCGTGTTCTGGAATCTTTGTCTTCTTCTTTTTAAAAAAATTTTATTGAATTATAAAAAATATAATATATTTTTAATTGGTGCATTATAACTATACACAATGATGAGTTTGTTACATATTCCTACAGGTACACAACATGAAAATATAAATTGCTCAATATCATTCACCTGTATCTCCCCTTTACCTCCCACAATCCCTCCCACAGGTCCCTGTCCTCTATTCTACTGGTCTCCCTTCTACTGGGAGACACCCCCCACATACCCTTTCTCCTCTCTAGTTGGAAGCTTTGTCCTTACTGTAATGATTTCAATATGGAAGACCATTAAGAGATGATTAGAGTATGGGCATATTATCCTCTGAGAAGATTAATATAGACCTTGAAGGACGAGGTTTAGTTCCCAAGAAAGTGGATTATGAAGAGTCTGGCCCCTCCCTGCTCTCACACTTCCTTGCTCATACATGTGATCCTGCTGCAGGTGGCTGGTTCCCTTTCCACTTTTCTGTCAGTTGTGGCACAGTCAGATGCTGGTGCCAGGCTGTTTAGACTTTCCAGGCACCATAATCATGAGCCAAACAAATCTCTTTTCTTTTTAAAGTACCCAGCCTCAGGTATTTTGTTATAGCAATACAAAATGAACTAAAATACCTCCTCTATCTTGATTTTTCAGGGGACACAAGGGTGAATTAAAAAAGGCATTGATGAATAACACCAGTACTGACTTGTTTAAGTCTCCAGTGGTGCTGCTGTTAGGGTTTGGATGTGGAACGTCCCTCCAAAGCTCATGTGTTGAAAGCACGGTTCCCGGTGCACCAAGGTTCAGAGGTGGGACTTTTAGGCAGTGATTAGAACATGAGAGTTCTGATCTCATCACTGGGTTAATCTATTTCCTGAATTAAGCAGAGTGGATGGCCTCCTGGTGTTTGCCACACTATATGTTTACAGTGACTGTACAGAAAGAGGAGGCAGGTTACTTTACTCCCTGCACACCTCAGTCCAGGCCTGATCTGTATTGTGAATGGGGACACATTCTAAAAAAATGATAGTTGAATTGCATGTATTACTGGAAGGTGGGAGAGTTGGAGAAAGTAGGTCACTGGGGGCATCCTTGAGAGGGTTTATCTTCTTCGCAGCCCCTTCTCTCCCCGCGCTCTCCCCGTTTCCCAGCTGCTATGAGCTGAGCACTTTCCCCCACCATGCCCTTCCGCTACACTGTTTCTGTCTTGGAGCCAGCTGACCATGGACTGCATCCTCTGAAACCAGGAGCTAAACTAGACCTTTCCTTCTCTCAGTTGTTCTTGTCAGGATGCAAAGCTGACTAACACAGCTGCTCATATCCACATTTCCACCCAGGCTGCCTTATTGCTTCTGACTCACAGTCCTGCCCCAGGTGGTAGAACCAATGTCAGGGGTCACCACTTGGTCTTTCAAGTTATAATCACTCAAGGAACCCCTGTGAGTACCCTTCCAGTCATAAGTACACTTATCCTCACACGTACCTGGGAACTGGGGAAATGTGCACTATGTTGGTCTTTGACACATTGGAAACATTGCAAGCCAGTTTGGGACCAGGAGTTTATATGACTTCCTTCTGAAAAGGGCTTATAGAATGTAAGGTCCTTTGGTATATGGCCTGCTGGTGTAATGAAATAAAGGAAAACTAAGTCATGGAGTAGGTTAAACCATGAGTGAACAGAGCTAAGGAGCTGCTGGACTTCTTATTTTATTGTGATCTGCAAGCGGCCCTACGTGCCAGCAAGCAGGAACTTTTCACTATAAAAATACAAGATATTTTTCTCCTGTTAATGTGTAACTTTCCTTCCTGAATAGTGTCATAAGTTTCTTGGAAAAATTCTGTTTGCAGAACTGAGAGCTAGTGGGTTGTGTGCAGCAGGTGTTATATTGAACTTTGCTACACCTGATTTCCTCACAAGAGCTATCTGTAGAAAAACATCCACAAGGACAAGATGGAGCCATAGTACAAATGGAGTCACTCACGGCAATCGATTTGCTTCACTATGAACTCTAGGAAGGTCCAGTTTTATGGCTTTCAAATTGCCAGGTGGGAGGGATCTGCTGCTGCTAGTCTGGAGTTTTTAGGGTTAGATGGTATTTGAAATTTTTAGGACTGATTGATTAAATGTCCCCATCCTAGGTCTCAGGGTTCACATTCCTTTTCTGTCATGTTTCTGACTTTATCAAGAAATAAAATCCACTCTGAAATCAGGAACAAGACAAGGATGTCTACTCTTACTACCCCTATTCAATATGGTTCTCAAAACTGAGGCCAGGGAAATTAGGCAAGAGAAGGAAACTAGAGGAATAAAAATAGGAATAGAAGACGAATTATTTTTGTTTACTGATGACATGATCCTACATCTACAAGATTCAAAGAATTCTACCAGAAGACTTCTAGAGCTGATAAATGAATTCAGCAAAGTAGCAGGAAGATTAAAGATCAACATTCATAACTCAACAGCTTTCCTATACTCCAAAAGCAACCTTCTGAGAAAGAAATCAGGAAAATTATCCCTTTTACAATAATCTCAGGGGGAAAAAAACTACCTTGGGAATTAAATTAACCAAGGAGATGAAAGAGCCCTACAATGAAAATTATAGAACACTGAAAAAGGAGGTTGAAGAAGACCTTAGAAGATGGAAAGACCTTCCAGGCTCTTGGATAGGCAGAATTAATATTGTCAAAATGGTCATACTACCAAAGGTGTTATACAGATTCAATGTAATCCTTATCAAGATGCCAATGACATTCTTCATATAACTAGGAAAAAAAAAAACAGTCTTAAAATTGACTTGGAAGAATAAGAGACCCAGAATAGTCAAAGAAATCCTGAGCAAGAAGAGGGATGCAGGAAGCATCACAATACCTGATCTCAAATTATACCACAGAGCTATAGTAACAAAAACAGCATGATTAATATGAAGACCAATGGAATGGAATAGAAGACATAGCAATAAACTCACATACTTACTACCATCTGATACTTGACAAAGGTGTCAAAAATATATGTTGGAGGGGCTGGGGTGTGGCTCAGTGGTAGAGGGCTTGCCTAGCATGTTGTGAGGCACTGGGTTCAATTCTTAGCACCACATATAAATATATGAATAAAATAAAGGTCTGTCAACATCTAAAAATATTTTCAAAAAATGTGTGTTGGAGAAAAGACCACTTTTTTTTTTAACAAATGGTGTTAGGAAAACTGAATATCCATATGTAGAAGAATAAAAGTAGATGCCAGTCTCTCACCCCATGCAAAAGTCAAATCAAATGGCTCCAAGACCTAGGAATTACCAAAGACCAAAAATTTGCAACTGCTAGAAGAAAACGGGGTCAACACCCCATCATATTGGTCCTGGCACCGACTTCCTTAATAAGACCCCAAAAGCTCAAAAAGTAAAATCAAGCATCAATAAAGGGCCATGCCATCAAATTAAAAAGCTTCTGCATGGCAAAGGAAATGGTTAAGAGCGTGAAGAGAGAGCCTACAGAGAGATCTTTGCCAGCTGCTATTTGACAGGGTAATTAACATACAGAATATATAAAGAACTCAAAAAACTTAACACCAAAAAGTCAAATAACCCTATAAATAAATGGGCAAAATAACTAAACAGACATTTCTCAAAAGAAGAAACCCAGATGGCTAGCAAATACATACAATTTTTAACATCTCTAGTAATTAGGGAAATGCAAATCAAAACTACACTAAGATTTCATCTCATTCCAGTCAGAATGGCAGCTATCAAGAATACAAATAAAAATAGATACTGGCGAGGATGTGGGGGAAAAGGTACGTTGTTGGAAGACTGCAAATTAGTGCAACCACTCTGGAGAGCAGTATGAAGATATCTAAAAGAACTAGTAATGGAACCATCATAGGACCTCCCTATCCCACTCCTCAGTATTCATCCTAAAGAACTAAAATCAACATATTGCAGTGATACAGTCATGTCAATGTTTATAGCAGCACAATTCACAATAGACAAATTATGGAACCAGCCCAGGTACCCATCAATAGATGAATGGATTAAGAAAATGGGGTATATATACATAATGTTTTACCATAATGAAGAATGAAATAATGGCATTTGCTAGTAAATGAATGGAACTGGAGACTATCATGCTAAGTGAAATAAGCCAGACTCAAAATCAAGGGTCAAATTTTTTCTCTCTTATGTGGAAACTAGCAAAATAATGAAAAGAAGGTGGTGGTGGTGGTGGGGATTGGACATCATAAAGAAGTAGGGAAGATCAGCGGAATAGAAGAAGACCAAGAGGGAGGAAAGGGAAACTGGAAAGGCGAGGAAAGGTGGAATGAATTTAACAAAATCACATTACATGCATATCTAAATATACCACAGGGAATTCCACCTTCGTGTGTGTGTGGAAAGCACCAATCAAGGAAGAATAGTGGATGAGCAAGGAGATGATCAGTGGAGAAGAGAGGGAAGGGGAGGGAGGGGAGGGAGGGGGAGGGGAGGAAGGTGGGGGAGTCGGGGAGGAACAGGGACTGGAGTGGGTCAGATCCATGCATACATGATTCTTCTGGGATGAATCCAGCTACTGTGTGTAACTACAATGCTCTAATTAAAAAAAAAAAAAAACAAAAAACCTCACACACAGCACAAAATCCAGGTAATAAGTTCTCCTTCTCCACAAGGAGCAGGTACAGAAACCCCAGGTTGTGGCTGAAAATTTTAGGATACAACAAACTGCAGGCATTTAATTCGTCTAACCTTTCAGGACAGAACTTCAGATGTCGAGCTGACGTTTTTTGTGATGTTAAATTCAAAAGTAGGCAAAATGTCAAATTTTATGGAACTCTCTTTATGGAAGCTAACAGTGCCAGACACCTTGAGGATATGTGTGTGTGTGTGTGTGTGTGTGTGTGTGTGTGTGTGTAGGTGTGAGAAAACCCCACATAAAAACACTTGGATATCGAAGTGTTTAGTTCACCCTAGGAAGCTTGTGGGGAGCAGAAAATGGGAGGTCATGAGAGAGTGTCAGTCAAATGTTGGAGTTTTATGAACTGAAGTTCCCTTGGGAAACAAGACACCACAAATACACCATTAAAATGGTAAGGTGTAGTTACAGTTGAGAAGCAGTCATTTCATTCAAGGAAATTTCTTTCTGACTGTGCAGAGCAAGGCCACAGATATGAACTGTCACAGGATGGTTATAATAAAAAAAAAAAAAGAAGAAGAAGAAGAAAAAAGAAAGAAAATTCAACTCAGGCGGTGGACTCCTTTGCAGCTCTCTAATGGCACTTGCAATAACAACCCCTAAGGTTTAGTCCAGGGGTCTTTCCAGCTACTAGGTGTCAGTCTGGGCTCCCTACCCCAAAGCAGGCCTGAGATGAGCATTGCTGCGCATGCATTTCATTTGGAAGGTGATGCTGGCGGCAACAGTGAAGGACCTAGGAAAGTAAGGCAGGCAGGAAGAAAAAGCCACTACTTCAGTACAGTGTCAAGAGGACCGCTGTGGGCATCCCAGGTTTGTCGTGCCAAGTTCTCTAGAGAAGAGTACAGTACACCTCCGAGAATCCTCCATCTGTCCGCTCTCATTGCACATGGATTAGATAGGGATGTTACTCTAACTCCTTCATACTTCCCAGTTGAACATGAACATGTCTTGCATGAGATTCCAACAAGAATGGTGGAGGTGAGATCATGTCAACGTGAAAGGAGCTGCAGTCTACACAGAACTGTCCACCTGCCCACAGGTGAGTATGTGGTGAGGCCAAGCAGGTGTGAATTAGGCAGTGGCAGCATTGGGTAACAGTCATTCCGTACATATAGAGGTAGTATGGATTATAGAATGCCCTTCATATATTCAATCATGGAGTAATTTTTAAAATAACTTGCCATTAGATTTTTGCTGTATAGCAACACACATACCTTAATTATTTTATGCTACAATGAGATTAGAAGATTTTTGCCACAGTTAACTTTACAAATAAGCAGAAATGGCATATAAAGGGGCTCAGTGCATTTCTGAATTGAATACGTTATATTAGTGAAACTGATCTGTAGTAAGAATTTGAGTCAGAGAAGATGGCAAGATCAAAATGGAATGTATTTTTTTCATTTTTCAGAGGAAATATGTTGTGCTTCTTACGACTGAGAAACAGTAAACTTTAATTTTAATAAAATATGATAAATAAAATGCTTTGAAATAACATAATCACCAATTTTGTTCTAGAAAATATGACTTTTATGTTCCCCAAAAAAGTTAATTCAAGGACTCTGTACATGCTGTTTGGTTTACTTGCTGATGAATGACTATTTGTTACTCTGGGCATTTTTGTTTCATTTTAAATTGACACACACAGCTGTACATGTTTCCTGGACACAGTGTAAGGTTTTGATAGATATATACATTATGTAATGATTAAATTAGGATATTAGCATATCTGTCATTTCAAACATTTGTCATTTCTTTGTGGTGGGAAAATTCAAAATCCTCTCTTCTAATTATTTTGGATTGTACAAAACAATATTGTTGACTATAATCACCCAAATTATTGCAACAGAACAGCAAGACTTATTCCTCCTGCCTAATTATAACTGTATACTCGTTGACTGATCTTTCTCCCTTCTGAGCCCCTGGTAATCACTGTTCTACTCTCTACTTCTATGAGATCAACTTTTCAAGAGGACACATAAAGAATTTTTGATGCAGTCTTTAGGGTATATAAGGACACCGCACTGGGCTCCAATCCCCCAATTCTCAAGCCCCTAAACTTGTTCTTTTTCCCATCACACATATCATAACATATAAGATGAATATATCTTACTATATAGGCCCATACTGGAGGTCTACGGAGGGTAGAGGTTGTTGTCTCATTGCATTCTGATGTGTCCCTCGCACCTACAATATAGTGCCTGGAATACAGTAGAAATTAATTGAATATTCTTGAAGCTGAAGACCAATAGGACACCACTGATTCTCTACCCATTGTTTAGGATTCTGGAAACTGTATCCAGATGCTTTCCTTACTCTCCTTTAAGCTTATATTTCTCAGTCTCTAAGTTATGATTTCTTCTTAAATCACACTTTAAAAGTGAAAGCCAGGTGGTGAGATAGCTCAGTTGGTAGAGTGCTCCCCTAGCAAGCACAAAGCTCTGGGTTCAATCCCTGGCACCGGTGGTGGGGGGATGGGGAGGTGGGGGAGAAGGCCAAGCTTCCATTGTCATCAGCCTCATTCTCTCACTTTCAGACATTAGTGTCCTTTGATCAAACACTACTGAGTCTAACTACTTCCACATTTCACAGACATGCTTCCAGAGAATGTTATTTATTGACCATATTTAATGTTTTAGTTATTACACATCTCACAACTGATTTTCTAGGATAATTTTTTTATTATTGTAAACAAATGGGATACATGTTGTTTCTGTTTGTACATGGCGTAAAGGTATACCATTTGTGTAATCATAAATTTACATAGGGTAATGTTGTTTGATTCATTCTGTTATTTTTCCCTTCCCCCCACCCCTCCCACCCCTCCCACCCCTCTTTTCCCTCTATACAGTCCTTCCTTCCTCCATTCTTGCCCCCCTCCCTAACCCTAACTCTAACCCTAACACTAACCCCTCCCACCCCCCATTATGTGTCATCATCCACTTATTAGCGATATCATTCATCCTTTGGTTTTTTGAGATTGGCTTATCTCACTTAGCATGATATTCTCCAGTTTCATCCATTTGCCTGCAAATGCCATAATTTATCATTCTTTATGGCTGAGTAATATTCCATTGTATATATATACCACAGTTTCTTTATCCATTCATCAATTGAAGGACATCTAGGTTGGTTCCACAATCTGGCTATTGTGAACTGAGCAGCTATGAACATTGATGTGGCTGTATCTCTGTAACATGCTGATTTTAAATCCTTTGGGTATAGGCCAAGGAGTGGGATAGCTGGGTCAAATGGTGGTTCCATTCCAAGTTTTCTAAGGAGTCTCCACACTGCTTTTCAGAGTGGCTGCACTAATTTGCAGCCCCACCAGCAATGTATGAGTGTACCTTTCTCCCCACATCCTCGCCAACACCTGTTGTTGCTTGTATTCTTGATAACCGCCATTCTAATTGGGGTGAGATGGAATCTTAGGGTGGTTTTGATTTGCATTTCTCTTATTATTAGAGATGTTGCACATTTTTCCATATGTTTGTTGATTGCTTGTAGATCTTCTTCTGTGAAGTGTCTATTCATTTCCTTAGCCCATTTGCCGATTGGATTATTTGCATTCTTGGTGTAGAGTTTTTGAGTTCTTTATAGATTCTGGAGATTAGTGCTCTATCTGAAGTATGATTGGCAAAGATTTTCTCCCACTCTGTAGGCTCTTTCTTCGCATTGCTGATAGTTTCCTTTGCTGAGAGAAAGCTATTTAGTTTGAATCTATCCCAGTTATTAATTCTTGCTTTTATTTCTTGTGCTATGGGAGTCCTGTTGAGGAAGTCTGGTCCTAAGCCGACATGTTGAAGCTCTGGACCTACTTTTTCTTCTATAAGATGCAAGGTCTCTGGTCTGATTCCGAGATCCTTAATCCATTTTGGGTTTAGTTTCATGCATGGTGAGAGATATAGGTTTAGTTTCATTCTGTTGCATATGGATTTCCAATTCTCCCAGCACCTTTTGCTGAAGAGGCTATCTTTTCTCCATTGCATATTTTTGACCCCTTTGTCTAGTATGAGAAAATTGTATTTATTTGGGTTTGTATCCGTGTCCTCTATTCTGTACCATTGATCCACCTTTCTATTTTGGTACCAATACCATGCCGTTTTTGTTACTATTGCTTTGTAGTAGAGTTGAAGATCTGGTATTGCGATACCCCCTGCTTCACTCTTTCTGCCAAGGATTGCTTTAGCTATTCTGGGTTTTTTATTCTTCCAGATGAATTTCATAATTGCTTGCTCTATTTCTGTAAGGCACATCATTGGGATTTTAATTGGAATTGCATTGAATCTGTATAGAACTTTTGGTAGTATGGCCATTTTGACAATATTAATTCTTCCTATCCAAGAACATGGGAGATCTTTCCATCTTCTAAGGTTTTCTTTAATTTCTTTCTTTAGTGTTCTGTAGTTCTCATTGTAGAGGTCTTTCACCTCTTTTGTGAGATTGATTCCCAAGTATTTTATTTTTTTCGATGCTATTGTGAATGGGGTAGTTTTCCTAATTTCTCTTTCTGAAGATTCATCGCTTATGTATAAAAATGCCTTAGATTTATGTGCATTGATCTTATATCCCGCTACTTTACTGAATTCACTAATGAGATCTAAAAGTTTTCTGGTGGAATTTCCTGGTTCCTCTAAGTATACAATCATATCATCAGCAAACAGGGATAGTTTGAGTTCTTCTTTTCCTATTTGTATCCCTTTAATTTCTTTAGTCTGTCTAATTGCTCTGGCTAGAGTTTCAAGGACGATATTGAAAAGAAGTGGTGAAAGAGGGCATCCCTGCCTTGTTCCAGTTTTTAGGGGGAATGCTTTCAGTTTTTCACCATTTAGAATGATATTAGCCATGGGCTTAGCATAGATGGCCTTTACAATGTTAAGGAATGTTCCCACTATCCCTATTTTTTCTAGTGTTTTGAGCATGAAGGGGTGCTGTATTTTATCAAATGCTTTCTCTGCATCTATTGAAATAATCATGTGATTCTTGACTTTAAGTCTATTGATATGGTGAATTACATTTATTGATTTCCTGATGTTGAACCAACCTTGCATCCCTGGGATGAAACCCACTTGATCATGGAGCACTATCTTTTTAATATGTTTTTGTATGTGATTTGCTAAAATTTTGTTGAGAATTTTTGCGTCGATGTTCATTAAGGATATTGGTCTGAAATTTTCTTTCCTCGATGTGTCTCTATCTGGTTTAGGTATCAGGGTAATATTGGCTTCATAGAATGAGTTTGGGAGGGTTCCCTCCTCTTCTATTTTATGGAATACTTTGAGAAGTATTGGAATGAGCTCTTCTTTAAAGGTTTTGTAGAACTCGACTGAGAACCCATCTGGTCCTGGACTTTTCTTTGTTGGTAGGCTTTTGATGACTTCTTCTATTTCATTACTTGAAATTGGTCTATTTAAATTGTGTATGTCCTCCTCATTCAGTTTAGGCAATTCATATGTCTCTAGAAACCTGTTGATGTCTTCGAAATTTTCTATTTGTTGGAGCATAGAGTTTCAAAATAGCTTCTAATTATGTTTTGTATGTCAGTCGTGTCTGTTGTGATATTTCCTTGTTCATTCCGAATTTTAGTGATTTGGGTTTTCTCTCGTCTTCTCTTTGTTAGTGTGGCTAAAGGTTTATCAATTTTGTTTATTTTTTCGAAGAACCAACTATTTATTTCGTCAATTTTTTGTATTGTTTCTTTTGTTTCAATTTCATTGATTTCAGCTCTGAGTTTAACTATTTCCTGTCTTCTACTACTTTTGGTGTTGGTCTGTTCTTCTTTTTCTAGGACTTTGAGCTGTAGTGTTAGGTCATTTATTTGTTGAGTTTTACTTCTTTATTAAATGCGCTCCATGAAATAAATCTTCCTCTGAGTACTGCTTTCATAGTGTCCCAGAGATTTTGATATGATGTTTCTTTGTTCTCGTTTACCTCTAAGAATTTTTTAATTTCCTTCCTAATATCTTCTGTTATCCATTCATCATATAATAGCATATTGTTTAATCTC
This sequence comes from Sciurus carolinensis, assembly GCF_902686445.1. Lineage (NCBI taxonomy): Eukaryota > Metazoa > Chordata > Mammalia > Rodentia > Sciuridae > Sciurus > Sciurus carolinensis. The sequence continues at coordinate 42,554,757 of NC_062228.1, forward strand.
CAGGTGTTGGAGTAGTTTCTGTTTTTTACTCTTTCATTTATTTCTAACTTCAATCCATTATGATCTGATAGAATACAAGGTAGTGTCTCTATCTTCTTGTATTTGCTGACATTAGCTTTGTGGCATAATATATGGTCTATTTTAGAGAAGGATCCATGTGCTGCTGAGAAGAAAGTGTATTCGCTCTTGGTTGGATGGTATATTCTATAAATATCTGTTAAGTCTAAATTATTGATTGTGTTATTGAGATCTATGGTTTCTTTGTTCAATTTTTGTTTGGAAGATCTGTCCAGTGGTGAGAGAGGCGTGTTAAAATCACCTAGTATTATTGTGTTATGGTCTATTTGGTTTCTAAAATTGAGAAGGATTTGTTTAACATACATGGATGAGCCACTGTTTGGGGCATAGATGTTTATGATTGTTATATCTTGCTGATTTATGCTTCCATTAAGCAGTATGAAATGTCCTTCTTTATCCCTTCTGACTAACATTGACTTGAAGTCCACATTATCTGAAATGAGGATGGATACTCCAGCTTTTTTGCTGAGTCCATGTGCATGGTATGTTTTTCCCCATCCTTTCACCTTTAGTCTATGGGTATCTCTTTCTATGAGGTGAGTCTCTTGTAGGCAACATATTGTTGGATCTTTCTTTTTAATCCAATCTGCCAGTCTATGTCTTTTGATTGATGAATTCAGGCCATTAACATTCAGGGTTATTATTGAGATATGATTTGTATTCCCGGTCATTTGGTTCATATTTAAAATTTTATTTATTTATTTATTTATTTATTGACACATTTTGGTTCCTCCTTTATTTGACAGTTCCTTTAGGATAATTCCTCCCTTTGCTGATTTGCTTCTTTGTTTTTTATCTCTTCCTCATGAAATATTTTGCTGAGAATGTTCTGTAATGCTGGCTTTCTTTTTGTAAATTCTTTTTGCTTTTGTTTATCATGGAATGATTTTATTTATCGTCAAATTTGAAGGTAAGTTTTGCTGGGTATAAGATTCTTGGTTGGCATCCATTTTCTTTCAGAGCTTGAAAAATGTTGTTCCAGGCCCTTCTAGCTTTTAGGGTCTGGATTGAAAAATCTGCTGATATCCGTATTGGTTTCCCCCTGAATGTAATTTGGTTCTTTTCTCTCACAGCCTTTAAAATTCTGTCTTTGTTTTGTATGTTAGGTATTTTCATTATAATGTGCCTTGGTGTGGGTCTGTTGTAATTTTGTGTATTTGGAGTCCTATAAGCCTCTTGGACTTGATTTTCCATTTCATTCTTCAGATTTGGGAAATTTTCTGATATTATTTCATTGAATAGATTGTTCATTCCTTTGGTTTGTTTCTCTAAGCCTTCCTCAGTCCCAATAATTCTCAAATTTGGCCTTTTCATGATATCCCATAGTTCTTGCAGATTCTGTTCATGATTTCTTACCATCTTCTCTGTTTGTTCAACTTTGTTTTTGAGGTTAAATATTTTGTCTTCAATATCTGAAGTTATGTCTTCCAGGTGTTCTATCCTATTGGTTATGCTTTCTATGGAGTTCTTAATTTGGTTTATTGTTTCCTTCATTTCAAGGATTTCTGTTTGGTTTTTTTTCAATATCTCTAACTCTTTATTGAAATGATCTTTTGCTTCCTGAATTTGCTCTGTTAACTGTCGATTGGTGCGATCATTCAATGCCTGCATTTGCTCTTTCATCTCATCGTTTGCTTCCCTAATCATTTTAATTATGTACATTCTGAACTTCCTTTCTGTCATTTCTTCTGCCATGCTGTCGTTGGATTCTATTGATGTAACATCTAGATTTGTTTGGGGCATTTTCTTCCCTTGTTTTCTCATATTGTTCAGGAATCAGTGGGTCATTAAGATATTGCAGATTTCCTCTATCGACTTATAATGTCCCTGAAGATTGCTAGTATATCCCCTCTTATCCTTCAGTAGCCTGAAGTCTTGGAGGAAGTTGATAATGCTGAGCTCCACGAAGAAGCTGCCTCTCTAGGGGTGGTGACCCTCAGGTGGGGTATATTCCCTGCTAGTGGGCAGAGGTGCCTCCACTTGTTGACCAATGGTCATCCAACGGGGAACTAGGCTGTGGGCTGAGGCAAGGCCTGTTTGTGCCTGTGTCTCTGGTTTTACCATCCCTGTGGGAAAACCTCACCCGGCAGGGAAGACTCACTCAGTGGGGACGTCTCGCTGGTCAGTTCCACTCCTAGAGGTTCCCCTCAATCTACAACTACCGCCTGGGCTGGGCTGTCTTCCTCTGCAACGTTCCCAGGGGCCCAGACCTACCTCCTGGGCCTGGGAGCCTCACCCTTCGCAGGCGAGTCTCCTTAGGCTGCCTCTCCCAGAGAATCTGCCCGCAGTCCTGGAAACTTCGCTCCGCCCCTAGGCGTGTCTCTGTGTGGCTCTTCCAGCAAGAAGCCACCTAGTTCCTGGGACCCTGCTCTGCACCTAATCGCCTGGCTATGCAGCCCCTCCTCTGAGCCGCCACCTGGAGCCCCGTACAATAGCTCCGAGACCCAGAGATCTGCCACACACCTCCTCCTCCGGACAGCCGCCCAGTTTCCGACGCAGTCACTAGGAGTCCAAGCAACTCACTTCGCATCTCCTCCTCCCGCCAACCGCCCGTAGCCCTAGGCAGTCACTCCAAGTCCAAGTGACCCACCCTGTTCCTCCTCCTCCTCCTTGGGGTAGCCCCCCGGGTGTTCAAGAGCGGTGGCTCCAAGGCCAAGTGACCCACTGCGCTCCTCCTCCAGGCAGGCCACCGGTGTTCAGGAGCGGTTGCTTTTAGTCCAATCAACTCACCACTTGCCTCCTCCTCTGGCAACCACCTGTGGCTCTGATGCAGTCACTCCTAGACCAAGTGACCCGCCACACTTCTCCTCTTCCTCCTGGCAACCCCCCGGTGTTCAGAAGCGGTCGTTCTGAGTTCAAACAGCTCGCCACGCAGCTCCTCCTCTGGCAACTGCCTGTAGCTCTGATGCAGTCACTCCTAGACCAAGCGACCAACTGTGCTCCTCCTCCAGGCAGGCCACCAGGGTTCTGGAGCAGTCGTTCTGAGTTCAAACAGCTCGCCACGCAGTTCCTCCTCAGGCAGCCGCCCGGAGCCCCCGATAATTTTTTAAGAATATTTTTAGTTGTAGATGGACACAATACCTTTATTTATTTATTTTTATGTGGTGCTGCGGATGGAACCCAGTGCCTCACCTAT